>NW_013550613.1:260543-1460543 GCF_000835455.1 Fonsecaea pedrosoi CBS 271.37 | reverse complement strand
TGCGGGGCTGAAGCCAACCCAGAGGGCCCAATACCGGCTTTTCCGATCACCTGGATTCGCGGCGCCAAAGCACACCGTGGAAGTCGACCCAGAAGTCCACAGCTTTGTCGTTGAGGATATTTCCCTTGAGTCCGAACCCACCAAATGGTCTGGTTTCCGCGTTGACAAGGATCAACTCTACCTTCGCCATGATTACCTCGTGCTCCACAACAGCGGCTTTGAGGAGTCTATGAAATTCAAGAAACTCACAAACGCCCAACGTTCTGGTTTGAACCAAATTCCCAACCGTCGCTTCACCCTGTGGTGGTCGCCAACTATCAACAGAGCAAATGTCTACGTTGGTTTCCAGGTGCAGCTTGATTTGACCGGCATTTTCCTTCACGGCAAGATCCCTACGCTGAAGATTAGTTTGATGTAAGTCTTTCCCACTCCGTCCCTCCTAGCACATACTAACGAATACTTCCAGTCAGATCTTCCGTGCCCATTTGTGGCAGAAAATCCACGAATCCGTTGTCATGGACTTGTGTCAAGTTTTCGACCAGGAGCTGGAGCAATTAGGCATTGAGACCGTGCAGAAGGAGACGATCCACCCTCGAAAATCGTACAAAATGAACAGCTCCTGTGCGGATATCCTACTGTTGGCCAGTCACAAGTGGAATGTGACTCGACCTTCTCTCCTCTTCGACACGAAAGATCAGATTGAAGCCACGACAACCAACAAATTCTGGGTCGACGTCCAATTGCGGTATGGTGACTACGACTCTCACGACATTGAACGCTACGTCCGGGCTAAATATCTCGACTATACCACTGACAGCATGAGTATCTACCCTTCGGCGACAGGTCTGATGGTCGGTATTGACCTCGCATACAATCTGTACTCTGCATATGGACAATATTTCCCTGGTTTGAAGGCGTTGGTGCAGCAGGCAATGGCAAAGATCATGAAAGCAAATCCAGCCCTTTACGTGCTCCGCGAACGCATCAGGAAAGGTCTACAGCTGTACGCGTCTGAAAGCACTCAAGAGTTCTTGAACTCGCAGAACTACTCGGAACTGTTCAGCAACCAAACTCAACTGTTCATTGATGACACAAATGTGTACCGGGTGACGATTCACAAGACATTCGAGGGCAATCTGACGACGAAACCTATCAACGGCGCCGTTTTCGTGTTCAATCCGAAGACTGGACAGCTCTTCTTGAAGATCATCCACACCAGTGTGTGGGCTGGTCAAAAGCGTCTTGGGCAATTGGCTAAATGGAAAACTGCGGAAGAAGTCGCGGCGTTGATCAGGTCTCTGCCCGTCGAAGAACAGCCCAAACAGCTCATTGTCACTCGCAAAGGTCTCCTCGATCCGCTTGAAGTTCACTTGTTGGACTTCCCGAACGTTTCGATTCGAGCTTCGGAGCTCCAGCTGCCATTCCAGGCTGCGATGAAGGTGGAAAAGTTGGCCGATATGATTCTGCAAGCCAAGGAGCCGCAGATGGTTCTGTTCAATTTGTACGATGACTGGTTGAAGTCGATATCGTCGTACACGGCCTTTTCGAGATTGATCCTTATTCTCCGCGCTCTGCATGTGAACACGGACAAGACGAAGCTGCTTCTCCGACCTGACAAGACGGTCATCACTCAAGCACATCACATCTGGCCTACTCTGTCGGACGAAGACTGGATCAAAGTCGAGGTTCAGCTTCGAGATCTTATCTTGAACGATTACGGCAAGAAGAACAATGTCAACGTCCAGTCCCTCACCAGCAGTGAAGTGCGAGACATTATCCTGGGTATGGAGATCTCGGCGCCGTCGATGCAACGCCAGCAGGCGGCGGAGATTGAAAAGCAGCAACAAGACCAACAACAACTGACTGCGGTGACCACCAAGACTCAGAATGTTCGCGGAGAGGAGATTATTGTAACGACGACTTCGCAATACGAGCAACAGTCGTTCGCCTCCAAGACGGAATGGCGGACACGGGCGATTGCGACGTCGAACCTGAGGACGCGTGCGAACAACATCTACATCTCCAGCGACGACATTCACGAATCGGAGGACTCGTACACGTATGTACTCCCCAAGAATATACTCAAGAAATTCATCGCGATTGCGGATCTGCGTGTCCAGGTGGCGGGATATCTCTACGGCTCGTCACCGCCAGACAATGATCAGGTCAAGGAGATCCGCACTATCGTGATGGTGCCGCAGGTTGGATCTACACGAGAGGTGCAGTTACCGCATCAACTACCACAACATGAGTATCTCAAGACCATGGAGCCACTCGGAATCATCCACACCGTGAGTGGTAATGAGACATCGTACATGACCGCGGCGGATGTGACGATGCATTCTCGCCTGATGGCGCAACATCCCAGCTGGGACAAGAAGACCATCACGTTGACAGTCTCGTTCACGCCGGGATCGGTGTCGCTCAGCTCCTGGACACTTACTCCACAAGGATACGCGTGGGGGGCCGCGAACAAGGACACGCAGTCGGACAGTCCTGCGGGCTTTTCGACCTCGTTTGGAGTCAAGACGCAACTCCTCCTGTCTGACAAGATCCGGGGCTATTTCCTCGTCCCCGAGACGGACGTGTGGAACTACAGTTTCATGGGGGCGCAGTTTTCGACGGTGGAGAAGAGGCCCGTGTACGTCAAGATTGACACGCCGCGACGGTTCTACGACGACTTGCACCGGCCCGTGCATTTCAGCAGCTTTAATGAGTTGGAGGACATATGGGCTGACCGGGAGGATGCATTTGCATGATTATATTTTCGGGGAGGGGGGATTGAGTGCGCGATAGCGACGACCAAGGCAAGGCAACAAAAGCTTGAGGAGGAGAAGGTAGTTTGTTTAGTGGCTGGTATTCCCCTGTAAGATATGAAGATGACAATGACTCTGTCTCCTGAATGTGATGGAGTATTAGTTTTTATCCATGTATGTATGCATGCATGTATGCGCTACGGCACGAAGGACATGCTTATGCGACGGCCAGTGACCTACCTCCATGGTTAAGGAGGGCATTGTATTGTAGTTGACTGCATTGAACTCGATTTGGATATTGATCTTTGATGTCGGTATCGATATTGGTATTGAGCGGTTCATTCTCAACCTTATACTTTGTCCTCACCCCCCGCCCTCGCTCTCGATCAGTCCTTCACTCAGCCTATAGTATACACCAGTTACTAAGTAGGACTTACTCAGACGAGGGACGGATGACGGATGACGGACGATTGGGTTTAACGACTAGCTTAACTGACTCAGAGACGTATGGAACGGTAGGTACGTAGGTACAGGGTACATAAGGTAAGAAGTACATGGTCAACCCGTATCCGGGTACATCCTTTTTGGTGTGTATATGTAGCTCCTACCTATATTTGTATGTAGATAGTGAGAGGTACAATAATAGGTCTATACCGTGTGGATGGACTTCTAGCATGAATAGTCCTCTTCCCCGTGTTCCTTGCGTAATTTACATTGTGATCATATGCGTCCTAACGGTTTTGACCGTAGAAGACGTCTCTCCATTGGACTCGTTGCTAGGTATTTTCCTGATACGAAGAGAGATAACCCGGTATCAGCATCTTAACAAGTCCTTTTCCTCGCAGTCGTCAGCCGCGCCGTCGACAACTTGCCCTGCTCTCGAATGGGATCCAGAAAGGCACATCCGCCGTCCTGGGGTATCAACGACGGCTCGTCCTCAACGTGCGACGAGTCCTCGCCCGCCGACAGAAGCACACGTCGGAAACAAATTCAACATGGCACAATCGTCACGTCACGCCCGGCGACGTATTCCGGACAATTCAGACATTCTGGGAGAGGTGAACGTGCACATGGTTCGGGGCGCCGGACGCAATATGACGTTGACTCCGCCGAGGAGTAACACGTGCAGCCGACACAGAGGTGATGGATGATCATGCCGAATTGGGAGAAGATGGCTGCGTTAGCGGTGTTGCTTTGTTGTCTGCATATGTTCGCGCCCATGAGAGCTGTGTCTGGATCTGGATCAATCTCATTGATTCATGTTGGGTAGCAAACGATGCCTTACTCCCTCGCAGCCTGTAAATCATGCACCAACTGAGACTCGGTCCCCAAGGGGATGGAACATGAGAGTGTTAGGAGGGTATCTTGGCTAGTTTCTTTTGGAACACGAATCATATAGTGTTGTCGGGCATTTTGGATCGTCAGCGAGCGCTTGGAGAATAGGTGATTCTCCTATCTCAATGGACTGATCCGTCTGGAATCACTTCGCTTTTGATCCTGGAATCACCTCTCGCGGGTCCTCCACTTTTTGTGCCATGTTATCCCAGGTCATGTCTCCAGCCGTGGCATGATCAGGCATCAAGAAAATGGTACATCAGAAAAAACCACCTGTCTCAAAAAATCAGGTTCGGGTAACCCTCCATAGGTTCAGAATGGTATGCAGATGCAAAGTCTGCTTCACTGATCGCACCATAGGCGAAAGCGTCGAGCGCCATTATCGGGTTGAAGTCGGCCGGGTTGTACGTATGTGGATTGAGCGACGACATATGTTGCTGAGGTAGCTGGTGATGCTGTTCTTGATGATGTTGTTGCTGCTGAGGTGGCTGAACGACGTGCGCATGCAGGCTCTCAACGGGGATAAATTGGCTGCCTACTGCGGGCGGCTTGACGTCTTCCTCTTCCTCCTCAATAACGTAGCCCGTCTGTGTCCGCGTCTGTCTTGCCTTTGGCGACGAAGCTGGTAGCGGTAACCTCGCATTCTGTGCCTGGGCATGCATCCGCGTGTGCATCATGCCGCTGGGAGATGAACATGGAGACTTGGGGATGTGATTGAACGCTGGCATATCACTATACAACTCGGGGAATCTCTGAAAGATGTCTGGCCCCATGGTCCAACACTTGATGTCCTTCAGTCGCTGGTCAAACGTCGGGGAGAACTTGTAGAGTCCAGTCTCGATTTCTCGCGTGTAGCAGTCCCGAAATTCGTATGGCCAGAGAATGCGGAAGGATTTGCAGAACAAATGCCAAAAGTCGTTGCCGCAATAGTCGTGTTCGTTGAAGATGAAACGTTCCCTAACACCAGGCCATGCAAAGTAGTCGATGGCGTACGAGTGCGCGATCTTCTGAGACGGGCGACGCATGTACCATGGCGGGAGTCGTGCGTAACGATCAGAGGTTGAGGCGGTATGGAATTGCAGCAGGGTATGCATGGCTCGCATGATGGCGAGACGTTCGGTGTTGGGACACTTGGCGAACAGCGTCTGGTCGATCCGGCGCAGGATTTTCCAGGAAGGATGCAGGGGAGCTCGCTTCGCAACGGCATCCCATCCCTCAATTATAGCACGGATTGGGACGTCGTCGCACAGATCGTCAGATTCTGGAGCCACTTCCTCGTTCCAATCGAAGCGTTCGCTTAGCACCTCGTTCGCGTAACGCCAGTAGTTTCCCCGCCAAACCGAACGACGGCCGGGCTGACGATCGTTGCAGCTGTGGCATGAGCAGGATCGTCGGGGGGCAGCCCAGTTGTCGCTCCAGTTGCATGGCATCGGGTTCGGCTCTTTCTCTCCCTTGGCTTGCACCATAACCTGGGTGGGAGAATGGCTCTCATCAGACTGCAAGGGCACTACTTCTGGTGCAAAAAGGAGATCTTGGGATTGCAGCGGCAAGCTCGGTGTGGGCGAGAAAGTAGCGAGGTCGAAATTCTGCGTCGGACTGGCTCCTGACTGCATGTCGGTGTGTTCGTGTTGGAAGGGGAGGCAAGGGCCGTCTCGGACAGGCGTCAGACTGGCATTTCGCTCGCCACTGGTCTCTTCCTGGGCCATTGTCGCCATGAATACTGTGCTCTTGTCTTCCACCTCTTCGCCGAGCGACTTGGGTAGCTTATGCGTGTCCATGGCCTTCTGTATATCCTTCAGGGTCTTAGCCATGAGATCTCTTTCTAATTCCACCTCTTTCAGTTGCTTCAACAGGGTGGCAACTTGACCGCTAGAGTCCTGGCGTCGGAATTCCTCCACGAGACCTTCGAGGTAGGCAATACGGGACTTTGTGCGTTCGCGAGCTTGACGCTGGCATCGTCGGTCGATCTCCCGCTTCTTCAAGCGGCGGGACGAGACGCCTTGGGTTTCGTGGGTGTCGGCAGGTCGAGCAGCAGCACCAGCTCCCTGGCTGAGCGTGGTTGTATGCGTAGCCATCGTGACAACAGATGGGTTGTTGTTAGGCACACTGGCGCATAGCGACTGAAGAAAGGTTGTTCAGGATGGGAAAGGATGAAGACGGGGGGAGAGGAACGTGCGCCATGATGGTGATTGACCCAGAACAAGGGTAATGAATCCGTTCCGAAGTTTGTGAGGTGGCTAACGCTGTTCCAGACATGAGCGTCTCAGGCGGAACCGCACCTGGAGTCGGCCGAGCCTCGTCACTGGCTGAGAGGTCAGTAGGCCACTTAGTACAACTAGGCTGAGCTTCGGGGTTGCGGGGTACCAGTAAGAGTCAAGTGTGGGAGGGAGATGGTCACAACCCTTGGACAGCTGTGCAACCTCAGCACCTCTGGTTAAACTCTCCCTTGAAACAGGGCACTCAGGGCACCCAGGCACCCAGGCAGTCCAGGGCATCCGTGAGCAAACTCGATCATGCCTAGGCATTTGCCACATTGGGCCCCCCTTTCGCTCCCCCCACTCCCCGACAAAATGGTGAAATTTCGGGGGCATCCCGATGACACTTCTGTGCGTCCGAAGCCAGATTTCCCCCAGATGGTCTCATCTCTCATCTCATGCCCCGGAGAAGTGAATACGAGATTCAAGCGTTCCTTCGGTCCCCAAGCAGCCACTCAGCAAACACAGACGAGCCTCGATTTCCCGGCGACCTCAGGAGCTAGAAAACCAGCACCTCGTCCTCATTGGTAGTTTCATGCGAGGGTCCTTCTCAATTTAGGGATAAAAACGTGTAATCGTCACAATCCGAGGTATGCTTGGTGATGGAGCGGACGAATTATGCTTGGACGAGGTGCTTGTGCTCTGACCGACCCAGACCGAAAGTGAAGCGGGCTTCATTATTCAAGATTTAGATGGACCTGATGCACATTCTCGGTAGGCACCTAGGACAGTGAAGGGGTTTGTCAGCAGGAGATTCCAAATCCCCCACTTCCTTACTCGTCAAGGCGGGGATACCGTGGAATTCGATAATTACAGCGTTGAGTTCCCAGCTATTCGGGCGATCGGTTTACCCATTTCCCCCTTTGACGCCAAGAACAAAGACTTCAAACGCTCCCCCTCTCTCTCCACCCACAAATGCCTCTGAACTGGCAAACTGGATCGATGGCGTGCCCACTGCCCATTGCCTACGGTGCACCTAATCCACTAGCGATTCTAATGCACGATACAGTAGCCCGGCGACCTTGGTTCGAGTCCAAGATGCATCATGTTCATGTGCACCCGTATGTCTGTCTTGTCTGGTCGCGAACGAGGCTAGCCCTGAGTGTCTGCGTGTTCGAAAGACTGTTTTGGGTAATGGGGCATCAGGCTCCGGCGTCTCTACGCTTTCTTATTGGTCGCCTTGCGACTCTCGACCTGTTATGCAAGATGTGCTTCGGAGATAAGTATCCCTCTTCCCTGTATATGTACTCGGTTCGTACCTAGCTTCTCTTGCTAGTCCATTGCACCATGTTCATGGTCCACACGACTCGTACCCGGTCAACGACCCCTCCTAAAAATGCCCCTCCTCTTTCACCATCTTTTTCAGATCCAGAAAATCTCTTATCCATCCCTCCTGTCCTGTCGCTATATATCCCAGACCAGGTGGCTTTCTGCGTCTCCAATTCTTGATTCGCATCATCGCACATCCCGATTCCCACAATGTCGAGCTGCTGCACTACTGGCTTCCGATGGGAGGGGACTCCCCGAGGCCATGAAGCCACCCTCGCCGGCAAGAAAGCCTATGTCACCGGCACCAACAAGGACGCCGCCGTCCTCATCGTCCACGACATCTTCGGCTGGACTTTCACCAACGCTCGAGTGCTAGCCGACCACTATGCCGAGGAAGCAGACGTAACCGTGTATTTGCCTGACTTGTAAGTATCGTATCTGGATGGACCGAAAGAAGAAGACCACAGCACCCGTTCGTTACCCAGTATCAATCCAGCATCGGGACATCTCGCGCAATGGTCAAAAAGGTTGCTGACGACTCACCCCTTCTTCGATCGTTGGCTCCAGCTTCGACGGCGAGGTCGTCTCTCCAGACCGTCTCTTTGGGACAGGCGAACACGTAAAGAGCGAGCCATTCGACGTCATGGCCTTCTTGGGCCGACACAGCAAGGAAGTCAGGCAGCCGGGGATCTTTGCTTGTGCCACCGCCCTGAAAAAGGAATTGGGCTATAAGAAAGTCGGCGCAATTGGCTTCTGCTATGGTGGTTGGGCCGTCTTTCGACTGGGTGCCAAAGGTCAGTTTTGGATCGTTTCCCTCACCTAGGAAAGCCTTCTGTTTGCATTCTGGGCGGGATGATTCCACCGTTGGATCATCTGAACTCATGTTTAACAACTGTGGTATGGATTGAAACAGGCAACAACCTCGTCGACTGCGTGTCCACCGCACACCCGTCTCTGCTCGAGAAACCCGAGATCGACGCCATCAGCGTGCCGGTACAACTCATCGCACCAGAGACGGATCCGACATACACCCCCGAACTCAAGGAGTACTCTCTGAAAGTCCTGCCGACGCTGAACATCGATTTCGACTACCAGTACTTTCCCGGCCTAGTCCATGGGTTCGCTACGAGAGGCGATACCAGCGACCCGGCCCAGAAAAAGGGCCTCGAAAGGGCCAAGAACGCCGCCGTCTCGTGGTTCCGAGAATATCTGCACTGAGCTCGACCGGTCGACTTTTATTTACCATCTTATCACTTTCAATTGCTGTGGAGAGCTTCGCAACTCGCTGCTCTGCCACACGCCCACTCTTTTGGCCTTTCTGTTTTTTGTTTTTTTTGTTGTTTTTTTTTTTCGCCAGAACTCCTGTTCAGCCGGTCCAGGAACTTGCTCAGTTCACGATCGATACTATTGATGGGGAACAAGGATAAGGACAAGTCCACTTTACTTGGACCGGGAAGATCTCAATGTTGAGTTTGAGTTCGGAGAGCGGGAGAGCAGCGACACTTGTGCGTGCAAAGTGGTAATCTGTCTTGTCGCCGACCAGACAGTCCCTAGTTAGTTAGCGACTATTATTATAGGAAGCAAACCGAAAGCAAGCCAAAGCCATTTTCTGGACTTGGAAATAGGCTTTGCATGATGATGGTGTGACGCATGGGTCTAACCCGGTACGAGCTACCTATCGTTCAAATGCCTATATATTAATCAACGGAGGCGGGTCGCAATATCTTTCTCCAAAACTCCTCCAACACCTTTGCCCTAGGTTGTACCTCGTACAGATGACTCCAACTAGAAAATATGGGCGTCATACCCAAGAAGCAAGAAAATCCGTCGCTATACTATTTTCCAACCTAATTCTATGCTTATAATAATGCCTTGCGGCTGATGGTTTTCATTATTCATAACCAAAATTCTATCATGGTCTTAATCTCCTCTTCCTGCTCCTCCTGCTCCTCCTGCTCCTCCGTGTGCATATCCTCCAAATGATAATCAAAGGAGAGTCTGTGGGAAATGTGTCGTGGACGGTCGTTGAACTGGTCATAAATAGGTCAAAGCTGGTGGGAGGCTGAAAAAACCACACCAGAGACTCTTATCGGTCATGAAAACCCCAAAAAATCAGGGCCCATTGAACCCTGTTTCTGCAACGATTTTTACCACCGAATGTTAGATCCGAGGGCTTGGAATTTTGACCTTGCCAACTGCTTCAATGCTCCGCACACATTAATGGGTATGTGGCCTTTTGATGGAGTGCAATGGCTCTGATCAGGTTGAGGCACTTGGTGCTATCAGCAGTCAACCAGAAGTGGAAGGCTTGCTGTGAAGACGCCTGCACAGTTCAACGAAATGCGTCGGGAAGCCGTGAGATTTGCCGCAGTAGATGAATCTCAAATACCGCATTGCTGTGGTGATACTGTGAGCTTGCTGATGGGTCTACTGAAAAGACGCATGACCCGGGAGGTAGGGCCTTGGTGAACGATTCTGTTCGGACCATTCTCATGCTCAAACTTGACTTCAGCTATTGCGTTGCGCAGATCTCGCCGGAAGGCACGACCGATCAAGATTTCCTGGCCATGGCCATCCTCAACCACCTTCACAGGGGTTGTGAAGAGAACGCCTTCGACGTTGCGAAGAGACCACTGGATGACAGCGATGCCGAGGACCTTAATCCCAGTGCCATCGTACTGAACAAGACCCATACGACTTTGAAGCTTCTCAGGCAAATCTTCGACTCGTGTCTAGGGTATCCCAAGTTTTGTGATGACACTCAACTCAGCCGTATTATCGTCTGCGCCGTCGTCAAAGACTGCACTAGCACCTTTGAGCTTGTCCTCATTGTGGCTGATGGCAGTAATGCTTTGGTTGCGCTGGATTCTATGGCCATCGTCAATCGTCTTCAATAGCTCCACCAACGCTGGCACTTCATCTATTGTTGGATGAGATACCACCGTGGGTGAGCCTGTCAACATGTTATGACTGAACGAGGGAAGATGGGAATCAGGGTCTGTGCTCGAGGATAGGAAGGAAGGTAGGTCCGGAGTTTGTGAGCGCGGGATAGCTATCGGCTTTCCCGATGACCCTCTAGGGTCTCGATCTTTGACGAGAGTGTTATGCTGTCACATCAAATGTTAACTGAACACAGGCAACGGAGGTTAATAGCGACATACTCTAGTACGCAGCCAACCCCTTCTAAACCAGCGGAATCTCCGCTGCCTGCTCGGAGACATGGATAGCTCTCCGCCGTCAGTCAAGTGCCGTGGAGAAGACATGGAAAATCCCTAGGGAGTTTGCACGGCTAAGTGGTGGCTTGTCGCAAATGATCTCGCTGTGCGAGCAGTCGATGGTGGCGGCCGAGAAGGGTCGGGGTTGCAAAACGAAAATGCAGCGTCACAGGGAGCGAGGGCGCTGTATTCGATAACAAGTGAATAGAATGATCGATGTGGACAAAGAATGCTCCAAATGCAATTGCAATCAATACCTGAATATTATAGTAATGGGGTTCAGAATGCTTGTACATAACGCGCGACCATTAACGCTGTCTCCGTTCTGGGTTCCTATCTGGCACTTTTTTTGTAGCGTAGTTTGAGATTCTTAGCCGTTCACCACAGTGAGTGCCCATATTCTTCTGCCACTACTATTACCTGCAGCCTCACAGAGGCGGCCACTTGCTCCTCATGCCATCTACAAATACAAGGTAGACGACGTGTCGAGCTGCCCAAATGCCTGCGTCTCCCACGCGCAATCTCCCTGTTTGACCATACCGGTCTCGTCCTGGTTTCAGGGCTGATTGCCTGGTGGCTTTTTGCTGCATTGGTTCGGCTGTGTCTTGCTGTGGCCTCTATTCGTGGGACAGGCAAGGACAGGCCAGCCAGCATTCTCATGATTCAACTTTCCCCCGCTTTTTCACACAAAGTAGATGTGCTGACTGTTTCAATCGTGCAGGGTGTCTGCTTCGCTTCCTTTGTTGGTTGCCTCAAAATGCGCTGGACCCGAATATCACAGCCTCACAGCCGCCCTTATTGCATTGTTTTCTGAAGGGGGTGCGATTGGTACATGACGTTGCCTGAGGAATGACAGCTGTCACATCATCATCTCGCAGCAGATGGCTCTCGACTTGGTGCGTTCACCCCAGCAATACGAGCAGAAGTTCAAACCTCTCGCGCAACCCTATACAGTGAACATCGATGGGGGGAATGGTGCAGTGTTATAGCAAAGTCACAGCAACCTGGCGTTGGATGGGCGGGGCCTACTCGGAAGAAGCTGACTGTGTCATTTCCTTTGATCTCAAAGGTCGACGCAAATTTTTCCTGCCACAACAAAAGGAGTCGTCGTCAGAGGGTTGTTCATCGTTAAAGCCTCTTTACAGCGTTGTGTCGACTGGTGGTGATTTCCACTCATCCTGACCATCACTTCACCACGTGGCTGTCTTGTATCAGAGCAGGTGAAACGACAGCGGGAGCACAACGATCAGGCAAACGCGGCTCACCGGGACGTTGTGGAGGTGTCGAGCAAACGCAAAACCGAAAAAGTTCACGGCACTGATCAAGGGCAATGAAAACACTCAAGGCGGGCAAGATCAAGGTCAATCTTCATCTGCGCAAAGGGTTGGCACGACAGCATGACGTTCTTGAATGGATTTCGTTTTTCTTCCAATAGGAATTCTGATGATGACAACGGTGATAATGACGGCCGGATCTGTTCAAGTTGGGAAAGGACGTGTTGCGTTACATGATGGATCTGTTGTAGGGCTAGTGCTCTGATACTTCATTATATCCATGCGCATGATTATACGGATGATCAGACTAGCGCACGTTTCCGCCGATAACACAAGAATCAAATACGTGAACGTCGGCGATCTTTTCAGACTTTGACCAAGGCGTTCAGCTAAGGTGTCACTGGTGTTCAAATTAACTTCTCCCCGAAAACCGCCGTCGTCGCGATATCCCTTAGCTTAATCAGATCCTATTCTCTGATCCCTGACCTTTGTTTTGAAAAAAGGAGGAGAAAAAAAAAACAATAACCTCGGCGGCTATCATTAAGCTGGTTGTGGCTGGGTTCCAACCACGAAGTTTACACCACCAACAAAAACGACCTGAACGGCTGCAAAGGCCGTCGTGGCGGCGAAGACCTCGTATCGGCGACCTTGCGCCACGAAGCTCATGATCAACGAGAACAAGGTGCACAGGGCGATGATGACCAGCAGCCGAGCAAGGATATTTTGAATATAGTAGAGGGCAACGATGGAGATAGACGGAATGACCGACGAAAGCACGGTGCAGATAACATTCCCTACAGCCGCGAAGTGACCATCGTCGTACCAGTATCGCGGCCCGATGGACCCATCATCAATCCTTGGATGAATGCGGTGGCCAATTTTGCTGTGATATATCGGCATTATGGTGTTGCTCACCCAGGCCGCGAAACGGTCTCTCCGCTTGTTCACAGTCATGAGGTCTCTGGCTTGCTGGGGATCCCACGCTCTGGCCTCGGCGGCCGAGTGCTTTTTGAGAAAGTTTTGACCTCCTCTTTCACTCTCCAGCCAAGTGCACAGGAAATCCATGTCGCACCGATCAGGCCGGGGCAGCTTGAGCACGCCAGATGTCTGTGTGACAAATTGATCTTTGGGGAGTGAATCAGCAAAACTCGCAACACGTAGGATGGACGCAGACAGGGTGGGCGCCTCGACGTACAATATCTCAGAAGTTTCTTCTCAGCATCTTCAATCAGTTCTTTTCGGATGCTCCGTTTCCCCTGGGCGATTGAGTCATTCGCCTTGGCCCAAGACTTTGCATGCTCTTGTTGTTCGAGATCGGTTTTCTCGGCTGCTCTGAGAAAGTCGAGGTCATCGTCGAGTTCAAGGATTTCAACCTGTAGATGGAGCAATACTTGTGACGCCAAGCGCCCGAAGCGGCGGAGGATGATGAGGTCTAGATATGTGCCTAGTAGGTCTGAAAGCTCGTCGTAGCTTACCATTCTTTAGAATGAACTAGGTCGAGCAGCAAGCGCAGCGATAAATCCATCACAAAAGAAAACGACACAATCAGGCCGGAACATTAGGCTTCCAGTGAGGTCTTTGTGATGGCGAAGACGCCTTGGAGATAAGTAAACACAATTGAGTGGAAGGCATTCCGCGTCTCTCAGCATAGCCTTCAAGGCTGGATCTGCGCAGAACCCCGTGGCCAGGAGGTGGCGAGAGGCTAAGCAAATCGAGGTCCGTGATGACATTGGTCGCGTTCGCTAGCGTATAAAGCGCCTTGACCATAGCGACCCGTCGAGCCGTAAACAGACAGACAGATGAACGGATTTTCCAGGGTTCATACAGACGCTCAAATACCTTGCTGGGCGTCAACGCCTTTGGGAGTCTCCTCCCATAGGAAGCTAGTAGTAGTACAGCTGGACATTGATGGGCGTCGGCACCAAGCCGCGTGGTGATGCCTCTACGAGAGACACGGGTGAGCGGTCACCCGACTCAACCAGACTTGTGGCCTGCCCGCGGCGAGTAATTACAAGGCAGCATCACCCTAGGCCTAACGCGGAGTGATTTACTTGTCGATTTCTCTTCTGACAGATCAGCCTTGCTAGTGTCTTCACTGCCCCTATATCTCTGGGGCGCGCCTCTCAGCCCATGACAAGGCAATACGGCGGTGTCGAAGAGAGTCGAGACAACTCACTACAGAGTGTTGTCCACGCTGAACCGCCGCCCGTCTAGGCCAAGCAACAACGAACTACGGCATCAGAGGAGACGAGGAGGGGAGAGGATCTGAAGGGTTGGGTAGTGGCTGGGCCGTCGTTGTCGCGCAGGGAGATGGGATTGGATCATACGGGTAGATCTGTCCCGGGTTTTCTACCGGGCTGGGATGAAAAGCAGTCTTTGACACTACTTGTATGCATACAGTCCTGGATCAGGATGGGATGGCTGTGAAGGAGGCCATGGAGAGGGTTCCGTCGCGAGGAATGATATTCGGGTGGAAAACTGTATTGAAGCAGAGAGTAAGATGTATACGGTGAAATGGAAAGAGAGGGAGAGGGAAATCAATCGTCTGCGGTGTGCCCATGCTGCAAACATAACACGGATTATGAATTTCCCGAGAGCTCTAAAAGGACCGTCTGTATGAATGAGGTTCCCCCTTCTCTGCTTTCGTCCCCATCCTGTTGCCTCGTCCCTTGTGCCTTCTGCCTCAGTCCCAGTCCCCTTTACTTGTATTTGTGCAACATACGGCACCACATCATGCTACACGATATGTCATACACGTGGATCTTTCTTCCATGCCCCTCAAGAACAACTAAACATCACAGCCCAGGGTCATAACGAGTGGCAGAGTTCTACCGCATGGGATGTATCATCGTTCTGTTACTGCCTTCTTCGAGTCCACTTCTTCGACCGACGCACTCGACTGACTCGAGACGCATGATGGCTTGTGTCGGGGAGAGGGAGGAGTTCGAGTAGACGTCGTCATGAAGAGGATAGGAATGTCCAGTCTCGCTCTGGATCTAGATTGCTGGCTAGTTGACGGTCTGTGACTCTGTCGTTCTCTCAGCTACGAAGCTGTTGCCTGTGACATGGACATGTGAGAGAAGGGCGTCGTGTTCGGGTCCAGTGACCAGTTGCTTCGACCTGCGACGTTTGTCTGTCCCCCTCTCTTTATGTGTATATTTGTGCATGCGTGCTGCGAAAGAAGAGGAACAACGAAGGAAAGGTAACAGGGGAATATACTAGACGTTTAGTGAGCGAAGGAGGGGGGGTGAATGCGTTTTTGTGCAAGGAGTACACACAGGAACCTTGGAAGTGAATCGGAAAGTAGCCAGTACCTACGAAGACACTACAGCTCCTTCACGAGACTAGAACAAACAATAAAACAGGTCTCTCTCTTCAGACACAGATATCAAAGACATACGCTTTAGGACCAACACACCCACACACTCTCGCTCTCTCTTCTCTCCATACCTGACGAACCCTCCCACATCTCTTACATCTCGCACCACCACGCTAAAGCTTCAGAGGAGTCAAGACTCTTGTCGTTCTTGCGTTGTCTCATCAACCCAACCATCCTTTTGCCTTCGTCGAGTCGGCGACTCGACTCGAATCGACTTGACCCGCCCCAGTGGAGTCGATATCAAAGGCACACTACACTACACCACACTACTCTACACTACAGAGTCCACATTACACTACACTACACTGCACCACCAGCAGATCCGTCGTGCCGTGCCGTGCCATGTCATGTCGTGGCAAACCTCTACCGTCAAACTTGAGCATGACAACGCCACACTACTCCGAACTACTCTACACTACCCTACCCTACGCGGGCAGGGGAGTACATCTTCGCACCAGATATAAATACGAATAGGGAGTCATGGAGATACACAAGCAGAGTGGGGCGGAGGCTGGCCGGGGATGATCAGCGTTGGCAATTGCAAGACTGACGGGACATGATGACTAGCTGGCTACATGGCTAGATATGAAGACTGCCGGCGTCCAATCTCAAGGTGGAACACCAAAAGATGCTTTAGCTCCTTACACGGAAGCCTAGAGACCATAGAGAATTGCGGATGAAAGGAAAAGTGGACAAACTACAGAGGCAAGGAAAAGTAACAACGTTCTGGTACCTTCTGGGTTCTTGACCCTGCCAAATTCGGATGCATACAAGTGGTGGGAGAGAGGGAAAGCAACCATACACCATGCCTTCGAACGTGCTGTCGTCCATTCCAGCATCCATGCCAGCTGTCCTGTATGTATCAATGTGCTGATATGCCCATGTCCAGATGTCCCCGATGAGCAAATGCCCTGTCTGTGCACCATGTCGCCTTCGCTTCGCTATGCTTCACCCCTCAAATGACCTGCAATATACCCTTGAGAGCAATGCATTGTGCTATCCCATATGCCTGCGGTTTTCCATTCTCTCGACAATCTGTGTAGAAAAACGAAAAGGTTCACAAAGGAATGAGTGTCCGGGTAGACAAAGAAAAAACAGCGACCTCGTGGTTTAGCGACGGCGTTGGACAGTCTGCCAGCCATCCGAGTCGGTCCCTTTCCTGGCACGGGTACCAACACCTGGAACAAATTTTGCAATATTCGGGTTGTAAGAACGGCCACTTGATCCAGACTTCCCACTGTTACTGCGATCTCGGGGACCTGTTCCGGGATAAGGAATTTGGGTGATCAAGTTCATGGGCCGTTCGCAAGGGTCATGAGAGAACCCAACCTGGACCTCTTGGTAGGGTCCTGGCCTCCTCGATCGACGAAGAAACTCCTCTCGGACAATGCGGGCAATGACGGTAGACGAAAAGACCGCAGTAGCTAGTGCAATAGAAGTCAGAGCGATGACAAGGTAGGGGAAGGGGGTACCGACTTACCATTACCAGTGTTAAACAACCATACCAACTCGACATTATGTCGACCGACAAGTTCAACCAAGTCCCTCCTAAATCTCTCTTCAGTCAAGCCGTTGGTGAAGAGTTGTTGACGAGCAAAGGTCAAGCGACGACGCTCGTTGGTCGGAGGTTGCATTCGAGCAAGGTCCTCGTTCTCGGGATAGGCCTCGCCATACTTGACCTCATGGCCTTTTCCAAACAAGCCACAGCCATAGTCATGAACGGCTTCGACTTCCTCGTTCATGAAAACCATGGCGGCACCGGCGTACTGGAAGATGACACAGACGGCCTCATATTGCTCCACGTATGCCATGGAAAAGATGGCACCAGTGCTAATCCGTTCCGTCACCATGCTCAAGGGCTTATCTTTGGACCAGCCATAGATCCAGATGCAGCGGAAGTCCTCCTCCCGCGATGGACCGCATTGACCCTGGTTCGAGGCTTGCTCGGTGATGTGTCGCTTTAATCCGTCAGACGGTCCAAACTTGACCAAACGATTGTTGCTTGGGATGTCGGTTGCAGCAACCGCTGCCCAAGTGGATGAAGTATTGGATCTTGCAGCAGGACAACCTGCGTTGCCGTTTTGAGGGAGAAGTTGAGCTTTGGCAACAGGGATAGAGTTCATGCGGAATTTCTCAATAGACCAAGGAGCCGTGGTCTGATTGAACGTGTCAAGCATGGAGTGGACGTCTCGTGCAATGCCATTCGCTGCTTCATTTTCACCCTCGCCTCGCAGCTTGTTCCATGATTAGTCCAGCGTGCTGCACATGGGAACAGCCGTTCCTTACATGCTCCACAACCCGATTCAAGTGGCTCAGGGCATCCGCCATAATGTCGCTGACATGGAGAGGGTCGTTTCCGATTGCCATCATGTCCTGTGTTGATGCCTGATTAGCACGGGTTCGTCTTTTTCGCCTTGCGCAGAATCTGGAGAGGGACGAGGGGTTTTGGGGGAAAAAAAGACAAAGGATGGGTGTGTTCAAGGGTAGGGAGGGACCAACTTCAGAGTCTTCACTACTGGCGTCACTGTAGATGAGAGAAGGAGAATAGATTGGATGGTGGGAGGGGTGGCCGAGGCTGCGCCAGGTTGGGCTAGAGGTGGTAGAGGAGGAGGAATATCTGGAGAGCATCATGGTGAAAGAGGGAGGAGGAGAGCAGGAGATGTGTCTCAACAACTCTGAAGGGGGTGCGGCACAAAGGCAGGGCACTTGGGGGGTGAAGCGTGAAGCGTCAATAGAGCTTCCTCTCCTCAAGCCCAAGGCAGTAAACAAGATTGTGTGTTTCCTGTCGCCACTTCACTTTGGATGCCTGGGGGAAACAAAGAAGTCAAGGAAGGCTCCCGCTACAGAACCAGAAACAGCAGTGCAGGTTTCGCGTCAAGCAGCAGCTACCCGAACCAAGATAAAAGAGCTGGTTTTGATGGTCTTTTTTTTCTTTCTTCAAAAGATATCAAGATAGTTCGATGGACTGGGTTCCTTTAGATTTTGTTTTCAGCACTGAGGATGTGGGAATTTGTTTGCTCCTCCCAGTCCTGGTGGGAATCTCATCTCATTTGTATGTCTGGCCACCTCCAACCATTGCTCCACAGTGGGAGAAACCACCCCTCAGACCCGTTGGTCCATGGTCCATGGCCTTCTGGATCTCAGCATTTTGATAATATAAACTTGCAGATCAGGGCCAAAGGGAGACAAAACACCATAGCGGACAAGCTGCTCGTCAAGCCCGCCGGAACCTACAGAGTTATCACATGTGCCAACTGGAGCTGATCCATATTTCTTCGCTTCATCTTCCAATCATAGAGTCTTGTCTCGGTGAGCGCCAGAACGCCATCCTGATGCCCAACTCCCGACCCAATGCCCGTCTTGCCTCGATTGTCCTGGTCATAGCATCTCGATTTTCGTGGGCACGGCGAAGGAGATATTTCATACACTCCCCCATCTTGCCCCAAACCAAATATTTATATGCCTTGGGAACCTCCACGGTGTGGTTGCTGTCGTGCGACGCTAAACGGGTCCTTGCCCGCTGTACCACCTCGTAGCTGACGTTGTCCGCCATCCCCATCAGTTGGCCATATGCCAGTTCGATCCGGGGCTCGCCAGTACGAGCTTGCTCATCTCGAAGTTCGCTGGCTAGTCTGACCGATTCAGCATTGTGGGTGGCGAGCACGAGAGCAACCCGAGGGAATTCCGTGGATCCTCCCTCCACAGGCTGCAGGATGCCCTGGTATCGCCGTTGCAGGATGCTCCTCGCGATGCCGTTGTAGCAATTGTGGGTCTCGTCGATGGTGGGCCAGAACAGCTCGCGAGGATCACTTCCCATGTAGGCTCCTCGCACCAGCTTCACCCCGAGCACGAAGCCTTCTGTTCGAGCTAGCTCAAGATGCCGTGCCAGATTTTGTGGCGTCTTTTTAGCATACGCCTGGTAGGTGCCGTATACCAATGCTTGTTCGCGGTTGTACCGCTTTGCAAAGTACATTGTCCAATTGTCGATGCCTTGTTGCAACGATGCCTGTTCGGCATCAAACAGAAGTTTGACCCCTTTCTCTTGAGCTCGTTTGCAGATATCATGTACAGCCTCCTCGAACTCTGGTGAACACGCAATGGTCGCCTTGAGATGTCGAAGGGCTTGACGTCCAGCTCCAGTGAATTTCAGTGCGACAAAGTCGCCCTGCTGAGCGAGGTCCACCGTATCGATGGTGTTCTGTCTCCACGTGGCAATCTCCTCAGCATCAACGTGTGCTTGTTCTGAAGCATTCTTGGGAACCACCAATCCCTCGGCCTCTTCTTTACTCAGGACCACCTCTTTTGCGTGACCCAATATAACCCCCTTGAAGCCGGTCCTCTTCAAGTCTGAAATTGTCCTTCGGACCTCTGATGGCGTCTCGCCAGCACAGAATTGGGCGTAGAAGGTGTGCTTGAGGAGCGAGTGAAGAATCGGATTGCGGTCGGGGTTGAACAGAGGCGACTTCGTGTGAGCAAGGAAGGTCATGGCGACTAACGAGGGACGAAGTAGAAATGGAACGGATGATATTGAGGTGATGAAATACGACCGCAGCAACGAATTTAGGGGCACGCATGCCAACGGTCTTTGTGAGCGCATGTCTAAGGTGTGAGTGTCAGTCTCGACAGCATCGTATGCTGTAGATGTAATGTTGCGCCGTGTATGCGCTTTGCGATGTTGACGTTGTTGTATCTGTCGGTAGCCCTTGTTTTCTATACAATAATCATGACCTCGTAGGCGTGTTTCGTGCCGCGAACACACAGAAAGAGCAGGGATGGACTGTATGTAGAGGATCTGTCTCGGAGGTATTCGTGACGTCAATCTGCTATACAAGTAGAGGTCCATTCTGAGGATTGAGAGGGAGTGCAAAGTAGGGATAGGAGTAGGAGGAAATCATGAATGGATGTACAAACTCATTTCAATAAATGATAGCAACAGTGGGCTAATCAAGATAGAGGGGAGTGGGAGTAGTGGCAGTGAATAATGGTCACCAGGTATCCCGCATTGTAGATAGGTACGTCAGTCGCCAATCTCGCCGCCCATCTCCACGCGCCCTTCGAGATAAAGAGGAACTGGTGGGTCTTATCGGCTGAGTTTGAGCCGTGAATAGCCGCAAGCGGAAGCGACATAATGCAGGAACCAACTGGCAACCCTCGCCGATTCTGGCAGTGTCACCTGTGTCCACATCTCATGCCCAGAAGACATTTGAAGATACACAAACCTTGTGATCATTTGTCGCTATACTTGTTGGTTTGTATTGTTGAGCAGCAGATCAGAGGTTGGTCATCAAACAGTAGACAACTGGCACCCCAACCAGACCTCTCTGAGGTGGGCAAATCCAGAATCAAAACAGGCGCATCTCATCAGAACTGGCTATCTCTAACAGACTGTCGACCTTCAGGTAAGGAAGAAAAATTGATAATGATGGAACGAACAGGTGGGTTATTCTACTGCAAGTTGGGCAGCAGTCAAGGTGCACGTGATTAGAACGTTGCTTGGACAACCAAACCCGCCAAGACAACTAACTCGGATTGGGCCAAAGTCGCAACATTGAATCTCAAAGCGTAACTCGTACACTACAGTTCAAGTCACGGCTCTCCACACACACCTTCAACAAGCCACGGTCTCGACCACTGTACCTGGCCTGCGCTCTACTATCTACGAGCCTCACTATTCATACCATTCTTGGTAGATTGCTTCGCCTCCCACTCTATCTTCGGCGTGTCCTGATGAGCTCCGTTTGGGTGTAGTCACGCATCTCAAGCAGCTCATACTGCCACAATGGCCTCTGACGGCGCCTCTTCAATTTCTGTCACTGTTCGAGTGAGACCGTTCACTATCCGAGAAGCCGCTCAATTGACGAAATGCGATGACACAACAATATTTCTGGGTGACGGTTCGCTGGCTGCTGCCCCAACCCCAAAGCTCTCTCAGAAGGGCATCCGGTCGGTCATCAAAGTCGTCGATGAAAAGTGTTTGTATGTGCCGCCCGCCGTTCGATGGGATCTTTCAACAGGCTGACTTACTCCTTCAGGATATTCGACCCCCCCGAAGACAATCCTGTTCAGAAATTCTCACGATCCGTCGTCCCCTCCGGCAAACGAGTCAAAGACCAGACTTTTGGCTTCGATCGAATCTTTGACGAAAATGCATCTCAGGGCGAAGTTTACGAAGCCACCACAAGACCTTTGCTAGATAGTGTCTTGGACGGATATAATGCAACAGTCTTCGCTTATGGCGCAACGGGTTGCGGAAAGACTCATACCATTACTGGCACCGCTCAAGAACCGGGCGTCATCTTCTCAGCGATGAAGGAGCTATTTGAGAGGGTCCAAGAGCAGTCCAGCGAAAAGATCACAGAGATATCGTTATCATATCTGGAGATTTACAATGAAACCATCCGTGATCTGCTCGTGCCTAGCACCGTCAGAGGTGGGTTGATGTTGAGAGAGGATTCAAACCAAGCCGTCTCGGTTGCAGGGCTCTCGAGCCATCACCCACAAAGTGTTGAAGAGGTCATGGAGATGATTATGAGAGGGAATGAAATGCGGACAATGTCGCCCACAGAAGCCAACGCAACTTCTTCCCGCTCGCACGCCGTGCTGCAGATCAACGTTGCCCAGAAAGACAGAAATGCCGGTGTCGAGGAGCCTCACACAATGGCTACTTTGAGCATAATCGACCTCGCCGGGAGCGAGCGTGCAAGTGCCACCAAAAATCGAGGCGAACGACTACTTGAAGGCGCCAACATCAACAAGTCTCTTCTGGCACTGGGCAGTTGTATTAACGCCCTTTGCGACCCTCGCAAACGAAATCACGTTCCTTACAGGAATTCCAAACTCACGCGTCTGCTCAAGTTTTCTCTAGGCGGGAACTGCAAGACTGTAATGATTGTTTGCGTCAGCCCTTCAAGTGCGCATTTTGACGAAACGCAAAACACTTTACGGTATGCCAACCGAGCCAAAAATATCCAGACAAAGGTGACTAGAAACGTGTACAACGTCAATCGTCATGTCAAGGATTACCTGGTCAAGATCGATGAACAGATGGCTCAGATTAACGAACTAAAGGCTCAACTGAAGGAGGCCGAGACGTTTGCTTTTGCCAAGTTCAAGAAGCAGAATGAGAAGAAGGAAAGCATTGCCCGAGAAGGGGTCCAAAGAATCAAAGCGGCGTACGAGAATTCTGCGGCCGAGAGACAAGAACGGACCAACAACATGATCAAGCTGAAGCAAATTGGCCGAAGGATTGCCATGCTCTCTTCATGGATTTCTGCCTTTGATGCAGTGTGTGATGGCCTGGACGAAGACGACCTCATGAAGAATATGCAGGCCGTGAAGAAGACAGCTCAAGGCATCATGATGGAGTTGGAGAGCGGTCGACACCACTGCCAGCAGAAGGTCCTCAAGAGCAGCTGGGATCGCCCCATGAACACGGCACTGGAGCATAGTTTGAAACAGCTGAAGGACGTGGACACTGGCGACATGATTGATTCCGAAATGCTTCGACGCGAAGTGGAAATGCTCAAGTTGAATGCTGAGCGTGAGTCGTTTGCAGCTGTGGCCGAGCAAGACAAAAACGGAGATGCTCCCACCATTCAAGTTCTGCTGCGAGCCCACTTTGAGACTATCGCTGCCATCGAGAGCTTGAACCGCATGAGCGTCGAGGAGGCAGTTGAAGCTGCCAACCAGATTTTGGGAAAGATGATCAACTCCGCATCTGGCGCAGCATCATATGTCGTGAGACCAGATGGAAGTCTTGCCCCTGTCGAGGCATTTGGGCCGACCAAGGCTGGCACCCCCAAACGGCGCAAACAGAGCATCAACAACTCCATCCTGGACGGGAGTCCTGTGAGAGTGATCAAGCCTCCGGCGGTCATGGCTACTCATCTGATGACATCTCCAGCCAGAGCCTCGCCTAGACGTCGTGGTCTACTGGGAAGCGCAAAGAAGGGTGTCCAACTATCCTTCACTCCGAAGAAGAGAAAGTTTCCTCCCAAGGGCATTAAACGAGCTGTGCGATGGAAAGACGACATTGAGGATGGTGCACTCGCGGAGTTTGAGAAAACGCCGCAGAAGGTTCCGTCATCGGATGAATCGACCACCGAAATCAGCATCCCTCAGGTGTCAGACCTGACCTCGTCCTTCTCGAAATTGCAGACACACTCTCCCAGTTCCTCGCCCATCCCACCTCCGCCCGAAGCCACTCTCAACATTCAGCCGAAGAGCAGTCGTTTCCAGGCCGGATTTCTGTCCAAGAAATATGATGGCTCACCCCTCAACTCAAGCATGCTGCCCCCGAAGATGACACCACTGTCATCCTCAGACAGCGAGGCCTCACCGTTGAGGGAAATCGATCCGAGCAAGGCGTCGAACCGTCGCTCCTTCACTCCCATGCAGCCTAGCAATCACACCTCAGATGCACGCCATGACACTTGTCATACTTCCCCAGCGTCGAACTCGGACACCGAAAACCAGAATAGCTCTGCCTCTGATAAAGAGGATGCGCTCAAGATTCGCGAAGCCGTAAAACGCTCTTCTTCCCTTCGCCGCTCAGGTATCCACGGATCTCGGACTCAACGTCGCCGCTCGCCCACCGCAGCAACGGCGGGAGTCGCTGCGTCTCCCACCAACGAGTCGATGTTCGGTGCCGGCCATGTTAGGAGAATGGTTCATGGCACAAAGAACGAGCTCTTAAAAGAGAACGACGCAGGGTCTTGGAAGGTCGGGGTGCTGAGTCCCCGGGTTCAAGGCATTGTTAGCCATGGTAAGAGCTCCCTTGTGGCACCATCTAATCCTATTAGGCGGACGACGATGGGAGGCCCCGAACGTGGGGGTGGGATTAGGCTCTCTTCTGTCGTCTCGGGGGCAAGTGCTCACGGACATTCGAGTAGCAGAGGAAGTTTAATGCCTACTGGGAAAGCTGTGTGGCGTTGATGGAAACACTCTGCGAGGCGGTCACTGTTAAAGGGGCCGGTCATTACTTGCACTCTTGCACTTTTGTGTTATAGACTTGTGGTTGAAACTGCGACCAGAAGCAGAGGCTGAAAACTGGACATTGGAGTACAGGTCTTGGACACGGACTGGACGGGGGCAAATGGGATGGCTGGGACGACATCAAAATGAGGATTATCATGAACGGGGTTGATTTTTTTGGTTCCTGGATGCAATTCGTCTTGGACTCGCGCAGTTGGAGAGAGTCTGTGGCCTCGATCCTTGACTACTCAGACCTCCTCGACCAGAGACGAAGGGCTTTTGTTGCTCCTGTTTGTACATCAACGAGACGCCTCTGCGCCGTCTGACCGATGGTTGCGAGCTGATTTCTTAGCTGTGCAAACCGTGTGGAGAGACGATGCTCTTCAATGCGAGAAGCCTTGTCCTTGTTTCGGACTTTTGCTGGTTCGACGTCAAACTATTTCACTGAACTGAGATTGAGCCTGGAATTGACTGGTAGTCGATGACATTTCGGACATGCTTTCTGTGTAGTCATTAATTATTGGCATGGAGGATTGAATTATCCCTGTCAGTCACACCGTCCACGTGAAACCAAGCAAACCTCTCGCTCGTCAAAAGCCCCCTTTGGTCAAGTCATCGAGGTCCGCCATGACGTTTTTGCTCTCGTAGACCTTCCACTGCTCCCGTGCGATCGAGTCCGTAAAGTCCTCGTCGTTCAACATGTCGACGTCGGCGTCGGGATCGTCGACCGCCCGGCCGGGAAGCTGGACGCCCTGGTCCCAGTCGAAGAAGTTATCCTTGTCCCAGAGCTCCTTGACCCGGCGCAACTCGTGGCGGTTGTCGCCAAAATAGGCCCTCTCGTACACGCCCTTGGCGAGGATGCCGTCGGGAAAGTTGACAAAGGCGGCTTGCTTCCCGAGCGAGTAGGGGCGCAGTTCCTTCTTGACCTTGCCGAGGAAGCCTCGCATGTCCCGCTCCATCCACTTGTCCTCCCACTCGAGCGTGACGTAGGCGTGGTAGACGGCCTGGCGCCAGAAGAAGGCCGTCTCCGACGGTTGCTTCTCCATGGCCTTGCCGCCGGCGTGGATCCAGGTTACGAGAAACTCGACCTTCTCGCCCGAGTAAAGCCGCCGGAACGTCTCCATCTCCTTCTTGATGATGGCCGTCAGGTTCTCGATCGTGGTCGCGTCGTTGGTGAAGACGAACGAGCTGTAGATGCTGTACGTCTTGTTGGTCGGGAAGGACCGCACCGTCTCTTCGGACCACTGGGCCACGAGCGTCTCGTGCAGGAACCGCGTCGATTCTTCAGGCAGTGAGCGTCGTTTGAGTTGCTTGGCCAGGTCGGCGTGCTTGATGTGCTTGTCGATCAGGTTGTTGAACTCGTCTTTGTTCCCGTCAAAGTACGTCAGGAACCGGATCCCGTCGCCCGTGTTCTGGCGGAGGTCGCAGAGCCAGGTGCTGTCGATCGTGATCTTCTTGGGCCAGTCGGTCGTGTAGAAGGCGTTCATGGTGGGGATCAACGACGCCATGTTCTCTGCATCGGGGAACCATTGGTAGCGTCCAGCCACCACGACGCCGTCGCGGTTCGACAGTCGCTGGACCTTCAGCTTCATGCTCACCAGGACGCCAAAGTTCCCGCCCCCAGCGCCACGGAGTGCCCAGAAGAGCATCCCTTCCCGCGAATCCCGTGGATGGTTTTCGTGGACGGTAACCTGGTCTCCCTCCGCCGTCACTACAGTGGCTTCCATCAAGGTATCACTGCCCATCCCGAAGCTTCTGGTAAAAGGACCAAGCCCGCCGCCCATGATGAACCCGCTGACGCCCACGGGCGGACATCTCCCGCCGTTGATTATGAGGCCGTTGCCTTTGCGTCTGTTGTTGATCAGCGTTTTGTACACGTCGCCCCACTGACAGCCGGACTCCATTGTGACAGTCTCCAATTTGGCGTCGAGCTTAACGTTCTTCATTCTCCTCAGATCGAGCGAGATGCCCCGGAACGCGGTCGAGTGTCCGGCATACGAATGACCCGCACACTTGATGGTGACTTTAAGCCTCCTCGACTTCGCCTGTTTGATGATGGCCTGCACCTGGGCTGCATTCTCGGGCTGTATCACACAGTCAGGCCTCGAGAAGCGGTACAGCAGGTTCGGGGTTGCCACAGAGCGCTCATACTCCTCATCCTCCTTTTTCGGACCGCCAGGGCTGAACACTGGAATATTTGCGGACCTCAAGATCTCAATCGCTCGGTCCATGGTGATCAGTATTGGGATAGAGTCGAGAGGGACAGCCTTGAGCGAGTGTTCGCATCCGTGAGTTCCATGATCCGAGTAGACCACTATTGGCTATTTGACCGTCCTGGCCATGCAGCCGCATCCTCCTTCGCAGCTCTCGCCCTCTTTGTATCTCCGAGCTGGCTGACAGATTGCGGAGATGCTTTGTAGTCATCAAAGGGAGAAAGGATGAGGAGGGGCACAGCCACCACCAGGACCCCGAGTACGAGAAGCATGGGGAACCATATCACCAATGAAGGATGCCTCGCTGGTTTTTGGTCTCGACCTCATGAATGCCGAGTATCTTTTGTTTGGTCCAAAGCAGACCGGTCAGTCAGGTAGTGGAGCATGCTTAGAAATGTGAAATGCATCGCGATGTCCTCATCAATGTTGCTTGAGGCTGTTATAACGAGGAGGAAGAGGCCGGACTCGTCTCATGGTCCGTTGCCATGCCTTCCTAATGTGGTTAGCGACCCCCAATAAGGTAAAGACTCGCCGCTAGTGTGGACACCCAAGGCTT
Organism: Fonsecaea pedrosoi CBS 271.37; assembly: GCF_000835455.1. NCBI lineage: Eukaryota > Fungi > Ascomycota > Eurotiomycetes > Chaetothyriales > Herpotrichiellaceae > Fonsecaea > Fonsecaea pedrosoi. The sequence goes on along the minus strand of NW_013550613.1, from coordinate 1,433,318 downwards.
TTCGTCGTCGCACCAGGTCCGACTTGACATCAAACTGCAGATTCTACACCATACACATTGGGTTGTTTCTCTGCCGGTATTGAACACTCGGGAGTTCTTGAATTTCCTCTATCGCCCAATACGGGAGAGGCAGCTGCACGTTCGCCTCTTTTCGACAGGGTGGATGACGTGTCGCCTTTTCTCCCGCCTATGGCCTCGAGCCACGCGAGCCCAATGTCTTCCCCGCTCGATAATTCCGGCCCCCTTCTATCTCAGAGCCTCACCAAAGGTCCTGATAGTCTCTCTATCAAGCACGCCGTTGTGTTCTCCTTCGTAGGGATCGATGGTTTGGTGGTCAGCCGTTACTAGCACATGTGGGGCATAGTAACCGGTGAGGCATCTTCGTTCCTCCGCTAACACTGCAACAGCAGCGTTTGGGATTCCGTTGCAGCATGGAGGCTCCACGGGGATAGTTGCACCAGGGTAGACTGGTATTTATACTCAAAATGAACATGTCCTGCGTTATTTCAACCCTCTCTTGAAATTTCTCAACCGCAGAGCAATCGAGGTTGACGGAAGCCAGACATCTCACAACAATGGGTATCCATGAAGATGCTCGCAGAGGGACTTTGACCGAGGCAAGGCTCGAAAAGTACCTCGAGGCAGATTGGACTATTCTCGACCAGCGAGACTCGGTCGAAGGTGTGACACCACTTGGGGCTGCCACGGTAGGAGGACAGGCCGACGAGGTCCTGTTGCTTCTCAAAAGCGGGGCAAAAGCAGACATTCTCTCCAGAGATGGTGCAACACCTCTCCTCCTTGCCGCATCAAGAACGGAGAAGAACCGTGCTCGCATCATCCAATTACTCCTGGCGAAGACGCCTTCCAATGCCATTGACGCAACAACCGCAGCAGTCGGAAACAATACACCATTGATGTTCGTTGTGCTGAAGAAGGATGCCGAATCCATCAGGCTACTCCGAAAGGCCAGAGCATCAGTGACACTGACAAACGATGATGGTCACACCGCGAAATTCTTGGCCGACAATACTTACGACAGGGTTGTTATCCGCGCCCTCAACCCAGAGAAGGAGCAGAGTGACTTCTCCAAGTTAATCGACATGGTTGTCGGACTACTCCTGTTTGTTGTTGCATGGGTCAACAAGGTCGCTGATGATGTCATCCGTCGGGCGTATGGTATACATATCGACCTCAACGAGGCCTGGGACCAGGTATGTGCCAACGCCTTTCATCGCCAGCATAGTTCCAAAAGGGTTGTCTGCTGATGGCAAAAGTAGGCTGTGAACCGTGGCGAGGATCCAACCACGGTCGAATTCGTGGAAAAGGTCGACGAGGTTGTCAAGGACTCCCCCATAGAGCGTTTCTTCGAAGGCAAGGAAGACTTTGTCCGTGAAGTGGCAAAGAACGCTGTCGAGTTGCAAAATGACACGACGACATCTCTCGGCAGCCCAGAGCTTTTGCCCAAGACTATCAAGGTGTCATTGCATCAACAAGTCATCTATTGCGGTAAGTGTCTCGAGTTCCAGTCCACTGAAAATACGTTGTCCTTTGACGGAAATCGCATAGATGACAGCGGCTCTATGAGACGCGAAGATCGCTGGGATTCTCAAACAAACCTCGTTGAGCGCATTGCCAAGGTCACCACTCGGGTCCTCCCTGAGGGTGAAGGCGTTGCTCTTCGATTCATCAATCAGGACGTGCCCAACTCGTCGAATCTGAGCCTCGAAGATGTTGCCAATATCCTGGGACCCATGAAGTGGTCGAATAGTGGGAATACCGATATCGGCACCAACCTGAGATCCAAGATCCTGCAGCCGCTTGTCTACGACAAGCTCGAGTCGGTGCCGAGGAGGCTCGAGAGACCACTGCTCATCTCTATTCTCACCGATGGTGGGCCTGAACCGGAGCCAGAACCTACGTTGAAAAATGCCATTGTAGAGTGCAGCCAGCGGCTGGATGCTGCCAATTATCCCCGCGAAAGTAAGTATGAGTATTCCAAGCTCATTAGTGCCAGATACTGAATCTATGAACCTGCGCAGGCGTGAAGTTTATGATCGGTCAAATTGGGACTTCGAAATTCGCGACAAGGTTCCTGCAGACTATCAGAGAGAGTGCAGAGATTGCGGATATGGTGTACTGTACTTCAGGTGCGTGACTAGTTCTTTGCCAGACTCACCTCATCTGCTAAACTCGTCGCAGATCAACTCGATGAAAGATTCAAAAGGGAGTATGACAACCAAGCCAATCTAGATCGATGGGTAAGGATCGACCCCGCTCTGCTGCGCCCCTGTTCCTGTCTGTTAACTCCGTATGATCCAGCTAATCGAGACCTTGTTCGAGCCACTCAAAGACCGGAAGACGAAGTTGGAGGGGTGGTCTTGACTTGACCTGCTCTGGTACATTCACGGAGGAGGAGAAGGGCAGGAAACAAGTATGCACGAGAATGATAGTGATTCAGGGACCAGATTGCCACTGCAGAAGATTACATTTCGATGGTCCAAGCATGTGAGCAGGCTTCGATATTAAAGACGTCTTCTGTATCACGGTCTCCGCAGGATATTCGCTGCCGTTGTACGAATGGACAGTAGAAACCAGGGAGGAAGATAGCTCAATACTACCTCATGGGCGTATTATGTCTGGTATCTGTGGTGGTGAATACGCAACTAATAGAGAAGCCTCAGTCCTCAGCGTATTTGTCACACACGACGAAGCTTGATAACGGAATCATCGTGCAAGGGGGGACAAGGGGAGCATGCTTGGCGCCATCTGAGAAGGTATTGCGGATAACAATGATATGCCTCAAACACACGGACGTGCCCCCAGTACTTAACCTAGAGGGGTTTCGCCTAGTGAGCCTAAGCCATTAACCCTCTAGGCACCCCCGAGCGCCCCCGTTGAGCCTTGATGCCCCGCCCAATCGCCCAAGCACTGCCTCCAAGAAACTGTCAGCACCACCGGCTGCTCCATCCCGATCCCTCGGTGCTCTCCTCCAATGACGTGATTGATCTTGAATCGTCGCCGCTGCTTCCCCCTCCCTGAGAAACAAGAAACTTCGACAAGCAGCCGAAGAGGCTGTTTGCGCCGTTGAACATCTGGAATTGGTCGATTCAGAACTCGTATATATATTGCCATTCCCCTCCTCAACCAAGACTTTCCTTAGATTCAAACACCCAAACAGTCGCCAAACTGCAGCTCAACATCAGCGACCTCTCCCCCTTCAACATCCTCCTTCTCGTCGTCGTGCTCACCATGGCTTTCCAAATGCCTTCATTCCTCTCACGCTTCCTCCGCCCGTTGAGCTCTGCGGCATCAATGTCCCTCCAACCCGATGCCCTAGCAGCTATGCAATTCCCTCCCAACTCACAGAGAGCCATCTTCGCTGGCGGGTGCTTTTGGGGTCTGGAGGAGTTATACCGCAAGACGTTCGGCGACGGCAAGGGTCTTTTGGACTGCAGAGTTGGATACACCGGTGGCCAATCCAAGGCACCGAGCTATGCCGAAGTCTGCTCCGGACGAACTGGCCATGCCGAATCCCTCCTGATCGTCTTCGACCCGGAACGTCTTTCGTACAGGCAACTCTGCGAGTTCTTCTTCAGGATGCACGATCCGACCACCCTGAACCGACAGGGCGCCGACACCGGCACGCAGTATCGCTCTGCGATTTTCGCCGAGAACGACGAGCAACTCCAGATTGCCGAGGAGATCAAGAAGAAGGTCGGCGAACAGTGGTACAAGGGCAAGAACATCACCACGGAGATCAAGAGAGCGACGCAGTGGTATGATGCAGAGGCTTATCATCAAAAATATTTGATCCCAGAGCCCGGAAAGGATACATCGGGATTGTACCACTGCCCTGCGCATTATCGACGACCATTCCCGGATCTGGTGTAATGCGACCATGAGTGGGTGACAAGAGAGAAGAATTTCGAATATCAACAACAGCGCAACCCTTTGTCACCAAAAATTGTTGCATTAGATGTGTTTGCGATAGTTACACCGAATATGAGCATTGGTATCACAAGACCCGCAACGACCTAGATGATTTGCCTGATCATATCCTTGCGCTTCTGTACGCTATAACGACGTATGTTCCGTGCTGGGTCACCCCCACATTTCTATCGAACTCCGCCTCAGAAGCTAGAACTTCGACGATAGACTACTAGGTATGATTCGCGGATTGCACCGCCCTGTTGCTCTGCCAGCGCCTGATCAACTTGCCAACTACTCTCAGAGCAGAACAGGGCGGCACGGCACGCACGGGAGAAAGGTGATAATGGCTCAAAGGCAGGAAATGGGTCACATCTACGAGGTAGATATCTCATCACCAGTTCCGAGTACTTGAGAAGACATTCTCCACCGCCTACCCACATACCTACATACCTACACTCCTGTCGACACTCCATCCACATATCTGTCCTCGCCGTATCCGTTCACTGCGTCTCCCTTGTACCGATTCGGCTATTACAACAATCTACATCGCCACGACACATACGAACTTGATCACAGGCCAAGGGAGAAAGGACTATCTCTCTCCCGATCCATCCATTCTTCAACCCTCCCATCTCTCTATCTATTCATCGCTCCGCCAGCACTGCATGGCGACCTTCATCTCCGTCGGCAACGGGGTCGTCGCCAAAGATGGCGTGGCCGAAGGCGAGGCCGCGCAGTATCAAGCCCTCAAGCGCCAGGTGCTCGCGGAGGAGGAGCGCAAGAAGCAGGAGGAACGCGAGAGGCGGGTCAGTCAGGGGTTGCCGCCCGAGATGACGCGGGAGGAGAAAAAGGAACTGAAGAGGAAGGAGAAGGAGAGGAGAAAGAACGAGGTGGCCAAGGGGAGACAGAGGGAGGGGGAGGGCGAGAGGAGTAGTGGGAGGAGGGTGCTGGGGATGCTGTGTTTTGGCCCTTAAGGGATGGGTTCTCAATTGTCTTTTATTGTTTCTCTGGATACCTTCATCCTGCGCATTCGTAAAGGCGCGACAAAAGGTTACAGCCTGCTAGGCATCCTCACAGCGCCGTCAAGTCGAATGACAAACCCGTTCAACATTGGGTTCTCCACAATCTCTTTCACAAGCCGTGCGAATTCGTGGCCCTCGCCCATACGCATGGGGTATTGGATCATTTCGGTATTTATCCCTGCTCGTGCTCCCGTACTCTGTTTTGGCTTTTCAGCGCCTTCCTTTTTTGGTCCTTGTTCCGGCTGCTGCTTCTTTGGTTGCGTGGTCAGTCCGGTCAGGAAAACACCTGGTGCAATGCCCATTACCCGGATACCAGCCTTGCGGCCCAGCTCTCGAGCTAGCGGGAGGACGATACTGCGCACGGCACCTTTGCTCGCGCTGTATGCTAGCTGGCCAACTTGGCCTTCATATGCCGCCACGGACGAGACTATAACGACGATCCCTCGCTCACCATCGGGTCCCCATGGTGTGTTTAGCGCCATGTGCGGTAGAGTGAGGCGAATCAGGTCAACTGTGCCCCGGAGGTTGACACCCAAGGTGCGATCAAAGCCAGACATGTCCATGTATTTAACGCTTTCATGCGTCGTCGACGGGTCCTGCTTAGGAAGAGCCAGAGCTGCTAAGCCAATGCCTGCAGAGCAGATGACCCCAGACAGCGGTTTTGTGGTGCCTTGAATCCATTTTAATGTATTCTTTAACGCCTCTTGTAGTGACTCGGTAGATGCGACGTTGGTCTTTGTGAAAAGAATTCGGGATGGGTCAAGGGAGGTGTTGGAGGGCGGAGGATTGAGATCGAGAATGGAGACGTTGGCGCCGTTTTGGAGGAAGATGACGACAGTTGCAAGACCCAGGCCAGAAGAGCCTCCGCTCACAATGAAGGTGCGATCCTTAATCTGCATGGCTGCTCTATTTCAGGGTAGCCTTGGAGGAAATATGAAGTGCAAAGTATGTATTGACGGAAGATAGAAGAGAGAGGGATACGGCAGGCCCGAAGCACCTACCTCGGTTCGGGCGTGCACGTACATGTGCTCGGCGTGGTGATACCCACGCTTCCAAGTTGAGATTGTGATTGATAACGAATATGGGATTCTTCTACTTGTTTAATTGATACGAGCACATTGGTGACTTGCTTGGAGAATGAGGGCCAAAGGGCTGTTGGAGCTGCAGCTGTGGTGTCCCCCTTTAGTCAAGCAGCTCACAACTGAACATTGGTGGTGATGAATCTAAATAAAGCCTATTCGGCACGTGATAGCCCAATTTGGGTGATTGCCCTCCCTGTCACGGCGCCGCCACAATGCCCCCAGTGCCCCTTAAGCTTTACCCGTACCACTAGTAATTGGCGGGCCGTAGGAGCGTGCGAGCAACTGCCCGCCTCCCGCAGTCCTGGATCTGCGACGTGTGGGCGCGGAGACCGACCCTGAAACCTTTCTGATTGTCCTAAGAACGCCATCAAGACACCTTCAGTGAACTCTCGTCTCTGAGTTGGGATGATATGTCAACGGGACACTCTGCAACTCTGGGAGCCAAAGCGCAGAGCGTTGACATCTACAGTCTGAGTGAGCTCGACGCACAATTGACACGGACCTGATCGTCACGTCACTGCACACAAGTTCATACGCCAAATTTCCCCCGCCCCCAAGCCTCAAGCACAATCCAACTCCAAGCGAACCAGGCTGATCTGATTCAAACCACCACATACGCCTGTCCGCAAACCCCTCAAACACAGGTTTGGAACCGGACAGGACATCAAGCACTTCGCTTCAAATTCCTTCTATTTCTGCAGACAGAGATCAAATTCATGACCATCTCGCCCTATGTCCCTTTCCTCCAGCCGCTCGAAACCGCTACCCACGCGGAGCGTCCACAGTCTCAGAAATGGAGGAAGAGCCTCCAGAGACTCGTCGATGGTCCGCCGGAAATCCATCAACGCTAATGATGCCTACCTATATGCCCTACGAGTGGCCTATCTGTCGTACCTGCTCCAACCTCGGAAAACAAGAAAGAAACATGTCGAGACGAGGCCGGCGGTCACTCGCATGAACACTTCCCACTCCTTCAATGACCTCATGAAAGATTTTACAGTGGTTCGAGACGCAAAGAGTGCGAGGTTCCCTCATGACTTCATTAAAGAGCTGGAAAAGAGACTGCAAGGCATCCTGATGGGCAAGGAGAGACGGCAGGAATACCATGAGCCTGTGGTCAAGAGGGTTTTTGCCCTCTTCCTCAACACTCTGTCCGATCCTGTTTTCAAAAAGCGCATGGAGGCTGACCGAAGGGCTGAGGATCTGGTACTCATCTTCTTCTCCACGGCGACCAAGGAGTTGCAGAAAGGTCACCCGCCTGGGGATGACGCTGTCAAGCGCTTGGTTGACCGCCATGTCGCCTTGTTTGTTCGCCTTCTTTCCCTGATTCTTCGGGATCGTGACTGGGCTAAGGACAAACCCGACTTGGCTGCTCGGCTGCAGACTCTCGAGTCCAAGTTGTTGAAGGGTGATGAGAACCTCGCCGCATCTCAAGCAAATGGGGAATGGACCACCATCGAGGAGGTGGTACCTCTCAGCTATGAAGTCAAGGACATGCCTCTAGTTCAGGCGGTGGGGCGCATTTTTGGCCTGACCAACACCATGATGCAGTCAGACATCACAAAGAACAAGCCCGTGTGGACAGAAAAGGCTGCTCTTCAAGATCTGAAGACTTACCAACAGCACCTCACTCTGGGGACGAAGCTGACCTTAAATTCCCACGACTTTGACACTCAGGAGGCATACGAAAGTTGGAAAAGAAGCGAAGGCCCAGACCTTTCGCAGCTGATGCTGGCCATCATCCAATCCAATCCTGAGCTGGCCAAAAGCACTCCAGGAGGCGCTTTGCCTCAGTTCAATGCCCAGAATGAGCCTTCTAGCCCCTCGGATTCTCATTATGCTGAGCTCTCCAGAGCCCTCTCACAATCTGGGGACTCTTCTTCTTACGTCTTAGATCTGCCGGCAGATCTAAGCTCCCTTCAACTGGACCCGGGCGATTCATTCAAGCATGATGATGATGCTGCCCAAGTCTATACATTTATACCCTCTGACCCCAGAACCATGTTTCGATTTGTTATGCTTCAAGCTCTTAACCATGACCTTAACGATAAGATGAATGGCAGCGGCAGCGGCCCGGAGGGTGGCCGCTTGTTCTCCAAAGAGACTACGGAGCTGCTGAATGAAATTGCCTTGAGATGGCGAATACCCAAATTCACACGCATTGTCCTGTTTCTGGATGTCGTCCGCGAGAAATTCATTGAGAACCAACTCAGTCTGGAAATGCTCGATGCTGCCTTCAACTACGTCAAGGAGCCATTGCAGGATGACCACAAGAACAAGAGGAGTTCCTTGATTATGAGTACGGCCTTATACGACCGAAATAATTGGACCATCGCCGACTTTGCCTTGATGGGCAGGCTTCTCAACACTATCTACGAGACTCTACTTCGAGATCTGTACGAGGTCATCATGACTTCCTACGCTGACAAGGCCCAATTACCAAGGCTGGGGGCTATTATGGCAATCATAGATGACCACATACGAAGCGATCCCAATTTCAACCACAACCCCGAAGACTTCGAAAACTTTAAGAATGCTGCGATCGATGGACTGGCCACCGAGGCGCGGAAGATTTACGACTCTCTTCTGGATCGGGAACTTCCCCAAGAAAATGAAAAGTGGGAATTTTATCACATCCAGCAGTTGGCAAAAGCTGTGTTGAAGCTGGCAGAAAAGGTGCAGAAGAGGTTCAGAAAGAACCCGGAAATCCTCGGTATCAACCCTTTGATGATACTGATCAATTGTACCCTTCCAACCTTTGCAGAGGACTCAAAGGCAATGGTGGAGCAAATTCTCAGTGTTGCCGAGAAAGACGGATTTGAGGTTACCATTCAGGATGGGTTTGATTTGTATAAGGAGTTGAGCGAGTTCCGTCGCGTCCACGCTGATGCCTTGCCACACGTTCCATTCCCCTACAAGATCGAAGAGCTCCTGGCCGATTTCGTCTGGCGATGGATCAAGACCACTGAGACACAGGTCATAGGATGGGTGGAGAATGCAGTCAAACAAGATGAGTTCAAGGTCAGGACGCAAGTGCCGGACCAGACGCCCACTGAGGACGAACGTCACTCAACTTCTGTCATCGACATTTTCAGTTCTTTCAACCAGGTCATCAATCAGATCGGCGAACTAAATTGGGACGACGACTTTAGTTATGCAAAGTTCATGACGGCGCTCTCGAAGGCTATTGGCCAGGGTGTTTCGAGGTATTGTGAACTGCTCGACCAGATGTTTGGTAAAGAGATGGACAGGTTAACTCCGGAACAAGAGGCTGCCGCCAACAGAACGAGACAGGAGAAATGGGTTCAACTGGCGAAAGACACTTGGAATCAAAAAGAGAGAGTCGAGCCTTTCAATTTCTACCCGGAGTCATTCGTCAAACTCAACGACATCCTCTTCGCCATCCAACAGTGGGACAAACTAGAGACCGAGGTCAACGTTGATGCTTGTGCCGAAGTCATCAAAAAATATAGTCCGCCACTAGCGCAACGGCCCAAGAAGACATCGAACTATGTTTTCACTATCAAAATTGTGGAAGCCGAAGATCTCAAGGCTTGTGATGTCAGCGGATTCAGTGATCCCTATGTGGTCTTGACGGATGAATACCAGAAGAGATTGTTCAAGAGCAGAATAGTGTATCGAAGTCTGAGCCCACGATGGGACGAATCCGTGGACATTACTACACAAGGCCCGCTCAATCTCATCGCGACAATCTGGGACTGGGATGCTATGGGCGATCACGATTACGTGGGAAGAACCTCGCTGAAACTGGATCCCTCCCACTTTAGCGACTTCTTGCCTCGAGAGTACTGGCTGGACTTGGATACCCAAGGACGAGTCATGGTGAGGGTCAGCATGGAAGGAGAGCGGGACGACATTCAGTTCTACTTCGGGAAGGCCTTTCGAAGTCTTCAACGGACCCAGCGAGACATGACGCGGAAAATAACCGACAAACTTTCGGCGTATATCAACCATTGTCTCTCGCGACGAGCGCTCAGATCTCTACTTAGTCGGGGCATCTCCATGGCCAATGTGTCTGCCAATGTATCGTCATTCTTTGCACGAAACCGAGCATCGGTAACTCCCACAACCACAATGCCCACCGACGCCGAGATTGTCAACGCCTTGAAGCCGCTCTTCGACTACTTCGATGACAATTTTGCAATCATGCAACAAACGTTGACGTCGGAAGCAATGATTGCAGTTATGACACGCATTTGGAAAGAAGTTCTCGTCACCGTGGAGGCTCTCCTTGTCCCGCCCCTATCAGACAAACCTTCACAACAAAAAGCCCTAACGCAACAAGAACTCGACATCGTCTTCAAGTGGCTACAATCCCTTCTTGAGTTTTTCAATGCCGTCGACGAAGAGACTGGAGAAGCAAACGGCGTGCCTATCAATGTCCTGAAGAGCCCAAAGTATCACGAATTGCAAATGCTCAATTTCTTTTATTTTGAGCCGACAGACTCTCTCATCCGCGAGTCGGAAAGGATGGCCAGTGCAACGGCTTCCAATCAGCAAATGCACCGCTCGAGATTTTCTGCCCCTGCCAATTTGAACAATCATCTAGGTGCAGGCGGTCTTCTCGACCCTGGCAACCTGGCGGGAGCGCGCCGAGCTAAGAGCATTTTGCTCTCTCGCAACCTTGGCACGAAACGCAAAGCCAAAGAAGAAAAATGGAAAGCCGCTCAAGCGGAACCGAATGACGACATGATACTGCGGATATTGAGAATGAGACCTGAGGCAAGCGGGTACTTGAGGGATCGGAGCAGGCAGAAAGAGAGGCTTGCTGCGGCCGCTGCAGCGGAGATGATTGTGAGACAGAGTCTTCTGAGCGGAGGCGGGAGGATGACGGGACCTTCGGTAATACGGAGGTAGCCCTCAGACAGCAGTCAGATCTCTTGTGCAAAGGAGGGACAGCGACCCAACGAAGAATGAGTAATGAGGCTGAATCAAGATTGTTTTTTTTTGTGTGTGTCCAGCAAGGCATGTGGGCGGTTTAGCAATGATTTGTGTCTCGTTGTTCTCGGTGGCGCAGTCGCATACTTCTGGGTTAGTAAATGGTGTATAGGCGCATTTGGCAGAGGTCTCGCAGAGGACAAGCTGGAGTTGTGGGAGGGACGTGGTAATGGTCACGGCGAGATGGAATACATGGTGTCAAATTTAATACCCTGGTCACGACTCGTAAGTCAAGCGAAGGCATCAGCAGAAGCCCGGTACCTTGCAGAACATTGTTCAAAGATGATATGTGTTTTTTTTCTTCCTCGCTGGTCTATAAAATGCTCGATGTGTGTGTCGCGTCGCACCTCTTATCCTTTCCGGCTCCTCGAGTTGAGTTCAGCCTTGCGCATGCGTATCCACCAGATCCAGATGTCGCTGTTCTAAGAGTCGAGCGATGTGACAATGTACAAATAATCATCAACGTGATCCTCCATCCTTCTCCTTTTCACCAAAACGTAAAGTAAAAAAGAAAAAAAAAAAAATTCATACAGAATCAATTAGCTTTGACCATCTCCAACGACTCCCCTATGCGGCCGTACTTTGAAAAGATCAGATCGGCCAGGTAATAGGTGCGGGCCTTCCACGGGCCGCGGTCGCCCGTCTTGGGGAGGTCCTTCTCCGCGGCCTGGAGATAGGTGGAGTTGAGGTCGAGGAACTTGCGGGGCTGGATGGTGGCGTCGGCGTGCTTGCGCGGGACGACGGCGCCGACGGCCCTGCGGTCCATCATGCGGAGCAGGCGGGTGAGGAACAGCGACGACGCGTCGGCGCCCAGCGTCCACGACGCGTTGGTGTAGCCGAGCAGGAAGGCCGCGTTGGGCAGGTCCTGCATCAGCACCATGTGCCACATCAGTTTGCCGGCCAGGTCGAACGGCGCGCCGTCGACGGAGAGCTTGATGCCCCCGCCGAGGCGCAGCTTGAGCCCCGTCGCCGTCACGATGATGTCCGCGGGCAGCGTCTCGCCCGACGACCGCAGGCGGATCCCGTCGGCCTGCACGCCGTCGATCACGTCCGTCTTCACCTCGGCCTTGCCGTTGCGGAGGCTGGCGAAGAAGTCGCCGTCCGGGCAGAGGCACAGGCGCTGGTCCCACGGGTTGTAGCGGGGCGAGAAGTGCGGGTCCACCGTCAGGGTCTCGGGGATCTGTCCCTGCACGCCGCGCACGAGGAGCCGCTTCATCAGTTGTGGGAAGGTCCGGCAGAAGAGGTAGAAGAGGCGCGACTTGACGATCAGCCGGAGCCGCGTGAACAGCGACATGACCCTGGCCGGCAGGATCGAGGCGAAGATGGACTTGGATCTGTTGGTCATGGAGACGATGTACGACGGGCTGCGTTGCAGCATGGTCACTTTTGCGGCGGTCTTGGCCATCGACGGCACCAGCGTGATGGCCGTCGCGCCGCTGCCGATGATGACCACCTTCTTCCCCGCGTAGTCGAGATCCTCGGGCCAGAATTGCGGGTGCACCACCGGCCCCTGGAACTGGTCGATCCCCGGGATGTCGGCCTTGAGCGGCCGTTCGTAGTCGTAGTAGCCCGTCCCGAAGATCAGGAATCTCGTCACAAAGGTCGTGACCGCCCCCTTGTATTCCACGGACAAGGTCCACAGCTTGTCACGGGACGAGTACGAGGCCGAGAGGACCTTGTGGTGGAACAGGATGTGCCGGTCGATACCGAACATGCGCGCCGAGTCGTTCATGTACGCCTTGATGGCCGACGCCTCGGCGATGGGGTTGTCCTGGTTCCACGGGTGCCAGGCGAAGCCAAAGGTGAACAGGTCCGAGTCGGAGCGGATGCCGGGATATCGAAACAGGTCCCAGGTACCTCCCATCTCAGCCCGGCCTTCGAGGATGACATATTTGTGGTCTGGAAGTTGGGACTGGATCCGATACGCTGCGTTGATTCCAGATATGCCGGCGCCGATGATGAGGACGTCGACAAAGTTCTCCCCTTCTTTGGCTGCGGGAACATGCATTGTGAATTGTATATCCAGGGGGGAAAGAATCAGGTCACAAGATCACAAGGGAGGTAGAGATGAGACAGACAAAACACACAAGACTCAATCAAACCATTTCTCTCTCTATTTTTTTTCTTCACGGCTGCCTACCTACATATGTTGGCGGTATCCGCTTCTCCTTTATCATGTTTGATTCAGCTGCCCCAGAGGGGCGAGCCTGATGGTATTCTGGGCCGAGGCATAACGAACAGGCTATACAGCTCCAATGAGAAGGCGATGCATGGAATTGGGTGGTCGATGGCGAAAAAGGAGACTGGAGTCCGAGTAGGGAGGAAGCAAAAATTAGTCGGAACAGGCCGGCAAATTGTGATCTGGAAGCAACACCTCATAACGCAGACACCAGGATCAGCAGAACCCAGTATTGCCGATGGTTAGCCACCAACAAGGTGGGCGCAGAACAAGCAAGCACCAAAACGCCGCATCGCACGTGAAGCTTGGGGCTTCGTCGTAACCGAAATTGGAGCACCACCGAAGTGAGTGGCAAAACCAAAACCAAAACCACAGCCACGAATCACTCCCTAATCAGGTCTTTTACCGAGACATCTACAGGGTACGCAGGCTTGATCTAGCTTACATGGGAAGGTTAGCCGTGGAGATGACGCACTAGACAAGGCCACCAATGATAGGCTTGGAGTCGATCGGGACAATGTGGCGCCGGCTTGGTAGACTCTAACCTTTCCAAGTCAATGTAGAGGGGTTTCCCCAGATGGATTCTTGTGCCCCCTTCAATTCATCTTTTCGGAAGTAGTTAAGGGTTTTTTTCCCGTTGTGGTGATACAGAGTGACTCTCTATGCATGTGCTGTATCGCGACAGCCTTGTCACCACACACCGGGAAATGGTCCCATCCTGGATAACATCTCTGCACGTAGGAGGGTTTTTACACTCTTGGGCGGTCATGTGCATATTCGAAGCATCCGCCCCTCGAACCACTGCAGGGCTAGCCGCGACAATGTCAAGATGGGTTTTGCAGTGCTCTGCTCTTTTGCGGATCTCCATATGCCGTGTGTGCGAGATAGGATCACGAGGAATTTTCACAGTTGGGGCATTGACCCTGGTTGTATCATTCACCAAAAAGAGCATCGTCAAGAGGAAAGGTGTACTTGGCCAATATTCGTCGCATTGCCATAAGCATAGGTAGAGATCTTGGAGGCCGTTTCTCTTGATAGAGGTATACGATATACCGACCGAGTATGCACGAGCTTTTCTCCAAAATGCACGGATCCTCTTAGTCCGACGGCGGGACTCGGGTTCCTCCACTCAATCGCCCTACGCCGACATCCCGATCGGGCAAGTTTCAATTGCCCGCCATATGCATCGGTGTTTACGGAGTAGTGCTGGGTTTGTTGTGCGTCGTATCGCCAGCCAACATGGACAGAGGTTGCAGAATGCGTCTCTTTTGTCCAATCCCGGAATGCCTCGGAGTTTGGGACAGTGGCCGACAATATTTGACACTGCAGAGGTACACACACATTTTGCGTAAGCGAAGGCGTTTACGAGGACGCGATCGGTGGTCCCTGTTCCCCCGGGCCCCCGTCTCTATGGGACTGTTGGTGCATTTCTGGAAATATGGACAGGGATTTTTCGTATGATGGTAGAAACGTATCCGTCCGACACGGTCTTGCCTGTCGCGAAAGAGCTGGAATGCAGAGTAGACAGCGATCTTCGACATCAAGGCCCACAACGCCCGTCGAAATACGAGGGAATGCGGGACCCGGTGTGTTTTTGTCCCGCCAACCTCCCCCCCCCCTTTCTGGGAATCTGCGGGGTCTGATACGAACCGCTAGTCTGACCTCTGACTTTTCACCTCTCAGAACAATTAAGAAGGAGGGCCAAGGCCTCGCTAGATAGGACTGGACGATTACAAAGGCCCAACGTATTGGGACGTACTGTGCCTCGTATCTCGTATACCGTAGAGGGAATCCTCTACTGACGATGCGACGTGCAAGTAATAAGATATCTCTGTTGCCAGAGTCAGGTAGGAACTCTTTCACGTCATGTCGACTTTGGCCTTTGATTCTGTCTTGTCCCGCAATGGCCGTCAACATTCCCACGTCGTTGCTGCTGATCTTCTCTGCAGCGTTGCAAGCTGTAGTCTTGGTTGCAGCAGCTCCCCAGTATTCCCCCGTCGACGGCTTCAATTCAGCCTTTCTCTGCTTCACGCTCCTCAACTTTGCACTATGGTTCTTCTATCTATTGTTCATTTATCCCAATTTCGTCAGCCCGCTTCGAGATCTGCCAATGGCCAAGGTACGTCTTGCAAGAAATGTCGCGTCCAAGGCGCAGGCGGCAGCGTTGATACCGGCACGTAGGGCGCTTTACCCATCATCGGCCACGCCTGGTCCCAGTTCAAGGCTCCGCGCGGAGGCGACTATCAAAGATTTACCCGCGAAATTCCCAATGACGGGCTCATTCGCCTCAAGGGATTCTTGAACACCGATCAAGTATTGGTGACGAGTCCCAAGGCACTGGCCGAGATCCTCGTCACCCGATCGTACGACTTCCCCAAACCCGACAAGGACCGTGCCTTTCTCCGTCAGTTGATCGGGGACGGCCTGGTCGTGGCCGAGGGCGAGCAGCACAAACACCAGCGCAAGCACAGCATGCCCAGCTTCGCTTTCCGACAGATCAAACTGCTGTACAATGTGTTTTGGGAGAAGTCCGTCAAGATGACTCAGGTGATGGATGCCGAGGCCTTTGGGCCAGATCGTGGCCACGGAGGCGCCGAGAACCTGCCGCCTGGGGCGATTGATATTGAGTATTACGCACCGAAAACAACGTTGGACATCATCGGCGTGGCAGGCCTGGGCCGGAATTTCAACACGTTATGCAATTCGGACGACGAGATGGTCAAATTGTATGACCAGCTGGTTCATCCTTCCGTGGGCCGGCAAGTCCACGCGGCAGTGGCCTTGCTCGTTAGCAACAAGCTTGCATCTTTGCTCTGTCGTCCCGTCGCTCACCAATATGATAGCCTCAATGCCCAATTGAGACTTATATGCAGGCAGTTTGTGCGAGAAAAGCGGGAAAGGATGAAGGGTTCACAAGACCAATCCGTCGATACCCTTGCCTCGCTGATCAAGGCAAACATATTCTCGGATGAAGAGCTTGTAGACCAACTGTTGACTATCATAGCAGCTGGGTGAGTGTGACTTTGTCTCTCTTCCGACAATCCTGTGGATGTCCCGCCAGGTAATTGAGCACTAACGTTAGCATTCAGCCATGAAACAACCTCCTCGAGTTTCACATGGGTAACATATCTTCTTGCGCTTCATCCCGACATCCAGACCCGCCTCCGCGCAGAGATTCACGCTGCAATCCCGAATGGATTCTCCACTGTTGATCCCCAAGATACGACCATAGCCTCGGTGCTTGAATCGCTGCCCCTTCTCAACGGCGTGTGCAGCGAAAGCCTCCGCGTCTTGCCAGCTGTGCCCGTCACGATGAGAACAACTAATCGAGACACTACCTTGATAGGCCACCCAGTTGCCGCGGGCACCAAGTTCATCATGGCTCCGTGGGCAGTCAACAACGATCCTGAATTATGGGGTCCCGATGCTCAAGAGTTCCGGCCGGAGAGATGGATTGACCCCGAAACCGGAAAGCCGAACCAGACGGGGGGCGCGTCGACCAACTATGCCATCTTAACATTCCTCCACGGACAGCGAAGTTGTATTGGACAGAACTTTGCACGGGCAGAGCTGAGGGCACTGGTGGCGGCATTTGTTGGAGCCTTTGAATGGGCTCTGCTCCACCCAGAGGAAGAAGTGGTTCCTGCCGGCATCGTGACATCGAAACCAAGAGATGGTCTCGTAGTGACGCTCAAGAGGGTAAAGCCATGGTAGAGGAGCGCTGGGACAGCTCCATAATGCTCGGCATTCGTGATCGTTAGTGCAACCATCTTTCTGGTAGAGGTTTCTCTGCGATATCATCCACAGCTTAATGGTCTTCAAAAGCAGGGGGTCAGGCTGAGTAGGCTCCGGCCCGTGTTTCCTGGTATATAGGTAGGCTGCTTCTGGCATCAAGCACCTTCGTACACAAAGCTAGGAAAGGACAGTCTGATTAGACTTTAGATACCAAAGATCCTCTGGATTTGGCGGCGCCTTGGCACCTTATGCATCTTTTTCTGCTTTTGTATGACCCTGGGTCTGGCTAAGCCTCGCCTGAGCCTCGATGGGCCTGCAGCGTGATTCCCCAGTCAAAGGCATTAGACTCTCCAGGCTTGGGAACGAGGGAAGGCATGCCTGCACTCTGTCCACTGAGCAAGCCATCACTCACCACTCATTCAGCTGAGGGTGTTGTCGATACCGATCTTGTGGAGGCACTTAACATAGAAATACCGAGAGTTTGCTTATAGCACGTCGTAAAGGTACATTCGATGTCACAACACTTTGGTGTAGTCAAGGTATACCTCGTAGTCCGAGAGAATATTGTACGCCTCGATACGCAACCTAACTTCGCTTTTGGGGTTTTAGCCCGCAGTAATGCTACGGCGAGTTCTATTTGGTGACAAGTGCAGATATCTTGGCAGATCGGAGTCGCAGGCTCCGACCCACGCAAAGCGCACATTTCTCAATTATTTTCCCCGCCGCAGCCATTGTCGACGAGATTGATAAAAGGTTCCTTAGCAACCACGACTTCGACGACCTCACCTCAACCTACCGCACCTTAAACATCCTCCCTTGTCACAAGAGAAAAGAACTTCGGTCCTAGCACCAAATTCAAGAACCATGGAGAACGAAAAGGGCGAAATCGTCGATCTGTAAGGCTTTTCCACACCAGCGTTTTCTCACATACTTTCTCTCTCTACCTCTCGCTGTGTGAGAGACGGGAAAGAGAAATCTGATTCTCATACGCACATGGCACTCCTGAGCCCAATCTACTCGGGGATGCCAAAAGGTCTTTTGCGCATGCGCCAAAATGACCACGCCCAGTCCCTAGACTCATCTCGTCCTTTCTCCCATTTCCCTTTGTTCACTGTTTCGAATTTCGGAGCGCTAATACCCCATCTTCAATACAGCTACGTCCCCCGCAAATGCAGCGCGACGAACCGCATCATCAAGGCCAAGGACCACGCCAGCGTGCAGATCTCGGTGGGCAAGGTCGACGAGAACGGCCGGTACACGGGCGAGAACCAGGTGTACGCGCTGTGCGGGTTCGTGCGGTCCCGGGCCGAGAGCGACGACAGCTTGAACCGACTGGCGCAGAAGGACGGGTTCCTCAAGAGTGTCTGGAGCGCGCAGGCCACGAGATAAGCGGACACGATGGCTGAGGGGCGGAGATATCGAAGATCAGGGGAGACAGAGGAGGCGAACAGAGGATGAGGATACGCACGAGGAGACATATTGTGCATAGGAGTGGGCGTACGTGGTTGAAGTGAGGAAGGAGGACTCGATCGAGATTCCTGGCCTGTCGATCATCGAATTCCTCTTCTCGGTCGAGCGATGCACACAGCCACGCCGGAGGACACGATGGTTTGATTGTGGGGGTCGGTGACGGTTATTGCTATGCATGTCATCCATTCCACGACAGGAGAAGCACCTTGCTTCACTTTGCTTGGTCGCAGGAAACGGACATGGTGCACTCTGCACGACCAGCATCAATAGAAAAATGCAAAACTGGGGACGAACCGCTCCCCCAGAAATACACTATTCAAAACATCATCAATTATCATTGTTTTACGTGTTCCCCCCTTCCTCCTGCATGACACAGGCATGGGGGAGTTCTATATTTATGGCTCCTCGGAAATGGACGGAGAATGTGCCACCCGTATCTGTGCTCTGACTCTCAATCTCGGAATAATAAAATCACAGCTCTTCAGAAGGCGGTCTTTATGGCTTAATCTTCGGCTGTTGTATGTACGATTTTTTTTTATCTCTACTTCCCCAGTCATGGCAGATTGAGTCTGAGGAAGCCTTGATGTGCCGGTCGAAAAAATTCGAAAGAAAAAGAAGAAGGTTCAACACAAGGGGAGAAAGGAAAATAGAAGTGAGGCAGCTCAAGGGAAAGAGCGAGAAGAATTCAACGGGGTATCATTTCTAGCCTTCTCTTTGCGGAATCTAGAACTTTTTGTAAGGGATGCCTCTTTTCAATGGCAACATATCTTGAGCGCGTAGGATTCGTGAGTCTTCGTACATGCTGAGTTGTCGCCTGTGATCGGCTCTCTAGTCTTTGTGTAAGCGGACAGCAGGATTCTGTTCAATGAAGTTGAGATCGACTTTATGTCCCAAAAGCTCTCGGATATTGTTGACGCCGTACCTGTTCAAAGACATTAGCATACCCACAAGACAAGACCGAAGGAGCGAAAACTCACTTGATCATGGTCGGTCGCTCCAAACTCAGGCCCCAACCATATATCCGCATATCTTTGGGTAAACCCATTGGCTCCAACATTTCTGGCCGGAACATGCCACTGTTTCCGATTTCCACCCACTTCTTCAGTCCCTCGTGGTAGCTGAAGATCTCCATGCTCGGCTCCGTGTAAGGATTGTACGCAGGCTTGAATCGCAGGTTTCTGATACCCATCTTACCGAAGAAGACCTCCATGAAACCAATCAAGCCGCCCAGTGTCAAACCCCAGTCGGCAATTACGCCTTCGACTTGGTGGAATTCTGCAAGATGCGTTTGATCAACCGTCTCGTTTCGGAAGACTCTGTCGATAGAGAAGTATCGCGCCGGCCGAGGGTTTAGAGCGAGTTTGTGAAGCATGTATGCAGAAATTGCCGTGGTGTGAGTTCGCATGACTAGTCGCAAAGACTCGTCTTCAGACCACGGATATCTGTAGCCTATCGAGCCGAACTTTCCGTTTTCATGCACGGCACGAACATCATCCCAGTACTTCTTGAAGTCCGGGCCCTTTTCCTTCGACTTTGTCCTCTTATGGGAAGGTGAAGGTATAGATTTCTCTCCGGGAGCCGGAGGTTCTGGATCTGCTCGAGGAGGATCGGCTCTGACGGGATCTGAGATGTAAAAGGTGTCTTGTAGGTCGCGAGCAGGATGTTGTTGAGGGACAAAAAGAGAATCAAAATTCCAGAAACCAGTTTCCACATAGCGATTTGTTGGCATCTCCTCAAAACCCATCTCGAAGAAGATCTCTCTGAACTCTTGACGCACTTTGTTGAGAGGGTGAAGAGCCCCGGATGGCGTGGGTGCACCTTTGGCCTTGAAGTTGTATGGTTTCAACTGCACAGTCTTCCAGGCGCCAGACGCCAGCATTTCTGCAGTCAGATCCGCCTCCTCCTTGACAAATTCAGTCGAGAATTTAGGGCCTTTGGAAATCTTAAAGGCGACCGTTTTCTGTTCTACCACATATTTCCTCTTTCTAAAGTCTGCCACGACTTTGGGGTTGTCTAGGGCCTTCCCGGATTGGATCTGTCGTAATTGTTCTTGTACCTCGTCCTGGATCTTGTCCGCAGTCGCCTTGAGAGTGTCCCCGTCTTTCTTGATCCACTTGAGCTTGAAGGCATCTCCCGAACCGAACTTGGCCACGTTTGCGTCGCCCACGGCTGCGGGTAAATCTTTGATCTTCAATCCCTCCAATGCGGATCGAACTGCCTCGAAAACTCTTGCGCCGTTGCTCCCATTTTCTGCAATATCTTGGCCTTCTTTTGTCAGAACAAGTTCCAACCGATCAATCTGCTCTGCTTCAATGAAGTCTCTCGACCGTAATTTGTCGACAGCGGATTTGACACTGACAAAGGTGGCATTGGGAAAGGCTTCCGATGTGATGACAGGACCATTTGCGGAGTTCAGTACTTCAAGCACTTTCGGGGTCAAATCTTCTGCCATGGTTGCGTCCGCCCGGGGGAACGTAGTTGTCGGACAGCAAGGGTAAGAGGAAGAGCAGTTACGAGACAAAATATTATGGCTGGTGCTCACTAGACTCTGACTCCAAGTTACCGAGTAGAGAGAAATGACTCCAAAATGCGGCCGGTGGGTCTAATCTTGATTCGTCCAGAGATTCATGCCGCTTTAGCAGTTCAACATCACACACATGCCTCAGCCTCGCTTAAAGACCAGGGAGATCAATGATTTTGGACTATGTGATAGATGTATCGTTGCAAAGCGTCAAACACCAGTGAGAAAACGCACTCCTCTATCGCCACAGCTATTCCAGCCTCGTTGGTAATCTATGAACTCTATCCACGAACAAAAACCACGGATACATGTGCCTTACAGGAGTCTGGTTTTCAGACATTCCTCTGGCCTTCCATTTCAGACGGCGAGTTGTGCTCGCGTCTCTGCTTCCAGGCTTTCCCAAACATGATTTGGACCAGAGCAAGACTACCCAGTACGAGCATGATACCCGTTAGTAAGGTAAAGGTCCAGCCGACATGAATGCTGTTGATCAGAGGCCCAACCACAGCAGTTCCGCCAGCTCCTAAGAGACAGCGAACGAGATTTAAGGAAGCCGTGGCTGAGGCACTCTGAGTATGGTGGATGTCGACGAGGTAGGTCGAGATCACGCTTTGGAGAGAGATGGCTGCCCAGCCCAAGACAAAAAAACAGATGATGGGCACAGAGATATGAACACCTTGGTCGACGGTCCACCCAAAAATCAGCACTGACACACATTCAAGTGCACTCCAGAGCCAGACAGTCCTTAGCCGAGCCTTTTCAATAGGCACGCGCTGTTCATCGCCGCCATACTTGCGTAGAATCCGCCTGTAATCATGATCCAGGAATCTACCGACCAGAACGGTGCCGATGATGGACCCGGCTCCGTTGGCCAGGAAGATGAGACCAACTTGGATTTCTGAAGTATGATATTTCTGTTGGACGAGCACGGAAACGGCGGTGAGAACCATTTGCCACACTGCGTAGTGGACCGCAACGTAGAAGATAGCGCAAAAGGTATTCCAGTGGAATAAAATCTTTGCTGGACCCAGAAAATCGGTTCGTTTCGGCGCGGGTTTCTCGCCCTCTGCGGAGGGGTTGGTGTCTTGCCTGAAGTGCTTCTTTCTCTGATACAGTGCAAGAGGGGACATGGCATATCGCTTTGGCTCTTCCGCTCCATTTCCCACCATGGACCTCAATGTCTCAGGCAGGACCAGGACAATGACAAGGACACAGGCACCGCCATAGATAGTCAGAAACCAAAACACTGATCTCCAGCCCATCTTGTCCGATAAGACACCACCAATAACAGGGCCGATGGCGACCGGCATCAAAAGTCCTCCTTGGAAAATGCCCATATAACCAGCTCTTTCTTTCCTCGTTGTAATGTCGCCAAGGACTCCAGCACCCAATGCAATGGTACTAGCACTTCCGGTACTTTGGACACAACGAAGAACCAACAGTTGCGCGTAGTTTCGTGTCTCTGCCAACCCGATACACGCTCCAAGAAATACGACGAGAGTACAGATATAGGTAATGCGGCGGCCTTTGGTATCGGACAACGAGCCCCAGAGGGTAGGCGACAAGCCTTGAAATATCAAGTAGCATGTCACGGTGAGGTTGATGAGGCTGGTACTGACTGACAAGTCATCGGCGATTTGAGGGAGGGCGGGAAAGTAGATATTCGACGCAAAGCCTGAAAGTGTAGCCGCAAATGAAACAATGGTGACAATAAGGGCTTTTTGTGAAAGTGTGAAGATTGTGTAAGGTTTGGAGGACTCAACCTGTGTCATAGCTTCGGATTGAGACATTTTGAACCTGTTGTTAGAGAAAAACAGCATGCTGCTGGGGTGCTGGCTGTCTATATATGCCTGTGGAAGTATCCAGCCACACCCTGGTCGGTGCGGACAGGGATGTTCGGAGTTCCGACACCGGAGGCAAACAGGGAGATTCGAGAAGACATTCGCAGCGTCATCGGGGGGAATACCGCAATGGTGTCGTCTGAAGCGTATTTACATACTTTCCTAGGCTCACCTGGTGAATACCATCGTCGCCAAAGGGTTCAAAGACCGAACCCCTAATGGCGGTATCGACAAGTCTTGAGTTGGAGGTGATGAGCTCCAGGTCCGAAATTTGATCATTGGAAGTCGGGTCTACGTAGCCCTTGGCTGACTATCGGATTGGTGAGCTTTGGACTGAATGAAATAGAGTATGAATTACTGATTCGCGACAGAGAGGTTGTCGCAAGACCAAGTGTATGTTCGGATGGCACAGCAAGATATGGATGAATAGAGTGGGCGGGGATAAGATGGATCAAATCCAAAGCAACTTAGCCGAGAATACGTCTGGAGCGCTATTCCAGAATAGGCAAAGCGCGTAATCTCATTACGCTCACTCCATCTTCGGGATCCTTGACGCCTCTTCACTTCCTCTACTTCGTAATTCCAGGCGAAACCGGTCTCCCACTGGCCATGAGTCCGAAGGATTCTCTACCCAGGAAAAAGTCCTGCAATCATTGCTACAGATCGAAAGTGCGGTGTGACCTCAAGAGACCGTCTTGCACGAGGTGTCGCAATCGAAGCCTGGATTGCACCTACGTTGATGCAGGGCTTGTCGACCACATCGCTGTCCTTCAGCCTTCACCAACCACCACCGATGGAGCCGGACTCTCGCCTCAACTTGCCGCAGATCTGATCAGCACCGACTCGCTGGATTTCGAAAACATCCATCTGATATGCACAGTGGATGAACACAAAATCCGCGGCCGCTGGCTGGAGAGCCTCCTACCTTCCATGGATCAGAGGCCGAAGCCTTATCATGCGTCTACGATGGCGTTCGTCACGCGCATCTTCAAGTCATATCCTAAAATGTTTCTGACCGACAATCTTCCTCCTTTCATTCACTGGTCTCAAATTGCGTATGGCATTGCTGAGCCGTTAGCAGATTGCGTGAAAATAGCACGCATGTGGGTGGGACAGACCCCTGAAAGCGCAGCCACGGTCCAAGAAATCATCGGACAGGAAATGTCGCGGGTATTTCAAAAGGCACGTACAATCTTCTTCAAATCTGGTTTCGAGGCTGAAATGAAGCAACCAGCGTGCATTTTCAGGTCACTTGGAGCTTTTGACCATATTACAGGTCTATCTTCTCTACGCCATCATGCTCTTCTCCTCGGCCAATGCTGCGAGCTTGGTAGAACAAGATATCATGATCAAACTCCAAGACTTAGCAGGTGACGTCGCAAGTAGAGGGACCCTTTGTCCTGCCGAGACAAATGGCAGTCGACCCGACTGGGAATCGTGGATTGTCGCTTCCACGAAAAGAAGGACACTATTCGCTACCTGTTTACTTGACAACCTGGTCAACTTCACCGTGGGCACTCCATCTTTTGTTGCTGTAGAGCTTGCAGGCCTCCCAGCTCCGGCGAGCAAAACTCTCTGGAATGCGCGCGATCGTCGATCGTGGAATACAGCTTATAACCAGCAGCTGGGCCTCTGGAGCGATGGCGAGCTTCTCATCAATGATCTCTGGCCATATCCTGGACCAGATCCAGCACAGGTGCGACAGAGAAAGATAGATGATTGGCTGGCATCCGTGGACGAATTTGGTATGATGGTATATGCCGTGACCTCTCATACATACAGTGAGACTTGACGACTACTTTCCTAATGCCCTCAAGACTGGATTCGGGTATTGTGTTTTATGGGTAGTTTCCCTTGCGGAAACACCAGCTGCTCAATAGAGCCAGTCTTTGTGTCGTGATGAGCCGCGGAATAAGGAGAGCAACTGGTCTTTTGCGAGCCCGCCGCGTGTGGCTTCTACACAAACAAATGGTGCCGTCTGACAAAGCTGGCGCTTGACAAAATACTCGAAGAGGAGCTTTGGGCCGACCAATTGTCATTCGGACTCCATGGATATGGAGGACTGCCAGCTGATCGTGAGGTGCCGGCGAACCGCCTGCACGAGAAACTATCAGATGAGACATGCATCAGCTTGGATCAGGGTGCATTCGTGCATGTGGCGGCCGCTTGGTTATGGTATGTGTTTGGTCACAAATATGTGAATTACCAAATTAAGTGGGATGTAGATAAGCTTGTTACAAGAAAGGCGGAGATTGTGGAAAAGGATATGCTTCTGCTCTGTGGCGGCAGTAGTACCAAGAACGTTTTCACATGTCTTCAATGTCGTCTTTACCCCTTCAAAAAAGTGGCCTGACCCGAAGAGAGTTACAGTGGTGCCAACATCCTGTGCGCTGACATGTGAATGTAGATAAACACATGCATGCAATGGGGAGCCATGCGGTCGAGGGCGAGGGACATGAATGGATGTTTGTGGTGGAGTTGGGAAGAGAAGCTTTTTGAGATGGCCACGTGATAACGCAACTAATGTGAGGCATCTCGGAGGACCTTCCCCTATAGTCTTATCGTTATCGTCACTATCGATACAGGGTCAGTAGGGTTGATGGGGTGTCCCGCCTGCGCAGCCACTCAGCGCCGCAAATTGTTGAGCTTCTATTGTCGCAGTCACTTTTTTATTCCCTGCGATTTTTCTCCCCTCACTCCACGTTTTACATTTTGTATCCGCGACACTCAGACCCAACAGCTTGGTCCTAGACATGGGTACTGGACTCTTGGTTTCGGTCGATCCAGAGGACATTCTCAAGAAAGAGGTCGACGGCCTCACTCTTGACCAAGTCGCCTACCTGGGGCATTGTCTGATCGAAGTCACCCCCGAGACCTTCGACTCCAATCTTGCTTTTCTACGCCGCAATT
The DNA here is from genome assembly GCF_000835455.1 of Fonsecaea pedrosoi CBS 271.37. Classification (NCBI taxonomy): domain Eukaryota; kingdom Fungi; phylum Ascomycota; class Eurotiomycetes; order Chaetothyriales; family Herpotrichiellaceae; genus Fonsecaea; species Fonsecaea pedrosoi. The sequence goes on along the minus strand of NW_013550613.1, from coordinate 1,407,669 downwards.
TTTCCAGGCTCGACATATACCTTGATGTTCGAAAACTGAAGAGTTGGGACAATGTCATTGACATTCTCAATAATGGAGCGTCCAAAATCTTCGTCACCTTTGAGCAACTAAAGGCTCTGTCGCAAGAGCCTACCATTTCGGCCGACCGCCTTGTGTTGACGATTTCCCTTGTCAATCCGAAAACAGATATCGCAAAACTTAAGGCCTTTATCGATGACAATCCAAGATGGAAGACCGCGGAATGGGCATTCGATGGTGACAAAGGAAACGAGCATGTGGATGGTGTGTTGAAAGAGCTGGATAATTATCCTCCAAGTCACGATCAGACCATATTCGTCTCCGTTGCAAGCGAGACTGAAGGGAGAAACTTGCTGCACGAATACCCCGGAAATGCTCTGATTGTCTCTTCTAGAAAGTTGACCTTCGACCCTTCCAAGGACGAAAACAAGAGCCTGATTCCTGCTGTGGAGCTGATCCTCGCGGGGGCCACCGCGGATCGAAAGACAGGCCTTTACGCAACTACAGTGGTTGATGAGCGTGGCGTTGCGCTGGGCCTGGTCTGGAGCAGCAGAGAAAGTATCGCCGAAGCCCTCAAAACAGGAATGGGCGTTTACCAAAGTCGAAAACGGGGGCTATGGCACAAGGGTGCCTCTAGCGGAGACATCCAGGAACTCATCAGTATCGGCTTTGATTGCGACAAGGACTGCTTGATCTTCAGGGTCCATCAGAAAGGACAGGGCTTCTGCCATCTGAGAACTATGTCATGCTGGGGCAAGGTTTCTGGGCTCTCTAGACTACAACGTACACTACAACAACGTAAGATCGATGCACCTGAAGGCTCTTACACCGCTCGGCTTTTCAACGACCCGAAACTTGTCAATGCAAAAATCAAGGAAGAAGCAGATGAGCTTTGCGCAGCTACTACAAAGGAAGAGATTGCCTCAGAAGCAGCCGATCTGCTCTACTTTGCTCTTGCTCGCTGTATCGCCGCGGACGTTACTTTGGAAGATATCGAGAAGAACCTTGACCTGAAGAGTCTGAAAGTGAAGAGACGAAAAGGCGACGCAAAGCCCCAGTACGTCGAGGAGACGCCTGTCGCTGAAAAGCCACCGCCTACGACCAACGGCATCGACGGCCACAAAGATGAAGAAGTCAAAGAAGCCGCATCTGTGCCAAAAGGACCTTCGGATCCTGCCGGTAAGACCGAAAGTGGTCGGATACAATTGACGCGGTTTTCGACATCGCAAGCTTTCTCGGACGATATCTTGAAAGCTGCCTTACAACGACCTTCGCAAAAGTCGAATGAGAAAATCATGTCTCTGGTTCATCCCATTATTGCTGATGTTCGTGCCAATGGCGACTCTGCTGTTCTAAAATATACCCACAGGTTTGAGAAAGCCACCGCTCTGAAATCCCCTGTACTAAAAGCACCTTTTCCTGAGTCTCTTATGCAACTTCCCGAAGAGACCATCAAAGCGATCAATACTTCGTACGATAATATCCTCAAATTCCATGCCGCCCAGAAACCATCAGCACCGCTGGTAGTGGAGACAATGCCGGGGGTGACCTGCTCTCGGTTTTCGAGACCGATTGAGAAAGTTGGTTTATACATTCCGGGCGGAACAGCGGTTTTGCCTTCCACGGCGCTGATGCTCGGTGTCCCAGCAATGGCTGCAGGATGCAAGAATATCGTCCTCGCATCGCCACCGAGATCTGACGGCACACTCACACCAGAAATCGTATACATTGCGCACAAGGTGGGAGCAGAAGCCATTGTCCTGGCAGGCGGTGCCCAGGCTATCGCTGCCATGGCCTATGGGACAGAATCTGTCACCAAGGTCGATAAAATTCTCGGGCCTGGGAATCAGTTTGTCACGGCCGCGAAAATGATCGTCAGCAATGATACCTCCGCCGCAGTATCAATTGACATGCCAGCTGGCCCGTCTGAAGTGCTCGTTGTGGCGGACAAGACAGCCGATCCCGCCTTTGTTGCCAGTGACCTGCTCAGTCAAGCCGAACACGGCACAGACAGTCAAGTAGTCCTGATTGCTGTTGACCTGACGGAGGAGCAGCTCCAAGCGATCGAAGACGAAGTGCACAAGCAGGCGCATGAACTCCCACGAGTGGATATTGTTCGGGGAGCCATCGAACACAGTGTGACCATCTCTGTGAAGACTCTCACAGAGGCTTTGAAGTGGTCGAATTACTATGCACCTGAACACCTCATCCTACAAATCGCTGATCCCCGCGCCGTACTACCCGATGTCCAGAACGCAGGTTCCGTGTTCCTTGGAGGCTGGACGCCCGAGTCGGTTGGCGATTACTCTGCTGGCGTGAACCACAGCTTGCCAACATACGGCTACGCGAAGCAATACAGCGGCGTCAACCTCGGAAGTTTCATGAAGAACATCACCAGCAGCGAAGTCACAGAGCAGGGTGTTGGGGAGGTCGGCTACGCAGTGATGGAGCTTGCACGATGCGAAGGCCTCGACGCCCATCGACGAGCCATGGAGATTCGTCTAGAGAAGCTCGGACTGATTAAGAAGAACAGCCTGCAGACAGTCAATGCTCCTGTTGAGGGTTCAAAAAGCTGATTCAGAGGCCAAGAACCATAATGGTTCACCAAGAGAACGTCTCGAGTCAGTTTCTGGTACTGGACGGTGAGCCAGGATGGTGCGGGCGCATTCTAAAAGCCAACAGGGAGTTGAAGGTCAAAGCCTTAGCTTGTTGACATTACGTTTGTTGGATTGTGTCGATGACTTGACGAGAGCATTATTCTATAGATCAGGACCTCATTGAAAGACTTAGACTATGTGACAAGGTCCCCAAAATCAATACGAGTTGGTCTCACGAGGCTGACCAATCATGACTGAGATAAAGAGCCGGTAAGGCTCTGTCCTTATACAAGCATTCGGAGTAATATTCATCCGCAGGCAACAACTGACTCACCCCCTGATGACCAAGTCCAAACAGTAGTTCAGTAGCCTTTCTCATCCCTCGTCGCTCCCAATAAACTATCTTTGAGGACTAGATTACCCATGATACCTAGAGATCCTGGGGCCGATGAACGATGGAACCCTCTGACGAACACGAAATCCACAGTGATGGCAGCGAAGAGAGCGACGATGCCTCTGCGCCCAAAGCTCGAACTGTCCGGTCCAGTCGAGCATGTATAACCTGCAGACGAATGAAAACAAGATGCGAGATCGACGAAGCACTGGGCAATGCATGCAAATTGTGTATACGAGCCCGTCGACAATGTATCATGCAGGATGTACCGCGACGGAGGAAAAGAAGGACCACCGACCGAGTTGCTGATTTGGAGCAGAAAATCAATGTTTTGACTGCGCTTCTGACTTCTAATGAGACAACCAGTCCTGAAGATCAGAAGAAACTAGCCAGTGTCCGTGACACTTTGACTGGAACCTCAACAAACAACCCGCAGACATCAGCCGAACCCGACAAGTCCCTCATTACGGAAGCCTTATCTCGCGGTTTGCTCGACTGGGATACTGCCCGCAAGGCTTTTGACCGATACAAGAATGAAATGTGTCGGTACTTCCCATTTGTGGTCTTTGGGTCTGACGTCGATGCCGAGACAGTCAAACAGCAACAGCCACTCTTATTTTTCGCTGTAATTACAGTTGGCCTTGGTTCGATGCATACCACAGTGGATGCAGAGCTATGCGACATGCTCATCAAAGATCTAGCCCTGCGTGTCGTGTACAACGGTGAACGATCTTTAGAGCTTGTTCAGACTCTAATCGTTCATATCGTATTCTACGGCAGGGCGAAAAATATGCGAGATCTCAATTTCAACCAGATGGTGCACATTGCCAGCACAATGGCGCTTGATATCGGCTTAGGCCGACGCCCCCATAAATCGACGTTGAAGCAAAGGACAGATCCTCATCAACTGGAATCCCTCGCAGGCCGAAGGGCATGGTTGGGCTGCTATTATATGGGAACGAGGTGAGATGCCAATCGATCATGTTGAATAGTATCTGATAGATCTACCCAGTGTCTCAATGTCACTTCGCCACCCCGCCTTCGTCCGCTGGTCCGTGTACACCGAGGAATGTCTGGATGTCCTCTCTGCTGAGGAGCGTGTCTTACCAAGCGACATGTGGCTGTGCGACTTGATACGTATTCAACGCATTGCAGAAGATGCCTCAGTCACATTTTCCATGGACGACCCGGGTGCAATTGTTACACTCCGCGACGTCAAGATTCAGTATCAGATACGAGCCTTTCGTCAACAATTGGACTACTGGCGTCGCCATGCCAAAACAGATTTGAGCCTGCGTAAGTAACGAGTCAGATCTATATTGCAGAAGCTGATACCGAATGTCCGAAGACTACGTCCGCCATGTTGCCGCGTATACCGATCTCTTCATCCATGAAATCGCCCTGCATCCGGAACATGACATTGACGACCTACGTTCACCACTCCGAGCGGCGCCTCCGCTCCCTATTCCGGCAGTCGAGAGTATGACATCAAAATTCAAAGACCTACATTTCATCCCCGCTAGAGTCGAAGCATTGTTTGCCTGCCTTGCTGCAATTCACGAATGCTTTGACGCATTTCTCTCCATGGACTTGGCTATCCTTTGCAGCTTGCCTAACGTTTTCTTTGTTCGCACCGGTTACGCAGCTCGAGCACTTCGCAAATTACTCAGTATATGCGATAGCCAGGCAGAGTTCGAAGGGAGGTCCCATATCGACGTTCGAGATTTGAAATTTGAAGAGTACTTGACTGCCATCGTCGATGTACTCAGGAGGGTCTATGCTCAAAACAACTCTGTGGTGGCGAGAGCGTTCTGCTTGGTCCTCTCGCAGATTCAGACACAAGGACTAAATTCATCCAGATTGCTTGCTGCGATGGCGCAAGCGGACCCTGCTGCAAGTAACAAAGCCAGAGCCGCACTAACTCCCGCCTCTTCAATGCCGCCAGATGAACGCGTTGGCCTTCCTTGCATACGCGCCCATGAGAGCCAACAATCACACGGAACAGATTCTCTTGTGTATGATTCTAGTAACCTGAACAGTGTGCCTCCAGCACCACTACACCATGGACAGACTCCGCTGGATGCACACACTCAATCACAAAATGCACAGATGCTGGAGAATGATATGGACGACGCCTTCATGGGTGGTATTGATGTTTTGCAGTGGTTCGGACAGGACTTGGCCTTTGATGATACAGCCGGGTACGACTATGACAATCAACTCACATCTCTGTATTGGCAACAATAATACCTCCACCGGTTCAGTGAGTTGATACCGATCTCAAAGAGACCGTTGAACAGACTTGGGGGATCTCGCCCCTTTTCTGCGTGCTCAGGGACTGGGATCATTACGACGAGATCTCGCACATGCAATGATTAGATCGGCATCTCCCTATGGAATTACGGTCTCAAGCTAACTCCTTCGTATGAGCGTTGCTGTGGAATTTCGAGTTTGCTTGTCCTCTTATCTCCAACAGCTGCGTCTCGAGATCTTCATACATGAGTTTGAAATAGTCTCGCTGGGCCCGGGTGTGCTTCAATTCCTCACTCAAAGAATCAATATTGCGGAGGGTTTCATGGAGAAATCGATTGCGCTTTTTCCGATGTCGAACTTGCGCTGCCCGGTTCTGTTGTCTTCGACGCTGGCGGACATCTTGGTCAGACAGAGTACGACTTCCTTCTCTGGGGTACAGATACCTCTTTCCTCGTCGGAGCCGTGGGCTTTGGCTCTTCCTGGCCCTCTGCCTCGAGTTGGGTGAAGTGAGGTTCCAAATCGGTCGAATCCCAGTTGCTATGCTCTGTGGGCGACTGTCCGAGACTGTTGGGATCGTGACGCGACACCGCGGAACTAGCAAGACAGCCGCATTGGGAGCCGAGGGATTCGCCGCAGACGCAGCTTGCCAGAACTTTCTCGTTCCAAAATACAATGTTCGGGAAGAAGTCCAAGTCCACGTTTGGAAGAGCTGTTTCCCAGCCCAGCTCCAACGGAACAGACTTCATCGCATTCATATCGTCCATCGCCTCTTGGGTCACATGCAGCGATTCTTGTGGGGGGTCGCGTTCATGCTATACCATCATGGTGTCGTCCGTTCTCTAGAGGGACCAGTGAAAGACTTGCGATCGGTTCTGTGCGAGGTCAATTAGAGGCCGACTTGATGCCTTGAAAGCGAAGGAGGGATTCGCAGCCGGAGCGTCAATCAGAGGTTACTCACGTTGTTATTCTTCCTATACAGCTGAGAATCCCAGATACAACGGCCAAAAATCCAGAGCTTATACATGGACACCTCCAGCAGATTTAAAAGAATTCCAGCCACGGCTTACTGTTGAGATTGCGGCACGAGAGACCAGAAGGGCCGCCAAATACCCACTGTCAGGTCTCATTTGTGTCGTTCGAGATTTGGGCCCCCATTGCTTCCCGTTCCTCATACAGGGCAACCATGCACCTTGCATTCACCCGCTCTGTGATAGCTCAATAATTGGAGAGATAACAGGCATTCTGCGGCACAGGTGACTTTCTGGACCTGGCAACTGGCTTCGAGGAACGTGGCTTGCAGCGCCCCCTGGGACCATTCCCATTTTCACACGAGATATGCCTAGCGTGGATAGGATGTGCAAAGGTTCTGGAACGATCTCCATAAATTTCTCGTGTCGGTCATTCGCTCTTGAACCCGAACCCGAAGCTGGCTTGACCGGAGGGTTTGGAAAGGCAAAAGGGATACTGGGAGACACCCCTGCAGTGGCGAATTGGCAATGTAAGCCCGCTTTGACCGACCGGGGGTGTTGGTTTTATATTGATTGGTGGCATGTGATAGTGAACCCATCTTTGCTCAAAGTATATACCCGAGAAAGCCCAGATACCAGATCCTCAGACACTAGATCATTTGACAGGGTCCCCGGTAAAGTTACGCGGGTTTCAATCCCACTTCTAACTCCTGAATGGTCATGGGACACATTCCGCAAACTGATCTTGAAAGCATGTGCTGCCGGGTGCCTGAGAAGGTCCCAGCAGGGTGTGGTGTGTCGTTACCTCGCCCGGAATGGTTGATGACTTGAGGATCGACATGACATGCTTTCTTTGTGTCCTGGTGCTGACCACTTTACTTTAGTCGTGGCTTTCAACCGGAGACGAAAGTCACCATTTAACAGAGGTTCGATTCGGATCTCCAACGGCATTTACTCCCCAGGAGGCACTCGATAGACCATCTGCGGCGAGTGGAGCGTTCCCCCCTCTCTAAGTTCGACCACCTGGTTCCACAGGTCTCTGTGCTGTCTGTCATCCTGGTGCTCATGCCATATGACCTGTTTGAGACTGGCCTTCATGCCCTCCCAGGAATGGATCCCCAGGTCCGCCGCCGTGTCTGCGAGCTGGCTCACGAACCATTTGCGCTGTGCTGGGCCGCAGGGACAGGTGCCGCCGACGGACAGGAGCCACAGCAGCAGGTTTGATCTTACCCCGCCTCGTTCGGTCAGGGGCCGCAGTGTGGCTAGCAGGTCATGCTGGGCCGTGCTCACCAGGAGAGAGGGGTCGGGCTGGTGCCCACACCATTGGGCGAAGACGTGGATTATCAGGGCGTGACGACACGCTGCCGTGATGGTCCTCTCGTAGCTGCCCATCAGCAGGTCCGGGACCGGGAGGGTGAGCAGTCGCTGCAAAGTCGCGCACAGAAAGGTCAATACCCCCTGGTATTCCGTGGCCGAGCTACAGTCCTGGGCTGTCTGGTAAGTCGTGGCGAGCATACGGATGTTCAGCATGAGCTCTGCGTACTCTGCCAAAACACCATGGGCATGGAAATCGAGTGGGCTCGGGTTCAAGCCATCTACGTCAGTGCTGCGGAGGTCATGGGTGGCGTGGAGGCTCTGGTAGAACCATAGAGGCCGCTGTACGACTGCCCGTGCATCGCACGACGGGAAATCGACATCAGCTGTGGCGACGAACATGCTGGATATGAACCATCAGTGTCCATAGATGACAGGTGGTCGGATTTCGATGGGTAACTCACCAGAACAGCATGTTTGCAATAGTCGGGTTTGACATGCGAATTGACTCTAGCCCGCCTCGGACCTCGAGCATTTGTTTCAGGCCTGACACATGAATGCGAGAGAGACGCAGACTGCCTTTTTCGTGCTGCCAGACCTGTTAGTCTCTCCATTTCCAGACGCACAAGCGCTCTCACTTCGTGCGTAGAACTAGACATACCTCAACGACTGCAACTCCCGCAACGGCCGCCAACGTCTCGTCAGAGACACAGCCCGGGAAGGGCTCGTTGATCCTATTCTGTATCAGGTCCATGCAGATCTTGGAGAGCCGTATGCACCTCACACGTTCTTTTGGCGGCAAGTGCTGCTCCAACCGAAAGGCGCTGACAAGCAGGGTGACGTGAAACAAGGTCGTGTCCTTTGTTATCAAGGGCGCGAAGAATTCCAGCACCGGGTTGAGAGTCGGCGTGGGGTAGTAGGGGAAGACATTGAAGATGTGGGACGAGAAGTCTTGCAGGGATGTGGCCCTATAGTTAGCATACTGGTGAGGTTATTCTGGAGGAAATGAATTCCACTCACACGTCCCCATCAGGAGACTTATGTCCGGCTCCAGAGACGGAGGATGCTGTGTGAAGGGGTCGAATCTCGACGATCCCGACCTGGACAGGGCGAGAGGGCCGGCATTTCCATCTTGCAGGCGAGCTTTGGGCAGGATGGGAACCCTCCTCGGCGTACTCTTCGGCTCCTCTGTAGCAGGTCTTTTCGAAGTCGTTGGTTCGCCTGCCGAGGAACTCTGATCCCCGTAGTCACACTGTTGGATGTTGGCATAGTGGATGACGCACTTGTCACAGACCGGGCGTTTCTCGTCACACTGTCCAGTCAAGCGTGTCAAAACCGGTGAGAACAGAATGGACATGATGTCTTTTCGGGGACTTTACTTTGACTTTTCTCTGCTTACAGTTCTTACATCCTGTGCGTGACTTTTGATGCGCCCTGCGTGGGGCGGGGTGTGGAGGTTGTGATTCTGGTGACATCAGGCGGTGGACACCTATATGGTCAGAGCGTTAGCGTTAGGACAGACAAAAAAAATGCACAGGTGTTGAAGTCGAGATAGTGTCGGGTTTGAGACCTGGCATACAGAGAGAGGAGATGTTGGACTTCATATACCCTCAAGCCGGGACCATTTTCGTGTCCAACCCTCACCACGAGGCTGTGAGAGTAAAGGGAGAGTGAGAGACGCCAATCCGTATTGATCAACACAACCGGGCGGGGGCTGCAGCCAGTTTTAGTCACGGACGCTAAGTCAGCCGAGTTGCTGACTGTTTTATTATTGTCCACAACTCGCGGAACATCTGTTCCGAAGTCGTTGGAACCTTGCTCAGCATGTGGAGGCGGCGGGGAGCAGAAAACTTTCCGGCGTCAAACCAGTAAACTGCGCTATGTGTGACCCACTGACCATTGTTGCCTATTGTGAGAGACAGTGCGCCCTGTTAGAGAGAGAGAGAGAGAGGACTCATTTTCTCTTCACACACTGCCTTCAACCTCGAAACCTCTTCACGCATCCCGAAAAAGAGCCACCCCTCCTGGTGCCAGTAACCCTCAAGAAAATGCTTCTTCTACATCGTACCTCGACCAGCCTCGTCTGATTCTGCTGGAACCACGATTGAGAAGACCTTCTGTAGGCTGACAAGATTAGGGACGACGCCCACGGCTGGGTGAATGCAACACTGCGAAAAACCTCTGCCGTTACCCCCGACACGCACTTCGTCGTGCAATTCCGCCTCTCCAGCCTCGCAGCAGCGTGGATTACACTCGAACGAGGCGCTGATTGAAGACTGCCACGAAATTATCTTAAGCACTCCGCACTCGCTCTCACCTCTCTTTCAAACTGCGCTCGCCTAAACTTTTCTTACCAACGTCCAGCCACGTGTTTCAATACCAGGACCTCTTGAGCCTCGAACTCTTCTCTTGAAGCCTGTTCACAACTACATCAGGAAACTTATCTACGCACTTTTCTCCCTCGTCCGAGCTCTCCTGACTCCACCTTGAGTTATCTGTCAAATCTACACCTCTTCCACTGTCGTCTACTACGCCTTCGGTGTGCTTTCGCCAGTGAAGTTCAATATGAAGTTCGAGGACGATGGAGAGGAATTCCACACCTCACACTCTCAGTTCGAAGATAATGAGGATGGAGGGGGTTTCTACACCTCAGAACCTCAGTTCAATGATCGTGACGATCGTGACGTGCTAAAACCTGGCGTCCACCATCTAGGCCTGACCAAGACTTTCACACCCGGGTGGGGTCCCAGAGATGCCTTCAGAGAGTTCTACCAAAACTGGTAGGGAAATCATGCCGTGCTTGTGGCTTCTAGTTGTTTGAGTCTCTGACATGGCGCAGGAAGGATGGCATTATTGAGTCATTCGGAGTCGATCCTCATTCGATAAAACCCATTTTTGTCAGGAACGATGACGAGGAGATCCACATCACAGTATCTGACAATACCACCGCCAGTATGGCCTCAAGGAGAGGACGTCCGCTTGGCTACATCAGATTTCAGGCCAAGCAGGGCAGTCTAGAGCTGACGAATTTCAGAGCCAAACTTGATCGGAAACATCTGGACCTGGGTGAGACCAGTAAGCGGGGTAAGAAGGCACTGGCCGGAGGTCACGGTGAAGGATTCAAGCTGGCTGCGCTTGTGATGCGACGCAATGGTCATTCCGTCAGATTTGAGACAAACTCTTTCTGCTGGAACTTCAGCTTTCGAGGGACTCGCCCGAGCCTTTGTTGCGTCTTGAGTGAACCGGGACCCAAGTTGGTCCGCGAGCAGCGAGAGGAATACAAAAGACGCGTAATGGCAGGCGATACCCAACGAGGCCTCACCCCTTACATCTGGGAAGACATGACGGTAAAGATAGGGAAGTCCAGAGATAGAGGAGGCTCTCAGAAGGTCTCAGAGGAAGACTTCCGAAAGTGGATGGAGGTCTCTATCGATCTGGATACTCCTGAATCCGGCGGGATTGTTCGCACCACCACGGGAGACCTCATACTCGATCCTCGCTTTCGTGGTCGCATTTACCTCCATGGGCTTCTCGTGTCTCAGACCTCTGACGATGCGCAGAATGACGAAGGCCTTTGCTTCGGCTATAATTTCTACGAAGGCATCATCAATCGGGACCGACAACGGATGGCAAGCCCACGTGAAGAGGCTAAAGCCTTGGCTAGTATCTGGACGCAGGCTATTCAGCTAAAGGGAGATTCGGTCATCGATGCCTTCGTCAAACTATTCGCCGAGGATGAAGCAGCAGCCGATGTCGAACATTCCTACAAGTTCATATCTCGATTGACGGCACAGAGCATCTGCAGACGCCTGAAAGAGTCCCAGCCAGATGCATTCTTCTACTCGGAAAGAGATGCGTCTCGACAGAACGCCACCACAGATGTGAGTAACATGGTTAGATGTGTCAATCTGCGAAAAGCTGACCCCTTCCTCAGGAGGACATAATCTTGACAGAGCTCAAAAAACAACCCTTGAAGCTAGGGAAGAAACTCTGGACGATCCTCAGACAAGAGCCGCCTCTGATGAGGACGCCCCTCGAGGAGAGAGATCACTTGTTCGGGACATCACAACCCATAAAGCCGGACATGGACATATTTAGCCTCAGCATCATCCACGCATTGAATGGCTCATTCGCTCAGGACCCAAGGATGGGAAACATCCGAATTGAGTTTGTCGACGGAGCTAACACCGACATCGACCTTCTCTACTCGAGTGATCAAGCTCTGCTGCAAATACATGCAAAGTGGCTCGACGTTGTCCGCGTACACCAAGAATCCAGTTGCGAGTTCTTTCAAGTTGCTGGACAACAGATGACTGACGAAAGTGCCTTCTTCTGCGACCATGTCGTCCAGGATCTGCTAGAGGCCGCTTTCGACGAAATCCGCGAGCAGCTCGAACTGACCCCGGTAACCGCCGCGCGTCTTCGACGACAAGCTGTGGAGTATCTCCGAAAAATGCCGCGGGCTATCAAAATGAGCAGCGCGAATGGGGGCAGGAAGCTAAAGGTGGAATGGACTGGCAACGAGAGTGGAGCTTTCATGTTAAGATATGGGTCCAATATCCACTACTGGGTCACCCTCCACAAAGAGCGCTCATGTCGACAAAGAAAGACAGAGGTCTTGAATGTGGCCGGTAAAGTCCCATTCATTTTCTGTGTTGGCAGTTCTAACACATCCTTCAGGAGTCAGGTTCTCAGAGCCCCGTCAAGCCTCTGGACAACCCGAACAAGCAGAGGGCCTCTGCGATTGCCCGACTCGAACAGTGTCGCAAGCTCATTCTGAAGTCATATTTGATGGCTTGGATCCCAGTGAGGTTTATTTTCCGATGGTATCAAGAGCGGAGGCACCATCCTTTTTCGGACTGCCGCCAACCTCAATCGATGAGGTCTCGGACGCGGACATGAACATAGACACAGACTTGGACTTGAAACCAGAACCCTGCTTAAAATCCGACACATCGGAAGATGATAGTGCTTCTGGTCAGGAGTCAAGAGTCCCTCCACGCGACCATCAACAGGTCCATCCATGGGCCCCTAACCTTGTCGGTCGTCCAAAGGTTAATTCATTGGAGACAACGAGACTGCACAAAGATGAACAAGATTGGCTGGCGTGGCATCAACAATACCTCCAGTCAGGCTTTTCTTCGGCGCCACGGGAGTCTTCTCAGGTATATCTCTACCTATAACCTAACGTCTGATGTGGTTCGAGAAGACTGACTGATGCCTGCAGTTGGATGTAACGTTCCTTTTTGCACTTCTCTCCGAAGGCCTGAATATTACTTTCGAGAAAGACCACTACTACCGCATCCAATTGGAAGGCGAAGAAGGCGAACAGGTCATCTTTGTTCACAATATCTCACAGGGTATCAATGTCCCCTCGGAAAGGAGATATTTCTTCCTTGTTACCAAATACTCGGCCCTCAGCTCTATCCTTCCATATGAGCAGCCTAGAGAGATTGGAAACCCAGCATTGGTTGATCAAGAAGTGGTTTTGCACTTTAGTAACTTTGACAAGATGCGAACGTCACAGGATGCAGAGACCATTTACCTTGACGATATTCGGTCTGCACAGCGGGTGAGCACTGGCATCAGTCATATTTCCCGGCATCATCCAGGTTTGTCTAGCGGGTCTGCGTCTCTAATCTCGCTGACATGCTACTAGACATGGACCCCCAAAGACTCTTCTGTCGGTTTGCCGTGTCCAAGGCATCTACAGATGGTGGTGTTACCACGACAACACCATTGGCATCCCATCTCTTGCTGCATGATGGTTATCATCGGGAGAGACCCAGCCTTCGCAGTGACGTTGTGCCGGTAGCATTTGACCTAAGTCCCTCTGTCTTGGGTGTTTCAGAAGGATTTGCAGGGAGGGGCTTCAAGATTCAGGCAGCGTTTGGGCTAGACGAATCAAAACACCATACATGGCGGGTACGAGTCCGAGTCGTGTGACAGAAACCCATGTGCGAGAGACTAACGATTCTAGAACCGACACCTCGTGGCTACCTGCTTTGACGGTACGATTTGCAATGTGTTGAAGGACTTCGACTCTGGGAGGCTCCTACCGCCACCGCAACCCAATCCCGCGCCTCCAAAGGTGCTTCTCTTCGCGCCGGAACATCAATGCTTCAGACTAGACATGCAGAATCATCAGATGCCGACGGTGCTCCAGTTTCTCAAACCCCTCGACGGTGTTGACAAGGCTGTAGAGGTATTGAAACCCGATTTCGTCGTCATGTTATTGCCTCTGGCTGTTTGCCATCCATCAGCAGTTGTGAGATTCTCCAGTACGCGTCTCGGACTTCTCGAGCGGGGATTTGCCGTCCACTCGATGGTGATCTCACTAAGAGATTATGGACTCCCGCAAGAACGGAGCATTCTTGCAGTCGTAGCATCGCCCTTCGGCGTGCCTCTATCCTGGAAGTTTGACCGCTATACTACGAGATCTGAACAGCCTAGCACAATTGGCAGCTTGATTGAAGACTTGGCTTTTAAGAATCCTCGCGTTGGGACTGATTCGAATACTGGGTTTGTGTGCGTGCGTCCAGCCGTGGAGGGCTCTGAAGCCGAAGCGTCCACGGTTAGCCATGTCTACAATCACTACACAGGCATTCGCGTTGCGTCTGACGCCGAGACCATCTCAATAGCCGGCACTATCCCTTTCTCCCTGTTCAACGATCAGAAACAGTGGATCCATCCAGGTAAGTTTTGCTTACACTTCACGCACGATTGGCTGGCCGGCTGACGCGTAGCCATAGTCCGACAAGACCGGGTAACTGTCCGCGAGCTCGCCCGTGTACAAGGCATTCCCGATGAATTGCGATTTCTCGGTTCAAGAGAAGAGCAGTACGAAACAGTTTGCAAAGCCATTCCTCCGGTTGTGGCCAAAATGATTGCGCATACAATCTTTAAAGCGATTGGATACTCGCGGGTTGTCACTGTCAGTGCTGCAGAGGCAAGCCCCAGAAGAAACAAGAGAGCTAGAGCATAGTAAGATGAGCAAGACTGTGGAAGTGAGAAGCGGTGAGGAGGTAGGTGGACTGATTGAGAACATGACGCCTCTCGACGGATGCTGCCTGGCGAGGCTCGGACGGCGCTTCAAGTCCTGTTGGTTGTTTACACTGAGCGTTTGCTGTCACGATTGACACGAGTGCCGAGTGATCGCTCCAGTGTGGATGCTAATTGGGGTCAAGATGGTTCCCGTCATATCGTCATTTCGTTTCATCCATCTTGCCCACAACCAGAGCCTCTGTCGCTGGCCACATCACATTCGTTGCGGTGTCTTCATTGGATAAGAAGGGGGAAGCAAACACATGGCCAGAATGACAACGATGGAGTTTTGCTGAGTTTTTTTACTGATTGGCCCTTGCCTGACTTTTTGATCTGTTGATGAAGGATATATACCAATCAATACATGCCACGGCGGCTCAGAGCGCGCAGATGCAGATGGATACGCAGGTGAAGCTCACCAAAACTACCTCTTTACTTGGACATCTGGTTCACCTCATCATCTAGTCGTGCTGGTACGGGTTCCAAGGTACTTAAACCCTCCCTGCTTCCTCTCTTCCCAGATTCTGCTTCCTTCTCTCTCTATATATATACTTATACCTTCCTGCTTCGCCTCTTTTCCTTCGGGTGCGGTATTCCCAGTTTCCTCACAGCCATGAGCATGCCCTTGCGACCTCCCCCTATCAGCTCATCCACGAACCAGGACTTGTCTTTTTCGAATCCTGACCAACCACCCTTGAAGTTGCGGACCCCGACGGAAAAAGACTTCCATTTTCGGACACATTTCAGCTCAGTCACAGAGTCCCCTCTAGTGTACAATCGCCGCACGAGCAAGAAGATTGTGCACCGCGATCAATAGGAGATTGCACACCCAGGTCACCATTTTGGAACCGACTCTACTCTATTCGACTTCACCCACTCTGAAGGAGGACTCTCCTCTGGGGAACGCTGGTCCCACTCAATCGCGATGCCTCCCGACAAGCCACCACCACGTCTTACTCGGAAATAATCATACGGCATACAGGGATCCCAGAATTTCCAGCAGATGATTTTCCGGCAGATGGGCACACTCGGAGATTTTCGATCCTACGGTAAAGATCCCAATCTACCACAAATCCCATATATATATACATATATGCGGTGACTGTTCTACACCCTAACCCGGTCACCTATCTCGATTTCCCGGATTCCATAGTGCGACGGTGTGACAATACCCACGAGAGGCCTCCTCTTGCGAGTCTCACCCGCTCCTGATGATCTGCGGACCGGTCGAAAAGGTCGTCTGACACGAGAAGACCAAAGGAAGCCCGGTTGCCGGTCTGGGCAGGGTTGGTATGCACTTTGTCGTGCGCGGACGGACGACCGACCTTTTCTGCTGGGACACTCCAAAGCAGATGATCTGGTCAATTGGGACAATCACTCGTTTACACACATATACAAGCACACAAAGCTGTCAAAGTGTGTCCTCGACAAGTGCAGTATGTCCTTGTTCCATTTTCTTCCCATCCCATTTTTTTTTTTGGCCTCAACTAACGATTTCAAACCCACATTCACAGAAGACGCGTTCCAAGGAAAATCGCGCGGCGAGAATGTTTGATTTCTCGCCATCCTAGCTACGCATCACGTCCGGTCTGTCGGTATCCCCCTCCCCCTCCTCGGCCGCCAGATTTCACACGCTTTGTCCCTATTGCGGTCGATCCTGGGAATCCGTTTTGTTTCTCCATGCAATGCTCTTCGGAGGTCGGCGGGGGGGTGATGGAGCATGCGTATCTCGGAGAGTGATCAACTTACAACACAGACATCGGAAAAGTATCCTACGACGTCCTCCATCCCCCGACCTTGACCCGACCATCCCTGCCTGCCTGCCTGGCCTGCCTTCTTACCACCCTGTCCTCCTGTCTCTTTTCGCTTCCACCTTGTTGCCCTTGTTCCGAGTCTGGAGCCAAATCCCCCGCCCCCCCCCCCCCCCCCCTCTTTTGCTGCGTTCGCCCCAACGAACCACAAAAAGACAGAGGTCATATATGACGGAACCACAATACCGAAACCAACCGCATCTCGAAGGTCCACGGATCGCACAAAATGCGATACACGCCGCCTCCTTGTTGCCCTAACACCCTGTTAAGAGGGGGCGTTACCCGAATACTTTGCCCAGCGGCACACGACGGCCACCAGATTTTCTTCCTTCCTTCCATCCATCCGACCAAGCAAGCAATCAAGTTCTCACACTCACAACAAGATGGCACAGATGGCACAGAGTACGAACTTTCTTGTTGGCTTCTTCGTATTTACTCAGATCCTCTAGCAAAACAACCAAGCGGCCATGGGCCGAGAGATAGATAGAATCGGTCGGGCGAGGCCGGATCGAAACTCGGTTTTGCAGGGGGGAAATGCAGACAAAGTGTCATCGGCGGAGACGAGCCACGGGGGTGCAAGAGCTAGAAAATAAATGCAGCAAGAAAGTCTAAGGCAAGAAGAGGCTTCACTCGTTTCGTTTCGTTTTTCGTTTTCCAGGATACATTGGATAACACAGATGGATGGCCAAAAAAAGAAAAAAAAGAAACAAAAAAAAAAAACCAAAGAAAGATCCATGATCGGTCATAGAAGAGAATGGGTTAGCGGGTGAAGTGGGCGAACTAAACGAGGGCAACAACGAAACAAGATATCAAGATATTCCTGAATAGCTGGAGACTCGCACCAACAAATAAAACAATGATGGAAAAAAAAAAACACAAACGTTCTTCTACTAGAGTACTAACTAAATCTATCCATCCGTGATGTGATATGAAAGTGCAAATCTAAAACCAACAAACAAACAAACAAGATCCTCCACAAGAAAGAAAAAAAAAGCGACCGTTCCTTTCCTCACAGTACGTTTCCAAGCCTGGCCAGAATCATTCCCCCAAAACAAAGCCATATCATGTCGTCAAGGAACCCAAAGCGTATCCTATCCAAGCATGTCGTAAATCGTCTCAACCAAACAACATCCAAAATCCAAAATCCAAAATTCCACCGGACAATTGTATACCTCCCCATCATTGCCGTCGTCATCATTGCATTCTTGCCCTGTCTCCCCCAATCTCAGTCGCGCACGTTGTCGTCATCACTCACAGATCCTTTTTCGGCGGTGGCTTCACGGTCGCGTGCGTCCCTCCCACAGTGACGGTGAACAACTTGGGGTCGCCGGCGTGCACCTCACCACTCTGGTCGGCGCCGCCGCTCGGCTGGACATCGTCATAGGGGAAAGCATAGCCCTTCCCGTCCAGGTTGAGAGAGTGCACGATCCGGGAGTAGTGGTTCGTGGTGGGGTCCTTGTAGTACATGCTTTGAGGGGCCGGGAAAGAGTTGGAAACGAGCAGGGTCGAGCGGTTGAAGGCCGCCGCCAGTCGGGGGATGATGGCGTTGGTTTGGGCGTTGGCGCCCGTCGCGAACGGTCCGGTCGAGCAGGTGAAGATGTCGCGGGTCGACGGTTTCGCGAAGCTCGATCCGCCAAAGTTGAGGGTGCCGTTGTTGTTGTTGACCTTTGCCGAGACGGTGCCGAACGAGGCTTGGGTGTCAATGGACATGGATTGAGAAGCAAACTTCTGCCAAACTCGGTTGACGTAGCCGTCAAAGTAGTTTGCAAACAACGAAGGGTTGGTCACCATCCCTTGGTTCGGCGACAGCGCACGCAGGTTCCGCCCATTGTGGGTGACAATCAGTTTATCCCAGCCCTTGCCGTCGGCGGCGTTCTGGGCGCGGAGACCGTTGCAGACTTGGTCCAGGCCGTTAGCAGGCATCCCCGAGACATGCTGGGTGGCGCCCCCTTGGGTTGTGAGGGTCAAGGCGATGGGTGGGCCGACGAAATCGACGTAGCTGATGTTGGCGTACAGTTGGTCGCTATTGAATGTGAACTCGGCAAAGCCCCAATTGGTGTTGGCATTGGGATCGGACGGATTGGTGACGGATGGCTCGACCAGCGCGGGCCCTGGGTTGAGCAGGAATTTCAAAGGCGCATCTATCGAGAACCAAATGCGACCACCGGCGATATGGGGTATTGTCACCGTCGTTATGTGTCCCGGAGCTCCGAGGGGAATCGCACAATTTTGTGGGATCGACGAGCCGACCGCACCCGGAGAGCTGGGATAGAAAGGGGTTCTCCCATCCGCGGAGAGGAGAAACAAGGCGTTGCCACGGTCGATCGCTTGACCTGTGACATAGGCGTAGACAGTGTTGGATGTGGTCTGGTTTTGTAACGCGATCTGTAGACTTGAGCCTCCTGCCAGAGCTGAAGTCGGCTCAATCGCAGCCTGGACTTGAGGGGCGGCGGAAGACTCTCCAGTGCCGACGCGTCGAATAAATTGTTGAAGACGCTGCATTGTTACAGATGGTCGCGAAACGAAGACTTGAGCTGAGCTGAGCTAGTTGAGTTAAGTTGAATTGAGTTGGGATGAGACGAGTTGAGATGGGATGAGGATTGAGAATTGAGAATTAAATCGATGTCCAGATATGCTCGAGACTTTATGTCTTTCTCGGAAAAAGATGGCGACGTCATTTCCCAGCCAAATGTTTGATATAGCTGCTCAGCTTGGACCTCCCTCACCCTGCCTTGCCTGCCCATACAGAAGGCAACCATCATCCCCCAAAGTCGTCTGATGCTCATTTGCCCATGGACAACAAAAGTTCAAACTTAGATCTTCGTTACAGGGATTCTTTTACGTGCAATATCAGCCCCGTCGAGGAACGTGGCACGAACCGAGGCCGCTGTACCAGATCTTGACAGGGGTCCGATGGTGCCGCCGTGTCGCTATTGGTTGCGTACCTGACCGGCCCAAAACGCGGATGACCAAGGTTTTGATCGCCTGATTCCTGGTTGCACGCTCGGCACCCATCGTTGCAGCCACACAAGGCCGGAAGATGCAACCCGTGACGTGGCCGTCATGAGGTTAATTCCCCTTGAGTGCGACCGGTTTTGGGCAAGATCCTTTCGTGTTGATCAAGGTTGGATTCCCGGTTTGATGGGAGGCTCCCGAAACATTGAGTGCGTTTCATTGCGGTCAATCAGTCATCAGTCGTCCATGGATCATACCCTGAAAGACAGTCTGGTTGGTCGCAAAATGCCAACAACCTCACCGTAATGTCATACCAAAAAGGTCCAATAACTGGGAAAGACGAATTCTTCCTCAAAGATCTTCCTAACTTGTTCTAGAACGAACTTTTCCACCTTTCCCACGTTTTTGAGTGCTTGTTTGCCCTCCTCCTGTCGTCCAATCTCACTCTCCACGTGGATTTCCTGCAGTGGCCCTGGCAGACCGGTCCCTGAACCTGTCGTGCTACCTGCTTTCTTACGTTGCTCATTTGCCACGCTTTCTCCGACCAGTGCAGCGGCGTCTTCAGAATCGAGAAAGCAAAAGTGCATCTTTTTCTTAACCCAAGCCACGATAGCGACCCCATCAAATGTCAAACCGGTGATGGCTAGCTTGAGGGGAATTCCAACAAAGCTCGGCATTGGATAGTCAAGTAGAATTTCGGCCGTTAGAGTCATGCGTACGTCTCCAGAATACTTGACTCTTGCCACCACTTGCAAATCTGACGCCTGCCTGCTCTGAAGCCTAGATGCCGACAAAGGCGTCAATGCATCGAGCGTAGCATCGTCCAGGCCGCTATCGCCGACAGGCTGTGCTCGATGAGGCAATCGAGGTGATGAGATTCCGGATTCTGAATCACGCGGAGACGAGATACTGTTTGCGGTGGAAGGTCGCGTAGATGGATCGTCTTGTCCTGTTACGTCTTGACTCACTGGCTTCATGTGCGTTGATCCATGAATAGGCATCTGATGCGGCAGAGCGAAATTATGAGACGGATCGTACGACCAAGATCGAGGGCTGAAAGGTGTCCCACTTGCAACTGCGGCCAACGGAGTCTGAGTCCCAGAGAGGCCGCCTCCAGGGAAATGGAAGTAGCTGAGATTAGATGTGCCGCCTGGGATGCCAGGGGTGGTACTTCTTGGGAAAGGCCCCATAGCAAAAGCCTCGTCGCCTGAACTGAGACCGTCTCTAACTGCAGTCGAGGAATTGAAGTGAGCAAACCCCGAGCCCGTAACTATGTTGGACGGTCGCGGCATCGAGCGTGAATGCTGAGAAGACGAGGCAGGGTCCTGCGGCTGATAGCGGTTCGTGGTCTCGGCCCGCTCGTTCTGCGCAGACCCAGGCGCAGATTCGTGCGCATCTTGGTCGCCGCCTACCTCCTCCTCCTCATCCTCTTCATCTTCGTAGAAGTCAGGGAGCGGATTACAGATGTCCTTGATCTCGATTTCAGGACAGACTGATCCCAGCTCGAATGAATGGACATGGACGGCATTGATGAAGCGGGGAAGAGGAATCTGCTGGAACTTGTCATGGACGAAAGCGCGAATCTTCTCGGCGAGGGCGGCGCCATCGGGGCCCGAAGTGATCTTCTCCCATCCGATATCCACAGACATCTTGTAGCATCTTCAGGGGTCTGAACGTCGAAGGAGGAGGTGAGGACATCAAGGATACCAAGGATGAAAGGTAACAACTACGAGGCTTTCCACTGTGGCGAGGCTTGGCATTGTTGACACTTTGACCAGGATGGAAAAGACATTTCTGCAGCCTTACTCTGAGGACTTGTAGACAGCCCATGGACTAGACCAGATCGCCATCAGATACTGCAGCACACAAGCTGATTTGAATTCTATCGCGACCATAAGAGTCTACTGCTACGGACAAGTTAAGGCTAGAGATGTACGAGGACGAGCCCACACCAAAAAATATGCCCAGATGATCAGCGAGGTGTCGGTGACCAGAACAGGAGGACTGTAAGTTTTCCGCGCAGATCAGTCGTGGATCGTATTATTTGGTCCCTTGTTGATCTGATTGGTATCTCAAGTTATGCACCTCACAGGCATTTAGGCCAGGCGTATCCTAGGCACTCAGGGTCGGAAGTCCTTGGTACACCGGACAGGCGTCCTCCAGTACGCAGCGTAGGTGCGCCCTATGAGGAGGCACTCAGGAGAGGCGTGCTCCAGGCGCTCAGGGTAGAGTACGTGGGTACATGCATCCATAGAACAAGACCATGAAATCCATGTCTCCTCCCCACCCTGGCGTGTCTCTGTAGTGACTAGATGTATGTGGGTAGGGTAGGTTTCCGCATAGGGTAAACTACACGCATCAAGGCTCGAGGGGGTCTCGGAACCTCAACGGAGTAGAGAAGTGTTCTCCTAGAAACATGTGGAGATTGTCCATATCTTTCGCCTCGCCAGCCGTCTCTTGTCTTGACCGCTCTTTTTAGGATTCGGAGGATGTGGTGGCCCGGGAGATTGACTTGTAGGTAGGTCTGGCAAGGGGATGATGTGGTTAATAGTCATGTGTGATATGTTGTGGTGATGTGATGAGGTTGAGAAAGGTACTTGAGAAGCTGGTGCTGCTTTAGCTGCCAAGGGCCGCAGCGAGACTCGCGAGTCCATGCCAAGCCCCGCACATTGCGGCTTTTTCCCTGTGACTCTTTCACCGCCTTCTTCATCAACTTCATCCTCTTCATTCCTCGTCAATCTTTCATCGTCACGTCAATGTATCGAGAGAACGGTGTCCGTGTATGCTCTCGATGACACCTGAAACGCTGCTGCACGTGCCAAGGTCAAGGTAAGCCCACTTCTTTGCCGGAAACACATTTCCGAGCCCCGGGTACTCCCTCTCGGACTGAAGGAAGCAAAACAATTCCCCCTTCTGTACTCAGTACATTGCCCACAAAAGAATGTCCGGAGGCAATCTCAGAAAGAACCTTATCGCCTTTCCGTTGCTTTCCGTGGGACCTTGAGATGCTGCACTCCCCCAAAGCCATTGGCACGGTGTGTCTCGTATCACATTCAGGTAGTGTGGGAGTCCAATCCAGCCTTTGGGTCGCCACACACCACGTGCCGCCACAATTCGAGTGAGCTGCCGCCTAAGGCCCGGCTGGACGCCCCGTTACCAATGGCCATGACACCGCTTTACCGTCACACTGACAAACCCAAGTGGGAGTCAACCATTTGAAGGGTGTTTCAATGCATCAGAACCACGCATAACTGGCTTCGAGAAATTCTCCGTCATCAGCGTGCGTTACACAGGCGTTGCTCGGGGCCTGATTATCATGCCACACTAACCGAGGTTAACCACGGTCATTCCCGGGCTTACATTAGCTTGGAACGGACCCACCACTGACGATGTCCATGTCCAAGTTGGAAACCTCGACCATGATGATGCCCATCGAGACACGTCCAAGCACTCCCCCAGCATGCTACCGGTTTTATCCGCGATCGACGGCCTTTCAATTCGCCCTCGACATTGTTCACGGCGAGAACGGTAAGGTCAACCCCTGGCCAAACGCTGCATTGACTAGTGCCTTCGTGAACTAAATCTCGGAATCGTTGTTGTGGAATTGTGGGAGAGGGGAAGTCTACGAGTATAAGAAAGGCGCCCGAGCCCAGGAAGCACCCGCACTCTTCTCTTTCCTTCCGACCAGGAAGTTCCCAATCTGTCAAATCCACTTCTTGCCATCCTGAAAAACCTGAGGAATCACGGGCACGCACTGATTTCCAATCTATTGACGCCACACGTGGTATCAATCAGCTTCTGCGGACATAATCTAAGCAAAAGCCCGCACGCGTGATATCCGGTGTCCCGAGGCAACTTTAACAAAGTCGTCGTTGCGTCATATTGGAAAACAAAGAACTCACATAAAGCACATCACAACACTCTTTACTTGCATCATTCGACCTTGAACTTCTTGAGTCCTTCAACCACCAGCTCCCAACCATCTACACATTCCATTCCTTGGAACATCGCAGACCAGTCGCTTCTACAAAATGTCCGCCCTCACTAATAAGTTCCTCACCCTCATCCCTGCCGCTCACCGCGTCCATGTGACCTCTCCCATCACCGTCGAGAATGCCACCAGCGACGAAGCAGTAGTCCCTGTACTTCAAAAGACCCGACGATCCAGCTCCAGCGCCTCTGCCGAATCCAACTCGGCCGCTGAAGAACCTGCTCTGCCAACCGACATTGTTGAATCTCCTGTCGAGTCAGTCAAGCGCACACAAACCGAGCAAGTCGTCACCCACCAGTTTTTGAGGTTGGGTAACTAGGTCATGACACCGCGCCGGCAACTTTGCGTCAAAAGTTCACCAAGCTATCTCTTTATGTCGTTGATCTCTTGGGCCAGAGGCGATTCTTTCGGCCTCATGACGAATTTCCATTACGATTCTGTGTGCGCAGCTGTTTTAACACCTGTTATGCCAGCGGTTACGCTTAGGAGTTTTTTCTAGTACTTTCCTTTGTCATGAGGATGCACAGTACGCTATCCACGGGAAGGGATTGGTTGGTGTTTCTGTACGATTTACGTGGTGTTCTCTCAACTGAGAAGAACCCGAGCAAGAGCAGGATGAGACCGTTTTTCCTAGTTTACGGCCTGGCAAAAATGAAGGGCAGTCCTGTGTGGGACGAACAATGAGAACCCAAAAAGGAATCCATTGTCTCGAGAATGGCAATTTTCGTACTATTTTCAAGTTCTATACTGACAATGGAATTCATGGGGTCAATACTTCCAGAGGCTTGTTTGCTGCGTTGTCCATCATTGACTTGGATCTGTGCACCATTGCCATGCATGCAACGCTATCTCCGACACTACTTTTACTACTATTCCCTCCCAGCGCTGGCACCACTACTGGATTGCGAAACAATGCAAGTCGGAATCTTCTTTGCCCACTCTCCCACCCAGCTAACCTAGCCTATTGTTCCGTGACCCACCCTGTGTAGAAGTTCCCCCGATATCTGGACGGTTTGCCCGTATCCGTGTTCGTGCCAGACCAATTATTGTAAAGCCAAATGTCATGATCATGATACCTACGAGACGAGAAGGATGGGGGTGTCCTCGATATGCCATGTCTGTCCAGCCACCCTTCAGCCTCTACGAATGAAATAATACTAGAACGTACATACATACAAACGTGAGGATGTGCCTGTTACGTTTGCAATTCGTGGGGACCGAATCAAGAGACTTCCTTACTAGTCGTAAGAATACTCGTAACCTCGGTGCAGCTCCACCAAGTTCCACGGCATTATCATTATCAACCTCATCCTCGAAATCATCCTCGAATCCTCATCGTCATCATCAGCTGTCTCCACTCTGGAACGCACCCCCCCCCCCCCCCCCCTACGTAGGTAGGTAATGACCAACGAATAAGCAAGAAGAGAAAAAAAAAGACCCAAGGAAGGCGATGGACAAGGAAGAAGGAGAACGAGAATGAGAACGGACGCCTGCCCGTTTTTCACTACGAAGAGCTACGAGGACCTACGAGTACGAGTAGTAGTAAACACCCCTGTCCTGGCCCCCGGTCCCAAACTCCAAGTGCAAGTTCAAACCCCACTCACTCGCTGAGGGTGGTCTTCCGAGAAGGACTGTGCCATTATTCATGACTCGTACTTGGTACTTGCCTCTGATTCCGGACAGACTTGTTGCTGGACCTTGTACTCGCCTTGGTGGTTGATCGTTGATGGTTGGTGGTTATGTGGTTAGTGGGCACGAGAGTCTCTGGTGGAAATGCGGGGTCATGCCGACTTCGGGTCCTGAAGCGCCTGTCGGCGACGGTGAGATTGGTCCATCCTTCCACGACTCCCGGGGAGATGTGGGGTGGACAGAACGAGGAGGAGGTCTACCGCGATCGAAGATTGGTCCGTACAGGCTTGACAAGGTACGTAGGTAAAAAACAAAAACCTTGGACCTGGGGCTTGAGAAAGGGAAAGACGGGACGGTGTTTGATGGCCGAACATTTTTTTGGTGATGGACGTTTCCCTCCGTCAAAGAGAAAAGAAGACAGACTTCCGTAAAACCCGAAGAGAATACTCGGTAGGTCCAATGAAAATACCACTGGTGCCCACCTCCAGAAACAGGATCGGCTCAACAGGCCGGTCCCTAGGACGAATTTCCGGGTCAATAATGTCCACAATTCGATGTCGATGTTGTGATTGTAGATGACAAAGACAAAAAAGACTCCGTGCCCCTTTTCTAACGGAAGACGGCCCGACCACTTATCCAGAAAATGGCCACAATCCACCATGCCATGAATCCCCCGCAAACCCCCCCTCCTCCTCCAGCAACCCGAACAAAGACTTGTCAGATGAAAATCCCCAGTGTCTCGGTAACTTGGACGACAAGGCCCCCAAGGGTTGTGTTCGCGACGCTAACACCGTAAACACCCAGGCCGGTAAGGAGGAGTCCAGTGTCAGCCTCAAACGGACCGAGGAGGTTACCGAGGATGCCACCTCTTTCGGCGAGGTTGTTCAGCACTAGTTAGAATGAGTCTCCGGCCTATCAGGCATTCTGAGCGGCAAGTGATACACATACCTCCAGGTGCCAATAGCAGGGGTTCCGCAACAGGGCTGGTATTTGCCATGCTGGCCATGAACGGCAACAACGCAAGCAAGATCTGAGTCTTCATCTTCTGGGTGGAGAGTGTTCCGATACTGATCGCTGGGTAAATCTTGAGGATGACCAGGTGTTGGAGGTCGAAAGATTCATGTGCGTGTCGAAGAGCTTCGCGCAGTTGACAGTAAGGATATGATCGTGACCTTATATCTCTCCGTGCTATATACCAGGCGAGATTCTTGCCTCCTTTTCAGCAGTGCATCCTTCGCACCTCTTCATCGGAGGATGCGTCACCTGTGCTTGAGCGTCGTGGGCGTGTGGCCTGCTTCCCTCGAACCATTGTCGCAAATTCGAAACCCCTGAAACAAGGCTGTCGCACAGTGACCGCATTCTCGGGACATTGAAACGTAACGACGTAGTTTTGTTGAGGCCGCCACTGAAGTATGTCCTTCTCTGAGCTGAGAGGTTCGGGATCTGTCGATCTCAACCGTCAAGATGACAAAGTCAGGGACGCATTTGATGGTCCCAAATCTCGAGGCGTCTTAGGGAGTGGACCATTGCTGATCGGGGATTGTCGCAGCAACTGACTGACAGGTTGCAGCTCTCTTCGTGTCTCTCGACACCCTACCACCCAGGGTTCTGCCAAAACACACAAGGAACAAGCCCCCCCGAGGCTGATTGGATTTAGGGGGAGCCTCGTGGTCGGTTGACTTTCCTCCAGGGAGAACCAGCTCGGCTAACGAACCCCCAAAAGGGCAAGTAACAACTACTGCGTTTCTCCAGAGGCGTCACTGCGCATCTTCCCCCGCAATAGATCCCAAGGTCTTTTGATGTCGCACTACTCCGTTCCGTGCGGCCTTCTGTTACATTTTCGATTCTGCTTTCAAATATTGTGATTGTCTGTCCTACAATGAGCTGACACCGACCTCTATCTCAGCTCGCCTGTTTCCCAACTCTTGTGTCAAAACCTTTCCTCTCGTCGTAATGCCTCGGCTACTCAAAATCGGGGTATCCCAATCCCGGACTCTCTCGTCCCTGCAAGAGACCTTGTCCGCCCTTCGTGAGACCACCCAGTCGGCCGCGCAGAAAGGCGTGTCCATTCTTCTCTTCCCTGAAGCCTACCTGGGGGGGTATCCGAGAACGTGTTCATTTGGCGCAGCGATCGGCGCACGGACAGCCGCAGGTCGTGATCAGTTTCTTGCCTACACAAAATCTGCAGTTGACTTGGGCGATACACCGTCGGGGGCTGGGGATGACTGGACGGACAGAAAGCTGCCAGTGAACAAGGAGACCGGTCGGAGAGGGGATGGAACCCGAGAGTTTCTCGAAGAGGTTGCAAGAGAGACCGGCGTCTTCGTCGTGACTGGACTCATCGAAAAGGCAGGAGGCAGTCTGTATTGTGCGGCAGTATACGTCGACCCAAAGAGAGGTATCATAGGCAAGAGAAGGAAAATCATGCCTACGGGGTCGGAACGGCTGGTGTGGGCGCAGGGCCAACCTTCGACACTGAAAGCGGTGGCTACGACCATCAAGGGAATCCGAGTGGTCATGGGATGTGCGATATGCTGGGAGAATTTCATGCCCCTGTTACGGTACAGTCTCTACAGCCAGGGTGTGAACCTATGGCTGGCGCCTACAGCTGATGCGAGGGATACGTGGGAACCGCTGATGAAGACTGTTGCTGGAGAGGGCCGTTGTTTCGTTCTCAGCACCAACCAATGCATGAAGAAGAAGGACTTGCCTGGTTGGGTCACGGGCAATCCAAGCGAGTGGTTGGCGAAGCAGCCAAAGCCCGAGTCGGAGACATTGGTTAACGGGACTGCTTCTTCACATCACCACTCAGTGAGCAGTGGTGGCCGAAGGCTGTCCATGACCCGGACGGAAGAAAATCACGAGATTGCATGGCGCTGCAAAGACTCTCCGATCGACGAAAGCAAACCCCTCGAATCGTCCCAACAGGAAGTGAACAACAACACCACCACTCCCTCTACACTCCCTGACGGTGAGGACTACGTCACCCGAGGCGGCGCCTGCATCGTTAACCCGCTAGGCCAGACCATCGCTGGCCCGGTATGGGAGAAGGACAACGAGCTCCTATGGACGGAGGTCGACTTTGACGATTGTGAGAGGGGACACTTGGATTTTGATGCCACGGGCCATTATGCACGCCCGGACGCGTTCAAGTTGACCGTCGAGGGGCTGGATTTGATTCCACCCCCTTGAAACTAGCCATCTATATATTAAATATATATAATATCCCCGAACAATCGTCGCCTACGACGCTAGTATCGAAACTATACGTAGCTAGTCTATTCAAGTCTAACAGGCCTTCCGGCTGCAATGCAATTCCCAGTGACCCTAGAATCACAGTGTGCGCACCTTGAGAAATCTCAGATCAACCGACCGATCAGGTCACTAGGGTTTAGTGTGTATAGAAATAGGTAAGGGGTGGATCTTACCTAAGTTATGCGCTTCTGTATGTAGGTAGTAGTCTCACTACCACCTCTCCTTACCTAAAACTTTTGGAAATTGCTATATTGATGAGATCTCAGATGACAGAAAGCAGGCATCATAGTAAGCGGCAAAAAAAAAGGAATATGCCTCGGACGAGAATCGAACTCGTGACCTTCGGATAGCCCCCCGCGTGTTACACGGGATCATAAACCATTTATGAGACCGACGTCATAACCGACTTTCGGAAAGTTAGCTTGAATCAAAGAACGTGGAGACGGAAAATCTTACCTAGACCACCAAGGCAATCAATTTAATTGGATTTGAGACGAATTTTGGGCATGGAAATTATTATCTGAATCAATTTCTGGCTGTGGGAGCGGAGTTTTCCGTACGTGTTCAGTGCCCCGGGGGGAAGGAGCAGGGTGGCCCGAAAAGTGCCTCACGGTGCTCGGCAACAATAACCGAGAGTGGGCGCTCAGGTTTAGAAGCGGAAATGGACTTTAGAGAGATTCAGATTCGCCGCTGAGCATCGTGGTATAGGGCTCATGATCGAAGAAGCCCCTGAGCCCGAACTGGCTTCTGAGAACAGGCACTAGAGAAGCTCCTGACTGCTCGTCCAGTGCTCGGGCGCGCTCCCTCCTACTCTACTGTGGCTCCCACGACGCTCCCATGCTTGGCCGAGCATCCGTCACGTGCCCGAGTAAAGCGGCCTCGCTCCCTTTCTGAATGAAAATGGCAAGGGACAGAGCACAGTTTGGGGATGATATAATATATACATATCATCCCCGAACAGTCGACGCCCATGCGTGTTTCGCTGACTCATCTCTCGCCGCTTTACTCTCGCGCTAACGACTATTTAGTCGATTCGCTCCCTCTACTCTCTTCTGCTCCCTTCCTCTCTTTGGCCCTCCCCTTCCACTCCTTTCTGCTCCCCCGTGCTGCTTCATGCTCCCTCGCGGCTCTGGCCCACTCCTGCCGTACTCTTTCGCCTGCCAGGGATACCAGGGAGGCTCCCGTTTGGGCTCCAGTCTTATAGGCGCCAATGTCGCACACATCCAGCCTCGTGGTAACTTTGCCGACCACGTCTACGAAGGCCCGTTTCGGCCCTGATGAAAGGGGGAATCCCTAAGAGGATGCCCTGCTATGTTGCTGGACGGGGTCGACTGAGCCTCCCTCCCACAGTTCTGTAGGACAATGCTTCTCTTCCTTTCTTCCTTTCCCTTACCTTCTTGTCCTCTCAGTCCTCACATTTTCCCTTGCCCTCCCTCTGCTTGCCGTGCAAATAACTGCGTCTTTTCGCTCTTCTGACTACCTGAACGCACCTTCCTCGCGTTCCGTCGTGCTTTGACCCTCCCTCTCCGGTCGTCTGCTTTTCCTTCCCTCCAGGCGCTCGTCCCCTCTCCGGTGCTTCCCGCCCTGCTCCCCGTTTCCCTAATGCCGAAGAGAAAGAAAACCGCGGCGGAATTCTTTGATGAAGCGGCGGAGAACGGCTGGGAGCCGATTGCGAACGCCGATTCAAATGGCGATCCGGTCAGTCAACCTATTAAATCTGGGACTAAGCTGAACTACGCCCGGATGACCGTCCTCTAGGAGGAGTAAGTTCTTCGCCCGCCTAAGGGCCGTACTAGGCTTTACTAATAAAGGTGAACTTTAGGATATAGGTATGCAAGGCGAAATCCTAGTGTTACCCTCTCCGATTCACGGTCTACGAAGGTCTTATAAAGGGGAGTAAGGCTAGCCTAAGTCTATACTATATGAAGTAAAAGTGGACCGACTTATGGGTCCCACACCTAGGTACAGCATTCCGGCAGACAAGGACAAATAGTTCTTTGGGGCTTCGTTGAACAGCATAATAGCCTCTGCGGTGTGCAAGGCGCCATGTGCCGCCTGCGCCGATGGGCGTTTGAGAGAGTGTTGACACAGGTGAGGCCTGCATCGAGTGCCTCAGTCTATTCCTCGAGCCCCTCCGAGGTGCCCTGCCCATGTCTCGACACGATTCAGACCAATGATATCTTTGCATATAAGAGATATGAGACCTTAAATCTTGCGTGCGAGTGCAATGATCCCTGTGCCTTTGAGCATCCCTGGGGCAGCGGGATTCATGCCGCACAGATTCTCCACCACCTGGTCGAGCAAGCGTTTCCTCTCATCTTCGCCATAGCCATCAGTAGCATTCTTCATGACTGGCATCAGCAACAGCGTCTCCGCGAAGTCAAGATGGTCCTTGTATTGGACCTCCGACTCGAGCAAAAAAGTCTCGACATCCACGAACCCGGTCGCCTCCAATTCCTTTCTAACACCCTCTTCCGAGGCCCAAGGCTCACGAGTTAGTCTCAAATGAGTTCCTGGTCTGACGTGTTCAACCGCATCCTGGAGCGCATCTAGGTGTTGGCCGCCCTTTCCACTGGACAGCGCCAGCGTACCGTCCGACTCCAAAATCCGACGGGTCTCCAGCAGCGCCTTACGAGCATCCGAAAGCAAGAAATAGAGATGTCCACCGGTGACATGGGATATCGAGCCGTCAGGGATGTTCGACAGATCGTGGGCATCGAGGTTGTGCAACTCCAGCCGATCCCAGCCGTTTTTCTCCATCGAGACTCTGGCCCGCTTTGTTTCAGCCAACACTTCCAGCATGTGCACGCTGAAATCTGCGGCGATGATTCTCGCCGAATCAGGTATCTCGCAGCCAAAAGTATCGAGGATATGCGTTATGATGGTGCCGGTGCCGCATCCATTGTCGAATATGCCTTTTGTAGTCGCAAAGGGTAAGGTCTCGTTCATGCGAGCAATCATGGTTTGCACGGTGTCTCCCGCTTTCAGGCCATGTTTCTTGTTGGCAAGTTCCTTCCAGGATTCGCCGGTAGCTGCGGAATTGTTAGTCCTATGGTGCTATCTGCATATCCGGACCATTCATCTCACAATGCAGGACAGTCTGGCTCATGTTTGCGATAGAACGTAAAAGCCTTGTGCGGATCTGGTTTGTATCTCCTTGGAAAGTACAAATCTTACAGATATTCAGTTCCTTGCTCAAGTATAGCATAGATATAGCTCTTCAGGTCCTCATCCTCGCGTAAAGTGGCGAAACCCACGGGAGAGAAAAGTTTCCGAGATGGACAGAATTAATGTCTCCGAAAGCCATGCACACGTCGACACCCCTGGTCAACCAGGGGCGCTTGACAGCTTTGCTCCACCAATCCAGGGACGGCCATGCAGAAAATCGCGTGACTTACAACGGAAAGGTGATGGACAGGGTCTCGCCGGCCGACGACCTCTGTATGTCGTAAAACGGTGCTCAGCTGAAATGCTTATCGGTCTTTTGTGGTGTCTCAGTCGTCGGGTTGATCACGACGGCATCCCATCACCGATTCGAAATCGCACAGATTCCACGCCGTGCACTCTGGAAGCGCCGCAGTTTTCCAACTTGGGAAGGAAATAGCATAGCTATGCAGATTCAGCACGCACTGCGCATTGACGAGGGACAATTCCAGAATCGTTCAAGGCGTCCTCCACCCCAATCCACCTGCAGCGACCGAAAATTCCTCGGCAACCCGGGTCAGCATACAGGTTCCCCAAGCTAGGAAGTGTATTAGGCGGCGTGCAGTCCTCGAATGCAAGCCTTGCTTGGCCCCGCGTGATTCTAGGTGTTGAGACGACCGTTGTATTGGTCGCAAAGGAATTTTCGGAGGAACAAGCAACTGCTTCAGTCTTCTGTTGCGGCGTGGGATTAGTCATGGAGAAATCTGCCGTTTCGTGTCGGGAGGCTGATAACGGCTAGGCGGTCATATGCCATGAGGATGACGCGAATCGCCATTTCTTGGGAGCGAGCTTCAGCCTCGTCAGCCGGTGATCTAAATGCCCGTGACCTATCAGGTAGGACATCTGCCAAGTACCTTCTCGTTCACGTCGGCATAGAGGGCAGGTTGGCCGTCGACATGTTTGGAAATGGGGCAGCGAGTAGTAAGTGGTATATTAAATTTAATGTACTGTAGCTATGTCGAATTTCTCAACCCAAGGGGGGAACCTCTCTATGAACTCGCCACGTCATCTACGCTACATGTGCTCTTTGCGTCTCCGTTTAGCTTCCTCATGAACGCTGATGATCGCCTCTTTTGCGCCAGCCCATACCTTCCGGCGGCCGTTGCTGTCGAACAATCGATAGACATGCGGACTGTAAATCCCATCCATGAGGGCGTTGCAGAATTTTCTGTCGTTCCACCAGAACGCCCAACCTTTGCGCCCGTAGCCCAAGTGCTCATTCACTCGACAGCCTGACGTTTCATCAAGCCAATCATTCCAGTCAGGTGCATATACCATACGAGTGTTGAAGGCCCCCCGAGCCAAGATGGCGTTTGCCCAGGCGAGGTGGCCTCGAACCCAAGTGATCATTTCATGGCGGGAAGGGAGCGACGGCGAAGAATCACCTGGCTTCCATAATTGCGCAATAGCCATAGTGGCGAGGTCGTAAATTTGGAACGCGGCCGATGGAATTGCTGCTGTGCCGAGGAAAGCGAGGGAATCCGGGTGAGTGAGCGAGAGGAGATTTTGATACAGTCTGGGAATC
The DNA here is from genome assembly GCF_000835455.1 of Fonsecaea pedrosoi CBS 271.37. NCBI lineage: Eukaryota > Fungi > Ascomycota > Eurotiomycetes > Chaetothyriales > Herpotrichiellaceae > Fonsecaea > Fonsecaea pedrosoi. Next base: position 1,374,711 of record NW_013550613.1, on the reverse strand, counting down.
GGTGGTTCGAATCGGGTTGGTTTGGAGGCTGAGCTTGCTGTCAATAGGGGTGGCACCATTTCCAAGGCCCTGTCTGAGACGTCTGTGTGCCTTGTCTCGAGCGTGGGATCAAGGTCGCCAACGATGCTGTAGTCAACATGATACCCAGTGCACCATATGATCGTGTCGACTTCTACAACCTCCCCGTCCGCCAATTCCACGGAAAAATCACCGGCGATTTCTTTGGCCATCTCAACAGACTCAATCTCTCCCTTCTCCAACGCTGGAATTAGGGTATCCGTTACCGTTGGTACACTATGGACGAAGGAAGGTGCGGGGTTGATGCGCCATTCAGGTTTCAGTTTAAATGCCGCATTCTGGATCTGGCCCAGCATGTTGTTACTCATGGCCTCCCACTGTCGCGGGAGATACCGCTGGATCGCTAGTGACACTCTCGTTTTTCTGTACGTAAGGCTGTGGTCGAGTGGTTGTCCGTCGGGCTGTGACCTGGGTAACTAGGTCGACGTGAGTCTGATGATCTGCGTGAAACTCCTGAGAAGCACTGACTATGTACGCGCCATGCCGGTGGGACAGCAAAATCTTTTTCGCAATCCCCACCAGCGATGTGGCAGTGTCCGCCGCGGAATTGCCTATGCCAACAACCATCACTCGTTTACCCTGGTAGTCAGAGGGCCTAGTGGATCGGTGTCAATACATGCCCAAGGATTGCAGCCAGCAAACACTGGCCTTTTGAAACTCCAAGAGTGTAGAATTTGCCCTTTATACAACTCTTGGCCCTTCAGAGTTGGTACCACAGGTCTGTTGTTAGTCCCGGTGGCCACCACAACTTTAGCAAACGAGAGCAGACTGCTCGCTCCGTCGGCACCAACGACATGCAACACCCATTTCTTACTTTGGTCATCTCTGGTCACGCTCAACACGGTCGCTCCCAGCTGTATGTAGGGCAGAAGCTCGAAATGAGCCGCATAATCGGCAAGGTACTTCTGGACATCTGCCGCAGAGGCATGGGAACTTATATCTGGGATGTGTTAGTCCACCCGCAAGCAGTAGTGTTGATTAGCCATTCAACTGTGATGAATAACGATTATGACAACGCCGATGCTTGCCTTTTGGAAACGGAAAATCCGTGAAGCAGCCCTAGTAACGGTAAGTGAACGGGAACATTTGCTCTCCTATGAGCATTGGGAGCCCACCCTCTCTTTCGAGATATTCACAGTTGTAGCTTCGATGACTGTCAGCGCATCCTGTAGCATTGAGTGTCCCAAAAGGGGTTGTTTACACTCTAGGACCGATGTTTGATCTTTCTCGGTGAATTGCCAGAGACCGCCCACGTACAAATTTCGGTCAAATCCGGTCGCATTGAACCCTTCCTCCCTCAGGTTCTTGAGCGCAACAAGCCCAAAGGCCCCTATGGGGAGTAATATGTTAATTTATATTTGCAGGCCAGGAAAGGACGCACACCTAAGCCGACGACAGCAACGCTTATCTCAGACAAAGCCATATGGTGGTAATCCGTAAGGAAGATTATGCTGTCGAACCTTTGGGACCGAAAGCATTAAGAACAGATCCATGCCGATGTCGGAGCGACTTTTAGTTTAGTGCCCAGGAGCCAGGACTGTCTGCCAAATTAGGAAAGACGCGTTAAGGTCCTCATCTCTCACGGCCTGGTGGATGCATCAGGGATACTGACTCCGATCTATGTGCATTCACTTCAATCCTTGCCGAGTTCGCCTAATGTAAGAGGGTGCAATATCCGCTGGGAATCAGCGTCTTAGAAACCCTACTGTTAACCCAAGCTTTCTGGGCTTTTGCTTGATATTTTCGACTGCCTCTGTACCACGCGACCCCAGCCGCGTCGACCCCGGCACAGCAGATTCCGGGACGTAATCTGCAACGACGACAACGACTAACTCGGCGCAAGAATTTTCGCGCTCTTCGTCATTCTGGTGGTGTCTACCGTTATCACCCTTTTTCCAGTTGTTGCGAAAAGAGTCCCGAGACGGCGCATCCTTCTTTTATGTCTACTGTCCACGATATTTTCGGCCGGTGTGACCGTTCGTACCACCTTGTTCACCTCCTCGACCCGGCCTATGCTGAAATTGGCCTCAGACATGCGTAGGCATGACTGGGGTCTGGCTGATTAGGCCGGGTGTCTCGTCATCGTATTCACATCGGTCATGATGATCTTCTTCCTCGACGTAGGAGGAGATTAATTAGTACGTCGAGATGAGATTTGGCGCTGTTGGCGACATAAACGTCGAAGAGGCAATGAAACTCTGCTTTCGCTGGCACGATTAGACCCTCGTCCGCATTGAGAGGACCACCAACACCATGACCATGGAAAGCTTTTATGCAAAGACTCAAAAGCCGGTATTTTACCGGTGGCACGTCATGGCCTTAAGTTCTGTACCCGAGCTGTCGAGGTAGGAAAATGAATCGTCGGAGCAAGCCTTTGACCCTGATAGCCAAGACACCGCGGTTTCATGCAAGTGGCAGTATCAGCGACCGAGGCAACCATGACTTTAACCATTCTTCACACAATCAGACCAAAGATGATTCGCACAACGGGCATGGACATGGCGGATATGGTCATTCTCACGGTGACCTGAATATGCGCGGAGTCTTTCCTCATGTCATGGGTGATGCACTGGGAAACATCGGCGTGATAGGATCTGCACTGATCATCTGGCTCTGCACATTCCATGGCCGCTACTACTTTGATCCGGCTATTTCGTTGGTCATCACCCTTATCATTCTGCACGGCGCAATCCCTCTTTGCCGAGCTGCTGGCCGCATTCTCCTCCAGGCCGTTCCTATGGGCATGTCGATCGACGAGATTACGACGGACATTGAATCGCTCCAAAGTGTGATTGAAGCTCACCACCTCCACGTGTTGGCAATCCAGCGACACAAAACTGGTGGCGAGCTTGCACGTGAAAGTGGACTGCGAGATCGAAGGTGCTGAGTCTGCCAGCTACATGCACCTGGCACGCGAAATTCGCAGCTGTCTTCACGGCTATGTCATTCACAGCTCGACAATTCAACCCGAATTCGTCAATGAAGCAGCCACATTCGCCGTCTGGTTCGACGACGGTAGATAATGGCAGTGGACAGTTGACTCCAAAGATCAATGCCACTTCCAGTAAGACTGCCAGCATCACAAGCGAAAGCTCTTCATGTCTGCTTGACTGTGGGGATCTATGCTCGGGGAATAAGATGTGTTGTCCGACAGGTAGCGATCTCCGACCGACTGGGAATGGAGAGCTTGGACGAAGAAAAGGTATTTTGATCATGTCTATAATGATTTGGCCGACCGCAAAACGACCAGTTAGACCGGCGTTCCTGGGGCTTTTTAGGGTGTACCCTGTACTCCTCATTGGCAGAGTATCAGATCCAGCCTTGCGTCGCAAGGCTGAGGAGCACTTGACTGATCTCTGGGTGCTCGGCCCGCTGTGTGGCAGAGCAAGAGGAGCAACAGAGCACGCGGAGCGTTTACAGTCTACATGTGGAGTACGCAATTTCAATGAGCCTGTCCCAGGAACGCCTAGTCCGGCGAGGTATGAACCACGTCTTGGAACCCAGAACTCTCCCCGAAATCAGATGAGTGCCAACAACATTCCGCACCCACGCGAGCCTCGACCTCTCCCAAAAATCAACCGTAAAGTTCTTCGTCTCCGCACGCCAGGATCCGTTACAACATCAGGTTGTGACTGACAGGGTTACCAAGGTAATGTAATGACGATCACGTTGCCGCCTCGAAGGTCCTCGACCGAGGACCCCCGAACGGCGCTACATAGTAATACTCCTATAATTAGTTAATAGTACATAGTCTGATACGTCCCCAGGACCTAGTAGAATTCACCATGTTCCTCTATTAAGTTACACCGCGCTTCCTTTCCTGAACGAAAATAGTAATGGACGAAGTACAGTTCGGGGATGATATATATATACATTCCGTATCGTATGGTAACTGTGAAAATAAACAAAAGAAACGGATCTTCACAAGGATTAAGACGGGAAGTGCGTCGTCCATATACTACACCACCATCCCTGCTCATCAGATCAAGCCGCCAAAGGAAGAAAAGGCGTAACACGTAAACTAAACCGCGTGGAAAGACCATGGCCGGAGAAGACACCCTCCATATGACTATGCCTTTTCTGCTTTTTCCCTTTTCTCACGCGTCCCAGCAAGCCAGCAAGCCTTGGTAGCCCTGGCCGTCCAATCCTGTCTTCATTCTCATCTACGCCTTTTTCAATCCTCTTCTATCCTTAAAGGATCTCTACCACACCCTACCCTACCTTATCACCATACCACCACATCGCCCTACCTGTCTTGTCTATCCTCATCCTCATGACATCCCGACCTGATTATCGCAAGTTGTCCCGCCGGATAAATTACAATAGCCACCACGCACGCACGCGGCAAAGATGGACTCGTACTCAAAGATCGGCAGGTGAAATTTTTATTCTGGTCTCATGCGCTGCGTCAAGCAGGCATCCAGCTCAAGATCAAGCAATGGGAGCAAAAGAATGCAGATCGAGCGAGGTAAGAGACGGACATCGCGGAGAGATTGTGTGCCAGCACGGCAATGGGGCGGACTTGTAACAAAGAGATGGGAGAAAGAAAATAAAAGGGAGCAGAAAGGGTTGGTGGTAGTCTCGTCACAAATGACTCGACAGGGGCACATGGGCATGAGAGCCTGCGAGAGCATGACGCCAGGGTTGTGTCCGCGTGGTCAGAGGGCAAGATTGGTCTGCCCAGTTCCGAACAGTGTTCGTTTTCTTTTGACAAGAGTATAGCTCGACTCACATTTGTTCCTCCGTCACACATTCGGTGACGGCCAAGGGTATCGTCAATCCAAACCCGCTTCCACCCAGATTCGGCCTCCCATAAACACAGCAAGATCATTTTCCCTGGCGCCGTTCATCTCCGGACTGTGACCAGCATCATATGGTAGAATCAATATGCCACTCGTGTCCTCATATCCGAAATCTTCCTCTCAATCTCCCTTACACTTCGGTCCAGCTCTCCCGCTATCATCTGTTTCTTATCATTCGAGAGCAAGAAGAAAGTCTCGCACAAATCGCCATCAATGATCCCTTTGGAGGGCGCGTAGTATGAGCGGTAGATGAGATGATCTCGACCCAAAATTGGGGGGTTGCCATTGTTCGACGCGAGTTGCATCTCCAGAGACTGGAAGAAATCAACGTCTTCACGGCTTACGAACGGCACCAGCATGCCCAGCGTACCCTGAAACCCCGTCCAGAACACCACATCTCGACCACCGGCCACGAGACTCGTCTTCTGAATGCTGGTGGGAATGTCGCCGGGGAAATAGTGCACCATGAGACTCAGTCGATTGGGTGCACCGCTGAGATAGGCTCGTTCATGAATCAAATGTGCTCCTGAGCCATCTTCATCGGCCTCTTCAGAAGCCTTGGTTGGGCAACGCAACAACCAGAGATTCCCGAACTTGTCGCCGCCTGCCACGGTTTCATAATCGACCATGGTGCAACACGTTGTCCAGCGAGCAATGACGTCGTCGACAAATGGAATAAGTTTGTTTTCTTGGTACTTGTATACACAGTATGTTACACTCTCCTGGATATCGCTGACGATAATTCTGCTTCCCTGGGTCTGTAAGCCAACGACGATGTTCGGGACTGCTTGAACTTGGCACTTGCGCAACATTTGTTTCATTCCGAGGTCGTAGATGCGTAGATCTGGTCCAATGCCTGCTAGAAGCCGACCCTGGAAAGCAAGCAAGGCGGTTGGAGGTTGCTCCACTTTTGTTTTGTGGATGAATTCGAGTTCTTTACCGTCTTCGTGGAAGCGATAAACATGTAAGAAACCGGCCGAGAATGAACGAGGACTGATCACCAGATCCTTTGCCGTCCCGACAATTAGGAAGGTTTCGTCATCTTGTCCTGCGAATGGCGCTGCTGTGATGCTGGTGGCACATTCGTTGTCCTCCAGCTCAAGAGTGAAGACGACGGATTTGGTCGTGACTGGGTCGACGATCTGGATACATGACGCCCAGTGGCCGGTCCCACGAGGATAGCCAAACTCATCGGGAGGGAGTTGGACAGCGTCTCCATTAACGGCCGTCGATTCTGTGAGCAATTTTGTTCTGGTGGCAGGTGCAAGAACGTTGTTGTCTGCTTCAATAACGTAGAACAAGGGTTGCTCAGGATGTTTGACGAATTTCCTGGGCGTGTACGAGAGTGGGATATTCTCTTGCAGTAGGTTTCGGGACAGATCTTCGATCGTAAATATCCTAGAACGGACAGTCAGAAAAGCCAGAGAGGAAGAATTTCGAACAGATTGCGGTTGAGTAACATCAGAAGGAACAATTGGTTGAGTTTTGGAGTCCGCATGAGTCGTTGACTCTCGGAAAGAGCATAGTTATGGGTTCATCACTTGAAAGACTTCGACTTTGGGAATAGAACTTGCCTTAGATTTTGTCCTTGAATGCCCACCATTCCCTCGGGACATTGTTCGCTTGTAAAGTTCCAGACGTACTGTAAACCAACGTAGTCGAGTGGTGTCAGCATGAAGCCGTTTGTTTGCCTATCCGTATATCCAAGCCAGGGCCGTGAACTCAGTGCCATGACGGCATTCTGTCCCTTGACCGAGACGCGGAAAAGCTTTGCCGGCTTCAGGCCCAAAAAGCGCGTTCGCGTGTCTGAGAGCTCACCAGTGATCTCATCTAGCACGGTCCGCAAGTAGACACCCGAGTAGAGACCGATATGGAGATAGAGCGTACTCCCGCCGGATGTGGAGTCAGCCATGGCCATGATTGACAGAGCTGAAGGTGCCGAAGTCAACGCCTGCACTGATTTGTTTTCGAGCGTTGAATCGGGGTCGAGACTTAATATCCTGACTGTGGAATCGTCGCATCCAACAGCAAGGAATGAGCTTCGAACCCGGCCCTCGGGTACCTCTCCAAGGGATAGACAGGTCACGGTTCCGGTCATTTCTCTTCGCTCATCATATTCTGCCAAGGATCCATCAGAGTCCATTTCAAAATAGACAATTTCGCCTGAACTCAGAGCTACAGCGACTTGTCGCTCGTTTGTGGAGGCAGCGACAATGGATCGATGCTGAGGTGCCGGCCACTCGTTCACCCGCTTGTCGGCTCGAATGTGTCGGATACCCTTGGGGTGTACTTGAATCAAAGCATCCTCGCCCAGCTGTTGCACGGCAAGGGTCGGAGCTGTTGAAAGAAAACCCGTGTCTGTGACTTCTTCCACGGTTTCCCCAATGCTAAGCACTAGGGTTCCAGTGCGGAAAGATAGCACGATATAAGCGTCGTACTCGTCTTCCCTTGTCAGTTTGGTCGTCCACACGGCCTCAGGCTTGTCAGGGAGCTCAGATTCCACAATCTCCGAAACAGACAGACCGTGCTTGAGAGTCTTGAAACTGCTTCGAGCACCCGATCCGCATATCGAGTAGATCTGTGGCGCATCTTCATCGAGAAGGTTAGCAACTTTGCAGTCCAGTAAGGGGTTTGCAGCATCTATGCTTTGCACAAGGTTGAGATTTGCGAGAGGTCGCACATGGAAAAAAGCCGGGGTGTAAGGTGCTGTTGGATCTGAAGGGAAATCGTCACTCGTGAATTCTGTCTCGTCGTCGTCATCTCCGAGCTTTTCAAATTGGTAGAAATGGTGGTTGCCACTTTCGCAGGCCACAAATAAAAACCCACTCTTTAATATGAGCAGGTTGTTCGCCACAGGCACTGTGTCGAAGTATTTCAGCTTAAGTGCCTTGACCTCACCAGTCGGCTGACCATTCTCGTCCTCGACCATTTCTATGGTGACTTTGAAGAGGTCACCGTCCTCGGTTTGGAGAAGCAAAAAGAACTGGCCTTTCATTTTGTGCATAACTCCCGCCACGATGTGGCGCTTGCGCTCAGGATTCTCGAGCACACCTCTTCTCCGGGGAATTGGCACACGAAAAGCCTCCTGATTTGAGTGTCGGTAGGTGATATTGTCTTCACCACAGACGAGAACGCCACTCGGCCCATCAGAGCCACCAGGCACCTGGAACAGCTTGATGGCACTCCTTGCCACAGGCTCAGCCCACTTACGGACAACATGGTTAAGGCCAAGGTCAAGCTCATAATAGACTAGAAGCTTTTCCACCTCTTCCAGGGCCTGCCCACTGGGATCCTGGTCCACCTCGGTGTAATCGACTTCGAGTGCCGCGAATATGGGGTTTTCGTAACCGACATCAAGGGCTATGCATTCAAAGACGAGAGTCTGAGGTTTATGGGCTTCGAGCGGCGAAGAGATGGTAAGCTCGGCCTGCGCATTTCGATTCAAGACGTAGACAAGCTTGTTCTTTTCGACGGACGCAATCAGACACGCTCGTCCTTTCGGATCGACAGCGAGATATTGACCGGGAATGACTCTTCGGATGCCCGATTTGCCGTAGGTCTCGAGATGGACGCGATTGAAACGATTCTGGTCGCGGAGATATTCGAGGATGGTGATGCGCCCCGAGTCCGAGCCGACAATCAGATAATCTACCAGACATATTAGTATGTTTTGGTAGATAAAAAGAAGATACTGACCTTTACTGCTCCCCGCCAGTCGGAAGGCGGCCAGAGACCTGATGATGCCGAAGCAATCCTGGGTGAAGAGAGGGGAGATTTTTCCCTGCGTAGGATCGGGTCTGTGGATGGTGAGCTTGGAGCCCGATGCTGTGATGATCTGCTGCTCTTTTGTACCGGCAAACTGACCCAAGACTGCTTGAGTGATGGCTGAAGGCGGTTGTATAGTCAAGCTATACATAAACATAGAGCTTGTCGTCGCCATGATTGCGCTTGACTGAGGAGAATTCCGGATTGCTTTCTGAATGTGCGTTTACTCTAGGAGACGCCCGGTGACATGGCTGCTTGCATTGTCGCAGAGGATCGAGCCTAGAGTATGCTGATAGAGTGCTTTTCTGAGGTCTTCAATTCTCAACCATGGTTCATCGAATGGACCTCGCACCTTGCCGCATTTCGCAGACTTTCCAGTTGCGCAGAAAAGTTCCAAGTTTGCCAAGAGCAAGCTCACGCTAGCCAACTGACGGAGGCAACTGCGCCGATAGCCACTTGGCCACTGCAAGTGAGGGAGGGAGCAGGGGAGCCAGGCAAGGGAGCTTCCCCTCGCCTCTAGCGCTGGTCTTAGCGGCGCAGGCAGCCCCTCCCTTTAAGTAGAACTGCACAATAAAGGCCCCGGTAATGTGGCCAACCACGGCTAGTACCCGCAGCTTCGTACTTGTAGGCACAAACTGACTGCGCAAAGCCGATCAACTTCGTCACTCTTGCCATCGGATCCATCTGCCAGGTGGTCAGTCTCTTGGTTCTTGCTCCTGATCAGAACTCTTGACATGCCATTCTACGTCCGCACTTGTTCCTCTTACCTTCTCAATTATCCCGACTCCCTCTAGAGATCGTCGACGCCTTATCCTCCCTCGTCTTGCGTATCTCTGACAGATCCATTACCCAACAAGCAGCCCTAATCAGAGCTCCGTTGTCCGATCTGAGCATCGCCTATCATCCGTCCCAATTACAAATCCATCGAACGGAAATCGCTCTGCCTGAGCGGCTTCGCAACGATGGCCGACAGTGCTGGCGCGGAAGATGCCACTGTCACCTTCCACGTCAAATCCTCGGGTAGCCAGAAATGGACGCTGACTTTGCCTTTGTCGACGACGACAAGTGAGCTGAAGAACAAACTCGCTTCTGAAGAATACGCCAATGTCCCAGCTTCAGCTCAGCGGCTGATTTACAGCGGGAAGGTGCTGAAAGACCATGAAACTCTCGCCTCTCACAATGTGAAAGAAGGTAACACGATGCATCTGGTGAAGAGCGCCGCTAGCAATCAAAGACAGAACCCGGCTACACAATCCTCGTCAACCTCGACTCCAACCTCAGGAGGTGCACCGCAACCCGCAGCTGGGGTGCCCCAAAACCTGGCATCGGGCACTGGGAACGATCCTTTGGCTGGCTTAACGGGTGCCCGGTATGCGGGATTTGCCCAGTTGCCAAATGCCAGCATGTTTCAAGAGAATCTTACACCAGATGACTTCCTGCGCCAACTGGATAACCCCCATTTCCAGCAGATGATGCGTGAAGCCATGGGCAACCCCCAGGTTCAGGACATGATCATCAACCAGAACCCCCATCTTAGAGCGATGGGCCCGCAGGCGAGACAAATGCTCAATTCCGACTACTTCAGATCTATGATGACGAACCCTCAAATGCTGCGGAACATGATGCAGATGCAGCAGCAGATGGGTATGGGTCCTTTCGGGGGTGCGGGCGGAGGAGAGGCATTTCCAGCACCTGGCGTCACCAATACAACAGAACCGGGCACTGCCGGCAGCACTCCTCAAAACGTACCTAACAATCCACTAGGAATGCCGCCGCAAGGTCAACCTGGCCAGGCCGGACAAACAGAACAGCTATTGTCGATGCTACAAAATTTGAGACAAACGAATCAAGCCCTTTCCCATCTCTTTGGTGATCCCAATGCCCAGGCGATGGGAGCGCGAAGTGGAGAAGCTGGGTCTGATAACCAAGCAGCCGCTGGCCAACAGACTGAAAATACAGCAAACCCGACGGCGCAGCGCATTAACCCTTTCATGGCACTGTTTCCACAGGCCACAGGACCTAGCACCACATCTCCTCCGCTAAATCCTTTCAATCCTCAGCAGAACCCGTTCCTCCAGAACCCAGAGGCCATGCAACGATTCTTGCAAGACATGAACACTGGGCAAGGTGGCGATGGCACAGATTATGGTGGCTTGTTCAATCTCCTTGGTGCCGGCCGGCCAACATCGCCGCCTGACAGCCGGCCGCCTGAGGAGCGATATGCACAGCAACTACAGCAGTTGAATGAGATGGGCTTCTACGATTTCGACCGAAATGTTCAGGCGCTGCGAAGAACTGGAGGCAATGTGAACGGCGCAATCGAATACCTGCTCAGTCACCCTGCAGACTAGCGATGCGAAGATGTGTTGACTTCTCGGGAATTGTTATCACAGCGGTAGCGAAGGGCCTGCCTGCAACATACGCCAGCAATATGGTTTAATGAGAGGCAAGCTCGACATGTACAATGTATGCACTCCACAAACAAGTCCTTTCTCGCCTCGCCCTGTCCTTCTAGTTGTCGTTTGTTACTTCGCCAAATCGGAATCCCGTGCTCAGCCCAAGCCCTGTTCAGAGCTATCGCGCTCTTTGATCTTACGCTGGACGTTGAAGATGGTCGAGTGTCCAAACCACATCACGCCTGTCTTCCCAGCATCAATTCGGCACTTGGCCGATGACTCTGTGCCAGCACCTCTTCACTCATTCCAGCATTTGTTCAAAGGCTTTCATGGAGCAAGTCTACGGAGCGCATAATAGTTTCCCGATCCAGGCAGGTTTTGTGCACTACATGTCGAGCATCAACCCAGCGTTAGATCCACGCATAGCTTTCTTCTTCCGAGATCATCAACTTCAATCTCTCTTACTGACGATGCATCTAACAGACGTCCGACTCCCTGAAACTTCAGTGCACTCTGGACGAAGCGACCACAGGATGCCTCTGCTCTGTGCACCAGCTCTGGACCACTCTGACCGTTCAGAGCTTCTGGCGTCGCATCACCAATATACACATACACTCTCACATGCTTGATCCAACGCCGATGACGAGGTTGGATGCCCAAGAACAAACTCTCCATGCAGAGCCCGCTGCATACATTGAATCGAGGTGGCGAGTTGAGCAACGGACGAACTTCGTCATGGATCTGGCGGCATACCCTTAGGAAGCGGTTATCGAATAGTTTGTAGGCGTTGAGCGCTTGACAGCATACGCCGGCGTGTTTGGACGTGCACTTGCCAGGTGTTGAGTGGCATTTGCAGGCGTGGACTTGAGTTGGGCCCAGGACAAGCGTCCATATCTGCCGTCGCAGCTCGTATGGCAGAGCGAGAAGAGAAGGAGGAGGAGTCATGATATGGTCGCAATTGGGGCGGAAGTAGAAAAGGGTCTTTGGTGTTGTAGGGATTGAACCTGTTCAGATAGAAAACCTCTAAAACCATCAAATGAGGTCTTATAGGCCTGCCCTGCTTTGTCCTTTGTCTCTTCTCCCCTGCGCCCGATAGGGGGACGTGACTCGTCAGTCAATCAGTCTCTCAACCATTGTCTGAGTGGTGCTCGATATTTTCTCGTCTTGCCTCATCACTCATGACCGGGAACGCCTATACCACCCACCCACTCACTCATTCCATCTCCAAAAAAAAAAAAAGGCCACAAATGGGTTTGTGGGCGCTGGTGCTCGTCTGGAAGTCTGGGCCGGGTGGGACTGCGGTGCGACGCGGTGCGGGCGTGGCGCTTAATCAGCTCCAGAAACAGGGAACGCAGAATCGCCGAATTTACTAGGTCCAGGGAAGCCCAGGAAACAGGGGAAACAGAGGAAGTCGGGCAGGACGATAAAGGTAGATAGATACCTAGGTGGGTAGGGTAGCTAGGGTAGGTGGTGGTAGTGTATACATGTGTGGATGTATTCGGTATGTACGTACATTTGCTGAGGCGGAGCCAGCCTCGTCTGATGTGCATATTATGCAGGGTTCGCGCCACGGTACCAGGGTAGTGGGTAGGTAGGTACCTAATAGGTCTAGTAGCAAAATAGGTAAGGTAGGAGGATGACAAGCTGAGTCATAGCTCGATGGATATGGTATCGAGAGGAGAGGAGAATTACTCGGCCCAGAGTATTGCCTTCCAGTACTGCGAGTGTAGAAAGAGACTGAGACTTTGAGACCATCCTCGATCCAGCAATGGCTGGTCAAAAAGTGGATATGGCCGGTTCTTTCCCAGAGAGGCAGGAACTCTTGATTGTTGATTATGATACCTAGGCATGGACCGAGGACATGGATATGTAGGTACGCATGTGTCGACGTCAAAGCGAGGCCGGTAATACGGCTGGAATGGGTGTCTGCATGGTTGCTGTCGCGTTGGTTCAATTGGATTCAGCAGCCAGCTACCTAGGTAGCCATGGCCTGTGTCGCTGATATGAGACCCTCCCTTTCCGTCATGTTCGTCCTCACTTCGATCAATCGCCGGTACACTCAGCCTTTGTGCAGGCAAAGAATGCTCCACAAGGGGACTGTCCCCCTTCCTATCAGTGACCATATTGTCAGAGAAGCTCTTCTGCTCACTGGAGGAGACATGGTGGAATCTGAGGCGAGAGGTCGAGAGAGCGAGAGAGAGGGGCAAGTGAAGTTTCGTAGGAGGTTTCCTAGCGGGTATGCGTCTCGTGAACATTGTCGAAGCCCCTAACAGCTCTCGACCTGGCGATTCGCAGCAAGATGCTTTCAGCATAGAACAATAGTCTGCCAATAGTTGTTGCTATCGCGCTCGTGCATCCACAACATAGAATGTTCCATACGGATATTCTTGGCATCGTTTCGAGACCGGTTCAATGTAATGGTGCGCACCCAACCTGAACGGCTGGCATGGCGTGACCAGAGACGCCATACAGGGTGACGAGGCATGGAGCAACGCCACTCAGCCGTGGGATTGCGGACTCCGTACCCATACATCAGGTGGTCGACGTAGCATTCCCCAACCAGAGTATAGAGGCGCTCGTGAAGCTTGGATGGTCGCAGTATACATGGATGGCTGCCTCCTGCAAGGACGAAGATGAGATCGCCCGATTTGATCCCCGCGGGTCCAAGCCCCAGGTCCCCGTATCTGGTCCGAAACAATCGGCGTCCCCCCGTTGTGCGCGAAATGTGCTCGTTCCACTTGTGCCGGCCGTGCAGAAGCACAAAGTCGTGCTCCGTGCCAGCCACCCACTTATTCTCGTGTCGCCATTGCAAGAATTCGTCGAGGTCCTCATTTTGCACCTTGCGCAGATTGAAGCCGCTGTCGTCGGGAACCGCTCCATTCAAAATGGTGCGCCAATATGTTTTGGAGAAGGACGATTTTACCTTGTCGTCCCAAACCCACGTCGAGCCCCCTGTCGAGAATTTTTCCCAGTCGCTGAAACGGTCCGGAGCATCTTTGTGCTCACAGTGAGGTGGCATAGCTTTGGTGAAATCTGATATCTCGCCCACACAGACGCCCATCAAGGCCAGCCCGAAGTCGTGGATTCTGGCCGATTTCAATTCTTCCGAATCGCACGCGTTGAATATCTTTTCTTGTTTGATTCGGAGCTCGATATCGGCGCAATGGCTTCCAGGTGAATCCCAATCAGGCACCCAGGTAGGTAAAGCAGTTTTTCGGCCTCTCGACTTGTGAGGGGAAATCTGATTGAACAATAACAAGGAGTTACTGCTCTCGATCAATTTAACGGCCGTCTCGGTAAACAAGACCTCGGCCGAGATTTCGTACGTAGGCTCGAGTTCTTGTGTCACTTCTGTGGGTGCCAGACCGAGCAACCCGTAGATCTTGTCGCGGGCATCAGTTGCGTAGCTCCTCCGACACTTAGCCAGCAGCTCGATGAAGCCGATCAAGATCTCGGGTTTGCTCGGAGGATTCCAGGTGGTCCACTTCCATGTCACTTCCTTGCTATCCTGTGCGGGATCCGTGTGCAAATAGAAACTCCGCAAGTCTTCGATCAGGTCCAGGCTCTGGCGCATACACGCCACCAGGTCCGAGAGATGTTGGACATTGATGATCTGTCTTGCAAGTCTGAGTAATCCATTTTCTCCCGAGCTTCGCAGGAAGTTGTAGGCGTCTAGCATTTGATGCAGAGGTATCTGTCTGTGACCAGAATGCAAGAAAGCAACAGGACCGAGGATCGCTTCCTGCAGAACCCAGACTCGGCTCCACCACGACCGCTGGAATATTTCTTTGAACTGAAGCAGATGCTTCATGCCTTCTTGTAAAAACGTTGGCATGGTGTCAGCGAAAGTCCGTTCCCGCATAGCGAGAGCGAGGTAGATGAAGAAATCGAACGCAAGGTCGTTTTCTGGTCCAGCCAGTCCGAGCCAAATCCTCGTTGCCTGTGCATTCTGATAGATCTTCTTCATCGTTTTGACTTGGTGGGCGCGCTCGCGGTTGTCGGATTGATTTATTGACAGAGCATCGATCCACAACACTCGGGCCTCGGAGGGCTTTCGAAGGTGCCTCAGGGCTGCGGCTAGATTGGTAGTAATAGGGGTGAGAACCCCATTGAGTTTGACGAAATCGACGCTACGAGGATCGCCCCATGCGTACGACAGACCCTCGTAGTCCGGCACACGCTGGTCAAATGAGGCTACCTTCAATGTGCAGACAATTTCGGCATCAATTCTCGCGGAGGGTTGTAATTCCACGAGTCTGATCTGCTGCTGATCGTGGTCGAGCGGCGAATATATGGCATTCACGGCTTCAAGTTCCAAAGGGCTGAGAGCCGACTGGATAGAGGTTCGACTTTGGCTCCATTTTCTCCATGAGACGAGCATCCGTCTGTGAATGTCTGCCATGTGTAAGACTGCATTGGATGGTCGGAGAGGAAGGAACTTCAGCCTGGGAATGAGGCAACAGAGAGTTCAAACATCGACACCTAGGTAGGATAACAGCATCTCAGCCAATGTTTGTAGCTCGAGATTGATTGAGGACGAATACCAGCTGAAGCCGATACATCTCTGGAGGTTGGAGCAGTGGCAGTGCAGGGTCAAGCCACCACCATCACCCGGAAGTACCGTAACAATGCTCCCATGCAATGGCGCAAGGGGACGACAACAGTTCCACAAGAGACATGGATTCCGCGTAAAGAAGGCATCGAAGAAGAGAGCAAGGCGAACAACGACGTGTCTGATGGCCGTGTGAGGGTGAGGATTGCACAAGTCAGATCCAAAGTTCCACCAGGTACATCTCAGTAACCAATTGCCAGTGCCTCTTTTGGCCCCAGGGACTTTGGGCTTTGGGACTTTGGTCTGGAGTCTTGACCGCAGTTTCGCAGGATCCAAGCCTGTTTGGTCTTGGATGGCAGCCCATCAAGGTTGTTCACGTGACTTGGTTCACGTGAAATATCACGTGATTCCTACCCTGGCACATTCCCTCGCCTCGTGCTTTTCAGCAACCTCACCGAGTACTCGATACACGCTGACAAAATCGTCGAGTTACCCTCCGTCTTCAATCATCCCTCATGTATCAGCTGGAGATATGCCTCTTGCTCTGTCGAGCTAGCAGGCGTCATGCCTCCCGGTACAGCTCATTTGATGAGCTCGTCTCTCGTTATCAGAGGCGACCAAGTCGGGGTCGATGGAACACCTCTCCAAAAGAAATGATCGACCAAGGTTGAAAGAAAACGAGGGGACGACACGCAGCCAGCTCTGCACGTCATGACCAAGAAGTGGTGCCCTAGAGTATAGATGCTACATCACCGAGTCCAGATTGATCTTTGACTCTCTCCTGGACAATCCACCGATTAAATGGTATCTCGTCTCTCCCAAACGCTTCCTACCGCGCAGGCGAATCGAAACATTAAATTCAAGATTAGGAATCTAACGTCCTCTTTACCGTGTTGCCGCTGCTGTCCGTGGCATTGGACGCTACCGCAAAGTCCTCCCAAATCCTCAGAGAAAGGGTGTGTATCTGTGAAATGCCAACCGAACATCGTGTTCCGTAGCCTGTCCGGGTCAAGCAGGCTGCAGCCGGAGACCTTTGTCAATCGTCCAGAAGGGCGGTTTATGAGAACTGGAAATGAGGCTGAAATTCGACCATCCCCGAGTTTCGGTGAAGCTTCTCCGTTATGATGCGGGGTAAATGAAAGTGTCTGATTGAAAAAAGGTAACAGCCGCAACTGGAAACACGACAAACGAAGTTTCGTCCCCTTGTATAGTTGGAATATATTTATCGCCCCGAATAAAAACCATGGCCACCCAAATTCCTCGCGTTCCAACGTCACAGCTCTTCTCTTTAGAAGGTAAAACAGTGGTTGCCACTGGAGGTAGGCGAGGGCTCGGAACCCCCTCAATTGGACCAGTTGAGGCCATGATGGCCATGTATACTGACCGTATTCAACACAGGTACCGGCGGCCTCGGGTTGGAAATCTGTATCGCTCTTGCAGAGACCGGGGCCGATATCGTGTCCATCCATCTTCCCCGGGACCCCGGCCAGACCACGCTGGAAGAAGCCGTGAGAAAACTCGGCAGGAAAGTTATAGGGTTCGAGTGCGATGTCGGAGACTCGAAGCAACTCCGGGAGACCTTTGACCGCATGTGGAAGGCGGACGTCGTGCCGGACATTCTTTTGAACTGTGCGGGCTTGAATCGGAGGGGTCCCATTGAGGACATGACCGACGACAAGATTGACCTGGTTGGTGATGGTCGTGGTCGTGCTAGCCAGCCAGGCAGCCCCCTGGCCAGGCGCCGCGCACGCGTGTATCTTTCAGAGAGAAGCATCAAAGGCTAACACACATCTCATTTCCAACAACAGATCTTCTCAGTCAACCTGAAAGGGGCCTACGTCGCCGCTCAAGAGTTCGGACAACGTTTGATTAAACTTGGTCGGCCGGGAAAGATCATCAACTTTGGCTCTTTTACGTCTTACGTGGCAATGACCAACGTCTCGGCATATGCGGCGACCAAAGGAGGAGTTTTACAAATGACCAAAGCTTTCAGTAATGAGTGGGCGTGCCACGGAATTCAGGCAAGTATAGTGTCATGTTCATACACATGACAGTGTCCTCTCTCTCTCTCTCTCTCGCGGATACCTAACGTCAATGAACCCCTTAGGTAAACTGTATTTGTCCCGGATACTTCAGAACACCCCTATCACAAGCACTGTTGGACCAGTTCCCCGAAATGGAGGAATACATTGTCAATCGCACGCCGGCTGGGAGATGGGGCAATCCTTCAGACCTCCGAGGGACAGCTATATTTTTGGCCAGCCCGGCGTCGGATTTCGTCACTGGGACAAGTATAGTTGTCGATGGAGGGATGATGTTTCGATGATGAACACCGTTTCATTGAACCGTAGCTATAATGAGGCATCTGACACCCCTTGGTAATAAAGTGCCAACAGGTAGACGTTCAAAAAACCCAGAGTACTTGTCTCGTTGTATAGTCCTTACTGATCCAGACCCACATTTAGAGCTACGATCACGTTAGTTGATTGGTGGGAGCGACGTTATTCCGTACTGGTAGTACTGAGAGAAGCTAGCTTCACTACCGGAGTGAGGAGCGATGTGTCTTGGAATGGAACGTAATTCTTTCTACCGCAGGAGATTTGGTAGCGAGGGACGAGAAAGTCTCTTATATATAACCAACGCTGATCCTGACACTATATCCTTTCTATGCATGCGGGTCAATTAGGATCTTTATGTGCCGATCTTTATTTTTCAAGAGCTCCTCAAACCCCTTGGAGACAGCATCCCTCAAGGGAATTTTAGAGGTGATCATTTTTTCGGGCTCCTTGAGTTGACCTGCTCACAGGTTTTAGCAAGGTTCCAGAATAGCTTCAGGAAGACGTGTGTGTGTGTGTGTGGGAAACTCACCACTTGCAATGGCGTCAATGACCTCTTGGAATTCCTCGCGCGTGTAGATATTGGAGCCGACGAGGTTGATCTGTTTCCGCGTGATGACATTTGGCGTCTTGATGGTCAGCGGCCCTTCGTAGATGGCGACTTGCAGGATTTGGCCTTTTCCCCGTGCGCTAGCAAGCCCGACGTCGAACGCTTGTTGGAGTCCAGCACAATCAAAGACGGCGTGAACGCCCCGTTTGTCTCCCAATGTTTGGCAGAACGCTGGTACGTCTTCCTTGATGGGATTAAGGACATGCTGTGCGCCCGCTTCCGCCGCTTGCGCAGCTCTCGCTGGAGAGGGCTCGGAAACCACGATGGCTTCGATTCCATGAGCACGCAGACAATGAACCACTGCTAATCCGATGGGACCTGGGATGTGTCAGATACGTTTGCTCGAATGTTGGAGCCCCAGAGAGTTCATGACCGACCTGCTCCAAGCACCAGACACAGGTCGCCTGGTTTCACCGCGCTCTTCTTGACGGCATGCCAGCCTACAGCGAGGGGCTCAACCAGTGCGGCGACATCCAACGGGATACTGTCGGGTATAACGTGAATTTCCCTCCTCTGGACACAGACATACTGCGCCATCCCGCCACCCCAGCCACTATATCCGAGGAACCCCCATTTATCGCACATGCCGTATGTGTTCTGTTGACACCAGTAGCATGTACCGTCGGTGAGGACCGGGAAGACGGCCACTTTCTGCCCTGGCGAGAGATCGTCGACACCTTCCCCCACAGCTTCAATCGTGCCGGAAAACTCGTGACCTGTTACAGCTTGAGTGAGCCCAGATCGCCAGAAATTTCTCAATCATTCAACGAACCGATGACGGACGGAATAGTTTCACCCGTGAGAATGTGCGGCTCGACGGGCATGTTCGCGGGACCAATCACATATTCATGCAAATCTAGAAACCCCCTCTAATCAGCTCGATAAATCCTACTGGAAAGACCTGTCTCGTTCAAAGTCGTACCCGACCCGCAAATTCCAGCCCACGCATTCTTCACCAAAACCCATCCCGGTTTCAGCTCGGGTTTGGGGATTTCATCGACGCGCAGGTCTCTATTGCCGTGGAATCGGAGAGCCAACATTTTTGTCCAACGTGGTTAAATTATGAAAAATTGTCCAGTGTCCACTCTTGTTTTTGAAAAGCAATATCAGAGACGATACTTGGATGTCTGACAATATACTGCCCCCAAGAGAATATATTCTGTGCCTCGGGCGATCAAGATGGGGAGATTTCCCCGCGACTTCGGCCAAAAAGCCATACAGGTGTGGAGAGAGGAGAGAGCAAGGCTGGCTGGCTGGCTAATGTATATTCGCGGACATCGATATCCATCGTCCCGAAGTCATATTCGCCGCAATTCTACCTAACCCCTTATGGAAGGGAAAATGCACCCAAGTTGAGGCTGTCTCGTGTTGATATAAACAGTGGTTAGTCTTGATTGCTGCTCCAGGAATAATCGCCACGGTGTAGGAACGCCCCCAGGTCAACGACGATGCCTTTGCGAGAGGGCAGAATGGGGTGTCTCCAGAATCGGCATTCGCAAACGGAAGATGTTCTCCGGTGGAATGAATCCAGTGGCCCACATACACACCATCGAGGAAGCTGCGCGTCGTCACTATTGGAGCCGGGTATTCCAGACTTATGCTAGCACACAAGAAAGATGTGGTTGAGGTGCTCCTGGTCCGATTAATAGACTCCAAACCATCAGCCTGGAAATGAGATAGATATACGGAGGGCGTGCGGCATGCTTTGAGGAAAACTGGAGCTAACACTACACCATTCGAACGACCCGAAGTCCTGCCACAACCGTGGATGCAGATTCACCGTCGCAAGGCAGAATGCACTATTATCAAGTCCCCGAATCTTTCGATCGAGACCACCACCACTCAATGTCCGATTTGGCCTATGCTCGGGAAGGCCAGACACTTGTCTACAAGATGGGTGTGCTCTTCTGCGAAGGTAGCCTAATGTACTAAGGAATAAGGACAAGGCTGAGAACTAGGATCTTCTAATTAGGAGTAGGAGTGGTGCAGAAATTGGGGGTAATGGTCCAGATCCCTGCCCCGGGAAGCTGTGAGCCCCGGGCTGCCCCTCTTGAGCATTTCTTAGAGTCGCACGGCATCAAATACCTGTTGTCATAGTTCTTATCCTGAGGCTGATATTCAGACATCGCGGTACCGGTACCTCGTACGAGTACAAGTTTCCTCACTGGACACGTCAAATCGCCACGTGCTTGTCATGTCATGTCATGTCATCCGTCCAACACTGCGCAGACAAGTCCTGCTGACTGACGTAAAAAATTCCCCCGCAGCCCGATGTTCGACGTTTGTCACTATTCGCTATTCGCACAACACCTTTACAAGTCACCCAGATCCTGCGAGTTCCCATACGCTGCGCCGCCTGAAGCCACTCACTCCCTTTGGTGTGCTCGAAGCCTAGCCTCTACGAGTATATACCCCGCCGCGTGGCCTCCGTTGTCCCTGTCCTGCTTTGTCTCTCCGCAAACATTATTAGCCAGCAGAGCGGAGCGGAAGGGACCAAAGGATCCTGTCCCCGCGAGCGACCTGGTATAAGCAAGGGCCTGGTTGATGAGGGGTTCTCCTCTGCTAGGCTAAGAGGAGGATTGCCTGTGAACTATGTATGAAAGCAGCGTCAAAATATTCAATATCACATAACCGCGGTGAGACCGTGCAAGACGAGAAAAAGTGAATGTGGACGAGCCTGGCAAAAACATCATCTCTGTGATACGCGGGCTTGGGCTACCATGGGCTATCCGCGCCGTAGGATAAACAAGGCGAAATGCGACAGAAGGTGGCCTGGCTCCTTTCGCAAGAAAACTCATGTGCGAGATAAGACGGTAAGACGCATTTCCATATGTCAAGAGATTGAGTCATCGACGACCTGAACGGACACGATGGCCCTAGGTCAAGTCTTCTTTGGTAAGGCTCAAGGAATATCTGCATTGTCTCTGCGACCAGCGTTTTATCTCTGTCCGAGCTCGTCCATCACAACCGACTCTTCCCTGTCCTAGACCGTCTTGTTAGCAACGGCAACAAATCTTGTTGGGAGGGACCTTTGACGTCGTGTATATATACCTCTTTCAGGGTTGTCCTCGTCCTCCCACACATACAGAGCAGCAGCGGCAACTCACGAAGAACCAACAATGTCACCCGCGATGAAGAGCGGGGACTTGTTGCTGAAGTTGGGCACGTCGCCAAACACGGTCTGGGCCTCCTCGCTGCTGAGCGCCTTCTTGAGCCCGTCGGCCGTCTCCCAGGTCAACAGGGCCGAGACGCTGTAGGGCTTGGTCCCGTCCGGCGCGGCTTGGAATTGGATGACCTTCCACCCCTGCAGGCCGTACTTGCCCCATTTCTCGCTGACCAGCGGCATGTGCGTCTTCAGGTAGTAGTTCATGTCAAAGGTGGCGCCCTCCTCGGCGGGGTACAGGACGGTAGCGTTGACGGCCATTTTTGTCGTTGATTGTTTTCGCCGTGGGTGAAGAGTGGGTAATATCTTATCGCTGTGATCTCGAACTGGAGGGAGAGGGCGATAGAAGCAAGTTTTTGGGAGCAAGAAGTAAACAACCCACAACGGTGACAACGCTACGCTGGTTTAAACAAGGTGAATGTTACTCTGTTCGAGGGAAGAAAGAGGAGGTGATGTTATTATAGTAATCCCGTTTTACTATCACCCGCCAACCCACCATCCACCCACCCATGCATGGCCAGAAAAAAAAACCCCGTCTGTGCCCTCACTTTGCCCCTCTCGAGCACTTCGGCGTCACGGACGCGAGATACTGGCGATGAGCGGGGGCTGACTGATTAACTGACGATTGACTTGAGTGTGGACTCCAATCCAGTCTCGTACGTACCCTTGCACCGTATGCTCGATAAGCTCGACAACGCTCATCAACACCAGATCCTCAATTGTTCATCCTTTTCCCCGCACTCGGCCAGATTGCGACTATTGCAGTAGTCGACCAACAGAGAACGGCGGCAGTTCCTCCTCTTCTTCCTCATCCACCTCCACCACCCACTACCTCTGTTCCTTTTCCTCCTTTCCGTCCTAGTCCGCACGGCCCTGCTTAGACATGCGCATGTCCAATTCAACGGCATACCAATACCAACCAACCCCGCTACGACTACGTCCCTCCTCGTCGAACCTGATCCCGATCCTGTAACATTGTAACCATTCTCTGGGCGTCCTAAAACGGCTCCAGATCCCTGCTCGCGGTACTCTGTACATCGGCCTTTCGTCCGGGCCTTTCCCGAGCGCATCGTACAGGAGGGGGGAAAGAGACAATCATTGAAATCCAGTCTGCACGGCCCCTCTCCCCGGCTCGATCTCGGAATACTCGCACTTCGTGAGAAGGTACACAGTGTGCTTTGGATAGGTAGACGGATACGTAATCAGATGGGGGATTTCTGGATGGGTAATGGGTGATGGGCGACTGGATTTGTCGATTAGCTGGCAGGCTGGCTACCTACCACCAGCACCACCGCCGCGGCCGCATTTGCCGCAACGCACGCCTGAATTGGCTTGTACCTGGCGGCCGCCGCCCGGGCACCAGGGTGACGAAAGTGACGTATCTAGGTAGGTACTGTATGTACTGAGCAGAAAGAGGTCTGTGACATGACTGTTTGGTACATGAAATATAGTATATGTACCGTATATCTACCACATCAGGCTCGAGAAGATTCGGTTTCCACTCGCATCGCCACGGCATAGCGTAGTGTAGTGTAGTGAGCTACCTAGCTCTTGTTCACTTTTAACAAGACGACATCTTTCCATCATTCTTTCGTTGGGAAACTATCAATTCGGGCCGGATCAGATACATCGTGCGGATACGTGGATCGCATCTCCCTACTCCACCTCATCTATGCATCTTGCCCAGGGTGACTCGCATGCGCGATCTTTATTCCACCTCGGTCTCCCCTCCTTGGGCCAAGACGCCCACAACTCTCTGAAACAACTCTGTCGGCGTAGGTACTTGTGCCGATGAAGGGAACCTCAGCACTGCATCAAGCCCACCCCTGGCGCCAACATGCTCATCTGCAGTGCTGGGAGGCAGAGCCGCCAGTTCCCCATGCGTGGCAGAGGCTGCTGGTCCCAATAGACCCTGTCGACCCAAAATATCGTCCAGACTCCTGGTGACTTGCTCGGTTTCCTTGCCTCCACCAACTGACTTTGTGAATACCCCCGTGCTTGGCCGAACAAACCGGTACTGATTCCTCTCATCAATGACCAAGTATCCCGGTCCCGTGGTCAGGGCAAGCAGTCCCTTGACCATTGCCGTGAAAGAACTTTCATACAAAACCTTCACTTGCACACTTGGGCCACCTGAGCTGTCACCAGACAAACCTAACAGCACTAATTTGGTCCCCCTCGGCTTTTCAGAACGCGAAACACACAGTGCAATCGTCCCGTCGAATTTATTCTTCGCAAGGTAAAACGGGCTCCAGCTTCTTGGTGGAACGTATTGTTCGTCAAGCTGGAGGGGTGACGAGACCAATCGATTCGTGATTGTGTCTAGAATCGTAAGAGTCTGTGAGAGACATATGAGATAGCGCGAATGAAAAAGGAGTTTTGCAGCACTGCTAGTCCTAGATAGAAGAGAAGGCTCGGAGAAAGCGATTCTCCCTGTGCTTGGATCGATGAGATGCACGAAGCGAGTTCGAGAAGGTTTGAACGTGGCTCCAGGAGGTTCCAGCGACAACTTGGACCGGGTCTCAGGCCAGAACCAAGCAGCGGCCACTACTGAGCCATCGTCCGAATAGGCAAGGGCTGCCGATGTTGCTCTTGCTTCGATGCCTTCGGGCCCGAGGGGCGTGTCATGATCGCATCGGATCGTCCTTGAACAGCTCCACGTGTAAAGCTGCTCGTTGGCCTTGTTCCTGACCGAAACTCCATTCCGGTGACGCGCCTTGGGCGACCAGATGCGAACGGTTGCATCGCTGCCAATTGTGGCCAGTTCTACTTTCGTGGGGTCAAACGACATACCGAGAACAGAGTTTGTGCCCGCTGTATGAGGCTCATCGACCCTGGTCACCTGTTCGAAGTTGTTGTTCTCTTCATTCCACAACCACAGTCTCAGACTAGTTTCGGTCGATTGGTGCCGAAGATCCGGTCTATCGGCACGGATGTACATACTGTCCAGATCTTGTGCATTGGGTTGCCATTCATCCACTGTGGCCAACCATCTGCCATCGTGGCTGATGGCGATATGCGTGACAGTGGGTTCCTTCACTGGCTGTCCAGTCGGCGCAGCATTAGACGCGGTGACCATGTTTCGAGTTAGGGCTTGACGACCGGCCTGAACGTTTGTTTCGATATCGTAGACTTGTAGCAGTGTCGCATATCGCCCATGAAATGGACCTGTTGCAGCCGCGTCAGAAGGCACTGCTGCCAATAGTCGACCTTGAACATTTGGGTGAAGGACAATTAGGCTCGAGTTCTTCTGAGTTAACCCCAAAGCCAAGCCGCATACATTCGTTGATGGTAGCAGGTCGGCCGTGGATAGAATCATCACAGAATTATCACCAAGGCGTAGAGCATAGGAAGACCCTGCGGCTGAGACGCTGAGATTCAAGATTGGTGTTGAAAGATGTGGCAAATACTGCCTCTGGTTCGAGTCCAGTTGCCAGATGACGAGGACCGTCTCATTGCCACCAGAGACAATATAGTTTCGATCTCGAGACCATTTCACAGTGTTGACGGCCGTTCGATGCCAATGGAGTCTGCGGCCAACAATGTCATCTGTCGAAGCTTTGTTCTTTTTCTCTTTTCCAATCAGTTTGAAGAGTATATCCTCATAGAGCATAATAACCCCATCGTTGAGACCAACCGCAACATCGAGGAAGGGAACTTTTCGTGACGTCTTAGATTTGCCTTCGTTGACCTGAGCGTCAAAGCTCGTTATGAATCCTGGCAAGGTGATTTCCCTCCACGTGTAGCTGAGATCCGAATGACCTTCTGTTGTAGCTTGACAATGACCGATTAAGAGTTGGTCCTCCACACATGCCAACAGCACGTTTCCATCTGCGCAAGATCTGATGCATGGTGATAGGTTGGTCCTTTGCAGCACAGTTTTGGATTCTGTGAAGGTGCCTTGAAAGGTGTTGACGGAGTAAGCGGCAAGGCGCTTAGGGCCTTGCACATCGTCTTTCAAGACAAGAATCGTCTCCTTCGCTTCTTGTTGAGAAAGTGGAATTACTTGCCGCAGTCCATCTCCCGTATCGTACTTTCCTATTGCGGCGGCTGTCGTCCAATCCCACAAAGACACCAACCCTTTCGAAGTGGAGACGTACAACTTCTTCGGATCAACCTTCGATAGAGAGCAGCTGGTGATATCAGATCTGTTGTCAACTTGGAAGCCTCTAACCAGCAAGGATGTCTTGGTCGAATACACTCGAATTTCAGAGTGTGTCGGCAGGATCAGATACTGGTCATCAGCGGTTAAAATTGGATCTTGGTCGATAAACATGCCGCCATTGCCGGAAGATAATCTGAAGCCGCTGCCTTTCAGGTTCGACTCTTGCGTCTTTGATTGCGCGACGACTTTGGACTTTTGCTTTGTCAATTGTCTTTTCTGCTTATTCTTGACGATCTGGTCTGATCTGTCTTCTCCGGCAAGTTGTTCCACCTTTTGATTCTCAATGCTTGTTTCTCTATCCTTCAGCAAAGTGACCTTTCGTTTCCTTGGCCTCTTGGACTTCACAGCTTTCCCCTCGGTAGTCAGTTCGTTGACCAACACTTTCGATTTTGACTCGGACTTTTCGGACTGTTCACCGTCGGTGCTTGTCAGATGTGACTGTATATGGCCAGGTTCTGATTCTAGTGGTTTGGGCTTCTTCTTGTGCTCATTTGTATTGGTCAGAGCCTTTGGCTTTCCGTCTCTTCTCTTGTTAAGTGCAGCTTCAACTCCTTTCACCTTCTGTGACGATCCCTCTGAGTTGTGCTTGGAGGTAGGTCCCTTGGTCGGAGTCTTTGTGGGTATCTGCTTCTTCGGTTTGCTGCCACTAGAAGCAGTCTCTGGAGTGATTTCATCCTTGATCTTGGAAGTGGGATTTTTAGAGTCATTAGAGGGTGTCGTTTTCAGCGCCGCAGGTGAAGGCGTCGCATTCAATAGTGACGGTGTGTCTGTGACCTCGACTTTCCCGCTCCTTCTTCGTCTTTGGCGCTTCGGTTTCTGCGAGTCGCCGATATGATTGCCTTCGAAGGCAGTGTCGGCGTCTCGCTTTGTAGGCTGTGACATCTTGAGACAGACTTTGGCGGACCAAGCAAAGGATCGGTGCACGCTTCCAATTGCTGTACCTCGTACAGGATGTGTAGCGAAATCAGAAACTTTTTTTCTCCGCACCAATTTCGTGGAAGGTTTTCCGGACATGTCACGTGCAGGGAAATTGCGGAGAAGAATTTCTGCGACTTTTCGCAGTCGAGTCTCCCGCCATCCTTCACCAACACAACCAACATAGCGAGCCAGTCGTTACTGATTCCCTTACGATATTGTGCGCTTGTTGTACTGTCCAAGGTCAAAATGATTATCCCAATACGATGTTTCTCCTGCGGAAAGGTATTGTGCAGAGCCACTAAAGTTGAAACGTGGAATACAACGACTGACTCCTTCCGCTTCTTTCAGGTGATCGCTGATATTTGGGAACGATATATGAAACTTCTCGAGGGTGGCATGCCTGATGGGTTAGTATCTACGCGCTTTGGCTTCGTTTCCGGAAACGAATTCTAACATTTTGGTCCTTTGCGTTGTAGCGAAGCCATGGATCAAGTTGGCGCGAAACGATACTGTTGTCGGCGCATGCTGATGACACACGTCGATCTGATTGAAAAGTTGCTACAGTATGTTGATACCATTTTTCTGCTGTTGGGTGGCGACGGGGAAGAAGAATCGAAGAGAGATGTAGGACTGACAAGAGTTGGACAGATACGACCCCTCCGAACGAAGAATCAAGACCCAATCATGACATAACGAGACAAGATGATATTTGAAGGCTTCAAGGAAAAGGTCGGTGTTTTAGGGGTTTCAAGAGTTCTACATGCGCAAGCATTTCGACAATATGATGCAGTGGCATCTACGGCTCCAGTCATGGCGCCTTGAGGAATTCAAGGTTATGAGAGGTCATCCATTATCCAACATTGGACAAACGATCAAAACCTCCATACAGAGTGCGATCACCAGGTCAGTTGGGTTGGGGCTATTGGGGCGCCGTTCAGAGTATGCCGCAGAGGCAGCAAAATTTTTCGAAGCAGCCAGGAGAGAAGCAGCCCGAGTGCTTGAGATGTGCCTTAGGGCAGGTCCGCTCAGACCTGGGTATTGGGCCTCCATATACTCCACCAACATGTAACCTCGGATGGGCTGCCATCTTGTTGGTACCAATCGTCAAAACCGACCTCTGTGCCTTCGAGTACCAAGTCAAACTTGTGCTGTTGCAATATACTGCGCAAATTTTGTCTCTCCTCGTCATAACCATCACGTAACGGTAGTTCAATGATGAATCTGGCCTCTGGCGAACGGCAGATCCAGCGAGTGACAGCATTCACAAGCATCTTAGGGTGTTCGGGAGAATAGATAGAATCGGCTGCCACAATGACCATGAACTTGTCTTCGTCACGTTTTGGCGTGTCCGTCTCATCAACCCAGTCAAGTGCCCGTGACTCAGTGCTCCCACCACTCCTTGTGATCAATTCCTGGTTTTGCTCAAGATTTCCTCGAAGATTTGGTAGGATCTGCGGCAGGTCAGTTAGCAGCACATGAGTTTTCCATATGCATGCGGCCGAAATCCCGACCAAACCAGTGCCGGCGCCTAGCTCCAACACTCGAGTGGGCTCGGTTGGAAGATATCTACGACAATCTTGGAGTCGGCGTGACAGCAAGACCGATGAGGTCCAGGTCTTGAGCCCAAGATTGTCTTCTGTCAAGGTAGGCTCGTGCAAATTAACCGTGAGGTCGGTACAAATCTCGAACGAGCGCGTCATGGCAGGCATTGCACTTCTGCCCGAACGTTCGCTGAGGCGGGCACTTGCAGCGCCCCATATTGCATCCTTTTGGTCTTCGTCCCCAATCCAATTCAGGCCCGAGGAGACAATCGAGGTAAGATATCTTGAAACCCCCTGCTCGCTTACTTTGGGACGCCTGGTGTTTGCAAAAGGCGAAAAGCTCGACGGCTCTGCAACGAGAAGATCCAAGGCGCGAAGGAGCGTGGTTGCTGACGGCTTTTGATGAAGCTGGGGCAGATCATGCACTGCATCACTCGAGGTTGGAAATGGAACATGAAATAACAGGAGTGAGACGGGTAATCTATATTTGACCTACCATGGAGCATTGCTGGCACCTCGGGAGCCACAGCTACCGGCTCATTGTCGGAAACCTCCGCGTGCGCACCGTTGGGTGTATGCTCGTCGTCTCCGGGGATTGCCATCTGATGTGTGATGGAGGGCAAACTTTCATATCGAAAATAGAAGATTGAATGGCCGTGATTGGAAGGCTGATCACTGTTCTCAGTACTCGTACTGTACCGAGTACCTCGTCCTAGTACGATGTCTCCTGTTATGCTCGTACGAGTGGACAAGGATCGAATCAAGTCGTGCTGAGCAAAGAATGTACTTACTCGTCTGGGTAGGGAGATAAAAAAAAACTGTTTGATTCCAAGAGTTTGGTTGGAGAAAGGCCATCGCGGTGGAAATTAGGACGAAGCAAAATGTTTCTCTATGGATCTGACTAATACGTCACTATACAGTATGATTGGCCAATATATCATTCTAGTGTTGAGCCTTGGCGTTCTAGCCGCTGCTTGAATGTCAACGCTAAACCTACAGTAAAACTCAAACCGTCCCCTTTTCTTCTCCATCGCAGAACACGAACATTGATACCCGAAGCCAACGGGAATGTCACCCATCAAATCTACACAAACAAGATGGATGTGAACTCACAACAGCCACTTTGGCGTCAGAGCCTGCATGGTAAATTTGCACCAGAACAGGATGCCTTGAAACACACGAGTTTTGGGTGGGCAACCAAGGAACCTGTCCTCGTCCTCGTCAGGCCTTTTCAGGGTACCACACGAAACGCACTGCAACCCCTGCTTGGAACCCTCCAGTCAACCACCACCTAATTTCCCCCACCCCTGACCATACGGGCAGCTGCCCTACGGAGTCATTCCCCAGTTCTGCTCACTCCTCATAGCAACCCTATGCAGGTTGAAAATGGAAGGAATGTGACAAAGACAATAAGGCGAGAAAGACGGTGATTAAACAGTGCCCCAACACGGTCAGCACTGGAGACGTGAGTTGACTTGGTAAAGTAAGAAAGATGTCCCGCATGCCATGAGGCTGTGGTGAGTTAAACCCAGGAAACGTGGAAGCGTTGGTGATGTCGATCCAGCCTGTTGCTGGGCTGCGATCCAGAAAGCTCTGCTCGGTACACGTTGCATGAGCGCGCCCGTTGACCGGCATCACAACAATGGACGCGCCCAAGCTGAAAACAAAAAGCGTAAGACTTGACTGCCGAATAGGGTGAATTGCAACAAAGGTGTGGATCCGGAACATGCATAGGGTGTCAATGGCTCCCAGCCGTAAAACGGCCAAGTTCTACTACTGATTGGCCTATACATTTCCAAATTGGGACTGGCTCCGTTATTGTTTGAGCCACCCGAGCCGACAGTCTATCCGCCAGGTACGCCTCGAGTCTACAAACGTCTCCTGAAATATCTCCACCCTTGTCGGTACCCCTAGCCTGGAAGAGGGGAATTACAGAGGCGCAGAATGAGTGTCGGTCACCGGTAGGTCGCCCTTGGATGTACCATCGCCATAATCAAGCTTTGATGAGTTGAATTCGCATCAAACTGACTCTTGGTGTCATCTTCATGCAGGGATACGGGAAAAAGGTAAATCCTGCCACGTTCCTCCCGCAGGCAAAGGTCTATCAAGGCCGGTGAGGTCTTGTCCAGTTGGAGGTGGCCAAGTCCAGCAGCAATTTGCCCATCGCAAGCCATCATTGGATCTCGGTCTGTCACCTCCACAAGGTTCTAGCCGTCATGCCTTGCACTATCCGTGGTATTCTGGATTTGTCGATTCCTTGCCCGGGGCTAGTGTTTTCTTGAGATGACCTCCTTTTTTCGGCGTTCGAGGATCTTGGGGAGCCTCATTCGTGAAATTAGCTTCTGAACCTGACGCTACAGCCGAAGTCTCAGGCCGCCCTCGTGGCTGGCTGGGGTTATTGAGCGCCGGAATGTCATAGAGTCCAGGTCCACCATGGCGGGAGTCGAGACGTTAGGTCTCGCATCCCATAAGTACTTCGGACGGTCCCCTCCAGTCTCACACCATCTGTTCTTTCTCTCCCAGCTCGTTACAACATCTCACGACTTTGATTGACTTTTCAATCATCCACTCTTTTTTGAGCTCGTTTTATCATTTTGCTAAGGTCTTTGGCCTGTTCCACTCGTTTTCAACAGTTACAATCGTCGAATTACTTTAGTTATGCAATATTTGTCTGTCGCCTTGCCGCTGGCTGCCTTGGCCAGCGGCGTCCTGGCTAATCCTGTTCATGGTGGTTCTTGCGCCAACAACGCCTGCTTGGCTGCTGTGACTGGCAAGGCTGCTTTGGGAGACGGTGCGCTCAGAGCCTCTCACTGCTCCAGCTTCCTGGCAACCACTGTGACCCCTATCGTCACCGTCACCGAGACCATCACTGGACACGGCGGTAAGGACAACTGGAAGCGCACCACCGTTGCCCTTTGCCCCAATGAGGTTCCCAACTACGCCAGCGCTTGCAACGAGGCCGCTTACACCAGCGCATGCTCGTGCTTCGGCTACACCGAGGTGAAGACCACCACCGTTGCACCAACCACAACCACCAAGACCATCTGGGTCAAGCCCACCGGTGGCTCCGGCGCCAGCTGCACAGTCGGTACTTCGACCTTGACTACCACAGTTACTGGCACCACCACCGTCGTGAGCGGCAGCACTTGCCCCGTTGGTACTTCCACCACCATCACTGAGACCTCCACGAAGGTCATTCCTACCTACAGCTCATGCCCTGCGGCCGGCACTGCCACTACGATCACCATCACTCAAGGCCCAGCCACGGCTACCACCACCACAGTCACAACGACCGAGACTGCCACCGTTACGAAGCCTGGCAGCGGTTCTTCGTCGGACACTCCCTCGTCTTGCGTTGTTGACGATGCTTTGGCCACCACATTGGTCGAAAACTTCATGATCCTGCTCGAGTTCACCTCGTACAACGGCACTCAAGGAGCACCGGGCCGGGGTTACCAACAAAACGTCTCCGACGCCACTTTGGCATCCGACTTCAGCGACATTTCAGACTCGATCAACTTCATGGCTGGCTTCCCTGTAAGTAAATCTGATATCTCAATTTTGTATTGTACTAACGCATTCTAGCTTGGCTCTGTCACCTTCCCTAGCAAGCAAGCTTTCGACTACGGTCAGGGTGTTCTCCAACCTGAGGTGGCTGTTACCGCTCTCAACATCTGGCACGACTGCAACACCATCACCTGGAGATGGAGAATCACCTCGACTCGCTTCCCCGTCAATGGTATCAACCACATGATCATCAACAGCGAGGGCAAGATCCAGAAGAACTATGCTGAATTCGACAACGCTGCTTGGCTCCAGTCTTTCGGCCTGTCATGCGCCACCAACCCGCCCAGTGTGGCCAGCTCTGTTGCCCTCAGGGCCCGTGCTCTCGGTCTTGGCATGTAAAGGGGAAAATATGTCGGGAGGAAAGTGTTAATGTGCAGAGAATACGGATATGCAGACGTTTGGGTTCTGAATTGACGTAGAAGACAATTGAATTGAATGCGCATCTTGGATTTTAGCACAGGACGGTATTGCACAAGCTAGGAAGGTGTTCGATTCCCTTGTACTCTTGTTCCACGCATCTTCAGGGCGATTTGAAATGATCCATGAAAGTTTCGCTTGCATGTTTTCTGATGGACTAATGTAATGTATTCCATGGGCGTAACTGTACACGTGCGATTTACTGTGGGACAGGCTCCAACCACAACAGCAGATGCCGCTGGTTTATCAGATGCGATTCTGAAGATACAGGACCGGGATGCAATGATGTCAACTGTTCTGTGTAGATCTTCGTCAGTGTGAGAAATAGTAGGAAGTGAATCTTGAGCGATCAGATGGGCGTCTCCGCTCGCAGGGTTCTTTCTTCTCCGGTCTCTTTCCGTGACAAAAGTCGGGCGACTACTGTGGCCAACGCTCCCGCGTGTTGTTTTTAGCGTGTTATTCAGGGGAGATCAACACCTGCAACTAGTTAGGGTGGCGCTGGTAGACGACGGGGATTTGACTTTGTCGAGGTTTAGCGTAAGCTACTCGCGCCAGGGGTGTCACCTAGGTGTGGTTGGGTGCTTCGGTCGAAGGTCTTTCCCTCAGAGTAGATGACTCGTCGTCAAGTTATGCTACGTATCTGTCAGTATATCTGCGGAGCAATGAAGATCCTGCAGGAACAAGATTGTTAATCCGCTTCTATAGGGGAAAAGTGAATAATCAGGTCTTATAGTGAGAGGAATGCATCCATGATGACAAGTGGAACACGTGTAGGTAGCGTTAACACTAATCCAGATTCGGAATCACAAAGAAATCCTTCGGAAACTTGGCATTTGAGTCACGGGAACTGCGCTATCTGCCCCAACACTCTGCCCTAGAATTTTACGTTGTGCCAAGCTTCGGACTGCATCTATGAGAGTGCATAATTAATGTTCTGTACTCGGTACACAATATCTACGCGGTCCTTTGAAGAGCGTCATCAAGTGTGTACGAGGACTTATACGCCCTGCTGTGCCGAAGCGCCCTGCAATCAAACTAGCTCACCATTGGGGATTTCAACTTGCGCGTACAACTCGGGACGCCGCGGCCTCTTCTCATGCACTCTGCTTCGCTAACCATCATTCCTTGCACTTCACAGGTCTCACAAATTAGAGCGCGACATTCAGCTTTGCCCGCAAAGTCGATAGCTGCCTTTTCTAGCCTGCGAAGGACGAGAATCCTCTGCTTAACCTCCCTGTAATCGAAATATATACACCGGGCCGAACTACCGACGATGAACCCACAGCCCCAATCTTCAACGTCGACCTACACCCAAGGCCACAGCGCAGCCGTTGTGGCATCACACGCGTCTCGCACGGTTGAAAACTCTGCAGCGTTCTTGCTTCCTCATCTGCAGCCACATTTCACGATTGTGGACCTAGGCTGTGGCCCCGGCACCATCACCAGAGGATTCTGCCCCCATGTTCCTCAAGGGTCGGTGATTGGGATCGACGCTGCGGAGTCGGTCATCACATTAGCCCGCTCGGGGGCCCCAGGGAACGAACATCCTAACCTGACGTTCCGTGTGGGCGACATCACCGCCCGCTTGCCCTGGGACGACAACTCGGTCGACGTCGTCTATACCAGCCAGGTGCTTTACCACATCCCCACGCCCGTCCGCGTCATACGGGAAGCGCTTCGTATCCTCAAGCCAGGCGGCATGCTCGCCATGCGCGAGACCGACACGCTGATCTACCATCCTAGCAACCCGGGGACAGAAGCCTTTCTGACAACCATGGCCAAGGCAGTGTCCCCAGGGGCCCAAGGCATTGGCTCCGGCCGCCGAATTCACCTGTGGGCCCAAGAGGCCGGGTTCGAGAGGTCCAAGATGCAGGTCCGCGCGGGTGCAACCTGCCATCCCGCACCCGACGAATCCAAATGGTGGGCCAACATCCAAGTCGAGCGGCTCAAAGGTGAGATCGGTCGAAAGTGGCTGGGAGAGCTCCAACTCGTCCGTAGTCAGGCTGAGATCGACGCCATGGTTAACGGCTTAAGGGCTTGGGGTGACAGTCCCGAGGCGTGGTACGCCGCGCTTCAGGGAGAAGTCATCTGCTGGAAATGAGTTGGAGAGCCAGCAGGGAACCTTGTACAAGACTGGTGCTTGACTTGACTGCCTCACCGACCCGATTGCACGGTAAGAAACACAGCGGTGATAGGGCTTTGAAGTCGGAATAAATGCAGGATTAATCTATACTGCATAGACTGAACACCTCAGCAAGTCTGATCCAGACCCTGTTACAGAAGTCGTGTCAAAAGTTCAAAAGTATTTACAGCTTCAGGATACCGCAAGTCTCACCACCTTTCCCGTCCTGCACAATTACCACCTTTTCCTTCCCAGCACTCGCATGCCTCTCGTTCTGCCCTGAGAATGGGAAACGCTCCTTGGTACCACGCTCCAAAGACCCAATTTTTCGAACCTCGCTGACCACATTGAGATGTGGGAGCGTCCGACCAGCATTTTCGCCACGCGAGATGTGTACGTCTTGTGAGCTGGATGTATATGTTATTTCCCACACCTCGAGGTGGTGGCCTGGAGATTGCAAGTATGACGGTGGAAGGGCAGTCGCATCGATCTCGAGGATTCCCAGCTGCCCGTCTTCTCCCGCTTCTAACAATCTCTTAATACCAACTCTTTCTGTCTTGCGGGCAGGTTTTCGTCCCGCCCGTACGATCCGCTCCAGATCTTCCGTGGTGTTGCCCACACCGACGCCCCGTCCATTCACCACGACCATCGGCGTGTAAGCCGCACGCAGACCCATCCTCCTGACATAATCTCGCTGACGGACGTCGTTGTTGGGTAAGCTGAATGTGTCTTCCCAGCCCAAATAGTTCCAATATGTCACTTGGTACGTGAGCAACAGGTACTCTGGCCCATGAGGCGAATTTGGGAGGGTGGTCGGGGAAGAGGACGGGGATCGGCTGGCGTAAAAGCGAGGTGTCGAGTTATGTTGGTACGAGGACTGGTGTGGCTGAACGAAGGCGATGAGATTATCGTTCGTGGGAGGGCAGGAGTTGCAGCCTTGTGATTGGAAGAGTTCTATCAGGATGGGTTGCTCCAGGGAAGTTGGCGATGACGCTGGTGATTGAGCAGCGGAGAAGGTCGTTGAAATGTTGCCTTCAGTGTCGGCATGTCTCACGACGGCATCAGGGCGATAGAGGCCGTCAGGGTGAGGAGAAGAAGAGCCGAAGGATTTGAACAGCGACTTTACTTCCCTGGAAAGTGTGTTTGCCATATTCATGACACGCTGTTAGTCACTCTAAACGCTCGTAGTCAGGAATCTGAGGCAATCCCACAGACGAGAATTTGGAGGGGCTATATATGCCATCGCGGAATGGGTTTGTATTGGTTGTGGTGGTCATCATGAACCATCAGCTTGACAGACTGACGGGCATGATTGTGAATCGGCTTGATGCCGTCAACGCGGGGAAGCGCTGTAGGTCCGACTCGATGGATGCCATAATCCAAGCAAGGATGTCGATGGTAATAATGCCCTAGCGGCCCTCACGCCCCCGGCCTGGTCTCACGTACCTGCGTCGTGTCCATCGTCCCTACTCAAACTCTGCACTGAGGCGCAGTTGAGGATGGGCTCAATCGTACCGAGGGTTCGTTGGCGTCGTTGACTTTCTGCTGATTCCATGATCCGGTGTCAACATCAGCACTTTGTCACATATGAATGGCTGCGTGTTTTGTTCCTTCAACCCCATTGCCTGTTTCATTTCTTCCGTTCGCCGCTGCCTCCCCAGCAGGGTTGGAATCGAGGGTGCGCCCACGGTATACGAGGTAGTCATTTAGTTGCTCTTTTCACTCTTCTTCTCACGACTTGCTCGTTGCACTCCGACCCTGGTCTCACAACTCTATCAATCACGCCACAACCCAGTCTGCCATGGATTTCCGTCGAGCAGTCAGGCTGTGGATGTTGTCCCTTGGTCAGCCGCAGCGCCATCGCGAAGAGTTCTGCACCCCTGATTCGTCCTCACAGACAATGAGGCGCGTGCAGCGCACCTGGTTCGCGTTAGCTGCTTGCTGCCTGATCAACTCCTGTCCAGCCTCAAACCACGTCTTCTCATCTGTTAGAAACATCAAGAAGTCTGTCTTTTTCACAATCCACGTCGACGACCAGGCTTCTTCTCTATAGCCAGTCGGAATGTCTCAGATATTTGGGAAAGTGACAAATGCTATTCTGTCTGGGACCAATGAAACCTCCTTTTCCCTTGCCAACCTGAACTTGGGGTTTTCCCTCGTCAAGCTTGAGGCGCCCATCGAATTTCAACCTCTTGGCTCTGCCTTATCGGTGCAGCGACGACGGACGGCTGAGCTGGGTTCTCACCATCAGACCGCTCGTTTACTAGGAGCATTATTCTCCCACGTTGCTCCCAATGCCCCAAAGCTTCTTCGTGCTTTCGGCCAAAGAGTCTCCGAGATCATCAAGACCCCCGGTGCTAATCCCGCGGGTACGCCTCAAGATGGACCGTTCAAAGACTCGGTCGGGGCGGATGCCACTTCCATCTGGGCAGCTGCTACATCTGGCTCTGCATCCCTCGTGGTGTTGTTGTTAGCATGCCTGTTGGCAAGAAAATTTGACGATCCAAAATTGAGTGTCGCACTCTGGGTAGAAATAGTGGCAATCCGCCAAAAGGAAGTGCTCGCCACAGCCGAATCAACAGGGTTCGTCATGAGCGAAGCCGTCATTGCAGCTCACCAAAGGATCTTGCGCGAGGACCTCGCCACTTTTGATGCAAGTGTCCGGGCTTGGTTGATCACAGCTGACCAAGTTATGATCAAGAAATTGAAGCAACTCAGGCTGATCTTGGACAACCTAACCACTCTGCCCGTAAGCGCTGGCAAAGATACGTATGCCAAAATCATCAATGCCTGGGAAGGGGCAATTAATGGCTTCGAAGCTCTTCTGGACGGGAACCCACAGAATGCGACCGACAGCTCTGTCTTGCTGGCTTTGTCGGCATGGCACTTGTATCCTGATCTCATCGTCCTCTCGTCCGAGACGAAAAAAAGTGGTCTTTCAGGATTCATTATTCCCAGCCTCTGTCGCAATTACCGTGGGCTTATCACTCAAAGACGATGACGGCATTTCTCCAGGGTTTCAATGGTCACTGGCACTTTCCCATTTCAGATACTATGGAGAGCCTGTCAGCCTTCAGACGGATCATGACAACTATCGGATCACGGTGAACGAGCTGTGCCTTATCGCGTTCGGATCCTTACTTTTCCACTGGAATCTGCCTTGCGATATGATGGTTGATGTCGTCTCATGGTTCTGTTCCCTCGATAGTCTGATAAAGCGACATCGAGGAGAAGATCTGGCCGAGGAAAAGGTGGACAAATACCTCCATCTTCACTGGCTACAGCCCCTGATGAAGGCATCAAAGCTCCTGGTAGATAAATCCGAGGCTGAATCTGCAGACTTTGAGAAGCTAGTTCGTTATGGTCGCAGACGCGGAAAACACCTCCTTGGAGATTCTTCGGTGCGGGGAAACAGTTCATTTCTCGGGCTATGTGATCCACACGTCGCATATAGTCTGGCAATGCCTTCTTCTTCAGAAGAAGAATACCTTCGTCATGTCCGATCGGTAGCAGAAAGCAACAACATTTTGACATTTTCCGTCATTCAATATTTCGAGAAGATCGCAGACATCGAGGTACTTGTTCTAGCTACTGCCACTCCTACAAATTTGTCGCTTCAGCAAGATTCTGTAGCTGATGGCCAGCAGCCACAGGATGTTCACGTACGGTGGGTTGTGACATCCAATTCCAATGTCGTGGAAGGATTTCAGCAAGAATTGAACCTCCGGCAAGCATCGTTTGTCGAGATTGTTGGAGTCATTGACCCAGACGAATACCTGCCTCTCAGCGGAGGTGACTTGGTTGCAAGGAGAGTGTTGCCATCCTCATTCTATCTGCGGAGTCTTCCCCATTTCATATCCGGTGCCGGGTTTCAAGGAGTCAAGCCTCTGAAGAGGAAAGGCTTCCAAAAATCACAGCGGTTGTATAACGAGGTCCTAGACAAACGCCAGAGACATGCTCACTTGGAACAGGACCTGAAACGTCCGGATCCCGGGCTTTCAGGGAATTCGCAGAAAACTGAGGTGAGCCTGTGGTACATGTTCTGCCCAGTGTGGAGCGCTAGTGTCGGGCAGCAAGAAATCGGTCTCTTTACCATCTATGAGAGTGATTCGCTTTATGAGCGCCATTTGGAGACATTCTCTTCCGTCCGAAGTGCAAACGAGGCAGCTCTGAAGTCTGAAGAGGCGCCGCGTCCCGCACAACTCGAGCAATTTTCCGAAGGCAGACTCGTCCGATATTTAACTAGTCTGCCTAGTTCCCGTGAGTGTTTAAACCCTGTAAAGGCTGGATCTCTGTTCTAGAACTAATTTCTCAGTACCCGACTGGCTGGAAAGAACCAGATATTCCCTCCAGCAAATGCCACGAGGACCACTCGCAGTGACCACCCACAGTTCCCTCTTCTGCTTGGCGTTGTTGTTAAGAATCTATGCACGCTTCCCCTGTGCGACGTTCCCTATCAAAATCGCGGAAAGTCGTTTCTGTGTCCTAGAGGATAATCGTACAAGTGTCACATCATATTGGATCTCGAGGCGAAATGCGCTTGCGTGCGTTTGTATGATGGAAATGGGAGGCATTCAGATTAACGCGTCTCTGTTTGATCGGGCCTTGGCGGTAGCGGCCGGCAACTCCATCTTCGTTGCAGAATCGCTCCTCTCGGACCCATCACAAACGCAATCTGACTGTGCTATTCGGAGGATAGCCGGCAATCTCGGCCGCCCTGGAGTGTCTGTTCTCGTCAGCCCAGAAACAGTGATGGTGAAAGAGAAGACAAGAGACTTTCGAGCCGTGGAACATGCCCCATACGATTACAGACGGGAAGATAACTTTGCCGCCACCTCTTTACACCTCTCGCTGACTGAATGGAGAGTACCCGTTGTTCTCTCCTCCAGCAAGGTCGGCAACATCGACCAGGATATCTTCCAGGTCGAAGCGGTTGTGTCAGTACACGACAGAGGTCGCTGGTACGGAGATATCGATGTCCTTGCAGCTCTCGAAGAAATCGAAAATAGCCGCGTAAGTGGCGAGTGCTTATGTGGGTCCAGACGGGCGAACTCCAAGACTGAATGCATTAGTATCGGCAATTTTGAGGAGCTCTTGGATCCTCCAGATAGTGTTGGCATATTCCGAGCACACGAGAATTGGTCGGCTCGGTTGGCTGCGGCCTGCATCGCGGAGCAGACTGTTGGGGGGTCCAGAGTATACGTACTAAACAACAACAACAACAACGTCATGTGCTGGAACTGTCTTGAATCCGAGATTGAGCGTCGCCGAAGAGAAAGAGGTCAGCCAGTTATCAAGTTGACCTGCTCAGGTGAAGAAGAAATTCAAGTAGAATACCCCAACTCTCAGGGAGGAGGCTTTGATGCTGACGGCGAAACTGGAGACACCATTATTATCATCGACTAAGTAACGTGTGAGTCGTGAGACTGGGGCGGCGAGACTCGTCTGTCGAGGCCAGTTCACCCAGGCCGAGGATTTCTTGTTTTCCAGCGACCGAAGCGCAAGATACGTACGAGATAATATGTGCTTGAGACAGTGTGAGTCGGTACACGATAACGAATCAATGAGTATTTTCCCATTTCATCTCACGGTCTCCGGTGACGTCGAATGTATTCCTCCCTCCAATACTCCTCCTGACCCATACTACCTGTGACATCCGACCCTTTCCCCTTTTCACCAGGGCGACCAGGTTATCTATAATCCCACGTACCATACATCCTGTAGATAGGACTGTAGGTAGGTAGTACCTACCCACTACTCACCGGCGGGATGATTCCGACCTCGTCGCCCGCGTTGATCACCATATCCAGCCCGTCACCCTTGTCCGTCGCATCGCCCCCAACGTCCCCATCTCGCTTTTGCCCGGCAGAAGCGTCGATGTCGGGATCAACGTCGACATATTCGAGATTCACCGTCACGGCCGCGCTGCGGAGCACCGCGTCGCGCATGCCCGGGAACCGCGCCTCGAGAGCCTCAAAGACCCCGCGCAGCGTCGTCGGCCCGGGGAGCCGGAGCGTCTCGACCCCGCCGGCAAAGGTGCTCGCGGACGCGAAGAGGAGGAGCGTGAATGTTCCGGCGCTCGTGGTCTTACTTGCTGTGCCGGTTGTGTTGGGTGTGGTGTTGGTGTTGGTAGATGTGGTGGAAGCCATTATTCCCTTTCCGTGTTTCCCTTTTTTTTTTTTCTTTCGTTTTTGCTGTTACTTGGACTGTTAAATGTCCTCTTTTTCTGATCTGATCTGATCTGATCTGATTCCGGCGGGTTTCTTTGGCGAAAAAGGTTTTGTGGCGGCTTTTTTCGTTTGCCAACTGATCCTCCTTCTGCTCCTTCTTTCCGAGACTGAATGCGAGCAGTGCGTCGAGTGGGACGATTCGCACGACCTCACTCTCCTATCTCCCTCCTTCGTGCCTATGGAGTTTTCTTCTTTTGGTTCTCGTCTTCGTCGTCTTTGCTGCTCCCCCTTCTTCTTCTTTTTCTTCTCCTCCTTCTCCGCTTCCTCCGCCCCTTAACTTTCAATATCAGCGATGGCTAGCAGCTCAGCCTGCCTCTCCTAGGAAGATAGGATAGAATAACTCGACAACAGCGTCGGAAACGGGATCAAGAAGGGGAAAAAAAAAAAAAAGAGCCTGTGCAGAGATCGACTACGAACGTCCCCGGTAGATAATCTAGTAGATATCCATGAATCGCACCTACAAGGTTGAGCCTCAGCCTTCGGCCCAGGAATATCAAAATGCCGCCCTGGTGGTCCCGCCCCGCCGGAAAAATGACTAACCACTGGGATAAATAGTTCCTGTACTCGGTAAAGTTTATCCGGCTCGCCGGGTGGGACTTATGTAACATGCCAAGAGCTAACGCTGTGACGTCACAGTGTTTACTCGAAGGTGGGCAAGATTGAAGCTTTTGTGATGCATCGTCGACAATATCGATTAGAACCCGGGGTTACACAACAGTCTCGCTCCATTGATAATGCCATATGACACCCTTTAATTAGTATGAGAGCTAGAAAAGCCGTACGACCAATCCATGCCCTTTCTGCTTTCCACACATTTTCCGGCTTCCCATCTTGGGAAATAAGAGGATGACATCATCTCTTGTCTAAGCATTTGAATCACAACTTCTCCCCGCACCATCCAATCCCACAATTTGTATGGCACTGTACACACTATCAAAGGTTGGTACTAAGCCATTGCCACATCTGCACAGTAGATAACGCACGCCCACACGCGTTAAAACTAGTGCTCAAGCAGTCTCAAAGACCCCTGAACCACGACGTTCTCCAGGATTGATCCAGGGGGAATGTCGATGGTGCTGTTCTCAGTGGCCACGATGATGACGGTACCTGTGGTCACAACGAGTTAGCATGTCTGCAAGACCTCAAACGTGATAGACACTCACCCTTCAGGACAATTCCACGGCCAAAGTTCACGTCACCAGTGACAGTCAGATGATCCAACTCGACAATGTTGGGGATGCTGCTGATTCTCTTTTGGAACTGCGCGACCTTCTTGAAGTCGCTGCCCAACTTGATTAGCGGTGCAGGGCCGAATCGATTGGGGTCCATGATCAATTGACCATGTGACAAGGTGTACAAGTTCGACTTGACCAGCATGAGATCTGAGCAAGTCTTGACAGGCAAGAATCGTCGACGGGGAACATTGACACCGTGGGAGTTTTTGAAGTGCTTGATGGCAGCACCCACAGCAGTCTCGAGCTGGATAATAGAAATGTCCGCCTCGCCTTTCTTGTCCGCCGGGATCGACTTTTCGTTGGGAATGATCTCCATCTCCAACTCGTTGTTCTCGACCACCCGCTTGATAGCTCGCAGATTCATCCAGATGTTGTTGGTGTTGAAGTACTTGAACTTCTTAATCGACTTGAACTCATTGACGTATTGCTTGGGAACTTGGGCAATTTCCAGTAGTCGTGCGCGGCCCTCGTAGTCGATAATGGTACCACCCTTGACATCAGCCTTGGTCTTGTCGGTCAATTCCATGATGTACTCGGCTTTGGTCTCAACCATGTGCTGCAGGATGCGTAGATCCACCACGGCACCAAGGTTGTCTGCGTTCGACAGGAAAATTATTTCAATGCCACGATCCAAGAGCTGATCAAGGATGCCACTGTTGTAAAGAGATTCGAAAACGTCGCCGTGTCCGGGAGGATACCAGTCGGAGAGCTGGGAATCGTACGATCGGGGCGCAGGAAGCAGGGAGTCCTTGAGGACACGAGGATAACGGGATTGATTGAAGGTCAGGATATCAATATTGTGGCCCTCGTATTTTTTGATGATGGAAGCGGTATCTTCATCGGTGTTGAAGCTGTTCATCAAAACAAACGGAACGTTGACGTCGTAGGTGCGGTTGAGGTACTCGATCTGGCGGACGGAAAGATCAAGGAACGACATTCCATCTCTGACCTCGATGACAGATTTGGGACCAACGCAACCCATCGAAGTACCTAGACCACCGTTGAGCTTGACCACTGCGAGCTTGTTCAAGAACTCGACTGCGTCGCTGTTGGGCAAGTCGTCATATGCGACCACCTGGTCTGGATTTGGAGGGTTTATCTTGGCCCAGTCGATGGTGTTGCCCTTAGCCCGGTCATTGAGATATCTTCTGAACAGGGAGAAAAAGTTGTCCATTTCCGCCTCGAACCTCTTCTTTTCTGCCGGGTCTTTGACCGTGTCTGCGAGACTGTTGAGGGCATTGCGCATCTGGCTGGCAGCCACATTGGTGGAGGTGTTTTCAAAGGCCTGCATTGCGGGAGACTTGATCAGCAGAGGGTCTGGTAGATGGTGGATAGAGTTGGGAGAAAGAGAAGAAGTGCGCAACTCGATTGGCGGAGGAGGTTCCAGTAGCGGCATTTTGAACAAGGGAAGGTGTAGAAATCGAAAAAAGGGAAAAAGAGCAAGAGCAAAGAAACCGATCAAGGCAACTTTTTCAATGAATCCCAGCAGCAGATTCGAGGGATATTGCGCGAAGCATGAGATGACGAATACAAAACAGTGTTTGACACCTCATTTCAACATGGACCGATCGCCAACACCATGACCTCGTAGTATTGAGTTCCAGACGAGGTGGCAGGCATCCAGAACGGACTCCGGGGTATGCGGAAAACGGGTCCGTGCGTCATGGGAAGGAGGGAGTTTGCCGTCGTGTCATGCTATTTTGCATCTCGAATAGTGGATGGCAGGGAGTGATGTGGTACGAGGAGCAGCAAGGAATCAAGGAATGTATTTTTTTTTTCTTACCACATGAGACTGTGTCTTGCCGTGATGTCTCTTCTCAGCTGGGGCAGGGCCGTTAGAACCGTTGGCTGCACCGTGAGGACGGAGATGAGATGGAATCGCTTTCGAGGCCATGGCTGCGCTGTGCACCGAGGAGATGAAACGGAGTGGAGGAGCGAGATTTGATCTGGAGACAGTCTCAGATCAGTCTGGGAAAGGCCGAGATATTAGGGGTTCTGGAGACGAATTAGCAACTCGCTGGAGGCTCGAGACTCGTCCAGATGGGTGTTGCAGAGATTGTGGTGTAGGGTGGAATGTGAGGGTGAAGTGAAGAGAAAGTGAAAGAGGTGAGTTGTAGAAAAGTAGGAGCGGTGATGCAAAACCTCAAGGTGGGATGAGACAATCCAAGAAAATTGAAAACAGCAAGCTTTAGCGAGAGCTGCTGGCGTCGACTGGTCCAATGGTACCAGAAGACTACTGCCTCAGAGCCAACGATTTCATCACCGGCATGTGCTGTGGGCGAGGATCTGGTGTGGATGGATGGAGGGAGGGAGGGATGGGCTGTGGATGGGTGATCATGGCAGAAAAACAACCATGACAAGGGGTGATGTAGTTGTGCATAGTGTTTGGTCCCTGACCGACAGCTGCAGCAAATGATAACGAGCCGGAGGGAAGCTCCCAGAGGGAATCAGAGGGAGCCAAAGGGAGCCAAAAGGGAGCCAGAGGGACCAAAGAGGAACCCAATGGGTAAAAGTGGGAACAATTGGGCTCCATCCTGAGGACTGCGCGGGTGTAGCACATCTTTTTCCCATCTGGCGGTCAGGGTTGTAACTTGCAACTCACCTCTCGTG
Organism: Fonsecaea pedrosoi CBS 271.37; assembly: GCF_000835455.1. Lineage (NCBI taxonomy): Eukaryota > Fungi > Ascomycota > Eurotiomycetes > Chaetothyriales > Herpotrichiellaceae > Fonsecaea > Fonsecaea pedrosoi. The sequence goes on along the minus strand of NW_013550613.1, from coordinate 1,330,204 downwards.
ATTGATTAATTGCTTGATTGGGGGAAACTGGTCGACGACAACGACAACGTGGAGGTTTCTGTACCGTCAATTAATTAATTGTCTATCCATCTCCTCCCTGCGGTGCCTGCGCTTCTTTGCCCAAAATATATCCTCCCGCCCTCACCACCATCCATCAATCCACCCCCATATTTTGTTGGGCAACCGGCTTGGTGTCAAGGTAGTATCGATCGATCGAGAAGCGTTATTTTCCACTCCATGTTTCGGACAAAACCTCGACAGCCATAATCCCGTCCCTCTCAATCATCCCACCATTTTGATCGGCGCCCACGCCCACGCCCACGTCTGCCCCTCACTGCTTCCCGAGTCCGCCACAGTTCAAACACGTCCCCCATCCTACGCCACACCTCCCATATCTTTTTCCGCTTCGGTCTAGATCGGACCGCCAAATCTGCGTGTTTCGCCGCTGTCATCCATCCTCTCAGAGCGACCATCGCCTCAAACATCCCGATCGATCAGAGCTAAACAGTATGAGGAGGATCGTGAGGGAAAATTTTTTTAAACATCAGGTTGACATCTCACCATTCTACACTGGGGGTATAACTGCGTGCCTGTTTGATTCGTGTTTGCGTTTGACCTTCTCGGGTATGGTTTTCCTTACCTCGTATACGCTTGGTTCAGTTGCCACTATGATCAGAGACTTTTGTCCATAAGTTTGCCACAGGGCAGCGCCATCTTCCGCCAACTACTGTTACTCCAAAGGACAACCGGGATTCCTCTGCAAGCACTCTTCACATACAAACACCGTACAATATACCCTACGAAAGATATTACAAAAGAACAGCTGCAACGTACATCGATCACCTTGAATCCAGATTGTATTCTGTGAAGTATTCCCTTTTGTGCATCGTTTTCCTTGAACCTGCGATCAAAAGCTCGCCTAGGTCTTTGCAGGTTGTATGTAACCCACGCAATTACAAACAATATCTGGTATCTCTGAATCAAGTACACGCAATAATCTAGCGAGAGAACAAGGCACCTGAGGACTCACCGGGTAGGTAGTCGTCAAGAACCTTCTTTGGGCGGCCGTCCGGCGTCATTCCTCCCAAATGCCGCGTTGCTGAAACCATGAATATTCACAATCAGTGCCAACCATTTTCTTTATCCCGTTCAGGACCCCTCGTGTTTGCCGCTAACATCCCTTCTCCCAAAGAAGCTTCGTCGTCCCTCTCGCTTCGAGTCTGGGCTGTCCCGTCCACTGGTGACTGGCCTGAGGCTTTCGGAGGCGACTCCGTTGTTGGTTGCGAAGCTGCTGCGGATTGTGACCGTACCTGACCCAGCCTTGACAACTTGATCGGATCCTGCGCCTTGGTCAGATACAAAGAACATCGCCTCCCCGAGGTCTCTGGATCGGAGCATGTCGTGATCTCTGACTTGTAGTTGGAACTGCGTGTCTGCCGAGCACGGCACCTTGAAGTTTTCGTGGTTCACATCAAACTCCACAGTTCCCGAGGACGATTTGATTGCCTTGGTCTTGTGCACTTCTTTCGCTCCCCTGGTCCCCACCATCTTGATCAGAACCTGGACATCGGCTTTGGGGGGGTATCCGGTGGCAGAGACGATGATTAAACTCGCTGTTCCCGTCTCGCCGCCTTTCTGAGTTGTCATGGTTGAATGGGTGCTTTTAGTGCGGGAGTGCATCATCGGGGAGGGTGTGGCCGGGGTGACAGGGGTCGCACTTCCATCTACCATGGGGGAGGCTTTAGCCGGGGTTGACAGGGCACTATCCGAAGTCTCCATCGTGCCATTGGTATTCGATGATGCCTCTTCCTTGTTGCCTCGCCCTCTCGTCAAGCCGTGTTTGATGAAAGAGGCCCCCTTCACCACGCCGCCGCCGACTTTCCCGACACCTTTGACAGGTGCACCAATTACTTTTCCGGCTGGCGCGAAGGTCCCTGAAAAGGTAGATGTCCCTTGCCGAGTGCGGGTAATGTAGTCGGGCTTGAACAACATCCTAAGTCGAAGGACCCCCGATTTTCCGTCCAGCGCGTACTGCAGCTCTTGTGGTTGGAAGGGTTCCAGAACTTGTAGATTCAGCGTCGCAGAACCCAAATGGTCGGCTTTGTCGCCGAAATCCCAATCCATAACGTCGACCTTGAAGTCAGCTGCTGTGCGGGATGGAATCTGCACCTCGAAGAATTCGTTCCAAGCAGGGTGGAGTGTCTTCTTCTGGATCTTGGTTTTGTACACTTCTTTCCCGTTCAACCTGAACTTGCAGTATGGATCACTGTACCCATTGCGATCGGCAGACGGAAGATCGGCCGCATCCATAACGTCGACGCGCAGGGTGCCCATGTTGTTGATGCTCTCGCTGGGATCAAGCTGCATCTTCACGGGTAGATATTTGAGACTGACCACCACTTTGTTGAGACCTCCGTTGTTGCTCCTCATTGTAAGCTCTGTGGGCCTATACAAGCACTGTTGTAACGTAGGGAGAGTAGGGCCCGTCAGCTTAGCCACGATGTCATTGTCGTCTCCCTTGCCAGTGCGGTCAACCTTTTCGGTCAACCGGAGTGTGATTCGAGACATCTCGATTTCACGAACCATGGCATCACCAGTCTCACCGAAGTGGTGGTCTTTCTCTCGAATCTTTGAGGACGTGTAAGCCGGGAAGGCATGGTCGTCCATCACGACCTCGAGGTTAACGTCAGTTTGTGCAAAGTGACCTTCGACCAGGTTGAAAACAATTAGACCCGATTCTGTTGATGATTAGCGGCGACCACTTCTTAGTAGCATGTGACTTACCGTATTTGTGGATATCTTCTGGGTTGATCCTGATTTTTGGTGGCTGTCGTTTGATGGAAGAGACGGAGCCGTTGGTAGACGCGGCTCCATTTACGAGAGCACCAAGCCGGCCAGCCGTATCCAAGCTCTTCCGGCCATCCACGCTCGGCCTTACTATCTCGGTCGAAGCCTTGACATCAACGGATGATTTCTTGCTGTGCGACGGCGTGCCGGTTGGAGTTTCGCGCCCTTCGAGTGCTGCTTGGGCCTTTTGCTCTTCCTCTTCCTCTTCTGGATCCACCACATTCAGGGTCGGGAAGAATGAAACGGTGTAGTTAATCGTGCCCTTTGCCTCGCCCGCACCTCCCATTCGCAAACCCTCTGACAGCACGGTCCTGGTATCATGGACTTCATACCCACCTTCTTCGGCCTCTTTCATGTAGTCTGAAGCGGCAATTTGGACCAGGCCAAGAGATCGGTCTTTTCCCAGCTTTTCTTCGTCCATCACCTCAAGGATCAGTCGCTCAGTAGGTGTGTGCACAGGTACATATATGACCTCATCCCAAGTAGGATTGAGTTCGTTCTGGAACGTTACTGTCCGGCCCTTGGGAATACTTGACAGTAAAACTCTAGCATAAGGGTCGGATTTGCCCATTGTCTCGTAGTTTCGCAGGTTCTTCGCGCTCTGGACGTGGATGCGCATCACACCAACTGGCGTGATGTAGCCGCCAGATTTGGTGACACCCCTCAGGGCTACTGGTTTCCAGTCCAGCATCAACTTGGCCTTGCCGGTCGTCGTACCGTGCAGATTGAACCACTCCTGACCTTTGTCCACAAGTTTGAGCATATCGTCCAGTCTGATTTGAAAGGTGCCTAGAATGGGATCGGTGACAAGGTCGCGGTTGTCTTTGATGACCAGTCCGATCCTCGCTTTCTTACGATCCGTGATGAGAACTGACTTCGTATTGTCCGAGAACACAGGGTTGTTGGTATGCTTGAGCTTGTTGGTGATATGAATCTCCTTTCCATTCAGGAGGAGGACGGCATATGGATCTAAAGCTCCGACAAGGCTCTTGCTTCCATCAAGATCCTTGGCCTGTTCGATGGTGATTCTTGCAATGCCCGTATTTGACTCTGGGGGTGGTAAAATCTCGCCAGTCTGGAGCTTCTCCGGTTCCAAAACTGGGAAGAAACGAACGTCACAATTGACCACTCCACGGTGCTTCCCGTTGGCAAGTACATCTAGAGTCAAATTTTCATGCTCAGGTGCCTCCTCCAACCTGTCGAGTGTGAACGTCGCGGTACCGAGGTGTTTGTCCTTGCGCACATCGTTGTAATCGTAGACCTGCAGCGTCAAGGAGTCCGTCAAATTCGTGATGATGATGTACAAGGTCTCGTTCCAGCGCGGGTTGTGGTCTTCGTGAATCGTTTTGGTACGTGCAAGTTCTTTGGCGCTGTTCAACGAGACAACCACATAGGGATCTGGTGTACCGGAGAACTTATCCGGGTTCTTCAAACCGTTGGCATTGTGGAGCGTCACGGCAACAACGCCAATGGCCAAATCGATGGGGTTGCCTGACAGCAGTTTGGCCACCTCGATGGGGAAGACATTCGGCTCGTACATCATCGGGGCAAGGTTGCCATGGATTTGCTCCTTGATAAAGTTCTCCAACCCAGGGATAAAATTGATATCGAAGCCGAAAGTTTCTCCACCTAGAGGCTTGCAGACGTAGTCAATTGTAGGTCGACCGAGGAAACAGATGTCAACGCGCTCGATATGTGGGTATGGGATTTGCAGCTTCATTTTGACCCGCATCAGCCCCGAGAACTCAAAGTCCTCGACGATGACCTTCATCGTCTTGCTGACTACGCCTTTACCAATCCGGATTTCGAGGACGACTTTCGGATTGATCTTTGTCTTGAGCTGGCGGGCAGTCATATCCATCGTGTCAGTTGGAGTGAAGCTGAACTTCCAATCCATTAGGACAATGTCGTCCTCAGCCTTAGGGTAGGTCTTGACATGCTCGATGCGGGGTGGCTTGGTACCCAAGATAAAGGTTTCGAGTCTCATGCTGTCGAGAAACGCCGGCGTCGAGGTACTCAGAACCTGATCGACGGACATGATGATGGCTTTGGCAAGCTGTGGGGCATAGATGGGCCAGAACTTGACCAGGAAGCTGTTCATCCATTCAAGACTTTCGGTGTCGGTTTCCAAACGTGCTTTAGCTAGTTCTCGTGTGATATCGTCTCTGAAGTTTCGTCTCACGCGTCGGATGGAGGTTCTGTAGTAGGTGCCGCACGTAGCCATGATGATGATGACCCATGCCAGGCCACCACCGAGGGTAGCAATGAGCCATGATGCGATACAGGCAAAGATGATGACAGCGGTATTGTGATACCAATCTGGAACCCTTAGAGACGTGGCCATGTATTTTGAAAGCAAAAGGTATACGAACCACCAAAGAACTTCTCATCCAACCTCCCCTCGAGGGCTGTTTGATGGTCTAATAGGTTGCCTTCTTCTTTCTCTTCATCCGTCTCACCAGATCCGAAGCGTGGAGCCCACCCGACCTGGGTCCAATCTTGTCCATCTTCTGGGACCGCTCCGTTTGTTGCGCCATCCTGGGCCGTAGGGGGCTCTACTTTTGCAGCGACGGAAATGGGTTCGGGCGGAGGCAGATTGTATTGAGAGGGCTTTCCATCATCCTGCCACATTTGTCAATGAGAGGTGGAGAGAGGGCGGAAGAGTTGAGAATAATATTACTCACAAGATCCGTCACTACTCCGGTTCCCTTGGGTGGGCGACGAGTATCGTTCTGCCGCTATGATGCAGGTCAGAGATATTGTTTTACCGCCAGTTGGGGAAAGAGAATCTCACCGATCTGGCTTGCGCGGCCTTTTCCTCTGGCGACGCGTTAGGATTGAATTGTAGAGCAGTAGAGCCAGCTTTTTTGCTCTCTTCTAAGATAACTCGTTCTGCATCATCGCCGGTGACAGAGCTGTTGGGGTCACGAGCAGCCTCGACGGCGCCTTGAGACTTGAGCTCGTTCTTCTCTCTCTCGGAGCTCATGATGATTGGACGAGGACGATCAACCGACCCCCGGTCCGAGCTGCTCTAAATTTCGGAGAGCATGCGGAGGAAAACAGAAAGGGAGATGGAAGACGGAGAATAAGTAGGCAGGACAAGACGTCAAGCCACCTGTGCTACTGGCGACCTCTACAACAGGGAAAATAGAGAGGTGAAATAGGAATGGATGTGGTGAGCCTGCGAGGACAGCTGCTCAGCCAATGCTTCTCTCTGTTCCCTTGTTCGACACGGCGGTCGGCTGGTGATGAGTGACGGAGATGCGGAGAGGTCCAGGTTAAACCTTAAAGTGAATTTCAGCTTGCAGGGAAGCGCAGGCGTGCGCAAGCAGCCTAATGAGCCACTGGGAGTGCAGCTTCGGGCAGCTTGGCTTCGTTTAGGGGCACCCCAGTGACGCCTACTAGACTCACCGGAATCACCGCAGGCTGGTAAGACCCACCTATGGTTCTCCAACGTGCCCTCTTCTGCCCTGTTTCGCCTACCCAGCCGAGTTTTGACGGGCACCAAGCAAGCTGGGATCGCTGGAATCACCGCCATCGCCACAGATAAACCCTGCCTCCCTGCCACCCTGCCAACCTGATTTCTTCTCATTCGCTGACCTCCCGATCGCAACCACCCCCCTTTCCGCCATCCCCTTGCGAAGATACGAGTCGTCCAGCTTGGACTGCCCTAGCAATTCGAGTCCCGTCCTTTCGGGCTTTTCAATCCCACGTGTGGGAAAACTAGAGGAAACAGAAGGAAATTTGTGCCCCAGTGATAGACGGCGTTGGAGCTAGTTCGTTCTTCAGCAGGACCAGGACTGTTTGCCGATTGATGGCAAGGGGAGATACGCTTCTGTGGACCTACGAGTATCTCGTATGTGCTCGTAGGTGAACACTGATTGCGCAAGAGGGCCTTGCGATCTTGTGGTTGTACGGCTATCAGAACTGCTCACTGTGCAACCAATCGCATTTTTTGCTGCTCGCTAGGGACGCAAGATCGAAGGCGGGCATTGGATCCAATCGTCTTCTGAACAATGACAGACTGTACATAGCACAAGAAGCTATCTTTTGTGACGCGGCAGAGGGTGTAGGGCATATGGAAAACATCCTATCATTATGTATGACACCAACGGAGCCGGAGTGCCTGATTTCTGAGAATTACAATATTCCAAGATATCGAGGTTTCACCTATTTCCTGCCAGCTTTCTTCTTGATCTTGACCTTTTCGATTATCTCTGGCTTTTCCCTGCAGGTCGGACAGTACCAGTCTTCGTCCTCGTCTGGAACTTTCTTCATGTTCAAGCAGCCCGTGTGAAACCACTGGTAGCGACACTCGTCATTCTCACAAGCCACCATTTCCCCATAACTGCGCTGGTTGCAGAAGCAGTAGCGCTTGTCGTCTTCTCCTTCTTCATCTTCCATTTCTTCATCCTCGCCCATATCACCGTCGGGCTCTTCTGATGCAGTTTGTTGTTGCTTCTTATTTCCTCGCCTTCCCCTCGATTGAGAGGCATCGGTTTCGGAGGCGTCTGCGGATGATAGTACAGAGTCTGCATCTTCTGAGGCTGCCGTGCCGCCACGCCCTCCCCGCACTGACGGCGATTGTCCCTTTTTGCGCCCAGCAGATAGCCTTCCCTTAGTTGAGCCTTTTTGCTTGAGCTTATTGACTTGCTGATGTGAGATGACTTTCTTGGAGAGGCCTGACTTCTTGGGAGGTCCAGCTGATACTTGTGCGCCTACGGATCGAGGCATGCTCCCGGCTCGGCTTGTACCTGTGCCTGTAGGTGTCCCTGCTTTTGGAGTGCCTGGGCCGAGGGAGGATTGTCGAAGACCGGACGGCTGGGCAGGAAGGGTCGTGCCTGGAAGTGGGCCTCCCAATTTCCGTCGCTTGTTCTCGGCACCTTGGGAGTGTTCTCGCTCTCGTTGACGCTGTTGTTGAACGGCTGAAGCAGGTGTAGCTGGTGCAGAACTCCGTTGGACAGGTGTGCTTCCAGTCGTGATTTGCGGCAATTGCCTAGCTTGGGCCTGTTGCATGGTCGCAGAGATATGTGCGTTGATTCTGTGTGCGTTTGTGTTGAGAGCACTAATCGACGCGTTCTGTAGAGGTAAATTGGTGGGTAGGTCAACAAAGGGCTTTTGTGTCTCAGCCTTGCGGTTGAAAACACTTGGTAAGGGCGGGCCGTCGACTAGTTGGCCATCACTCTGCAATTCTCGAATCTTCATATCCAGTTTCTTGACCTGCCGCTCCAACAGGGTGCATGCTTTTTCACTCAGGGCGACTTTCTGTCCCTGAAGTCCATGGCACATCTCGTAGTTCTTTTTGACTAGATCAACATACTCGTTCTCCTTGGGATGTGGAGCGAGTACTCCGTTAAGTCTGAGATGTTTTTGGATGTTGGTGTCCTTTTGATTGATGATGGACAAACATTTCTGTAGGTCTTTGTCCTTGGCCTGAATCTCCTCCATCATGTGGGTAATCTCGGCTGGTAAGTTCGCCGCATCGTGAATGAATTGCTCTAGCACTGACGCGCAATCCTCGTTTGATGCCATCTGCGACGACTTTGATAGGGTCTGGAAGTAGTGGATGGGTGGAAGATGAGGATCTCAGGTTCTGGTGAATGTGTGGTGGCTCCGCGGTTTCTCGGCGGAGAACAGGGCGTGGATGAGCCACAATTATGGTCAGACCTCGATTTTATTGCCTCTCACTCATTCACAGATTCTGAAGTTGTCCATCTAGCAGTCATTATGATGATATCCGACGTGGTTGTCACATGAGTGATGAATGAAACCAGAAAGTGTAGTCAAACATTTAGGACAAGCGAGGCAGACGACAACCAGAGTTTGAATTCGATGACTAAGAAAGATGCAAGGCTAAACTTGTTATGGGTTAGCGTGCGGTGGCGCAAGTTACGCGCAACGTCAAAGTCTTCGGAGATTCTGGAACTTCGACTCGATTCTCGATTCTCTCTCAGCCTTGCCTCCCGTTGAGCCTCTTCATGATCCTTTCACTGTCTTCTGTCCTCAAATCATCCTCGGAACTCGCGCGCTCATAAGTTGACTCGCCTCAGACCGGAGATTCCAACCATCAAAGAAGGATAATTGCGCTCCTCAGTTTCCTGGCATAAAGTCTGGCGACGGGTTCAAGGCAGTATCCCATGGGCGCTGAGATCATCAAATTCTGCTAATCGCGTCATGAACTTGAGCAAAACCGGATCACCGTCCTCTATCTTTCCATAACACTTCTACATCACGCTCTCTCCAACAACTCTTACACCATGGCTATCGTGGAGGAATATCAAGACCACTCGTCAACCAACCACACTCCCACCTTTACTCTCTCCGCCAAAATCCAACGCGAGGTAGAAGCCAACGGCATCGCCCGCCCAAAAGGGTACACTGTCTCATGGCATCATAACCCTGCCGTGGAGAATCATCACTTTGGCCAAACCCATCCTATGAAGCCCTGGCGTCTAACCCTAACAAAATCCCTCGTCCTGTCTTACGGCATGCACACGGCCATGGACTGTTTTACCTCACGTCCAGCCACCGAACAAGAGATCAGAGCATTCCATAGGGAAGACTATGTCGATTTCCTCAAGGTCGCCACCCCTAACAATATCTATATATTGTACCCCGAACTTTCAACGGGACCACAAGGCCACTCTTCCGCCGTTTTTGGTGTCGGGGACGATTGTCCTATTTTCGATGGCGTCTTTGAATTTTGCTCGACCTACGCAGGCGCGTCCATCGACGCTGCGCGCAAACTTTGTCACAAACAATCCGATATCGCCATCAACTGGTCTGGCGGCTTACATCACGCTAAAAAGGCTGAGGCTAGCGGATTCTGCTACGTCAACGACATTGTACTCGCCATTCTTCAACTGCTCCGTTACCATCCGCGTGTCCTGTACATCGATATCGACGTGCATCATGGGGATGGTGTAGAACAAGCATTCTGGTCCACTGACCGTGTCATGTGTATGTCCTTCCACAAATACGACAAGGAGACGTTTTTCCCTGGAACCGGTCCGCTGGAGTCCACGGGACCGATCCACCCAGACAATCCAGGAAAAAATTATACCATCAATGTTCCACTCAAGGACGGCATTGACGACGATACCTACGACTACCTCTTCCGCAGTGTCGTCGACCCCACCATCAAGACGTACCGCCCCTCGGCCATCGTACTCCAGTGCGGCGCCGACTCCCTCGGTCATGATCGCCTGGGGTGTTTCAACCTCAACATTAGCGGCCACGGCAGGTGCGTTTCATTTGTCAAATCCTTTCAAATTCCTTTATTGGTCGTGGGTGGTGGCGGTTATACCCCACGAAACGTCGCACGGGCATGGGCACATGAGACATCCATCTGCATTGGTGCAGATCACACGCTCAATCCGCAGCTACCAGAGTTCTTGCCGTACCGTGAAGCCTTTCGGAAAGAAGGCTTCACTCTGTTCCCCAATCTCGCTGGCTGGAAAAAAGAGAACCAGGTCTCACGGCAGGACGTGGAAAAGATCATACGACACGTGAGGGACCAATTGACAGAGATCCGCGGCGCCCCGAGCGTCCAGATGAAACACATACCGCAAGATATTCAGGGTTGGAGGGATGAAGTCGAGGAGGAATTGAAGGCCAAGCGGCTAGACAAGGAGGAAAAGGCGGAAGAGAGAGACGGAGCTGGTGGCCTTGTGGCAAAAGCAAGCAGGAGGAGAGAGCTGGAGAGAACAGGCGGCAGCTCGGCACTGGCGAGTGGAGCAGCAAGCGTGAGGCTGGGTGATGGTCCCAGCTGATAAGAAGAAAATATCTCGTACACGATACGCCGATGGACACGATGAGTTTGACAGGATCATCAGAGTCGGTCGGCGCTACCAGCTACCAAGCTTGTTCGCTCACAACAACGAGGTACCGAGTACGTTGAGGAGAAACCGTTGTTTGATTCCCTCCCAGTCTGGGACAGAGGGTTTTGTTTTCGCATGTACTGTACATACTATGTACCACCACCTACCACCTTCCACCTTCCACCCATCTTGTTTTTTTCTCGACAAGATGCGATTTATCGGTGAACAAAATTCGCCTCCGCCAAGCTCTATCTACAAAGGCACCTACCTACCACTCTCTACCATCTACCGACCGACCGACCGAATACATCTGTGCGTGGTGTCGCGGGAATTTCGATTCGTCCGCAAGCAAGACCGGGGTGAACCGGGTATCAAGAATAGAATACATAGGCACTGGCTAGCTCAATGGAGAGAGAGAAAGACAGAGAGATACTTTGATGTACGAGTACGAGAACGGGTTACCAAGCGCAATGTTCGGAACACCTTTGCCAACCGCAGTCAGGCGATAGATACTGTAGTGTAGGACTTGATTGTTTTGATTACTATGAAACGCTCTCTCTCAAGAGAATATGAACACACTGTCATACGATTCCATCGTTCCTTTTCTGTTGTTTGATCCGTTCAATTACGCCATCTCGTTTGGCGAAAGTCAAAAAATGTAGGGGCAGGGGTATCTGAGCAGCAGGGGCCATCGAAACACTGGTAGCTCCTCTTCGTCGGTTGCGGAGAGGCAGAGGGTGGGACTCGGGAGCTCGACACGACACGAGAATGGAGCTTTGTGCTATGAAGGCTCCGACTCGAGCTCGATGTCGACACGGGGCCCTCGATCGCTGTTGACCGTTGCCCGCTCTTTATCTTTTCCCTTGGCCTTGTCCCGCTCCTTGGTCATCTCTTTTCCTCGTTCCTTCTCCGGTTTCCACTTGTCTGCTTCTTCAAGACGGTCATACCAGTCATCGAAATACTTGCAAGTGATCACATTCACTGGGCCACCATCACCACAGATGTCAAACGAAGGACACCTTAAACAAGGCACTTCACTTGTCCCTCCTGCGCCTAATCTCTCCAACTCCTCTTGCCGATACGCGGCTTTTCTGACGTCGTCGTGGTGGCTCACTTTGCGCTTTTCAAGTTGGAGTCGTTCGGTAATGTCCTGTGGAGTTTTGAAGCAGCGGTACATGGTAACAGTGTTGGTAATATGGTCGTCGGGAAGCTCGTTGCCATGAGGCGGCCGATGGAGCTTGAAGAGGCGATCATCATAGACCATGACCTGAAGCAATTGTGCAATGGCATTTTGAGGTAGCATAGACCCTGTGACTTTGATATTGAGGATATGCCTCGTGATATCTTCAAGGGTGGGATAGGACTTGTGGCCCAGACCGAACGGCCTGTACGTTTTCTGAGGAGCCGCTTGGTGCTTGGAAGTCCTGGCTTTATTGTTCTGCCCCTCGTTAGTCTTGACCAATTTGCCCCTATCATCCCCGTGCTCTTCAAAACCACCACTGGGTCGTTTGCGTTTTGAACCTGGGTGTTCTTCCATTTCATCAGGCTTGACTTCTTGCCAGCTTTGAGTGGAAACAAAATGCTCGATGACGGTAGAGATGGTATCGATCAGTCCGATATCAAGTCGTCCTTCGGAGAACCAAGAGCCGCCCGTTGCATCCTCAGAAGGTGTCAAGCCGGCCAAGATGTACATCTTCCGCGATGGGTGGCTGACACTTTTCATCTGCTTGACCAGACCTCTTCCCTCAAGGACCCTGTAGACTTTTTCCAGGATGTTCCCATGGAGGGCGGTTTTGGACTGGATCTGTTTTGTCCACATCCCGGACGACTTCGCGCCTTCGATGACCTGCAACACGATTTGCTCATTGCGACTGAGGTTGGCATAGCTGTAAAAGTCAGGACCTGAGCAGACACTGCAAGTTGGTGTAGTATTACTCTTTTGCTACATCTGGGTCTACCAGCTCCCAGCCTATACCACCGCCCACCCTATCATGTACACGGAAGAGCGAGTTTTTCGTGAGGTATTCGACGGTGGAGAGGAGGATTTGAAGATCTTGATTGGGGATGACTCCGGCACCCAACAGTTCGGTTTGGGAGAAGACATAGCCGTATTCGTAGTTTTGACAGCACCAAGCATGAAGAGCCTCAGCAGTGCGATCTCGCACAGGGCCGACGGTCGAAGGACCGGGACCGGGGGCGGGGGCTGTCTTTGGAGGCGCCATTTTGAAGCAATGGCTTGGAGGGAGATGTGCTACCGATGGGGGTAGAGATCTGTGTACATGATGGGTCAAGCAAAGAGGCCGCTGACCAAGAGAGTGAGTAAGAAGGAGGACGAGAACAAATTGGATGTCACCGCGACATACTAGGAGAAATTTTGCAGGTGCGTGAAGTGAGTGTGTCAAAAAGTGGAACTGAGGATGGAGTTGTGTGAACAATCTATTCTGGAAATTTTGGCGCAGGAGGATGCGGAATAGCGGGGGTCATGGTATTCAATCAGGCTGCGAAATGATTTGCTCTAGGCAAGACGAGGCTGCCACCCAGGTGCCGGTGCGGGCGGAGCAGATGATTGCGCTCTAGGCACTTTTAGGCTGCTAGCCTTCTGGAAACCTCACCTGAGGTCCCTGCAGTGCTTCTCCGTAGTGGCCCGTGCACCGAATTTTCTAGCAATTCTGTTCGCTGCCCGCATTTGACGAACCAAGAAGTACATCAGGCTGTCGATTTCTCCAACTCATTTTCAGGCTCAGTCGATCGTGTGTACAACGAGAAGTTCTTACTCTGCAACACTTGTGTCTCATCCTCCTACCCTACCTGAACCACCGGTTTCCTTTCAACCTGCTTTACTTTGACTACTTAATTCCATCCTATCCATGGCCGACGCTCTGAAGGCCGAGGGCAACAAGGCCTTTGCGGCCAAAGACTTCAAAACTGCCGTGTGAGTGCTCAGCCCATGACATGGACACTGATGAGTTGACCTGATGAGTTGACTGACTCTTTGTTCCCAGTGACAAGTTCTCTCAAGCTATTGAACTAGATCCCACGAACCATGTCCTTTACTCCAACCGCTCCGGTGCATATGCTTCTCTCAAAGAGTACCAGAAAGCCCTTGACGACGCGAACAAGACGACAGAACTCAAGCCTGACTGGGCAAAAGGCTGGGGTCGAAAAGGAGCTGCGCAGCACGGTCTTGGTGATCTCGTCGGTGCAAAGGATGCTTTCGAAGAGGCCTTGAAGCTCGAACCTTCCAACACTCAAGCCCGGCAAGGCCTCGAGGCTGTCGAGAGAGCCATTGAGGCGGAAGCCCGTGCAGATGGTGCCGATTTGGGTGGCTTGGGCAACATGTTCAACGATCCTCAGCTCATCCAGAAGCTCGCAAGCAATCCAAAGACATCGAAATACCTTGCAGACCCTCAATTCATGGCCAAGTTGCAGCGACTGGCAAAGAACCCTCAAGAGATGGGTCAGGAACTCGCCGACCCCAGATTCCTCGAGGTCATGGGTGTACTACTGGGTGTCGACATGCAGATGGGTATGCCGCCCGAAGGTGGCCCCTCTGATGCGCGGAGAGCCGCAGACGAAGAAGAGGACGTTCCCATGCCGGATGCCCGGCCTCAGTCCAATGCTCCACCGCAAGCCGAGAAGAAGGCGCCCGAACCCGAACCCGAACCTGAGCCCGAAGACGAAGAGGCTATCGCGGCGAAGAAGGCGAAAGAAGAGGCCGAGAACGAAAAGAAACTTGGGACAGAAAATTACAAGAAGCGAAAATTCGACGAAGCTATTGAACACTACGGAAAAGCCTGGGACTTGCACAAGGATATAACTTACCTAACCAACCTCGGCGCGGCCAAATTTGAAAAGGGTGACTACCAAGGGTGTATTGAGGCCTGTGAGAAGGCTGTTGAGGAAGGCCGCGCCATGCTCGCCGACTTCAAGATTATCGCCAAAGCCTTCGGCCGCATCGGATCTGCTTATGAGAAACTGGGTGACTTGCCCAAAGCCCTGATCAACTACCAGAAATCTCTCACTGAACACCGCACGCCCGAAATCTTGGCGAAGTTCAAGGCTGCCGAGAAGGCTCAGATCAAAGCCGAGAAGGACGCATATATCGACCCAGAAAAGGCAGAAGAAGCGCGTCTGTTGGGAGCCGAGAAGTTCAAAAATGGAGACTGGCCAGGTGCTGTCGAAGCCTACACTGAACTCACCAAACGTGCGCCGGATGACCCTCGAGGATATTCAAACAGGGCTGCGGCACTAATCAAACTCCTTGCCTTCCCGACTGCCATCCAAGACTGCGACGAGGCAATTAAACGTGACCCCAAATTCATCAAAGCATACCTCCGGAAAGCTCAAGCTCTGTTTGGCATGAAGGAATACAACAAGTGCCTGGATGTGTGTACGGAAGCCATGGAACATGATGAAGACGGTAAGAACGCTCGAGAAATTGAACAGCAGCAATCCAAGGCCCTGGAAGCAATGTACGCTGCTCGCCAGGGAGAAACGGAAGAAGAGACGAGCGCGAGAATCCAGAAAGACCCTGAAATCAGTAAGTGTGACCCCCTTGCCCACCAACTCCCATCACAGACTACTTTCAACACATCCACCGTTTCCACGCTCGCCACCTTGTATGAATTGATAGCTAACCGCCTCTTCTTTTCCTGCACAGTGCAAATCCTTTCCGATCCGGTCATGCAATCCATCTTACAACAAGCCAAGTCCGATCCGGCAGCACTGAACGAACACATGAAGAACCCTGGAATTCGCACGAAGGTTCAAAAGTTGATTGCCGCGGGTGTAATTCGCGTGGGACGGTAGTAGAGCGGAGATGTAATGGTCGGAAGGGAAGCGCGAGACAGCGCGATGTTAGTCTGTGACGGAGGTGTCGGTTTTACCATACAAGCACGGAACTCCTCAAGAAGGGCATCTGAGAGACCAGGCGGTGTTGTGTGGGAAGAAGAACCGAGACCAGTCGATGGAGAGAGTAGGGGCCAGATTTGGGTTTTCTTTCTGTGTGAGTATGTCGTCGTCGTCGAAAGGAAATCAGCACCCCATGCCCATGGCACATGACGGTTTATGAGAAACATTTCGCCAGCGATTTGCTATTTATAATCCATTCCATCCATTCATTCATCCATCCATCCATCCACAGCTGTGCCCAGTTATACTCACACCCACAAACAAAACAAAGCAAAACAATAACCCCGCCTTGGATGAAAACAATCTTGAGCGTTCCGCGAAGCGACCGAGGACAAAAGGACCGAGCGATCTACAGTATTCCCTACTTCTTACTCCGTACTACCTCGTATCGTATCGAATCTGTTTAAGCTCCTGTGGCCCACGTCATTCCCCGATGAATGAACCTGTGCCTGTACCTGTACCTGTACCTACCACGTCTTGTATACTTGTATGTATTAACGTCATATCGGTTAGTCTCGAATCACGTCCAAGCCCCTTGTCACTGACATATAATGGATGTACAGGAAGGTAGCTATATACTTGTACAAGGAGGTCCACCACAGCATACGAGTTCAAGAACCAGGAGACAAAATGTACGTGAAGCAGGACACGTCATGGTGGACTGCTGTTCTCTCATACCAAGTCATAGCCATTCATCAATATTCTATTCGAACCACTTCTCCTCGAAATACCCGGTTTATCTTATCCTCAAGTCCATACAGACTGAGCTCGTGAATATTATTCAACTGGTCGTCTGAAATCTCGTCGACTCACATGGCCGACGTACATAGATGTCCCTGGTCATATACCCAAACTGTCCTGTGAACGCTCAGAGATATGCTGCTAAGTGAGATGGAATCGAAGCGGCTCGTTATGGCAGCTAAGGCCAGGAGAACAACGGCGCCTAGTCGTCATCACTCAAGGCGCTTATCTTCTTGGCCAATGCCGCTCCTTTCAGACTCCTCGCCTCTGTTGGACTAGGCGGTGCTCCAAATCCTCCAAATGCGTCAGGGCCTTGTAACGCACGCTCGTTCCGGGCCTGGACCACAAGTAATCCAGTCTGTAATTGTCTCTCCCTGACGACTTTAATGAGTTGCGTGGCTAGGGGACCCAAAGCCTGACTATCGTCGCGTGCAAAGCTCAGTCCGCTAC
Source organism: Fonsecaea pedrosoi CBS 271.37 (assembly GCF_000835455.1). NCBI lineage: Eukaryota > Fungi > Ascomycota > Eurotiomycetes > Chaetothyriales > Herpotrichiellaceae > Fonsecaea > Fonsecaea pedrosoi. Next base: position 1,313,435 of record NW_013550613.1, on the reverse strand, counting down.
CACTGGAGATAACCATCGAATTGGACATCGATGACTCCGCAGTGCTGGTACTGAAAATGGCGTTGGCTGACTTGGAATAGAAAGTGCTGCGCCCAACGATCACCAGCGTCTCCGCAGGGCTAGGCTCGGAAATCGCTGCCACAAGTGCCTCCAGACCTGATAAAGACACGTCCACGACTGTCACTCTCGTGTCGAAGCCGCAATCCGCGATGCTTGACCGGAGGGCGTCGAATTCAAAATCAGTGGGTGTCCGGAGAGTATGGACCTTCGACAGAGGGGCCGTCTTGTCATCATGACTGGTGTCTGCAGCGTGGTGACCAACATCTGCATCGTCGTGTCGAACCCTTGCGTTCAGGATTTTCAGATCAACCTTGTGATTCTTGGCTAATTGCAGAGCGAGGCGTACGGCAAAGAGATCATCTTCACTGTCGCCTTGATAAAGCGCGAAGAGACGCGTCCGTCCACTTTCTGCCGATCTGAATTGGACGGTCGAGTTCATCTGATCTGCAAGACTGACTCCAGTAAGTGTCTTGTTTAGTTGTCGTGTTGAGCGATCAAGTCCTGGAGAGTCGATCTTGGAAGGTCCAGAGGGCGTGCAAAGGACTGTCTTGTCCAGGATTACACCAACGGGACATGTTGTTCTGGCCTGTTCAAAGATCTCTGCTGCAAGTGTTGCAAATTGTTTGTTCGCTAGCGGATCACCTGGCTTTGCGTCGAACAAGCTAGGGTACTCGGACAATGTTCCGGTCTCAGACCAAGGCACCAACACAAGATCACTCTTGATATCCCTGGCGCGGGACAATAACGTGCCTGAAAAGCTGTGATCAGGCACCACCGCAATCTGTCCACCCACTGCCATATCACACGATTGTCCAAAAGTGCCAAACGCCTTGATAACTGGGTCTCGTCCAGCAAACTCCTCGATCTCCGAGACGCGCATGACGCTGGACTCTCGTTCTGTTAGCTCCATGAGGCGCAGGCCGTGCACTTGGAGAGGGCGATGAAGTCTTGCTACCGAGCTCAGGGCTTGTGCGTTCAACATCGGCTCTTCCTTTCGGGTCTGGTCTTGATGCTCAACGGCATCCTGGTCTCCAGGTTTGTCGGCGAGGAGGGAAACCATGGTAAATAGACCAGGGAGACCATCGAGACGAAGATAGACCAATACCTTTTTTGCAACGTTGGTCGTGCGAAGAATGTCCGCCTCGCTGGTAGATTCCGTGTCAGTGTCGGGATGAAGCGGATTGCCATCCCAGTCAATCTTGCCTTGTTTCCAAAGCTCCAATTTCCGCTGATACCATGCCGGGTATAGCCACGTGGTCAGTGGCGTGGTTGCAAACGTGGTAACGAGAGCCATGACAACGAAAATGGTAAATGTGCGGGTGCTGAGGATTTTGGCTTGAAGTCCAATATTGAGCACAATCAACTCAACCAAGCCTTTGCAAGACATCAGAACGCCAATCGTGAACGATTCTCGCCAGACTAGGCCATTCAATCGGGCAGCCAGTGTTCCACCGGCGATCTTCCCAATGAAGGCGATTGCGCACACGCCAACCACATAACCCCATGTCAACCCATTGTTGAGAAGTCCTAGATTGGTGCCCAAGCCCGACAATGCGAAGTAAAGGGGAAGAAACAGCACGCCAACAAGATCCTCAATCTTTTCCGTAAGCTTGATGGCGAAGCCTCCTTCGTGAGGCAGCATGAGTCCGATTATGAAGGCGCCAAAAATGGGGTGGATGCCAATGATCCCAGTGAAGAATGCGGATGCCAGGACGAGGAGTATTGTCAATGCAACCACCGTTTGCGTCGGACCATTGGCGAGACTTCCCGTCCTTCGCAGGAACCACATGACGATTGGTCGCACAGCAAAGACCAAGAACAATGTGTAACCGACAGCGACTAGCAAAATCCACAGAGCGGTGAGACCGGCGCCAGAATTAACGAGGGCGACACACAGCGCAAGAAGGATCCAGCCCACGACATCATTGCCAACACCCGCCGATAGCACGATAACTCCAACAGGGGTGCTGAGTAGTTTCAAAGTTGTCAAAATGCGGCAAAGGACCGGGAAAGCCTGGATTCGGTAAGTGATGATTCAGTGCAACCAGATGAAGGGAAACATACAGTGATCGCCATGGCCACACCAATGAATAGCATGTACACGCCAAAGCTGATGGGAGCTAGACCGGCATCGCTCCGGAAATCACGGTAAAGGCCCCATGCAATACCACAGCCGAGCCCGAAAGGGAGAGCCATTCCAAGAGCACCCACACTCAGAGCAATGCGCCAATTGCTGGCCAGAAAGCGCAAGTCGACCTCCAATCCAACGAGAAACAGAAACAGCACCAGACCGAGATTGGCAGCCAGCGAAAAGGCTGGCATGGAAGCAGGGGGAAAGATGGCATTTGTGAACCCCGGGATCCTCCCCATGACCGAAGGACCCAGGAGGATGCCAGTGATGACCTCGGCGATCACTCGAGGCTGGCGAAGGTAGGCCAGAGGTACATGGATGATACGTGTGAGGATAATGACTATAGCAGCCTGAATTATGAAGAGTGTAATGGGATTCTTCGGGTCATATTGGGTGGGATTGAGACCTTCAAAGACACCGCCTTGAGGAACTGCTCGATTGGTGGAGGTGCTTGTGGCCGCTGTGGCATTGACCGTCCTTGTCAGGAACTCGGTGACGGTAGCATTGGCCATGATGGTCTATGTGCCGGACTTGTCACTCGAGATTCGACCAGGGAAAAAAAAAAGGAGAGGTTGAAAGAAAGTAAGAGTCGGGCAATTCGCGAGAAGGCGAGTGGTGTGCTTATGGCAATGGCATGTGGAAGGCCAGTGTCGATGCGGTCAGCTGCGTCGAGTGGACCACCAGGAGGAGTGGATGCGCTTGGACTGCGCTTGGTGATGGCGGGTGACCCTGGGTCTTTCTTGGTATATCTTGTCGACCAATCCAAGCCGGGCTTGTGGCGATGAGGCAAGCCAGGTGCCACTTTCAATGGTTCCGTCTGCCCGTGTGGAGACTCCGACTCGAGACACAAGAGAAGATGGCCCATTGAGAGAAATGTCCCGCAACAAGGGAGAAGGGAGGGTCAGGCGATGGCACCTCTCGTCTTTGTTCTGATCTCAAGGTCCTTTGAGGTGGGCGAAGTGGTGGGCGAACGTGGCGGATTGAGCCAAGGAGAAGTTGGATAGAGAGAAGAGATTGAAGACTGGTGAAACAGAGGACCAGAAAGTAATGAAGCACATTGGCCGTCGATGGTGTGTTTTTTGTCTGCAAGGACCAGGTGCCAGTTCCACGCAGTGCCTGCACACAAATGAAGGTTGAATTCCTGTTGCCTGCGGTCTTGGGGTTTCTTGACTTGCTTCCCTACTCGGTCCATCGCCCCAAAAATGCCCATGCTCGGCGCTGCGGGTGCGTGTCCTCGTGCCCGCAGGCGCCCTGACCAGTTAAGCGGCATGCATGAAAAAAAAAAAGGGCTCTGGCCCTGCTTCTTCATCTCCATACATTCCGCTTATTGACTCTTGGATAAGCAGAGATCAGCCCTGGCGGCCCCTATTGGAAGCTGTGCTAATTGGTGCTCAAGTCGTACAACGGACAACCTGACACTCAGAACGCTCAATACTTTGTCCCGTTCGCCCTCACAATCTGCCAACCCACATCCTTCGCCCATGCAAGACTGTTAAACTCGACCATGGCCATGTTGATCTGCTCCTTGTCCTCGGTCAAATATAGGAGGTCAACCCCCCTGACATCCTCCACCCCTGAACCTACTCCACTAGCAGCCCAGTAGAATGCGATTCGAGTGCAGTCGTGGAAAATGTCCAGTGTTGTCAAGAGTGGAATGGGTGGGTTTTCAAGCACGGCGGCGATGAAGCTATCCTTGCCAGAGATGGTGGCGTTTCCCAACTGCCTCGACGTTAACAATTGAGCAGGACTGTGTGCTAGCTAACACATACCGAATTCCCTGCTAGAGAATTGATCGAGTCGCTTGTTTCTAGATACTCGTCCGCAATCAGCGCTTGAGCTATCGCACTCGCATCCCCTCGATCTGATGAGGTAAGGATAGTCTTCCAGGATGTGACTATGTTCGTCGCTTGAGCATCACTCAGGCATCCGGTAGCCAGTACATCGCTTGACGCAGCGAAGGCAAGGCTTGGAGTCGCAGTGATAGTGATAGGTGGAATAAGAGCGCTCACGGTTGACGTCGTGGTAACGGTATCAACGATCATCGGGCAAAGTCTGTTCGCTCGTCCGAGCAGGTCAAGGAAAGAAGCTGAAGCCGACGATAGAAGCAGAGCTGCAATCGCGCTGGTCCACATCATTTCTGCTGGAGGAGGCAATGATTGACACGGTCGACGTACACGAGGCAGAACTTGCAGATTATGGCCATGTACTTTTTATAGCAGAGTATAGTAATCCCTTTTTTGCTCAAACACGATGTCGCGACTGGCTCTGAGACATGGCAGTCCAGATCGACTTGTCGTGTCACCTAAGGTCCGACATTCTTACAATTGCTGCCCAACTGCCCGGCAAAACAAAGCCAGGAGGTATTTGGTTCCAACCTCCGATCCGTAATTATGTTCCTATCAAAGGTCGCGTTCAGGTGATTATGTTTCATATGTGCGGGTAGAGAGCACAGATTCAAATAGAACCAAGGGTATATGGGTTCAGAACCTCAGCTCCTTGCTTCAGGACGCTATATATAGACTTCTTCAATACACATAGTAATGTAAGGTGACGGTGTCGCTCAGGAACGCGTGGCAGAGACCAATTTAGACTCAATAATGTAGTCCACGGCTCTGCATGGAATATGAAGGGTACATATACATGATTCTTCAACATCACCGATGGCGCTTGGCCTTGTGCGCCAACGGGCTTGCATTTGATGGGAGAGCTGACGGCCGTAGTGAGCTATGGCTTGGGCGCACTGGAGTCTGTGTGCAGAAACCACAGATATATGGCTCGGGTCTTCTCCGATGGTCGATACCCACACAGCTGGTATGTAGCCACTTCGAACACGAATCGCTGCAGGAAGCCGCATTAGTGGGTGCATCAAAATAAACTCGACGACGGGTTGACCATTTACCGTCCGGGATCGCAAAACTTACCATTGAATCATGGGTATCGATCCGTCGAGCATGGAAGACTTGCACAAGCAACGCATGCTCACATTGCTTGCCAGACTTTCCCTGTCTGTGCTCGGCGTTGCCAAATCTGGATCCGTGATTGTTGTCGGCGAGGCGTTATAATATGCATATTGACCTTGCTGCAAGGGAGGAGAAGAATGTAACTGCATTCGGCTATTGTGGTCCCCTTGTGCCGACGTGGACCGAGACCGGTCTTGAATGATGGCTCGCAATGCATATTGGGCATCACCAGTAGATTCTTCCTCCATGAGGGTGTCGTCTTCAATCGTAGAGCCAAGAATGGGCCGTTGCCTTCGGCCATGATGTACATCAGTCCCTCTGGTGTTTGATACACTGGAGACAGAGCTTTGATAAGATGACAGCCTGGCAGAGCTGGCCGACCCCATCGTGGAACGGGAACTGGTTTTGGAATGACCGGGCCCCTTATCCGATTGAGCTTGATCCTGATATCCCGCAAAAGCAAAGGAGTTGCTTCGACTGGAGACGATGTCAAAGTCTCTATCGTCAAACGACTCAGCTCCGCTGTCTGACGGTTCATCAAGGTCCATATCTCCAGTGTTCTGTGTCATGACTGTCTTGGCAACGCCATTTTCGTCGATTGCAAGCGACAGAGATGCTCGCTTAGCATTGCGGCTGCCGGTGAGAGTCCGCGAGATGGGGTCCGCGTTCGGCTTTAGGGGAGACGAGCGCCCTGACCGGTGTCTATTGGGCTCAAAGGATATGGGCGAATTGCGTCCTTCGCGGTTGCCCTGGGTCTGGAGTTTCAGACCGCGATCGTTCCGCACTCCAGTATGTGTCAGGCTCCGCTTGAGGCCCGGTCTGCTGTCCTTTTTCGGTGTGATGGGTCGTCGTAGGGCTTCCATAACCGACCGAGTAATGGACGGCTTTTTCACCTCCGCTCGCCTCATGCGTTTCATTTCTTCCTCCCGCTTGGATTCTTCGATCTGATGCGCGTAAGCCGGCCGCTCAGGAGCAGTGTTCTGCGCGAAGCGACTTGGAAGCTGGTCAAAGCTGCCGAACCGCCGTGCTGGCGAGCTTAGAAACATGCTTGGGTTCTCCATTTGCGGTTGAAAGACGCGGGGCGAGGTCGTGAATGGGGCGGGAAAGGCAGAACTGTCGACATTGGAATAACTGGCGGACCGGGGTAGGCTAGGCAAGTCATAAGGCTGCTCTTCGGACAATGGATCTTGTGCAACAAAACTGGGTACCACTGTAGACGAAGAGGCAAAAGAGCTACTCAGTGCCACTGGACTGTAGGCGAATGAACCATGGTACTGCTGGGATATAGAAGGATCATGGTAGTCGACGCTGGAGGGGTCCCAAAAGAGCCTTTGACTTGTGAATATTGGAGCCGTGACCGGCCCTACGGAGAACTGGTGAGCATACATGTCTGGAGAGAGTTGCAATGTTGGATAAAGGCCTGGAGACTGCTGCTGCATATATCTGCTCGGTGTTTCTGGGGGTCCCATCGAGGGCCTTTGGTTTGAAGACATGATGAAGGAAGTCGGATATTTAGCGTTTATGCCACCACAACTGGTGGTACTCTGCAACCGAAAGTGAGAACCCCTTCTGAACTCAAAGTCTCTTCAGAGCTTCAGCAATGTATGTGCTTTCGAGGTTCAACGATATAGAGAGCCCCGTCGCTGTAATTGCTGGCGGGGGTACGGGTCTCAGCCTCAAGGCTCGAGGTGCCCTATCACAATGTCCAGATCGACTGTCTTTGCCCGTATCTTGTGTGTCTGGTAACCTCCTCTTGTCTAACCTCAGAAGAAAGTCCTGTGATGACCGGCTCGGGATATTCGTCTTCGGTGTGGGACCCGGATAAGATCCGCCGATCATGAAAGTCTGTGAACTGGCGAGAGGATATCTCAAGCAACGGTTAGCTTGATCCGAAAGATAGACAGGACAGCAATCTTCTCACACAACCCCTTCCCTTACAGATTGATCAAAGATCCACTGAGATCATCCTTCTCAATAGGGATAGTGGGAGCAATGGAAATATCGCCTGCGCTCAGCACAAGTCTTCCCCCCAGGTTTCGGATTTTCTGAAAGGCCCAAGAACCGTAATCAATTTTAAGTTGGTCTCCTGCGCCGTATGTGCCTTTGGAGGTAAAGTTAGGTGGGAGGGCCACAAAAGAATTTGGAGAGAGTTGGTCCGTCCGTCAGAGAGGAATGCTGCACAATAATGTTGTCGAGGAAGAACCGACAATGCTCTCACTCAGGGTTGCATGTTGAAAGAAGGTCGTTTCCGGCAGACAACTTCTATCCCCTTGAGGCATCGGGAGTCATCTGTAAGGCCTGGGACATCGAGGGCATGATTGGACAGGCAGAGACGCAGACGGGAAGTTCGAACGAAAGCAGGCAAGGTTAAGCAAAAAATGGAATTGAACCTGAAGTGGGATGGGTGGATTGTGGATAGAAATTCTGACAGGGACCAGGTTTGGAGAGCCCCAAAGCCAGGCTCCCGGATGACAGAGGCAGTCAATTGACACATGGACAGAGACATGGCATTGGACAATGTCATGGTGGAGGTTCGCTTCTCGCCATTGTTCGCCATACGAGGAAGAAGCGGGCTGCTTGGGCCGATAGGAGGATTTTTTTTTTGGCGTCAAGCCTGCTACGAGTAGGTTGAGGGGAGCCTGCTTGGTATGAGGAGTTAGGGATTCAGGTACGATGTGTGGTGCGCGAGCAGGGCGAGAGAATGATAATCATTGGCACGCGAGCCCCGGGATGCGAGATAATGGGGCACGGAGAAACCAGATAGCGTTGGTACTTGGTACTGTACTTGTACCGAGTATTAGTTCATAAGTACCTCCATGGACCCTAAGACGGGTCCCCCTGTATGGGTCCCCTGTGGATGTCTTGTAGGGCCAAGCATCGTCATCGTCAGGCACTCAGGCACCCGGGAACTCTCAGGCACCCCCGCAAGCCCGACACTTAGGTACATGCCCCTACCTAGGTACTGTAGTGGCACTCTTAGCTAGGCGTTCGATGCGTTGGCCCCTGGCTAAAGATGCAACCTTCTCTTCCCACCCGCCCTGTGTGCCCTGGATAGCTATCGCTAAATTTCTCCCCAACTTTTTTCATCCTCCACTATGTGGCTTCATCCCAATTTCCACGACTGGCGAAATGGTGGGGTTCCTCATTGTCGATCTATGGTGTTCGATCGATTTGCCCTGGTATCGATGATGGTGTGAGGGCTATCAAGCATGATTCTTGGAAACATCATCCGCGGGCGGATGGTGACATTCCTACCTGCGTACTCATCAGTTATACAACTGAGCCATTTGTCAGGGTCGACGACGATGAAGCAATATTCGGTGCTCGTGGTCTGATCAGAGTATCATAACCTACTGTAAGTGGTCAGTCATCAATCTCCCAACCCGTTGACAACTTCACATGTGAAGAGGATGTTCCAGCCGCGGGAAACCCATTCTCTGAGGAGCTGTGAACACCTCCTCCGTCTTCGCTAACCTTACGTGCAGTGTGCATACCCGAGGCGTCCCGCTACTTCGTCCTTGTTCGCCGAAACCCCTGACGATTAAGCTGGTCTTTGGCTTTCTCTTCAGCTCTGACTTTGGTTCTTTCTTGTTTCGGTTAACGTTCACCTTCAACTCTCCTCGGCAGGTCTCAAACTTCGACATTGCCCCTCCAGGTCCTTGGTTTTTAGTCAGGACTGTTCCTTGCTCACGAAATTTGAGAGTTCTCAAGCTTCGCTAGAGCAGGCTCATCCCTGCTGCCCACGCTGTGTGGCGTTGCGAGGTTTTCAGCTGCTTCCCCAGACTTCACAAGAAAGGGGCTGTGAACCCCTCGCACCGCCGAGGCGATTACATGGATGGGGTTTGAACGCCATCCTAAGGTTGCTGAGGCCCAACAAATGATGATGGTCCGTAACTGGAGCGAGATTCCTCATGCTTGGGCTATCTTAGGAGAAGAGAAGACGTGAACAATCACTTTGACCCCTCCTTTGTGCCGCGGGAGGACTCTTGAAACCATTTCTCCTATCGAGCCCGTGGTGGGGTCCAAGATACGCAATATCCACGACGTACCGAGTACGGAGTGCCTAAGTACGTACATACAGAGTACTTGGTATGTACCGAGTCCCCAGTCCTTATAACCAGAAAACTGGGGACTGGCCGGATCATTGCCGGCCCCTTGTCCACTATCACGTCTGTCTTGGTCCCGATAGTAGGGCGGTACGTTGCCTTGATCTACGCTGCAGCTCTCCAGTGCTTGTTCCAGGTGTCAAAAGACTACACTTTGCGACGGCTTAACCTAAGGTACAGGTGGCGTGAAGGGTTGAGGTCAGAAAATCCCCCAGAGTGACTGTCATGCCAGTGGGTTCTCGCCCCGGGAAACTCCTGTGGTCGTGTAGTGTCTGCGCTGGCGCAAGGGGCCGACGATGTCACTGAGTGCTGACAGGCCTCGTTAAGCCTTTCGCAAGGCTGCCCAGCGACCATTACATTATGGTGCATGTTCGCTCCCACGGTCATCTGCCACGGCTTCTCACCGATTTTCGCCCTCGACAAGGGCAAAGTCCCGGTTCGCTCGGTCCAACTCTTCTCTTGCGCTGGCATGAGGAGAAGCAGGTACCGATCCTTCTTCCCGATGCCAAAAGTCATGACAGAAATGTCTTCCGTGACCATACATCTACACCGACGGTTCTTTCCGAGCCACTTTGTCATATATCACCCTACGCCCTGACGATCAGTGAAGATGACTCGCGGGCCGTTCCAGGAAGGGCAGACTGGCAGAAGCATGCTGAACTGATATGCGGCTCCGCCGTCTGCAAACTATCAATCTGTCGGGTTGAAAAGACTCCTAGAGCCCTTCATAGAGCAGGAGAAGGTCTATTGAATACCCGCCTTTTGATGTTGGTATAATATTTGTGGACCTGGTACTGCAGGTTCTAGGATGCTGCATATGTTTCTAGGCCTACGAGCAATTACAAGTATGGGAGTAGTCCTTCCTGAGGTTTGTAAGTTGGTATAGACGGCGCTTATTTCATAATAAGTCTCACTTGACAGACGTCCTCACTCAGGGGCGCTGTAGCTCAAAACCTTCATCCCCAGAGCCTAATGTTTGGATTTGGCGGTGGGGTGAGGCTGGGAGGGATATCCTTCAGCACTCGATCTATATATCCGCCGAAGAGTCGGAAATCAACAGATTATGATGCAGTAAAAGATCAGCAAGGTGGGCTCGCAGCACATGGGAACTCGGACCCCTGCAATCACGGACATGGGAATCCGCGGTTGATCTTCCTTGTCCCCTTTACTTTACCATTGACCGACCTTCAAGTGAGAAAACTAATGTGAACTGACTTGGCAGCTTGGTTGACATGCGGGCGGCTGAATGGCCGCAGAAATATGTCCAGAATAATAGGAGACTCTGCTACTGCGGAGCAACTGCTCACAAAGACGCACCAGTTGAACGCAGTCTGCGCAGTCACTAAACATCCTGTGAAGCACGCGAGTTCGAACTGGACAAAGCTTCAGACTCACCCACCCACCACTATCGCATCCCGACCTCTTCGCGTCCCAACTGTTGCTGAATACTCCCCCACAAAAAAGCGCGCTGATCAATGTCTACAGCCCTCAAAACCGTCCCGGTCTACTTGCTCGCGTCCGTCGTCCTCCTCGGCGCCTTTTCCCGTCTCACCCATGGCGCGTACACGCCTATATGGTATGCCTTCCAGGAATACCATTTGCCAGACGACGGCTCTACGGCCGCGACGGTGACGCCCGTCATCGACACTCTCGTCGGGTTCAGTCTCCTGTTCGGGGTGCGCGCCGTGAAACTCCTCGCCGCGTCGCTCAGCCTGTTGTTCTTCACGGCCGGGCTGGCAATGCAGGTCCACGCCGGGAAACAGTACAAAGGCGATGTGGCGCTGGTTGTGCTGGCTGTGGCTGCTGTTGCAAGGTTGCTTTCGAGATGAGAACAGAGAGAAGAGAGGGGAAAGGGGTGATGTAGGTTTGCAAAGGCTCTGAATTTCTTGCTGTTGGTGCGGATGAGATGAGATGAGAAGCAAGGCTTTCGCTTGCTACCGTAAGGGAATGAGGAGGAGGTGCTGGAGTTACCTGCATTATCATGGACATCCACGAGTCTCCCTCTTCCCCCAACTAGACATGATATGTTGAGGAGGCCCACACTTTGTCCACGATGGACTGACATCAATGAGATACCATTAGCACACGCGGATCAGGAAATACTCGCGTGGGTATAACATGACCTGCGAGTGCTATTGATGTCCTCAACATGCTACAATACATCCATTCGTTTCACCCTTCTACCGTGGCTGCAAAGGGTGTGCGCCTTTTCTCCAACATATTTCTAGTGCCGGCCAGATCTATCTCAAGCAAACCACGCAATCGGCTTCTATCAATCCTCGTCCTCATTTTCGTCCTCCTCATCCTCATCAATAGGTTCCACGAGCAGGTTTGCGCCCTTTCCCACCCTTGTGCCTATCGAACCTCCCCTTTCCAAATCATACACTATTCTGGGCATGGGCGACACCAGTCGAAACTTGTATTCATGCTCATACCCCTCTGGCTCCTCCGCATCCTCCTCCTCCTCCTCTTCCTCTTCCTCCCTTTGTTTTTCCGAATGTTTGGATTTGATGACCTCGTAACATTCCACAAAGGCATACAGTTCTTCTATCTCGGCATCTGTTTGAAATCTTCGGATGACTCGTTCGCCAGAAGGCAAGCGAATACTCACTCGAATGGCATCTTTGATCTCTGTATCCGGTTCTTCCGGAAGTGAACGAGCACGCCATCTCTTCCACTGCTCTCTGTCTCTCTTCTTCTTCTCTGCCAGTCTTGCCTGTTCTTGGGCTTCCAATTCTGCTCTTCTTGCCGCTTCCTCCTCTTCCCGTCTCCGACGAGCCCTCTCACGATCTTGCGCCAATGATCTCTCGTAAGCCGAGTCCTGCTCCCTACGTAGATTCTGAGTGGCCTGGCGTTCTGCCTGCTGAGCTCTAGCCGCAGTAAGTTGCGTCTGGTGGGTCGTCATCGCCGTGGCCAGCTTCGCAACCAATTCCGGTCCTGATATTGGTCCCACAGCACGCATGACAACTGTCATCGCTCCGGATGGTGCACCCGACCCTGGCTCCGAACCCTGACATATGAGTGCCGCAAACGGGAACTTGGTACACTGAAGACTCGCAGATACTTGGTAGGCTTCCGAATCTCGTACATCTCCACCCCAAAGTATCAAGTCAGACCGATGAGAGTCGAGGAATGATTTAAACTGTTGAGACAGTAGGGTCTCTCGGACCCAGGTATTATTGTCATCATGGCTGCGCGAGAGAAGGACCACAAGCATGAATTTGAGGTCCTTTTTGGCGGTGTCGAGGGCTAAGTTGAACCCGGATTCGGTGAATGGGAGGAGCGGCGCAGATGATTCTCCATCTTGATTCTCGGTGCCATATTCTTCACTGAATTCTCGTATGAATCTCCTTGCATTTTCAGCTGGTGGTAGAGCCCGCCTCTGGGTGCGTGATTGCGACTGGGATTGGTAGAGAAGGCGATGAAAGAGGCGGGAGAGAAACGTGGGAACGAGGAATCCAAATGGCGACAACACGGTTGTAAATACTCTGTACAGGATATTCACAGGAGTAAATATGATGGAGAACAATGTCGAAGGAGGGTATACGGGTTCGTTGACTGTGCCGCTCGTGTCAACTCGTGTAACTATGTCCCCGGGGCTTGCCAGGGGAGGTCTGGGAGAGGTGTGTGATGCTGCTAGAAGCGACTCATACTGCAAATTTGTAGTTTGGCGGGCAGAGGCAGGAGGCAGTTGCGCTTGTGCTTCGGCAAGAGGGTCGCTTGCAGGTTCACCATCAAAGAAGCGGGCCACAGCAATTTGTACGTTCCATTCGCATCGTCGTAGGAGCGGGATCGCGGCGATGGGGTCTTGATCGGTAACGGAGGTGTAGGTTTGTAGAGCTTCTAGTTGGGACGCAGTTAGTTGGGAGATGTCGGGGGTCGACATTTTTTGATTCGAGACCGAGAGGCAGGGATATAATCGAGGGGGTTATCGCTTCGATCGAACAGACATGGTCAACTATGCTTCTTTCCCTTCTCTTCAAGCCTTAGCTTCACGTATGGAGCCCTGCCTAGGGTGAGTTGCGGGGGCCCACTATATTCAAACCACGCCAGTTGTATAGAGGTGTTGTGTGTAGGGAAGGCTAGATCGTACCGGCCGATGACTAGAAGCTCGTGTGCTGATGGCTGCGTTTGTGTGGTATAGGGAACGTGTCCACGCGAAGCCGCGGAGTGGAAAGGCGGATGGATGTATGTAATCCGCTGGTTGGACCTTGGACCCTTGTGTTGCCTCGACAATCCCGCCGACCACCTCCATCTCTCACCTCGTATCACTTACTGTCCGCGAGACTTGACTCGACAAACCGCATTCCACACAGAGCGCGGCTGCGCTCAGAATCCTGGTCATATTTTTCCTGTTTCACTGCATTTTCTGGCTGGCGACTACGCCATTATCTTCGTTTCATCGCTACTATTTCTTAATTTTGGATATCTCAGTCGTCATGTACATTACCCTCGCTCACACCTCAACAGTCACAGGAACAGCCCCGGACATCTAGCCTGCGCACAGACTCGAACTGTGTCTCTCTCCAAGCTTGGCTCTCGCGAACCCAGGAAATGCCTTGATCGTTACCGAAAACTCCAAGCCTGCCCTCCCAAAGACTGATGGAGCAGCATGCTCAGGCGCAGTCAATAAACGATTATGGCCACAGTGATCAAAAGTAATGCGGAAGATACAAAACAGGCAGCTTCGTCCCCTAGACTCAAAGGCCGGGGTATGTTGGATGCTACTTTGAGGCTCGTTGAGAGGAAGATATAGAGCGCTGAGCTGTATTTGGACAGAAAATGCGAAAGACACTCTATGTCGCAATGTTACGATATACGGGAAGTGCCGCTACGAGGACAAAGGTACACTGGGAATAGCAGGTGTTGCACACAAGACTAACTTGCTGCTGCAGGATGTGCCTTCAACCACACCGTAGAAAAGCCTGCCTCTGATGGAGGACAAAATGATAGGTACGACTCAACGGTCTTGCCCTGCTTAAAATGAGGCACTGTTTTGCTGAAACGGAGGAAATAGTCAGTCGAAAAAGACGCTCAACGTCGACTCGCCGAGTTTCACACCCTCTTTCTTGTCTCCCAATGGCACCGCGGCTGCAGCCACTGCTATCAAGAAGCCAACGACTGGCATATCTCCGAAGGCAGCAAGTGCTGCCCCGTTCATGCCCAAGGCCATCATCTCCCGTGAGCAGATGTCCAGTGTCTCGGACTCAGACGACGCCGGTGGCTTACAACTTATGCCAGGATCGTCGAACGCTACTCCTCTTCGACAAGATGCCAAAACCCCAGATTGGGCGCTGCCTGACGTCCAAGAATTTGTACCCCGACGAACTCAAGAACCGTCTCTAGTGAGTTCTCTCAGAGCAGAGGTGCTTCCGTCCGATGCTTATAGGTACTGTCTAGACCAGTGAAAGCGAGATTCCTGTCTCTCATGCTTTTGAGACGTTTCAAACGAGCCATACCCCCAACCCATATCTCGATCACAGTATAAATGGAACCGCTTTTTATCAAAACACACCCGGTTTTCAGCAGCCGGTACGCATCTCAAACAGAGGCTGTGATGATGATGCTAACCACCTGCTAGGTACAATACCACCAATATGCGCCTATTGGCCACTACAACGCGGTCCTCACTCCCTACCAGCGCACAGTGCATGACCTTTTCATCCCCAACGATCTCCGAGAGGAAATTCAGAAGAAGTCAGCGGCAGCCCTCCAGATACTACCCAGTATGCGCCGCTGTTTCATAAGATAGGGTGGTACGATGCTGATTTTGCGCTCCAGATTCGCAGCTACCAAGTCACATCGAGAGTTATCACTCTCTTGTCCCTCTTGATACAGCCCACAAAAGTTCAAACATATTTGGAGGTTATACATCTTGGGTGTATAAAGCGCAATCAAGCGCCAATGGGCACTTTTTCGCCCTCCGCAGAATTGAAGGTATGATCTTGAACTATACCACTCCATCGACCTCGTTGCAGTCTTCAGAAGCTCACGCTTTCACATGCAGGCTTCCGCTTGACAAACGAGCACGCAATCCGCGCTGGACAAGCTTGGAAAAATATAATCAGCGCTAACATTGTCCGAATTGTCGACGTCTTTACAAACCGCGGCTTCGGCGACTCATCCCTCTTTATCGCCACAGAATATCATCCTCTGTCCAAAACCCTTTTGGAACACCATCACCTTGGACATTCATACAATCCTCGTCCCGCTCGTTCTAACAAAGACCAAGCCACGGAGCCTGCCTTGTGGTCTTACGTCGTGCAAATAGCCTCTGCTCTGAAAACTATCCACAACTCTGGCTTAGCCGCTCGAATCCTCGACCCCAGCAAAATCCTTGTAACAGGAAAGAATCGCATCCGTCTGAACGGCTGCGGCATTCTGGATGTGGTGCAGTATGACGCCAATACCCACACACCTCTCGCTCAGGTCCAACGACAGGATCTCGTCAATTTTGCCCTGGTTGTCCTTGCCGTTGGGTCAGGATCCCTGGATGTGGGTCAGAATTTTGCTCGCAGCATGGACACTTTCAAACGTTATTACAAGCCCGAGCTTCAAAACGCCGTGGTGTGGTTATACTCTGCAATGCAGAACTCGGAGAAAACCATAGACGGATTCGTCACTCTTATCGCAAACCAAATGATCACCGCTTTCAATGCGGCCCTTCACAGCGACGATACTCTATATTCTGAATTGTCGCGCGAGGTGGAGAATGCGCGCCTGGTGCGCCTTATGGCCAAAATCAACTTCATCACTGAACGCCCTGAATACAATCATGACCAGTCGTGGAGCGAGAATGGGGAACGCTATTTCCTCAAGTTGTTCCGTGACTACGTCTTTCACCAGGTTGATGCACAAAACCGACCAGTCGTGGATCTCGGCCATGTCCTGATGTGTCTCAATAAATTAGACGCGGGTACGGAGGAGAAGATCATGCTCGTGAGCCGGGACGAACAGAGCGTGTTTGTGGTGAGCTACCGCGAGCTAAAAAAGGGGGTGGAGAGCGCATTTCAGGAATTAGTTGGGAAGAGGGGAGGACCTTTGAGGTAGGTAAACTGAGCAGGACGACCTGGAAAGAGGGATTGATGGAATCTAACCCGTCCAAGAAAATAATCTTCAGCACCTGGAATGCAACATGTGATAGAGAAACAGAGGGACCTTTGCTTGGACAACACCGATCTGCCAAGGGGAACAGAAAGAAGATCTGTTTTAGGAAGAGCGCCGAAGGACCGATACTCATTGCAGACGATATGATGGAATTTTGAAATGGGGCGACATGACTATGATCTTGGGAGAGAACAGCCGGAGTGTAGGAAGATTGGTAGTGAAGTTTAGAAAACAAGAAACAAAAAATTGTAAATCTCTGTTTGTAACTCTGCTGTTGAGCCCCGTGGATGGAGATCTTCCACCGCCCTCGACCAGATCATGTCGTGAAGCAGGTCGGGGAACGACCTGCGACACCCAGATGTTGGATGCATGATTTCGGAGCAGAAGCAATGATACACTGGGGTCTGGCATTGGAGACCTTTCGCGCGTAACGTGGCCTCGGTCGAGCACTCGATCGATGAATGCAATTGATGATCCGGGTAACGTCAGGCTGGGCGCTAGGTCTCTGTGCTGAGGAAACGTCGCAGGATGGTGTTCGCCTGTCTCTCTCTCTCTCTCTCGCTCTGGACTTTGAGTTTTGAGGTTGGCAAAAGGCTGAGTGTTGTGGCTCTTGCCATCAATCACTCTTCTGGCGGTTGTTGGAAAGGGTTCTCAATCTCTTCACTCCCGTCGACCGGAGAGATCAGGACGAGCAGCGTGCCGCGGGCGACAACTAGGCCGAGTGGTCTTGTTGTCTCGTTGCCCTCGTCATCTGCCATTGCGGGAACTGTTAACTGCAAAGCCTTTTGCCATCGGACGTGCGGTAAGTACGCTGGGAAGTGGAAAGAACTCACCTCTCATGGTTTCTTTGACATCATCCAATACCAGATTCATTAATTGGTCGTAGCCTTTGAGTGTGCCGACAACTGACAAAGACGAGTTGAGTTAGTACAGGAAATTTTTGCTGGCGTTTTGCTTTACCCTTGAGGTCCAGCCAGAGAATTTCGGGACACAAAAAGAGGACATACTTTCTCGTCCACCATTGAACTTGACATTGATCTGCTTCTCGACGTATTTGCTCAGGTCCAGGATGTTTTCCTTCTTGGGCTTTTCGTGTGGTTGATTGGACTGCTGCGAAGATGCGCCGGCACCACCACGACCGCCCCTACCACCTCCGCCCCCTCTTCCGCCTCCTCCCCGGCCACCTCCACGAAAATGGCCTCGCTCGGACATTTTCCTTACCTGAGAGTTGAAGGGGTGGTTTTGTTGGTAACACAGGGAAATTTGTGTCTTCCACAAGAGGTTGACAATGAAGGGCGGAAATTGACTCCCTTAGCCGTAAAGAGTCTAGTGCGTAAAATTGGCTTGTGTGTGGGTGAGGGAGGGGAATCTTGGGGCGTGATTCAGAACCAAGTTGGGACAAGCTGGTGGTTTGTGTGCCTGAAGCCCTGGTCTGGTTGTCTGGGAAGGGGGCAATCGGTGATTTGAATTGTCGTAAAAGCCGAAGGCCAGCTTTGGAAAAATCAATGGGTGGAGTGACGTGTACGAGGGCCTGGTAGAGGTAGAGCTTGCAAGTCAAGGGTCATCAAGTGCCAAAGGGGAGAGACGGGGGGGCTATGTCGGGGGAAGAAGATGATGGAACAAAGGGCGAGATGTGAATGGTGCGCCACGATTTCCGCCGAAGCCACCGTCAGGGCATGCGGAATGGTTATTGCCAATTGGGCGGAGCGCCGCCCTCGGGCTTGCGCACGGATCTTGCCTCCACCTCACCCTCCCTTGGACCACTTGTCACATTGCTCCTTTCCGTGCTTGTGAGCTCATGATAACGGGGGTAGCGATGATGGCGCAGGGCATAAGGGAGAGACAGACAAGATGTTCGGGAGGACAGGAGGAGGAATCAACACGAACCGAGGAATGAGATAGAAGTGAATGGCTGCAGAGGAAGAAAGGTGCAGGTGTGGTTGGATTTCCCCCACCAGTCAAAAGGCGGACAACTATGCTTTGATCTCTGCGCTCTTTGCCCTCTGGCACTTTGGCTCACCCGAGACTCCCATTCCCGCCCAGCCTAGGGCCTGGGGGACGAACCCCGCGCACCCACTAATGCCAGCCCATCATGCCTACCTACGCCTACTACACCAACTACCTGGAAGTTGTTGGAAGGAACACTTCACCCCCGAACATGACCGTGGCTTTCTCCTCCCCTCCTCCTCTAGCTTCCGAGAAAAGTGCAGGTACGGCAGCACCATCGTATAAGCGCAGATGGCCATCTCGATCCGAGGATGTCTACAATTCCTGCTCGGTACAGAGGTCTGGTTCTAGTCCCAGTCCCAGTAGCGCCCTGCTGGTCTCTGCTGTATTTCTCTTCAACGTCCACGCGTCCCTTTTCCCCTCCCATCAGCCACCGCGCAATAAATAATAATTAATGAGGTGGTCGTTGGTGGCAGTGAGCCAAGTGCGGTGCCTTAGTTGCCCACTGTTGCCGTAAGCTCTCAGCCATGGGTGCCGCTCGGAGAGGGGAAGTGATAAGCCCCGCGTACGCCCAACGACTCCCTTATTAATGATCTATTGCCTAGGCTGTTGTTGGCAGCTGATGGGCCGG
The DNA here is from genome assembly GCF_000835455.1 of Fonsecaea pedrosoi CBS 271.37. Taxonomy (NCBI): domain Eukaryota; kingdom Fungi; phylum Ascomycota; class Eurotiomycetes; order Chaetothyriales; family Herpotrichiellaceae; genus Fonsecaea; species Fonsecaea pedrosoi. Next base: position 1,294,493 of record NW_013550613.1, on the reverse strand, counting down.
AAGGGCCTCTTGGAAAACTTGGTTGGTCGCCGCAACCCGTGCTCCGTACCTCTCCCCCCTTCCCCCATCCAACCATCCAACGACCATCCATCGAACCCGCTCCTTCGCCGCCCTCGGCCGCCCTCCTCGCCGTTTCCACCTTGCACCTTGGATACCTGGCGAGCTGGTACTATTCCTCTCCTCTCCATCTCCTTCCCTCTCTTCTGACACCCACACATTCTCTTTCTTTTTCGCTTCCCCTTGCTCCGTCTTCACCTCTTTGTTGTTGTTTGGCACCTGGTTTTCGCCCCATTGGCCGTAGCCTTTTCCTGTGTCCTCCCGGACGTATCCCTGGGTTCGCATTTCACACTACAGCCTCTCAGACCAGGCCCAAGCCACGTGCCGCAGCTTTCCCTTCCATTCACTTCTGCTACCCTTTTCTCCTCCCACCTACCTCTCCTTCTCCTCTCGCACTTACTTCTCGCGACCATCTTTGACTACGACCTGGGTTTCTCCTCCGCTCACGGCGCTGCAGCTTCAAGAATAGCTTTTGCCCAGCTTGGGCCAAACTATTCGAGGCTGATCCCGCAACCCCTCCACGATTCTCCGCCCGCGCCTTTTCTCGACTTCACTTCCCGAGAGCTTCTTAGCTAAGCACGCGCAGCCCGAGCACACCAAAGGTGACTCGGGCTCCCTCCCTCCATCCTCTATGCCAAAGCAATGGAACGTCCATCGTCCGTGACAATGAATTCCGAGCAATCTTCGTCTCTCAAGCGACCTCGCTCCCCAACGGAGCCCCAACCCCTCCCAGCAGCAAAGGTCCCGCGGACTGCTGCGAACCACTTGCAAATCAACTACCTTGTGCGGCAACACAAGGATACTATCCCCCTCGTCACAGTCAATGACAAGCTTCCCGAGATAGCTCGCCTGCTGGGGGAATACGATGGGGTCATACAACGCCACGAGAGCATGGCAGGTAACTTGGGAGCATGTCCTGTCGGCCCCATCCTGGTTAAGCGATTCGAGAAAATGTTTGACGGGCCGCCCAAGATTCTCAAATCTCACGCAAAGGATGCCCATGTGACCTGGTTGGACGTGGTCGAGTTTGCCCAGAACAATCCCAAGCAATTCAACCTGGAAAGAACTCGCAACGGAGTGCGGGTCTGCCAGTTCTACACCAAGCAGTGTCGGGTTGAGATCTCGGAGGAGGATTTCGTCCTCATCGCCAGTGGCATGCCTCAAAAATTGATCCCCCCTCAGCCCATTTTGGAAGATGAAGAGAAGGAATTAGGTGTCATGGATCTCTTGGACCGCAATCTTGGTCAGGTCATTCAGCTTGCAGATCAAGGTATGTTGCCAATACCTCATAGTTCCCTACCTATCCAAGCTAACCTTGAGCAGTGTCTGGCCGAGCGCGACAACTGATCCACAAGATGAAAGGTCGGCGCACAGCCATATTGAGCAGACGCGACCAGGAAGCCGAGGCCAAAAGACAAGCCACAAGAACCGAAGCTGCCCCCGGTTCGCCCATGGACACAAACGGAGTCGGCAGCGCCCGCGCGGTAAGGAGTATCGAGGTCTCTCAATCGCCTCCGGTCGGATTTACCGCGGTCAACCTAAGACAGTCTACAGCTGCGGAATCAGATCTGCGGCGTGGATCTTCCTCCAACGACCTTCTACGAAGTGCTGGCGAGGAGACGTATGGCTCGTCAAACGCGGGAAATGTCACCATCATCAATGGCAAGTCGATTAAGGATGCTTCCCCAGTCCAGCGTACCGAGATGATAAAGAATTTCCTGACGCCAAGCGAACGAGAAGCTGGCTTGACCGAAGATACCGTTCGTCGTTCTTCTCTAGGAGCTGGCACTAGTCGAACACAGGCGATGCATGCGTCCTCTGCGGAGAAACCACGTTCCCGTTCAATCGAACTAGCAGCGGCAAGCATATCGTCGGTGGCCATCCCGAATACGCCGGCTTCCTTGATGCCTCATATGAAGCCAATCACGCTAGACAGGGATGACGGTGGACCATTCAAGGCAGAGATGGTGCGACGAATGGACAACATGTGGAAGGGTGACCGGGTGATTCCTCCGTGCGATCGATGCCGGAGACTGCACATGGACTGTCTGAAGAACCTCACAGCGTGCATGGGATGTACTAAAAAGCATGCCAAATGCTCGTGGAAGGAGGTCAAAGAGGAAGAATTGCAGCTGACAGCTCCGGGGTCCGCTTCGCCCGACAGGGAAACAGCAGGAGAAGAGTTGGGCAAGGAGAGTCCGCCACCTCTCTCGGCGGGATCCGGCATCGAGGGCGGTCGCCAAACAGATGACATGCAGAGGTCTGCGACCATTGCCCGAGCCTCGCTAGATCTGGCAGGTGAAAGGTCTTTGAATTCAAAGGACAGTGGGTCACGGGAGCTACCAGCAGAGTCGACTGCACAGCTTGAGACGGCCCCTTCGAGCGGTTCGACGGGGCGATTTGACGTCCGGCCACCGCCGCTGATCCAACAATTGCAAGATGCTGCAGCCGAACGCTCGCCCACCGCACGAAGTTCTTACCTTTCGACGTTCTCGCCACGAGAGAAGGGACGAATAGACGACCATGATGATGACGACGAAGGCGATCGATTGCAGGCACTAGCAGCACAAGTCTACCGAAGCGCGTCTCAAGGCGGACATCGCTAGGAGTGCTCCAAAAGAGGTTGTTGAATCAGCATGAACGGCGTTGATCTGGGTTCAAGGAGGTGAATGGTGCTTGTCGAGGGTAAAAAAAGCTCAAGCAAATTGGCAGTATTATTGGTATGAGGAGATGGCATGGATCTGCCAGGAGCATAGGTCATCATACTGTGGTTTGAACAGTTTCATTCAGCATCGAGCGTTGGTTTGTATTATTGCAATAGAGCATTTGATGTTTGGAAGGGAGGAGGCATGAGGCATTCTGACGGAATAGATTCCACAGCTGGGGGCTTGTGTACGATGGCACTGACTGAACTGACCGCGAATGTACGAGGGGATTTTGTCATCCTTTAGTACGGAGATGGTGGATATGTAGACAGTGGTGACAGAGACACGGCGACGGGGCCAGACAGATGCCGTCAAAAGCCGCTTTTTTTCGTACAGAAGCAACTGCCCCTCAATGGTGGATGGTGGGGAAGTTTGTCCCTTTGCCGATGCATTTCGCTGTCGGATGATACAAGCTGCTCCACCATCACCTTTTCTCGCTGTTCTCTGACCACTCACCACTCGGCCAACTGACCAACTGACCAATTGCCGCATAAGCAAAGATGGCTTTGTTATACCCGTACACGAGAGGTTTCCTGCAGAGGCCCGTCATTGCTCACATTCGCCCTTTGTGGTTCCTGAAGTCGTGAGCAGTTAGTTACCAAGTCTTCGGATCCTCCCCCCTCCAGCAATTACCCCACGATACCGGGGGTGGAAAGGACAGAAGAGAGAGGATTATCGCTTATTTTATAACACTGGCCTGGGCTCTACTATGTTTGTGGTCTTGTTCAATCTTCCAGCCTTTGTCTTGTTGTTGTGAATTTTTGCTCAACAGTGTCGCCATCCTCCGTGCGCTCCATAGACAGTCTACTCCCGACGAAAGACTACCTCCCTTCGAGACGATCGATACAATGGACCCCTCCCAAGTCACGATCCCGCCATTGAAGGACTTGACAATCGACAACATCACCGAGAATGTCAACCTGATCAACTCCGCTAACCCGGACCCGCGGTTCAGATACATTCTCGAACGGCTGGTGGTGCACCTACATGACTTTGCCCGTGAGACTCGGTTGAGTACGCAGGAGTGGATGGCGGGGATCCAGTTCCTCACCAAGACAGGTCAAATCTGCACCGATGTGAGGCAGGTACGTTTCTATACCCAGAACCATAGTTCTCCTTTTTCAGCTTGTAACGTCTCAAACTCTGGCCGAGAATCGTGATCACTGACATTGCCTGATGGTGGGCATTGTAGGAATTCATCCTCCTCTCCGATATCCTGGGCCTCTCCTTGCTTGTCGACAGTATCGACCACCCCAAACCCAAAGGTTCCACAGAGGGCACCGTCCTCGGACCTTTCCACACACACGAAGCCGAAACCCTGGAGCACGGGAGTCTCATGTCGCACGACACCAACGGCGAACCCTTGCTCGCGATATGCACGGTCAAAGATGTGTCAGGGAACCCGATCGAGGGAGTCAAGATTGACATCTGGGAGACAGACTCGTCAGGACACTACGACGTGCAGCACGCCGACCGAGACGGGCCGGACGGGCGATGTATCATGATCAGCGATGCCCAGGGGCAATTCTGGTTCAATGCCATCGTGCCGGTGCCGTATCCGATCCCGCATGACGGACCTGTGGGCCAGCTGTTGAAGAAGTTGGGTCGACACCCCATGCGGCCATCGCATATGCACTTCATGTTTGAGAAGGAAGGATTTGATCATCTGATAACGTGAGTTCATCAACACCAATCTCTATCCCCACCACAGGTCTCGGTAGGTGAGAAGATTCATGTTGCTAACTTCACGACCTTTCTTTTCTCTAGAGCCCTGTACCTAAAAGACGACCCGTACGAAACCTCGGACGCGGTCTTTGGCGTAAAGAACTCGCTCATCGTCGAACTCGGCAAATGCGACGCCGAGACGGCCCAGAAATACGGTGTCAAGGAAGGCACGGCGCTCTTGAGACACGACTTTGTGCTGGTCACGGACAAGGAGAGCGCTGACTTGCGGGCCGAGAACTCGAGGCGCGCGCTGGAGAAACTGGGCCGGCGGGTCAAGATCGTGCAGGGTCTGCCCGTGCCGGATGTCGATTGATTTGAGGGTTTGATATACGATTGAAACCGCGTACATTGTAAATGATGAGTTTATCACGGCTTTTGTTTTATTTATACGTAAGGTAAGGAAAAGGGCTGAATATGAAAACTTGAGCAAAAGAGAGGGACGTCGAATCAAACGAGAAGAGAAGCGAGCAAAGAGAAGGAAAGATTAGAGAGAAGAGTCGAGGTAACGTGAAATGAGATGAGGAGAGGTGAGGGTAGGTGAGAAGGTAGAGCGACCTACCTACCGACCTACCGACCTAGGAAATGTACATATATGCACGTATATACGTATACACATGTGTAAATGTATGTGGCCCGTGAACGTGTATACGTGTATATATACATGCGTAGCGAGCTAGCCACCGTAAATACGTGCATACTACAAGTCCAAGTCTGTGTCTAGATCCAAGTCAAGGTCCAACTCTGCCTTGCACGATTCGGTTCGGATGTGCAGAGTCGAGTCGAGTAGAGTCGAGTCGAATCACAGGGTACTGCATGCTTCTCATTCGATATATCATATGATATCTGATATCTGATATCCGTCTGATGATATGTTTGGTAATATAGATAGATATGTGGTAGATACCAAGAAGGTGATAGAATAGGTGATGTTGTGATGGAGCGTTGATTAACTTGCTCGCTCAATTGCTCAATTGCTCCGGATTAAGTCACCGTCGATATCATCTTCCCCCCCATTTCCCATTTTACTTTCCCTTCCTTTCCTTTTTCATCTGCCCACCCCAATCGAGACATCTCCAGCCATGACGGCATCGTTCCCATATAGACTAGAAATTTCCAGTCGTCTCCCAACTTCATCAAAGCAATTCCGCATCTCCAATAGCACATGAAACCTCTCATCTACCGGCTCTCCGAGAACAAAGGCGACTCCTGTCGCTACACGGGGAAGATTCGTGGCAATGTCCGGGTCAAGAGATCGACAGGATATCACTGACAACCTCCTACGAGGGAGGGACCACAGGGAAGCTGGCATCGGCGGTTTGAGGGAGCCATGAGGCCCGATCCTTGTCGTAGATCTCGGCGGCGGGTTTGCCCCATTTGTCGGAGCCCTTCAATAGACCCGTTCGGATGACGATCTTATCATCACCTGTCGTGCATGCCGTGTCAGCAATAGGACATAGAATGAGAAGGCATAGCTGGTAGGGTTGAGATGGTAGCTATGTAGATCCAGTTTCACAGAGAAATTGGACCTAAATAGCCAGACAGTTTGGGGGAGGTGGTTCCGCGAACTTACCCATCACACGCTGGTGGTGGTACGGCGAGCACCCGCAGTTGGGACACATGTAACAATCGACTGAGTTACCTGTTTATGTGCCACGAGCAAAGGTCAGCGAATTGGTCTAGAAGGACTTCGATCTTCCAACACCCCCACTGGGGAGAACAGGCCACCAAAAGGTTGTACAAGGAAAAACGTACCCGAGTCACCCTTGTAGGAATAGACCTTCAAATCACCCTTGGTCAGGTGGAAGTTGGATTTGGGAATGATTTGGTTCAAGGTGAATTCGCCGCCGCCCATCAACTTGCAAGCACCGCAGTGGCAGAGAATGTGCTTCTCCTCTGGGATTTCAGCGGTCCATTCGATGGCGCCGCAGTGGCAGACTCCCTTGTATTCAGGCATGGTGGAATGATGGTTGGAGACGAGATGTGAGCTGGAAGATTGAATTCGAGTTCTGGCGAGCGTTGAAAGAGGTGTTGGTTGCTGTTTCAGATGATGGAGGAGGAGAATCTTTGAGTTTCCGACGTCGAAGGAACCCTTATATACCTCTCGACAGCTTCCAAGCTCAGAGATGAGGTCAAGATAGGGTGCTTGTGGAATAGGTATTTGGAATGCTCTGGGCGAGGGCAGCCCGACCATTACCATTGGAGGGGTTCAGTGGCCCACAAGCAGCTGCATTTGGCTATCATGCTTGTCCCGCCTATTGATCCTTTCCCCTTGGTGCCCCTGACCGCGTCGTTTCGTCATATGGCGGTCCACGTCAGAAATGGGAGGGGCTCAAGGCAGAGTGACAGATAGCAGCTGCAGACGCGCGCAGAACTGCTGATCATCTTCCTTCCCCGCGGTCGCTGGACAGACAAGGATAGCCTGTTGTCTTTGAGCAGAGCTCCTTTCGTGGAGCCCAGCTGTTTCAGCTTGGGAAGATTCGCAGGCCAGTCCCCAGCACAACAGAGAATCAAGTCGAAGCTATCGGACCTCAGGGCTCATTGCCAGCCCATCTTCAACTTGCCTATTACAGATGGAACACAATCGTCACAAGAACCATTCCCTCGTCCCTCGCCGTAGTCAGCAGTTCCCACGCTTCCCGGGCACTTGCTTACCATGCATAAACTGTATTCTTCTGTCGGATTGTCCTCCCACCTGTCTCTTTCCAGAGCCCAATCTGAATAAGCTTCTTCCGAGCGAGCAAAACGGAGGGTGCCGTGGGTTGAAGCCGGGTTGTTTTCAGAAGAATGGTGGGGGTAAACCCGGGCTGTTCGCTGTGGGTGGACGTCATTCGTGACAGATTCTTTTTGCTAGGATCAGCCTAGGCCTTTAGGAGAGGCTGTCCGCGCCGTTCTAGTGGTTGAGGGGCAAAGAGGGGGAATACGGCGCAGGAACTTCGGGTGCTTCGAAGAAGGAAATGATTTGGAATGCGGAATGGGTAGCGCGGCAACGGGCCCAGTCAGGAAAGGTGCTGACGGTGTGTAAGAAGAGATTAACAGAGTAGCTGGTGGTAGCTATCCGTTCCGTGACCTTTAGCTGCTCGCTTCTCGTTCTCCGAGCTTCTTCTTTCAGCTCGGGCAGCCTTTTTCGTCCTTTGCGCTTCTTGACGGAGAGCCGGCGGTGAGTTGAAAAATAAGACGAAAATTGCTTTTTTGTCTGACAACCCAAGTATTGCCACAAACACCACCATTCACAGTCACTGTGTCTCTTTTAGCTGTCATTTCAAATCCTAGAGACCCTGCCACCCTCCACGGGAAGCTTGCGCGCAATTGTGTATCTCAAATATCAATCCTCCCCCTTTCACCCGAAGCTGTCAGGTTTCATCAAGTCGCCGACCTCTGGCTAGTTCTCGGGCTTCACGGTATGAAAAGAACTGTCACTTTGTGGAGAGGGATAAAATGATGTCGGAGAAGGGGGCGAAGTTCTGGGTCGATGATTTACAGACGACATCCCACTGTGGTTTTTATACACTCTGGAAATGGTTTTGCTTCTTTGATTAGTATTCTCTCCACGAAGCAGGGTTACTGACTTGTCCAATTTTGGGAGTAGTCCCTGACCATCCACAAGTGGCCATCCGAGCTCAACTCTGGATCAGGACGAATCAAAGCTGCTGCGCGACTTTGCAGCTTTTGTTGAATGGTCTACATGTCTATTGAAGACGCCCCGTCCAGTTCTTGAGTCTAGCTTCCTAGGACAAGTCGATCGGTCCACCGGAGCTGACTATTACTGACTCGACATGGACGTTGATCAACCTCTTGGTATCCGCAATACGCAAGAGACATCATCGCAAGTGCATATCATTGCCCGCTAGGTTTCCGCCCCACGACGACTGCCATCAGATAGACAAAGCACTTCCCGCTGGCTACCGCGGCCGACATCTTCACCAGAGCCTCTTCCAGCTCCCGCGTAGCCTCGGGCGACTGTCCAGGGCGCCGGCGCAGAGTCGCAAAGACCTCATTCATTGACATGACTACCAGGTCTGTTTCATGCTTGAGCAGATGAGGGAGGACCGGGGAGACCCTCCTGTCCACGTCGACCAGACCATTGTCCGCAAAGACCTTGTCGAGATCGCCGTAATGCTCCGCCGAGTTGAATCCACCGACGTATTTTTCAATCGTCTGGAAATAGTCGGGCATACCCGGCAAGGGAGTTAGGGGGGATTGCTCATCCAAAACCCCCATCGCGGTCGAGCAGCATTCGTGCCATTGAAGGTATCCTCCGGGCTCTGAATGACGACGGTTTGTTCGTGGTTAGTTTTTTGTTCGAAAGGGGGAAAGGGGAGAAGGTGAACAAGGTCTTGCGACTCACTCAGCATCCTGATCAGCTTTTCCACCACCTTTGCCTTTTCTCGACCGTGCAATATCGTCGAAACCGCCCGGATGTACACGACGTCGAATCTTTCACAGTACTGTTCGGGAACAGGGTCGAAGAAGTTCCACACCCCGAAATAAGTGTTTGCCGGACGGCTCCAGGGGTGAGGATATTGGCCAGCCGATATATCGAGAGCGACGACCTTGCTCTTGGGGTGGTCGTGGGCTAGAGTGAGTGCCACAATCCTGTTTTTTTCCATATCCTCTTGTCAATCACCCCATGTTTTTTTTTTCTTTTTCGGGCGTCTACTTGAGGAGGACATACGCATTACCCGCTGCAACGTCCACAATTTCCGGTGTCTTTATTTCCGACAGCCTCTTTTCGACTGCGGGATGCAGCAAGAATCCCGCTTTGGCAGTCCACACAAAGTGCTGCGACGTGAGTCTTGATATTCGTTAGAGACAGCGACTAGTTCATCGATGGCGAGCAACATACCGCGCAGAAGACAGGAAAGTTCGAGAGAAAAAATACTCGTCACCTTGGTCGGTGTCGGTGTCGTTGGCCATATCGACGATACTTCTGATGAATGAAGGGGCTTGCTAGGCAATGCCACCGCACCCGAAGAAAGTTCCAGGTCCACTGATTATATTACCTCCATCATCTAAGCGGTCGGCTACACTATATTATATAGCCTTTAATGTTCTCTTACGCGTCGCGATCGTGGTGGTGGTGCCAGATTTTGCTCTCTCTCTCTCTTCTGCTCTTCCCCTGGACGATTGAATCCACCATGATCCATCCATCCACCATCTATTTCTTGAGCCGCCAGCCCGAATATGGTGTGTGTGAGTGTGCGTGTGTGTGTGACAGTGAGTGGATGGTGTATCTAAAAGATCCCCTCCTTCAGCCAGCGAGCGAGCTGACCCTTGCCCTGAACCAGAGCGAAATCCAGATACAGTCCAGGCCAGACGGGCCAAACAAGCCAGATAGACACCTTGCCTTACCCTGACCAATACCATAACATTACTGGCGAGACATTCATAGAAACGGGCATGTCAATTCTGGGAGAAAGGGGTGACTAATTATGGGATGAGCTACTCTACTCGTAAGTATACAAGTCCGGCGAGTAGAGTATGCATATTCTCCTCTCTCTCTCAGCGGGCATCGCCCTCGGTGTTCACCCGCCGCCACGACTCCTCCCTTAGGAACACCCCTCAGCCCTCATCTGGTAAAAGGGCTTTAAACACTGTATCTCTGCAAACTACCGTACGAGTAAAAGTCTGGTTCTATAATGATGGGGAACTCGACATTATGACTTGTGACAATGTGACACTGCGACGACTGGCTGTTTTCCCAGCGCCACTATCCGCTGAGCGCCTCCAGAGCTGATGTAAGAATGTAAGAGTGATATTCGACGAGAGCGCAGGAGGACAAATGTAGAAAAAGGTCTTTCTGTCCAAAAAGATGTGAAAAAAAAAAATTCTTTTTTTTTGTCTCTCTCCCTCCCTCTATGTATATAAATACTTGAGATTCCAGGAATAAATTCCAATATGCATGGCACGACGAATACTACGCAGAACTGGCCTGATCTCCTTGCCACACATTCGAGATACGGCCAAATGAACCAGACAAGAAAAGTTTCAGGGTCTTGCAAACATTGAAATCGTGCATGTAGCCTTTTGGCTCTAGAGCCTATGCGTGCATTGTGCTATCTAGGTTCTCTGCCGTCTGTCACGAAAAGATCAAATCTAATTCCATCAGGCCCGGGCCATAGTCGGGAACCTTCGACCAAGGAGCCTGAACACCGTCATTTGGCGTCATCACTAGGATATCTGCCTTTGGTTTGTCGTAAACATCGTGAGCCATGATCCTCGACACTCTATTTCCATCCATCAACTGATACCCATACCCTAACCAGGAACTGCGTTCGAAGAAGAAAAAAGGTGTGAGCTATTCCAATGTGCTCATCTCTCGTCAGGTACACCCGCCTCTTTGTACCCAGGTGCTGAACGGTAGGTTCTGCTATCGACATGATGTGACTCGTCCCATTGTATTCATGCTCCATGCTCTTAGTCCTGGTCGTTTGAAAGCGAGACAGGTCCATTTGGAACGGTCATACCATCTGGTCGCGAGATTGATTTGTCGGGATCTTGTCCCGCCTTCAACCGTATCAAGAGGCGCAAAAGAGAGGTGAGGGTTCAAGGTTTTCGACCGATTACAATGATTCTAAAAACAATTGTCAGCAAACAGCCAGAGCAGTCGAGGAGGTTTGAACGGAATGACTTACAGTGTGAAATACATGTGTTGTTGGCGTGAGTTAATCTCTTGGAATGCTTTGACGCATGCGTCGTTGACCTCTTGCAGTGTCCACTGTACCCTTTTGTCAGTCGCGGATAGACACATCAGAGTTGAGCTCTCTTGTCCTTACCCCAAAGTATCTGATGCAAATTTGGAGGAGCCAACCCTGAAGACCCGTCTTGTAGAACCGCTCAAAGAACCTCCCGATGTCTTTGAATTTCGGATCAGAAGCCCAAGGACCCAAGGGAAGCTTGACCCTCTGCTCCTGGACGTCGACGAAACCAGCTTCCTCGATTGCAGTCTTCATCTTGGATGAAGCACGGAAATCTCTCCCAGAGGCAGCCGTCATTTCGTCGGCGAAACTGCATAGCTTCATGATCTGACTGTCTGGGAGTGCAGACTCGTCGTCGACATGGGCGATGATCTCCACTTCGATTTGTTCGATCCATCCACCAGAGTTCATTTTCCTAAACCATGTCAGAATAGGTTCGGTGACGGGAAGATACTTGACCAATCTGGTCTTCTGGACATATGGGGAAGTGGACTCACTCGAAACATTGAGCGTATAATGCATCCCAATCTCTTACTCCCACAAACAAGTTTCTGATATGGACCAGGTCGAACTTCATCGAGGGGTCATCTAGGATCCATTCGTCGGTGGCATCCTGAAGAATAAAGGAACAATTGGGTTGGAGCGAGCGCTCGTGCTGAATAGTGTCGATGCCCACGACCTGGACATGCGGGTACCTTTCAGCAACCCCTTCAGCCCACAGGCCCTTCCCCGTACCCACGTCCACGACACATTGTAGATTGGCTTCGTCGATAGGAGAAATAAAGTATCTGTTGTCGAAGAGAACTAGAACCATTGCGTGCAGTACCTGTTCGTTCTCTTCCGAGACTTCATCGTAGGGAAACGGGTGGCCGTCTTTGTAGTCGTGATAGCGACGACCATTTTCGACCCGGAAATTGTAGACTGATGAAGCGACTGAGTATGCGGAACTGGCCTCCTCGTCCTCCAGGTACTCGAATTCTCCATAGTCCTCGTCAACAGGGATGCTGCTCGCTATATTTAGGTCCTCCATTGTTTGTCCAAACCTAAAAGTCGCCCTTAAAACATGGTCATCCGGGCCTCGACCGATTCAAAGTCAACCGTCAGCCTCACGAAAGATAGAATTCAACAAAGAGGAAAGGGAGGAGATGTGGTTAAATGTGAGATCCTCGAGGAGAGAGTGATGGGAAAGGGTATCAGGCAAATTCCGAAAGTGTGGCGCGAAGAGATAGTTGGGCATATTCGCAAAGACAAGTTCGAAAGGCACTACTAGGTTAGCCCAACAGAACTCTCGTAAAAGGAATCCCAAAGGGAAAGATTTCGGTTGCACGGGGTGGAGACCGAATGGATCACTAAGTGAGGCAGAAGACATTGCACATGGATTAGGGTCATAACTTTCGAGTAAGTCGAGCATTTAGCGGTTGGGTTTATCATATGAGAGGGAGAGGCAGAGGGTGAATGGATCTGTTTAAATTTCAAACTGTCCACTTGGCTGTTGCCGGAAATGGGGAACCGCGAACCGAGAATAAAATCTGGATGACGACCGGTTGATGTGGAGACTGGGATGAGAGCGGAAAAAGTGTGCATGCGAATAGTGTGTCGTCCCAAGAAAGGGAAGAAGGGGAACCAGCCGGGCGGTATTTTGACCCAAGGCTTGGGGGGTTTTAGAGGAGTGGGTAGGAGACCATAGGGAGGATTTGAGGGAGTGAGGGGAGGTGGGTAGGGCAATGGGGACAAGAAGAAGCTGAATGGATGGAATCCGAAAGGCAACAAGAGTCAGATAGTGCATATAAGCGAAGAGATTGAATGGATGATTCGATAGCGGGTCGTCGTACAGTAGCTGGTGGTAGGTGAAGGGTTGCGTTTGAGTTACAACGAGAATGAGAATGGAGAACTAACTAGGCATGGTGGGGACTCCAGCTGAGACGAACGAGGAGATCGGGACGAAGAAGTCAAAGTTGAAAGTTGAAAGTGAAAATTGAAAAGTGAAAAGTGAAAAAGAGAAAAGTGAAAGATGTGAGATGAATGTGAATGATGCACCATGACTCGATATTGTGAAACTATCAACAACGCATGCAGTACCTCGTAAGTGAGGAAAGAACGACCCAAGAAAAATCCTGCACCACGTCATCTGTCGAATCAGAAACCCGAGCCGCACTGCCGGTGCTGGGCGTGGAGTCCCAAGGCAGCCACCTGACTGGCTGTGGAAGGTGCAGGCGGTGGGCAATCACTACTGCCAACTCGTTCTTGGTAGGGCAAGTGGGATAGAATATCCAAAGGAAGGCACAGTGGGTTAGAAAATGTTTCCATCGGCCACGGGGCTTTCACTAGCCCTTGTCATGCTGTGTCACTGGGTTCCCAGCAGCTTGGATCCAGCCCCCTACGAGTAAGACGACCTGACCTAATAGAGGCTAATGACCTAACAACCACACCTACTGATGCTAACTGATGCTACCGGCGATCGGCCATCCCCGGGAAGGACCTAGGCCCGAGTTATTGGGTGCTCCCGTTGCCCGTCGTGTTGCTCGTGAACTGTGCCCTGTCAATGCTCGAACAAGGACTCGTACGGTGTCGCTACCGACCTCCCTCTGTGCCTCTCCTGCAGCTTGATTCCTAGCAGCCTCCATTGATTGACTGTGCATATCTAGTTACAGACAATCCCCAATTTCAAGGGACCTGTGGTGCTCTTGGTGCTTTTACCTTTCCAAGCTCTGTCACTGACCGAGATGTGCACATGATTTCTACTCGCTAATGAGACTCATCCTGTACACGCACCCCGAACACACATCGCCGGATCCCTCTGTACCACCCAACCTCCCGTACCGAGAATTGTCGCACCCCTGTGATTCGCCTTGCCAGACAGCCACAAATCGACCCAACAGTCTGGTCGCAGCCTAACGGGTTGACGGACGGCCCATAGACCCGGCCACCCGACACAACTGTCTTCTCACTTCGCTTCTTACACTACTCGCACTACTCCCTTGCTCTTACAGCCGCCGTCGTCACCATCCATTCTTAGTCTGTACTCCATACTCGTACAGCTATGCACCTTCATGCTTTGAGATCAACGCCTTGCTTCCTCTTCGAAACTCGATGGATCGGTCTTCGGTTCGACAAAAGGAAATCACCTCTCATCTCACCCCTGGATCCTTGTAACCCTACACCATCCTCGCCCGTCAAGATTACAATAACAAGCGAGAGCTGAGTGACAGTCGAGAACAAAGAGAAAGAGGCCAATGAATCGTCCAAGTGACACGTTTTCTAGTCGGAATTCTGCCGTACGGCGACCCCTGCACGGCGTCCTTTACACCTCGCCAGGCGAACCAAGGTGCGGATCATCATACTCGCAGCACCCGAACCTGCAACAAAAGACAACGCATTCTCACACGAACCACGTATCTTTTCGAGAAACTTTTCAGAAACGAGCGGCGTGCAGAAAGAGTTGGACATGGAACCATGTCTCTGCACATCAATCCGAAATGAAGGATCACCAGGTCAATCTACAAACCGACCAAAGTGAAACCAATTTTCCCAATCGTACTTACACACCACGGTATACATGACCTGAACGGGACCGAGAACCAGCAAGTCAAGGTGATTTACGTGCAGCTCCCGAAGCTACCATCATGTCCGAACTCTGTTGTATGCCTTCTACCCATCCGTGAAAGCTCCAAAGTATTGCCTAGGATTTCAATTGCGACTGTCCCAGCCTCCTGTCTGGGACCCCTTGTCTCCAGCTGTCCCCGTTGTTTAGCCCACACCAGGTGCATTGCCTCTGCAGATTCCGCCATAAAACCGACCCTCTGATCCTTTGGCACTCTGCAAACAGAAACCTTAGCACTAGCTTCTGGGTCGGTGACCTATCACTATGTGACACATATTAGCTTACTGGAAATCACAGGTATCCACCAGCTCTGAGATGTCAATCATCATCTATCCGCTCAGCGGGACGAGTCGTGCTCGTGACGAGATGACCAAGAGTTCTAATCCGAATTTTGTGAGCCCCTTTGTGCAAGCCCCGAGCTGGGGTGGTATTGCATCAAACACGATTCCGAGCCAACCCGGGAGAAGCTCTCACAGAGAGCCAATTCACCCGCCAGGCCCTCTATTTTCGTTTTTCCCCCTGTAGGAGAAATGCCATGCACCTCGATTCCACTCCAAGCACGAGACTTGGTTTCCAAATCGGACAGTTTGAGACTTGCATGCCCCGATCTCAAGCCTCGTTCTTGTCGGCACTCGACTTCTTTGTTCTTTTCCAAAGGCAGACAGTGCTCACCGCAGAAAAGGTGAATAGGATGCTGGAATACCAAAAAAGGTCAGGTGCGGAGAAATTTTAGGGGGAACAATAGGGGAAACTCACCAGAGTGCAATGCTCAAGCCCCAAATGGACTTCATTTCCAAACATGTGGCCTTGGAAGTGCCAATCCACTGGGAATAATTGACTTTACCACCCTTGTTGAGACTATTACCAAGTGCCGAAGTAAAGTCGTATGCGCTCGACGTGGCATTGGATATCTCGTCCAGAATCACACAGTTGAGGTATGAAAGTGGCTTGCCAACAACAACAGAAACAACAATCAAGGCAATGAGAAAAAGAGCGTCGATGCCAGTGCTGATCAGGAAAGGAAGGATGTTGTCGAAGTAGAGAATGACGGTGATGGCACAATACAACACAGCGATACACACCTAAAGCGCCTGGTTAGGACAATACTGCTGACTGTGGACAGACCTGACACCTACAATGCTCAGGATAGCGACGAGGACCGAGGGCGGTGTTGCTCCAGCGTTGACCATCTCCGAAATGAAATTGGCTGTGATTCCAATGACGGCGATCATGGACGCCATTTGAAGAGCCCGAGTGACTTTGAATGTCGCACCGAGGACGCCGTGGTCAGGACCCATGTTGAGATATAACGATAGAAAAGATGGTATATGATTCAAGGAAGGGAATGTGACCGTGAAACGACGCAGCTAGAGAACGTGGTGGATAGCGTCGAGCCAATAGGTGTACAAACAAAGAAGGAGAGTATATTGCGTCTGCGTCTGAAGACTGAAAGATAATCTAAGGAATGCTTCTTGGATCGGAAACAGATGCGTTGGTTCAGAGGAAGTGTGTTGCAGCTGGTTCAGAGAATGAAGAACTGGACCAGCGAAATGGAGGGCGACCATGGCTTCTTAAGTATTTGAGATGGTGATCAATATCGATGGATGAATACCGAAACATTGTGGACGTGTTGCATGCTGAGAGATGAAGCCAGCTGATGTCTCTGATGTCTCTGGCCAGTCTCAAACCAAGGGAATGGATCCCATAACGGATGGTGGTTGTCTGCTCTGGACCACGACGAGGCTGTTTCGGCCAGGGCGCCAAGAGTCTATTTCGGGCCATTGTGCCTGCCATACGCCATCTACGCACTTGCTCTTGGGCGGCTATTTTCCTTCTCTTCTACACCAAGCTGCGTTGCCGCCAACCTCATGGCCATTCAGTCTCAGCGCTGCGATTTGTTGAGGGCGCGTCTGGTCAGACTAGGACTTGCCTTGGACATTGGTTGGCGTTTCAACAGCAGAAGAGATTTTCGACGTCGGTAAATGGTGTACCTGGTACCGAGTACCCAATAGCAAGTCACCCGGTGTCTCGTCAAGATCTTGACAAGCTTGACAAGGTCCTCGGTACGTGGCACTGAGCTGATTCCAACCTCGAAAGGCAGCGAAGGCAATCGGAGGCTGCCACTCGCCTGGCCTGCCGTGCCTGTGCAGGACACTGATCATCGGCGGCTTCCAGGCTCGCAAGCTCCAGCCCCCGGACACCTAAAGCCGCCAATTGGTGGCTCTCGCCTGGATGGCCAATTGATGAGCTGCCCGCCAACTGGTTCCCGGTTAGTGCTTGATTGGTGCTTAGAGCTTCGACGTTTCCCGTCCATTGGCTCCACCAAATGGTCCGTCCATCCAATACATCGACAGCTACTCGGTACCTATGACTGCAAAAATTTCCTTATCGTTATCAGGATCTGTCTGGGAAACTGTCAAGCTGGGGCACAGTGTCTTTGATGCGTGGCTTGAGGAGCGCATAATTTTCTATCTTATCACAGCTGCAAAAAGCTCTTCAAGTGTCAATCAAAGTACTAATAAAGCTCTTTCAATCCGCCTGTTCCACACCGCTTGTCAGTTCTTATATTACCCATGATACCATCGTCAACACCTCGATCTCATCTTAACTTTTTGTGAGACTTCGCTCCGCACGTCACCTCGTCATCGGATCTCGTCCTCTCACAGCAGCACCCTTCGTCACTGGCCACTCCGCATTTTTTTTGGCTGCACGACATTTCCCCATCCCCACTCCCAAGCCGGCCACAATTCATTCTGCTCGGCTGCGGCCAGTGACTCCGCCATGTCGCTCACGCGAGTTGCGTCGGTCGATGGCTTCGAGCGTGAGAGAAGAGGCTCTCACGTCTCTTCGCATCGCAGAATGAGTTTCAATCCTGTCAGCGAATGGATCCCGCCCACGGACCGGAAACCCAGTCTGGTCTCGGTTGCTCTGCAGTTTGAAGAAGTTTCGAAGCGAAAGCGCATAGGTATGTGAATGACCCATGTAAGGGACGCACAAGATCCCCGCTGACAGGCCTGTGCTGCCACAGTCCAGGTTGTTGTTGCCATAATATATTGCCTGTTCGCGGCCGGAATAGTTTTCGGCTACGCGGCCATCAAACCTGTCTTGATCGATGAAGGCGTCTTCAAAGACCTGTGTACGCCAGAAGAGGTGGACCAACACGTTTCGCCATGTTACAAGCAGGAGATTCGGTTGAACTTGATGTTCACTGTGGCAGCTGTCTCGACCAATGTCGCAGCCCTCCCTATCGGAACCATCCTCGACAAGTACGGACCCAAGGCCTGTGGAATCATAGGCAGCATCTTTCTGACCACCGGTGCCTTGCTCTTTTCCTTCGCCTCCCAGGTTGACGGTGACCTCTTTACTCCAGGATACTTCTTCCTGGCCCTTGGCGGTCCTTTCGTCTTTATCTCTTCCTTTCAACTCTCAAACACCTTTCCACAAAACTCAGGGCTTATACTGGCGCTCCTGACGGGTGCCTTCGACTCCTCATCAGCGCTCTTCCTCATCTTCCGCCTCATTTACGAAGCCACCGGCGGCAAACTGAACACCCACCGCCTCTTCCTCCTCTATCTCATCGTGCCTATCTTCATCTTCATCGTCCAGGTCTTTATAATGCCAAAGGACTCGTACAAAACTGTAAGTGAAGTGGTCAAGGACGCTGAAGAGCAAGTCAACGCTCCCACCCCACCCGAAGCATCCGAAGATGAACGTCGCTCTCTGCAAGAACGAAGAGAAAGTACTATCCAGGAGATATCCTTACTCCTGGACAAGTCGACCAACACAAAACGCCAGAAGAGAGAAGAGCACAAGAACGCGAGATCCGGGGTGTGGGGAGCTATGCATGGCTATTCCGCCCTTCAACAGATCAAATCGCCATGGTTCTGGCTCATCACGTGCTTTACTGTCGTGCAGATGACGCGGATCAATTACTTTGTGGCCACGATTCGGCCGCAAGAACGTTACCTTCTAGGTTCTCCCGAGAGAGCGAAATTGGTGAATGACTTTTTCGACGTGGCACTTCCTCTGGGAGGTGTTTTGAGCATCCCGTTTATTGGCCTGTTGTTGGACAACACATCCACACCTTTCGCCTTGGGATTTCTGGTGGTCGTAGCCACCATTATTGGTGTACTGGGCTGCCTCCCTTATATGTGGGCGGCCATCGCCAACGTCTGCCTTTTCGTCGTGTACCGGCCCTTTTATTATACCACTGTCTCGGACTACTCCGCAAAAGTATTCGGGTTTCAGACCTTTGGCAAAGTTTACGGTCTCATAATCTGCCTCGCAGGGCTCTTCAACTTCTTGCAGAGCCCTTTGGATGCAGTCACGCATATGGTGTTCAACAATAACCCGATCCCTGTCAACGTGATCCTTATGAGCATCGCGGTGATTGTGGGCTCCGCGCTGGTGACGTTCACATCGATCAAGGCGAGGACGATGAAGAGAGACTTCTTGGAGGATGAGGCTGAAGGGGCCACAGAGTCCCTGATGCCCAGTGCCATGACGAATGGGAGCGGCTATGGGACATGAGAGAAAAGTTAGATTGATGGGTGGAGTTGTCAGCACCGGCAATACCGAAGAGCATTGTCACTCTCAAGACTGGAGATATCCCAGCTTCTTGCGGCGGATTGCTCCCTCGAGCTGCGTATGTTGTTTTGTTTTCTATTTCCTCTTTTTTTTGACACCAGTGCAACACAAAAAGCAGCCCATCCGGCCGGATCCAGTGTGGGAGGGAAATTGTCGAGTTTTGCTTTTGCAACGGCGACAAAATATGTCCTGGTGTACAAGCAGGCACTCTTGAGTTCAAGAGAAGAAGGGAGAAAAGTTCTCGCTCGCCTGTTGGACGATGATGCATTAACTGATCCCGGAAGTGACCAGGGGCAAAATGGGAATGGGCTTCGTCGCTTTTATGACCAGGTCAGGCCAGATGATCTCAGATCGATTGACATTTACGGGGTTCGTGGAGCGGACCAGTACTTGCTGTCCATTACTGACCCAATGTCTATAAGAGAGAGGGAATTTTTGACGCGAGTTACGGAGTGAGGATATCCGGGTATTAGTACGTATATATGAACCGGGATACATATATGTAATACTACGACCGTCCGAGATACTCGCGTACGTCCACGAGTTAGGTACCAATCAAATATTCACTTCATACCCGCCGTCTGTACCAGCGAATGCGCTTGTAACAGATTGAACGATGCACTTTGCGAGCTCTCGGTCCGTCACGTAGTTGGTACATGTAGTCGGTAAATATAGTATACATGCACCTTGTACTCGATACGAGTCGAAACATTTCGAACCAATTTATTGGGAGGAGGACTGACGAAAGTATATCTACGAGATTCGGCGAAGCGAGTTGTAACGGCGAGATTGTAGATACATGGGACGAGATGAGACTGGCTTGTACATGTGATTGAGTGTATGGCGGATCTGGCATCTGTATATCATATCATTCACGAACTTCACTAAAGAATGCATGGCTGCTCGTTTGTCTCTCTTGGAAGCTGTAAATAAGGACTGTAGTTTTCTTTCCGACGGAAGGGATGGAACGTTCGGATGGATTTGTTTCCCAAGTGCGGCGCATGTAAGTTTCGCCTCTGAGTATCTTTTTTTTTTGAAGCGGAGTATAATTGACGGAATGGCTACCGGTGTAGTCCTCTGCGCGACCACGCGACTGTGTAGATGGATCCTCCAACCTTGGTCGCGGATCAACTAGCCACCATGAGAAAGTGCGATATTAATCGTCCTTGTCCCGACACTCAAGTCACATCAATCCGAATCCGCCTCATCGCGAATCCCTCCTGCGCGGCCGCTCAATCCACTGGCCATTCTCCCTCCTGATTTTGTACATTCGTTCCTTATAATACATGCGATGTCGTCAGCGGCCGGGGCCGGTGCGGCACCAAATAACGCCTGAGTGGTGCCGTTCTCTGCAGAACTGGCGGTTGGAGTCGGAGTAGCGAGATGATTCGTTGTGAACATGGTGCAAAAAGGTGGCTTAGAATCCCGGGAGAAGCATCTCACTCCATTCCGAGTTGAAGAATGCGACAGCAGCCTAAACAAAGAAAAGGTCAGTCAATGATCGTCAAGAGTGGAGGACCGCTTGAATTGGAAAAGGAAAAGGGAGTGTCCGCGCGAGGCGATTCTAGCAGGAGAAAACTCACTCCAAACATGGCCACACTGATGACAACACTCGAGTTCTCCTCGGAGGTCAACGTATGATATACCTGGCCGAACCAGCCTTTGGGTTGGGACCGACGGGTCGCGGGCTGTACTGTGATGCGCTTGGGAGGCATTGTGGAAAGAAGTGTTGGAGAGTCGACTGCTGGGGGTGTCTTGGGCTATTCAACTTTGCGGAGTGAAAATTCCCTTAAGTTTGGAGAATGTGCAACGAGGACAAAGGGCGATGGATGATGGTGTAGATCTGAAAAGTAGTTGGAACTGCTCTCTAGCTAAATGAATGACCTGCGCAATAAATCGCAGCTTGGAAATTTTGGAGAATCTAGGTACGGTGGCGCGCAGGTCTTGTCTAGTGAATTATCTAGTGCGGATCATTAAGCCAAGGTCTACCTCAAAGTGCTGCACGTGCTCCACGTGCTCCATCCACCGAGCTCCGCGCATCTCGTCTCCCCCTTAGTCTCCCTCATCTCTCCCTCTCTACCTAGACAGTTATGGGCAGCTTTCTAACTCCAATCCTGGTCTCCTTCTCTTGTTGATCTTGTTCTTTTGCATCCAGCCACATTTTCCACTTTGCATTTCGGTCGACCCTAGCAAGAAGCCACTCCGGAGTATGACCCTGCATTTTGTCGTCGATTCCAAGCCGAGCAGCATCCTCATTGACCCATCGGACAAGATCTTCCACATATGCTTCTTCAGCCCCAAGCTCTGCTAGGCTGTGAAAGTCTCTCCCCAAGCCTTTGGTCCGTACCCGCTCATTATACTCTTCGCGCATTCGTTGCTTGGGTGGCAGCTCGGCTTTACCACTCAATACCCTCGCGACCGCCTGGGCTTGGAACTCGAAAAACGAGAATGTGGCAATGTGGTATGGAGCCCCGACAAACGCAAGCGTGGGATCCTCAATGTAAAATATGTCCTTGTGCAGGTTGTGCACCATTTCACCTTCGGCGGTGACGAGCACAAATTCGTCTGCTTCACCGGCCGGAATGTCGTCCCGGTGCAGATGTGGGAGGAACGGATAGGAGGTTATGTATCCTGTACAAAGGATGACTGAATGGATATCCGTCAACGCCTCGCCATTCTCGAGAATTACCTTTCCGGGAATTGGTCCTGAAGCTGGAGCATTGACATCGCGGTCCTCATTCAGTTGGAAGGATTTAACGGGCCCGATTCGCGTGGCGCCTGATGGTAAGAAGCTACTAGGAACGTCGAAAGCTCCGTTTCGAGAACTCTGATAAATCTGCTTGGCGTAGGCAGCTGATTCTTTGGCGATGTCGCTCGACGATACGCCAGCACCAACGAGAAGGATGTTCTGGTCTTTGAATATTCGGGGATTGCGGTATCTTTTCGAATGCCAGACTCGATCGGGCCACCCTTGCTTCCACTCTTGGAGCCCCGGGAAGTTGGGTATACGTGGCATATGGTAATGTCCTGATGCCACGACCACGGCATCAAATGTCCAGCGTCGTTCTACCAATCGCGACCCCAGAGGCTCTTTCTGCAGCGTTGTCGTCCGCACGACCCACTCACCAAGATCCTTCCGCACCTCCTCAACGCGAGTATGGTACTGTGTGACTGCGGAGACGCCATGCTTGAGTGCAATGTTCTGGATGTATTCCTCCAATACGTTTTGGTTGACAATATCCTCAGTGCCTTCAGGCCACGCGAGCAAACTTGTTCTCATCTCCCTGGTTGAGACGTTGTTCTTCAGGCCAGCATAACATGGCCCTGGTGGTGCATGAGCAATCTCCAGCTTGTCGTTGTCCTCGTTCTCCGGTGGAGGAGTGCTGAATGCGAGCTCAGGCCTTGTCTCATAGTCGCCTTTCGATGGGAGCTCATTCGGGTAGGAGGGATCGACTGATGAACGCTCGTCAAAGTGCCATACTCCGCCGGCGATTCCTGATCTCTCGAATAGAACCACCTCGAGGCCGTGTTTCAACAGGTGTGCAGCTGTACAGACGCCGCTGATACCGGCACCTATCACGGCGACTCGGTTACTCCTATTTTGGACCATGGTTTGCGGAAGGTTATCAAAGATGTTTCTCCGATAATATCACCCTCGAGAAAGATCCTTGCAAGTGGCTCGTCCCGCCTTAAGAACTATAAGAAGCCGCGGGTGTGTGGTGTCTCATTACAGGGCCTACCAATCAAAGGTGGTCTGACGAGTTCCCTTCACGAGAGGGTACATATCAGCAAATACCCTCTTCCAAGCACGCCATAGGTGTTGTGCTTTTGGCCAAACTATAATTTGACCGACCCCCTCGGCGTTATGACACCTTATGCTCGATAACTTCATCGAGGGATGACAAATGTACACAATCCAGCCAACACTGTCGGTAATGATTTCGGTTCATCAAGACCTCATTGACGGCGTTGACACATCTGAATACTATCCACCTCGGGCCCTTGTTCAGCTACACACCTGTCTACGGACCTCTCCAGACTTCTAGTCTTCCAGACACCTAGGTTGGCCCTCGAATATCCCGAATTCATCACACGACTGCGCCGAGTTTTCTCTTTCTTGCCAGCTCCCACTTCCACAAGACCCTAATTACCAACGCGCACACAATCATACCGGCGCTCAAACATGCAGAAGTGATAAACCCTCTGTGGTACCTCGGGGCGTCAATCTGCTGCCACACTACTAGCGGCAACCAAGCTTGAAACACGTAGGCCAACTCGTTCATGGTCCCCACCACAATTGCCCTTTCTTCATTGTCATCTGTGCAAATTTCGTGCGCCCAAGCCATGCACAAGCCACTCAGGCCGCCACCACATCCGGCCAGAATGTAGCACGCCCAGTGCCACCCAACTGGTATGTCCCAGGCTGCAAGACTCGCGTAGGAAACTATCGATATTAGACCTCCGAAGACGATCGGGGGCCATCGGGCGCCGCGGAAGATGGTGTCCGAGGTCCAAGCATAGATGAGAGTACTGACCACCTGCACGGCATATGTGGTGGTCGGATATGTATTGATCTGCGAGATGGTGTACTTGGGATGTGTCGAGTCCTTGAGATACTGTGCAAAGGTAGGCTGGCTGACTCCTGCTCCGGCATTGTTGAAGGTCATGTACAAGGCCGCCAACATGTAAATCTTCCAAGATGTGAAGATTTTCTTGAACTTGGCTTTGGTGTACGGGGCTCTCTGGGCGCGGCCTTCCAGCTCCATCCGCTTGCGCGCATACTCGCGCTCCGCCGGGGTGAAATACCATGCCGTGGTGATTTCGGGAACGTCAGGAAGCAGGAAAAACCCGGAGAGAGCAATTGGGAGAGAGATTATTCCGTCCACCACGAAGAGCCATTGCCAGCCCTTCAAGCCTCCTTTGCCCCCGAGGTGGTAGACGGCGGCCATGAGGTATCCGGAAAACATGCTCCCAATGGCGGACGAGGTGTGGAAAATGCAGGACCGTTTGGCCAATTCATCTCTCCGGTACCACGATCCGATTACGTATTGCATGCCTGGGTAGAATGTCGCTTCGGCAAGACCGATGAGGAACCGGAGGGCATAGATCGAGCCGGCGGAGTTGCACTTTGCGAGGCAGAAGGTCAACACTGCCCACACAACCTCCATGAGCGGGATCCAGATTCGCGGACGGACGCGGGTGAGGATCATGTTTGCTGTTACAGGTCCGTCAGTCACATTCACTGGGAGCCCGTCTGGCTGGCCCAAGGGGATCACTGCTTACACGGCACTTCGCCAATGACATATCCCACGGTCCAACATGTCTGCATATAGTTCAACTGGTTCTTGTAAAGGCCCAGGTCTTCCTTCATGCCTGACACGAACGCATTGTTGATGTTGATCTGGTCGAGATACTTGATGAAGTACCCCAGGGTGGCGAACGTGAGCACCGCGGCGTCGAGCTTGAACAGGAACCGTCGTTCCTCGGGCGACTTGTCCAGCGTGTCCCAGACATACGACTGCCATTTGCGCTTTGGCTTGGCCTGGATCGTGTTGTCTGAGATCTTGCTGTTGGAGCTAAACGTCTCGTCCACCGCCACCGGCGTCGTCGACAGATCGGTCTCGACCCCCTTGACGGTGATCTCTTTGCTCTGTTCGTAGAAGGACATCTTGGTATTTCTTGGTGCCCAGCCCAGTGGCTTTCCCACTTTTGCTCCTCTCCGTGGGCAATTCGTTTTCCGCTGGAGAGATATGCCAATGACCTCCTTCGAAGATCCCTTTTTAAACTTTCTCTGGGCTTTTTCTTCTTTGTTTCTGAAAGCTTCTTTACGGAGGCACCTCCCAGCACATAAACGGGCCATAGAGTCTCCCCCCCTCTAGGCCATCGCACCTTTTAACGAGATATTGCGTGCTCCTCATTGCCGACGCTCTCGAACCCTGGTCGACGCACATTGCTCGGCCGCGATGTGCGCAAACGGCGTACTCGGTGTAGCGAGTCATTCTAGTGTTCCTTATAGCCGGGGGGGAAGGGGGCGATCTGCGTTGGTTGTCCAATGCAAGGATGATGGCGACGAACCCTTTGAGAGCGTCTGCATAAGGCCCCCTCCCCACCGGCCAGATGATACCACGTCGTGCACGTCGCACGCATTGCATTATTGTTGATTGCCAGAAAGCAAGGATCTCTGTCGATGGACGAGCAGCAAATAGGGGGGTTAAAGCACGCCATTTGCCCCCACGTGACTGCGGCTGCGGACCGGTCCATGTACCTCCCCTGATCGCTCTGTAGAGATCAGCTGAGTATCGAGACACCCACACGTTGACATGGTATTGATTGGAACGATAAGGAACCTCTCTGGAAAAGCGGGGGTTTGGGATGGTTCTGTATAGCCACAGAAAGGGCGTGAGCGTGTCTCTCTCCTGGGGAGGGGGTGTGGGTGGATGGGTAGCTTTTGCCCCCTTGGGAGAGGTGGTTGCAAATCGGTAGAGTAGCTTTCGTCCGTCTTTATGCAGCTAATCGATCTTCTCCTCCGTAAGTGGACGGAACGTTCGATAACCGGCGGCGGGCACGCAATGAGGGATTCTGATATCGCAATCTTGTTGTCTCTGAGCAAATGTACTGAGGTCGTAGCCTGGCAATCTGGCAATCTGGCTCTGTAAGCAAGTCGGGATTTGTGGAGTAATCTTTGAAACTCTTTTGTTCCAGTGCTGCTGCTTGAAAAAGAGATGCTCGGTAATTGATCGTTAGAACGAAGCCTTCCTTACCCCGTTTGTCTCTCTCAAGAGGAATCATTGTCCTGTGAAAAAGGGCAGAAGAGTTCAATCCATCTCTCATAATGGCACCAGCACCCATTGATCCCACCATCACGGACTTTGTCGTCCAGAAAAAAGACACCTTGGGACTGCCCGAGCCGGCGTACCAGAGACTCGTGAAGGCGGGCATCGATCTTTCAAACGGATACCCGTACCGCCCGAATCGGCCGTTGTATCTCCAAGACGTGTACAACATCCGGAACAGCGAGCGCAAGCACGTCGACGCCGGTGCTCGCGCCGACAAGTCAAAGAGCGCTCTGTTCTCCGCCGCGACCAAGGTCACCGACCTGACGGCCTACATTGGCACCGAGATAGAGGGGCTCCAGCTCAAGGACCTCACCGACCAGCAAAAGGATGAGTTGGCGCTGCTGATCGCCGAACGCAGCGTGGTTTTCTTCCGAGATCAAGACATCTCGCCGCAGCAGCAGAAGGCGCTGGGAGAATACTATGGCGAGGTTGAGATCCATGTAAATCAGACCCTTCTTGACATAGTTGAAAGTGGTTCCCTGTGCTAAGATTTGAATCCTGTTTGTTTCTCCTTTGTCGGAAACTTATAGCCTCAAGTCCCTCAAGTCCCAGGTGTTCCTGGCGTCACGGTAATTTGGCCAGCCCTGCAAGCGCAAGAGTTCCCGGCCAGCTTCCGCAAGCCCGGAGGCGCTTCGCGGTGGCACACGGATTTGGTCCACGAACGACAGCCCGCGGGCATCACTCACCTCCACAACGACACCGTCCCACCCATCGGGGGAGACACGCTCTGGGCCAGCGGCTATGCAGCCTACGAGAAGCTGTCGCCAGACTTTCGAAAATTGATCGACGGTAAGTACGCCGTGTACCGGTCAGCTCATCCGTACCTCGACCGTGAGAACCCAACCGGCGGGCCGAAATACATCGAACGAACTCACCCGTTAGTCCGCGTGCACCCGGCGACCGGCTGGAAGGCGTTGTGGGTTAACAGAGCCATGACTGATCGAATCGTCGGGCTTGACAAGCCCGAGAGTGATCTCATCCTGGGGTACCTGTACGACGTGTACGAGAGGAATGTCGATATCCAGGTTCGGTTCAAATGGACGCCGGGCACGAGTGGTATGTCTTCCCCCCTTCCATCAACAGCAGTTGTCTCATCATGTTCATTTTGTTGGCCGCTAACGGAGCCAATCTTGATTCGAAACCAGCTCTTTGGGATAACAGAATCACGGTGAGTTTTGTCGCTTTCCATGGCTGAACCCGTTCTCAACTGCTGACTTGCTAACTCTCTCCAAGATCCATAATGCTTCTTGGGATTATGCTGGCAACTACCCGCGACATGGTACACGGGTCACTTCTCTGGCGGAGAAGCCCTTCTTTGACCCTAGTGCGCCGACGAGACGAGAGGCTTTGGGACTATTAGGGCCGGACGAGAAGCAGGTCGATGGTGTCTTGGTAGAGGGTTAGGCAAGTAGGTGCTATCTTGGATTGGGGGGTTCATGTCGAAGGGGGTGGATGAGGAGAGTAGGAAGTAGACGGGTGGCTATATAACTCAATGCATCAGCCTGGTCTGACTTTTCCTTGAGACTCTGCTTGGTATGGTCTCTGGGGAACCCCTGTATGTAGAGAGAAGAGCAGAACAAATTGACTGCTGTGGAATGGATTCTGCCATCTCGTATCTCACGTGCACGTAAGGCTCTGTTCCCCCTTTAATGGATCTGTTTTGTGGGTCTCATTTCTTGGCATAAAGGCTTGGCAACAACTGCGATTTCGTGTCAAACTCGTGATGAGAGCAACTGGGCACAACTCGCGCTTCAGCAGAATCAAGTGACTGATGAGGGACAGTGGCCAGCTACTCAGGCTCGTCATGGCGGCTGCGCTAGATGCACGTCCTTCTCATCTTGGCAGCCTGTGAATCAATCCAGTATCAAAAAAGCCTTCTGACTTCCAGATCGGCCCGTCTTGAATCCATGAGGACCTCCAGTCCAGATCGACGGGCTCGCCATGTCGCCATAGCTCACCTTTGCGGATCCAGAACTCCAACACTAATAGCCGATGGGAGCACGAGGGCTGGCGTGGCTTGTCATCTTCTGACCTTTCCCGACTGGCGAATTGCATGCACCACCCAACTCTGGTAGGCGGAAAATCCGTAATAAGCTCATGCATATCACCTGCGGCTGTGATGGTTCGTGCTGGCCAGACGCAATGTCCAGAGCATAAGCCATCTCGGGGCTCTGCTATGTTCTTTCAAGGTATTCAGCTCGTCGGTACCGTCGACAACCTACGGATCTAATCTTCTATTCTTTCAGGACAGACGAATAACATGAGTTCGCTGAAGCCGTGTCGATCGGTTCTGGAGAGGGGTCGGAGGCCTGCAAAACTTTCTGCTGCATGTCCTCATGAACAGGAGAAGATGAATGCTTTTCCATGTGGAAGTAAAGCCAAATTCGAATTCCATCGCCACATACTTCATGCGCATAAATCTGGGATCTACCCCGAGGTTTTTGCACGTCCATCCTCAGTCCTCGAGCATTACCCAGGTACGTAGCAACCATGGGATCACCCTCCTCTAGGAGTTCGTCAACGGCGTCTTCGACCCGGGCTCGTCGTGCTTCAACGGTGTCCTCTGTGGAAGCAACCGGAGATGGAACAACTGGGGATGCTGGCCCCTCGGATAGGCCGCATGATGTCGACACTCGCGATCATGCCGAGGTATGCAGTTACACTTGTTTATCTGAGAGAGTCGCTCTGACCTGAGCAGAATTCCACCGCCTCCGAACACCTGAAATGGTCTCTTCCCGTCTTGCGACATCCTTCCAACGCCTCTTCTGCCAACACACATGCTACAGCGTGTACCTCGTCGCACACGAACGAGATGCGCAGAAGGATGTCCAATATCACCAAACGGGCTTCCGTTGCCATAGTCGATGTCGCGCATAAGGTTGATCCCCTTACAGTAACGCAAGGCAACCCTCTGGGGCTTGCGATCAACGAAATCCGAGGCGTTTCCTCGGCTGGCTACTCTGCACCAGGCCAGTTTGATGCCCGCCGCTACTCTTGCGAAACGTCCGAAATCCCCGCTATATCCGCTCCAGAGCTTGCCCGAACCTCCCAAGCCTTCTCGGACGATTCTACGGTTCGCCCAGGCATGAGTGAGAAAGAGGATGACTATTTGATCCAGAGACTCGCAATGCACGACGACATCGAGCGACTCTCAACCCTCAAACGCATCCTTTACAGGCTGTGCCCACTCTTGGTCATCATTACAATTGGTGCCAACTGGTTGTATTTCGTTCTCCGCGTCAAGTTCACCGTAGCTGCCGAGAATGCCGCACATGATGTATTCTGGATGGCGTGGGCTTTCATTATCGTCGAGCTCTTGGTTTCCCTTCCGGTGTTGCTGCAGAGTCTCTGGGGATGGCATATCATTGGGTTGAGAAAGAGGCCAAAGCTTCGCTTGGTCGGAGACAATGTTCCTTCGGTCGACGTGGTCATCACCTGCTGTCGGGAAGAAGATGATCTGATCCTCGATACCGCCAAAGCAGCCTGCAACATCGACTACCCCAGCGAACGGTTTCGCGTCATGGTCTGCGACGACGGGAAGTCTGAATCATTGCGGAATTTGGTGGAGAAGCTTGCCTTGACTCAGTATCCGAACCTCTACTACCGCTCAAGACCGAAATACCCTGGCGTCCCACATCACTTCAAGGCCGGCAATTTGAATGATGCTATCGAAGAGACCAAGAAACTACCGGGAGGGGCGGCCAACTTTCTTGCGGCTCTTGATGCTGACATGATCCCCATGAAAGACTGGCTCCGGGCACTCCTGCCTCACATGCTTCAGGATCCAAAGTGCTCAATGGCCTGTCCACCACAGGTGCGTTGGGCGTATCTTCCTTCTGGCGACGGCGGGATTTACTGACGTTCGCGTAGTTGTTCTACAATGTGCCAAGGGATGATCCTCTCTGCCAGAGCTTGGATACCTTTGTCCATATCGCGGAACCGATCAAGGACTCTCTCGGTGTGGCCTGGTGCACTGGATCAGGCTATGTTCTGAGACGTTCTGCCCTCGCCTCGATTGGAGGATTTCCTACTGGATCTCTTGCTGAGGATGTCTGCTGTTCAAGCATGCTTCTTGGCTCAGGCTGGAATACCGCCTTTGTCCACGAGCCCCTGCAATTTGGAACTGTGCCTGATTCTCTGGTGAGCCACTTGAAGCAACGCACAAGATGGGTAAGTCGGTCACAAATTGTACCTTTGTCGGGTTGCTAAACTGTCACAGACCATCGGCACTGTCCAAACCGCCCTGAAACTGAGATTCAGCTTATGTGGTCCGCTGGTGAAGCAAATGACCATCGCCCAGCGACTGTGCGGGTTTGTCTACACAATCTCCTCACTGTTCACCGTCTTCCTCGTGGCGTCGATGTTCACTGCACCTCTTGTGCTCGCTTCCGGCGGCAAGCTTGTCCCATACGCAGACAACAATCAGTTGCGATGGCTCATTCGCTCTGCATTCCTCAGCATGCTCTTGAATCGTGTGAATGAGATGATCTCCTTCTTGCCCTCGGGGTATCGCACTGGCCAGAGAGATACCAGGGCTCTGTTGTGGATGTCACCATGTGAGTAGTTTACCCCCAGCGACATGTTTGAGCCCTCTAACCACGTCCTTCAGTCCACGCCATCTCGGTCATCCGCACCTTCGTCCTTCCCAAGTGGTTGGGAGGCAAAGTCGCCGTCTTCACGTCGTCCGGTTCACAAAAGGATGAACTCAACGAACGGGACGCCCGCCTCCGGGCGCCCTTGTGGCGACGTCTCAAAGTCACCATCTGGGACTGTCAATGCTACCTCCACGTCGTCTACATCGTGTTCATCCTCGCCGCAGTCGGCATCAGTCTGCACGCCAACATCACCAACCCGCAAAACGACACGAAGACCAAAATTCTCATCGACGTGCTGACCCACGCGGGGTGGCCTCCCATCATCTGGATGACCTGCGGCCTGGCCTGCTGGGCGCCCATCAACTACGCCCTCTTCCCGCCCTCAGTCCCCGACAGGGAGGAGCTGCTCGACAGGGACCCCGTCACCGGCGTCGCCTACCCCAAGGAATCGTCCAAGAAGACCCAGACCTCGTGGGTCGCCTGGATCTTTGAGGCCCAGTACACCTTCCTCAGCGTCTACATGACCGCCGCGTGTGTCCTGTCTTTCTGGTTCTAATTGAAACAGAGAGTGAGATATTGTGCACGCGCATGAGAGGGTGTTTGTGTTTGTGTTTGTGCCGGTGGCTGTTGACTGGTGGCTGTTGAATGCCGTTACATGTGGGGTCTGAGTTGTGGGAACGGCTATTCCCAAGATATACGAGGCAGTATGAGGCAACATGAGACAATACGGTATGGGAAGGAAAATTGGATGGGAAGAAAATCTGTCAGTCGAAGATGATCCAGGGATTGGCGATAGTCTGGAAGGATCACAATCGCGGGGCGCAGGGCCGGTTACCGGGGCGGACCGTCATGACATGACATGACATGAATAGACAGAGGATGGATGGTGGGAACCCGGAAAGAGAGTTGATCGTTATGTAGCTAGCTAGTTAGCCAGATTCTATCCTTAAATACCGGCACGAACGAAAACTTGGGGGGAAAATACAGATGGAAATTTGCTTTTGGGATGTACGAAACAGCAGCCAGAGATATATCCCACCATCCTTCTCTTTCCTGTAACCTGTAAACTGCAACCTCTATGTATCGCAAATTCCCTGACCATTTCTTTGCCACTGCGACTATGCAGATACTGAATACAGGCCCTGTTCTCTCCAGTCCAGAGAGAGAGAGTCCTTCACGACGAGTCCATGCCGTTTGCCGGCGTGGATTTAACCCGCTGATGCGTGCGCAGGGTGACCATCACAAGACCGTGTCCATCACGGCCATCACTACCACTGCCACTGCCACCGTACCTGCTCCTCATGCGCAGCCTCGCGCCGAACTTGAACACGACAATGCTGATAGGGTACAATGCGGCGGAGATGACGCCAAAGGTGCCGTACGCCCAGTCGCCGCCCAGGTTGGTGATCATTTGGATGATGGCGAGGGGAATCACGGCGGCGACGAGGAGGCGCAGGCTGGCGGCCACGGTGAGCGCCGAGAGCGTGCCCGTCGCGGGGTAGGCGTCGAAGAGGTATGAGATGTAGGATATCTGTTTTTTGGCGCGAAACAGAAGTTCAGTCAGTCAGTCAGTCAGTCAGTCAGTCAATCAATCAATCAATCAATAAATCAGGGGGGAATAACGACGACATCGTATGTACCGGGGGGGGGGGGGAGGGGGTTGCATAGGTGCATGGTGGGCGTGAGGATGAGCGGTCAAAAGTGGCAAGCAAGAGGAGGACGGCAAAGGGTTGTTTCCGTACCAGAATCATCATACTCCCCCAAACATAGATGCCTGTGCCGACGATGGGCAGAAAGTGATTGATCGAAGGCACGGTCGTGTAGCCGACCCAGAAGAAGGCGCCCGTCATCAAAACTCCGCCGACCATTGCCGGGACGAGCCTGTACTCGATCTCCATCTGCACCATCTCCTGGTCTTTGCACTGCCGCATCTTCAACAGGATCAGGAACTGCTCGATCACAGTCGCCGTGCCGGCGGCGAGCAAAGCGCCCACCACAGCGGAGATAAATGCCAGCCCGGAAGATCGGATGCCGAATCCATACGTCAAATTAAGTGCCGCGGGGACGGCGATGAACCACTGGAAAGTGGTGCCAAAGACAAAGGACACGTACAGCGTCGTCATGATGACTATGGGTTCGGTAAATATCATGATCAGGGGGTCGACAACGGTCAGCTGGGCCATGCGGCGGAGAGTGGTGCCCGATTGAGCAGGGGGAAGGTCATGAGGTCTGCCCACGCGTCGAGCTCGGGTGCGGACAATCTCTCGAGCATAGGTCTCTGGAGCGCCGATGCCGATGAGGTATGCCGCGAGACAGACCATCAGGGAAACATACGCCGTCCATCGCCAGGACGTGCTTGGGACGATGCTCCCGAGAATGATGGGCCCTGTGGCAAAGACATCAATCAGTATCTGTCCTAAACAGAAGGGGAAACGGGATTTCTATACCGAAAGCTGCCCCGAGGTATGAAGCTAGCGTCAATCCGGAGTAGTATGTAACAGTAGTCCTCGCAGGCCAGACATCTGCGAATGTGCCTTCGATGAGCACGAGACACGGGCCTCCCCCGAGTCCAGCGAAGAATCGCAAGACGGCCAGGGCTCCAATACTCTGAGCTCGACTGGAGCCAAGGAGAAACAAGGCGCAGATTGGCAGACTGACAAAGTAGACAGGGGCACGGCCAAATCTTTCCGTCACATGAGGGGTGTAGACCGGGGCAAAAGCAATGCCGACAAGGTAAAGGGAGAATGGAGCAATGGCGAGAGTCATTGAGATGTTGAACTCTGCGACCACATCGCCAATGCCAATCGTGTACGACGTGAGTCCAAATGCGCTGTCGATGTGTCAGCTTAAGCATACTGAGAGTAGGGGAAGTGGTGTACATACACTGCAAAAGCGAATGAGAAGGCGACGAAGGAGACATAGACCTTTCGGTGTAGAGGCCAGTTCTGGGGGTTATCAGGATCTGAGGTCGGCATGGGGTTGCTGATTCCTCCCATTGCCTCCTCCATGGGGCCAGTATGATCCATTGACATCCTATCAGTCTGATCTGCCGACTCCTCTGTCTGGAGTCCCATATACTCCGTTGTCTGCATATGGAGCGGTGTCTGGTCCTCCATTGGAGCAATAATTAGTCGGTATGATCGGAGGTCTCGACGATGTGATTGAAACGTGCTTGAATGGTGAGGATATGTAGCTCTGTGTTCCAGCTGCTCCTGTGTGAATGGCAAAAGACAAATCCTACAAAGAAAGAAAGAGCCTGAACTTATATCTGCTGGAGGAAAGGGAATGAATGTACCCCTTCAACCAAAAAGGCAGATCGGACATTAGTTGGCAGCATGATGTCTAAACAATTTCTTGGCCTACAGCAGCCTCTTTGAGCTTGAGTAGGCGGGTCGAGTTTCATGTAGAGAGCTCTCACCAACCGGTACCGAAGCGACGCTCGCATCCAGCCCGCCGATGGAGCGGATCGACGCATTGCGGACCGCTGGCGCAGCTCCAAACGGGGAACTCCATGTGCAATGGGCCGCGACATCGTGACGAAACCACATAACGGCTCGTTGTCAGGCCCATTTCAGATCGTCCTCAAGGAAAATATGATCGGGTTGTCCAATCCAAAGCCAGCTCGGCGACGGGGAATGACAAATGTGCTACAGCAACGTGCTATCAATGGCTATGCTTGCAGGTAGTCAGGCAAAATCAATGGCAGCTATACCCTGTATGCGGATGCGATTCGGCCGTGGACTCCAGAGGCTGTCCGAGGCAGATCAAAAGGGGCGGAGAGTGATGAAGGCAACTGTTTGGGATACGGAGATGGAAAGCTGCGCCCAGAAGATCAGTCAGCACTTATGTAACTACCTCGAGACTAGTCTATATCGGGAAAGACTTGGCGTCCTTGGCACGAGTTTATCTTCAGGCCGCCCCGAAGCCCCAATTTCCTCGATTGCATTGATTCCATCATCAGGAATCCACGAATACAACCGACCACGACTCTGCTCACTCCGCCCCGGCCATGCTCCACGCCGCGGTCCTGACCTGCACAAATGAGTATCAGCCTCGTTAATCTGAAGCTTCAGTGGAATAAGCTGTCCAAGACTCTGAACCTCTTGGCTTCAAGGATTTCCTTGGCTGTTCGAAGTACTTTCCAGCTCCGCCTCAGTGGGATCGGCTTATCCTCGAACAGCTCATACGGAGACTCGGAGATTCCAAATGGCAACAACTACAAGGTACAGGTGAAACAGGCTATACAGGAGCACAGGTCATTAAGAGCAACATTGATCGAAATGGCACTCGATTGTGAACAGAGCTCAGGCTCGCATTTCTTGGAACGTTGATCTGCCCCCTTTACCGTAAAACAGCTGCAGAAGGAATCCTGCGATCCACGAGCTTATGATATCAACAGAGAAATGGGCCGCTCTCCACATGAACTCCTAAATTTGTGCTGCTACAGCCACTCGATGCATGTGCTTCGACTCCGGACACATATCTATGGAAACCCAAATCCTGGTCGACATTCGCCAATCCACGACCCGGGCCGACTCTAGCACTGCTGATACAGATGTTTATCTTCATCTAGGGACTTGAGGACAGTACAGATAGGAGCCGGCATACTTCTACGAAATTCAGAAAACAGCAACTACCGAGTATCGAAGGCAGGCCACGTATGTACACGCATCCACTTCCACACATGCCCCGAGAGAAGTTCCGAAGCTCGTCCCCTATGTGGAAGATGAGCTGCAAACTGTGGGTTTCTCTGATCTTGTATTTTATCTTGTCGTGCATGTGTCATTTTCACATCGTTCCCACCGGCCACTTTATCTCGAACCTCGCAGCCTCCAGTTGTGCAACCGATGGCGCCACTAACATGAGCTGTCTGCCACAACATTCAAGATACAGCTTCCTGTGTAGTGGCAGACTGTACACATTGTGATATCAAGGCGAATATCACGCGCATCCTTCTTGCTGAAGCAAATGCAATTTCAGCAAACAAAGGTATGGGGGTCACATGTGCTCCTCTTCATTGGGTGCTTGACAATGGGCCACTTTTATGATGCCGCCGAATAGTCGCTCCAAGTGCCCTGATGGTCTCTAATCAACTCCTTGTGGGGAGCCGTCTACTGAACCCACCTTAGCATTCAGCCTGAGATGTCTTTACGTTAGACCTAACTTGTCCATCTTTCTTAGAAGATATGACTCCGCATCGCGCTCGAGTCTAGATTTTCGGCACCAGACGTATACTTCACAGGCTTCGAGTACATTGGTTGTCTGCCGAGATCTCCTCACATGACAAGCCACCTTGGGACGACTGAAGTCATTGCCTCCTTGTCCAATGCCCGCGGAATGCCCAGATCCCCGATGTATGGAAAGTGCTGGACCCGTCCCACAGAATGGCCACATGCACAGACGTGAAAGGAGAATTTCTAATGGCTGACCAGAATCGGCAAGCAGCCAGCACTTCAGATCAGATGGCGCCGCATTCGTGAGGTGTGCCGAGTATACCTACGCGAGCATCAGGAAGGACGAAGAGGGACTGTCGGCAAAGTTTCAGCCACGACTCCAAGAACAGTTGCCAATCAGTGTCTGGACGTGCATGGTCCAGGAAGGACATGTTTCAAGAGATGATGGAGAAATGTATTCGGACACCGCAGTAACGAAGCCCTTTCACTGAGGTACGTATTTGCCATGATCAAGCATTCCCCGGTCCGAAGCATGTGGGAGCCCCGATCGGCAATATGATTGTGTCTACAACCGGCCGGTCCAGTGTCAACTACTCATGGAAGTCTCCCTCTGTTGACGCGAGGAATCTTCTCACAGGGCGCAACCCAATGTACATCGCGGATCAAGAGGCCTGGAAGGTGGATGGATGGTAGACCCGTAACTCTCAACTACCTCCTGCAAAAGTCAGTCATGCGACAACCGAGATAATTGTTAGCCTCAAAACACGCCCTCTACCGTCCATCTCTTTACCCCAGAAAACGTTCGCTAAGACCATTTCAGCCCCAGAGCGTATATGGGTGGGTATTTGGCTTATAACTCTCCTTCTACACCAAAAATGGGATACCGGCTGGGGCTGGAGTATTGGTTTTGTGGGTTGCCCTCGTGTCTTGGGCCTTACAAGTATAGCATGCCGATACTCCAGCCCTTGAAGAAGTCTAGAGCTGGAAATAACGACTTTGTTGGGTTGCCTTTTTTGGCAAATGAATTGCGCAAATACCCTGTCTTGAGCCAACAGAAAGGTAGCATCCCTGACCTGGTGACTGTGTTTGACTGGGTGACACACGTCCCAATATGATTCGGTTAAAGGGCGAAGCAACTTCATCCACAACGGACTAAACCCACACACCGGCTTCAAACAAATTGCCGAAGCTCCAACCATCGACAAAGTCTCCCTCCTCCCTGCGGAGAATTCGATCACTGCCGACGAGGACGCTCAAAAGAGACCAGTGTCCAGATCTGTGTCGATCAGAGTTGGAAATCTCCACGATTGAATGTTTGCAACAGCACAGGACCCTCCGCCCGTGGGCAGCATTTTCCCATGAGAGACCTTCGGAAGCGCGTTCCTGGCCGCACTTCCGGTCCCCCTGGCGTTCTGGGCACGAACCCGCGACGGGCTTCCCTATCGCCACAAGAGGTGGCAAGCTGCCCTCAGTTTCTTGTGAGCGTTCCAATTGCCAGCATCGCAATCCATTCTATAGACTGTCCAGGTTATGTGTTGGTGATGGGTGGGAACCGGAGGCGACACTACTTCCAACAGCTTTTTGTTGAAGGACAAGTCTTGCCACATGAAATGTGATGATTCAAAAAGTGGCTGTCTGTGATGAGGCAATGAATTG
Organism: Fonsecaea pedrosoi CBS 271.37; assembly: GCF_000835455.1. Classification (NCBI taxonomy): domain Eukaryota; kingdom Fungi; phylum Ascomycota; class Eurotiomycetes; order Chaetothyriales; family Herpotrichiellaceae; genus Fonsecaea; species Fonsecaea pedrosoi. The sequence continues at coordinate 1,256,862 of NW_013550613.1, read as the reverse complement.
GCACTGGATCGACAACTGGACATCAACTCACGACTGGACGAGGCTGGGCTTTTGGGAGCTCTCACCGACTTGGATGACCGCCGAAGCCAGGGTCTGTCTAGGCATCACATTCATTATTCCAATTTGCCAGTGGGTCATTGCCGGCTTTCAGTTTAGTCTACTCCAGCATTTCCCCGGACCCTCGCCCAGAGCGCCTAGGAGCTGGGAAGACCGGGCAGACTTGTTGCCTATCACAAGCTAGCATGAGACCATCCATTCGCCTCTTACGTGGGGCTTGTCCCCCTCATTATCGACGACACTGAAACTATCCCAGAATTGTCAAGGTGCCCCCCGGACCTTTTCGATCCCAACTGCCTTAAAACGGACGTTGAGCTTTTGCTGGGGTGTTTTCAGAGGTATATCAACCGACTCTCTGGAGGAGTGCGACATCCCAGCCAACCTCACCTGATCTTTTACCTTGGATCCTCGTTGGCAATCCGAGACTCACCACCGCAATGGCGACCGCAAAGCCTGATACCCTGAAAGCGCATTGGAAGTGCATCGCAGCATGTACCTTGGTTAGCATGTGTCCGTTCCAATATGGAGTGGATTTTGGTATTATTGGTGGTCTACAGGCGATGCCTGGCTTTTTGGATGTATGCTTGTCTCGTCGAGGATGATGTGTGTGCCTACGAACGTCGGCTCTAATAACGATGGAACAGGTCTTTGGAGAAAAGGATCCAAACTCGCCCATCGGGTACAACATTTCCCACACACGCCAGCAGTTGATCTCGTCCCTGATGATCCTGGGCGCCTTCATCAGCTCTTCCTTTGCCGGCCCCGTTGCGAGGTTCTGCGGCCGAAAGATGTCCATCTGGATCGCGGCTCTGCTGTGCGTCGTGGCGAATGTCATCATGATGGCCACGACGAGCATCGGAGCTCTATATTTCGCGCGGTTCCTGATCGGCATCGCCAACGGCATGCTCATGACCTTTTCACAGCTATATCTCCAGGAGTGTTCCCCCGCGAAATTTCGAGGGCTCGTCATTGCACTTTTCCAGTCCTGGACGTCGATCGGGACCCTGGTTGGTACCATCATCGACAACTTCACCGTCAAGCTCGATGGCAAACAGCAATACATTGTCCCCCTGGGGATCATCTACATTGTACCGGGGTTTTTGTCCGTCGGCATGCTCTTTATCCCCGAAAGCCCCCGATGGTTCCTCCTCCAGGACAAGGCCGAGAAAGCCCGCAAGGCTCTCAAATGGCTCCGACCCTATCCCGAGACGGTCGACGACGAGATCAAGGAGATCCAAGACGCCATTGAGGCCGAGCGGGCTTTGGCCAAGAGCGCCGACATCCTGGACATGTTCCGCAACCCTGTCGACCGCAGACGCACTCTTCTTTCTGTGGGGGCTGTCTCTCTCCAGGCGGCTTCTGGTGCCATGTATATGATCTGTGAGTTGTGCAGCAGGTCTTGTCTGAAATAAGGATCGCTAACCAAGATTCTCCAGCGTACGGCACCTATTTCTTTGAGATGGCTCATGTCGGCTCCGCGTTCGAAAACTCGTGCATCCTGGTCGCGGTGGGGGTCGCTGCCATCTTGATCAACAGCGCCGTCATCACCAAATGGGGTCGGAGGCGGGTCTTCTTGACCATCGGCATGATCCTTTGCGGCCTCACGCAGCTCATTGTCGCCGTTGTGTACGACAAAAAAGGTCCAAGCACCTCGACTGGACGAGTGAGTTTCTCCTGGACCGGTCCTGATCATGATAGCAACCCTGGCTTTCTAATGCACTCGGTGTAGGTTATTGTCGGCGTCTCCGTCGTCTACATTGTTGGCTACAACGGCATGGTGGCAACCTACGCGTGGCTTTGTGGCGGCGAGTTCCCATCGCAGCGTCTCCGAAGCTACACGTTTGGGCTGGCAGCGTCGATCGGCTTCCTGGGAGCCTGGCTCGCCACCTTTACCGCTCCGTATTTCATCAACCCGGATTCATTGAACTGGGGCCCCAAGTATGGCTACATCTGGACCCCGTCGTGTTGGATCGGGGCATTGTGGACGTTCTTCTACCTCCCCGAGGTGCAGAACCGGACTTTTGAGGAAATCGACGAAATGGTGAGTCTAGACAGAGAATCCACCCGAATAATGAGTACATTGCTAACCCGGGGTTGTTTGTGTAGTTCGAAGCACGTCTGCCCGCTCGCAAGTTCCGCACGTACAAGTGTGTGGGATCAGTTGCCGCCGTGGCCATGGCTGCAAAGGAGGACGGAAGCAGTGCCAGCGAAAAGGACCACGCCGAAGTCAGGCACGAGGAGGTCATTTTCAGCAACGAGAAGGTTGCGACTGAGACTGCGGTTGCCATCGGTTGAAGGTGTTCAAGGGGTTTATAGTGTCCCATGACATCAACAATCCCAGGGGGGCACTGTCAAGATTCACAGGCTCACTTGCTGGACACGATGAGCGCGGGCGTGATGATCTTGTAGCCAGCACAGCAGAGGATGTTTCTCGTGAAGATGGAGTGTAATCGACCACCAGACGAAGAATTGTGCACTTTCATCCCACGGTGAACCGAATTGAGGCCATCGTCCACAGTGAGTGACAAACCACAATGGTTTACGACGAGTAAGCGCGTGGTAGGAAGGGGTTTATTCCGGAATGAGCCTATCCACAATAAAATTAATGGCCTCTTTTCTCCTCCTCCTCCTCTTCCAGACTTGACTTTACAGTACCTCGCTTGTGCACGCCACATGCTGGACAAAGCCGCCCGGCATGTGTCCCGATCTGACTTGGCTTGCTCGATTGGATCTCCAGGAATTTTACAAATCATCGGGTCTGACGCCAGGATCGTTGGTGTTCGTTGGCATGCAGCTTGTCTCTCGTAGGTACTTTGTACGCACCGAGGTGTTGTGTATGTATGTCAGCCGGCCCGTGACGACAACTTCAGGCGATCAAGGCACATGCGAGGGGGGTGGGAATGGTGGCCTTGCAGATTCTCGTACCGAGTTATGCGGCTGAAGCGGTTCGGGTGCCTGCGCCCTAGAGAGAGACAGCCTGAGAGAAGAAGAGAAGAAGAGACTCTTTGTGGACGCCCCCACGAAAACCCCCACCTGCGCATTGATGACTGGGCCTTGGTGAGGTGAGCGAGCTGGTGAGCCACTCACTGCTAGCCGCCTGCGCTCCAGCCCGAACTCTGGAAGATCTCAGCCGATCAGTCTATTTCACCCTCCACAGTTTTGACAGGTCCTTATCGCTTTGCCCAAAGGTTTGTCGGTAACCGAAAAAGTGGCCCTGTCATTATTGATCAGGCCCAACCACATGGTGCGAGAGGCAAGAGCCGAGAGAGCCACGCCTACATCGTCAATTGGTTGGATTCCAAAACGCAGTCGGGCTGCCACCCATGATGATACCGCCACCACCACCACTACCACCAAACACCATCGCCTCGATCACTGCCATCAGCTTACGGATCGGGCTGACTCTGGGCACTTACTAGGTGGCATTTAGGCTGTGGACTTTTCGTCTCTTTCCCAAATATCATGGCCAAAAGTGAAGTGAAAGGTCGATTCTGACTGTTCGGAGCTAATTGGGAAGCAGGTTGGTGCCGAATCCGTCACCATCTTCTCTCTCTCTCCCCCTCTCTTCACTTTTCAGACCCCCCCGAGTTTTGTCGTGAAGGCAGCCCCCTTCCATCTCGCCCTATCTCTCTCACTTCTCTAGAAAAATGGCTCTCACATCCCTTGTTGTGATTATTCCGCCTTTGCTCTCCCGGCTGATCTCTGCAACGTGCTGAGCGACGTGACACCTGATACCCCGGACTTTGACATGTCAACCGATGCCATGTACGACTATCTGATTGTTGGAGCTGGCAAGTCGATCCCTTTCACGCCTTCCAATCAGACCCCTCCAATTCGCTAACAGGTCTTTCAGGCCCCTCAGGGCTGTGCGCCGCAAAGACGATACGCGAATGTGAGCCTGAGGCTAGAGTGAAAATTCTGGACTCTGTAAGTTGTCACTGGTGCTGGACGGCGGGTTTGATTCACGTACTGATTCATTCACGCATCAGAACAAAACGGTTGGTGGTGTCTGGTCCAAAGAGAATCTCTATCCCGGCCTCAAGACGAACAATGTCCGCGGAGGTATCGACTTTTCGGATTTCCCCATGCACGATGGCTTTGGCGTGCCTGAGGGTCAGCATGTCTCCGGTGAAGCAATGCACGAGTACATCAGAGCGTATGCTGAAACTTTCGACCTCTTGCGTTTAATCGACTTCAACTCGACCGTCGCCGAAATTTCCAAGCTCAAAGACGTCCAAGGCTGGAATGTCAAACTTGACTCAGGGGCCGATCTGCAGACGCACAAGTTGGTCGTCGCGACAGGTGTCACAAATGTGCCACACAGACCAGAACTGAGCGGCTCGGAGGATTTTGGCGGTCCAATCATGCATTCGGCAGAACTGGGAATGAAGGGCAGCGTTCTCACCAATGACCCTAGTATTGAAACGATTGCCGTGCTTGGAGGTGGCAAGTCTGCCTACGATGCCGTCCATCTCGCCGGTAAGGCTGGTAAGAAGGTGGAATGGATTATCAGAAAGTCGGGCAAGGGTCCTGAGTGGATCTTCCCCGCCCGTACCATGGGACCACTACAAGCAGTGCGAGAAAAGCTCCCGGCCAGGAGATTCGTGTCCTTCTTCAGTCCGTGCTTGTGGAATGACGGATTCGGCTGGATCAGAAATTTCCTCCATTTCACCAAGCTCGGCAAGATTATCTCACAGGGCTTTTGGGCCAATCTCCACAAGGCGACTCTGGACGATTGCGGCATGTTGAAAGATGAGAGAACCAAGGTCTTGGAGCCGGAGCAGAGGTATGTTTCTCTTGTGAATCGATGGCTCGTCTAACATCACATGTCTAGCCCTTTCTGGTACGGCACCGCGTCCGGAATTTATAGTTACGAGAAGGACATCTACGAGATGATCAAGACTGGTGAGGTACGAGTCCACCGCGAAGACATCCTCCGCCTGTCCAAAGGTGCCATCAACTTCGTCAGTGGCTCCAACATCCAAGCCGACGCTCTAGTTACCGCGACAGGCTTCTCTGCAAATTCTACTATCAAGTTCGTCCCCGACACCATACATGCCGACCTCGGTATTCCGTCCACCAGCTACAGCCAGGAGCAGTATAATTTCTGGCAGGACCTGAACGACAAGGCCAACATGATTATCGGCTCCAAATTCCCGCGCCTACTTGCTGGGCCGTTCAAATCACCCACGTCGACCGTCATCCAACCTTTTAACCCCGGCATGGATCGCGAGGTCAACTACACGCCCTTCCGACTCTACCGCGCCATCGCACCGCCCGGGCCAACTCGGGACGGTGACAACTCGCTCGCGTTCATCAGCATGTTCTCCAACCTGGCCAACACGCCGCGGTGCGAGCTACAATGTCTCTGGGCGTACGCGTACCTCAACCACAAACTCGACATCGACCCGGCCTCTGTATTCGACGAGGCAGCCTTGACGGCACAGTACGCCAAGCACCGCGCACCCTACGGCCACGGCCGGTTCTTCCCGGACCTGGTCTTCGACCAAGTGCCGTATCTGGACTTGCTCCTCCAGGACCTCAACCTGAAGTACTGGCGGAAAGGGAATTTCTTTGCCGAGCTGTTCAGCCCCTACATGGCTAAGGACTACAGGGGGGTTGTGCAGGAATGGCTGCGGAAGGATTCGGTATCGAAAAAGGGGGAATCCAAGACGAAAGTCGAGGGGGGCGGTGATCGCGAGAGAGAGCCGCTTCTAGGTGGCAAGGCGGTTTGAGGAGGGCAAACTTGTTTACCGTGGCGGCACTCCACACTTGTTGCGTTCAAAGGAGCATTTGGGCGACCGACTAGATAGATGATGAACGGATCCACGGACATGACTTTTTTGCCTCACTTTCCGAGATTCTGCACAGCACGACCACTGCCGGGTCTCCTATCTCTGCTCTCACGCTTCTCAAGACCACCGGATAAATGGATGGATGGAAGGAAGGATATGTTTTGGCCAGCAAGGCGTCCTGCGTCGGAGTTGAAGCTTTCCGGGGTTTCTTCTCCGTTCTTCCCGCCTCCATGCTCTCTCTCTCTCTCTCGTCCGTCCACACGTTGACTAGACCATCGTCACGTCATGTCACGGTACATGGTACGGCACATGGTACACGGCACATTCACTCTGGCGTTGCTGCTCGTGGTGCATGGCAGTGTAGGGGGTATGAATGGACAACTGCAAATGACGGATGATTAAATTACGAATGCAAATCTCAATTCGTATTCCAATTTTTTTTTTTTCAAAAATGACCATGATTCTTGTGTTTTGTTTTGTTCGCCGGTTTTTTTCCGCTTCCTCGTACCTCGTCCCTTGTCCCATGTACCATGTTATCTTACACGTCGCACATATCTGCAGTTGGAGACGAAGTAGGATGTGGATTAAAGAGATAGATAGATATTAGTGACGGATTGATAGGAAGGTGGATCCTTACTCGTCGGATGGTTATACCATGGCATGCCATGCCATGCCATGCCACGGCCCCCCACGGCCCCCCGGAGGTAGGAGTAGGAGTAAGGAGTAGGAGTGAAAAAGGCCAAGGACCTTGCCATGATATTCGTAGGGAGGGGGCGGAGACAACGAAAATAATATGAAAAACGCAGCAAAAACTCCACGAGGAAGAAAAAAAAAAGTAGGAAAGTAATAAGCTAACAAACTAATAAATAAGCAATGCGCATGGACTTTGGGCCCCCCGGATATTTGTTGTTTCTTAGAGGTTCCCGAATGGCGATGGAGATGGGGATGGGGACGCGGCCTATTGCCTGACGCGGTAATAGATCCTTCGAGGGTCATACCTAGCTCGCTAGGTGGGTAGGTAGGTATACAGTATAATGGAATGGTTACAGAGCCAGAGTCAGGACCAAGTACCCAAACCAGTATCCAGGCCACCACCAGATCTGCAGTAGCGATGATAGGCCACCGGTTACGCAACGAGCCCCCGACTGCCGTTTTAGGGAATTCCTTCATGATTACTCCGTGATACCACCTGTTTCAGACAATAGCCGACCGGGCCCCTCATCGCATCGCATTGTTACGTCTTCAACAATACACGACAGCGAACCTGTGCTTGTGTGATGTCCCCCCGTGCCGACTCAGGACCCTTGTCGGCCTTGGTGCCAAGCATATCTCATGTTCGTGTTGCACTCGCTCGCCCCCACGGCCATTGCGTCGGAGGCGACGAGGGCGGTGGAGGAGTCTGTCGACGACATGTTCACGTATGTCGCGGTAAAGTCGTGTCCCTTGCCGTCCTTGGCGTAGCGAAGATTGAACTTGCGGCACTCGACCGGGACGTCGGGCTCGGATGAAGACAGCGTCGAGGAGGCTTTGGCAGCGCTCGTACTGTACGGATAGCTCAGGTTGAAGTCGTAGCCCTTGCCGTCCTTCGCGTAGCGGGCGCTGACGGTGTCGCGGCTACCTGCAGGGAGGGAAGGTCGTGTTGACGAGGTCGACGATACAGAGGCGGCGCTGCTCGAGGACAGGCGGGAGAAGATGGACGGGCGCTTCGAGGTGGACATGGTATATCTGGTATGATGAATCTGGGCTAGATTGGTTGTGGCAGAACAGGGGGCGAAAGCTAACTATTGCTTCAAGATATAGTGAGTTTGAAATCAACTGTTGATTCTCGTCTTGTGGACATGGATTTGATGTGCAGAATCGCATTCATGAGCGGTGGACCAAGGGATATTTATACCATGAAGCGCGGATACCTCGTCTGATATACGCAGTAAACTGTCCTCTTTGCTCTGTGGCGTCACCATGTTGCCCACGTTGATGATTGTACGGAGAGTCTATCGCCTAATCAGTCAATGCTACAATGTCTTGACACTCGCTGATCTGTATGAAGCAATGGTGCGAGTGAGTGCCACAGATGCTAGGGCTGAGTCGGGGCTGGAGAAACATCCAATCCGAACAGCCATCGACAGGACATCATCTCACGAGGCTAGCAGCCACGCCAAAAGGGGCAACCGTTTCGCAGACTGGCTAGAAGGGAGTATGTTGATGTGATGATTGTTTGCACGTTGTGTGGAATCAGCAGTGCGTCAACTGAGCCTCTGCCATCCTTCAGGAGGTTTGCTGTACCCAGCCCTGTAGAAGTAGTATTGGGCAGCCCGTGGCTTTACAGCCTGCGCCTGTGGACGAATCAAGATCGCAGAATCATTCGACACATTCGGCGCTCGTGATGATTACGGTAACCGTTCTCGGTTGCTTGGAGTTGATGGCGGGGCTGAACTCAGCTGGCACCTTCGCGTGCGCTTGAACGGGGAAAGTGATCGACAGCGGTACATTGCAGACAACAAAGACACTTTCCAGATTCCAGAAGGCCGGGTAGTGAGTATTTCCTTCTCGACGAGCACCCAGCTGACCAAAGACACGCACCTATAGACACCGCGCAAGGGTATGGGACGCACTCGGCACTATTTGTCCAGAATAACAGACAAGCCAATGCAATATCTGACCTAGGCTTCTGTCTGCATCGTATTAGGAAACTGTGCTGGTGGTGTGTCAGGCAGCCACTTGAAAGGCAAAAGGACCTAGCCTCAAACGAGGACGCAGGTGTAGCTCTAGACCATGGTTTATTTGATGTGTAATTTGTACGGACCGCCAGGAGATCGTGTAGGCGACAGTTTTCGATGATTGGGCGCCTCCACTGACCGTAACTCAGGTATAATGATCAATATCGAGTCGCTTGCTTGAAAATCGGCACTGTCGTAAAATCATCCTGGTTCCACAAGATCTCATTCGATGGGCCGAGTTCAGCACCTTCATCCGTGCTAGGCAATCCTGCCTTCTCATTCGCATCCACTTCGCGTTTTGACAGCCCCTTCCTGTCTTTCGGTAGCCAGATTTTGGGAGTTTTCGATGTCAACGCTGGAGGTAGATACGCATTCTTGAGTTGTTCCTCGCTATAGGAATTCACCTCTTCTGATTCACCCTCGGGATCCTGAAGCCACGGTCGAAGGGAGTCTTGCGAAGCGAAAATCCGAGGCTCGAGCAGACTGGCCAAAGGATCGAGCAAGACCGCCGGAACCTTTCTCGAACCAAGCTTGTAGCCCGATGATTGATCGGCCTGAGCGGTGTGATTGCGCTCAGTGCTGAGTCCGAGAAGAGGCCGCTCCTCATCCTCTTCCGACAACACATCTACCGGCATGTACTTTTCCAACGGTGAAAGGTACTGATTGACTGTCAGGTGATACAAAGCGGTGACGACGAGCAATACCGTCAGAAGAGTCGACGGGCCAGCCACCTTCTTGATGCCAAACAAACCAATCAAGCACAATTCTGCCAGGTAGACCCCTGTCATGAGGTGCTGAAGACTCCTCGTATAGCTCTCTCCCCGCGTCTCCGTTTTGACCTGAATCACGTAAAGGAGGTTGTAGCGATAGCTCAAATAGAAGAGGAACAAGCCAATTGCCGCAAATCCCAAGACCAGCGGTGCAATGCACGAATAGGCGATGGCAATGACCGCTAAATTCGTGAACTTTGGATAGACGTTGAACCAGCTGATTCCCTTCATCTGCGCATAAGTGTTGAATTTCTGTCTCGGAGTTTTGTTCATGCCGTAGTAAAAGAACAAGAAGGAGAAAAGATCAGTGTAATTCAAAATATTCTTCGACGCAGTGCCGAGGCCTTGAATGATGAAGTAGGTCAAATAGAAGTTCGATGCCTTGGGGAGGTTCTTCGCTAACAAAGTCGGAACCGTCGTGGGCTGATTTGCTACCTTGGTAGCCAATGCAGCAGCCCCTGATGAAAAGGTCGTGATGAGGAAGACTTGAATCACTTGGAAAGCAAAGTACCATGTTTGTGCCCACTCGACTGCTGATTTGCTTGTCGGTTGACCGGATAGTCTCGCCACATATTGAAAAAGGTACGGTACATAGGACACCACAGAGCTGAGTAGTAGGGGTGGCACCAGTCCTGTGAGGAGTCCAAGGATGGGATCCGGGAGATTATTGATGAACCGTAGAAAGTGAAACTTGTCCGTCAGGTAGTTTATGTTGGAGATTGTGCCAATGATACCGACTGGTATAGACCAGAAGATGATTGTTGCAACAGCAAGTGCTATAGCAATATAAGAGTACGTGATTCGGACCGACGGATCGAGATTGAGGTTTTGCCACAGGACCTCTTTCGGCTGGATACCAATGTACTTTGGCTGTAACGTAAGAGGTGATGGATGTCGCACTTGCTGAAACGCTTGATGCGCGCTAACCTGATCCTTGAACTCGACGAATATCGCTCCAGTCCTTTTACCGGGGGCGTTGGAGTCAGCCTGTCGAACTTGATCAACGTCAGAAACAAGACCGGTGATGTCTTCTCTCAGACGGGAGATGCTGTCGATCTTTTCTCCTAGAAGATATTTCGACTTATGCTTGGGTCTGTGCGCCTCGTTCGCTGGCTTTGGTTGCTGACTGGAGCTCGCGTCGCCACTGTCTCGAGCTTCATCCTTACTGCGATTAGCATTCTTCAATAGTTGTAGTTCGGACTCTTCCAATTGGTCAATCTTTTTGTCCCTTTTTTGAACCAACTTTTCCAAGTCGCTCTGATTTGAGACAACCCAAGATCTCACAGCATTCTCACCAAAGTAGCGACGAAGATTTTCCTCCCGAAGTCCCGCGGGAGGTACGCTCAAGTATAATACCACGCGAGAAGAAAGCCGGCTTGCATTCACGGGAATTGTCTGGTAAGCTTGACGAAGGCCTATGACAAAGAGTCTCTCCCTGGTGACGAGTAGCAAAATGAATCCTGAAGTCAAGCGTTAGGTAGGCCAAGGAGGGAAGAAAGACACCTTACCAAAGAAGACCCAAGCCACCGCGGCATGTGCATAGAGCCGCTTGCCGTCGGCGACATTGCTGAACGAGATCCGATCCAGTTGCGTCGCATCTCCTCCTCCCGTGGCATTGACAGCAAAGAGGATCGGCCAGGTCAAGAAGCAGCCCACCACGCAGATGAGAACAATTAGGCGGAGGAATCGGAGGAATAGATACGCCTCCAATGAGGAATGGCGCAAAATAAACTTGTCGTCGAGAGCCCGGAAGTCATGCCACCAGGAGACGGATGTATGACTAGATGAAGGTGTGCGGTCTCTAGACCTTGTTAGCAATTACCACTCGGCTCTATTTGAGGGACTTACCGGTGGTCAATGGTTCGGAAATACGTTCTGGGTGCGTAAATGTTTCGATACCTCGAGCGAATAGCCGCAAATGCCAACAAGAAAACGGCAGCTGTTATGGCCGTGGGGATAAGTGCAGCACCGATGGCAGCAAATGAGGATGAGTGTTGACTGCGATGCCCGCCAGACCCTGGTGTCTTTAAAGTGTGTTAGCTATGTGAGCTTTGCAAGGCATGATTGTTCGCTGAAGCCAGCGTGTTGGCGCCGTGTCCGAGTATAGAACTGAAGCTCGAACCAGAGCTTTGGTCCTGCTTCCGAGTCTCACTCTGAAGACGTAGGCTGTAAGATATGTGTGGCATTTGTCGGTTCGATATGGACATAATAACATTCTCAACAAGATGCATATGGCTGGTCTCAATAAACACGACTTACTTTCTCCTTCAAGACGTCCATGGTTGCTCCTCGGAGGACTCCCTCCAAGCGAAACGTATGAGTCTTATTGGATGCTACACATCTGGAGCGCACACATCTGTGAGCACAAGGGAGCAGCTTGAAGGCCAAGGTAGTGAGGCCTAATGTCAACTTTGTGTCCAGTGAAGAGGTGGATGAAGTAATGCAGGAAACGATGGCGCAGGCTGAAGTTTCACCATCACAATCTGACGTCATGGCATCTGCCTCTGCCACCAACAATTTCATCCTCAATCCCAACCAACAAGCCATGGCCAACGCAGCGAGAGGCTACTGGTGGCTACACACCCCTATTTGCTGGCATCGGCATCCATATTAGGAGGTAGACTGCTGGTATACTCGATTTTATTGTACAAGGGATACGTAAAGAGAGATAGAACTGCAGAAACAAACAGAACGGATGTATTATGTATACAAGAATATTGGTTCCTTGTAGTTCGTTGGGCGTTGCTCGTTGTATCCTACTCGATAATCTTCATCATGGCATCACGACATTACTATCGTAAAAATATCAAGATTTGCTTTTATTCCTTTTGCCCACTGAAACTCCGCCGCCAGGCAGACATTCGGCTGGAGCTCTCCCCTGAAGGTGACCCAAGATCTTCGTCCTCGGCGACAGTCGAGCCTGGCACAGTGCTTCCTATTGAAGTTGTCCTAGTGGGAGTGACTGGTTCACCGCCGGAAAACAGGCGCTCGCTGACCCGTCGACCGAGACCACTTCCTTTTGCGTCGGAATTGAAGGGAGGCCGCTGAGCTGCGGGTTGAGCTGGCACCTGGTAATCCCTCCTAGGGCCATCCACGGGCGCAATATCCTCAGCCATCGCGTCTTCATAGCTGGGTGGAGCATCGTCCGGAATATCTGATTGTTCATGCAGATTGTAAGAGCCCACTGGAGCCGGGTACGAGTTGATCTCGGACAACGGAGTTGTCGGTGTCTCTAATGGAGTGGTTGGTTGTGAAGACGTCCCATTGATCTCTGACGGCCTTGGGGGCGCCAGGTGTAAAGGAGAAGGTTGGGGACGGGGATTGTTGGCCATAGCCTGCAGCAGCTTCGGAGGAGGCGCGATGCCCGAGTACACCAAGACTGGCAGACGCAAAGGAAGAACCATAAGTTCTGGTCGTATGCCACTCGCCATGGCATGTGCCAAACCCACGGTGACCTCTAGTTCATACCGTCGAGAGATGTTGCAGGTATCGAATGTAGGGCATACAGTATTGGGGAGAGGAAGGTCCTCCCATAACCGAGAGGGGAGTTTCCACTCTTTGCGGCTTTTCTCGGTAGGGTTTCCAAGGGGCATGTTCATGTTCGCCTGTGACATCAATGGCCACTTTGTGATTTCAGTCCTCTCCAGATCAAGGGCTCTGACTTGTGTGTACCCTGTCAACTCAATTTGTAGCATCTTCAAATACGCGGTCGCCGAACTGTCATTGAGCTTCTCAACCAAGATGCGCAACGGCAGTGGTTCATTGCATGTGATGATGGCAGGACTTGGAAGACGGGCGTCAACCTGAAAAGCGGGAGGCTCCTCCTCAGCGGATGTGGGGGTCGAAGATTTCCTGCTGAAAAGGCCAGCCACCTTTTTCTGCGACTCAGCTGGGTATCTCTGGAACTGTCTCTTCCGCCTTGCAAAGGTCTCTTCATGACGATTGGGAGGTCGAGGAGGCTCGATAGGTAGAAAGTTGATATCGGCAATCTTTGTCATGCATTAGAAGTGTCTTAGGACGAGCCATATTGTGGATAGCATACTGCTCTGATGTTCTCTTGAAAGAACTTGGGCCGGACGACTGTCGCCTTCACATAGTATCTTATTTCTGCCTCACCAGGAAAGCCACTCAGTGAGGGCGGCAATGTCTTCTTTACATGTCTCGTGGTGTCCGGTGCAAATTGGACATTCACATGACCGAGTTTGATATCTTTAAGGGGACTCGGATTCTTCTGGCAGTCGTTGTTGAATGGGAACTGTCCAGACCAGTTAGCCGCAGTCACCGTCAAACTCCCAGGTCAGTTGCTGGAGAGATCTAACCTTGAACCTAAACGGGTAGTGGTATTGACCGGCGAGGAGGGTGTACGCCGCGCTGCTACTTCTTTCTGGAAACTCGGGTGTTGGAAAAACGGTTATGACTTTATACAAAAGCTGGAGCCTGATGTGTGAGCAAAAGCTGCTGTGGATGGGAAAGATTCTTCTCACCAACCTTGTGCAACTCTAGCTCCGATCTCTTCTTATCCGTACGCTCGCTGTTGGGGAATTTGGGTACGGCAAGCCGAGTTCGGCTCTCGCCCTCGAGCTTGACCGTGACTGCTGAGATAGTGGCATCGTTGGGTAGGATGAGGATAACAATGCCCGAGACGAAGTCGAGATTTGTGTAGCACCTGTGGTCGGGTTGATCAAACTGAATACGGACCGACATCGATCCGGCGCAGATCAGGCATCAGGACACTGAGGGATCAAAGGAGGAATGAGTGTGTGACCATGTCGTGTTGCTGGAGAAGGCGGAGATGCGAAACGCCTTGCGAGGCTGAGCAGCCAAGAGGCCGGCGAGGGACCAGCGGATGTGGAGGCGCGATGGAGGAATCACTACTCGGTAATACCTCGTATTTGGGATATGCACGGAAGAGGGTTTTTGTGAGCCGGGCGCCTGTCCAATCAGGTCGGCTAATTCCTGAAGAACGGAAGAATCTCGGAGAAACGTGATTCTCCAGTGCCGGAGGACGCATTTCCCCTCTTTGCGCTCTCAGAGCTGACATGTGCCCTCATCTTTTCATGTCAAACCTTGGGTGTCTTGGTATCTTTGCTGATGACGATTGCTTATCTACTTATCAAACCAGGAGATTCGAACAAGGCTTTCAATGTAACTGAACCACTACCCTTCTGGTCCACGATTACCATGCACCCCGGCCACGCCATGTGCCATCTCGGATGAAACCAGCTCACACAGCGCGCAAAGCAACCAGGGCTCGAGAAGCCGTCAAGCACACCAAGACATTCTCAGGTTGCTGGACATGCCGTGATAGACATGTGAAATGTGACGAAGCAAGACCCCATTGTGCGCGATGTATCAAGGGTGGATTCCAATGTCAAGGATACGGCATCAAGCTCGTCTGGGTCGACCCGAACAGTCAAGAGCGCGAGCAGAACATCCGGCGCGTCATCGGCACGCCCGCCGTCTATGATGATGGGTCGAATTTCATGCGAGTCGATGTCAATGAGGCTTTGGAGGTCATAGAAGGTCTCTTGCCCGGAGAGGGATACGTGTCGTCAGGCCCATTCTCAGTCTTTTCGCTACAAACAACCGAGGCAGAACAGCTTGAACCATCTTTTGATCCAGACTTACAGACACTTCCAACTTACGAAAGACGAGATTCGGTCTTGCCAACAGATCTCTCGGAAGAGGATGTTGATGACCCGGAAGACGAATTGATAGAAACCATCATCTCTCCCTCCACAACCAATCTTCAAGGCTCAGCGTACACTCCGGACACGCCCACACAATGGCCTTCGAGTCCTGCTTTACCGCTTGCAATACGCCACCTCGACCTTCTACCGCGCCCGGCTGAACAACGAGATCTCATCCACCACTGGACAAACTTCGTCTGCTGGCACCTCGTCCCCGTCGACCGGCCGGACAACCCATTTCGCAGCGTCTTCACGCCCATGGCTCTCGCGGGCCTATCGTCGCCATCAAACCAATCGAACGGACAGATTGCACTTTTCCACGCGCTATGTGCCACCTCGGCCTTCAGCCGTGGGCAGCTTCTCCATGGGGATAGCAGAAACCTTACCTTGGCGATGAAGCATTACAATCTGGCAATCATGCACCTGCGCCATAGCCTCGTGAACCTCAAGGACAACGACGAAAATCTCGGCCAGGTCCACCTACACCGGGGCTCCATTCTCGCGACCATCACCATGTTCTCTGCAATGGACATGATCACTGGCCGCGCGGGCGAATGGCGCACACATCTTCAAGGTGGCGCCTCGTGGCTGTCCACCATAGAAAACAGCGAGTGGAATCGCGACAAATCTTCCTCCATGGTCTACCAAGGATATCTCGCCATTGCGGCGCTGTGTAATATCAATCTCCCGTCCACCATCGACGTCGAATCCGAAAGTTTCCTGGGCGACGAGCGGAACTACGTGCTCGATCGATTCTTCGGGCTCACCCGTCCGATCCTGAAACACATCGTCGTGATGAACAGCCTGACCAATCGCATTTCGACCACAGCTTCGGAGCCGCCAACGGCCGCGATGCTGGACGATCTGGAAGCCCAACTGTACGCGCAGACGCCGTCGAATTTGGACCTCTCAGGCCTTCCACCCCTCGCTCAATTTCTAACCTTGCACCATGCCTACGTCTTCTACTACGCCTCGCTCATCTACTTCCTCCGCACCGTCCGCCGCCTCTCCCCGCAGGCCGCGTGCATCCAGACTATGGTTTCGAAAGCCGTCACGCATCTCGAAGACATTGAAAGCCTCGGGGGCGACAGCATAGGCTGCACGTTGGTTTGGCCGCCGTTCATCGTGGCGTGTGAGTGCTTGAGCGAGGAGATGCAGGAGAGGATGCTCAGCTGGTATCGGCTGAAGAGGAGGCATGGGTTCATGAACCTGGAGATTTCAAAGGACATTGCGAGAGAGTTGTGGCGGAGACGGCAGTATGCGGATGATCGAGGGAGCGCAGACGTGGATATACAGTGGCAGGATGTTTTGAGGGAGATGAAGATGGACATTGTCCTTGCGTGACATTGTATTAAAGGGCCATTGCCCTTGAATGGACTGGCCGGGATATATATAGAAAGCCATCTATAGTTCGGCTCGTCTGGAAAACAGAGGGTGGCAGGGATCTTGAAATCCCATTGGTTCAAATTACACATATGTAGTATCGGATGACGATGGTTGTCTGAATCGCGAATTAAGCCGCTGAAGCAGCACGTTTATCGACTCCGCGAGGACCCTGTCGACGAAGTCCTGCTCCGCAGGCGTAGTGGCCACCTCACCAAACATGCGTTGATTGATCTCCGACGCTAGAACCACTCGCCCTTCGCGTTCAAAAAAAGCAATAAAGTTCTGCACCGTGTCCGCGTGGATGCTGTCGACATACGGATCCAGGGGCAACGGCGAGTTCGGAAACAAGATTTTGTAGATGCCAAACCATGCATCGGAGCGCATTCGACCTATTTCGCGCCTTTTGATCGCCATCAGTTGATCTTGGGTCATCTTCTCTTCAAAGGGAGAGACGCGCTGCTGACAAGATCTCTCGACAATGTGGGCGTCCAAGACGACTTTCGAGTCGAAAGATGAGAAGCAGGTCGGGCAGTGATGCTCAGGTCGCCGATGGACACGATATAAATGCTGCTTCAAGCGTGGAATGTCTTTGAGAAAACAGCTTGAGCACCCTCGATAATTCTGTTCGTGCTCATTGCGTTCTGAATACCGGGCTGGGTCAAATTTCGAGTACGGGCAAGCCAGGAGTCTCGAGTCTGTGCCAGTTGGCGAGACGTCGGACGTTCTGGGGACTTTTCTGTCTCTTGACTCGTCCTCCTTGTCATTAGGGCGCAGTCTCTTCTGTGGAGATCTCTCAATTGACGGCGACGTTGTGACAGAGCTTGAAGGAGCATTCCTGTTCGCTTGGCTAGACATGCTCGAGCTAGGACTTGTCTGTGAGGAAGTCTCACTACCATCTCGAGGCCCAGCTGTCTGTCCAAGGTAAAGCGTAACGAGCCGTGAAGCAAGCGATGCCAGCCGCGCGGCTGAGGTAGATACATCACTGAAATTCGTCAAAATGACAGAGTTATCGCCGGCCACAAAAGACGCTTCTCCATCCGATTCGAACCATGGCGAATTCGAGGAGTTCGTCCAGGAAAGAGTGAGAGACGAGGGTAGTTGGCTGGGGGTAGGAATGATAGATTGCTGTGAAGAGGCTATTGGCCACAGTCCCTGACTCGAAGGGACTGTGTCTCCATCATTGAGAACCTCTTCAAACCATTCATAAACACTTTCAGTAAAGGGAATTATTAGCTTATCTCCAATAAAACATCTACATCGAGCTTTACTTACGGTGGCTCTAGAAAATGCTCTTCAAGAGTAGGGTTTTCCGTGCTCAAATCCCTCTGGTCTGGCGCGTCTTTCTTGGGCTCAGCATCGAGAGACGGCGGTAATGTTGGATCTGTCTCGACAGGCAATTTATGATCGGGGTGTTTTGACTTTATGTGATTGACATAGTAGGACTTGCGAACATATTCGCGTAAACAGCTTGGGACAGGACAAACATATCTCGGTTTCGTTTTGACATTTTGGGGCTTGGTATTTCTGATGCTCGGCGGAGAAGGCTGAGGTGCGGGGGATGGTACTTGGATTTCCTCCGGTTGTAACTTAATTGGTATCAAGGGTAATACATCCGAGGGTACCGAGGATTGCGAGTTCAGATATCCAGAGCTCGAATATCCAGAGCCCCGATATCCAGAGCTCGAATATCCAGAGTCCCGATATCCAGAGCCCCGATATTCAGAGTCCGGTGAAAGTGCAGTGCGAGTTGTCCCTAGAGGTTCCGATTTGCTGTAGAGGCTTTCGAGTGATGTATTTTCATGGTCGTGCTGGTCTGTCCTCTGGACGATTTGGTCGAGAAAATCAAATGATAATGCTGCGTAATACTGCATGAAGTCGTAGTCGTCCATGGTCCTCAGAACTCACCCAATGTGTCTGATGAAATGTTAACCTCTTGCGAAGGCTGGGCCAAACGTGCTCATAAAGAGAGCATCGATGAGGAGCTCGCAACTGGGCAGGCCTTTAATGATATTCACTGAAACGAAACGCTTGTATCGATTCTGCAGCCTCACACCCCTGCGCAGGCTCATGACTGCACAACACACCGTTGTGCGAACTTACTGCGCCGCCGATCCAAAGGTCTGCATGTGGGCTGTGTCGACAGCCAATCGCGTAGAGATGGAGTTGTTGCCACTGGCTGGAGGGGCCCATTCCAGCCAATACTCAGAGAAGTACCGAGTAGGCATCACTAATGCGAGATGGAGAGTCCCAAGCGAGTGCTCAGGGCTTCAACATGGGTTGTCCAAATGGTGAGAAATGAAGGTTGATTGGATCGAACTCTGCGAAGGGAAGCAAGGGACATGGACAAATCCACAAAGGAAAATCATTTGTCTGACTTGTCACAATGTAATACTGCCTACCCTAGAGAATTTCTGTCAGACAGAAACATATATTCTCCGGGTCGTCTGCTTGATCTTCTCTAAAGTCAGTTGCCATTCAGCATTGATACAATATCATTAACCTGAGGCAAACGGAAAGTCCGAACCCGTTCTCTTTCTCCGTCGCGTTTTTGTTCTATCGAAAAGCCTTTGGCTCCCCATCTGTCGTGCTGAAGAAGGTGCAGCTCGGGGAGCACGAGACATTGCAATAATGATACACGTGGCAGAATCGCCGTCGGGCCAAAGATTCCATACTCTCGTTCTTTGACTACGCTCTCAATAGCCCTCGTTCTTCGCTTTCGTGTTTGCGCAACATGTATCACCTGGTTCGCTCCCTGTACCTCTATGCGACCAGCAAGCCCGGTAAGCCCCGCCAACGACAGCTGCGTCTTATCCACGAGGCTGACCTGACCCCCGCGGTAATTAGAGTACTCCATCATCCTCCTGGGCCTTGACAATGCCGGCAAGACCACCCTGCTCTCACAAATAAAAGCCCTCTACAACACCACTGCAGACCCTGTCGCTGGTCAGACAGGCGATGCCCCTGCCTCAGACACCGCAGGCAACACGGTACCCACTGTGGGCCAAAATGTTGCAACGATCGACCTGCCAGAGATGTACTTGAAGATCTGGGATGTTGGCGGGCAAATGAGCTTGAGGAAGTTATGGACAAGCTATTATAAAAGCGCGCATGCGGTAGTGTTTGTTGTGGACAGTACCGACGTAGGGAACGGAGAGATCGACGACGCACCCAAGACCCCCGGATGGCATGGGCGCAAGAAGAGCTATATTGGCAAGGGTGGTGATGAAGATGAACCACAGACTCCATGGACCCCGATGACCCCCATGACACCAGGATTTTTCGCTTCTGGACATTCTCAAGGTCGATTGGACGAATGTCGGGCTGTTCTAGAAAGTGTACTCGAAAATGACGATACGGCCGGAATTCCCATCTTGATTTTGGCCAACAAACAGGACAGGGAAGATTGCCTCGAAGTTGTCAGGATCAAGGAAGGCTTCGTGAAGAAAGTGTTTGAAGGCGAGAAGGGAGGCATGGTCCGAGACAGCCGTGTTCTGCCAGTGAGTGCGTTGACAGGGACAGGAGTGAAGGAGGCTGTGGAATGGGTTAAAAGCCGAGTCGTATGGAATAAGGAAAGCCGTCCTCCAGTCATGAGGTGAATACTGTCTATGTGACAACGCATGGAATGCACCATCTTTCCGTTACAAGATTCTTTCAGCTATCGGCGACCACACCTACAAGAAGCAGCAAGACTCTCAAGCCCTACCCGCCTCAATCTTGAGTAATGCAGCTGCAGTGTCCCGCACAGTCACTTCCAAGGCTGTCCATTCGAACTTGAACACTTCATCTACATCCCTAGTATCGAGCCTCGGGAGTGTCAGAGACGAACCCTCATCATTATCCTCACCGATCCGATCCGAGATATTCAATGCAGACTCCTTTCGCAGCACATCGGCAATCTGATTGAAGATCATAGGATGGCCCACCACAAACCTCTTATTTGCTGCCCCAGGATTTGTGAGAGCACAAATTTGGATTTTGGCCAGATCGCGGACATCAATCTATGTCCAAGCCTAGGTCAGTGGTGATTTCCTCCAAAGGGACCGATTCAATGGTATTCGTGGGTAAGGAGGAGAGGACTCACACAACCTGGGAACGCGGTCGCTGGCACTTTGCCACTCTCACTGTTCTTGCTGTTCATGATGGCATAAATCAGACCATCGCTGAAATTGATCTTCTCCACCCCGGCCACTTTCTGCAGCATGGGGCCAAAGATCAAGGGGGGCATGAAGTTGGTCACCGTGAAGGCAGGTTTCTCTTCTTCCACAAATTTCCACAGGGCCTGTTCTGCGAGCTTTTTGCCAACGCAGTAGGAGATCTGAAAGAGAGGAAGGCAGCGGTGTCAGCGGTTTTTGCTGGAGACTGGGCTCATTCACGCCTTTATAATGTCCCTTAACCCGGACGAAACTAATTCCCAGTGGAAGACGACAGCAAGGAAAATGAAAGGAAACTCACATAGTTACTATTCGCTTCCACCGCGGCCTCTCTGCCCAGTGGCAACCACTCCCTGTTTCCGAAAACTCTACTCTTAACATCCTCCTGATCGCCGAGGGTGATTGCATTCAAGCTCCCCGTCACACTCACAGCCTTGACGTTCTTCCCGTACAACTTGGCGCTGCGGAGCAAACCCAGATTGCCCAGGACACTGGGCTTCTCGAACGACTCCTCGAAGCTGGTGCTGTCAGGCATATCGACCATAGGCGCCGCAACGTGAACGATGTAATCGATTTCCGGATATTCTTGAAACACCGAGTCAAAGGCCCCGGGGACGGTGAAGTTTGGGACTGCGTGCACGGCGATTTTCGACGCCGGCCACGACGGGTTGTTGGACAGCAGCGACTCGGCGGACGAGGAGGACCGGACTGCGAGAATGACGTTGTGATTCTGCGCAAGCAGTTCATCGAGGACTGTGGCCCCGACGAATCCCGACCCTCCAGTCAACAGCGTGGTATGGGAGTCCATGCTGACGACAACCGAGGCTTTGGGAGTTGAGATGGAACTGAAACCCTCAGAGTTCAGGCAAGGATAGTTATCAAGTATAGAGGAAAGGCGTGAGAGGAAATAGACTGAATAGAATTTGTTTGACTGGAGCTCTCGATACATACTTATACCCCTGGGATACTCCATATATCTGGGCGTGTATTGCCTTCAAGATCTTCCCTGCCACGGCCCGGCCTAGCATTTCTCAGCACGGAACGATCAACTCAGTCATCTTGCGACTGGGGAGGGGGCCCAAGAAAAGAGCCCAGCACCATAGAACCGCTGGCTTCAAGTGGATGTCTGGCTGGCGAGAGAATATACCTTCAGGAGCCAAGAGAAGCAAATGCGATGCAGATGTGCTTTGTCAGCCTTTTCGGGGATTCTCATTGGACCATTTCCGAATTAGGCAGGACGAAGTTGCCATATGAGGCAGAATGAACGCTTCTCCCTTTGCAGAAACATTCTTATTCTGGAGCTCGCAGCGATTCTCAAATATGAGTTGCATCCCACTCCCGGTTTCAGTCATATCCAGCATTCCTGGTTCTTGTCAAAGCCGATTAATTGTAAATCAACGTTCATTTGGTTGAGCATCATCTCCATTGTGAAGAAACACTACAATAAATTGCAAAATTAGTGCGCACAAGGGGAAAATAAACCAACCTTGGACTTACAGTTTCCGGGCATTCATTATCGCTCTCAGCATCCATAGGGTTTGCATGGTTGGCTTCCTCTGTCTCTCTTTTACCGTAGTCGTCCTCCACCTCGCCTGCAGATTTCGGAGCAAACGCCTCGCTCTCAGCATTGTTCCACAGTCGTGAGTCCTCCTCAAGCTGTCGTCGCCACTGAACAACGCCTCCCATCATGTCAACCCTCTGTTTGGCATCAGCGAAAAGCTCCTCTGCAGCATCTTGGGCGATGATCCGCCAACGGGAAACCAGAGACTGCACTTCGGCATTCTGCTTCGATCCCTCGATCTGAAGAGCCTGTTCTACCGTCTGAAGAGACTGACGCAGATGAGTGAGCCTATTGGACAATGTAGTGTACTGCTTCTGGAGATCTCTCAGCGCGGACTCGCCAGGGGACAGTAGGGAAGAGCTTCGCTGGGTCGTGGTGATCCGAGAGTTTGGCCGAATGTCTGGTTTTATGTCTGGGGATAATCGTTGACAATCGGAGAGAAGTGCCGCAGCAGGAACCTGGGTATGGGCTTCTTGAGCAGATGGCTGAGGTTGAGTGTTAGTTGGGCGAAGCGGTGAGCGAAAAGGTTTATTGAGAAATCCACCAGGTTGATGCAACTTTCTTTTTTTCGCCGGATGCATTTCGTTGTCCAGGGGGGTTTACAAAGTAGGCCTTGTCATTCTTGTTCCTAAATTGCCTTCGCTGTTATCCTGACCATGGCAGATTCCCGTAGACGGAAGATGCGGAGATAGGCAGAGAAGGAGTTGCTGTTTGATGACCCAACAGGCAGCAGCTCGGCGACGAGGTGGGAAACATTAGTCGATTCCAGTGGTATCGATGATAGCTAGCCTCAGGCGATAGATACGGCGACCAAGATTTTCAGTGGATTGCACCTTGGAGGTAAGTGACCGAGGAGACCCAGAAAGTGACTGGCGAAGAAGAGGCCTTTACGAGAAGGAGGCAAAAGGCTAAAGGGCCACAGGTCGCAGGAGTGGATTTGACCACAGAAAGTGACAAAGGCCGCGCTACCGTATGCGGTTAGGGCGCTTTGCTCCTGACTAAAAATGCTGGTGGCCAGGCGGGGCGCTGCACGGACGGACGATCAATGATTCTGTCAGACAGCCAGATTCGAAGCGTTTCGACGCCTGACACGCCCAGGCGCCCACGCCGAGAACTTCAAATGACCCCCCTGCGTTGGCCCAATGCGGGTTCTCGCAACACCAAACCGAAAAACCCTGGTCGCTTCATCCTTCTCTCTTCTAAGAGCGTCTTCGCGTGCCGTGAGCAGCAAACCGCCCTGTGCCCTCTCCTGCTCGCCGCCTCCCGTTCTGCCGTCACACGCGCCCTCACGACCCCTTCAGCCCTCTCACTTTTTCTCTGCGCTCCCCAGATCTGATCTGAGCCAACCCAAACCCAAACCCATAACCACGCAAAAATCCCAAGCCATGCCATCCAGAATGATCCGGCCACTTACACACAAAATCACACGCCAGGTCCAGCTCCAGCACCGTCTTTGTCTCATCCCCTTCAACTCCCATGCCCACCTCATCTTCACTTTTTCTACTTCTCATCATCACCCTTTCTATCCATCAACCTGCACACACCCACCATGACCACTCGTCACCAGTCCATTCCACCCTTACCAACACCACACAACTAAGTTGACCACAATAATAATAACCTAGCACCTCAGCTTCACGCACGCAGGCGAATAATCTCTGCCACCATCCTGCTGCCACTAGCACGGGCCTTACTAAAGCCGAACCGTTGAGTGCACACACACCAACCAGCTTGCCTCACACTCGAAAACTCCTACCATTTCCACCTTGACACCCTCGATAATCCCCGTCCATGGCCATGTCTTCCTCCAGTACGGCAGGTCGATCACCGTCAGCCACGGCCAAACCAGACAAAAACAAAAAGCAAGTCAAGATCCTAACACTCAAGTTGTCACCCCAGGTCCTGCGTCGCTTCGAGGAGCCTCCAGCCAAGTCAGAGGAACAGTCGACGGCCTCAGTAGCGTCGTCTCCCCCTGCTACAGTCGAGGAGACATCCACTCTGAAAGTCCCCGAAGTCAATGAAGATGCCTCCGAAGCCGCCTCAACCCCGGCTCCCACATCTGCGGATGCGGCCGATACCTCGAATGGTGATGGCTCGAAGAAGCGCAAAGGAGGTTCGCTGGCAGGCACAAAGAGAAGTCTAGGACAAATGTCTGAGGTGAATGGACTACCAAGACCACGAGGCAAGCCTGGCCCAAAAAAGAAACCCAGACTGTAAGCATACCCAACCTTTGTGCCAAAGTTCCTACACCTTTGTCTTTGATACATTGCTGACTTACTACCTACAGTGAAGATGGCACCATTGATCATGGTGGCGTCAAGGCCTCGACTCCAGCTGGCATCAATATTGGGCACAAGCTGGGCCCAAAAGCTAATCAAGGTGCCATTAACGCCGGCCTTCGTGCTCTCGACCGCTCCGGTAAGCCCTGTCGCAAGTGGAGCAAAAAGCCATTTACTCTCAAGAGTTTTACTGGGGTGGTTTGGGAGCTTGCTTCGTGGCGAGGGCAAGAAAGACCACAAATACTCAACGGTGAAGAGTCAAGCGATACCAACCAGGTCTCACATCAAGGTTCTAGCGACGTCAAACCCAACGAAAGTGACGTCGCCATGGACAGCAACGCTGGCGACCAAGCAGAGCCTATGCTCATGTCAACGCCTGCTGCAAGTTCTCCAGCACCAATGCCACCCCCTTCAGCAGCCATTGCTGCTCAAGGTTGATTGATCGGTCAAAGCACACACTACCACTCACCGTCAAAAGCTAAGTCTTGTCACTTGGCAGCTTCATATGCGGCAAAAATTGTACGCAGGAACTGGGCTGCGTCTTTCTCGCATTCCAAAAAGTTGGGAATATTTTGGATTCCTGCATTGCCATTATACTAGAGCCGGGGTACAGCTCAAGATGGCACCTTTACAACGTGATTTTCCATGCAGCATGGCGTTTTCGGATTCGTCATTATATTTTGGTGCTTGTCATCTGCTTGCAAAACGGAATACTATGAATTACAGGGGACTTGTACTACAACAAACAGGGGATCAACTCGTAGCAACGGTGATTGTAGCATGTCTCGAAGGAATGAAAGGGGTTTCAGGGTCATGTATTTGGGCGTTTCTCTTTCTGTGAGCTGTATGAATAGACAAGAATGAAAATAGTACATGTTCGACACGTCCTCTGCACCGCTGAGCTGCATCTACCAAATGGTATGATAAGCGGGATGGTGTCAGGCATGATGATGCTGGCGTATTGGGGTCTGGTGCTGCTTTGGTGGAAGTGGCCCCCGCAACTTCCTTAACTAGTGAAAACCCCCTACGTTGCTCAATTGCCACCCAACAGCTTGCCCCATAGGACCTGCACCAAGTATTATTGCATCAGTAACCCCCCCGGAACCCATATCAGCACGATAACAACATCCGCAATGCCCTTCCAATCCTTTTCTACAGACCACCAGCTGGTACATACTTTGAACCGCCGTCAAATCTGGGCGTGAACCGAGGAGACGAACATGCCTTGAGTCGAATCTTCTGCGGAATCTCTCACGTCTCACTCCCGGACCAAACGACCTCCAGCATACCCACCCACCGACCAACCGCACCATCTACCGCGTGACCTTTCACCGATTCCCTTCTCTCACTCCCTACGAACGCGGCGGTCGACCATCTCCATACATTATCTCGCCCTTCGCTCTGGACCACGATGACTGACGGTACTGGCTCAGGCAGTAATAGCCGATCGAGTCAGTTTGGCGGTAATGTGCCTCGACGTTTGTCATATGCTTCTGTTGCCTCTGGCGCAACGGCGCAGACACTCCACCACCCGACTCGATCGGGAGCGTTCTCCCATCTTGTGTCTGCGACTCCGAGCAGCTCATACCCCCCTCAGTATCAACCAGAACAGCATTATCAAAGACGACATTCGGAGCAAGACCAGGACAGTCTCGGAGTTAACAACTGGCGGAAGCCCACGCCTCTTCCCTCATATTCACGAAAGTTTGCCAATCTAACGACTTTCGGAATGAACACGATGTCCCCCAATCCCTTCTTCATCCCCTCTTACCTGAGGCATTCTCGATACATGGCAAAGTTGGAAGCGGCCCACAAGGCTAAGGTGAAGAAAGAGCGTGAGCAACCATCGGGAGGGCCTTCCGCGCTCAACTCGTTTCCTACAAATGCTGGAAATACAAGATTGGCACCCTCTCACCGTGGCATGACTTACGACATAATTGAAAGCAATCCGCCCAAAGAAGAGGACGTGTTACCTCCGTTGCCTTCCAGGTGGAGCGAGCAAGACAAATACCCAGGGCTGGATATAATCGATGGGCAAGACCTGAAATACAGTGGTTCAGTAAGCAAGGCCGATATTGAAGCAGCGTCTGTCAGAACGGATCATGCAATGCCACTTGCTTGCGGGATATACTATTTCGAGGTGGAAATTAAACAGAAGAGCAAGGAGACAGCTATCGCTATTGGGTTTTCCACAAATGAAGCGTCGCTTGAGCGTTTACCGGGCTGGGAGACTCAATCCTGGGGATATCACGGGGATGATGGAAAGATGTTTTTCGGGGAGCATTCAGGTCGAAGCTATGGCCCAACCTTTGGCGCAGGCGATGTCATTGGTTGTGGAATCAACTTCAACACCTGTCAGGCTTTCTTCACCAAGAATGGACAGGATCTCGGTATATGTTTTCGGGAACTGAAAAAGGATGCGAAATTATACCCCACGATTGGTATGAAAAAACACTCGGGCGTGTTGTTAGCAGGCAATTTCGGTCAGCGGCCTTTTGTCTTTGACATTGATGATAAGATGATATCTGAAAAGGCGAATTTGTCAAGAGAGATTGCGAAGGCCAAAACCACATCATTACGGCCACAAGCGGACGAGGATACCCTGATTCAGGAGTTGGTGGCACATTTCCTAGCTCACGACGGCTATGTTGAAACGGCGAAGGCGTTTGCGGAGGAGATGCGAAGAGAAAAGCAATCGTTGAACAATGCCCTTCCTTCCAACGTGGCGACACCTGGCGATCGGGACGACACTGACGCGGTACACCGACAACGTGAGTGAGATGCTCTCTATTCACTAACCTTGATGCTGACCAATATAGGGATACGGCGTGCAATCCTGTCCGGGGATATCGACCAAGCTCTAGAGATCACTCACGCACAGTTCCCTACCGTTCTAGTAGAAAACCCAGACATTGTTTTCCGGCTCAAATGCCGGAAATGGATTGAACTCATTGGCAAATCGACCGAACTCGATACCTCCAAACATCCAACTGGGCATGAACGGAAAGCGAGCGGCAGACTGGAGAACATCTCCGGGGTAGATGATGATTTCGCCCAAGACATGGAACTTGACGAGCAGCCCAACGGCGACAGTAGCGCTAATGGCGTGGGCAAGTCGCGGGCTGATGACGGAGCTTTACAGCACGATCAGTTGCTCAACGAGGCGATGTTGTACGGTCAAGAACTGCATAGGGAGTTCCGCGACGAGGATGGGGATTACGCAAAGACACTGCAGGACATTTTCAGTCTGGTGGCATACGACGACCCCAGAGGCAGTGTGAATGGACATCTCTTGGACCCTGCCGGCAGAGTTACAGTCGCGGAGGAGCTCAACTCTGCCATTCTAGGTAAGCCCTTTACGCCGACCTTTATCATCACTTACTGACAGCTGGCAGTGTCGCTCGGACGCTCCCCCTCAGCTGCCCTGGAGACGGCGTGGAAGCAGACAGAGGCTTTGATCGATGTTCTTAGCGAAGATGGAGGCCCAGCTGCATTCGCCAATCTCCAAGCAACGTTCTCGTCTTGACCACCGCTAGCGAAGTCGGTGGTTTACTATCGTCGTATCACCTCATAGGAGGCCTATCTGGTCGTGCAGCATTGCCCGGGGGTTGGGAGGACTCAGCAGAATGGTGCTATGCTCTATGGATCTGTTGTTCATCGGGGACTTTGTTGGCAGCGGACATTCATCTCATGGCAGGCGGCGCTCGCGAGTTGAGGGATTACCGAATAGTTTTGACCGCTTCAGAACGGAGTTACGAGTCCCATAGGGCATGGGCAGGGAACATGGATTATACTCTCCACATGTATTCAATTTGTACCGCGTGATAGACGAAAGTATCGGCAACGCTGAGAAATGGCTGATCCGAGCCAAGTTTTGCAATTTGTCTGTCACCTTTTATGCAACAACAGCATTCGCTGCCGCCGCCGCTACTTGTAGCTCTGCTACTTTGCCCTCGAGCACGCAACCCAATGCTCTCTCCAATGCCACCACAAACGCTACCTGGATCTGCGCGTTGGCCTGCTCCTCGACGAGCTGTTCCTCGTTCAGTTTCCTTTCGTGCAACCCCATGTCTCCGAGCCGTTTGTTCCGGTGAACCTCGTCGACGATCATGGCCCGCAACTGCTCTGCGTCGTCGACGGGGATACCCACCTTTCTGACCGCGTCGAGGGCCTTTGAGTCCGCATACGGCCACACGGCACCGCCCCACCCGTCCACGCACTGGATCCTGCGACAGAAGATTTCGCCGCCCGTGACGGCCAGGCCGGGCACCGTGGACTTGATGTGCTCAATGACCCCGTGCGGCCCGCCATCGTTCGCCTCCTCGGCGAGCTGGAACATGGTCTCGGAGTCGCTGTAGAGCTCTGCGGTGCGGAAGACGTACGACGCAGTCTTCTGGCGGTGTTGCGTCCGCGCTGCTTCGAGGGCGTTCCACACCCCCTGCTCCCCGGCCGAGATGATGGCCTCGGGCGTGTCCAGGCTGAAGGGTTCGTTGAGCAGGGTGCGGATGCTTCTCATGCCCAGAGTGTGGGAGAGGGGCTTGGAGAGCATGTGTGCGCAAAGTAGGTGCTCAAAGGGCGTGAAACTTGCTGGGGACGTCAGAGAATAGGACTTGTACCCCTTGGACGTCCTCCTGGCGTCGTCGAGTTCGTCCGCGGGAAAACAATAGGGCATCGCTGGGCCGGAGAGAAGGAATTTGAGGAGTTGTTTTGGCGAAGCCGCGGTCTCGGTGTTGCGAGGTGGACCTTGTCGTGGCACCTTGGTGTCTGCTTCAGACTGGGAGGAATCAGTTGGCGGATCCTTGCGCTTCTGGCCAGCATGTGCAGAATCTTCGTTTGGCTCCTTGTGCTCTGGCTTCGTATCCTTCTCCCCTTGACCTTCGAGGTCGGCATCAGCGACTGGCTCTGGTTCCTCGAGAGAAGCGTTGTTCTCCTCTTCGGCCTGTTCCTCGGCCTCTTTCTCCTTGTGCGCCATTATGAGATATACAGCGTAATGGGGAAGACAAAGGTTGATTCGAAGGCGACAATGAGCTCCCCGTTGTTTCTGAACCCAGAGGCACATTGAAAATCTAGAGAGCTAACATTTTTCATCCTATATCTTCTCATCTCGCTTTCGTGGGACCCCAATGGGATAGTCATGACGTATAGGAGGGGACCTGGGGAAAGTTTCAATAGCGGGCGACATGAGCGGAAGGCCGATGACCTGTCAGCTCCGAGATGGTTTGAAAGAGCCTCCCCCTCGAGGATTTCCACAGGGTGATACGCATTCTGGTCTTTAAAGTACGTATCCTCGGCGGATGAATTTGTATAGGACGTGTCAGGACGCACAAGCGGCATAACCCCTTCTCTTTGGCTTTCGCTAGACTGCGGTTGAGAGGTGTGGGTGTGTTCAATCGACCGAGGGCCCACTGCGCTTCTCGCACGCCGCCTCCTCGCTACTGAAAGCGATCACGGCTATGTGCCGAGTGTGAGGTACATGGTTGGTTGGTCGGCAGGGGTCGAAGGTTTAGACACGACAATCGGGTTCATACGATTCCTTTTCGCCTGCATTCTAGCCTATCGTGCCAGCGAATGTGAGAAACGAGTACCTATGAATGGATTAATGGAGAGCTTGGTGGCGAGGCGGGAGATGCCTTGAAGTAGTACGATGTTTGGTGAGGTCCTGATGGGCGTGGATATCAAAGAGTGCAGGCCCATTAGAATCCACTTGTGAATGACGAGTACCTACGAGGACATCAGGTAGGTATGAGGTCCAGGCGGCCCTGGCGACCATGATCAAGACTAGGTGCCACTCAGGTGCGTCTAGCTGATGTTGACTGTGGCAGGCGCCCCGGGCCCAAGGGTCCTCAGTCTCACACCAGATCCAATGGGCACCTATGTCACTTTGCTTCAGGAGTACCTCGTCCAAGCACAAGATACCTTTCGCAGTGGTACCCGCGTTTACCTTTGGCGCTGCTAAAGCGTGCTCACACTCAACCCTCCCAGAGGCGAGGAGAAAAGAATTTAAATACCTGGGAGAGCTTTGGTCTCTTTTACGATGTGCCTGGGCTTTAGACGTTCATCTGCACGATTTAACCTTAGGTTCATATCTCGAAACTTTTTCCAGGTCATCATGTTACTGGATACTGGGACACCACCTGAAGAAGAGTGGGAGCATCTTGCGAAGAGGTTGCAAACCCCAGCTGCGGATGGATCCAGCGGGCACCTCAGTTACCTACCTGGATACTTGGCACCCACTTGGTTGGGCAGGTGGTTGGCTCTAGCGTCCCTCCCCCGGACATTCTTAGTCCCGACACCTCTACTGAATTCTGGGGGGAGTCCAAGGGCAACCCTTGCCCCAAACCTTGGCCCCAACGGCCACCCAAGGACCATTTGTGCACATATCTACTGTCCTTATGAAGCACAAGAGCCACTCGCAGCCACCAGCTTGCTCCCCATTGTCCCCCCACGAAAAACCCTCCCCGCCGCCAAGCTCGGGGCCAGATCTCATGAAATTGTCAGTTTCTCTCTTGCCTCGGTGTCCTACATACCTTTCCCCCAAACCCACCTCTACTCCCGATCTTATTTCAACTCATCCTAGTTGTTAGTTTTATTCCAGGGCACAGCAAACATCAGTCGCATTCTGAACCATGGAACCACAAGGAGACGATATGTCTCCCCCTACCCAAACGAGCACTACTACCTCGAGAGCAAGTAGGATGTCCCCTGCACGGCTTGCGAGAAAAAGAAAAGCCGACCGGGAATCGCAAAAAGCCTCCCGCCTGAAACAGAAAAACTATATCGCGCATCTGGAGGCCCTAGTCAAGTCGTTGGATGCTTCCGCAGGCTCTGAGCCCGTCGAGCTGCTCAAACGTCAGGGCGCCGAAAATATCGAGATCAAGAAGGCCCTCACCACCATCTGCCGGATCGCCCAAACGGCCCTGGGCGTCGAAGTGGGGGATGGTCAATATATGGGCACTTCGTCTTCGCCCGAGCCAATGACAGATCAAGCAAACGTCAAAGAGATGAAGCATGATCCCCCGAAAATCAGCGAAATCCAGCCGTTTCAACCGACCAAGATGGATTACGAGACGGAACCTGGCAAATGCGTGGGGGATACAGACGCGACTATCCATCCCATCGTTGAACCCCAAACAGATGGTGCCGGGTTTTCATCAATGTTTACAGGAGAGGACGCAGATCTGGGAGAGTTCATTCACGACGACCTTCTGGACTTTTCGGTCCGGGAGCCGGTCGCTCCCCCGACCTTCGAGGCGTCAGACATTCTCTATGTCAGAGAAACAACGTCCATGAATGAACCGACCCCTAACTCTTGGCCGTTTCCGCCCATCTCGGAATCTTTACTTATACGCTCCCTCCGAACAGGGGCTGGAGGTCGGGATTGGGTAACTACGGTAAACCTGCTGGCTTCACCGGTTTTGTACCCACTTGAACCACCCGAGGATGCGCTCGATGGAGATATTGCAATTACAGCAGTCCTGCGTGGCTGGAACGCTGTCGAGGCACGAGGGCCACTGGATCATGGGTGGAAGGTTCTTCGCGAAGTTGACCAAACCATATTTCCCAGATGTGGTATTGCGGAAAGAATGGCCGTCTTGCGGATGATGAGGCTGATGTGCCAGGTACGATCTTGCAACCCTAGAAAAAACCGTTTTCTCTCTCCACATACATTGCTCACTGACGGACCTACAACAGTACGTGACGACGGCTGAACAGCGACCAGAGCTACCACATTTTATGCTAAGACGGTTCGTGACAGCCTATGCCTTGCCGTCATCGCCCTGCGCTTTACTAATTGCTGCTGTATTATAGCCCGTGTCAAGAACACATCAAGCATCATCCAATGATTGATTATCTCGTCTGGTAAGGGTTTATGTCTCCCCCTATCAGTCACATCAACTCGGTGCTTGCCGAGGTGGATGGGCAAAAACGACTTGTTCTCACTGACAAGTGCAAAAGGCCCGGAGTCCGCGAAAGATTGATCTTCTCACCACACAAGTTCGCTGCCAACGCAGACCGATACGCTGAGCTTTTCAGCTCCAACTTTCGCTTTCTGTGGCCGTTCGAGCCCGAGGACATCTACTACCGGGACCCAGACACCGGCCTATATGCATTCTCGGAGCAGTTTATCGGGCGCACAGAGGATCTCGCCTGCTGGACGATGCACAATGACTATTTCGTCGCCTTGCCAGAGCTACGCGGCGATATACCCGAGTTCCCGCAAACTTCTATTTACACCCTGCAACCTTCGGTGTCACAACAGGCCGTGGCTGTTCAGCGAAAGACTTTGACGAGGTCGGGAGACAGCCAAGAGTCTTCACAGAGTGAGAAGTGTTCGGTCAACATGGACTTTTCTCATACCATGTGGGGGAGAATGCCACAAGTGTCTTGAAGGGAATGGCATGTCGGAGACGAGGAGTAGAATACGAATATACGATACCCACTATGATTCTCGAAAGTCTCTCATGTTTTAACATCATCGTTTGTTTATCGGTGGCCAATAGCATGGCGTTATCAAGGTCTAGTCCTTGTTTAACTTGTGCCTATGTCACGCCCCAGGCCCTATGTTCAGCTACATGGTTTATATGGTCGTCCTCGAATCCACCACTATCCACCTTTACGACCCTGGTTCTCCTTAAGTCCTTCAGGGAAAGTCCTGCACTTGAGTGATCTGAGCGTGGCTCCTTGTCAATCACTTCCGTATCCTCTCCACTACCCGGTAAGCCAGGATTTCAAGGCTCTTTCGCCTTCTCCTTGACATGTTCTGGGACCTTCCGGCTACCAGACCGACCGACTTGGCCAATGCTTGTCTCTAGCTAAGCAGGTCGCCACAACCGCCTGGAAGGTCCCAATTTTATGCCCCCCCCCCCCCCCCAGTTTAGTTGAAGCGGAAAGGACAGCCAATGATCGCGGCACCTCCTTCGGCGCCGTACGACCTCATCGCCTCTGCCTCTTTCAGGACGGCATCCCGCGACATGTTCTCGAACTTGGCAGGGCCCAGCTCCTCGGGCAGGTAGCCTTCGCTCTTGAATTTCGGGCCGGGGATGTATTGAGAGCCACCAGACAGCAGTGCCGAGAGTTTGTGCCACACGGTGTCCTTGACGTACCAGGGCTCGATGCTCTGCTGTTTCACCGGGTGGAGACGGCCGGATTTCTTGTCCGCTTTGGCCAGAGGATCAATCGGTCGCAGGCGCGGGAGGAACAAGTTGCGCACCACGAAGGCGCGGAGCCGGAAGAATCGGTAGACAAAGACCTCGATGGTGCGCGAGGCGGCGGGGTATCCCAACGCGTTGCGCGTCCTCTCCTCCAGCAGGGCCATCATGACTTTGCGGAAGAAGCCGCGCAGCGGGGGCGAGACGTGCTTGAGGAAAAAGTCGACCGAGACGTCGGCGCATTTGCGGTTGTTGTCCGAGTAGACCATGGCCGTCTGCTCGTATTCCTCGGTCCACTCGGCCAGCTTCTCGATGGTCGGCGGGATGTCCTTGATGCCCATGCGGTTGCCCACTTCCTTCCAGTAGACGAACATGGCGACCTGTTCCAGGTACGTCAGCTTGCGCCACTCGTACGTGTTGACCCAGCGGATGCCCTCCATGATGTTGACTCCGAGAGTGTGCAGCATCTCGGGCTGCGTGATCTTGTCCCCGTACTGCCGGTGTATCCAGTTCATCTTGGCGAGGGCTCGTGACCCGCGCTCGCTGTCCATGGACCCGACGACAAACTCGGTCGTGATGAGCGCCGTGTCGTTGATGCGTCGCCCCACGTTGGGGCAGGCGCTCAGTTGACGCGTCTTTGCGAGCAGCTCGGTGCCCGAGGCGATGGCGAATGTCTTGAGGAGTGAGAATTGTCCGCTGAATGCAAATATAAAGGGGCAGTCGTAGAGCATGGACAGGTGCATGATCTTGTGTGCCGCCTTGTAGTCCATGGCATAGGGGTCCTTGAGGAGATGGGCATACTCGCGTTCCAGCTTGCGCAGCGCGCGGAAGCGCAAGGCTCGGACGAGAATCAGATATCCGAGGACGCCGATGGCTATGGTCCACGCGTATGGGAAGTCGTGGAGGGCTGCTACCTTGGGGAGGCGCAGGGACAGGAAGTCCACGGAGTCTGCTTGGACTCCCATAGTGATAGTGACCGGGGTGTTCAAATCGAGGGGGGGTTGGTTTCAAACGAGGTGTGATCACCCACCACGAAGCGTAGAAAATATGTTAGGTTTTATGAAGACGACGCTTTTGGCAAAAGGCTTCGTGTTCGTGAAGCCTCAAACCCTCCTTTGTATGTATACATTATGTACCCATACTCGTGGCTAGACATGTTGTCACGGACAGAGTCTCCTTGACACGCCGGTACTGAGCATTCCCGGAGCCGATGGGGCCCGTTTCCTGTCAATACAATGCACTCGAGACCATCGAACATGTTGAAATACGAGATCCAGACTGCATAGGACCAAGTCAAGCAGTCGACGTCAAGCTTGTGTACCGCCAAGCAACGACCATGTCAGAGAGACGGAGTCAACCAAGCCCCACCAGGATCCAGAAGTGGGTGTAATCAAGGCTTATGCTATTGGTTGTTTCTTTAGTTATATGTGGGTACCATCACTAGTGCGGACCCCTATCCGGAAGAAGGTGCATTGGGTACTCGGACTTGTGTTCTCCAGTCTCAACCTGGGGTCTCACATCGAAGGACTCGGTACACGTCTTGAACGTCGGGCTTGCGTAGATACACTTCCCGGTCCCACTGCAACTGCTAACACCCCGTCCGTGGCCTTTGTCAAGGTCATTTTGGAGCAAAAGGCTCTTGTAAAGTCATATGAACTTGGGGCAACACTCACCCTGTCCATGTCGAAGTGCACCGCACAATTTGGTATCCATAGGTTTGTGAAAATGAGCAAGACATACGATCTAACAAAGATCCCAATGACCTCTCACAAATTTCATCTACAAACAGCTTCCTCGATCTGACCGTGCCATCGCCACGCTGCCTAGCCACAATGCCATATGACACGAGGGAGGAGATTCTGGCCCTCGGGGTCCTTGACCCTGAGCTGAAAGCTGTATGTTATCCACGACTCCGATCTTTTGCTGGAGTCTGGTGTTTGTAAAACTCGTTGCTGACAGGAAATGGAACCAGCTGCTCGAAACCAATCCTCCTCCTCCCATGACATTCACCACCATGCAGGCTCTCCGAGAAGACGTCAAAACACGTACTCTACAGGCGATTGACGCGCTGGGCTCAC
This sequence comes from Fonsecaea pedrosoi CBS 271.37, assembly GCF_000835455.1. Classification (NCBI taxonomy): domain Eukaryota; kingdom Fungi; phylum Ascomycota; class Eurotiomycetes; order Chaetothyriales; family Herpotrichiellaceae; genus Fonsecaea; species Fonsecaea pedrosoi. The sequence continues at coordinate 1,221,229 of NW_013550613.1, read as the reverse complement.
CGCCGCCTTCCGTCAAGCAATCCGACATCAGCTACAGAACTGCGGATGGGACTGAGCTGCGCGCCCGACTCTACCAGCCCGCTTCGCCGTCGGATGACGGCAGCCCGTTGATTGTAATGTTTCACGGGGGTGGTTTCTGTCTGGGCATCCCCGAGGCCGAAGAAAAGGCGTGTCGAGAGTTTGTACAGGCGTTCAACGCTGTATGTGTGTCGCCTGCCTACCGGCTTGCACCTGAATTTCCTTTTCCCCAAGGGCCCAAGGATGCGTGGGACGCGCTGAAATGGGCCGCGGAAAGCGCCTCGTCCTGGGGCGCCGATCCGGCCAAGGGCTTCATTGTCGGAGGATCGTCTGCTGGCGGTAACCTGGCCTGTGTCGTGACGCACTTGGCCCGCGATGAAGGCCTGAGTCCACCTCTGACGGGACACTACCTGTGCATCGCAGGATTGGTTCCCCCGTCACGCATGCCGGATAAGTACAAGAAGTGGGCGTACAGCTACGAGCAAAACAAGTCAGATCCGATCAATGGGCAGGCCGTGATCGATATCTTCAACGCGGCGTACAAGCCCGATCTAGACGATGGCATCTACAACGGCCCTCTGATCCACCCCCGGGGCCACGCAGGTTTGCCACCGGCGTTTTTGCAGGTCAACGGGTCAGATACCTTACGTGACGACTCGTTGATATACGAACGGATACTGCGGGAAGAGCATGGTATCAAGACGAAGCTGGTCGTCTACCCGGGTCTCCCTCACGCCCACTGGGCTTTCTTCCCTTCTCTGAAAGCCAGTGCACAGTTTTGGGCGGACCAGTTAGAAGGGATGGGATGGCTATTGGGGAAGACCCCTGCCCCGGCCGAGATCTGATGTAGCTGTTCCACAGAAGTGGCAATAAACTTTGTAGTGTACCTCCTCGTACCGAGAGTCCCCCATGCCGAGACTAGAATACAAGCTCATTTCTTGGGGGTCTAGCTTTATCCTCGCTGCACCATGTGCCAAGTTGAACCCCTGTCCCGATCTCTGGGCATTATGAACCTGTTCTCGAGCATGATTGGGTCAAAGATCCAATCTGGGGTATACTCGCACCATGTCTGTGGCTGACATAGGCGGGATTATCGCGGGATTATCGCGGGGTATATCAAAGGACATATGTATTCACGAGGAGCCCCCACATTTTTCATTGAATCAGGGGGTTTGTTCAATCTAGCCCTCTCTCTCTCTCTGTCCACATTTTCCTTTTTTCCCTTACCCCAGCAACAGCCTCTATGTTCCTAGGCTGAGAGATTCCCAGCTACCAGACTATTGACTCGTCTCCATGACTCGCGCCGGAGAGTCTCCTGGGGTGAGTCAAAGCTGCTGTATACGCGCTCCGGCTGCAAGGGTGGGTTATCTTGCCGTCATGTCTAGGTAGGTCGACATGGCACCCCATGGGTCCTGGTTTAGCTTTTTATGCTTGTCGTCTAGAGGCGTCAGCCCCCAGACAATTTCCCCGGACCATTTTTTTTTTCCTTGACAGGAATTCGAATTGGTTATATCCCGCGTTTCTTCCCACCCCCAGATTTCCTGTATTTGTCACATCGTCTATTTAGAGAGGACTGTCGACAACACAGACGTTGTTTTTTTTTTTGATTCTGCACTTTGGAAAGGACTTTTGAGGATCACAAAACAGAAAAGAGGACGTCAACGCAGATATCCACCCATCCCAAAATGGATTCAAAGTCGGGGTCTCTCGTCAATGAATCAACTACCAACACGGATACGGTCCATCTCGAACGTCTCGCTGTCGACGAGGAGAAGCATGCAGGGAGTCTGCAAGTCGAAGACGCCGATTCCCTTGAAAAGAGCCAGAGCGTCGATGTGGACGTGACGAATCGAGACGCCGTCAAGGGCGACGAGTCGGATGGCAAAGTCGACTGGACGTGGATTCAGATCACAGCCACTGTCTGCCTTTCAGGCCTCTACGTCGGTACGTATAGCCTTACATGTCACGAGCTACTTGAGCGACCTGCAATCATCCTGACACTCACATTGACACTGACACTCTGTATCTGATCTATTCCAGGCTCTCAGATCCCGCTCTATTTTCTGGGTGGCACTTTGACTTATATCTCGGCCGATCTGGGTGGCACCGAGGCGTCTGCATGGCTACCAGTGTCCTATTCCCTCGCCCTCGGTGCCGTGACGCCCTTCTGCGGCTATCTACAAGACTTGCTCGGTAGACGCTACGTGACCCTCGCGGGGGGCTTGATCCTCCTTATCGGGTGCATCGTCATGGCGACAGCCCAGACGTTCCGAGCTGGCGTTGTCGCCATGTGCTTTGCTGGAGCTGGTGCATCGATCGGCGAGTTGACAGCCGTGGCCGGGTATGTTTTACTTGCCTCTCTCTTTGTTGCCCTTGTCCCTGTTGGCCCCCAATGAAGGGAGAAAGGACTCTCTCAGGCGCTTTCATACTGACTCTGTATCTCTAGAACCGCCGAACTGGTCCCGATCAAGAAACGCGGTATCTACCTCGCGATCGTGACTGCTTCCATCCTGCCCTTTGCACCGTATCTGCTCTACGCTCAACTCCTGGCAAAACACTCTTCGTGGAGATGGGGCATGTGGCTCTGTGTGTGAGTCTTATCAAGCACTTCTCCTTCTCAGCATGCCGTGCCATGCCACTCCATCCATCAGCTCGACTGACCTCCCTCACTAGGATCTGGAATGCCGTTTGGTTCGCTGGTATTGCGGCCAGTTACTTTCCCAAGTCACAGACCCGGGCACGAGGCGTTTCTCGACGGACTGTCCTTAAGAGGATCGATTATGTCGGCGGGCTGCTGTCCATCATCGGCCTGGTTCTCTTGTACGTCTGGTCCTTTTCGTCGATGCCCCAAACAGTCTTGGGGGATCATCCTTGATGATGCACACCACATTCGACCAGTGATTGCTGACCCTTTTTCCTATCCAGCCTCATTGCCTTACAAGCCGGAGGTTCAAGCCACCCGTGGATCAGCGCCTACGTGCTGGCCAATCTCTTCATTGGCTTCTTCCTGATTGTGGCCTTTTTCGTCTGGGAATGGAAATTTGCTCGGTACCCCATGATCCCCAAGGAATTGTTCCAGGGCCAGAACATCGTTGCCAGCTGCTTCGTCGTGTCGTTTGTGTCTGGTAAGTCGGCCCCTTGTCTTTTTCGCCGGATGAGATGGAGAGAGTCCAGTCAAGACTTGACTCGGAATCGTTTTCGATACCGCTATACCGCAGTAGGAGGATGGTCATGCTGACTCCCGGGGAATATCAGGAATGAACTTTTCTGCGCTGCTCAACTTCTTCCCGTTGGAATTCACGACCGTCTTCGTCCCCGACCCGATTCAAATCGGCTTGAAGGACATTCCCCCTGCGCTGCTCCTGATCGGCGGCTCCGTCGTGACCAATGCACTGTTGTCATACCTGAGAGGCCACGGGCGCGAGTTGATGCTCGTTGGGTGTCTTATCATGAGTAAGTCTGCGTTACGTATTCTCTTCCTCCCTCCACCTCTCGCGGTCCTGTGGTATACAAGAGACTAACCACCCCCTGATTTCGTCCCTCTACAGCATCCTTCTCCGGCGCCCTCGCTTCAATCAACCCCGACAAGACCGCCGCCGTGATCGGTCTCGGCTCCATGGCCGCGCTGGGCGTGGGGATGGTGACCTCACCGGCGTCGACCATCGCCATCACCGTGGCCCCGGACTCGACCATCGCGACCTGCGTGGCCCTGATCCTGTGCATCCGCGCCACGGGCGGCTCCATCGGCTACGCCATCTACTACAACGTCTTCGTCGAGAAGCTGACGCCCGCCCTGCCCAAGTACGTGGCCGAGTACGCCGTGGCGGCGGGCCTGCCCGTGTCCGCGGCCGAGCCCTTCACCGCGCTGTTCCTCACCGCGCCGCAGAACGTCACCCAGGTGCCCGGCGTCAACGCCGCCATCGTCGAGGCCGCCACCGTCGGCAGCCGCTGGGCCTACGCCCACGCGCTCAAGTACGTCTGGTACATCAGCCTGGTGTTTGGCGTCTGCTCCATCGTCGCGTGCTGCTTTGTCAACAACATGCAGAAGTACATGACCAACCGGATCGCCGCCAAGGTTGGCAACTAAGGGGTTGCCCCTCTCCCCCCCCCCGTGCTTTCTGACGCTCACGGACTTACTTGTCTGGAGGGGGCCATAAGACGGGAAATGTCGTGTGGATCAGGACAGAGAAGGGGAAGACGGTGACCTGGATGGCTTGAAGACCTGGAGATCAGGATATTAGGAAAATAACGCAGAGGGGGTAAAAACCAGGGACCTCGACGTCAGATCATCATCCGCTCATCCACGCCCCATGAGCATACCTTATACATACATAATCTATCCCAAGTCTTGACCTCTTCCAACTCCATGCAGCACCCTCGAACGCAGAAATGTCTGTATTATCTCTTTCTTCTGTGTGGGCGTGTGCAAAAAAAAAAAAAAAAAAATAAAAGAATCGAAATGTTTCGTCGTTTTGAAAAACCCAGGACTCCAGCTAGATGTTGTAATTCCCCGTGTCTGCGTTTGATGACGACATGGCTGCTGCACATGATATAGGGTTCAAAACCTTTAAGGCTGCAAGTCCGAAGTCGGATACTGAAATAGATAGAGCAGGAAGATATGGCAAGGCGAGGGGGAAAAACCCCCAAACGAATGAAGCAAAGGGTCCTTTTTGTGCTTGTGCATTTGATTGATTTCATATAGACTAAATATTAAACAAACCACGATAAATGCTTTTCGGACAGAGTAGACCTAGGTGCAATGCCATGAGAGTGAGGTACCTCTCCCAAAAAAAAGTGGTCTCGAGAAAAAATAGTAATAAGAAAGATGTTGAAGAACAAAAGGACAAATGTTGGACACGGAAAGACGGCGAAAGTAAATATGCAACAAAACAGGAAGTGTCTCCCCCAGACACCAGACACTCCCCAAAGAACAGCATCAAACATCCGGGCCTTGTTCAACATGCCCGTGGACCCCCTGGACTTTCATAGGGACAAAAGCATTTAGAGACTGAATTTGAACTGCTCCCACAGGGCCGAACCGGATGACTGCACCCCGTTGATGCTGGCGGAAATATCTCCGAACCAGCGAGAGTACGCGGACGAGTCGACCTGTTTGTTGTAGCTGGTGACGGTGGCGTTCAGAATGTCTCCGTTGTTCAGTTTCATGACAATGGTAAACTGGTTCGGGTCCGGCGTGAGGATGGTCGGCGGATACGGCGTGCCGACCGGTCGAACCTGAAGTCCTGCGGTACCGAGCGCGCAGGTGGAGCCGACAACCTCGCCGTTCTTCAGGACGTAGCCACTGACGGTTTCCGTGCCTTTGGGATCCAGCGCGTCGTACCAGACCATGTTGTATTCTCCAAAGGTACCGTGGCCCCAGTACCAGCTGCTGACGGCACTCGTGAAGGGAATATCGCCCCAGTTCTAGTTGGAACGATATCAGTATGTGCCGGTAAAGAATGACATGGGGCAAAGGCTGAGTTACATACCTTGTCGTGATACCCGTTGCCGTTGAAGACCATGGGTGTGCCTCCAAAATTCATATGGACAGTAGCATCCGAAGCAGGAAGGACGTTCGCCCAGCCAACGTGAGGCATAATCTGCTCTTGCGCCCCAGCAACAAGAGGGCTGCACGGGTAGTGTCCAGGACCACGCTTTTTTTTTACTTGTGTTAGCAACTGCATGTTGTCGGCCGAAGGTTAGGAAAGCAACTTACCGAGATAAAGTCGACGGTTCCGGAAACGCCCAAGGACGGGTTGTCGATAGTAATTGCGTACTGGCTCAGATCGGGTGTGCCGGTAAAGCTGCATCCACTCCCAGTCCAGTTGCCTGAAGCTCCATCTCCGATAGTATGAACAGTCACGGATGTTGCCAGAGCTGTCGTGCTCACTTGTGTACCGTTGGGAAAGGTTGCAGTAATGCCAACATTCAGTATGTCTTGCAGAGCAGGCGTATTCGGAAATCCGAGGAATGAAGCCGTGTAGAACACTATCGTGAGGGCCTGTGTCCCATCGTCGGAGACAGTGTCAAAGTACCACCAATCATAAGAGGTAAGGTCGATGGGGAACACCCGCGGGCCGTCTGCCGCTCCGTCGCAAGAAGTGAATTGGACCGTGCTCGAGAGCGATTGGGTCGAGGAATAGGTTATCGTGTCGTTGAAGCATTGAGATAAGGCGCTAGGCACCAGGGCCAACAAGGCTGGGAGAAGGACAGGGGTTCTGAAGCTCTTCATTTTGCGGCTGGCCGGACGTGTTTTACTGAGATAGACGATCTCTGGAGGCGCCTTCGATCCTGACTTCTGTGATCTGGGGAAGTCTTCTCCAGGCTGGGACGACACAGCTCTTTGTACTTTTCCATCCCCTGTAGACTTGGGAAAAATTCTTCAACGATCGTCCGCACTTCTGACTCCGCCATCTCAATACAATAAACGGTCATGGTGACATTGAGTCTATTACCTCAGAAACTTTGTACTCACTTTTGTTTCATTAAAGATCGCTGGGAAATTAGCAATTTCTCGTGTGAAGGGGAATATGGACGGAAAGAAGCGCACAATGTCATCTGTGCAGTACCTGTGCGGTGCTGGTCAAGTCTCTTCGGACATATGTAATATCGTGTGGCACTGTGGCGTAAGAAACAGGGGTAAACTACCTCCCCCATATGGAGCAGATCGGCGAACAACCTGGAGTCGCCCGCACCCGGACACAATCATTGTGGGGAGGATGGTCTGAACTAACCTAGTTTCTATAGTCGGGAGAACACATCGCCGGTGCTAGTGGGTAGTGAGGACGAGTCAACCATATTGACACGGAGGGTGGACAAACTCCGAATGCGCACTCTATACACAGGACGGGTAAGCTGTAAGTATGTCCCTCCACATAGACATGTCCGTTAACCGACAAAGGGTATGGCCTTGAATGGTCGTGCTCTCATTCGGCCTTGAAAGGGATCGACTGACCACCAGTCTGCGTCAAAGGCAAGACACCTTACGAATCAGCTCAAGTCGGGGCCGCAAAACTCGACTCTCGGCCCCTTGACTCCTTCATTGTAAACACAGGTGAAGAAGAATAAAGAGGTATAGCGTATGTCAGTTATTACCAAGCTCGTCAGGTATTTTCTTGGTTCGACGAGGGAAATGGACAGTAGAATGGGCTCCTTCCCCAGAGCATATCGATTGCCATAGTCACACGCGAGGCGAGTGAAACACTCAAGCACCTGACTCTGCGAGTACCAGAGGGATTGCGATGGCAGCAATGAGTCCACTTGACCACTTTGACTCGGTGCCAGTTACTCTGACGGATCTCTCGAGACCGGATTTTACTGGAGGACACCACACTTACCGGTACAGACTGAGGCACCAGAACTGCAGCCCGAGGAAGTCAGTCCTTAGTCCACTACCTTTCCTTGACTCGTATCTTTAAGTGAGGCAAGACACCTGAGTGTAGCAGATTCATACTTCCAAGGTCTCTGTAATGGGGTCGTGTTGGTCTTCTCACTTGCCCTGGTATGTTTGACCACGAAGCTTTTCCATCCTCAACGTAGTCAGTGCAGGATACGAGGTCTACTCAGGGTCAGGTAGAGTCATCGATATTATGCAAGTCTCAAGGTTACTGTCAGTTGGTCCTCGGGAGGGATATAGGAAAAGAGAGAGATGAATGTCGTTCCCTTCAATGTTGAATCAAGATCACGTGAGGCTTGGCACGAGCAACGTGGCTGGTGGCGGTACCTAAGTCAATCCTAAGCAGATGCGACCACCTGGTGCCACCATACCATATGTGCTGTCAGGGTGGATGTACCTGGAGCCGACCTTTTGGTCAAGGATGACAGGGTTCATGAGAGAGCACTTATAAGTGAGTGAGAGATCCCCTTCAATGTTTGGCTCATGTTATGAGGCTCGACACACTGACTGGTACGTGCCGCTCCAAAGACTTTTCCTCCTTCTCTTCCTTTCTTCACACATTCGTTGACCCCCCCAAAGGTAGGAGTTTGAACTTCAATGACCTTGTGGAATCAATCGCGACTACAAATGGAATCCTCCACATTTCTCATCAAAGGCTGGAAGCTCCAAGAGATGCGCATAATTGGTCGGCTCTCAAGCGGCGGCAGCTTCTTCCGACAAACTCCCAGGCTCGGGGAGCGCTCCACCACTCACATGGCACCCTCTATTGTATCATGACGATCAGCCTGCATGGCATTTGCGGAAAGAACATTAGCACAGCAAACGAGAACCCTCGAACGATTAAGTAGGGCCTTTCCAGCGCATCCCGCACTCCAATCTCTACTCCAATCGCCCACGATCCATCCCGCTGCGGAGAACAGCTACTGGTATGGAGGGGACTGCCCGTCTGAGTAAGTGATCGTTGCTCACGGTTTGGATTGATTGATTGTTCGCAAGATACCCTGCGCAGGGCATTGCAGGTCTACCTGCGGCGCCCAGCATACAAAACTGACAACCTTGTCGCATCTTCCCTCGTCCCGTCTCTGTGTCATTACTTTGTTTCCCTTTTGCAGCCTTCCTGGTGGTTGCAGGAAGAGAGCTGTGGCTCTGGAGGTGCGCCATTTGAAGCACTTATACCACGCCTTGCGATAACTTGAACTGGTCATCGTCTTTCTCGTTCATTTCTAAATATGCCGACCACAATGTCTGCCTTCGTCCAATGGCTCAACCGCGAGTCGGGCCTTCAATCCATCTCCACCTACGGCAATACTGACATATACCTGATTCTGCTTACTCGCTTTCTTCGCATGTTTGCCTATGGTGGCGCCGCCCTTGTCCTGGCCATCTTCTTGTACACTCAAGCCGGGGTTGATTGGAAAAAGACGGGCACATTCATGACACTGACGTTGCTGGGCGATGCGGCGATCAGTTATGGGCTGACCATCGTGGCTGACAAGATTGGCAGAAGACGTGTGTTGCTCATAGGATCTCTGCTAATGAGTTTTGCCGGGACGGTGTTCGCACTGAGCAAGAATTACTATCTGCTTTTGTTTGCGGCTATTGTGGGTGTGATATCCCCAGGAGCACATGAAGTCGGACCATTTCGTGCTGTCGAAGTATGTATGAGATTCAGTGTCCCCAAACTGACTGCACACACAGCAAGCAAACAGAACTGGACCACTTTTCTAACCCTCTTTTCCTCATAGGAAGCAATCCTTGCCCAACTTTCCCCCCTCGAGGCTCGTACAGATATCTACGCCTGGTTTGCCGTGTCGTCCACTCTGGCAATGGCCTGCGGTCTATTTGTTACAGGATGGCTGACCTATGCCCAACGGACCTACATGGAGCGAGACTGGAAAGAGACATACCCTCCTGTTTTTGGTCTCTACGCAATGATTGGTCTGGTCAAGTTTTCCATCACATTCTTGTTAAGCAAGAACTGCGAAGCTAGCGCGGCTGCGCAATATTCTTGGGCTCCCACTACGACGACAAACGCTATAGATGAAGGCGGTAGTCCCTCGTCCGAGCAGACAAGGCCTCTCCTGGATGGCATGCCCCGTCGCTCTTCGGTCCCGAAGCAAGCAAATGTGAGAACCACGATCCGTACGACCCAGCCTTCTCCCCCCGACTCGTTCTCCCGCCGCCTCCGCGCCTCACTGAGCTCGCCCTGGAAAGTCTCCCGTTCCTCTCTGCCCATCCTTTTACGTCTCTGTTTCCTGTTCGGCCTGAACGCATTCGCCGCTGGCATGCTTCCCGTCACGGTGATGAGCTGGTATATGTCCTGGCGCAGCCGATGGTTCTTGACTCACCGGATTGGCTATGCGCTCAGCGTCGTGTGGCTCGCTGCAAGCTTTTCGAATTTGTTCAGCGCTGCCGTAGCCCGACGGTTGGGTCTCGTCAAAGCCATGGTCTGCACGCACCTGCCCAGCGCTCTGTTCTTGGCACTTGTCCCGCTCGGGCTCATAGCATCCGGTTGGCAGTTATTACTCATCCTCCTGCTCGCTGACGCGGTATTGGGATCCATGGATCAAGCTCCTCGCGAAGCGTTTGTCGCCGCCGCATTTCTACCTCGCGAACGGACCCAGGTCATGGGCACGTTGAACTTTGTGAGAACTTTGGCTGCGAGTCTGGGCCCGGTGGTCACAGGGCTCGTATGGAGTAAGCAGACGTGGTGGGTGCCATTTGAAATAGCGGCAGCTCTGAAGATCTGCTATGACGTGGGCCTGTTGATTATGCTGTTGAAGACCCCTCTCCCAGAGGAACACAGACGGGCGGTGGGTGGTTCGTTTGATGGCGAGAGCCAACATATGACAATGACTGCAGCCGACATGGACGTCAACGTTCTATTGGACGAGTTGGCCACCAGCAGCGGTGGAATGATTCCGCCGAGCGAGTTCGAAGTCAGCGACGACGAAGGAGAGGACGACAGGATGATGGTCACGGAAGTGCGGGAGGACGCTTCGGCGCTACCAAAATATGACGAATAGCAGCAATGTGTGTCTATGCTGAAATGGATATTTTGAATTGGGTCTGGGGAAGTGTGGTTAGGGTCGTGGCATGGCTGGCAGCGCATCACTGACTCTCTATTTCGGGGTTGAGGCTATGGGATGGATGTACCGGAGATACTGTTGATGGTATTTCAATATCGGTGGAAGGACTGACAGCAACCGATTTTCTCGGTCTAATACTCGGCGATATATATCAGTCGAGATGAGGAATACACATATCATGGTAGACTGAAGAGCAGTTGGTGAATCTTTCAAGGCAAAACAGGTAATTGTCTTCACGTCAGTGGCAAAGAGTAAACAGCATCAGTCGCATCTTCTCTACAAGCTTTTCGGCTTTGAGCGAGTAATGCTAGTAAAAGTATCGTGTCCCATACTCTTATTCTGCCCTCAGAAATCTGACTTTATGGAGACATGTAGAGCGCAAGGCTGCGGATCTGCAAGGCTGCAATGCCAAGCCTGCCATCGGCGAAATAAAGTCCGCGCTCCGACTTGTGGAAACAAAATTTTGTCCCAGCGCAAACGCATCAATTCACAGATACCCTGGGCATTGGTGTACGAGGGTGAACTCTGCAAAGCGCCAGCCATGTCCGTCCAAGTAAAAACCGGCCACACCACAAATTCGACCCCCGTGAAGGATGCCCAATCATCGAGCCCTCTCAAAAAGCGAAAACGCGACCCCGAAGGCATCGAGATCTCCAAAAAGAAGAAGCCGCGGACTGAGGATGTCGCGGAACATCCAGCAAGTGCAGTTGCTGAGATAGAACCTCCTGCGGAGCGGAAGGAGAAGAAAAAGAAGAAGAAGGGGGAGAAGGAGAAGAGCAAGAAATCCAAGAACGAGGGCGATGCCGCTGCACGGAGGGTAGGAGATGAAGAGGAAGCGTTGGTGGCGCGGGAATTGGGATCAGAAGATGAGGAAGCGGTTCAGGAAGACTTGCAGCAGACTGCAGAGGCAGAACCAGCCGTCGTGGATGGTTCAGATGCAGAGGTCGAGGAAGAAGCAGAACTCAAGCTGCTGGAATCAGAAGATCCCAGCTCCTTCTACTCTACCCGCCTCTCACTCTATCTCTCGATACCTGCCGTCTCACTCGAAGCTGCCAAGTCGTCGGTGCTTGCAGTGCACCTGGCACCTCTGCTTCTGACATACTTTCCTCCTGCGCAAGGCATCGTTCTCGGCTTCTCCGACGCCGTCTTATCCGCCCAACCTAACTCCGGCATCAACCTGCCTCTCCTACCTCCCCAAAACGGCGAGATCGAGGCACAATCCGATGTCCTTGCAAACACAGCCGACGAATTTGGTGTGTGTTGGGTCTGGCTCACCGCTACCTTTCTCGTATTTAGACCCGAAAGAGGCGACGAGCTATACGGATGGACGAATGTCACGTCGGAGGGTTTCGTGGGCCTGGTGAGCTACAACTACTTTCAGACGGCCATTGGCAAGAGCCGTATCCCTCCGGAATGGAAATGGAACGGGCCGAGCAGAGAACAGCTACAGAAGGCCAAGAAGAAGGGCAGAAAGGGCCGACTACGCGATGAGGACGGCTTGGAAAATGAGGAACACAACACACAGGAAACTGCCACCACGGTGGTGGTGGATTCATCTTCACATGCTCTACTGGCAGATGATGGCGGGTACTTTGCAGACGCCAGTGGGACGAAGATCAAGTCGACGCTGAAATTCCGCGTGGCGGACACAGAAATAGTTCCGGCGCATGACAGGCACAAGTGGTCCTTGCAGATTGACGGCACCCTCCTCGATGAAGAAGCTGAGCGGAAAGTCCTGGAGGAAGAACGGACAAAGTTTGAGCGGGCGCAGGAGAGCAGTCGATTCAAGTCACTGGGAGGAGACGACGCGGCCGCAGTGATGAGTGGAGCGTTGAGGCGATCGCTGAGCCGGGAAGGAAGTGTTGGCTCGAGGATTTCCGGACACACGCCGGCGCGGCATCGAGTGACTTATTAGAGCCCCTCTATAGTACCCAGCAAAAGTTGGACTTGTAGTAGAAGGACGTGGGGACTGTGTGCCAATGATTTGACGAGCTGTACCTGAAGATTTCTATATTTGTGTGATACTTGATACCATGTACAGGGCTTTAACAATCGCCTCACGATGATTGGCCGAGCATGTGTCTTGGGATCCTCGGGGCATCAGCGGGGCGAATGGAGTGACGCAATGCACTTTTTGGGCTCTTACAGCGCGCAATGAGCAAAGCACGCAAGCACCAAGTCAAGTCAATGGAATGTCCCCGCAGGCACGCAGAAGAGACGCTGCGCTCACCATTTCGAAACAATGGCCGCATCATCATCCACGTGTAAAGCGACGAGTCTGGTATTCCTTCGCTCTCTCTCCTGGCCATTGTTGACCTCTGACCACCCACGGTCTCTCCCCAGGTCACCTCTCTCTATCAGCGACCCGGACTTTCACACTTGATGTTTAGCCGATCCACTGCCCGCTGCTTCTCCGTGTCTCCTGGCTCATTTAGACCTCTCTTATCTCCAACTGTTTCCTTGTCTGCTGGCCCCCGACCTGGCCGACCCCTCACCTCTACCAGACCGTCACTACTTGCCAAAACCTTCTCGAGCAACACCTCCAGGATGGCGCAGGAATTCAAACTCAAGGATCTCGATAAGCTTGACTTGCAGGATCTTGAGAAGAGGGAAGTCGAAGTCGAAGGCATCGAAGGCGGCAAAGTCCTCCTGTGTAAAGTTGGTGGTCAGGTACACGCAGTGAATGCCAACTGCACACATTATGGGGCGCCATTGAAGTTGGGTGTCTTGACGCCCGAGGGACGACTGACATGTCCCTGGCACGGAGGTATGCGACATCACTACTTATTGAGGCGTTACGATCCTAATCTGGAGTACAGCCTGCTTCAATGCGCGCACCGGTGACGTCGAAGACGCCCCTGCTCCGCTGTCGCTGAACGCTTTCGATCTTGTTGAGAAGGACGGTGGAGTGTATGTCAAGGGAAAAGAGGCAGACATCAAAGGTGGAAAGAGAACAGTCAATATCAAGACCACGCCCTCTTCTCAAGACAAACTAGTCATCGTCGGAGGGTATGTTCCGTTGTCGATTCAATTTTCCCTGTTGGGAGCAGCTCGCTCACTTCTGGTATAGCGGATCAGGCACATTCGGCGCCCTTCTCAAACTGCGTGAACACGGCTACAAAGGCCACATCACGGTCGTCACCGATGAAGGCTACCCGATCGACCGGACGAAACTCTCCAAGGCCCTGATCACCGACGAGTCGAAGCTCTATCTACAGCCCGAACAGTGGTACTCGGAAGGCTCGATAGAATTCGTTCCGGATACAGTCACGGCTGTTGATTTTGATGGCAAAACCGTCCAAACCAAGGCCGGGAAATCTCTCCCATACACCAAACTCATCCTTGCCACCGGCGGCACACCACGTCAACTACCCCTCCCCGGCTTCAAGAACAACGAGTTAAGCAACATCTTCCTGCTGCGGAAAGTCAGCGACGTGCAAAGTATCATGAAGGCCGTGGGCGACAAGGGTAAGAAGATTGTCATTGTCGGCACCAGCTTTATTGGGATGGAAGTTGCAAATGCGCTCGCCAAAGAAAACACGGTAAGCCTTGTGGGAATGGAATCCGCACCACTCGAACGGGTCATGGGTACCGAGGTGGGCAAGATATTCCAGCGCAGTCTCGAAAAGAATGGCGCCAAGTTCTACCTGAATGCCGGCGTCGACTCGGCTTTACCATCACCCAAGGTCGCCAGCTCCGTGGGTGCGGTGAAGCTGAAAGACGGCACCGAACTAGAAGCGGATCTCGTAATCTTGGGAATCGGCGTGTTCCCCGAAACCACGTACCTCCGCAACAACCCCAGAGTACAACTGGAGAAAGATGGCAGTATTTCCGTCGATGAGAGCTTTGCGGTCAAGGGACTGCAAAACGTTTGGGCCATCGGTGATATCGCGACGTACCCCTACCACGGACCCGGAGGAAATGGCAGCCCCGTGCGCATTGAACACTGGAACGTCGCGCAGAACCAGGGTCGCACTGTGGGACAGCTGATCGCTCAACCAGGCAGCAAACCGAAACCGTTCATTCCCATCTTCTGGTCGGCGCTCGGTAGTCAGCTGAGGTACTGTGGTTCGACGGCGAACGGGTGGGACGAGTTGGTGCTGAAGGGCGAGCCCGAGAACAGCAAGTTTGCGGCATACTATTGCAAGGGCGACACGGTGGTGGCCATGGCCAGCATGATGATGGATCCGATCATGGTCAAGTCGGCCGAGCTGATGAGACACGGCAAGATGTTGAGCAAGAGCGATATCCAAGGCGGCCAGGACGTGTTGCAGGCGGCTCTGTAATGATATGCATTTCTAAACGAGTTGAATACATGAAATGAATCAGCATACTGTGTCCATGAACAACAATAGGTGTGTTACTAGATGTGCCTGGCCTGTGACAAAAAGGCCACGGAGTCCTCTGACTATTCCCAGGCCTCGTCACCGCGCCGCTATCTGAAAAGTCCACATGCCTGCACCGGTGGTCATATACCTATCACGATGGGCCACGAGCTCTGTGGCTGAGTTTGACAACGTGCACGAAAAGAGTCTGAAGTCAAGCGGCGCGCCCCGCCCCCCTCCCCCCCGGGCGCCCCAACTCCATGTAAACATGCAGATCAACTTGATCGTGCGGGACGACTTGGCCGTGGAGATTGCCGGTTTTATAATAGCGCGAGGCGGAACCGCTAGAACGAGAGCGTCCGCCTTCATCAAACCTTGTCGAGTGTTATTGTAGACGCCCATGGGACAGGCGGGATCCGTTCGAGTCAACGAACACATGCTTCTCCCCTGTGTTCGAGTCCCCGCCGTCTCCATGGGCTACACGGCGTTACTCTCGCTGTTGGCAGTGTGGAATACCGCCTGATGAAAACGGGCCGAGATTCCCTGACTGTCTGTAGGGGGGCAAGCGGACGTCCTGATCATCATCATCATCATCACCATTGATCTTCCAGCTTTCTACACTGTCACGCTTGCACGTCTCCAGAGTTTCCAGTCCGAAGTCATCATCAAGAAGGCATCCAGGAGATGGATGATTGGCTTATTTATGAGACGTGTCACTGGGCCAAGTCGAAAGGGCAAGCCAATTGCTTGGCATAATCCTCGTTTTGGTGGGACTATGCACTTGTGAGACGTGAGACGATCCTCCTGACTCTATGTGCTTTGACCGTACCAGGCATGTTGGGTAATCTCAGAGTACCTTTCAAAGCCATGACATCGTCATCTCGGTAGAGATGCTTGCGAAACTGAGCAACATTGGTGACGTCCTGGCTGTCTCGAAGCGCGGTTGTTGTCCTGCATGTAGTGTTGTGGTGAGTGCGATCCGGAAGCTCATGCATAAGAAGCTGGCGTATCCGTAGGTGAGTGACTCTACTTGTCACCAACTATGTAGCTGGCGAGCTCCTGACCATTCAGAGAGCACCACCGCGGGCGCGCCGTGCTCCTGGTCGTGAGCGGCGTGGTCGTACTCGCCACACAGTAGGAACACCGGCTTCGTGCCCTGGTGAATCTTGTGTCCGTTGCGCTTGAGATCCTGCCCGCGCGCAAAATAGTCGTTGTCGCCGGCATAGACGCCCGGGTAGTTGCTGGCATATATCCATTGCACTTCGTGGACGTTGGCCTCCGGGGCTATCGGGCCCGACGCGCCGATCATGTTGGCCGAGAAGAGGTGGGGCGAGATGGACGGCGTGCGAAAAGAGGTCGTCGGAGAAGCTGGCCAGGGCCGGGGGGCACGTCGTACCATCCGTTGAGTGAGATGAAGGCGCCGAAGCGGTCGTGGTGCTCCGCGGCGAGGTCGAGCGCCAACTGACCGCCGACGGAACAGCCCATGAAGAATGGCTGCTCTAGTTCCAGGGCGTCTGAGAACGCCACCACCCAGTTCATCAGGTACTCCAGGTCCGGGCTGTAAATCTTCTCCCACCAGCGGTCACCGGAAGGGGGCAACGATCTGCCGTGGTACGGCAAGTCGTAGGCGATGATGCGGAAGCGTTTCTGTACTTCAGGATCCGCGAGGAGATAGCGATACTGGCGACTGTCGGCACCGGCGGTCGCTTGACAAAGTAGCGCAGTCGTCCCGGTCCCAGCCTCCTCGTAGTACATGCGCGCCTCCTGGCCGTGGGCCTTGACCCACACGTAGCGACCGACGGCATTGTCGCTGTCGCGGAATGTTTCGACAAATGGCCGACGGTTCAGGGGCCGGACAGCCTGTACAAAGACGAAGAACAGCCTCTGGAGTGCCAAAGAGTGAGGCGCGATGACCCCGATGAAGTCGCCGGTCGTCGTCAGGCCCGTGGTCTGGCCCATGGTGAGACTCTCATAGCCGGGCCACGGTCTCCCGCTTTCCTGAAGCTGAAATGCCGTGGACCAGAAATCATCGCTTGCCGCGAGCGTCACGGCTGCCTCTCCCTGGGATTGTCGGACCTCGCTCACGCCAGACCCGGCGAAGACGAAGTCGACGGCTTCATGGCTGCTTTGGAAGCGAATGACTGCCTTCAGACCTCTGGCATCGGACTTGGCCTTGGACAGTTTCTCGATGGAAGGAAACGTGGCCATGGTAAAAGGACGTGTGGCTACCTGCAACGATTTATCCCTCACCCTCATGGATATAAAGACTATATATCTCGTCATGGTAAACTTTTCAAATCCCATACCCACAGAAACGTGAGTGGGAGCCGTGCTGATTCGATTCCACAGGCTAGCATGAGTGCCGAGTACATCCTTCGCAAAACGCGGTTCGGGCTTGATGTCGTGGCCATCTTGGAGTCAAGTAACGCTGGGCGCTGAAGCGTTTCTTATCTCCGCATTCGGCTAGGCGGGAATGAATCAGTGCCATTGACGTTGAGTCAAGAGTCAAGTCAAGACTGACAGATTGGGCTTAGGGCACTCACGCTAACTCCTTTGGGCCAACAAGCCCGGACTCGTGACTTGGCAAAGCAATTAGCTGCCAACGTCTGTGGGATCTGAACCTGCCCAATGTGGCAGAGGGTGCCGGGAAAATAGCCACTCTTGCGTTTCGAATAGGCTCGGCCTCGATTGCCGCTCTTGCGAAGGCTGGTGGCAAACTGGCAGAAAATACAAGGCCTCGACCGTGAAGATCAACTGTACAAAGACCCTACCTTCAACTCGAGTTTCCATGCCAGTGATATAGGGTGCCTCACGAGGAAAAGAGAGAGAGAGAAAAACGCGCGCGGGAATCTCATCGACTGATTCGTAGCGATGCAGAGGCTCCCTACTCGATACACTGCCTGGCTTGTACTTGCATGTTGAGATTCTTCCAGTTCAGCCTTTTCCAAGGTAGTGCGGATGATAGCATCAATAGAACCACACGAGGGTTATTTCAAGGATAAGAAATACAAGTGTAACGACAGCGCATATGCGATATTTTTTTATTTCACAACTCCGACCCGCATGTAGTCAAAATGCCGATTTTGGTCTACTCCAGGCAATATATTGCCCTTATTCAATCCGCATCACATTCCGATTGTCGTCGACGCCCGTGCCTTGCACCACCGAGCCACTGACGAACCCGTAGAACGGCAACTCGGCAAAGTGATCGACATAACCATGCCACGTAGGAAGGTTGAGCTCGTCGCCTCTGAAATAGGTCGCCGAGCCTCCAGTAGCAATCTCCGTCTTCGTGACCTTCGTCTTCACCCCGCTACCACCGCCCTGAAATGGGGTATACACTGGGTACTGAACATCGGCAACGCCGGGCTGTCCCACCGCGCCCACGTACCGCTCATACATAATGCCCGTCTCTGGTGGAAGTTTTGGGATCACGGAGCCGGACGTTGCCTGTTGTTCTGGGCCTTTGGAGGCCGCAGGGGCGGCGAGACCATCGAGACCAATTTCCACAAATGTCTTGCCTCTCCAGGAGAAGGTGAGGAGGGCTTTGTCGTCGATCTTTCTGAAATCAATTTCGACGTACAACTTGGCCATTCCAGAGTCATCGTGACCGCCAAGAATAGCGTCCGTCTGATCCTCGATCAAGGACGGTGCGTGAGGTACGGAATCGTATCGTATAGCGAGCCCAGGCGACATGGTCCTGTGGCCTCCGTATCTTGCTCTTGCCCGAGGCGTGTTGACGCAGGGAGGGATAGAGGCCCAGTTGGATGGGTTGACGTAGCCAGTTCTTGCGATTGTGCTGGATGAAATATCTTTGGGCAGCTTGCTTGGCTGAGTCCCACGCATCGTGTCCTAACAGGGTGCGTTGGAAACTTTTTGCCGGAATTAGTCGCATTCTTCACGATGGGTCAGCATACTCACCTTTCGTATTCGGTCTCCTGCCCAATAGTTGGTACCGTATTTATTGCTCGGAGGCGATGCTCAATGTGCTGTACTTGTTCAACGCGCTTCCGTCGAAGTTCTTCGATGAATTGGAGTGCAAAAGGCACCGCATCCGGCGACGTCGCGGCCGGCATAATGGCAGCGAGAGCCGCAGCGTCTTCAAGGGCTTGGCTTGGACCATGGATCCTTGATGTACCCAAGGGGTGTGCAGCGTCGCCGATGAGAATCGATCTTCCGTGACTCCATCGGAATGGGGCCGAAGTCTCATAGTGATTCCACGCGCGAAAAGTCGATTCTTCGGCCAGAGATATAATGTCTTTGGCGCTTGAGTCGAAGTGCTCGAACAGATCGAGCAACTGCTCCTTTGCCGCCGCAAAGCTCGAGTCTGCAATCACATCAGTTACAAAACGACCTTCAGTGAAATATGTGCAGCCTGGGTCTCGTGGTTCTAGAGACAGCCTGCCGGTGAAGGGGTGCAACTCACCGCGATTTGGTGGCAAGCTTGGACAAGTCGCAATGACATTCACTACGGCCTCATTCGAAAGCGGGAACTGTACACCACAATCAGCCACGACTCGGTCTTTGAAAGCATTGTCGTACGAGATACAGCCGCCGTCCCTTGCCAACCCAGGAAACCCCCTGGCCCTGCGCATGGACATATCTCGCCAAGTTCGGATTCGCAGACAACAGCTTCTTGCTCCAAAGCTCCATTTTGTTGCTGAATCGTTGCAAAAAGTCCCCAATTCGCCCAAGCCAGTTGGGACTCGGCTTGCTTGGAAAATATCAGAACCCGAAAACGTCAGGAAACGGGTATAGTCAGCGCAGGAAATATTCCAGTCTCGTCGAATGTTTCGTCATTAACTATTCGAGGGACAGATTTTTGGGAGACTACGAAGCAAAGGCAGGCCCCGTCAATTCGTGCACCATGGTTGGGGCTGTAGTACTTGATGGCACACTTGTGACGCGGGCCAACGGGTCGGCGTCATGTCCTAGATCCTCGAGGGTCGCGTTCATTCCATCCACAGACGAATCCCCGCCCTCTGGCAAAGATCCGCCCGTGACTTGTGACAAATTCTGCCGCACCGTTCGTGCAAAGGCAGACGGATTCTCGCACCTTGCCCGCAATGTGGTGTTTTCGTGCTTGAGAGCCTTTATTTCCTCTTTTTGCGCCACGATAGAGCTCTGACCACCGCCATGATGATGCTCTTTGCATTGCGCAACCTGTTCTTCCAGCTCCTTGACGTGAAGATCTCGTCTCTCGCGCAACTTTTGTTGAGCGCGTCGATCTCGCTGGCGCCTTTTCTCCACGGCTGTCAAATCTATTGACCCGGACTCATGTTGCTGGAAAGTGGTGAACACGTTCCCCAAGGACAGCGGTTGCAATTGCACAAACAATTCCAAGAGACGCAGTGCAAGGTCCGACAGCAGTAGAAGTAAGTACGTCCTCATGCTGATTGAACGCCTCCATTGTGTTGACGGCACCAGCAGGAGTAAAAACGGCCAGCAATTTCTGTAAACGATACTGCTGGGCAAATTGGGATACTGGAATGTATGCGGCAGAGTCTTTCAGAACATTGACCAAGGCTGGGGTCTTTGAATCCTGCAGCGCGTTGAACGACTGTCCGAAACAGAAATGACCCAGTGCATCGACGGTGAAGCGGTTGACCCAGGTGATGATATCCTCAGGTGCCTTCCCGGCGCGCTCTCGAAGTTTCAAGCTGAGAATGTCAAGGTATGAGTTGAGTAGAGGAGACTGATCACGCCGTGCGCGCTCCGAGAACGCAGGCAAGAGGGCTTGTCTGATCCGTCGGTGCCTGGGTGTATCTGAGACTGTCATGGGCCATTCCTTAGGGTTTGGGTCTTGCGGAATGCCAAATCCTCGGTGCAAGTCCTTCAGGTACTCGTGGGTACCGGTGCCAAAATAAATTTCCTTCCATGCAGCCCCCGAGTTGTACGACAGTTGATTGGGACCAATTCGAACAATAGGACCATATTTCTGATGAAGCTCGTGGATTTTAAACGGCAAACATAGACGGAGGTTGTAGTAATTCCAGGGAATATTGCTGATTGCCCACAATTTTGGCCCCGGGTATTATCGACGAAGAGGGTGGAAGAAGAGGTTGTAGAATACAACTCCCACCAAACTCACAAGGACCTGTTCGGGAGTCAGTAATCGAGACGTCAGATATGCTCACGGCGACGAGACTTACTAGTGTAAAGGCCACTTCGCTGAGGAAGAACGTAGAAGGAGCCATACTTTTTTTTCACCCGTGAGAACGGAATAGAAAAGGCCAAAGTTCGCGATGTTTCGAAAAGATACGAATCGCGCCTTTGCAGACTGCAGATACTCAACAGTGGTCGGCCCATATTTAATCTCAGCGTATTATACTCTGGCAGGACCTGTTGTCCAAAAAGGCGGAACCTTTTCTGCCCCCGCCATGCTCAGCCAAGAATCAGGTCATCCAACCCACGACTTTGTAATGGAGCTGACTCTTACCATTAATGGAAGTGAGGTGAAGAGGAACTGACTCAGTCCTCCGAGTCTCGAAGAGGTAACAGACAATTTACAGTCATTTCGCGACCTTTCGCACCTTTCTCCATGCACTTTTGTCGAATGATCTCCTCTGTGGAAGTCTGAATCGCGTGGAGACCGGGGTGCTGACCGACCTAACTGGGTCCCGTATAGCACAGTGCACAGCGTAAATATCAGGTAACGTGGGCACATAGTATTCGCTACCGAAATAGGGAATAAATGCCAAGGCGCTAAGGGACTATAGCGCATTTCTCCACCTCGACGTTGGGGCTCCCAAAGCGAGTCATTACATCCACTTCCGCTTTTGGGTTAGTTAAGTCTCCTCCTAAATCCGAGTTGCTGTTACCTTACGCGGACTTCCTGCAATCTGTGGCAAATTCACCATGAGCGCAGTGAAATCATGTTGGTTGCTAGCTGGAGCGAGACTCATGCGTCCGCTGGAAGAAGCTGGTCATTCAGCCAGGATGTTTAACGCCGATGTTGTTGGCGGAAGATAAGTTTGACAATCAATATTCCACCGCCAGGTTGTCGTTGTCGAGTCTAGAAGTACTCTACGTTTCACGATTCTAACTCTGTTATTGTAACTGCTTTCATACCTGAAGCACCAGCTTGAAGTAACAGCGTCCACAGCCATCATGGGTTCCATACCCGCTTTCGAGACAAGACTGTTCATTAATGGGCAGGTAAGAATCGCACACGCTATTGCCTGACCCATTTCCGTACTTACGAGTCGGCGAGTAGTATGTCAACTCCAAGTCAGCTACGCGCATGTCGTGCTACACGCCTACGGACAAGGCACCTGTTACAGAGGAGCTCCATGTGGCAGAGAAAGATGACGTGGACGACGCCGTTCAATGTTGCGAGAGCTGCGTTCAAACTCTGGAAGGAGACTTCTGCTACCCGGGCTGCGCTCCTGCTCCGAATCGCAGATCGCATCGAAGCCCATGCGAAAGAGTTTGCACGCCTCGAAGCAATGTGTACACGGAAGCCAGTAGCGCAGTCACTGGGATTTGAGGTGCCCATGGTCGCAAATGTCTTCCGGTGTGAGTAGTCCCGAACATGAGATTGGACATAACCCAAGAATTGACACGCCCCCTTTAAGATTACACTGGCTGGTGTGACAAGCTCTCTGGCGAAGCGTGGCCGCAGGAAGGCACCGGCTTCCTCAGAATGACCAGGCGAGAGCCATTAGGCGTGTGTGCTGCCGTGAATGCTTTCAACGGACCACTTGTGATGATTGCCATGAAAGGTGCCCCTTGTCTTGCAGCTGGTAACACCATGATTGTGAATCCAGCGAAAAGACGCCACTCACCACCGTCTACTTTGGCAAGATCTTACAAGAGGCCGGGGCACCAGACGGAATCATGAACCTGATTACTGGCCCCGGCTCAATTGGAGCTCTATTGGCTTCACATGTAGGCATTGACAAGATCTCCCTTACCGGAAGTTCGGCAACTGGGAAGAGGATCGCACAGATGGCTTCGACCAGTAACACGAAGAAAGTCACGCTGGAACTGGGAGGCAAGAGTCTGAGTATTATATTCGACGACGCACAATTGGATAATGCTGCCCAGTGGTGCATGCAAGGTATTCTCGGCAACAGTGGTCAAGCCTGTATTGCAAGCTCCCGTGTGTACGTCCAAAAGGGTGTCAAGGAAGTTTTCGTCGCCAAACTTAAAGCCCTGATCGAACAGATGACGCCTGCCTTTGGGCAAGATGCTAATACTGACGATACACGCTTTCCCCCATTGGCAGATAAGGCCCAGTTGCACCGAGTGCAGTCATACATGGACATCGGGTCCCGCGAGGGCACGCTCGTGACAGGAGGCAAACCAATATAAGACAAGGTAAGTTCCACCTTCAATCGTCCTCAACAACGGGCGCCGTGGCTCATCAAACTGTTCAAAGGGCTGTTGGATTGAACCGACCATCTTCGTCGACACGAAGGCATCTGCAAGGATATACAAAGAGGAGATATTCGGTCCTGTGGTGGTGGTGAACGAGTTTGAAGAGGAAGAGGACGTGCTGAACCGTGCCAATGATACCGAGTTCGGTCTGGCGGGTGCTGTTTTTACACAGGACGTCAACAGAGCGATGCGCATTGCTGCAAAAGTGGAGGGCAGGCACAGTCTGCATCAACTGTTGCACTATGGTTGACGTGACTGTACCCTTTGGTGGTATGAAGCAGAGCGGCTGGGGCAGGGAGTTGGGAAAGGTACTTTATCTATCACGTCTCTCCAATCTGTATCTTCATTGGCTTTACTGTGTGTGTGACGCGGTGAACAACTCACTGACTGACGGGCGTCTTCCAGATGGGCATCGAGGCTTATACCGACGTCATGACCATATTTCTCAAGTGTTCCGTGCTGACCGGTGTGCGTGAAAATGATAATAGACATTGTATTCCCAGCATGACATATTGATGTCGAAGATCCATGTTGCATTTTAGTTGCCAACACTTGAGGCTGTGCTTGAAATGAATGGGCATTACAATTGTGGCTGAAGAGCAACCAAGCTGCATTTTTTTGAAAGAGATAGACAGCGTCAGAGTGCCCAAGGCTTGCGGGGATATCAGCAGCAGAGAGGTCACCTTGAAGGAGAGAACGCGGACGTGAATGAGAAGTTGGAGCTTCAAGTGGGCCACTGGGCCGTACTCGGTACAAAGTGTTGAGTTATTATTCCGTATCTATCAGAAAATAAATGATTCAGCGCCCACGTGGCACATGCGACGAATGCCCCAGCTATGTGACTCGGGAGAGGGATGCAACAGCTCGCTATGCACCATGTATATCTCGGGGCCATGCACATTTATCTCCATCATTCGGTTCGGTGGCTCTGTTCTTCCGATGCCGACAGCGTCCAGTCCGTCATCTCATAAACACAGAGCTGCAACAACCGGAATTCAGCTTTCTCATTTCCATTGAAGACAGTTGCCAGCATGGCCGTAAGCGGAGCACAACACGTAGCCGTCACGGAAGGTCTCGCTCAGCCGACCAGCGAGGCCAAGGTGCCGAAACAACAGACATACGTAGCAAAGCGCGATCCCGCGTCCGTCTTTCGATCCTGCGCTGGGCAATCACAGCATCACGAACACCCTGACCGAAGAGCTCAGCCTTGATGTCATCCGCGCTGGCTGTGACAATGCTTGGTAGCGAGCGATTAGCCTAACCAGCCTGTGGCAAAAGACCCACCAGTCCCTCTCCTCTGTCGGAGCAATTGAACGTGGTAATTAGCTAGTTTGAAATTTTTCTGGCTATCGTACCCCTGTCTTCTATTATGTACTCCTGTCTACCGGGTATTTAGACCTTTGAGTAGAAGACAAGGATGACCCTGCAAGGCCGGCATGCATGGCAGTTTGAATAGGAGTTCAATCTCCCTGGCCCGGCATGCCCGGCCCAGCCCTTTCCAAGCCAAGAATGTTGGCGCACAAGCCGTTTCAAACCTTGTTCGACCCGTCGACCCGCTCCCGGTGAAACAACGGGGGATTTGCATGCCGAGGTTCCCCTTACCCACATACCTTGTAACTGGTGGTCGTGACAGGAGTTCGTTGTTACTACTCGTAGCTCAAAAAGCTTGATCAGGCCCAACCTCCTTGCACCATAAACTGGTAGAAATCGGGAATCCAACGTGGGTGGCTTGAGGTAAAGGAAGTTGGATGACATGGGGTTCGTACAGGTAGGAACATTTTGATATATATATATTTCAGGCACAAGTCGTCCTTGACCACTCTTTAGCTAACTAATAACTCACTGTTTTGCTCTCCCGCTAACGTTTATTTAGTCGACTCGCTCCCTCGTCCGCTTCCCCCCCGCGCCTCCCTTCGTCTCTTTCCGGCTCCCCTTCCACTCTCTTCTGCTCCCCGTCGCCTTCTGCCTGCTCTTACCGCCCTCCCCTCACCTCCCTCCCTGCTCCCCTTATCCCTTATACGCCGGCAAAGCTCCCGGTTTTAGCTTGAATCTTACCCGCGCCTACGTCGCACTCATCTAGCCTATAGAAGCCCCGGCTTACGTCGCATATAATGCCCTCCCAAAGGGAATTTTTTCTCCCATTTAATCACAAATGCTTTAGTATATTATAGAATTAGACCCTCTCGCTACTTTTCGCCACTTGCGATCCTCCTCATGTCAGCTGATGCAGTCGCCCTCCCTCTCTCAGCATTCCTAAACTTTCACTTGACTGCTCAACAAATCGACACTCGAGTCAGGACCTCACTCCATACTAAGATCGACCAGCTGTAAAGCTTCTGCAGGTCCGTCCTACCGGCTGAGACCTTCAAATCAAACACCTGCTTGGATAGAGTCATCACAAAAAAGCGCGGCGGACTAGACCCCGTTGACCCCAGCTATGACGAGAGCCCAGATTAGCCAGGTAGTTCTGCAAAGGCTGCAGGGTAAGCTTCACCTCCGACTTCCGGATCCTGCACAACTCCCGCAGCCAGGGCAGATGGTGGTGATCACATTCCGATTTCCAATGGACCTGAGATTAGTATGTGATCGACGCCCGCGTGCACTAGGCGGCGAGGCGGGCAGCTGTCAGAGAAGTAACTGCAGTACCATGGAAATATCTTCTCATTGAGGTTCCGGGATTGTCAACCAGTAATGACAAAGGTTCCGATGTATGCTCGGTAAATGCGAAGCCGTTCGAGCAATGCATTTTTTTTTCTCGTCTATTTTGCAATGTCTCCATATAGCAAGTCTCCCTTATTGTTCCAGTTGATTTGAAGGCATTCTGGTGGTATCGACGTTGACAATTGATCGGTGATATATTTTGGGATGAAAACTGGCCACTTGCTTGTGGATTACGTTTGTTACTAACAAGTTTCAAGAATCGACCAACGCCTTTTCACGCTCCTTTGGGACCTCGTAGTTCTTAAAAATAGCTCATTACAACGGCTCTGAGGAGATCCGGTATGAATTCCTCAAGCTCTCCAAGCTCTTGCGCCCATTCGGAAAACACGTCATGCGAGAGCTTGCTGACCTCTTCATCTGTCCAGGTTCGGCCAGTGCGGGTATACGGTATCTTGCTTTTGGTGCCTCTCTCGGTAATTTCGCAGTAGGTCGTAGCCTGGTAAGGTGGAGTGTCTAGTAGGGATTGTGAGTGACACGAATATAACCCAATGTCCTTGTGACTGATGGGATCTTACCTCCGAGCCCTTCAAGGTTCGTGGCCCATCTTCCTCTCTCGTGCAGCCTTGTGGAGAAGTAATAGGACACAGACTCCTGTAGGAATTCGGCTTCAAATGGCAGGTCCCAGGCTTGTATATAGAAGCTATTTCCTCTCCACACCAGCTCGCATATAGTCAGGGCGGCTTTAGCGCCGAATATTTCCGGAGGCACTCTGATCGTCGACAGGAGCTCTGAACCGCAGCCTTTGTTACTCTCTTTTTGGACTTGTCTCCAAGCAAATGGGTACCATGTAGAGGGGAACTCTCCTAGGATTCATGGTCAGTCTATTAAGTTATGTCTTGAGCTTCTCAGAGTATGTCGACGTACCGTGTTCCGGTCCATGTTCCCATGGAGCCATCGAATATCTGGTCGTGACTCTATCAAGGAATCCATGTAACTTATCCCTAGTTGTTGAGTTTTTCCAAAGTATGCGGCCGCTAACAAGGGTCAGTGTTAGCATCGCCGCAGGCATTGACTGTACAGATGACGCATCGCTTCGTGCCATATACTGAAAACTGATCGAGAGCCTAATCACTGACCTAATAAAGTAGCCATCGAGCTCCCAGCCATGCACGGCCCCGTGGTCTCTTAGGTGTCGGTAGACCTTTTCTCTTTCGTCTTGTCTTACTGAACGATCAAAGGTGCTCATTGCCAATACATCTTCGTGTCTGGTCGAAGATTCATGCATCGAGGCACCAAACTCTGGTATCGTGTTGGCAAACCTTGAGCAGTCAAGCATTGTGAGCAGAACAGCGCCTTCCTGTATCTCGTTGCGAAGGTGCGTGTAGTTGTAGGGAAATCTTTTTCCGGGATGCTTAATCACTACGTGCTCTTCCATAAGCCGAAGGATCTCGAGGTTGGCGCCCGATGCCACCCTGTGAAGAACTGGAAGCTTGCCACGATGACCTTGAGTCAAATTTTCCATTTCTGGGTATGTATCAAGCAGTAAGCGGAAGAGTTCTAACTGTTCAACTGCCTTGGCTGCGACGACAATTGCGGTTAGCACTATCGCTCAAACGCAGCTAATGTGTAAGTCACTTACATCCATCAGACACACTGGAAGCAATCATGAAGAGATTCACTCCACAAGGCATCATCAATCTCGGCTTTGGTTTCAGAGAAAGAAGGTAGCGGATCTGTGCAAGCCTATCGTATCCGGAATAAGATGTCCACACGAGCAGCGATCCCACCAGAGTGCTGGTATTCGGAGGCAGCACCTGAGTATTGTCGTGATGCAAGCTGTACTTGACTCGTAGAGTTTCGGCAATGCGAATATCTTCCGAAGTGCCCGCAACAAGAAGAGTGTCGAAAGTACCGGAGAGGTCAAATTGTGGCATTTGAAGAATCTCCTTCACAGTCTTTCCGTCCCGTTTTGCAGCTGGCAGGCTCTCGAGATGTTTCAATGCGACCGGGAGCATGTCCGGGATCTCTCTGGTCAACCAAGTCAAAACTGTGGCACCTATTCCTACACGTTGCAATAGGTCCGCCCCATAGCGGATGAGAACGTCCACAGCTCGGTAGTTGTGCCTTAAAACCGCTTCATGAAGCAAAGGGATGGGAGGGTGATGCTGTCCGTGTTGCACCGGCATCTCCAATGGCACTTTTGGATCAATCGTAAGAAGTGACTCCATGAGGTCTGATCGATCGATCTGAAAAGCATAAACCACGGGTTCAACCACCGGCGCCATCCACAAGAGGTTCGAACGCTCTGCATAGACAATTTTCTTCAGAATTCGCGCCAAATTGTCTCGAAACTTTCTTCCTGTCTCGAACATGGCGGCAAATGTCGTTTGCGAGCGCATCAGTTGAAAGCCCAGTTCCTCGCGACTGGCCACTTTGTAACCGTTATGGCAATCTCGGTCCTCAGAGGGGATGACTGATATCATATGCTCGAGGAGATCGAAGTCCAAATTGACAACGCATAGCGACAGAGGTGTGACTGGAAAGTCAAACCCTTCGAGCTTGGTGGCCATGACAGTCAGGGGGTTAGCTCCGTTTTGCAAGAGAAATTCTATGGCGGCGCCACTGGAGAAGTCAAATGCAAGCATTGCCGCGAGCAGAGGCGTGATCCCCGTATCCGATTCGGCGTTGACGTCAACCCCGACCGCTAAGGCTTGACAGCCGATTCCTTCCACCGCGTCTTTGGTCTCGAATTGCGTTAGCAAGTGAAGGATAGTAAGACCTTGGACCGAGTCGGTGCAGGTCACGTCAGCGCCTCGACTGATGAGAAATACGGCCATGTCAATAAAGCCCAGATAGCACGCCAGCCATAGCGGCGTGCAACCAGGTGTTAACCCACAGGCTTCGATATCTGCGCCCAAGATTTCAAGCAGTAGGGAAGCCATCTCTATGTCTTCTCGAAGGGTTGCTAGCTGCAGAAGCGTCATTCCAAGCGCGGTCGGCTCGTTAACCATGTCATTACCCAGACATATATCAACGAAAACCTCTCGTTCGTTTTGGCTCATGGTGTCGAGATGAACGTGGGAGTTGTATATGTATTCTGCAAGTATTGATTCCGAGAGCCGGGGATCGCCCGGTAGTGGCCAGTCCACTTCATGTGAGATAAGGCGAGTGATAGGAATCACGGCCAAGAGCTGACGGAAAGTCTGGGAACGGGTGAATGCAGCGAAATCATGTGGAAACTCTCTTTTCCACGTGCGAAGTCCAATGAGCTTGGCTTGAATGTTGAACTTTTCATCGAAGGGAAACTGCGCTGCTGCCGTCATTCTGGTTGTCGGATTGAAGGACAGAGGAAAGAAAAGTGACTTGATGTCGGACATAGCCTGGAGTTGGAACGCGTGGTCTTGGAATCCGTTCAAGACCCGTCGCCGCGTGTCGTGAGTAACCTCGCGACCCATTGCCTGTAGAACATTGATTGCCCCTAACAAGGCCAGCTGGTCGCCTGAGGATACCGCGAAACTGAGGTATTTCTCAGCCTCATCCTGCACCTGGTCATGCTCACATATCAGGTGCCCGTTCAAGACGAGAGCAGCAAGTTGTAGAGCGCACTGCCCTGCATCTCTGGTGCGATATTCGACTCTCCGCTTCAAATCCTTCACAATTTCCATTAGGCATTGTCGCGGGAGAAGCCCTGATCGGAGGGAAGTTTCAAAGGCAAGCTGACAACCACCCGGTTAGACGTATCTTTAACAATGAGGCTCCCTGCAAGTACTTACATTAGGTACCCTTGCTTTGTTAAGAAGGTCACTTGCTACTGGCGTATCGGTTCTCTCCTCTGGAAAGCTTGGTAGCATCGACCTTAAGGCCATCATGGAATTAGCAACAGCTGTGGGAAAAGTGTTGGGTAGGAGCCTTACCGAAAAAAGTCGGTGTCCGGGGAGGTGCAGACATGCAACAAAGCAGCTCGACAAAGCTGCCCTATTTCCCTTGCGTCACTCCTATCTGAGGGTATTGCCTGGACAGTACGAGAGAGGATCTGTCTCAGCAACTCAGAGTGTCCATCGCTAGGAACTTCATTCCTTGACGTATCCAATACGGAGGCCAACAAAGTACTTGAATGGTGGGCTTCATGGCTGCATTCAAAATGCTGACCAATCCTGGCAGAGTACTCTGTCGCAGTCGCAGGTTTCTCGACGGATTTCCTCTTTCGATCACAGGGCCCTTCATCTTCATCCGTGTTGCCATGCTTTCTTTTGCCAACACTGACCAAGTCGTTGTCTCCAGGGCGTGACAACAGTAACGGGTCATTGTCATTCAGGCTTCGACCAAGCACACTCGAGTCTTCTTTCCTCACCTCATGAGTTGCCGGGATGTCGGAATACGGTTGTGTGCCTTTGAGAATGTGCGCCGCAACAAGTCCCAGACTGTAAATGTCAGTCTTGAAGAGTAACTCAGCCTCAACTGGCAAGCCTTGCTCGATCTCAGGCGCCATCCATCTTGGTGTTCCTACACCAATTGAGAATCGATGCTTCTTCGGATAATCCGAAAGAATAATAGAGCACCCAAAGTCGCAGAGCTTGACAATCACCGGAGCCATTCCCATTGATTTCAGGTCTTTGCGTTGCGGACTGTCACAGACCAGCATGTTGCCGGGCTTGACATCACAGTGGACAATGCCGGTGTCATGGAGAAAGGCTAGACCTGTCGATATGTCCATAACCATCAAAGCTCTGCTGCAGAAGTCTAGATTGGGTGACACTTGAAGGTACTGGTCAACACTACCGTGCTGGGCCCCTTCTAGTAATATCTCGGGCAAGAAACGGCCTTTTGTCTCCCGAGTGTTCCATGATATCGCGATTAGGGAGACTATGTTGAGAGACTTGCGGACTGCTTCATGGGCTAAGATTCGGAGCTCGTTGGTGACTGCGAAGAATATGTCCGCATCGTGTTCGTATCGGTCCTGCCATGTAGACTGGCGAGGAACTAAAATCCGTTTGTTGACGTGGTTCTTCACAACGATTATCTCCGGGCCATTACTCTTGCTTTGAACACGATCAAACCAGTCTGCGGGAGTCTCGTTCGCCCAGTCTGTGCCTTTCGCTAGCTTGATCGTAGTATGTGCCCTAGCCACAGCAAACGAGAGACCACCCCCAATGGACAGAGTCCCACCAGCGCCAGGCTTTGCCCTCGATATTATTGGGACCCCCATTTCTACGGCCAGCGCGAGGAAACTGGCTGGCCCATCGACCACAGCAATGTCCTGTCGCCGATCTGAAGGCGTGCTCAGAGTTTCGGTTTCTTGGTACGTGGTGGCGAAATCTGCCATCGTGAGTTTCACAATAATGAAACCAGTATGATAGTCATTGGCAGAGGCGACAGGATCTGAATGTAAGGTGACAGTGGTAGCGGTCGGGTTCAATACCGTGAACAAGGTCGAAGCGACACCTCACCGAAGGGATGTGGACAATGTCACTTGGATATTATATTGGCAATAAATGACTGATCGGGAATAGGTCGGCCAGCCACTAAGCATCATCGAAACAGGTGGGGGGGTTTCAGAAGAGCTAAGCGCATCTCTGCTGCCTTGTACCGCCTTGACTGCACAGCCTTGCATCCCTGCATGTGGCTTTTGAGGTGCAGGAATAGCCCCCTTCCGGAAGACCGATGTGGGCGCCTGATGAAACCTCTAGAGGGCTGCATAATCTGCACCAACAGTGGTGCACAGCCGCCGGCGTCGGATCCCCTGCAGCGTTACCGGGGCCGAGCCTTTAATGGTAGTGAGGCGATGCTCGGTGGCGCTGGGAGAGCTGAAATTATGCGAGGAAACGCTGTTTTGCTATATAGCATGGGACACGGAGCTGGAAACAAGCATGCACAACTAGTCCCAGTGACTATTCAGTTACTAGGGTAGCACTCATAGAACACCTCCTGCAACTTCAAGCCACTGTGCACCCCTTCGCCCATAAATAATGATTTGAGCCTACCACCTACCAACAACCCGTTGTCCCGAACTCGTTCGCCATGGATATTGGCAGCGCAGTCATAGGCTTGTCTGGGCTGATTGCAGTATTCGACAAAGCATGCGAGGTTTGGCATGTCATCCAAGCCGCGAAAAACTTTGGCGATGACGTCGGCGGCTCGATTCGCCGACTTGAAGTCGAGTTCTTCCGTTTTCAAACCTGGTGGAAGGTAGTGTATAAGCTGGACGTCTTGCCGGTAAGTTTTCGTGCCTAAGCAGTCCTGGGGGAGAGAGGACCAACAACTTGTGATGGCTACAGGCATGTACAGAAGCTTACAGCATATGATTTGTAGGCGAGATCTGGTAGGGACATGTCGTACTCGGAGATGCCTATCTTGGCTACGCATTTGTCCAACCCTTCTCAAAATCCCATTGTCAGTATTGCTCATAGCATTTTGGGCATCCTGCAAGATATTGAGGGTCTCCTTCGAAGCTCGGGTGCCTTGGCCGTCCTGGACTCTCGAATCGCCATGACCAGCTCTCCAGAAAACAGTGGACATGTGTTGCCCAAGCAACTTGGAGACCAGATCAATGATGCAAAATCAGCAACGGAAGGGCTAAGCCGCCACTTGCTATCTGCCGTTCCATGGCGGAAGCGAGTGAAGCACGATGCAACCCCCTGGCGACGATCCAACAAGGTGCTTTTGGACGATAAGCTTGACAAGTTTCATGAATGGAACAATACCCTATATAGTATTCTACCCCATGAGCTCCGGGACAGCATTCTTCGACAAGGTATGTCGGGGCACCTGTTGGCTAATCCTGAGGAAGCGAGCTTTTTGGCGGAGCTTGATCAGGGAGCCATAAGCCAACAGGCCAAGCTTCTACAAATCCACAGGAAACTTGCCGAAAATACCTCTATGAGCTCGTCAGGGACGGGTGACGCGAGAGACAGATTGATTTCTTTCAACATGTCAGACGTGCAGGTGTATGACGGTGAACAATTCTCGGTTGTACGCCAATCAAATGGGCAACAAGGTAAAACCCCCCCAATCCTCATTCCTTCTCGGATGGATGGGCAAGTTGTTAACCTATAGCATACATTCAGCGTATTTGATCGAGTGGTACCAGATCCCAGAAACGGGAGGAGGAGGTGTTGAGCTGCGTTCGATCGCCCGGGAGAGGCTGGCCAAGCTTTCGATTCTCCTAAGCTCGGAAAATAAGCCCTCGACACTCTGCGCTGCCGACAGTGTTGGCTACGTGGAAACCGACCAGTTCTACAGATTTGGTCTGGCAAGTCACATCCCCGAGGGCGCATCTTCCGACAAGCTGCCAGTCACCCTGCACAGCCTTCTTTGCCGAAAGCCATTTCCCGGTACCTCGTCTAGAACACCTCTTCCAAGCTTAAGTCAACGTTTTCGTCTTGCCTCAAGCCTTGCAACCAGCCTCTACACCTTCATGCTCGCGCGATGGCACCACAAACTTTTCAACTCCATGAACATCTACTTCATGTTCCACAAGTCCGAGAGCAGGTTACCAAATCTTGACAGCCCATTAGTCGGCGGCTATAGTGTCTCACGACCATCTGCGACAGGAGAGATCTCGATATGTGCGACACAGTCTTCGCTGTCTGATTCTTACCTACACCCACAGCTTCGAGTACCCGCTCAGGAGAGACCAAAATATGCCATCAAGTACGAGATCTACTCGTTGGGACTGCTGCTTGCCGAGATTGGCTTCTGGCAACCAATCCTCAAGGTTGCGGCGGCTAGTTCGCCACGACACGGCCTGCACTCGGCGGAGGGCCTGAGAAACGCAATTATCCAGAAGACTTCCACCGACTTGGCTTGTTGGATGGGGGAGCAGTATAGAGATATAACCTTGCGTTGTTTAAAGATTGGGGACGAGCTTGGTGAGAGGACTGGGGATGGTTTATCTGACTTCTACTGGGGTGTGGTCTTGGAATTGGTACGGTTCGCAGAGCGTGTCAAAGTCCTGAGATGTCCCTAGCTCAATGTGGAGATTTTCGCTCTGAGTTTATGTCTGGCTATGAAATGTCTGTGGATGGCAGAGAAAAAGGGAGGGACAAGGTTGTTGACGGTGAGTATCCGTTAGACCCGAAAATGCAAAGCAGGAGCCTTGTTGGGCTGTTTCCTATACTTCTGTCTCACAGTCTTTGGTAGAATCTATCGAGAGGTCACTCGGGTTCTAAGGTCAGAAATGGATTCCTATTGTGTGCCTATTTGGGCTCCTGAACTGTTCATTTCGGCGCTCCTGTAGTTCACTTTAGGTTCTTTGGTTCCTCGTAGGGTTGATTTCGGGACCTTCCAGTGTCATGTAGAATTTCTAGGGAAGAAGAGCATGCTGGGCAATGAGTTGCTTGAGTTGCTGGGAAGCGTCCCTTCCCTGACGGCTGCCTACGGATGATCATCTTGGCGCCATCTTCGCTCTGCAGTGTGAGGCTAAGGCCGTAGCTTGATTGGTTTAGGCAGCAGCGTTTCGGCTGCTCCCCGTCCACTCCCTCGCGCTTACCCAATGCTCTCTCGCGCTCTCTCACGCTCTCACGTGCCCGATTAAAGCGGCCTCGCTCTCGTTCCTGAACCAAAAAGGGAAGGGATAAAGCACAGTTCGGGGTATACATAATGGATATATATACATCCTGGTAGGGAAAGGCTATACATGCCAAGGTATCGTACAGATATATACATGCAGAGGCAGTCCTACTGCTGCCATCGTCACCAAGCCCGGCCGACAATGGCTGGAGTCTCTTCCTCCTCTGGTTATAATCATGGCCATTCAACGTCGTGTTCGCGTTCCCCCTTGCACCAAAAAGGTGGTCTTCTGGGAGATCTTTGAGCTGGTCCAAGCCATACTTGTACAATGAATGCTCGTCTGAGTGCATGCTGCCGCTCGTGCTGTGAGCCGTTCCTCCAGCTAGTATCTCGAGACCTGTACAGTCGTGGTTTTTGTGATGGCCCCAGGAACAGGTTTCGCCCACGGACTCTCGCCGCTGACTGCGTGAAAATCTTGTTCCAACATAATCTTGTCGCTGTTGTCGTCGCCCGCGCTCACCGTGCTGGTGACCTTTGGTAATTTTTGGCTCGCCCCTCTCTGCAGCTCTCCCAGCTCGGTCGACTGCCGCGAATCGAATTGATAGTATTGGCTGGCGGGTTTGTGAGAGGAGCGCTTGTCGGTTCTGCTTCGACTATAGGCCAGCCCGTCGGCATTGTACCCATAATTTGCACGATTCCGGCTGTTGTTCGACGTGAATCGCTGCGTGACACCGAGAAGTTTGGCGAACAGCGGACGCAGCGAAGGCAACGAAGCAGCCAAGATACCGATATTGAACTCGATGTTGTTCCACATGAAGAAGGAATCGTGAAAGGTCCAGTCAGGGTCTTCGAGAGCATGGGCCTGTTTGACCGTCTTGATAATGCTTGAGGCGCAGGCGAAAAGGCCCAAGCCTAGGACAAAACACAGAGTCAGCTTTGTCCGCAGATTTGCTTGCAGCTTCCACACCACCGGTATGGGAAGCAGCGCAAAAAGGACATCCGTGGCAATGTTGACGCTGCTGTTGAAAATACCAATATTTGTAAACGTGTTGTTGCTGAAACATTTGGCTTGTCCAGTCGCCCGTAGACCAAAATTCCAATTCGCATCCACACGCGTGCCGCAGTTGAAGATCAGAGTGCCTGCGCAGGATATTGTAAAGGCAACGAGAAAGACAATGCACCCCAAAAGAAAACGTTGATGGTTTTTGCTGAGCACAAATCTGCGCAGGAAGAAGGCGATGGAGATCTTGACAAGGCTTATGCCGACCATGATGATGATGGAATGGAAGAATCGCCAGTGCGAAAAGAGAGTGCTATCAGGCAAGCTGACAAGCGCTGGGTGCCTCCCCAGTTGCCCAGCATTGCTCTCGCCCACGAAACAGACAATGACGCCGATTTCGCAAACCTGGTAGAATAGTCCGTTAGAGAAAATGCTCGGGGCGGAGGGCTATGCGTTCTCAGAAGACTAACCGCAGCTGCTATCATAACATAGTCATCAGTCCCGAGGCTTTTGAGCAGGAACGCTCTCACAAAGATGCGAAGGAGAACCGTAAGGATAGCAACGCCTCCGAAGGTGCCGTGTATTGCGAGCAGGGCGCCGGCGTTGGATTCATCCTTGTATTGAGGAGTAGCAGCAGCTTGCCTCTCCAAAAGCTGAGAAAGACCCGAAATAACCATGGCGTTGCTGAAGGCGTGTCAATTGTCGCATCAACCAGGCAAGGCAGTTGTAGGTGGCCTGTGACATTTGGACAATGCGAGATTGACGGGGTTGAAATTGTCAGAACAAGATGGTTCAAAGCTCTTTGTAGTTTCAAGTTGGGTATGGCAACTCATTCTGGGCTCGGTCCCCTGTGGACATGAACCGCGGAGCTCCTCCTCTTGAGATCCTGCGCTTTTTGCAGTTTCAAGACACAGAAAAACCTCGGCTGGGGGCGGGGAGACCTGGCCGGCACTTGATACCTACTTTAGGAGCTATGCCATTTCAAAAGCTCAACAGAGTCACCTTTGGTCTAGTCCTGGTTGCATTTTGTTGCCTTTGGTGTGGTTGTTGTGCCTTGTCTATAATCCCATTGAGCGCCAACTTGGAACTACCCACCAAAACAGGGAGACAGGAACGCCGGCGCATTGTTCGCGCTGGGTAAATACCCCTAGCGTTCTGTGCTGTACTTGGGTGGTGAGAAGAGTTACAGACCTCGACACTTCCCTTCCTGTCCACATGTGTAGTCGATTTGCCACTTCAGCGTAGGAGTGGATCAGTGCCTGGTCCAGGAGAAAACTCACTTTCTGACTGCATGAAACTTGCCCTGAAGGGTATAACAGCGGTACAGGGGAGCGTGGAGACATCTAGTCGAGGCGCTGCCTGTGCATTAATATTGTGCAATAATATTTGATCACTTTAGCCCAATGTAGTACAATAGCTCCAGGGGGTTGGATGGTTCTTGCATGGATTATGCTTGGAATTCTCCTCACGCTCAGACAAAAGGTTGCAGTATAGCGCGATAGACCCCGGGCTGGAGGAGACAGAAATGTACTCGGTAACCAAGCTCGGCATTCCTCGGCGCAGGTGACTCGTGATAGTCGAGTAAGGCATTTCATGGTGAACGACCTTTGTGTGGGCCATACTAGCTGGTGAGTCCCGTGAAAGGATGAAGGAGAGTGCGATGTCATGATGGAAAGTATGTGAATAAGTCAACAGCCCGACAATGCAGCGACTCATACCTCGTGCAGTACGAGGTCCTCACAGACACACACACGGCACATGGGCAGGAGAGAAATTATGCAAGAAAAAGTCCTTGGCAGGGGTTGGAATTAACCTTTTAGGCTAGTAATGGACTATACCTTCTATGGTATAACCGCCGCAACTCTACCCCGGATAGTCATTTTAGCGTCTCGTTCCGCTCGGCACGTTCCAAATGACCAACGTGGCCATCTGCCCTCAGCCGAATATCTCTTCCGCAGCAAAATCCCATCTCTCCGAAGCATCCCGCGTTGATTCACCCCCTCCACCATAGAACCTTCCACCCAGGTATACGCACAGTATGAGGTAGAAAGTACCTCTGGACTTCAAGACACCAGATTCTTCACTCTCTTTGCGCTTGATCGATATTAGTGTCGGAAGTCGGTGTCTTGATCATGGCCCCAATATACACACCTGCAATCTCTAGACCCTGTCAATGTCTTGTATTGCATTGCGGTGCAATTGCCGAAATCAGTCATCATGGCCTGGGTGCCAGGGCCCATGAACGGCAGTGATCGGCACAGAGCCCCATCATGCTACGAGTACCTGCTCCATGCAGGGTTCCATTCTCACACACCACTTCACACAACTTACCCCCATGGATCATGAAGCCTTTGATCACCTCCGCTTAAAGTTCACTGATGTGGTCGCCTATCCAACATAACCTCCGGAGAGCATCTCGCTAGAGTCTCGCTCTGACTTCCGACGAATGTTTCGATAGTTGTTTAAATACCCGAGATGCTTATGCGCGAGCTG
Source organism: Fonsecaea pedrosoi CBS 271.37 (assembly GCF_000835455.1). Taxonomy (NCBI): domain Eukaryota; kingdom Fungi; phylum Ascomycota; class Eurotiomycetes; order Chaetothyriales; family Herpotrichiellaceae; genus Fonsecaea; species Fonsecaea pedrosoi. The sequence continues at coordinate 1,183,357 of NW_013550613.1, read as the reverse complement.
AGATAGACTATCGACTGCCGCGTGTCAACGTTTACCATCTCATTTCCCTTTGCTAATGTCTCGCGTGGCCTGCTAACAACCTCGTGGCAGCTATAGGTGCCCCAATAAATACCGTTATAACTGCAGCGGAACCAGCGGGGATCCAGGTTTTTCTCTTCTTCTGGGAAATCTGCCTCCGCGAAGAGCGTTCCATTATTATTTGGCTCGAACCTGACTTTAGGTGTCGACCGTCCGCTCCTTGACTTTCTTTGAAAGAGCTTTGTTTCTTCGTACCCTTGCACCATGCATTTCCAATTTCTCCTTCCGGCGTTGTTGGCCATCGGTAGTACACGCGCAGCACCAGCTCCTGTCGAGAACGACTTGTCGGAGCGGGATGCGGATGTGTCTACTGCCTCTATCTATATACCAGCTTCAACTCTTCAGACCGATATCCTAGCAGCCAAAGGTCTTGTTAACCTCGCGTTCTATCAGGTGACGAATCCGTCAGGCGGAAGTTGCAACTTGCTCAATGCGGCTGTACGCAGAGAATGGTCCACGCTCTCCAAAGACGAGAGGCGTGCGTACATTGCGGCGGAGCTGTGCCTCATGTCGAAGCCAACGCAAGACCCCAACTTTGCAGCAGGCGCACGGTCCCGGTACGACGACTTTGTCGCGGTCCATATCAACCAAACGCTGTCCATCCACGGGACTGCAAACTTCCTGGCATGGCATCGGACCTTCACGTGGAACTTTGAACAGGCGCTTCGAAACGAATGCGGCTACACGGGATATCAACCGTACTGGAACTGGGGCAAGTACGCCTTTGATCCTCTCCACTCGCCCCTGTTCGACGGCAGCGATTACAGCATGTCGGGCAACGGTGCTTACGAGCCCCACGGCTGCACCGAAGGCCTGCCCACGCAGATCAACTGCATTCCTCCCGGGTCTGGCGGCGGCTGTGTGAACACGGGACCCTTCAAGGACTACGTGGTCAACTTGGGTCCCGTGGCGCCGACCTTGGATATCCCGGGCATCATCAACTACTCCAATCCAGACCCTCTGGCCTACAACCCTCGCTGTCTTCGTCGCGACATCTCATCCTGGGTGTCTTCGAACTGGACCAAGGACTCGGACTCGTATGACCTGATCTCGCACTACAACGACATTCTGTCGTTCCAGAACCGCATGCAGGGTGACTTCAGCGTCGGATTCTACGGCGTCCACACAGGCGGCCACTTCACGACCGGCGGCGACCCGGGCGGCGACCTCTTCGCCTCGCCCGCGGAGCCGACGTTCTTCCTGCACCACGCGCAGATCGACCGGACCTGGTGGATCTGGCAGAACCAGGACCCGAAGAACAGAAGAAACGCCTTTGCGGGGGGCACCTCGACGTTGGATCCCGTCAACAGCCCGCCCGGACAGCTGACTGATCCGATCATCATGGGGAGTCTGGGACAGACGATACAGAACAAGGACGCATTGTGGACGACCGCGGGTCCTTTCTGCTACATTTACGTCTGAGAGAAGCGGAGGCAGGACGATGGGGGAGAAGGGAGGAGAACAGCCCGTGTTTGCACGTTTACGACCTTTCTCGACCCTGGATACGCAATAGAACCCCACGGGAGTTTACAGCAAGCAGCAGACACACGTACACATACACATACATACACGGAGATTTGTTGGGCATCACGCCTCGTACATAATGTTTATTCTTGGAACCAGTTGCCGGTCTGGACAGTTGCAGATGATCTTTTCTTGTGCCTTTCCATATGACTGCAACCGAGTGTATGCCAACCTTCCCAGACTTTCCAGCCTTTCCAACCTGGCCATTCACGTCTGCTGTCCTGTCTCCATCGCCACGTGAAACCAAGAGGAAAGGACGCGTCAAGAGATCTCGAGAAGGAGCTTGAATCGCAGGACTAAACATATCGAGTACTTGGCTAGTATGTCCTTGTTTGTCGTGCTCGATACACGTGTACGAGGTACTCGGTACATCTATGCAGTTCAAGTGGTCTCTCGCATCTGAAACGGCAAGGCTGACTTGATTTTTTAAAGGGCAGCAACGCCCCTTTTTATCTCTTATCGCTTTTTCACTCGTCGGGTTCCCCACAGACAAACAAGGCAGTGCAAGGCTGTCTTGATTCACTCCACGTCTCCTGAGACACATTTTCATCCACACAGTTTAGACCTGAAACACATCATCCATCCAAACAGGAAACGAGAATAATACGTTATTCTTTCCTGATCGGAGAATTTTGTTCACTTTTTTTTCGGATTTCGCCCAACACCCAACACAGCCACCCCCTACACACCTACTTGACACTTTTACGTCGTACACGGGGTTTCGACCAATACCCTTTTTTTTTTTCACAACAATCTTTCCACGACGACGCAATTTTTAATCGTTTCCCTTAACTCTCCTTCACTTCAATTCTACAGAGTAGATCGGACACGTTCCCAAGAAATCTCCATTTTCTTTTGGGCCTCACGAGCCGTCATACTAGCTTAGCTGGCAACCGAGTACTGATCACTACCTACCTACCTACCTGACACACGCGGCAAGGATTCTCCACAATTAGGTGTGTAATACCAAATCACGCCCCCTGTACCGAGTCTGGTCATGTGATCAACCCCAAGATCGATAGATTGTCGACATTAACCTTGTTCATTCTCTCTAGCACAACACACCGCCAACACACAAAGTAAGAGACAGGCAGGGACAGCACAGGAGAGAGCACAAAGGCAGAGTCGGGCCAGGGCACAGCAGACTCGTCGACTGGTAAGCTTGCTCGCAGGCCTAGCAAAACATCAACGGGGAACCAAAAAAAATATTCAACGACACCTACGGGCAGAAAGGAGAAACTCGCCCAAAAATGTTCGACCTCGTGAATTGGTTGATGCTCATGTGTTGCTGGTGCTGCGACCGCAAGGACAGGGACGAAGAGGAATACGACATCTCAGAGAGTAAACGCCGACATGAACACGAACGTGAGGGAGAGAGTCGAGGCGGGTCAAGAGGGCAGGCCGGCGGGGGTGAGCAGCAGAGTCAAGGACAAGCACAAGGACAGCCGCAGCCAGAGAACAAGGAGGAGAAGAAAAAGATGCCGCCGCGACTAGCGCATGCGCCGGTGCTGGAGACGTCGTCATGATCAGGCTTGGACTACAGAGGTCAGCGTACGGCCTGTAATGCTGGGCTATTTTCATCCCATGTCATCTCAATGCGAGATTCTTGCCTGCGGCGGCGGTGGTGGTGGTGGTCGCTGAGTCGAGGTTAAGGGAATTGACTGGCTTGGCTCAAAGATGAGCTGTGCCTCCGAGAGAGCAGACAGGGCCGAGCCCTCGCCTCTCCAGTCGCTAAATAGTGAAGAAGAAGAGACGATTACTATCCCTCACCTCGCCACGCCAGGGGCCACCAAACCGACAAAAACCCCCAAGTTCATTCAAATTCAGAGCAAAACGCGGAAGCATTACAAATCCAACCCATTTTCACTTCACTTCAGTGACCTTTTTCTTTAACTCACTCGCCGGCCGCTTCCTCCTCCTCCTCCTCCTCCTGGAAACTCCCCCCCGGCGGCTCCTCCACATACTGCACCGCATCCTCCGGGATATCCACCACGGCCGACCTCGTCCAGATATGCACCGCTCGACGCATCATCTCCTTGGACAGTCCGTCGAGACAGCCCGCCTTGACGCTCAGGGTGCGCGGCTGCGACGTCGACGACGACGACGACGACGATGACGACACAGCCACGTGGACCAGCCGACTCCCGCACGCCGTGCAAAAGTACCCCTCGGTGCGGCCGTGCGGGTTCGGGCGCGCGTACACGGCGATGGCGCTCGGATGGGGCGCAAACGCCGCGATGTCGAAGAAGGGGAAGATGGCCGTCATGCCGTACGTCGACGACGACTGGTGCCGGCACTCGGTGCAGTGGCAGATGTACAGCGCCTGGGGTTCCGGGAGGGGCGTGCGGAACCGGATCTGCCCGCATTGGCAGTGGCCTTCCATGAGGATCTCGCAGTCACAGTCACAGAGACAGAGACAGAGACAGGGATACAGATAAGAGATACAGACTGACGCGCAGTCAAGTGTTGTCCTGTAAGTCGTAAAGTGAGGAGATGGAGCTGTGGTAGTCTCCTTGATACGTGAAACACACCTGGTCTGAAGTGCCCGTGACACCTTTTTCTTTGGTAAATTATCACGATTCAACGCAATGATGAATTCCGCCGTCTGGTGCCGCCGAGTCTCCAGCGGGGAGGGGACCAAGATTTTGTCTCTCCGCGCCCCTTCGACCCCTCATGCTGCTACACCCTCATATACCTATGTACAGTACCCTCGTACATAAGTAGGTACCTACACACCTAGCCAGGCGTGCCAGATACCTAAACATCAGTCGAAGGCCCTGTCAGGCACCCTGGGCGACTAACCGCCAATCGCTGCAGCCCCCAATCACCAATCTCGTCTTTGTACTTAAGTTACCTACTCGTATCGAATAGCCTGGTGGGAAGGCCCTGATGCCATCTGCGCAGTCTCCATGGTAATGACGACAAGTCTAGCAGAACCACTACCTGTAAGCGTGATGCTCAAGAGCATTCCAATATCGTTCTAGGAGGACGAGCAAGGTGCCATTTTTAGATGGGCGTAATATGTAGCTCGGTATCTGACAAGTCCTCCAGTAGAGTATACCGACCTTGCAGCATACCATGATCTGCCATGCACCGACAACCATCCCGTGATTCAGCGAGAATAAATAGTAAGTCTGTTCACCTAGATGGATGTTCCGAGTACCTAGCGAGTAGGTATGTATGTCGTTGTGGTTGGTGGAGGTTTTCGAGTGCCGTCGTGCCGTAAAGCGAGCCGAACGTGCGACATATGTACTCGGTACCTCGTACTTTGAGCGCCTGTTGGCAGTTTCTCCCCTACGGACTCCATGATCGTGCATCTGACCCATCAGGACCGTGTTTACTGCGGCACAAGGCCTTCAAGCCATGCCGTGGCAGATGCGTTGGTACCTATGTTGGTACCACAGATTCCCGGGCTTATGCTCTGTTGCGACGACCTAAAACCATGCCAACGGCAGAGGAACACAAGTGGGCACCTACATACATGTTGTCACCGTCTTTCAGGGCCATGGCCTGCGTTTCTGCCTCTTATCTTTTTCATGTTGTCAACCTTTTTGGACCCCTTGTATGTGGGAATGTATTCTCTCCTCGGGAGGAGAGATGTAAGCCTCGCCTGATCTTGTCGATGTACTGAGTCTATGTCACCCCACCACTTCAAACGACCGGTATCGCAGCAGCGGTGGCGCCTGGCCAGGCGACAGCTACTCGTAAACAACCCTGTCCAGGCGCCCCAAGTGTCTGTGTCTGACTCGACGGCAACATTGTCATCGACTTGACCGAAATATACCTTTTTGAATCGAAAGAACAATGTCAAGCTTTCTGGCCGTTGGGTGGGCGAGGCGAGACCGTCGGTCAGAGAGGGGAAGGCAGTAGGCGACAAAAGTTGCGAGTTGAAAGACGGGGACCATCTCTCTAAGCGAGGTCTAGGTGCTCCTAGTTAACGATCGACATGCCTAAATGTCCAGATTGGGGCGGCTTCGGGCTTCGCAAAAGGCGGGATCCCTCTCAGTCCGGCTTAGCAACCTATTCACACTTGGCCAATTCCAAACCACGGGAAGCCTGGGAAGGCAAACAAGTGGCTGTCATCAACTCGTCAACATCGAACCGTCTCCAAGTGAACAACAAGTCTGGGCGGGGCACTCCCAACGAGTCGAACCATTTCGCGTTTCGTTGGGTGTTTCGGCCAGCAAGCGAGCGCCTATTCCCCGTTGACGAAGCTCGTATGAGGACGCCCGCACCCCGTTTCGTCCCTCGCGATTTCTCACGCATTCCTCAACTCCAGCCCCTCTCATGAGAACCCTGGTTGTCACTCCTGCCGGAACCTTGTATTATTCAACGAAGCAAGGGTGATGTAAGAGTTGCAAGTTGGGGGCCGGGTTGCTCGTAACCATGCCGGAATCGAGCTTGTATGGTACGGAGACTTCCCCGACAGATTGGGAAACAGACGACGTGGATACGTCCGAAGATGAGCTGGCTTCTGCTGCTGGAAATTCCCATGGACCAAAGGCTCGCAGTACGACCTCGTACAGTACCCAAAGTGTCAGATCGCGGCATCTCATCAACAGTCCGAAACCGCCTGCGCCTAAAGCGATATCAGCATGCCTCGTCGACCCATTCGAGACATTGCCCATCGAGGTTGATGGAGTGACAAACCAGCTCCTTCACTTCTACGGCCAGAACAGCTACTGGCAAACCGCCTATGCCCTGTCTCCTAAGATAAAACCCTCGATCAAAGGATCCTGGGAGTATCAAGCGGGCTCATGTTTGACTCATTTCCATACGTTGATGGCTCGTTCAGCGCTGCACCAACTGCGCATGAATGCCAAATACGCCACGCCGGCCACTAAGAAGGCCCTGGAGTATGCGGCATTGAAGCACCAGACCAAAGCAATCACAATTCTTCGGGAAAACGTGGAACTTGGCTCCAACGCCGATCTCAAACTGATCTTGACGTCCATCATCAGTCTTGCGTCGTTTGAGCAACGATATGGAGAGCGTAAGAGGGCTGTGCTTCACTTCAGGACCGGTAGGGACATCATCCGTCAGATAGGCCTGCAAGACGGCCTCCACGATCGGTTGAGAGAGGAACAGGCGCTTTGGTTCGAGGGGATCTATCGGGACCCCGAGGCGAGCTGGATGTGGGGAGGAGAAGACGCAAATATGCGACTGGGGTGGCTAAAGTCTCTCCTCAGAGATGTCGATCGGATGTGGAAAGATAGGCAGTTGTTGCCCTTGAAAGACAAAGGCCCCTACGTCGTCGAGGATTTGAGGGTACATGAGTTCCTGTTCCGGGAGACAACAGGGAAGAGTGTGAGTGTCTATGGCGACATCGACGAGTTCATCGCACAGCAACGGTGCGTCCTAATCCTCATATCGATCATGTGTGGAGTCCTCGGAGTATTGGAAGTGCAGAGTCACCTAAAATTGGTGTCCAAGATGATGGCACTGCAGGTCGCAATCCAAGCCTACGTCGGTTACATTGAAGATTTGTTGGTCGAGCATGATCTAGGCAAAGAGCAAGCGGTGGCCGACCTGCTTTGGATGATGTGCCAAAACTATCGCGACGCAAAGCCACGCTTGGCGAGTGCTGGGACAGTGACGGTGCGAGATGCCCTGCAAAAATTGAATTTGCGGGATTGTCACTGGCGTGCTAGCGGGATTGCCAACCTGGTGAAGTATCTTCCTCAAAACCGGCAGTTGAGTTTGAGGAATATGCTTCTCGACTTCATCAGTGGCGAACCATATTCGGGCAAGATCAAGTTCAACGAATTCGAGTTCAGCTATGCCGGCGCCTGATTATTGACCACCTCTGACAACAGCGTGTCCCCTGGTAAGAGAGCCAGGAATCGACGGACAGGGACATCTGTCAAAAAGGTCGAGTCAGACCCCATCGAGCCAGCCGATGTATGGTGACACAAGGACAGAGACTGTCATTTACCTTCAGCAGACGGTGCCATTCCGGAGACAGATTCCAAAAAGGGTGGTTTGCATAAGAAGCGAAGAAAGTGCGGAAACCCCTCCCAAATGAAGCCCAAACACAACGGGCCGTGGTGTGTGAGATCGATCCCAAGTGGCCAGAAGGAGGAGAACTTCGGCATCAGTGGGAAATGACTCGAAACCTGAGAAAGATGAACGGCACTAGACATCCCGAGGTATGCCTTTCAGCAGTAGGACCACAATGAGGGAATTGGATCTCGAGTTGTCTTTCACTCAGTCCGACATTGTTTATTGCCAGGCTGAAAAGCCGTGCATTGTTTCCATTAGTCTAATTCGTTGATCCGCAGACGGGCATTCTGGATTCGATCTTGTGCTGATTATGATGGCAAGCGTGGGGAAAAGAAAGTCTTGCTTCCTAGGCTCCCGAATCCCGGTCCCCCGCCTTGAGCGTGATGATTGTCTCGTGTGACTCTCCAAGTCTAGGCACGGCACGAGGGTGAGAGATACTCGAGGCGATGCAAAAGCCCTGAAGAAACGACACCAACTCGGTTGGCCGGGGGTCCTGAGGAATTGTACTTAGGTAAATCTGGCTGTAGCGTTCGACCGCGGATGCAAGGTGGAAGTTCCGGCGCGGTCCACCCCCACGACCTGATCGACATCGCCTATCGGATTCGTTGCATCCAGAAGTGCGTCCAAGAGCGTCATCCTCAACGCCCGGGGGCGTTTCTCCAGGAAGGAGAATTCAAATCATACAGGCGCAACACCGTGGTAAAGGGCGCTTCAAACCATGGTGTCTGGCGCTGTGATCATCCCAGACCATGATACCAGGATACTTAAGGGTCCGTAGTCCGAATTGAATCGCTAGAGAGAAGTATCCGCTGATATGCCGTTGACACGAGAGAACAAAGTGTTGTGCTTCCATTGTCTATTTGACAGCTCTCAGCCGTCGCGTCTGCCTTTCCAGCCATTCAATAATGGATCGACAAATTGTTTGGATGACCTCTCCATCCAATGAACTCTTGCTTCCTGGAGAGGAAACTTGTGCAACTCCGCTTGTGCATTCTGGAGCACAATTTGACAACCATTTCGTACACCCTCCTACTTGCAAACACCACTGTGAGATAGCTGTGGTGAGAAGCCTCGAAAACACGCACTTTGCAAGCAATGGAAGAGACAAAATCTTGTCCTCAGGCGTCTGGCCAGGCGATTCCGACCTGGCTTACTCGATGACGCCATGTAACGTGTGCTTGTGTCTGACTGATGGTCGGATTGACGATGACGGCCTGCACCTGGATGATTTCGGACAATTAGCGAACCTCCAATCCAATAAGGCCCCCACAACAGACACCACACTCATTGTTCAAAGCATGACAGACTCGAGGCTGTCTTCGCACGCGCTTGACGACATCTCTGACGATATTTCCGAGTCCAGCTTGCATGAGCAGACACCAGAGCCAGGGTCACAGCAATGGCAGGATCAGACACGTTTGACATCATTCCTCCTTTCATGGATCCTGTCAGACCAGGGCCAAGATCATACAGAGCGCTGGCTTGCCGGATGCGACCTGCCACATTTTTTCACCCTGGACAGCGATAACATAGTATGGAAATGGAAAGAGACGCCACAGGTGACGGTGCCGCTGGAGGACTGGGAAAATACTGGCTCTTCAGACATGTCGGCCGGCGCGATCGATCTTTGGAGCGATGACAAAAGGTCGCAGCAGACCGAGGTAACCTCCACCTCATCATTGTGAGCGCGATGTGAAGATGATCATCGTATAGTTATGCAAGTTGGTATCCCAAGTGACAGGACATCTGCACTATGATTGATTGGGTTGGGACAGAGGTGGAGTTCAGGTAGTCGACGACGTAAGGCATCACTGTTCGTTATTGCAGTGTTGAATGACCAGAGGCGGTTGAGCGCTGTTCAAGTACCGGGATCAGCAGGGTGAATGGACATGATATTTGCCAATGGCGATCGCATGGTGAGAGGAGTGCATATGAAGAGAGTGAAACTTGAGTTTGTGGCTCGGGGTTCGCATTTACTTTCATCCGAATTGGCCCTCCCAAAACGTGCACCACTATTATCTGCTCTCACACGACCACATTTAGTAACTGTCTTGACCCTGAGATGGACAGCTGTGCCTCTGCACCAGTGTAGAGACCCAAAAAACCTCTTTCGGCCCTGGAAGAATGTCATGATCCCCGCGTCACCCGATTGAAATGGCCGATAGCGTGGTGACACAAGCCTTCTCTCTTGTGGGATGGGCATTCCTCCCTGCCGTATGTGGTTCAGCAGCGCAGCGCAGCGCTTTTGGAGGCATTTTACTGATCTGAACCCAGTACGCTACAGCCTTCCTGCAGTCGATATACTATCGTCTCACTATTCGCGCTGGACAACCACACCCGCGGCCCGGTGAACCCTTATTTGCCTACCATAACCGCCGCATACGCGTCTTGGTTTTGTCGCTCTACCTCATGTACACCCTCTCTCAAGCCCTCTATGACATTAGACTCGCTGGAGACTTCTATACCCTGCTTGGAGTCACGCCGTGGTCGACAGAGCGGGAAGTCAAGAGTCGTTTCAGGAAGCTGGCGGCGAAATATCACCCGGACAAGTTGCATGAGAATGGTCAACCTTTTCCAGGGGCCGATGGACTGTTCGTCCGGTTCAAACTGGCGCACGACACTATCTTGGATCCTGCAAAACGGTTCGCGTACGATCGGTTCGGACCCGTCATCGTTCAAGTCCAGCATCCGGGGCTCAAAACGATTCGAGACTATGTGTATGCTGGCCTTCGCTCAAAGGCTCCTGAATATTTGTCCAATGCCGGGCTGCTTATTTTGCTCAACTACATATGGCTGCCGAAATGGGGACAGTTCTGGCGCTATTTTGCGGTTGCCTGTATGGCGTTTCTGGAGCTGTACTTCCTTACACACATCTGGCAACCTCCGAGACTTGTGGCACTATGGGTGTCGACGGCTCAGAGGCTCTTGCCAGATCTCCTTCCACCACATCTTCTTCCGTTCCAAATTCTAGGCCTTGCCAGACGGATGTCCATGTCTGTCAATATTTTCATCTCCCAACTCGCTCCTCCCAAGGCGCGGGATCCGGCTATGAGAGACCTGCAGACGCAGCAGCAGATTGCACACTTGGCTCAGGCGGCGGGTAGATTGGATGCAGAGTCCGGAGGATTGCTTCAATTGGGATTGAGTCCGTTTAAGGGAGATGCAGAGAAGTCAGACCATCTGAGGTCAGGCATGAAGGAGTCGTTGGTCACAAACGCATTGAAACGAAACCCGGAAGTGAGGGCAGCTGTGCAGCGGGCTCTTGACAGGAGGAGACGAGGGCCCATGATGCAGGAACCTGACTGAGGGTGTCCTGGTAGTTGTCTCTGTTGACAATATGTTAGACTTCAGGCTACACAATGTCATTTCCTTCTCGTATTCGCTCCTCGTTAATCTCAGTAGGTTCGTAGGTCAGCTCATGTGTGCTGGTTAGCGAGCGCATTTCTTTTCCGGTACCGATCTGGTGCAAACGTTGTTGCATACTCTTTTGGATTGTTTACGATTCTATTGCGGAGCACTTGTTTCGATGGATTATCGATCGTGGTGACGGTGATACGGTGTCAGTGACCGGATTGGAGACCAATGGAGACCAATTTGGAGTGACAGTGAAAGACGAGGCTGGACCAATCGTCCCCTCGATCGCAGCCGCGGCGATCAAGTGCCACCTTGGAATTTGGGAAAAACGAGCGAACGGAACCCTTTTCTCCACCATCCCAACGCGACTTGGTGCCAGGCCAGGGCTGGGCTGCTCAGAATCCCGATTATCGCGAGAGACCTCGAGCATTTCCACCTTAGACTCCCCTCATCCTCACCTGCGACTCCTGCTTCTCGAGCCCTTGCGGTCCTCCCCTCAACATCTTGCATCATGCTCAGCGCAATATGTCGTCGCCCTTCAATAACACCTCGGCCCGCTTTAGATCATTTTGCGCCACAAACGATGATCTTCTCACCCTCCCAAGCTTGGACGACGCGCGCCGAGACCACATTCCGGACAACGTTAACACCACCGTTATGACCCCGTTCAATGACTCTCGTCCCCCAAGTAGCGATGGGAAATTACGGTGTTGCTGTGGGCGGACAGAATGTGCCTATCTGGAGAACAACAACACTATCCTGGGCGGCATCGAGAGAGATCTCGAGACCGCCGCAAGATTGGGTCAGGTACGTGCACCACAACATTTCGGAATATCGGGTATTGTTCATGTTTTGCCCCCACCCGCCGTTGGTTGCGCCTGGACGATCCCGCATGATGCCAGCTGAGATTATGCGAGAGACTCAATACGAGGCTGCCGTTATGTAGTCCTACACTCCCCATATTGCTGGTTCATGTCCCGTTTGTGTTTGTTCAGCGCGTTGCAGGCTGCGGCCGAAGAAATGGATTTCTTTATGCCCTCATCAGCTGGGTGTAGAGCCGCCGGCGAGAGAATGAAGACGAGCAGTGGGCTAACGTTTGCTCTTCAGGCACTTCTTAGCCGCCATGAATCTTACGTCTCCGACTCGGAACACGAGCACCAGCGGCTAACAGCCTATATCAACGAACTGGAAAACGAAAGGGCCGCTTTGCAGACTACAAACGACAAGATTGTGGAGGAAAATCGGCAACTCTTGACCCAGCTCGAATCGGCCAATACGTCCCTCAAGGAGAGCGACAACCATGTCAAGAGCCTCGAAGCGCTCCTCCGTGACTGTGAAGTCGAGGTTCGAAGATTAAACGGTCTCAGCCGGCGTACAGAGGAGTTGGAGCTGAAAATACTTGAGATGGAGAGGGAACGAATGACAATGGCCCAACAGGCAGATGATGCGAGAGGGGAAATTCGGAGCACGATCAAGCGGTGGAGAGAGAGCGAGATCAAAGTCCGCCAACTCGAGCATGATGTTCAACGAATCGAGTGGGATGCAAAGGAGGACAGAGAGCGCTACGAAGAGATCATTGCGAGGCTCGAACGTGAACGTGTCTTGGAGAGGGAACTCGGGGGTGCGGAAGGTCGACTGAAATCCGCTGCTGCGTTTCGCGGCCTCAACGCCAACGAGAAGAACAGCAATGTGGTCGGCCACTTTGTGCGGGATATCCTCCAAGACAATGCCAATCTGCAGGCTGGTATTGTTGAGCTAAAGGAGCTGCTTCAAGCGTCGAACGAGGAGGTGCAGAATCTGAGAGAGCAGATCCTGGAGCACCAGCCTGTAGACGACGGCAATCCTGGGGCCATCTCCACATCTGTACCTTTGAGCGACCAACTAGGCTGGTCACAGCCCTCCGCGAGTGTGCAACAATCCGTTCATGTCCACCACCACTATCACGCCAAACTTGCGAAGCGAGATCGGACTCCGACGATTCGAAGGTCATCTCGCAAAAGGACAGCGCTGGGTCTGGGTTTTCTTCCATCCACGCCAGAGTCTTCTGCACCTACAACACCCATGGCCGGTCCATATCGAGTCGTTTCCAGCCCGGTGTTGCCCATCGCTCTCCATCAGCCACAAGCCATGAGAAAGCGATGGTCTCTACAGTCCGCTGCAACCAGCTCATCTGTAATGTCGAGTTTCCCAAGTTCTCCGCGATCGTATCTAGAGCAATCCAGCTCCATTTTCGACCGAATTGAAGCCGGCGAAGAGTCCTCTAGGCCTACGAGTCCCGAGTCGACTGGCGGTTTCACATCTCCCCAGCTCAAGTCTGCATCTGATTACGATGAGAGAACAAAAGACCTACTAGCAGAAGAGGATTTCCACGATGACGCCACCGAAGTGTTTCCGGAGGACGAAAACACGGACGTGAAAGGTGATGCTGACCTAGGCCATGGAGAAGAGGTCAAAGAGTCATCGTCTCGTGATTTGACGCCCAAGCCCTCCCAGCTTCTTGTCGGTGCTGAACTAGTGGACAACACAATCCAGCCAGAGCCGCCAGATATACTCATTGAAGGGGAAGCGGTGGCGAACATGTCAGACGAACCAACAGAGGAAGCAGAAAACAACACTCTGTCTCAGCCCACGACTCCATATAAACACGACGCGACCTCTAACCCTACCACACAACCCGTCCTTCGACGTACATCCTCACACGACTCGCTAGTGTCCACATCTGGCATGGATATACATATTGCCAAACGTCCCAGTTCTTCGAAATCCCAGTCATCGAGTGTCCTAAGGGGAAACAAGGCATACTTTGCTCTCTCGCCGTCTGCGACTCGAAGGATCGTTTCTGCACAGCCATTGACTACCGTCACGGAATACACGGCGTTGAGCTCTACGATATCATTGGGCACAGATTGGCCAGGCAACGTGTCAATTGGAAATCAGGTGCCACAACGGAGTGTCAGCTCGAGCATCGCCGCATTGAGTGGCCTGGCAGATCTATTACCCTCCCAGTCAGAAGACCGACAATCTTCATCCTCAGGATTTGGGCGTCTTCTCGGAGGATGGGTGAGAGGCAAATGGGGTGCTGCGCCCGTAAAGACCGATGTCGACCTGCCTTCCCCGACCGCTTCAGTCACCACATCGTCTTCGAGTGAAACCCATGTACAAGCATCGTTGCTTTCGTCGTACATGGGCGGAAGGCCTCCTGGCATCAATCAGAAAGGACCTATACCGGGGTTCAAGCCGGCGCCGAAGATCGTGGGTGTACAGGTAACGATGGTTGACGAAGAGGGCCTGAAGGCGAGCTTGGCAGAAGGGTTATGACATTGACACAAGTGGGCGACCACAAAAAACTACAATGACATGGATGGCTGTGGGGTGAGGTACTTGGGTAATAGATCTTGAATTTGGATTAGCGAGCATTTCTGAAAGCATTTTTTGTCTGGATTGGCACGATGATACCCCCTTCTAAATTGCTAGGCTGGTCGTTTGTTTCCAGAGGCGAGTGTCGGGCACGATGTATAGTGAAGATAAGGTCATATTGTATATATCTGCACCGCTGATCATGAACGTCCCACATTCGGCAAATGTCAAGAAGAGCAAACTTGCAGAACCATGTCAAGCTGAACATGGCTGGATTCGGCAGGTTGAGTGGAGCGACGGCAAATTACTCTCTACCTAGTGATGGAGTTCCAGTCTTGCTTCGTGTGTAGATGATAGGATATATCAAGGACCACCACCATCACCATCACCGCTACTACCACGGCCAACCAACCAACTCTTCCGATCATATTGCGCACCACCTCAGTCCTCGTTCCACGGCGGGTTCTGCATCCAGTTCCTCCCCCCGACCATGACGCGGGCCTTGATCTCCCGCAGCTTTTGGTAATCGTCGTCCCTGGAGAAGTAGTCACGGCCGTCCATGGCGGCGACGGTGGCGCGGATACAGGCCAGCAGGGCGTCGGCACGGCGCATCTTGTCCTCGACAATCTCCCTGTTGTGGTTACGGACATTGCGTAGACCCCAGATCTCCAGGTCCAGCGTGTACCGTTGGCGCATCATCTCGCGCACACGGCGGAGCTCCTCGGGCGAGACTTTTTGGCCCTTGGGCCGTGGGGTGGGCCGGTCGGCTTTGGAGATGAGCTTGAGGTTTTTACTACAATACCGTGGAAAAGAGGAGGAGGGGAAAGAGGGTCAGTTAATGATTCGTGTGTATTTTTTCGCTTGTCTTGTATAAAGAGGTTGAGGTGTACGTACTCGGTCTTGAACAGCCGCATGATTGATGAAGGGGGCGCCATGTCTTATCGTGTGATGGTAGTCGATCCTCTCTCCCCTTCTGGTGTTTTCTTGTCCCTGTAGAGGTGGAATAAAACTTGTCAATGTGTACTGTGTGTCATAGGATATAGATGTCGGAATGTGAACGAGCGATCAGATTGGAAAGATTGCACTCGATCAGAAAGGGGACAATATCTATCGATCGACCATAGCACCATCTGCTCGACAGATTAGCCAGTCAAAGTCCCTCACAGACACACACATATGAACAAAAGAGAAAGAATACGAGAAAGATGAAGGAGTCATTATGTGTCCATGTTCGGGGGTTCCTGGTCGGCAGCAGGGAGGGGAGTTGGGAAGTGTCACTGATTAGGCTGAGAGAAGCTGGTCGCAGCCACCACCGAGCATTGAATGGGACTTGAATCTGACTGACTTGGGTGAGGCGGAAAAAGGCATCCATCACTCCCCAGTCCAGCACAATCTCAGCACAATGAGGCTCAAACTTGCCCAATTACCAGCCTCAATTCTCCAAGCGACCCTTGCTGTGCCTTGTTTTTCTGCCTTGTTTTGCTAGATGCACCGGGCTTGCAGGAGCTGAGTCCTAGTGCGTGCATGAGTCCAGATTTCTCCCTGCATCTGCACCTGCGGCTACCTGCAGCCCTAGCGCGCGAACCGATACGAGGACAACTTCTTCTCCTACTCGTAACTACAGACACTCCTCTCCGTGTCCCTCCTACCGACGCATTGAGGCTGACGCGGCCTAGTAATTGGTCGTTTGTCCCTCACATCCCTTGACCACTTGCTCCCGGGCAAAGCGCTGGCCCTGGGCATTCCCCCTCCTCCGGACCTCGGGCTGAATCACAAGATCCAGTGTTGCCGTTGACGGCTTGCGCTGGATAAGGGGATTGGTGCCCTGGGCGGGGAAGATCAGATACACCCTGCATTTCTGTGCCATCACGTCCAGCCAGAAGCTAGCGGCAAGCTCGACGAATTCACGGATGAGTTGGATGTCGTGAGGCGACAAGGTCGCGATGGCTTCAACCGCATTGCGGATCTCGTCCACCGTGACTGTTACACTTTGATCATACGCAGGCTTCAGCCTTATGGATGCATCAGAGTCCGGTTTCTTTGCGGCGTCCCAATAGTCCTTGATGCGGTCGAACCGCCACGTCTCGGATTCCTCGGTGGCTTCTGGCCAATGTGGCATTTCCGAGCCTTGATCTGGGATGGAAGGATTTCATCAGCCTGGAAACTACTGGGGAGGAGGAAGCAAAAAATCCCAGGGCAACAATGCCGCTTACCTTCGCCAAACTCGCTCGTCCATTCACGATGTATTCGTTGGCCTTCGTCACCAAGAACGCCGAATGGAGAGTGGAAGATCTTGTCCCTCAGGATCATCCAGATGCCGCCTTGCACGAGCTGCTGCTTCAACTTCCGGGGATTTTCGGACCGCCGCAGTGCGTACTCCTGAACCGGCCACCGGCCTTCTCGTTTCTTTTCCCATTGGATCCTTGCGAAGCTGTTGACCTCCTGGGCCAGCTTCTTGAAGCGGGTGCAGATCTCCGGGTCAGACAGGCCTTTGAAATGGTCTCGCTTGACCAGCTCCCCTTTCAATTCCTCCGTCTCTAGTCGGAATTGCTCGATCCTCTCCATCTCCCGTTTGCGAGACTCTTTTTCTTTCGTCTCAAATTCTTCCCGGATGCGGTCCAGTTCAAGCTGGATTTGTTTTTCCGTGTCTAACAGGGCATCCTTCAGCTTCTTTTGTTCACTCTCGTGCTTTTCCTTTGCAGACTGCATGGTTGCCCTCCACGACGCAATTTCATTTCGGTGAATGGTGTCTCGGCTGTCCAGTTCGCTGCGATGGCGTTGTTCGGCCATCTGTGCTTGGCTGGCTGCGTCTCTTTGTTGCTTTTCCAGGATACCTTTCCAGGTCTTTTCGACATCGATCATCCTGGCTTGATGGCTGGATTTGAGTTCGCCCATCTGGGTTTGATGTCGGGCTTGCTCCTGCCTGAGGTCGTGGCACTCCCCCGTCAATTTCTTCCAGCTTTGCTCAAGTCCGCTGTACTGCCCTTCCATCTTGCGAAGGGCCTCTGTCTTTGCTTGCAGGTGTTCGATGAGGAGCCTCAAAGCTCCCTCAGGACCTGACTTTTTCAAGACGATATCGACGTTTTGGGACCATGAGGTTTCGCGGGCCGCCCTTCGGAGCTCGCCTTCGATGTTAGTCAATTCCTTGTATGCATCGGCATATGGTTGATAGGCTCCCACGAGGATACCCAGCGCGCTTTCCACTCCCGCTTCTCTTGATTTCAACGCATTGTCCACCTCCTTTCGCGCAGTCTGGGGAGATGCTTTTCTGATTTGCCCTGCAACACGCTCCAGCACGAGGGATGCCGACTTTTTGACCTGGTAGTCGTCTACTACGAGGGCCAGCATGGCCTCGGCACCGCCAGCTTTGTGAGCATTGTTGAGATCAGTCATCCGAACGTCGTGGTTTGCAGATCGCAAACTCTCCTCAACGCGTCGTAGGGCTTGCTCGGCTTTGAGGGCTGACTGACACTGGTCGAGCAGCAATTGAAGACCACCCGCCGTGCCGCGCTTTCTGATCTCTGCGTTTACCTCCATGGTCCGGACATGGCCCTTCATAGCGGCCCGAATCTTGTCTTCGAGATCATCCAAATCCTTCTCCACGGCCAGCAGCGGCTCGTACGTCTCGACGAGAAGCTTGAGCGCGCCGCTGGTGCCCCGCTTCTTGAACGCAGCGTCGAGGTCACTGTCGTTCACCATTCCCTGTGCAGCTCTCCGGATCTCCTTTTCGAGGCGATAGAGCTCATCGTCAGTCGCCCTCGTCGAGCGAGAGGCCCCTGTACTCGACTGGCCGTCCGCCTGACTTTGTGTTCTGTCGCCCATCGCGTCCACTTCCGACGGGCCTGCCGGTTTGTAAGTCGGCTTCGTATAGGCTGGCTTTGGCTGATCACCGGGTAGCTCCGCAGGGTCAACAGCGGTTGGCTTCGAGTGGCCAATGGAGATGGGCAACCTGAACAGACCACCACGGCTCTCTGACGTCTTTGTGCTGGACGATGTATCCCCGAGCTCATGAATGGTTGTGGCACTTTGCGAGAGGCGATTCCCGTCTCCAAAAGGATCTAGCTCTGCTCGCTGCGACCTGGTAGAGGCTTTTGATTCCGAACTTTGGCTTGCTGCTGGATCATGGTCGGGCATGAGTGGTGGTTCTGTTGGGGAGCGAACATTTTCATTTTCCACCGCATTCTTCTTTCCCTTGGCTGAAGTGGTAGTTCTCGAGAGAGGCGAGATAGGTGAACTCTCTGCAATGGTAGACGGTGTCGCCAATGTAGCCGCTTTCTTGTCAGTCACCTCGGACTTGTCACTGGGTTCCGTTTTGGATGATGATAGACGCAGAGGTGCTGGAGCAAGGCTGGGGCTGGAAATCTCGCGTAACATGCCCCTTGCCTTTTTCCTTAACCCGACCATGCTGGAAGAGTGCCGTAGATGAGATGAAGATGAAACAATGTTAGTGTAGACTGGCCTGGATGAAGAGTTCTATTACTCCCATTGAAGATGTTGGGTATGCTGGATTATGGTCTCTCAAGCCTTGGAGGGGCTGGATGTCTGAGGTTTGCAAAGAGTGTCTCGGGTATTCGGATGCCTAGATTGAAAACTAAACATAGTCCTAGAAGGCATTTATGAGGCTGAAGACAAGTGAGTCCCTCTGCCAACTTTTCAGCCTGAAGGAGGAAGGGTAGAGGGGGCCATGAGGCGTAAAGCGGGGCTGAATAGACCTTGACCCCTTTTGGCTAGTTTGGTGCTTTGGGCTGTTCTAGGATCCACACACACCCACCCATTCACAAACACATGCACGAGAGAGGCTGTAAGGTTGCCTCACACTGTCGCCTGTACGCGTGCATTAGCGTTGTCTACAACTCGACTGACTAGATCAGAAAGAGGGTGGCTCTGGTGGAGGCTATTCAGGACTCTGTTTGGACGCAATGCATGCTACGCCTCTCCCCTTCCCTCCCCCGTGGAAGCGATGCATAAAGAGGCTGAACTAGGTTGGTCTGGTCTGGTCTGTTCTGGTCTGGTGAGCCTGGCTAGAACTGGACTATTCATTCCATGGCACACATGTCGGCGACCCGTATCACCTTACACAATCACAATGACAGCCGTGAGGCGTCGAAAGAAGCTGTCCAGACCACCGTGGCAGCCAATCTCAGCCTGACTGGCCGACTAAGACCATGCTGTACCTAGCTACCTGGCCTACTGGTCTCCCTTACCTGCGTGAGCTCCTTGGTCCCTTCTTGGACGACGAGGTAAACCTACTAGCTAAGTATGCCTCTCCCTACCGATCAGCCTCAAGCTGCCCATTTCCTCTCCTGCCCCTCCTCCCACTTTCTCTACCCTTGGGAAATCTTACATACTCGTATATGTATGTGTTTTTCTCTGCTTTGCTTGACGGCCCGACGAGTTCCCTGGCGTCTGCTCTTTGTTTCCCGCGTCTCTCACTTTTCTGCTGACTGATTGACTCTGACGTCGTGGTCTCTTGCCCTTATTTACTGGTGTTTTGGTAGAGGAGGGGACGACTCTCTTCTTAACTAGTCCTACACAATACTTGCATAACCCGCTCATATTATCATGGACGAGAATGGAATGACACCGCACAGAGAGCAGCGGTTCGTCATTGCTGTGGACTATGGCACGACGTACACGGGTATGTTCATCCCCTTAATACAACCACCACACACATAGACTCGCATGTTTTTAGTATACTTGTTCTTCTTTTGCTGCTGCTAGTGCTGATCACTAGGCCTAGGTGTCGCCTACGCGACTCCCAACTCCAATTACCTCCCGCTCGACGAGATCGACCTGATGGAGGACTGGGGACACAACATGGGCAACCACAAAAAGATCCCCAGCGTCATCTCCTTCTCGCCGTCGACCGAGGCCATGGAGCAGCAGTGGGGTTACGACCTGAGCGAACACGCCATCTCGGTCGTCCACACCAAGCTGGAACTCGACCTGCAGGACGTGTCGGGCGAGCTGGACCTCATGCTCCACGCCCTCGACGGCATGTGCGACTTTAGCTTCCAGCACATCAAGGGCGCCGGCGCCGAGCACGCCTTTAGCGACAAGTCCGCCGAGAGGGTTGTGACCGATTACCTGACGAGGGTGTTTGAGCACCTGCTGGCGGCGATTGCCAATTTCTCCTTCTCCATCAGGATTCGCGTCCCGGTTGATCTTGTGGTCACTGTACCGACGGTATGGGATAGTTCTCATAAGCCCCCAGAGGGAACCCGCCCTCTCCCTGCCCTCCTCTTTTATCTGCGTCCCTAATCTCATGAGCTCACAGGAATGGTCCTACCGGGCCAAAAACTCGACCTTCCGCGCCCTCACCACCGCCGGTTTCAACCAGCAAAACTTCCCCAAGCTGGCCAACGTCCTGTTCATCACAGAACCCGAGGCGGCGGCAATCTACACGGCGCGGTATCTGAAGGATGAGGTCCGCGAAATCTTTCTCAAGGTGGGTTTAATGTGTTGGGAGAGAGCGTCGTCCGACCGCGACATTCTTTAGGATGCACTGGGAACTGACGGGAATTTCTCGCGGAATTTTAGCCAAATTCATGTTTCATTCTTTGTGATGCGGGTGGTGGTACCGTCGTAAGTCTCTTTTCCATTCATCCATGGTGACATCCTCCGAAATTGTGCAGATTCTTACGGCAGGGCTCTCGCGTGGCAGGATGTCGTATCATACAAGGTCAAACAGGTGGAACCGTCACTCGTGCTGGAGAGAATCGGAGTACCAACTGGTACGTGTATCTCTCCCCCTGCTCTATACTTTGTATCACTATTCGGTGGCGCGGACAACAGTGGACGACGTACATGCTAAAGCTCCAGACAGGCGACAAATGCGGCGCCATCTACATCGACATAGCCTTCAAGGAATGGCTGAGACAGCAGCTCGGCAACAAATACTACGAGAAACTCGACCTGAACCAGGACCTGCAGCGCGTCAGCTCGCACACGTGCGAGAGCAAGGCCATGCGCGAGCTGATGAAGTCGTTTGACGTGCTGAAGAAGCAGTTCCACAAGAACCACAGGGACATGGCGCTGGATCTGCCCGCGCCACTGCACAATTTGACCCTCGAGGGCCGCGTCGACTGCGGCGAGATCAAGATCTCAAAGTAAGAAAGCACACACACACTCCGAAATTTCTATGCTTGAGCCAGTGTTGTCTCCTCCTGCTAACACTCTCAACTCTGTCCCTTCTAGCGCCACAATGACTGGATTCTTCGACTTTTGTGTGGGCAAGATCATGGATTTGCTTACGGGACATATCCGCCAGATTGACAACCTGGGCAAGCAAGTCAAGGTGAGGTTTCTCCGCCTACCCACACCGCCTCTCTTGCGGGATGAAACAGAGAAGAAAGAGAGCAAAATACTAACAAAAGAAAATGAATCGCTTTTCTTTTGGGACAGAACATCTTCCTCGTCGGCGGCTTCGGCGAATCGCCTTACCTGCAAGAAGAGATTGAATTCTCGCTGCGCCTGAGACGGATCAAGCTGCGACGGCCCGACACGTCGTGGACGGCCGTGGTCCGGGGCGCCGTGCTGCACGGCATCGAAAAGGACACCATCTCGAACCTGTCGATCGCGACGGCGTGCCCGCGCCACTTTGGCATCAGCGTCAGCGAGCAGTTCTCCAAGATCCACCACGAGGAGCGCGACATCACCGTCAACCCCATCACCAACTCGCAGATCGTCGAGGGCCAGCTGCTGTGGATGCTCAACAAGGGTGACCTGGTCCTGTCCGACACCCCGACCACCGTGTCCCAGCTGATTTCTCTGTCGTTCCGCGAGAATGACAAGGCCAAGCGCCACCTGACCGTCTACTCGTACTCGGACGACGAGGACCGGCCCAACAAGATCAAGAACTCGTTGGACGGTAAGAAGCCCCCCCTCTCTTTTTTCTCCGTTTGTCCCCTTTCCTCTTGTGACTTTCGCGGGGGAGACCCCCCCCCCCCCCCCCCCCCCAAACCCCCTTTTTTTTTTCCCCACCCAACCCCCCCCAGCTACGGTCCTTCATTTTCATTGGTATAGTGGACCTGATTCCCTTCATTACTCACATCTGGTGGTTTGGTTGTGTGTTTTAGAACTCACCGTCTCGCACGTCCTCGAGTACGACCTGACGGGAATCGACCGCAAGCTTCTCGAGAAGCCAAAGGGCCGCCACGGCAGTTTCTACCTCGCCCGCCTGAAGCTCACGCTCTCACTCTCGGCCAACCGGCTGAGCTCGGTGCTCTCGTGGAACGGCGTCGAGCTGGCTGTGGGGGATGAGACGTGGTAGGTGGGTAGGTAAGTAGGTCTGGGGGAGGGGGAGGGGGAGGGGGTTAGGGTGGCATACCGAGAAGAGAAGGGAAAGGCAGGATAGGAAGGAGATGAGGGAGGGGGAAAGAGAATGGGGGATATTCAAGACGACTTACGCCGCGGATGTACAAGAAGGCAAAACAGGTGTGTGTAGTCGAGCGTGCTTTTGTGAGGTGAGTGAGAGAGCGAGAGGGAGAGAGAGAAGGGGGTGTCCTCTCAAAACTAATATTCCAAAAAAAATGTCCCCGGAAGAGAGAGGGGCGGGGTCGACTATATCACATCCATCCAGACTAATCGCCGATATTGTCATGATTACCGGGTATACCTGTCATGTTAGCTATGTACCTGACTATGACTTACCTATATACCTATATCTATACCGAATGTACCCCAGCCAAGGTTCTTGAGACTTGATACTTGATACTCGAGTGGGTCTCTAAGTACCTACCTATTTGGCTGGCTAGGAATAGGCCAGGATGGACGCATGTATTAATCATCTCACGAGCTTAATGAAGCGGAAGGTCGAGGCTGCACTAGTCCTAATACGGCAGTTTGATGATCGCCGGTGGAAGAGAGGGGGGGGGTTGTCAAAGCACTTGTGGTTCAAGCAGACCGTCTTTGGAGACTCACTAGCTGTGTAGTGTGACCGACGATATCGTAAGATTCTTAAAGTCGGCATCAATCAGATCGTGATGTAACATGGAAGACAGGGGTGTCGAAAATGAGAGCAATGTGGAGTGAATTGGGCATTGAATGATAGAGATAGAACCGAATGTATTAAACGCGATCACCACATCAGAGTGAGAAGGTCGACTGACGGCAAAAGTGACGATGGTGGTGGCCGTAATTCCTTGTTGTAAACCATCTCGCTGTCATCGCTCGAGTGAGACGATTTTGATCTCGGTGGCGACCGAGTGGAAAAACCCACAGTACCGCAAGCCATCCGGAATCTTACATGGTACTTCGCGCACTGTAAACTTGAGATCGTCTCGACAGATGGCTGTGAACTGTGAGAACGTCTCGCTTCGAATGGCGGCAGAAATGAGTATGACGACGTCCGGGAAGCGGGCTTTGAGGGTGCTCAGCAGCTCGGCCAGTGGGCGTAGGATGTCGGGGTGGTAGGTAACGTCGGCGCCAATGACGAGATCATAGCGCATGGCTGACTTCTCGGCGTTACTCAGTAACTCAGCAATTGCTGGCTGATCCGTCCAGTCCAATTGGAGAACTTCTGGTGATGTGCGCCCGTCAAGCGTTCCGTTCTCCTTATTCAGCAGGACATTGTTCTCCAAACTCTCACAGACAAGCCCCAAGCCATCGGTGGCCAGCACAGACGACGCCTTGAGGTGGATTGCGCATAGCAAAGAAAGAAATCCCGTTCCAGCGCCTAGTTCGAGGACGTGCTTGTTGTTTACGAGGTCTGGCCGCTGAGTAAAGAGATACCACGCTAGGTGCAGCGCAGCCTCCCACGTACGAAGCCCAACATTGCTGCCTCGCGAAAGGAGATTGCTCGCTTCATTGATGAGGATTGGTCGTACTCCTCGCGCGTCAAGGGAAAGAGGAGGATAGTATGAGTGGACACGCGATTGCTGTGCCTCGTCTGTCTGGTCCCCGTGAGGAAGACTGGACAGGTAGCCCATGTGCTCCATCAGATGATCCGAGACTTGCTGCAGCGTAATTAGACGTGAGTGGTTCAAGCTTTGGGAAGGTAGAATGACAAGGATGTAGGAAGGGGATGGTCGTTATCAATGGCTGCGCCTCCGAGGTTTCAGCCTACATCTTCTTCAGGATCCTTGCAAGTGTTTTCAATCTCTTCAATCAGACGCCGCAGTATCCGGACCTGATACCACGGGGGAGGCAAGTATTTGTTCCGGCTAGCATCGAAAAAATACCGATACAAGCAGTCCTGCACATCCGGGTTGATCAGGAGCGCGCCAGGAGGATAAGTCACATCATTGATCTGCTGCATGTACTGCCGATAGAATTTGATCACGATCGGCTCTACTCCGGCCCGAGCGATGTCCATCTTGACAGTCACCAAGGTTGTGAGAGGTACGTTGTGTGCAATATCAAGAGCAGAGATGCCCGAGTATCAGACATGGAAAGGAGCAAGACCCAACATGCGTTGTGTCCTCACGCATCACGACAACGACAGAGATTGCAAAGGAGTCGGAGTTGGAGATATGTGGTGAAAACCCCACTAGCCTTATACGGAATAGCGCACAAATCGCCAAGATTTCGAAATGCCAAGCCCACAATTTTCGCGGGAGGGAGCGAATCTTTGCTCGACACCGCAGCCCTTCCACAACTGCAGTCAATTCGAGTGTCAACCAAATTCTTTTCGACCAGCTCGACAGTTCCATCCCATCACTGTCTCGATTGCGATCCCCCGTCGAACAGACCACCGCAAAGAATCGCAATCATGGCCGACTCACCGGTCACCATCCGAACTCGCAAGTTCATCACCAACCGACTTCTGTCGCGGAAGCAGATGGTCCTGTAAGAGCGCAACCTCTCCTCCCCCGTATCCCAACCCGATTGCGCAATAGAAATCTCTACCAAAAAAAATAGAGAATCTGAAAACTGACATGTGTTTGCTTTTTTCCCTCTACCGCAGTGACGTCCTCCACCCCAACCGACCCAACGTCTCCAAAGACGACCTCCGCGCTAAACTGGCCGAAGTGTACAAATCCAACAAGGACCAGATCAACGTGTTCGGCATGCGGACGCAGTACGGTGGCGGCAAGTCCACCGGCTTCGCCCTCATCTACGACTCGGTCGAGGCCATGAAGAAATTCGAGCCGCACTATAGATTGGTCAGAGTGGGTCACGCTACCAAGATCGAAAAGGCCAGCAGACAGCAACGCAAGCAGCGCAAGAACCGGTCGAAGGAGTTCCGAGGCACGGCCAAGACAAAGGGTGCGAAGAAGGACAAGAGCAAATAAATGTGAGGTCGTCTCAGGAGGAGAGGTTGTGGTACCTGTGGTGGTTGTGGTGCGTGAATGTGGACTGTTGAGCCGGATCGAGAAAAGGCAATGGTCGCGCCTGTGCTTGTTTCATGTACCGGAAGAAGGGCAAATGAGAAATCCAAGCCTGGCGTACCAATTTTTTGCCCTTTGAAAGCAGATTTGACGGGGCAGGCCTCTGTGCAAAAGAAAAACATGGAGAATGTTAACGCCCATTTCCAGAGAAAAAAGGACAGAGCCGCCCACATCAATCGCGTGCCATCTTGAAAGGTCGAGGGGGTGAAAACCTTTTTCTGCATCAAACGAGTTTGCGGAAGGGGGGCAATATGGCGCAACGAGAGAGATCGACACTGCAATTGAAATGAATATCAAAACACTGTGAAAGGCGAAAAGAGAGACATACACACGAGTCGTCGTCAGGCTATGCCACTTCTAACCCTCTGCCTGTGTGAAATTCTGTTCGTACTTTGTAATACACGACATGACCGTCTTGCTCTCATTGAGCCCGTGTGAGGCAAATCAAAACTCCAAGCAAACCAGGGAGACAGCGCGGTAAGGGCAGCATTGCGTGAGTGGTAATGGTACATGGTTCGTGCTCCCCTAATAGTTCTCTTCTACTCTGCTTCCCAATCCCCAAAACGACTGGACCTCGACGGACTCTGGCCTTTCTTTGTGTGCGCTGCTCGCGCGCAGCAGGAACGAATATTATCTCAAACCCCACCGCCCGTGGGTAGTGGGCATAACGTACACGTCTGGGAAGAGCACTCATACATGAAACCTTCCTCTGTGAGACTGCATACTTTTCCTTCCCGCTTCCAACCCCATCCACAGCCTTCATTGTTACCGGGACGAGGCCACCAGCTCGAAGATTGTAAGTCAATTTGAATCGATGACCCTTCCCATACAAACTTTTTGTCTCGGTGCTTTATCCTCCCTCGTTTCCTCCTTTTCCAAAATCACGCGGTAAGATCAAGAACCAAAAGAAAACAAGGAGGTGATATTACTTGCCGCCGCCGCCGTGATAGCCCGAAAGGCAGTGCCAAATGCCCTTGCCGTGGTGCAGTCCCGTGCTCTTTCCTGTGGCATGGGTAAACCCTCCTGTAGCTTATTAGGTTTATGTGGTTCGTACAACATCGCAGTATACAGAAAACAGAATTGAACGCAGACACGAAGGCCGAGCAAAGTTGTTTTGAAATAGTACAACACAGGTATTAGACGAGGATTGCCGCTTGTGGGGACACGCGTAGAGAGGACGGTATCACAAGCACCAAGAGGCCGTTGTCAGTATTTTGAAGACGTATTGCTGAGCGAAATGGCTGTGGTGCGAGTGGACTCAGCCGTCTGACAACCAGAACAGTCTGGTCTGCAGTCATGTGCGCCAGGTTCTTGCTGTGAGACCAGGGCTCGTCCGTAGAATGAACCACTGAAGGACTGATTGGCAGCTCTCATGGGTTGTGAGTTGTGCCCATCAACTGAACCTTTGTATCCGTATGCCACAGCATGATCCTCCACCGTGGACTTCAAGGTCTGGTGAGATACCGCACCCAAAGGCGAATGTTGTGAGAGTGTGTCGTCCGTCGGGGCCGACGTTACTACTGCGGGCTGGGCTTCATTGACGGCGAGTTGCTCGCTAGAGGCCACTGACGTCGCAGAGAGCACGTCGCTCAAACTCATCTGGCCGTATGTCATGTCCTGAACTCGATAGGGGAGGTTCTCCCTGGAGTTGTGTTGTTCTTGAGCTCCACTTGGTTCTACTGGGGTTGAGACCTGCTGAACAGATGTAACACCATCACCGTTCCAGAAGGTTTGGCTGCGTTGACTTGCAGCAGAAACCGGCAGATCGACTGAACTGGCAGGTGTAGGAATGTAACTGCGTGCATTGATTGGCTGGGGCAGGATACGGTCTGATGGCAGATTTCCACCAGCCCCCATTGTCTGGAACGATTGAGGCGCTTCGTTGGGCATCGTATAGGATGTGCCACTTGCCTGAGAATTGGGCTGATGGACATATTGCTGGGTCTCTGGCCAAAGCGAGCCAGGATGTGGTCGAACCCCATGGCCATGGACATAGTAAGCGTTGTTTGTTGACATTGGATCCGTGTTTGGAAGAATGTATGGAGGTGGTTGGGTCGTGTAAGGGCTGGTTTCTTCGTCATCTGGGTATGGCGAGTAGGGTCCGACGTATTGTGCTCTTCCCCAATCAACATTTGAACTTTGACTAGTGTATCCACCATAGTCAATGCCATTGGGGACAGCGTGATATTGCAGACTGCTTTGTGGGCTACACCTCGAGGGCATCGAGACGTAATTCAAACGATGGTGCGTAGGAAGGGAATACGGTGAATATCGTGGAGGCCCGTGCCATCCCCGAAAGCCATATTGACTAGGATCTACCGAGGAGACCTGCATTTTGTTAGGTTAGTGTGCATAGTTGGATTGCAGAAGAAAGCTCACCCGTAGAAAGCGACACGAGTCCTCCAGCCCCGAGTTCTTGCAGTTTGCACATGCTTGTCTATCACCTTCGTTGCCGCTGCATTTGATTTTGCGTTTCCGGCATCTCTCACACTGCAATACGTGAGCAAGCGATACGCTGGATATGGCCCCACGATCGTTTCAATACGTACAGCAACTGGGACACGTTTTCTGGAGCCGCTCGATGCTCTGCTATCCGGTTCAGATGTGGGTGTAGTGCGGCTACTGAGGTGACCTCCCGTCTCATATTGATCATTGATGTGAGAACTCTGGCTCAGGGCCATATGTGGGCCTCTCTCATTGCGTCTGAAGAACTCGAAGTCTGGGTAAAGTGATCGTGTTGAAATCTGGGGCTTTTGTCAATGGGAAGAAATGTAACTTCCGGGGTTTTCCTTACCATGATGCGTGTTTGAAAACACGAGTGGCCAGAAGCGAGCAAGAGCCTTGGGTCCTTCGGCTTCGACCACGGCCAGTCCTGAAGCAAGCTCTCTAACGACAGTCTCGGACCTTGGAGTAGCCCAGAGCTGATTCTGAGCAATGAGATGTTGAGAAAGAACAGAAGAGAGCCAGGATCAGGTTGATAGTGACATTTTCAAGGGCATACTCCAATAGGAAAAGAGATGGACAAGCTTCAACTTGTTGCTGGAGCCAGATCGAGGAGGTATGTCATATCATGATCGACGTCAATCTGAAAAAGATTTGCTACTCTCCCAACTTACGCCTGGATCAAGTCACGCCTTCGGAGTTGGCCTTTGAAACCTGATCTAAGATTCCCTTGTAACGGCCATGCTGCAGGCATCCGACGGTGTGACCATGATGCTTGGTCCACTGCGACAACATGATTCAGCGGGCATAACATGGGCTGACCAGTCATCGACCAACTGATGGAGCGCCTGCCATATCAGCTGTGAAACAAATCCGACGCACAAGGCCAATCAAAACATCATGATGCTCCAGAGACCAACCTGCAAATGTACTTGAGCAATGAGTGCAGGTAGCATTGGTTCTGGATCTAGCGTCGACAGGTTCCATGTGGGGAAACAAGACAACCCTGCAGCCTCTTTGAGCCACACCTGGTGGGTTGTGGGTTACGCATCTTCGTGCGGACATGCTTTGCAGAGGGTGGGATGGAAATCATCTTGTGTTGTCGGTACTAACCTCAACAAGAGACAGAGGCTGGATACTGTTTGCTCTCAAGATGCCTCTGCTTTGATTGGCTACAAGCCCCTGTAGAAACGTGGCATATGCATCATCTGCACCTGAGCAAACTCACAGCTGGTAATCCCCTTTGAAAATTGGGCCATGGTTAGGGGGACGCGAGGCCAAGTATTTTGCGGAAAATTTCCAAATTCTGATATCGATGGAGATTGGCCACCAACTGCACAGCCTTGCCCTCTAGTAGTCGATTGAGCCTTTGACCGCAGACAGCCCGCAGAGAATAGATAACTTTCCGTATGGCCTCACTGAGTCGATAAAGGCTCTCCTGACTTGAAAAAGGCCAGCCAGTTACGGGATAGGCCCAGGCGCTAAGCCTGCAAAAAACGTTGATGCACATGACAAAGGGTAGCAGTGGTGCATGTCACTAGGAGGAGGCCTCCTGAGTCGGAGTGAACTCTGTGGCCAATGTTAGCCCCTGGACAAGAGCTGCACAAAGCCTGCGGGACATCACAGAACATCTTGGTTGCACAAGATGTCAAAAGGTTGACCTCATTCTTCAGAAGCCCAGCGTGCAGAGCAATCTGACAAATCAGAGACTGAGTTTCAGGTGCCTCTTGGTGACACAAAGGCGCATCGATACCAGGATGGAGCCTCAACGAGACCAGAACCGCCACCACACTTTTGTGAGAGGCTTCCCAGGAAGACCCCTCCACAAGGTGTGCGCACAACAGGAGGTGGTGCCGAAGACGACCCTAAAAGTGCTATCATCCTCAAGGTGACCAGATAGTGCAGGGCGCAGCACCAAGTACTATTGTTATAGGACATCACGATTTGATGGTGCAAAGAGCATGGCATCTCAGCCAGTGGATAAAGATGA
Organism: Fonsecaea pedrosoi CBS 271.37; assembly: GCF_000835455.1. Classification (NCBI taxonomy): domain Eukaryota; kingdom Fungi; phylum Ascomycota; class Eurotiomycetes; order Chaetothyriales; family Herpotrichiellaceae; genus Fonsecaea; species Fonsecaea pedrosoi. The sequence continues at coordinate 1,153,279 of NW_013550613.1, read as the reverse complement.
GCACAGTGCCGTCTGGGGTTGTCAGGTTCTGGGTAGATGCGGAAAATAAATCTCCATCAGCTGACATTTGAAGATCAGCCAGGCGAGATCGCAGCCTCCATCTGTGCAGACTCATGTAGTGCAGAGCAATGCTGGTTGCAGCCCAAACGAGGGTTGATAGCCCGCCCAGGGCAGGGCCGCTGGACCTGTCATCGAAGCGGGTGGAAGCCGAGAAGGAAGGCGGTTCGTGACAGAATCGGGGGATTTTTGTATGACTGTGCATAGGAGAAGAGAAGGGGTGGATAGTTGCATGACCAAAAGTCGTGTACAGAGTACTTTTTCGTCAATTAAAAAACATCCTGCATTAAAGTTGCTATCAGAACGAGTGAGGGAGAGCGAGTGGTCAAACAAACTCGGCCTCCACAGTGGTGCTGACATGTGAGAGGACCTAGTTGGACAGAGGGCCTGTTGGATCCTCAAGGGGGACAATGTACACCAGGATCAGATGTCCAGTAGGCCAACCCAGGGTCGTGGTGGGAGTATTTGCGCAGAGGAGCGGAAGCGTAGGTACTAAGCCTCAGTTCAGCCCATCTTTGGTCTAAGAAGAAGGTCGTTCTCAGGTAGGGGCAGGACTTGTGTAATGAGCAGGGAATCGGGGAGGTAGGTCAGGATGAACAGGAAGAGGAAGCCTTGAGCTGGACGAGATATTCATGAAGGGAGGCGATGGTGAGGATGGCGTGCAAAGGGTTCGAAAAGCCCGAAATGGGCCGCAGGGCGCAAGGAGCCGCCTTGGCTGCGGATTTCAAATGACACTATATGACATTGTCATTTCAAATTTCTTTTCTTGGATGGGACTCGACTGATGGTCAATTCAAAGCAACACATGGCTTCAAAGCACGTCCTCAGCACCCACCATCCCCTTGCCAATCAGCCTACGGCTTCATCGCACATCATATGATCGCAACCATTGCCTCGTGACAATCGCTATTACCGCGTCAGTGACCACACGCATGCCCCGCAGAAGTGAGTGCCTCAAGGTGCATCTCGAATCATCGCTGGAGCCTTCGCCATGAGTGTGATACTGGAGACCTCTCTCGGCGAGATTGTCATCGACCTCTTGGTTGACAATGCACCCAGATGCTGTGAGAAGTAAGGCCCGTCTCTGCGATGTCGTTGCTGTCAGTGCACTAACCGGTGATTCAGCTTTTTAAAACTTTGCAAAATCAAGTATTACAACTTCTCCCCGTTTCACAGCGTCCAGAAAGGCTTTAGTTGTCAGACTGGAGATCCACTCGGTCCAGATTCGCCCGAAAGTGATGGCGGTAGTTCTATCTGGGGCTTGCTATCGGGCCCATCAAAGAAGAGCTTTATGGTCAAAATCGACCCCAAGCTGAAACATTCCCAGCGTGGGACAGTCAGTATGGCAACAGTGCCCTCGCCACACGATCCCGATGAGCGACTCGCTGGCAGCCAGTTCATCATAACCCTCGGAGATGACATTGATTACTTGGACGGGAAGGCCGCCCCTTTTGGCATGGTAGTCGAAGGCTTCGACACTCTGGACAAAATCAACAATGCCTTCACTGATTCCAATGGTAGACCTCTCAAGGACATCCGCATCCGGCACACCATAATATTAGAAGACCCATACGACGACCCACCAGGGCTGGTTGTGCCCGACTCAAGCCCTGCGCCGACCAAGGCACAATTGGCCACTGTTATGATCGCGGATGATGAAGAATTGGACGAAGAAGTGGACGAAGTGGCCCTAGAGAAACTACGAAGAGAACGAGAGGCAAGAGCACAGGCTCTGACTCTCGAAATGGTTGGTGACCTCCCTTTTGCCGAGGTCAAGCCTCCGGAGAATGTTCTTTTCGTTTGCAAATTGAATCCCGTCACAAACGACGAAGATCTCGAGCTGATTTTCAGTCGGTTTGGCAAAATCCTCTCTTGCGAGGTCATCAGAGATAAACGCACTGGTGACAGCCTACAGTATGCCTTTATTGAGTTTGAGAATCAAAAGGACTGTGAGCAAGCCTACTTCAAGATGCAAGGTGTGCTCATCGACGACCACCGCATCCACGTGGACTTCTCGCAGAGTGTCTCTAAGTTGTCTGATACCTGGAGAGACGCAACGAACTCGAAGAGGGCGAGACAATCCGGGGGGTTCGGTGGGATTGCGAATCTCGAGAAGCGTCGACATTACCGTGAGGACGACGGACGTGGACAAAGTGGCGGCAACTACCGAATGGTATTTGACAAAGAGGACATCCGCCGAAACAAAGAGTCTCGGCGAGAGGAGGAGCCTCGAAGATCTCGGAGCAGAAGTAGAAGCCCGCGACATGACGGGAAGGAATCCAGACGAAACGAGTACCGAAATAAAGATCAGGATAGACGCGACCACAGAGATCGTGGGGAAAGAGGTCATTATCGTGACAGAGACAGAGATGTTGACCGGGACAGAGCACGGCGAGGACAGTCGTATCGCTCGGGCCCCCGGAGGGACAGAGACCGCTGAGGTGGAAAAGCAGGAGAGCTCATTTATGCTGTACAACAACAACTACTACTACTGTCAGGATCCTAAGCATCAACTACGCGTAATAGTGTACCAAGTCGCTGTAAACTTGGCTGATGATTGGATTGTATCGCGGTCATGCATCGCATATCTCGTTGATTGAAACCTTGTCATACGTCACCGCGAGGCTGAGATGATTTGGTGAGGACGAAGGATGCGGAGAATGTTTTGAAACCCTGTCTGACGTTTCGTCTCACCACGCTAAACATCGCTCCCTTCCCTCTCCAGAAGCCGCAGCTCAGCTGAGCCAGCTGAACCAAAGCTGATTTCGTTGACCCCCGTTTGGGAACTGGTCTGCTTTTGAAAGGGTGAGAAACAGAGAGTCCTTGTCCGCCGAAGGGACACCTTTCTTTCTCGCCGCCACTGTCCTACCACTTCCTCTCCACGATCAGATTCCATTGCGATCGCCAACAACAATTCATGATGGCTGCAAACATGGTGAATACGCTTCTCGAAAAGCTCCATCTGACATCCAAAGATCAGGGAGCTCCGGCCCAAGAACCTGGCGAAGCGGAGTTGAAAGCTTTGCGTCAGAAATACGAGAAGGCGAATCAAGGGCATGTCCTTGCCTTCTACGACGAACTCGATGTGGAGGGGAAAGCTGCTCTGTTTGAACAGCTATCCAACTTCGACCCAGATCGTATCAATGTCCTCGCAGACAAAGCCCTCCACCCTCCGAAAGACTCAGACCAGCAGGAAACCTCCATCAATCCCCTCCCCGAATCCGCCACCGCCTCCCTTCTCGATGCCCCTGATGAACAAAAAGAAGAGTGGTATAAGGCTGGACTTTCTCTTATTGCACAGAACAAAGTGGGTGTGGTATTGATGGCGGGTGGACAAGGGACGAGACTGGGCAGCTCTGATCCTAAGGGATGCTTTGACATTGGCCTGCCCAGCAAGAAGTCGTTGTTCCAGATGCAGGCAGAACGGATCTGGAAGGTGCAACAACTGGCCAAACAACATGCTGGCTCTTCTACCGACCCAGTTGTCCCCTGGTATGTCATGACCAGTGGTCCTACTCGAGCACCTACGGAGAAGTTCTTTGAGAAGCACAACTACTTTGGTCTGGCCAAGGAGAACGTTGTCATCTTCGAGCAGGGTGTCCTCCCATGCATTTCCAACGAAGGAAAGATTCTTATGGAAAGCAAATCCAAGGTTGCCGTGGCTCCTGATGGGAATGGTGGCATCTACCAAGCTCTAGTACTGTCCGGAGCTCGTGCAGATCAACGAAAACGTGGTATTGAACACGTCCATGCTTACTGCGTTGATAACTGCCTGGTCAAAGTCGCAGATCCAGTCTTCATTGGCTTCGCAGCCTCCAAGGACGTCGACATTGCGACCAAAGTTGTGCGAAAGCGGGCAGCAAACGAACCGGTTGGCCTGATTGTGGAGAAGAACGGAAAGCCGGACGTGGTCGAGTACTCTGAGATTGACAAGGAGATGGCCGAAGCCACGGACAGTTCAGATCGCCTGAAATTCCGAGCTGCCAACATCGTCAACCACTACTACTCATTCCGGTTCTTTGAAGCCATTGAAGAATGGGGACACAAGTTGCCTCATCACGTTGCGAAGAAGAAAATCCCCTATATGGACACGGAGACGGGCGAGACCGTCAAACCCGAGAAACCAAATGGGATCAAGTTGGAGCAGTTTGTGTTTGACGTCTTTCCATTTGTCCCAATGGAGAAGTTTGCCTGCCTCGAAGTTGACCGCAAAGAGGAATTCTCACCACTGAAGAATGCTCGTGGCTCGGCAGAAGATAACCCAGATACCAGCAAAGCAGACATCATGGAACAAGGAGCCCGGTGGCTGGCGGCTGCAGGTGCTACAGTCGTGTCCGAGGGCAGTGACAAGGGTGTCGAAGTGTCCCCACTCATCAGCTATGTATGTTGCGGTCCTTACTTTGCAATATGCCTAGGGTGATGCTAACTTTTCTTTTAGGGTGGTGAGGGCCTCGGCTACTTGAAAGGCAGAGAGATCAAGGCCCCGGCTGTGATCGAAAGAAGCCCATCGGAGTAGGCCAATACAGACGGCAAAGGGAAAAAGGGCTACGTGATTATGATCTTGGATGAATAGAATGGCAGAGTTCTGCATTCGGGTACCGGACAGGGAGTTAACAAGCACGCTGGGATGATAAAAGAGATACGATATACCGAGTACCTAGACTGAATTGGGTCGCGCACCTTCAGCGGCTCCAAGCGGACATTTTCTATTGTGTGCTGTAGTTTCACATTCCCTGCTCACCTTTCTACTAATATACCAAGAGAATGGGAGCCAATGGTCACTCCCGTCACCATCGCCATCACCATCACCATCACCTGTCACTATCACTCTCATTCTCTCGCTTCAGCCTTACCACGTGCCACGCTCCAGAACGAACAATGTCTCCACAAACATCAAACGGCGCTAAGCCACCTTGGTACTAGCTTCCTTGGCATTGGTGGATTCCGGGATTTGCGACTCTGGACAGTTCCCTTGTCGCTTTCTTTTTTCTCTGTCACCAGTTGGTGTTGATCGGTCGTCGTACGGTTCTACGGAGGCTGGAAGTCGTTGGAAAGGTCGTGTGGGAAGTTGCGCCATCTGTAAGTGACCGTCTCCTCGAGTTCAATCTTGTTCCAAGCTGGCTTGTTCACTTGTGCCCCTCTTTGAACCCAATTCCCAAAGTTCGAGAACGTGTCCCCCCTTCTGCACCTATCCGCGATCTTGCATCTTCCAGCGGGCTAACGTCTGATCGCAGGTTGCGGGACTTGGGATACTCGAACGCGGTTTCAATTGAGCAGGTATGCTCTTGTCCTCTGATCTTTTTTTTGGATGCGTCGCCGCCCGTCCCCAATCGGGGCTAGAAATCGTCGAACCTCTCACAGACGTCCCATGCGTGCGCGTGGAGGCCATTATCGTCGCGCATGCCACAATTACAAGAGAAGGGTTCTAATGCTATTGCTCTAGGGACTGAGGAAATTATTCAGCAAAAAAACAACTCAAGATGTCGACCCTTTCTCGACGCGCCTGCTACAAGTGTGGCAATGTTGGCCATTATGCGGAAGTTTGCACTTCCTCTGAGAGGTTGTGCTACAACTGCAAGCAACCAGGCCACGAATCAAACCAGTGCCCTATGCCACGTACAACGGAGAGTGAGTGCCAGCTTTTCAGATGTCCCAAGCTCCATGTGCTGATGGAGTGATTTTTTCGCAGCGAAACAATGCTATCATTGTCAAGGCCTGGGGCATGTGCAAGCGGATTGCCCGACTCTCCGCATCAACGGCGGCCCTGCTGGTGGTCGCTGCTATTCATGTGGCCAGATTGGTCACTTGGCTCGAAACTGCCCTACTCCAAACATGGGACCACCAACTCGTGGTCGTGGGGGTTATGGTGGCTTCCGCCCGGGTTACGGTGTTACCAACAACCGGGCTGCTATGTGCTACAAGTGCGGTGGACCGAACCATTACGCTCGAGACTGTCAAGCTCAAGCTATGAAATGCTATGCCTGTGGCAAACTCGTGAGTCTCACCGTTTGCTTTTAAGTCCTTTCAAGACCATGGTATTGACAAAATATATTCAGGGCCACATCTCTCGCGACTGCACTGCCCCCAATGGTGGGCCGCTGAACGCGGCAGGCAAGACCTGCTACAAGTGCGGCCAGCCAGGTCATATCAGCAAAGACTGCACTTCCACCACTGAAACCAATGGTTCGGCGGTTGCTGTGACGAATGGAACTCCTGCTGATGCCCCTGCAGCTGCTCCTGCGGCGGATCCCACCGAGGTCTCTGCCACCGCCGCCCCCGCCGCCGCGGTTGCGTAGGGCAGGCAACATCACCCCATCCTGCACCACTGCACGGCAGCTCAAGTTTCCTTGCTACTGTTCCTCGTATTTTGCACGTTGCTTTTTGAGCTCCTCCTCGGGGCAATATCGACACACAGACAGTCTTTTCCGCAAACCCCTATCCCCTCAGCATCCCGTTGTTTTTCTGTTTATCCTCCCCTTTTTTTTGACGAGTCCAATTTTCCGTCACGTTTACGATACCACCGGAGGCTGCTATGCCTTTGATTCCTTTTTTTGGCAGTACGCATCGAATCATCGACGCCCCTTTTTGGCGTTCACGACCCTTCACACGACGAACAACCACTGCAAGACTATTCACGATACAAAAACCGGCAAGGCAGGAGAATAGGATCATCGACCACGAGAGAGAAGGAGAGTAATCGAAATATGGACCAGTCTGAAACTTGCGGCAAAATTGAACGAACATGACTCCAGGATTTCACACGGATCACCCCCATTTGACGGTTTCATCTCCGGCGTTTTCTGACGAGGATCACGGAATCTTGCTTTCCAACGCGCTACACAACGAAACGACTTTCCTTGGCTTTTCTCTCTACGATCGGAAGACGCCACCATTTATCAAAAGGATCTGATTGAGAGGAAGTTAGACCTCGCTTTCTGACGGAACCCCAACCGACTAGCTGGACGGATAAGATAGCATATGGAGCGAAGCGGGCAGTGGACGACAACGGAAGAAGTGAAAGCGATGCAGAATGAGCGAGAGGCACTTGAGTTGTGAGAGTGGAGAAGGACGGGAGCCTGAGCGAGTTGAAGCAATAGACTGGGTTGGGAAGCAAAGAGTGAGCCTTCGATTTCGACGAGATCGATGGTTTGCTTGGAGCACACGAGAGAAGCACTTCACCCAAAAAAGGAGAATCAAGGTTGGCATCTGCAAAGTTGTGGGCCATCTTCCTCAGCATCATTATCATCACCATCATATTCCCTTTTTATGAGATGTTTGCAACTTAATGAGAGAAATTTCTCTAGGCGTAGTAGGGAATGCAGTTGAGGTCTGCTGCTCTTTTTGACACTCATTCCACTTTTTTGAGCACGGAGTGCCTTTGGTGAATCTGGGCCGTACACTGTTCATACAGTCGAGTTGCCACGGAGTTCTAGCCACCAGTCTTGACAAGAATTACGATTGTCGATGAGTCCCGATGAAGACCAGCCTCCCACCATTCCCAGATCCTTATTTACCAGCAGAGGCGGGGTTGAGCAGCCCGGCTGCCTGATGCGTCCAGACACGCATGCGTCCTGGGTGCGCACCAGAGGCCCTTCAACCACGAGCGAGATATTTGATGCGAAAGAGCTGGAATCTACAAGGTACATACCAAACGCATACATAAGGGACAAAGGCGGTCGGCTTGAGATGGACCGAGTTGGATATCTCGCCCTTTGTCGGCGCTGTCAAAGGAACGTCAGTAAGAGGAAAATGATCACCAGATGGCACCGAGAGGGCGCATCATAGGGCTCTTCGCCTGACCCCAACTTCCCCCTTGAGAATCCTCTTTGGCGATCCCAATCCTTCAACATGATCCTTTTACACGACAACGGCTTCATGTGGGCCACATCTCACTCCAGTTCGCTCGAACTTTCCAGCGAGAATTCGCAGGGCCCGGCTGTGGGTTTGGCCTCCACGAATGCGAAGGGAGCCTTACGCAATTCGATACCCGCCGGACGATGGGCGTTATGGCTTATTACTTTCAAGGCCTCTTTTACCAGAAACAGGAATCCTTCCGATACGATCCAAAAAACCCCGAACTACTTTCCCCAGGGACCAGCATACGCGACCCATTGTGGAGGTCTCCAGTAAGGACTCCGGTGTGAATATCTCCGGGGCCCGGAACAAAGCATTTATGGATTGATTGCTCTGATGGGGTTATATCTACTTGACTCGAGCAGCAGCAGCTCTCTGCTGGGGAAGCTGAGCAGATACAAACCGGCCCTGCGATCCTCCGCCGACACGAGAGCTAGACCAGAGTACATCCGCTCCTGTCGTCAACTAGATATACAGCATGCGTTTATGGAGACATAGCTTCATAGGCAAGACTTTGGTCTTTGCCGTGACGGCTGCTTCGTGCCAGGCATTCCTGCTGCTGGGCTATGATCAAGGTATGGATGTCCACACGTGTGGGACTCCTCTCACATATCGACGTCCCGCTCAGTGAACTTCGCCGGACCTCTGACAACTTCGGGCAAAACTAGGTGTCATGGGTGGAATCATCGGTGCGGACAACAAGTTCGGAGTCGACTTCAACCATCCAGACGCCGACATGCAAGGAAACATTACGGCTCTCTATGATAGTAAGTTTCACCTCGATCCCTTCAGCAGTACGATGATACGCGGACACGCACAGGCTGATTAGGAGTTTCTCGTTGTTCCCTGTTCTAGTTGGCTGCGTGGTCGGCTCTCTGATCACCTATTTCATCGGTGAGCGGTTGGGGCGACGCACCCTCCTGATCATGGGGGGTTCCATCATGATTCTCGGTACTGCCGTCCTCGCGTCGTCCACGACCATCGCACAGCTTATCGTGGGCCGAATCGTGACCGGAGTGGGCAACGGCATGAACAGTTCAACTGCGCCCGTCTTCCTGTCCGAGTGCTCTCCCGCCTCTCACCGCGGCCTGCTCAACACGTTGCAGGGGACCGTCACGATCCTCGGCGTCGTCATTGCGTATTGGCTCGACTATGGCTTGAGCTTCACCAGTTCGAGCATCCAGTGGCGCTTCCCCTTGGCCTTCCAGGCGGTGTTTGCCGTCTTCCTCGTCCTCCAGGTCATCGGACTCCCAGAGACGCCTCGTTGGCTCGTCCAACATGATCGCTATGAGGAAGCACGTTCCACGATTGCGGCGCTACTGGGAAAACACGAAGACGACGAGCAGGTCACCCGGATGGTACTCGACATCCGCAGCGTCGTCGAAGAAGAACACAAGGGTGGTCCCTTCAAACTGCGCGAGCTATTCTCCATCGACAAGAAGCAGAACTTGCGTCGACTCCTCCTCACCATCTCGATCCAGGCCGGGCAACAGTGGAGCGGTTCAAACATGCTGAATTACTATGCACCTGTCATCTACCAGAACGAGATGAAACTGTCACGGAACCTGTCGCTCATCCTGGGCGGCTGCACCGAAGTGACGTACCTCGTGGGCTCGGCTTTGCCGCTGGCGGTCATGGACCGCTTCGGTCGGAGGATGTTGCTCATGATTTCGTCTGCAGGGCTGTGTTTCTGCTTTGTCATGGTGTCGATTCTGCTCAGCATCGGCACCAAGGCGACCGCGTACGGGGCGACAGCTTTTATCTTCTTGTTCCAGCTCTTCTAGTAAGTTGCTCCCTTTTTCCCCAGGAGATTCAGGTCGCCATATCTGGCCAGGTCAAACGTTGCCAAAGCACTCGGCAACTACCTCTCCGGCCTTCGCCTCCATCTCCGCACCTGTGCGTGTGGCTCTCTCTTTAATTGACACTAACAACCTCAACCAGCGGCATCGGCTGGCTCCCCGTACCGTGGTTCTACCCGTCCGAGATCAACACGACGCGGTACCGGGCGCGCGTGCAGGCCATCTCGAGCGCGTGGAACTGGATGTTCGTGTTCGCGGTCGTCAAGATCACGCCGATCGCGCTGCAGAACATCGGGTGGCGCACCTTTGTCGTCTTCGCCGTGCTCAACGCCGCCTTCATCCCCATGGTCTACTGCTTCTACCCGGAGACCAAGGGCCTCGAGCTCGAGGACATCCCGCTCCTCTTCGACCGCGGCGGCGTCACCGGCGGCGTCCTCTCGAGTCCCGGCGGGAGGACCGTCGTGCCGCACCAGCACGCCCGGGAGAGCCACGTTGGCGAGAAGATGACGATGGGAGGGGGTGGAGCAGTGGGGGCGGGTCAGGCAGAGGAGATTGAGCAGAAGGAGTGAGTCCAGTAGTGGCAATAATAGGAGCTGAACGGATATAGAGAGACAGGAGAGGAACGAAACAAATGAGGCATATAGATTAGAATCCAGAAGAGGAAATGAAAATCAGAAAAAGTACCACCTTGTATATATATATATATATACCAAGCATTGGGGGGGAAAAAAAATCAGGTGTCAAGATACCAACTGGCCGGTAAAGGCACGACCCCCCAAGCAAGATATAATATAGAGAAAAGGAAGGACTTCCCGAGTTCGTCGATACTAGGTACATGTACCTCGTATATTGGCGAAGATCTCCTGCAAGCCAACCTCAACCTCAACCTCCTACTCACTCACTCGATCAGCCCGCCTCCCTCCCAACTTACATGTCCTTTCTATATCTACGAGGGTCGCCAACTTCGAAATCAGAACTAACTAAACATACAGCAGTCCCTGGCGAAGTCCCATGCTATATTTAATATCAATATTAATATTAACACCTAGCATTCAATGAAACAAGTTTCCGGCATGATAAATTAAAAAATAAAAGTTACCAAGTAAAGTCTCTTAAGATTATGTATGACTTTTCTATGTCCGGGTGTTCTTTTTTTCCCTTTGTAAAGACATTATCAGTCGTTTGACTTTCGCATGCCTTTATTTTTGGTGGGGGGACTTGGGCTTCTCGGTGTATATAGAGACATGCATGTTCCTCCTAGAGACCGCGCCACCGTCGTCTCATTCGATCGAGGCACAGTGTATCTCGTGGTATGTAGGTAGGTAGGGAGGTAGATAGAACCCTGAACGCCGATGCTCGTCATGACTGGACATAAAAAACCCAGGTCGAATAGTCATAGTCACTGTCGCTGTCGCTGTCGCAAAGATATGGATATATGTAGATGTCACCGACTGCATCATGAGACAAGACACAAGGTAGCCAGCCAACCCACATTGTTCGACAAGCTTGGTTTCGCCTCAGAAGGGGGTATCGCAGGATATAAAGACACACAAGCAAAACTAAGTGTCTCTCGTTCGTTTGGTTTCGTTCTGGGTCATTCATTGGCTCACTGGCCTTCTCCCGTGAGCAAGTCCATTATTACCGTTCCCGTTTCCCCCGGCCTTTGCTCCTCCCAAGTTCCCTGTCGCAGACGTTGCTCCAGGCCCAACCCCAGATGTCGAGGGATTATTGGTCATGACAGCAGCAGCAAGACTGGCCGCGGGACCACCCTGTCGACCTGCCCTGCGGGGCCCGCCGGCTTGGGAGTTGCTCCCTTTCAGCGCCTCCTCAATGTAATATCCGAACACGAAGCGATACAGGTCTCGGAGCCATCCGTACCCATAGACGCAGCTTGTCATCCCACGAACCGCTCGCGCGAGTTCGACCGCATTAATCCGTCCCTGTTCAGCAATGGTCCCAGCCACACCTAGGTTGCGAAATGTGCTATCGTTTGCAATGGTCTTGCGATAATTATCCAGCAGTGACACTTGCCACGCCAGAGTCCCGAATGCAGTGTCGGGCAAGTTCCGAGCAAAATTCGGCAGAGAGTTCAGATTCGGGTCCGCCGATGCCCGGGTGTAACCCCGGCCAGTGGACAGAGCTGCTTTCACAAACAATGTCTTCAGAAGGATGAGAGTAGGATCCTCAGCGGGCGTACGAACAGTCGACACGGTGGTGGCAGACATAGGATTAGGTCCCCCTTCTGAGGCGGCTGATGCGGGAAGCGAAAGAACGGACGAGGTCGTTGACCATCTGTGATTAGTTGCAGAAGTTGTTCCTGGATTTGCGGAATGTGCATTACGGTGAATGGGTGGATTAGGTGATAGTTGTCTGCTTTGATTAGGCGCCGGGGTGGAAGAAGTCGACGAGGCCGAAGACATTCTGGATGCTTCTTCTGCCCCGAGCACGAGAATATTCGGCACAGGAGCTTCATCCGGCGAGATAGTGGTAATCGTGTCCTCGAAAATCGTGGTTGGTGTCTCGGGCAGTGCCCTGGGGTTGCCATTTTCATCCAAAGGAGCAAAACCAGAGCGTTTGGCTTGATTGAAAGCCTGGGTAAAGGTCGTCTGACTCGGCCGTGGAGTTCCTCGCTCCGGACGAATTTGCGTCCAACCTTCTCGGAACAGGTCGCACAGCTCCCAGCATGCCTGTATGGCTGAACCGAGGAGCTCTTCATCGGGCCGTTTCCCTTCTCTTCGATTTTGTCGTAGACTAAACAGCATTTCTGCCAAAGACCAACAAGCTCGAAGCAACGAATCCGTCTCGTCAGCCATCTTGGACTTCTGCTTCATCAGCCGGTGGCACAGAGTGATGTAGAAATCCAGCGTCCTCTCCCGGAACGCTTCGGGCAGACTGCGATCATGGGTATTGAACAAATGATTGTTCAATTCAAAGCTGACACGGAGGACAGAGTCGGCCGTTTCGTTATCACGCACACGGACCTCAAACAGCGCTTGGCAAAAGTCGCGACAGAGGTCGAGGGTCGGTCGAGAGGAGTTGTGGGAAAAGGTTTGCGAGAGATTGCTGTCTCGGGTGTCGTACAGGTTCTGGCACAGCTTCCAGCAGGATTTCCACGCTTGCTCTTGCATATCACCACGACCGGAGAAATTGAATATTCTCTCGCGATGAATGTGGCTCAAGCTGGCCAAGGTATTGCACAGGGTCCAGCACTCAGACAAGGCGTTGCGGAGGGCATTGATTTCCGCTTCAGCATCCCGTAAGAACCGCTGGCCGAGCTGACTCTCGTCTCCGGTCTCATCGGTGCTGGGGTGGTCAGTGTCATCGCCCTCGAGAATGCCTGTACAGCGTCAGTAACCACAGACGCGCAAGGAATGATTGGCCTCACTGGCAAGACTGGAGCCAGGACGGCTGAGGGAACTGAGGTCCTGTCTTGTCTGAGCTCTCGGAGTGCGCGACCAGTCATGGAGAGGGAGCGAAGGAAGAGAGGTTTGCAGCGGCGTGGGAGGCATCGGAGCCTCATGGGTCTGAAGGATTTCGGGGTCAACACTCGAGACATAGCAGAGCGCGCGCTTGCTGCTCACCTTGCCTCCTGATCGAGTAGCCGGCGGTTGTGTGACGGTAGATTCTGAAGCTTTTGAATCAGTCGAATCCGCCCTCGATCTTTCAAGATCCTTGAGCTCTTGTGATTGTGGCTCTTCAGTAATGCTTCCTTGGAGTTCGTCCTGCTCCTTCTTGGCATACGACTGAGGGATCTCTTGGTTCGGCTGAGACATGTCAGTAAAGGTCGGCAGCATCTGCAAGCACCTCGCCCCAGATGTCAGACATACAAATTTGCCAAAGCCCGTCGGTATATGAATCACAGATTGAGGCTCCTTTTCTTCTTCCAGTCTCGCGCGGAACTGTTGGTCCAGAGAAGGACCTGTTTCGACCTAGATCTATCATCAACTCAAGGGCTATATCTAGGTTCACTGTTTACTCGGCATACCCGCAGTGGAGTCGCAATATGTTGCAGGTTCTCTCTCAAGGGAGATGTGACTGGCGGTCTCTGGATCTCATTCGAGGCTACAGGACCTGCGGTCACCGAGCCTTGTTCTGTGCCCTCCTCTTCCAATTCATCCACGTCCTCAAAGTTGGTCACGTCCGAGGCAACGGGCGACGGTGCCACGGGATCTTGGGGCGAAGTAATATAGTTGGTGGCAGGTGGAGGCTTGAGCTGACCGTCCGTTGCGATACCACTCCTTTCGACAGCAGAGGCAGCAGGAGACCTGGCTAAAGTCAGATCCATTTCGTGCACACCTGCAAGCTGGACAATCCTACATAGGGAGACCAGAGTTCGCGGCAGCCCGAGGTCGAGGCGAATCGGGATGGTCTGGGAAGGGCGAAAATGGGGAGAACAAAGGGTTTGTCGAAGGACTAAACCCCAGAGGAGCTCTCACAGCCATCATCTTTCTCTGATAACCGCAATGGCCTGCAGCACAGTCGGCCACTCTTGCGAGGTCGATCTGTACCCGCAGGAAAGAGAAGACGAGTGGAGGCGGAGTAGAATGCGCAGATGGAGGGCAAGGACGAAGGACGAGGCAGACTACTGTCAAGCGCTGCGAGGATTGTCGGATGTTTGGTAGATGCCGCAAAGCGTCGCACGGCTACTGTTGCGGCCGCCTAAACGGTCGCGTGTGCGGCACAGCAGGTTGGCACAGGGATTTTCAAAGATTGAGGAAAGCTGGTTGTATAGAGGTGTATGGTGGGAGGAGACACAATGCGCCCGGTCATGGAAAAGCAAACATGGCACAGGACATGGTCAGAATCAACGAGCAATGATACCACGGGCACTGGAACGTGTTGAACAGTAATTGGAAGATATCCAGACTCCAAACTATGTCGATGAAGAAAGGAAGGTTCCAAGTAATGGAGGGGGGAAGTCGAGAGGGCCGAAATGGTACCTGGTGTTGTTGGTGGAGGCCTGATGTTAAGTGTTGGCGTAGGGCATGTCGGAATAGCCACAGGTAGCCTCTGATTCGATCAATAATGCATTTGTTAGGTCCACGATGCGGTCTATACTTCTGTGAGGTTAGGGCATATCTCAATGTGGGAGGCACAGAGAACACGGATGAGGAAGCCAGGTGTGGAGGTGTATGTGTGTTGTGTCTGCGTGTCAGAGATGGAGAAAAGATACTCGAGCCCCCAAGACTCGCGCCGCGCCTAGCTTGTGAGCTGAGCCCTGGGATGGGGGCATGAATGTGATGCTAAGTCAACGGGCAGAACGACCGGCGGTTTCAGGAGGAGCAGCGCGTCGAGGGCAAGCTGTGAGTGGTGGGAAGAGTGGAAGATGGGTGAAGTGGAACAGGTTCGAGTGCCATGCGAGATTCTGCAAGAAGCCACACGGTCCACATTGACAGCTCTTTTCCATCCACCCACCTCGTCCGGACGGGATATCCAGGTTCCCGGAGAATTTGTGAACCAGCAGGTTGGAGCGCAGAGGAGGAGCTAGAAAGGAGCCGGGAGGAGGCCAGATGGAGCCGACGGAGACATGGCGAGAACCTTTGGGGGACAACCAGTGACAAACAAATGAGCCCATCTGCCACGCGACAGCACTAGCAAGCAGAAGGCAGAAAGCTTGAAGTGTGATGAAAAACGTAACTGAGGTGCGTTGAGCTCGCAGAAGCTTCAAAAATGATCACCGGTGGAGGGCAACAACGCAGCCACTGATTCGATCGACAGCGTCCGAGAGGGTTCTGAGAGGTCGCGGTCTGCAGCCAAGTGGATCACAGGCAGAGTGTTAAGCGCCGACCCAAGGGAAAGGAGGTGCGGGAGGCATGAAGGCACAGGCACCCGGCGAAGTCGGTGGCTTGACGACGAGAGGTCAAGGTGAGATAGCAGGGTGCGGAAGAAGTGGGAATGAGGGACAGAGGGACAGGGGCGATTGTGCGGCGGGATGGAGAACGAAGAAGAGAGACAGCCACGGATACCAATCACATGTCACACAAGGCACTTGACCAGCTGCAAGTAAGCGCCCGGGCACCAGAAACCGGGTCTTTAACTGGCTGGCGGAGGGGAGTGTGCATCTGTAAGTGACTTAGCATGCTTAGAGTTAGTGCCTAAGGGAGTGATGGAATAGCCCCCGGGCGGTGGTGGGTGGGGGAAAGAACAAGTACTCGGTACAGGGAGGTTGGGTGGGAGAGGTCTGCAGGGGTTCTACGAGGAGACACCTTTGTAGGTAGGTACGAGATACTCCGTAGAGTGACCCCTCCCTCCCTGGTAAACAGGTGTATAGCCTATAACATCCCTAAGAGCCAAGCCCCCAAGGTGCTTAGGTACCTGGAGACACTGTGTGGAGTCCCCAAGAGAGCTAAGAGCAGAGCTTCCCAACTGCACTCAATCACCAAGTACTAGTTTGTATTGGAAGCTCGTATTCGATTACTTTGTACCAACGAGAATCATTCGTACATACACCAAAAAGTTATTGGGTACACACCACACCCTCGCTACCAAAGAAGAGCCGCATCGTGACTGAATTTAGCCTTCATGTCTCTGTGCTAATGCGTTCCTTTCTGTGGCCCCCAAAAAACACCATGCAAAATGAAGAAGATGAACATCCCGGTCGTCACTCATTGCCTCTGTCCAGTGTAGCCGCGCCCTGGTCCAATCAACCATGATTGTCGCAAGCAAAGGTCCAGGTTCTCTGGACCTATCGAATGGTCATCTGCTTGGCCATTGCGCCGCCTTTGCCGACGCCGCCCTCCCTGGACGCTGACGCACTGACGCCTGCTTTCCGCTCAAAGATCTTCCAAAACTTCAAACTTTCATCGCCCGCTGTATGCTCGTTAGCCCGTGACGCTTCGATATTAGTTCATAACATTGTAAAACTCACCTGCCGTTGCAAGCATTTGTCCATCGGGACTGAGGCAGCTGTGTAGCACTCGACTCTCGTGGGCTGGAATCTCCACATTTCGCACCAAAGTCGGGTAGCTCCAGATGCTCAGTGAGTTATCTGGGAAGCCGCTGGAGCTCACCAATTCGCGGTAGTGATTGCTCCACTTGAGACTTGTCACTTGTGATCCGGTGTCGATGCTGTTGACCCGGGCCCCGGTGGTCGTGTTCCAGAAGTGAATGTGTCGGTCGTTCGACCCTCCACCAGTTGCCAGGAGGTTGAGTTGCCAGGGGCACCAGCTGAGAGCCTTGACGGCAGCACGGTGATTTTTCTTTGCAAACTTGGGAGCGGCCAATGAACGGGCGTCCCAGATGGATACCAAGTTATCGTTCCCGCCCGTGGCTAGCTGCGCGCCATCGCTGCGCCATTCCAAGCCGCACACTTCAGAGGTGTGGGACACCAGCTCGGCAACCTTGTGTTGGGCGACTCGGACGTCATGGTTGAAGACAAGTCCACTTCTTGCCCCTGTTGACAAGGTGTGCTTGTTCCATCCCATCACACCAACGCGAGTTTCATGTCCGAACATGCTCCGGAGCTTGGTACCTTCTTCGACATCCCAGATCTGAACTTCCCCGGACGCGAGCCCCACGCCAACGTAGGCGCCGTCGCCAGACCATTTGACACTGCTGACATAGGTATCGGGTGAAGTTTCCAGCAGGCAGCTGACAGTGCCGCTGTCGGCAGACCAGACGTAGACATTGCGCTCCAAGCCAATCGCCACCTGGTTGCTCGAGCTCCAGTCAAGCAGATTCAGGTAGTAGTCGTCGACCAGACCGGGAGCATCCAACACTCGCTCTGGTGCAGATTGAATACGGCGACGGAACTGGGCGGACTGAGCATTTGCTGGTTTCAATGGGCGGTTGTATTGTGACCGGAGGTCAATGGGCTTGGATGATTCGGGAGGGGCAGGCTTGAACTCGAGGATTCGCTGACTTCTTGAAATGCCACATGCCGAAGCTAGTGATGATTCGTACGCACTGGAATCGGGATTGGTCCGCGTGTAGGATGAGGTGTTGTTATCATCCTCGAGACCAAGGCCTTCCAGGGCGGTCGTGATGTCTGCATCTGCACCTCGTGCAGAGATCTCAAAAGCACTGGCACTGGCCGCGTTCGCAAGGACCAGGGATCCATCCATACCGGCAGTTCGAGGCCGAGTGTTCTCATCTGCCTTGCCAGACCCGGCAGTTGCCAGGCCCGCACTTGCAGCTCTGTTGGGAATGAATCGGTCTGCGGTGTTATTGGGAAGTCTGATGGTGGTCTTGGCTGTCCTGGACCTGAGGGCCGTCTCTTTCCTTGACTTTTCTCTTGACGGTGTGGCAGATGTGCTGGGCCCGGTGCCTGTGAGGGTCCAATCGGAGACACCTAGGTCCAATTGCTTGGGTGACTGCCTGCCCTTGGCAATGTTGGACTTGGGTGAGTTGGCATAGGCAAACTTGGATACTGATCTCGAGATGGAGCGGGAGAAGAAGGTTGAGGGATCTGACTTGTGGATGGATTGTTCCTTGCGGCGAGGAGTAGAGGGAGAGGAAGTAGATGAGATGTGTGTGGCTACACTTGTAGTTCTCTGCCTTGGGGATGGGGTTAGAGGCATTCGGCCACCTGCGGTCTTGGTAGAGAAGAGGCCATGATGGCTTTTGAGAGGGGTTGACACTGAGGCTGTAGCCATGTTGTTGAGATGTGTATGTGTTTGATCGAAAGGACAAATCAATGTTTCGATCAGGGTCTGCTGTTGAGCCGAGAATCAATCAAGATCTCGGGGGTTAGTAGTAGTTGTCGATTAAGCAATCAGAACTTGACGAGAAAGTATCTGTGCCTGGGTCCAGCAATTCAGTGATTATCTCAAGATTCTCAACTGAATGGATCCTGAGAAGAAGCTGTTGATAGAAAGTTGGGTTAGTAAGTCTCTCAGAGTCGCTGATATTGTTGGATGATTGGGTAACCGAGCGGTTTTTGTGGCACGGCAAGGCGATGCAGTCGGGGGGTCGACCAGATGTAGCAAATGCAAGTGTGATCTAATGGACTGTATGCTATGCACGCGCAAGAATGGATGTGTAGAGGAGGAAGACGTGGATTGAGGAAGCGGGAGGATGGTATAGTCGAGGAGAAAGAAGAATTGTTCATTCAGTCAGAAGTTCCAGTTGAAGTACTTCCCAAGTTGGTGGAGATGTCTGCCACGGCAACGGCGACCCATCACACACTATACCCTTTATGGCACTAGTAGCACCGTCGCCCCTGGCGGCGCGTCTTTACGTCAGCGCCAAGCTCCACTGTTATGGAGAAATATTAATCCGGTGCCGCTTCCGCCGCCCGTCTCACCTACAGCAACCTGAAACTTCCGCCGATCATTTTTTATCTTCACTCCCTTTTCTGCACGCCCCGTCTAAATGTCCTCGTCGTACCGTACGTGTCGACAGCTAGCAACGCTCTGATCTCTCAGACTGGCTCCATCCACTTGGATGAGCCTCCGGGCTTCTTCAGGCTCCTCCTTTGATTCCTATGAACTTGGCAAAAGCCATTAGACAAACCCTCTCACCCTAACCCGAACGAAGCCTTTCTCCGTAAACGCCGAGATTCCAGTGAATCTTATGATGGCCCAACCTTCGACACCACAACCATTCTTGCCTCAGAACTCTTCATTACCTGCGTCTGCGGCTTCGTGGACTTTTGGAACCTCTGCTCGAGCTCCGGGTTCTGGTGCCAACACTCCCACCGCCAACACCTACCTCATGCCTACCAGTCCGGCTAAGAACCCCACCAGCATGAACGACGGGCTCAAACCAAAGATCACCAAGACGACCGGACAGAAACCGGCTTGTCTGGTCAATGCATCAGTCACGTACTGTGGGAATGACCAGATCTACGCCTTTGGTGGCTTCGATCAATTCACTGATGAAGTCTACAATCACGTGCTCAGGCTAGATCTGAAGACGCTAAATTGGGCGCTAGTGGATAATTACGGAGATATTCCCGGGGTGCGGATGGGGCATTCAGCATCCCTCTACCAAGGCGACAAACTGCTCGTCTATGGTGGAGAAAATGAACACCGGGAGTATTTGTCGGATGTGGTCATACTTAACCTGAAAGACCATCACTGGACCCAACCCGATGTCCAGGGTCCCATCCCCAAAGGCAGAGCCAGACACGCTGCAGTCGTTTATGAGGACAAATTGTTCGTCATTGGAGGGCTGACAGGAGAGGCGAACTACATCCTCGATGATATATGCTATCTGGATCTGAAGACCTGGACGTGGTCCAAAACCTGGAGCTTTGTGCAAAGATTCGATCACTCCGCCTGGATATGGGGAGGTCGACTATGGGTGCTTGGGGGTTTGGGGGCTGACATGGAACGCCCTTCCGAGATTTGGTGGCTGGATCTCAAGGGCAGTCCTGCATTGAGTGGTTCAGGCAGGCAGTTTTCTACCATGGGCCGCATGTCCTCTGCCAGACATGATCCCTGGCTGCATCCCAGCCGCGCTGATCGAATCGATACATACACTGCCAATTCAGGCAGCGTCCACATTCGATCTACAAGGCGGGAGAAACCTGTTGCACCAGGGGCAATATCGTCTCTGAAATTTGTTTCTGGCCCGCACGTTCCCCTCCAGTCCTCGGGCACACATTTCCATGTTTGCTCCTCTGGCGCCTTGCTGGACTTTGTCACACCTTCATCTACCATTCGGCATAGTGAATGCAACTTGTCGTCTCTCGAGCTGGACTCGCTGAGGTGGCAAAGACTGGTCGAGGGTCCTGAGTTATTCCAACCAGGCTACAAATGGCATTACTGCACAATCAATGAGGACGGGACCAAGGTTTGGCTCCTGGGTTCACCTGGAGACGACTCTACTGGGTCCAATCAAGAGCTTCAACTTAGCGAAGTTTTAGCTGTCGATCTCAAACGGTATGGGTTGCTCGGAAACCTGGACTCCCCGTTTGCGTCTGAGCAAAATCGCATCCTAGCCTCCGAACGGCAGACAACGTATACAACCCCCGTGGGTGGTGTTGGGTCTGGTCTTGGTTCTGACCTGGCCATGACGTTCGACCAACCTCCCGAATCCGGTAGCATGAGCGACTTTATCATCACAGCGAATTACACCCCCACCGATGAGGACGACAACGTCTCAGAAGTTGATTCTCAACTGCGATTTTCTACCAACACGACTAGCAGTCAGGTCTTTGTCTCGGAAAACTCGGCTGTGTCTCCACCGATTCATGTCCACAAAATGATACTTCAAGCCCGCTGGCCACACTTCAAACGTCTCTATGCATCAAAAATGATCGAATACCAGACTTCTCGCTTACACATCCCGGAACCGTACTCGGTTGTGCGCGCTTTTCTATACTATCTGTACACCGATAGCATTGCCCCTCACCCTGTGTACTGCCGCGACCTCACGGATGTCGCTGGCATGCTCGTCATGGCCAACCTCTACGACATGCCAAAGCTCCGTCTTTTGTGCGTAAATCGCCTTTCGCGTGAGATTGATATTGAACACGCCGCCGTGATTTGGGAACGTGCAGGACGCACCGAGGAAGAGTGGCTCAAGCAACGCGCTGCCCGTTTCTGCATGATGAACTTTGGGCGAATCGTACGTACAGAGGGATTCAGGAGCCTGTCTCGGCAATCTCTTATGGAGCTTTGCGAGGTAGTTGGCACGGAGGGGAGAGTGGTTGACGGCGACGAGATGGACGACGCAGAAACGGCGTTCACTCTAGGTGGGGTCCTCAGTGGGAGGTATCGAAGACGGAGTCATCGACCCAGTGGGGAGGCGGACGAGACGGAAGGTGATGATGATGATGGGATGGATATGAATTGATCGCAGCATCCAGCCTTCCAAAATGACGCGGAGGAAGGGTTGATTCATACCAAAGAAAGCGGGATATGTGGTCATTGCCAGGCCACGGAGGAAAGAATGATGCTCCAAATTGCGCAAACGAGAAGAGAAAAGTAACTCCCAGGTTCGATCTTGTCCAGGTCGAAACTTTTGATTTTTTTTCTTTCTTCCAGCAACGGGTCTGCAGGGGCTTATTATAGCAGGGTGTACGGGAAGGGCTTACCAGGAAGGAAGGACGGCATGGCTGGAATCCACCAAAAAAAAAAAAAGAGAGAATTGTCCAAAACGGAGGAAACCCAAACAAGGAATGCACGAGCCAAAGGATGATGAACAGCACAAGCAAGCATAGCGAGGGTGTGATTTTTTTATTTTTTTTTGAAAATCTTTTTTCTCTCTCAGGGCAATGCGGGATAACGGACGGGGGTACACACGCACTTGCACGGATGGGAATGGGTCTACAACGTGGGCTGGTCTGGTTGGCGTGAATGAGCAATGGCTTCACTATGCTGTATATGTACCTTTCTACATACCCCACATACCTACTACCTACCTACCTATGAACCTACCTAGCTCCTAGCTCCTAGCTCCCAGCTCCTAGCTCCTAGCTCCCAATCTACCTACCCAGGTAAACAGGTATAGGTAGTTTGATTGATATGTGCTTCAAGTACATGACGCAACTATCATCGCCATGACTTGACTTGGACTTGCAGGACTTTACGCGTTAATATACCGACTGTACGGTAAAGGCACCATAGTGGGGATGCATGCTATAATCCGGCTAGGCAGCTAGATAAGCAAGGAAGCAAGTAGGAATGCTATATGGGTTGGTTGATTGATTGATAGGTTGGTTCATGGTATTGGTGGTAGTACCTCGTAGTAGTGGTCTCTGATCCACTCACTCCTTGGGGACCGTCTTTTTTTGTGTCGTGTCGCGTAGCGATCTATCTAGTACATTGTACAAATACAGCATCGAAGAGCCTGCCCGACGCCCGTCCGAGGAGAAGCCACACATACCAGAGGCTGAGCGTCCGCCACACTGGTTCGTTTTGTTCTGCCCTGCTCGGAATCCATCTTCGCCGATCCGGGCCAGGATGGGAGTTTTCACGCCCAGGCTTTTCATCCTCGCATGTGGACCGTACGCAGCGTCTGCCGACGCGTCCACTTTTCGAGTCGCCAAGTCAATCTTCTCCAATGAATCTCTTCATCTCGCGACAGGTTCTATCCGCTGTTTGAGTCCCAAAGTGCTCTGTCCAAGTACTGCGAAGCAGGTGCTGTCTTTGCGAGGCTTTCCAGGCTTTCTAGGTTTCGATGTTATGCTGGTGAGATTCCGTTACTAATTTTGTCAACCTATCTCTTCTTTCCTCCTGGTCTTGGTTTAACTTCTTCCGGCTGCACGCCATGCAGCATAATCTTATTTGGGGTCTGTGGTGTGTTCTTTTGGTAACCTTGACTCCAGTCGTAGCACACCGCATATGCAAACACGGTTCCTTGTCTATTGAACGCCGTTGCCGTGATCGGCGCTCCCACTGCCGGGTAGCCCTTGAGTCGATGCTTTGCATTGCCATCCCAAAAGTGGAAAGTCCCATCGCTGCCTGCTGTCGAAAACGTGCCATGGATAGGGTGGAATGAAATAGCATTGACAGCATAGACATTGGCGACGTCGCGATTGGGACCCGTGGTGGCCGGTGTGTCACGATGGCATTTGAAGCTGAAGTTGTTGTCGGCAGCTTTTTCTTCCACATATTGAATTGCACATCTGCCCTCGATGCTGCCCACCGCGAAGCCAGTAGCATCAGTGAAGCAACTAACCACTCTGGTCTGGAATTTCAGCGGTGACTGTACCGATTTGTAAAACTTCTCGGGGGAGTTGAGGTCGACAATATTGATGTATCTGTCGGCAGTGCCAATGACCAAAAGTTTGTTCTTCACATCCATGGTGTACACTCGCTCCTGGCATTGTAATGTTGCAACGGGGTTCGGGGTGCGCAGGTCCCAATATTTCACGGTCCGGTCCCACGAGCCGGTAATGAGGATAGATGAGTTATTGATGGTGGCGAATCGACACGCTCGCACGGGTTGTTCATGTGCGACTAGAGTCTGAGGCGTCATGTTTCCTGATCCCAGATCGAGAAGTCGGAAAGTCTTGTCGGCACCGCAGCCTGCGACTTTTTGTCCATCCTAAGAGTATTGTCAATATGTTCCTCCCAAGGCATCAACTCCTGGGTACGACGCACCTCGGACCATGCGCAACCCAGCACTGGGGCGTCGAAATCTATGGCGGCCTTGCCCTCGCTCTGCCCTTGCTCGTTCACTTGGTATATCCGCACTTTTTTGTCCCATGACGAGACAGCCAGGAAGTCGGCCTGAGGAGAGAATGCGAGTTGGGATGTGCTGTCCTCCGGCGGTTGGACCAAAGCAATGTCCTTGGACAGATCTCCGGTTGTGCTGGTGGTAGCAGCCGCTGCGGGCGACGATCCGAAGAGTGTAGACATGTTACCCAACAACGGCGCGAAGGGGCGAGAGCTTCAGAGCGGTTTGAGTAGAGGGCGTACAGTCAATAGGACATGAGCGAGAGAACTTGTATCGAGCCAGAGTCGGGCAGGTGGTAACAGGTACGAATAGGCTGGAATTGCAGTGCGGTGGTAGTCGGTCAACGCGTTTTACATATCATCTTGAAGACTCGAAACAGCGCGACCGCAGATTGTCGACAAGGCGTTTCCAGCGCCAAGGCTGGAGAACTGTGGTTGCGAGTCCATATTGGGCGGCATAATCACGCCATTATAAAAGATAGAAATCTTGTTTTAAAGCAGCGTCAGATACTTTGACCTCGGGGATATCTGGTTTTCAACGAAGACGGCGAGACCAAGAACAAACAAATCCCAACAACAATCATCTAGACTACTTGAGAACAGAGGCCACTCCCTTCTCCTGAAATATCCCCGCGGTCAATCATGTACAGCGCTGCGGAACGACCAGAGCTTCCGAACGACCATAAACCTCAGAACAGCCAAGTCTTGCTCTTGGGATGAGACGCTCTGGCGTGGAGGCTCTCAGCCCGGAGCGCAGGAAAGCTGTGGAGTGGTGTCGTGATTCTTGAGGCCTTAGACGTGATGTTTGGATGCCGCCTCAGTTATGGGTCAATGCCTACAACAGAGCGAAGTGTGAAGAACCCTTCCCAGTTGATGAGCATAATACTGTCAGCGGCAGTTCCAAGCCAAGCGGCCTTCGCAGCAATATGTCAGGACGGGGGAAGAATTCTCCGGCATAGAAGATTGGAGCAGACTCTACCCTAGCCTGTGTTGGCACTGCATCTACCGGCCGGCCTGACCGTCTGAGCTTTGTTCGCCCTTCACGCCTTATTACTCGGCTGGATCATCCCCTTGTTTCTGCTCTGGTTGGGCGTGCCTTGAAGCTGCTATTTGTATCACGACTTCGGTCTTGGCTCTGCTGGGGCTTGGAGCAAACGTGTCAGCAACAGATTGCTGGACCCTGGGCAGAATCAGAAAGGGCCGGGCAGACGCTTAGTCTATATTCATATACTTTCCAAGGCAGTGCAAGGGATCTATCTATCTGGTCACAGGGGCATGTAGCCTTGCGCTCGATGTTTATATATATATATATATATATATAAGTGTGTAAGTCCCACATGACTAACCTCCCATCTAGTCCAATGCCAACAGTTCTAGCCACACCCATACTTCTCTCGCCGCGATCGTCACAGTTCATTGAGAAGGGTCGTGGTCGCCGACTTTGACTTTGTGAGAACCATTCACAGACGCGGACGTTATGCGCAGCTTCTGAACTAGTCCCTCTCTCTCCAAGGTCAGCTCAACCTGGGGCCTCGCGGTGTAAGTGGAATAACTTGACGGATTGATTAGGCAAGGAAATCTATCTAGCACGCCTATGGATTTGTTGTGTGCCGCGGTGGAAAATATTTCGGCTAACCTACCCGATAAGGTCAGGGCCACACGCGGGTCAACCTCACATGCACCCCGTAATAGACTGGGGACTATTGATAGAGTGGTGGAACGGGGGTCACTTGGTAAGTTGGTGAGAGAGAATGGATCGAGGCTTGACCTTCCTTGTTCGGATTGGATTACCCATGTGTCCACCACTACAGGGTACATCATATGTACGGTACTTGGTATGGAGTCTCAGCGAAGCGAAACGCCTGGGCACCTGGTTACCTAGTCAGGGTGGTGGATCATGGGTTAATACCCACACCATTAGCCTAATCAGGAATTATTCACCACGGCAATTGATAGTCCGTGCATCTCGCTGGACCAAGCCGCAGTCGTTAGAGAGTTTGAGGCCCTCTTGGTTCTCAAGATAGCAAAAGGGCATGTGCACTAATTGCTTTCAATATTGCGCCGTCGCCTCACTTGCATTGTTCTTGACATGATGATTGTCCCCCGCACATTTTGTAAGAATTACACGACTTCATACGATATGTTTGCAGACGCCCTTCTCTTGGATCCGACACAACCGGCTTCAGTGGCTTCGACATCTCTCCGAAAGCGTACACCCATTGGAGGTTTCACCATTTGAACCAAACGTCGTGGTAGCATTGCCGCCGTCTGTGAACTGCCTAGATTGCGTGATAGTATCCATCTTCGTCCGGGCCAGCATACATGTCGTCGAAATCCTCGTGATACCCGCCCTCGTCCTCTTCATCATATTCATCGCCTTCGTACTGCCCCTGGTCTTCCTCTTCCTCCTCTTCTTCCTCCTCTTCCCCCAAATTCGCGGGTTGACCTTGGCCACCGTGAAGTGGGGGTTGGGCAACTCGAGATATGGGTTGGGCAATGTTAGAAGTCGGATGGGCAGCTGGAGAAGTTGGATGGGCCATTCGAGAAGTCGGATGGGCCGTTTGAGAGGATGAGGAGGGGCCGTGGCTCTGGCCACCGTGCGCAATGGCTGCTTGTAGAAGTTGCTGCTCGTAAGCGAGGTTGAGTTTGTCCTGGGTAGTGAGCGGCGGCAGATCCGGAATCCCGTGCGCTGCCATGAGCTGTCTGGCCTCTCTGTCGAATCGTGGTTGATCGGAGGGATCTCGAGGAAGGGCAGGAGGCTTCAGACCTTGGGCCTCGAGCACGCTCGCGAGGTGTTGGTTTACGGCATGCTGCGCCTGCTCCTCCTGCTCTCTCTGCGCCTGTTCTTCTGGCGTCTCGTCATCGCCCAGGCCTTCCTCCGGGTCAAAGTCGAGGAGACCTTGGGCAGGACCCCGGCCGCCGCCTGCCACCGTTTGCGGTCTCTGTAACCCCTTTGGGGACACTGAAAAGGATAGGAACGTCCCAATGATAGTTCCCCCGTCTCGAAGCGTTCTGGGCTCTCCCTGTCCTCTCAGGCCCGAGTACGCCACTCCGGAGAAATGACCACTGCTTTCGAATTTTATCGAGTGTGCTGTAAAGAGCAGATTGGTCGTCGAAACCGGAGAAGTGCCTGTGAATATCTTGGTCGGAGCTGGTTTTTGCAGCTTGTTCGTTTTGGGTACCTGTTGGCTATAAGTGATGGTCCAGCGAGCGTCCGGCGGCGTCAAGGATGGGGGAGGGGTTGGGGTCTGTGGAGGGGGCGGGAAAGCCTGGATTTTTGGCGGAGGCATTGTGCAGGGTGAACAATACTATGTGAATGTGATAGGGAACGCGAAATATGAATAAGACAGATCGAAGAGGCGCTTCGAAATTGGTCGTCAGTTTGGAAGAGCGCAGTAAATCTCGAGAAGACGAGGAGCGTTTATAGTCGTATCTAACGGCCCTTTCTGAGTCCGATTGTCGAAGGATCAGATATTTTATTTAGCTCTGTATGTACGTGTCGTTGGTGAGAGCATAGCCAGATTTGATAGGCCTCCACTAGACGCTCAGCACGACATCCCTGCAGCTTCGAGATGGCTTGGGCTGACTGCGATTGCCGACGGGAACAGCGAAGGGTCGTCCTGAATATTCGTAGATAGACTGCCGTGGTTTCTAACGTGGACCAGATCGAGAAGTGGATGGATAAGACGCCATCTCACGGGAACTCGCAAAGGCGGGACAGTAATCACCGCTGAATTGCCAACAGGAGTAGAGGCTTATAGGCCTCTCTATAGAGGTACGTGGTGGATATTATTGGCAGTACCCATTGACCTTTCTGGGTCAATCCCTCTCTTCTTCAGTAGAAATTGACTTTGGACCCGGGCTGCCATACGTCGATTCCGCTCAGGTTCTGGATGCCTGAGGAAAGAACGGACAGAACCAGACTCGGCAGCACCTCTCTCCGGCTGCCCTTCTCATGTCTGACCCACTTCCTCTCAAGGGCTTTCGACTTGGACTTGAGGCTGATCACCCCACATGCTGACTGATACCACCTCAACCGGTCGATCCAGTGGTACTAACATCGGGGCTAAAAAGAAGGATAAGACAACACCCTTTTCGGTGGCGCAGTCCAACATAATGGTTGACTAAATTTTCATCGCGGTCTGGGCCCCAGATAGGCATCCCAGGACCGCAACCCACATATACCTCCTGCTCTCGCAATACAACGCCATGACATATTCGGGCAGAGCTCGTAGGGAACTAGAAAAGGTGCCATCTAAGGCTTCGGTGGCTGAGTCAGGTCAGCCTTGTCAGCCTAACAAAGTTCCTCATACTCTCCACGTCCCTTACAAAGAAGTGTTCACTTTTGATATGTAATCCCCACCAATGTCAAACCACAAGTTGATCTCACGGGGAGAGAGGTGGGTAGATGCAGCCGTCAAGCGATAACATCGACGTATATACACGTCCATCCTACATGCTGTCTCCACAGTCGTACAATCGGTAACCGTCAATCATCATTCTTGGCGGAGGACGGGGATGGACCTTGTAATTGTGTTGGAATACGAGTAGCTGGGTCACTATCAAATTTCTCTCACTAGAAAGGGCTCTGATCCGTGGATGATGGTCCCCCACACAGAGGCAGTGATCGGTGTCAAACGAAGCGGCCAAATGTACGCGATGCAACGGATATAGCCACATCTAGTATGATGGAATTGGATAGGAGGAGTATCTAAGTCCGAATATCGTAAGAATAGGTAGATAAAGCCGTTGACAAGTCTGGAACTTGCGGCCGATCGCGACAGGTACCGAGTGTGGGAGTGAGCCAATCAGCATAGGGCACTCGCAGCATCGTGAGCTCCCCGCTTTTTGACCCCCTAAAGAAGACTTGGCATTGTGGAGATCGTGATACCTCGTGATGCGCCTGGAATGGAACATAGGAGGTATAATAGTCGCCTTCAATGCTCAGCCCTAGATCTCGGTGGCGCGGAGAGTCCCAGGTAAGCACTCTACCTACCAGACCCGCTGAAGAATCTTACGAGGCAGAATAACGAGGTAGACGAGAATGATGGTAATCCCTTTGCGCCCAGCTACCGCTCACAATTCAGTCTGTTGGAGGTAAACAGTGATTGAATGATGTGAGCTGTTCGAAAGTCAAGTAGCGAGAGGGATATAGAGTGCGAAGGCGGACTCAATTCGAAAGAGACCACAAAACAGATTGCTCGCAGCGAGAACCCAACAGGGCATACCTTGCAACGTGTCTTCATTTCTGCTCGTGCCACATCCATCATCTCTTCCGTTCTATCAATACAAAACCTTCGATTTGCCGACAAATGCCTCCATGTTTCGAAAGATTTTCGCCATGACGTGTCTACCTTCTTTCTCGTATAGTGCTGGCGTTTGTCTCGACTGCACGTAGCAAAGCTCTATTCTTCCCAGCTCAAGACGTCGGTATCGTTACCTGCGCGACTCCATCAACGACCTTGGCTACCGCCGCGTCCTCTCCGACATCAGCAACCCCATTAGCCAGCTCTTTTCCTTCCTGGCCCCCTTTCGCGCTCTTCTCAACGCCTCCAGCCGCAGCCGCAGCCGCTACCTTTTGAGCTGCTTTCTTAGCCTTGACCTTCTCCTTCTGGGCGGCTTTCTTCGCAGCAACCTCTGCCTCTTCCTTCTTTTTCTTCTCTCTTTCCGCCTGATTGCCACCGAAATAGTCTCGCCATTCGTCGGCCTTTTTCTCGTCAATTCTTGTAAAGAGATACTCAGCCTTGCCGATCTTGTGCCCCGGCTTGATGTAGACAGGAAGCCACCCGTTGGCAACGTCTTCCTCGGAAGGGATCTCCAAGAATGGGCGGTCGAGTTGTTTCCGTATCGAAGCACAAGTAGCAGGAAGATATGGTTCGAAGATGGCGGAGCAGAGGTAGATGAGGTTTACCACAGTGCCCACAACTGCAGCCGCAAGAGTGGGATCGCTCCCAATAAGCGAGTTGTCCAGTCGGTGCGCCTGGATCAAGCCGTTTCCAGCCTCCGCAATCTTCATGGCGACAAGGAGACCGTTACGAAGGTGCACCGCCTCCATTTCTGCGAGATACTGCTTGACAAGCTCCGTAATCTCAGCCAGGTGTTCCTTAAAGGACGAAGGTAAGTTGTTGGGATCAAATTCCGGTATAACCCCAGAGTAGGCCTTTGGGGAATTGACCAATTTAATGACCCTGTTGACAAAATTCCCGAGTTTAGCAAGTAGCTCCGAATTATTGCCATCGATGAATGACCGCCACTCAAACTGCGTGTCGCCTGATTCCGGTCGGTTTTTGAGCAGATAATATCGCCAAACATCCGGAGGGACACCGGTTTCTTTTGCGTTGTTTCCAAAGACACCAATACCACGGCTCTTGCTGAACTTGCCATTCTCATAATTGAGGTATTCGGTTGACGAAAGGTGGTGTAGCATGGTCCAGTCCTCCCCCGTCCCCATCTGGCACCCAGGGAATACGACAGAATGGAAGGGCACGTTGTCCTTTCCCATGAATTGATATAATTGGACTTGGTCTGGATTCTTCCACCATTTTTCCCACTCATCTGTGTAGTTGGCAGTGATCGATGGGTAGCCAATACAAGCCTCAAACCAGACGTAAAAGACCTTGTGCTCGTAGCCAGGAAGGGGAACAGGCACGCCCCAAGCCAGATCTCGAGTGATGCCTCTCTCTTTCAGACCTTGTTTCAACCATGACTCCGTGATGACTTTGGCACTCCGTGACCACCGGCCAATCTTAATGGACCGTTTCGAAAACTCTTCGATCCGGCTTTGCAGCTCATCCAGTCGCAGGTAGGTATGTTTCGTCTCCCTCGTCACGGGAGTTGCCCCATCGACCTTGCAGCGGGGATTAATCAAGTCTAGCGGATCTAAGAGACTCCCACACTTGTCGCACTGGTCGCCGCGAGCATCGTCGTATCCGCACTTTGGGCATGTGCCTTCGACAAATCGATCTGCCAGAAATTTTCCGTGCTTCTCGCAGTATGGTTGACTGTTTATGTGTTCAGTCAAATGGCCATTGGCGTGAAGTTTCAGGAAGATATCCTGGGAGATGTCGGTGTGTTGCTTGGTAGGAGTCCGTCCAAAAATGTCGAAACCCAATTCGAACCATTCGTAGATTTCGGTGTGAATCTTGTTGTATTTTGTGCACAGCTCTTCTGGTGAAACTCCCTCCTCTAGCGCCTTTGTCTCCGTGGCGGTGCCGTACTCGTCAGTCCCGCAGACGAAAAGAGTCGGTCGTCCACGGGCTTTGTTATACCGGGCAAACACATCGGCGCTAAGCACGCTACCGACGATGTTGCCCAGATGAGGAACCTAGAGGAAGGAAGTTAGTCGCTGTCCTGGGCGCAATATCTCGATCGACTTACATTGTTAACATAGGGCAGAGCGGAGGTGACAAGAATGTTTCGCTTGCCGTCTTGGGGGAGGATCTTTTCGGAGCCCATTGTGGGCCAAGATAGGTTGATCGAGGGGGAACAGGAGTGACGCAAGCGATTCTGAAAGACTTTGACGAGACGAGGCACAATATAAACCTACAGACACCCTGGTTGTGCTCTGCGTTGAGTTAATTCGGAAAAGAGACGCAGGATGGTGACTGGGAGGGAGAAAAGAGTCACCAAATCCCCCACCGCCGCAGTAACAGCAGCGCAAGTGGATGCCAAGGCGCTAAGATTGATGCTTATTTTTAAGGCTCTTGGGCTCATACTAAGTCGTTGTGCGCCCTTTGACTTCTTCATTCTCTCATCTGCTTCCTCCAAGTTCCTGCTTATTGTCCAAGTCACGCGACTTCTTCTGGTGCAGAGCCGCTTCCTTCTAGAACCTTCTCGAAGACGCTGAAAAGACATTAAGCAGTTATTCGTGATTCGCCATGGCCACCGACCCATTCGATGACCTCCTCGAGCTCGAGAATGACTATTATCAGGAAGGTTATGATGCCGGTGTGGCTGATAGCACCTACGCCGGCATGATCGAAGGTAAAGTCTTTGGAATCGAGAAAGGATACGAAAAAGCTCTGGAATTGGGCAAACTACACGGCCGTGCTCTTGTTTGGCGAGAACGATCATCTCTTTCCGAGGAAGTGGTAAAGATGGACAATGCCAAATCGGAAATCCTTGACTCCTCAAGACTGGGAGAAGTCGTCAATAGGCTTTCACAGCTATCCGACAACACCCGTTTCCGAAGGCACATAGACGGCCTGTGCACTTCTTCCGACGGCTCTACGATTGTAAAAGACAACTCAGACGATGCGGTTACCGAGTTTGACGACCGGATTGCAAGGTCAAAGGCAAAGGCTAAGGTCATTGCGAATATTGTGGGCGAATCACTCAACTCAACCCCGGCCTCGAATCTAGGCATTGAGGATGCTACCGGCTTGCAAGCTCGACATTGAGAACGAATGGTCTAGCTCACTGTGGATTCGAGACCTAGCTCGGAATGGAGGTCGTCAACCTCTCGGACGATGTCTTGAGTCCTGTGCAGATACCAGTGCGACCTGCATCGGGCGGCAGTTGTACCCCGGTGGCCTTCTGGCAGGCTTCTCCGCAAACTGCCGCCACTTTCGCTGTTCAGCTAAGCCCGTTGCCGTTTAGGCTTCACTAGTGGATATGCAACGACGATCCGCCACACTCCTTTCCGGTTTTCTCCCTCAAATCCAGAAACGACTTGCGGGGTTGTCGTCAGTTTCCTCAGACCGTTTATGGCTATGGTACCACCAGAATGTTTACCAAGTAGCTATGACGGTTATGCAAACATTCGTTCTCCGCATCAGTGGACTTGGCTGACGATGGATGTCTGGTATACCCCGCAGGCGACAGGATGGATACAAAGCCTGCAACCGCTGCATTTCATCTACGACTCCTCCCTCATCCTCAGAATACGTGTCGCACAATGAAGGCAATCACTGGATTCTTCTCTCTGGCCTTGGCCGCTGTGGCCGTGGCTCAAATTGAGCCATCAGGGGTAACAAGACCAATCGTTCAAGACTGTGGGTTCAATGGTACTGTAGTCTGTGTGAACAAATATGTGAGTGTCTTTCTGTGCTACTCACGGGGCTGTGGCTCATTGGAACTAGGCCGCCGTATTGCCTTACCACTTTAACCGGTCTATCTCCAACAACAATGCCGACTACGACTTCCGAAACACAAGCGTGGGAAATGCTTCGACGTTTGACCTCCTCGGCGGAGCAGATTTCGTGGTCTTTGACCAAGAGCGTGGTTTGCAGTACCTAGGATCGAACCCAAGCTATCAGTTCATGTTTGCAGTCTCCAGTGCTGTTCACGAAGCTCCCGTCTATGCTCCCGAGCAGAATCTTTTGTTCATCTCTCAATTGGCTCCCCCTCCCGGCTATCTGCCACAGCTCGTCGTAAACTTGAATGACGATCCGCCAACGTTGAGCGAGTACCTACCAGATCCACCGATCTATGCCCCGAATGGCGGCACCTTCCGCGATGGTCTTATAGTTTTTGGCGCGAGCGGAGGAAATGATAGTATCGGCGGAGGAGAGCAGAGAGCCTCCCTTCGAACGGTGGACCCTGCCACGAATGCCTCCACTGTGCTCTTGAATAACTACTTTGGATTCTACTTCAACACGATAGATGACTTGGCTGTCCATCCGGTCACGGGGGACATCTTCTTTACCGATCCCCAGTACAGTTGGTTCAATGCTTTGACAGACACCGCCCCGCAGTTACCGACTGCCAGTTATCGTTTCAATCCAAGCACGGGGGCCACATTCCTCATCGATGATACCTTGGAGCAACCCAACGGCATCGCATTCTCTCCAGACGGCGATACACTGTACATCTCCGACACAGGCGCCGTGTCGGGAACCATCGATGGTCGGCTCGGCAGCCACGGTACTACCTTTAACACCACAGGGAAACGTAATATCTATGCTTGGGATGTGTCAAACAACGGCACCCGATTCACCAATAAGCGTGCCTTTTATCTTGCACAGGACTGGGTGCCAGATGGATTGAAGGTGTCGCAAGAGGGGCTTGTGCTCACCGGTTCGGGCCACGGTGTCGATATCCTAGACGACGTCGGCCAGCTTCTCATCCGAATTCAGACAAACTACACGGTCCAGAATTTCGCCTGGACGGGAGAGAATCTTACCACCTTGTGGCTCATGGGAAACAATGGCATCAGCAAGGTTGAGTGGAACATCACGGGGCAGAGACTGGACTAACTTTAGTCGGGGCTGGCCTCGCGACAATTTTCCACCGGCTCGACGCATTCCGGGGCAACAAGTATTCATGTACATATGCCATGGTGTCAATCCGAAACCCTCAAATATCTTATTTGGCCGCATCCGGCGAGGAAAGTAACAACGGATGTGGGTACAATTACGAATACAACGCGGTCAATATTTCTTCCCATCTTAGAGGAGACATATTGAAGGACCTCTGTAAGATCCATCCTGTATTTGGGCGCGCTTTCCCTCAGGTATTCATGTACAAGCCTTTATAGATCGCTCGCCGTGTAGCTCCCGGTGTAACGTAGACAGTCTATACTCGCAGCGTTGATTGATCGGTACCACCTTTCCTTTCCTGCCACATTGCCATCCACATTTGAGATATGGCTGTCAAAGGCGCCATGGCAGGACACGAGGAGGAGATAGAGAGATGGGAACACTCGGAAATGAAGAGGAGTATGATATGGGCATGCACCGCGATTGCACAATCACAAGGAAAGTCGTAGATCTATGATGGAATTAGGTAGAACAAGGCCTTTTCTTTTTTGATACAACACGCACGTCCCCTTCCCCCTCCTCAAATCCCCTATTTGGGCCCCTCGATCAGCACCTTGATGGCCTTGCCGGCCTTGACGTCCTCAAAGGCCTGCTCGGCGTCGTCAAAGTTGACTTTCCGGCTGATCAGCTTCTTGACGTCGATCTTGCCGCTGCTGGCGAGGTCGACGGCCATGGCGTAGTCGCCGGGCCCGTATCTGAAGCTGCCCTTCACGGTGAGTTCTTTGATGCACGCCGCCATGATCGGGAACGTCATCTCGTCCCGGCCCATCCCGCCTTGCACGTAGCTGCCACCCATGCGGAGGACGTGGATCGCCGTCTGCACGCTGGGTTCTGCGCCGCTGGCGTCGATGGCCACGTCGGCGCCCGCGGGCAGGTCGTTCTCGTCCTTGAGGCGCTGTGCGTTGTCCGCCGCGGAGACTTTGGAGGG
Source organism: Fonsecaea pedrosoi CBS 271.37 (assembly GCF_000835455.1). Classification (NCBI taxonomy): domain Eukaryota; kingdom Fungi; phylum Ascomycota; class Eurotiomycetes; order Chaetothyriales; family Herpotrichiellaceae; genus Fonsecaea; species Fonsecaea pedrosoi. The sequence continues at coordinate 1,118,313 of NW_013550613.1, read as the reverse complement.
GACAAACGTCGATGTCGCGGCGAAGGACTTGGCGAACTCGAGTCGCTCCGTGTTGATGTCCACGGCCACAACCTTGGTGGCACCCAGCGCCTTCGCGACGGCACAGCAGAGAAGTCCGACGGGGCCGGCACCGAAGACAACCACCGAGTCACCCTGCTTGACACCCGACTGCTTGGTAATGTGGACTCCCACGGCCAGGGGCTCCATCAGTGCGCCCTCTTCTAACGTCATGTTGTCGGGCAATTTATAGCAGAAATCCTCTGGGAGAATGTAGTATTTTGCCAGCGTGCCATCGTACGGCGGGGTCGCCGCAAACGCCATGTCCGGGCACAGGTTGTATTTCCCTTCCTTGCACCGCACGCAGTACCGGCAGGGAATCCCGGGCTCCATGGCGACGCGATCGCCCTTTTTCAAGCTCTTGACGCCGGACCCGACCTCGAGCACCGTGCCTGCGGACTCGTGGCCCAGAACCATGGGCTCATTGACCACGAAATGTCCGATTCTGCCATGTTGCCAATAGTGGACGTCTGAGCCACAGATGCCGGTGTAGTTGACTTGGAGGAGGACGTCCCGGGACCCTGTAAGCTTTGGTATGGGCCTATCTTCAAAGCACACATTTTTGATTCCGCGGAGGACGAAAGAGTTGTTCTCCTGCGTCTAGTCAATCTTTTGGCTACAAAACACACAACAGGGGTGGTGGCCTACCTTCGTTTGCGTTTCTGTGGCCATGTTCTAGAGAGGTATGTGAAATGTAAACAGGGAGCACGGGTCAGCTACAAGTAACTGCGGGCGCAAGATATAGAGAGAAGACTTTCACGGGTGGAAGATCTGGAAATTGTTGCTATGTGAGATCAGCTATAAAGGCGGGGGTTGTTGAACCTGCGGACCGTCTTCCACTGTAAGTAAGAGTCCTCATACCAGCGGCGGTCCATCTCAAATGACACGCAGGTAAAACACCACCGGAGGGAGCACACGAAGCCGCAATGGCTGAGAGATCGAGAAATTTAGCCTAAAGACGGCGAACTCAACAGAACTGTGCCACGGTGCGGGGCAGGAACTTTTATGATGATGACGAACTCCGAGGCGGGCCATTGCTCGCCGACTTGGAAGGGCATCGGCCTAGAAATATCCCGAACCACGACACCAACTAGGCTCAATGACCTTCCTCGACCTGGACAATCTTGTCGCAGTTGAGCAGTCCTAGAGGGTCGAATGCTTGCTTGAGCTGGATTCCAAGATTAGTTTCGACACATCTGATAAAATCCAGATTGGCTGGGATCTAACCTTGCGCATCGCATCAACAGTTTCCTCTCCCAGCTCTTCGCGGAGATACTCCCGCTTCTTCAGCCCAACACCATGTTCACCCGTCACGGTACCCTCCATGGCGATGGCACGTCGGATCATCTGATGAACCAACCCTTCTGCAATCTTCTTCTCGGAGTCATTATAGAGGAGAATGGCTAGCAAAAGTCAGCTCTTGTAGCAACCGGCGCAGTGCAGTGTTTCTCACTGTGGAAGTTCCCGTCTCCTACATGGCCACAAATACCCCCGATCAAGCCGCTCTTGGCTACATCGTCGTGGGTTTCCTGAATGATGTCTGCTAGTCTGCTGATAGGGACAGCCTGGTCCGTGTCAGTCTTACCCCAGAAGTGTGGACAGCGTATAACTTACCACATCGGTGGTCCAAACATGGTCGCTGCTGTTTTTCCGCATCGCCATGACACTCCACAGGGCCTCTTTCCTTGCACTCCAGAGTTCTGCAGCCTCGTCGTCGTTCTTTGCGAACTCGAAACTCTGGTTGTGGGTTGCTTTGGCAATGTTCCGAACGATCTTGATTTGTTCTTTGACGCCATCCGTTGTCCCGGCAAACTTGAAGAAGAGAGTGGGAGCTTCCTGCCATGGCCTACTGGTCATTCCACTTTTGTTGATGCAGCGCATTTGCACATCATCCAGAATCTCCATCCCGGCAAGCTGGATACCGTCCCCTACAACTCTCGCAACACATTCCGCCGCGGCGTGGATGGTGGGAAAAGTCGCAACGGCAACGGACTGGCTTTTAGGGAGAACCGTGATCTTCAAAGTGGCTTCCGTGACAATACCCAGTGTGCCTTCGCTGCCGATGAACATCTGAGTGAGGTTGTAGCCTGCGCTTGATTTGCGGGGTCTCCTTCGTGTCTTGATGATGGTCCCGTCGGCGAGGACGACGGTCAGAGAGACGACCCAGTCGCGCATTGTGCCATACCTGTAAGCATTTGTTCCTGAGCAGCCCGTGCCTACCATGCCCCCAATCTTTGCTCCTGGGCCTGGGTCCGGCGGGAAAAACATGCCGTGCCCTTTGAGTTCTTCATTGAGGTCTTCCCAGCCAAGAGCGGGTTGTACCACGATATCCAAATCTTGAGGTCGGAAGTCCAATATCTTATCCATTCTTGCCATGTCAATGCATATTCCTCCTCGTGTGGGTGCAAAGTGGCCTTCGAGACTGGTACCGCCAGAGAGCGCCGTAACGGGAATTCTTCGTTCGTGACACACTTTCATGATCTTGGACACTTCTTCGGTGGTGGCAGGGTATACAATAGCAAACGGTCTTTCATTGGGCTTCGTTGTGTAAGAGGACCATTCTGAACCTGAATGCGAATCGAGATCGTCGGGAACCGTCGAGACATTATCCTTGCCCACGATTTGGGCAAAATCGACCCAAGCGGCCTGTAGGTTGGAGGCTCTTGTATCGTGTTGAGGCGGCTGTGCTTTAGACAGAGGGGTTGTGGAAGAGGCGTCGAGCGGTCGTTCGCCCCTCTTCCCTAGGTAGAAAGCTGCGGCCGCGACAGACAGAATCACTTGTGCTGTTAGCGAAGAAGAGAGACGGGCGAGAGGTGAGACAAATACCGAAACTGAGACTGAGTGTCCTGCCCCCAGCACCTCCTCCCCGACCGCTGGCAGCCCTTATATATTGTTCCTCTGAAGCTCTTTCGCGTTTCAATCGGTCTGCAGTGCTCTGATACAGCTGTCCTCGAAAGGACAAGTTTTCTTTCGCATCACCAGGGCCTTTGTCTTCGAACTTTGCAGGCGAGCTGTGGAACGGCCTCGTAGTCCAGGGAGCAAAGCAGGAGGTCCTCTCTCGCTCGGCGCATCGCAGGAGGGAGCCGACTGGACGACTGAGGCGGGCGATTGACTTCATCGTGGATGCGCAGTCGAAGTGAATCAATGGATGTCTGCTGCTGGTTCCTAACGCATTTTCGAAGGCATGTCTACAGATATAAAGATACAACGCAGCTCACCGTCAAGGAGAACGCAGCGATGCAACAATCGAGGGCCGGTATGAATTGCGGAGAAGTTGATGGGAGGAGAGCGAGGCACCGCTTAGCCACGCTTAGTTGACTGCCGTTTTCGATGGATTCGACGATGTTTCCCCGAAGCCACGGCTCCCCAGAATTTGAGAAGTCCGTGCCCCCCTTACCAAGCACCACGAGCATCACCAGCGCCAAATCATAAGCTTCATTCCTAGGTCATCCCGTGCCCCTTTGCTGCTTTTGTTTAGGCGGCGGCACGCTTAACACACAAGTCCGCCGCCAACGCCTAAGCACTACTCTGTGTATCCTCCCAACTTTCGGAATGTTCGCATTCTCCCCGTCCATTATGAGGGGACAACTATAGCTGAACAGTCGCAGATACAACATCGGCACAGTCCCCTGACTAAACATCTCGGGCGAGCGCAGAGATGGTCGATCGGATTTAAGGCTGCACGATGCTACGACCAGGAAGTCGTCGTGCTAGGAAATGCTTATCAGTTTGACCACGAAATCCCGCATTCCGCATTCCGCATTCCGAGCATCCCAAGCCTTACTCCTACCTGTCATTCTGTACCTCCCTGTGCGATGAGAGAAAGTCACGCCATTTCTGCAAGACTTGGAGCAAGACTTTTTGATGCAAATACCAAGTCCACTGACGATACGGGCATGGTTACCGAGGATCCTGCTCATTCTCTGACAGAATATCTTGTGGCGTGTAGAAAATCCGGTACGGCTATTGGGTCAGATCAGAAGTCAACAAGTCAGAAGTGTGTGCCGGGCTTGGACCTGCTTGGAGCATCAAGGATTTGCTGCTCAGAGGTCATTACCCGGATACGATGCCCGAGATGTGTGTGTGGAGGTCGAGTGCCAAACTCCGTGCATCTGAAGGAATTTCCCGTAATCGCAAGGTTGCATGCGAAGTACACTTCGACGCATAGCCTGTCATCCTTCTACTTCCTCAGCCTCATTGTTGCTGCGTCTGGGTCTGTTGTATGCACCACTCCTTCTCTTTCCAGTCTGATAGCTTTCCGAGGTGGTGATGGCCTTTTCTCCCACAAAATGTTCGCCGTCCCACTCGGTCCTGCATAATGGACATCTCGAGGATCGGTGTATTCGAAAGAAATTCTGGGTACATATATCATGTATTCGGCAAGGGCATTCACGTTGAGGGCACCGTTGGCCCTGGGCAGTTGAGAAATGTGTCAGCTCTCGTGAATAGGCGGAAATTGAAAAGAACGTGCTGCATGATATCTTACCACCGTGATGATCTCCTTGCAAGCATGGCAGAACTTGATCTTCTCTTTCTGATTGCCGTCCTCGTCTTCGTCGTTGTAGGTGTCCACCAGCCAGCCTTTGAGTTCCATCAAGGCACGAGGACTCAAGCTGTAAAACCCAGCCCGGCTCTTTTCTAGCCACCCTTCGCTCTGCATTCGGTGCAGCATATTCTCAGCATCCTTAGCACCGAGCATACCAGCAGATGACTGTGCCCCGTTTTCATTCTCTTCAGACGCCTGGCGGCGGAGAGGGGTGCGCCCAACCTGAATCGCATCGATGCCGCTTATACACATGGCTTCTCTTTTGCCCCTGTTGTTCTGTCCATCAAACATTGCATCGAGTAGCTTTTTCACGTAGACAATTTCGTCGGCTGTGTATGTCGTGGCGAGCTGAGTGAGAGGATCGCTCGTAGCGTTCACCAGCGCATACACTCTTTCGCGGGTCTGCTGGTGGAAGGTACTTCTGATCTCGAGGTCAAGAGGGGATAGTCTGCGATTTGCTTCTGCAATGTAGTCGTTCAAGTCTTCGACCGTGACATCTTGAGGCAGGACTTCGCGTTTCTCTTGAAATGACGAGCATGCTGCAATGATGGGTTTGGCCGTCTCAAGGGTTAGGACGCTGCGGGCAAGAAATGCCTGTAGGAATGCTTTATTGGCATCGCTGTAGCCAGCATTGCCTCCGAGGCTCTCCATTTGAGGGACAGCAGTCTCCAAGGATCGTGACAAGGTGTTCGGATTGTGGTGAGGATACGAATCGTTGGTCTTAGGTGGGGGAATTTACCACTTTACGCGTGTTCTGACCGGACGCGTCGTGCGCCGAGCCGTCACCGACTGCCTCTAGAACTCCTACCATCGACTACACAGCTCTCATTCCCATCCACAGTGGCGTCGTTCCCCAATAACCACGGAGTGCTGCACAAGCATGCTGGGCATTTTAATGATCATTCGAGATATGCATGCTCATGGTCTATTATCTATCAAAGCTCAACCACCCTCAGAAGGGCGGAATCGCTGAAGAATGGAGTGTGTATATACAGTATATCCCGCTTCGGTCAATTCATCTCATTCCCTGGCTTCCTCGAGGCAATGACCTCCTCCGTCGTCTTCGTAATGATCTCAAACGCCGCCCTCACATACTTCTCTTCTCCATGCGGATTGCCACTGACGACGCGCATGAAGGATTTGCCCGCGGTGCTGCTGCAGGTGATGAAAATCTGGCCACGCTCGTTGATCAGATCTCCAATGTGCCTCGTCACCTCATTCGCATCCTGTTCTTTTTGTTGGTTCGCTGCCGTCTGTGGCAAAAAATCGGCATTCGTCTCCGCCGTATTCGCCTGCTCTGCCAGGGCAGAGGGTTTGACTCGAAAACAGACCAAACCAAATCTCGGCTCAGCGACCAGCTCGAACAGGTCACTCCTCCCTCGGACAAGGTCAGCAAAGACCTCACCTCTCTCCACCGACTTTCTGATATGCTCCCTCATCCCTTCTAGGCCATAACTCCGCATGACAAACCAGATCTTCAGAGCTCGAAATCTTCTCCCCAGTGGGATTTGCCAGTCTCGATAGTCCGTGACCAGACCACTGTCCGAGTGTTTGTTCGTATAATAGGCGGCAGATATGGACAATGCACGCGTCAAATGGTTCCTGTTCTTGACAAACAGACAGGAGGCGTCAAAGTTGACTAGAAGCCATTTGTGCATGTTCATATTGAACGAGTCGGCGATGATCATTTGTGGAGAGTACTTGGAGGAGAATTCGGGTCGGATCAAGGCCGCTCCAGCGTAGGCCGCATCAATGTGAACCCAGATGCCTGGGTTGGCTTTCAGGACTGGCGCGAGACCCGCAAAGTCGTCAACGGCACATGTCGAGGTTGTGCCCAGCGTCAGGGTGATGTAGTAGGGTTCGAGACCTTCAGCCTTGCATTGCTCCAGGACAGCTTCCAGCTCTTCCCTCTGCAATGACAACTCATTCTCAAGCTTAGTCGGAATAGACTTGTACCGCGTTCCAGCGATCAAAGCACCCTTTTGCGTCGAAGAATGGGCTTGATCACTCGACAAGGCCACCAGCCGACCTCTCAAGAAGGCAATGCGGTCTTCTCTCTCTGGCGACCCAGGTTTCAGGCCTTCTGCGTCACACTTGTTATGCAAATACCTCTCCCTCGCAGCGACCATGCAAGTCACTATCGCCTCACTGGCACTCCCTTGAATAGTGCCTCCGCCGCCGCTGGCACCCGTGCTGAGAAATTCCTCGGGCAGTTGAAGAGCCCGAGCCAACCAGTCCATCACCACGGTTTCCAGCTCCGTGCACGCAGGGCTGCACAACCAATTGAATGCCGGCGCCGTGAATGCGGCAGAGTACATCTCCCCGAGCATGGACGGGTAGGTGACACCAGCCGGGAAGAAGGCCATGAAGTTGGGTGATTGCCAGTGAGTGATACCGGGCACAATTTTCGACGCAATATCTGACTGGATTTCGGACCATGATTCCGGCTTTTCTGGTGCTGACGATGGCAGCTGTGGTGCGAGGTATCCTGGCTTGATCGTCGGCAGCACAGGGTAGTTGGGAAGCTCTTGATTGTAGGCAATGACTAGAGGGGAGAGCAACGTGTTAGTCGTGGATTTCTTTTCTTTTCGTTCGGGACAGAAGAATAGTCTCGTGGGGAAATCCTCTGGATTGGAAACATACTCTCTTCAATAGCTGCGTGGGCAGCTTTCCGGAATTGATCAGCGTCCATGTCTACACTCTTGGAGAAACAAAACCCTCTATATGGTGGTATCCTCGAAAGATTCAATGTCCTTGATGCTGGGCTGGTCTGCAATCTCGGGGCTTTCCTCGAGAAGATCCTGTACATATATATGTTTTTGCCTTATTTCCTCATTACCGACAGATCCGGAAACGAATTATACAAGGATGACTCAGGTGGCTTAAACGGATGGCGTTGGAAAATAACAGAATACCCCCAAGACCCGACGCACAGCGTTATCATAAATCCGCGCTATGTGTCGATAGACTTTGTAGTCATGTCAGACTCGTAGCAACTCGTTGATGCTACCAGAGGTGCCAAGGCACGTCAGAAATTCCGTCGTTCACTTTGATAGGGAAACTTTGCCGTCCAGACCATTGAGTGGTCGCGGAATTCTGCCTTCTAGGCAACGTCCTTAAGGAGGTATTTAGGTACCGATTAGGCATGTTATTGCGGGGAGATTTCCCGCCGAGTTCCGAGTTTGGCGGTCAATGCGGCCGCTTTTGGGGCCATTGAGAGTTCTTCCCTCCCTACAAAAATCATTGCTCTACGATTAGCTACTTTGCGGGCCATGTAGTTGGTCCCTCCTACAAGCGACATGACTAGATTGGTAAGGATGGTTAGCAGGTATATTATTCGATAATCGAGGCCACGATGCATTTGGCTATTACTTCATTATTTTTCTATCTCGATGCTATGTACTTTGGGAATTGACCCATGGGTTTTGTTGCGCATTGCGTGTCTTCGATGTGTTGTTTCACACTCGATATATCTTCTCTCTCCACTTCACCCGCATTCCTAAGTGCAGTGCAATTCACCTCCCTCATGAGTGTGGCATTCCTGTATCAAGTCAGTGCCTGCGATCTCGATAGTATCGTCCAACTTACAGCTGGAACGGAGGCCGTTGATGACGGAGCTTCTGGCACCGTTGGCGAGCTACTTGTTGCTGCTGGCGCTGGTGCTGCGGAAGTTGTGGTGGCCTCAGCAGCGCCAGACTCTTCCCCACCAAGACATCCAACGCCTGGAACGGCAATATCATATGCGTACGCCTCAAGTGCAAAGTACTGCAAGGTATCGCTGTCATGCGTGGATTCGGTGGTGTTACCAGCAGCAAGCTCGACGACTTCCTCATAGTCGTCGGCGAAATGCTCGATATATCCCCAGCCAATGGCGGGCAAATGGTAAAGGCGATGCAGCAAATCGGAAGCCCAGAATGTGTTGGTGGGAGAGTCAGCGACAGTGTATCCAAGTGCGCACATCTGACTCAACCACCGGCGTGTCTGATAACTTAGGTCGCAGATGACGGTCTCGTCGGTGGCATTCTCTCCACGCCAGTGGCCAGCATATGCTAGGGATGTCTCAGTACAATGTCACATTCGAGACGACATGGTCAACTCACTGGGAATATCGCAGTTGCCATCGGGGTTATCACAGCGGAACAGGACACGTTTCTTGTCACCATTGACGATAATCTCATAGGCACCGATGACTTCATGGGGAGGTCGGTCTCCGAAATAACGACGATAGATGTCAGAGGTGTTACCAAACCGGAGGACATGCTCTTTGGCGTGCTCGACGAGCAAGATGGTTTCGTTCAAACCGGCTGCAATCTGATGTGCCTGGGTAACATTGCAGCTTTCGTGAATCTGGAACTGCGAGACAGCACCGGCATCCCAGGCCTCAACATTGGACGAGGGGGCCTCTTGACGTGCTACCAGCTGCGTAGGCGCCGCAAGGACGCCCGAGATTGCGGAAACGAACAGAGCTTTGAAAACGAGAGACATTTTTCTGGACTTGAAGCGGACCAGTCAGGAAGATGGAAGAGTTCTGAGTTTGCAGATGGCGATGTCTGCCGACTCAGTGACTGGATCTACAGCTCCATTATATACCCGGTCTTTACCCTCTCATGTTCGGGACGTATGCAAGGTACGTAACCTGATCCGTCGACTGTCGGTTATCACCCAACCTCCACCCATGATCGATGGCCGCATGACTTCGACGAAAAATTTTCTGCTCAATTCCTCAATCGGCTGGTATGATGGAAGCAAAGGCGGGAGTATTCGTTTGTGCCAAAGCGTACCACGAGGCTATCACAAGCGAGGACCAGCATGAGATGACGGTATGAAAGGTCCTAGCGGCATCGGCGATCCAATCATGACATGGCATTCGAGGGGTATAATACCGATTACAGCTCTTCCATGGCGAGGAGAACGCCTCGGTGGAGCGGCACGTGTGTGGTTACCATCGATATAAGCTCCCCATTGCAGCGCTCAGGTCCGAGTCTAGGGCAGTATACTTCCATGTGCCAAGACATTTCCGCTCCGCTGCGGAAACGCCCAGACAAAAATGAGTACCTTAAACCCAGAGCCTTGGCCAACTACATCTGGTACGCCTACCACTCAGCTTCCTACTATTTGGACTTGCCCATGCTCATGGATTTATTAAAGTTCCCAAAATTGAGGACCTTATGTCTTGGACAGTCGTCCGTTCCCGCCAACGACTTGGCGCCTGCCATGTTTCCACTGAGCCTTCCACTCCGAGCTTTGGCCCGCCTCCTCCCAATGCGATATTAGCCTTGCCAAGTGGTCCTACGGGTCTACTGGGAGAGGAATATGTGAGAATGTCGAGTTTTAGTTTGTCAAAGGATGGGGTCAATGTTGAAAATTCTTCCTTTCCGAAGCCGTCGCGGCTCTCGTCAATCGTGCCGACGAAATAACAGAGACAACGTTGAAGGGTAGCATATATGGCTCCTTCCACTTTCAGTACAAGACCAAGGTACCCAGGCAAGATACTCCCCTAGCACCGTGTTGACTTGGACAATCTTTGTATCTCGAGTGCTCGTTTTCAAGCATTGGACATTGTGTTTCGTTTTCATCGGCCGTCACATTACTACTATAGTGTCTATTTTATATTCCAAGGGTTCTCCATCATGCTGGCAGCTATTTTCTTAGTGGTGGCATTCAAAAGTGCCGTTTATGCTCAAACATACACTGGTTGCCACAATCATTCCTCCGTCGAGTACGACATTCTGGTATACTCGCACTACCTTCGCTGACAAGGAGTTGCAGGTACTGCTATGGCCCGGACGGTGAAGAGACTGCTCTGTACACCTATTCTTCCATCGCTCCTACGACATTGTCGACGGCAACTCTACCAGCGTCGGTGTCTGCTTCGGCCACAACTACCGGTCAAACTACCGCTGTGACAGGGTGTCATGCACATGGTGCTGATATGTAAGATTTTACAGAGGCGAATGGATATACAGAAGCTGACAGACTATCAGCTACTGCATCGATGGTGCTGGAGAAGAGGTCATGATCTCAACGACCGCAACCGCAACTGGAGAACCGCCCGCACAATACACCGGATGCCATTCTCATGGAGATGAACAGTGAGCACTGAGCGCTTGCATGGAGAAAGATATCTGAGCTAATGAAACAAGGTACTGCTTAGCCCCAGATGGCTCAGAAGTATTGGTCCTCGCCGAAGGAGCTACTGTCTCGGAAGACCATGATGAGCACGAGGAACATGAAGATCATGAGGAGCATTCTGAGGATGAGGAGGAGCTTGATTGCCATTTTCACGCTGGGGTAGAGTAAGCTACCCCTGTCTATAAAACGCGTCAAGTGCTTAATGATGCCTAGGCATTGCGTTCCCGCTGGGGGGAGCGAAAGCGTCAGTGAAGAGCTGAACTGCGGCTTGACACAGCGAGACTACGACATCCCGCTCAGAATTGGTACACTCTTCGTTGTCTTGGTCACCAGTGCAATCGGCGTCTACGCACCATTGTTGCTCACCAAGCTCCCCTTCAAATCTGTAAATGCTATCGGATTCACCGTTGTCAAGCAATTCGGCACCGGGGTTATTCTATCGACTGCTTTCGTCCATCTCTACACTCACGCATCACTGATGTTTAACAATGAATGTCTTGGTGTGCTCGAGTACGAAGCTACAACATCTGCGATTGTCATGGCTGGAATTATCCTTGCTTTCCTTGTCGAGCATATCGGCCACCGCATCGTTCTCGCGCGAGGAGCCTCCCCTCAACAGCAGAGGGGCGCAGGCCCCGAAGAGACGGCCACCATTTCAGCATTCGCGAAGGAAGGAGAATCTACGCCTGTCTCGAAAAGCTTGACTGATCCTCATGCGTCAGCCTATAACTCCAACAACCTCGCAAACCTTGGCCATAATCATGGCAACCCTCTCGACCCAGCCAATCCCAACTCGAAGCTTTCGGTCATGGTGATGGAAGCAGGCATCCTGTTTCACAGCATTCTCATCGGCCTGACGCTGGTAGTGGCGGGTGATTCATTCTACAAGACACTGTTGGTCGTGATTGTATTTCACCAATTCTTTGAAGGACTCGCACTTGGTGCACGGATCGCTCTGCTACCCTCGAATTTCACCCGCTTCTGGCCCACCAAATTCTTCATGGCGTTCGCATACGCCCTGATCACACCCATCGGCATGGCGATTGGCTTGGGTGTTATCCACAATTTCAACGGGAACGAGAAGAATACCATTGTGGCGATTGGTACGCTAGACTCCCTGAGCGCCGGCATTCTGGCCTGGGTCGCGCTGGTCGATATGTTGGCACGAGATTGGATCCTAGATGGTGGCGAGATGCTGCACGCGACAACGGTAAAGACCCTTCTTGGTGGATTCAGTTTGTTCGCCGGTATGATTTTGATGAGTCTGCTCGGGAAGTGGGCTTGAAGGAGAAAAGGGTAGTCGCCGGGACTGCATCAAGGGGGGATCGGGACAATATGACCCGTTGCTCTATCCACTTTTGCGAGGTTATGTAGATGGTGGTGTAGGAATAGCTGCGACAGACACCTACACAACAAGTATTGGGATTGACACACGTGCAGATCCTCAAGGCTGAACTGTTCAAGAATCACCGGGTGTCTCCGCTTGTACCGGGAGCTGTTGCAGTCTCAAAAGCAGCGCAAGGCTTTGCCAAGCGTTGAATAGACCCGAAACGGGCAGAACTGCCCTTTCTGGCTCTGGTGCTAGTGGGCGGAATCCCGGCGCACCCAAGGTCGATTTATTGGGCGGAAATGCGGACGGTACCTACAAGGTTACTAGTAGGATTGGGGGTTGCGTTGCTCATACTTACTTCCGCCTTTTTTTTTGTACGATTATCTCTTGACAAGGAAAAGGCGCGTGCGTGCGTGCGTGCGTGGTTGTCATGGGCGAGAGGTGATAGGTCTTATTTCCGCCATGAATTTGTCAATCCTATCCTCTTTGTTAATGCCCATCCTGGCGTTACTACCTACATAGCTATATAGCGCTTGTAATACTCGCCACGGTTACTAAATGACTATGTACCTGATGTGTATAAGCTTACAGTGCACCTGGTGGGTGAGTATATGGACATAGATTATACATCTTCAGCTTCGCCGTCAGAGACGTAGGTCGCTGGAGAGTGCAACCAAAGGACGACTGCATAGCAGAAAACCCCCATATCACTGAGCAGAGGGCAGAGCATGTTCGCCCCGCTAAGTATCCCGAAGAAATGTCCTGTACAAGAGGCGAGTACATCAACCCGCTCACGTCTCTTCAAACACAAAAACGCCCTTACCCGGCCGGAAGCCCCCGAGGGTGCCTTGAACCGCTTGCTTCAAAAGGTCAAGTTCGGTGTTCCATCCCCATTTGCACTCCTGCACCGGTATATCTTTGAATCGCCCTTCTCTGGTGAGGCGAAGGACGTCGTCCACCGTCTGTTTCTTCTGGTCAGGGTGCCGGTCACTCCACTTGCTCACCCAGAACCCATTGAAGGAGATCTCCTTGAAGATCAGGAGCGATGCAGGTAACATGAGAGGTTGTTTGCTCATTGCTCCATATGTCACCATGGTCGCTCCGGGGCTGAGGAATTTGGCAAGGGCCGTGGCGGGCTTCCCGCCCACGCAGTTGAGGCCAACTTTGATTTGCTCTCGTCCTCCATTTGTCCACTCTTTGATCTGGTCTCGGATCTCGCGACCTTGTAGTTCTTCTTCGGTGATGACTTTGGTGGCTCCAATATCAAGCAGCTCTTGGCGAAGTTTCTGTTCCTCCTCCTTATTCTCCCGACCCCGGATTACATTGATGCTCTTGAATCCCCACTCCCGCCCCAGCTGTATGGCGGCTCTTCCTACGCCGCTGTTGGCCCCGTTTTGGATGAACCACTCGTCTCCCCGGAAACTCCATTTTGCCGAGTCAAGAAGCATGCGGTATGCCGTGCAGGGGTTGACGGAGACTGTCCCGACCTGGAGTGGGGACAGTCCTTCCTTGTTGTCAATTTTGATCAATTTGCTCTCGTCTACTGCCATGTGTGTCCGCCAGGTGCCCATACTGGTAGTCTTCATGATAACCCAATCTCCTTTCTCGAGGGATTTCACCCCAGAACCGACACTGATGACCTCCGCCGCACCTTCATTCCCACCCACCGCCGAGGGTTCTGAGGTACCGAGAGCTGTTGTCATCTCTGGTTTCGCAGGATACACACCCTGGATCTGATTGACGTCGGCGGGGTTGATCGGAGCGACGAGCATTCGGAGGACGACGTTCGTCCCAGATGCGGGTGAAATGGAGTGACCATGTAGTGATAGGACATCTTGGGGCTCTCCATACTTGGAATATACAAGGGCTTTAGCTTGGGTGTAGCCGTAACTGCTAATCTTTCGTCTCTGGTTGGCGAGAGATCTGACGGGTTGTTGGCAGTTCCAACATATCGAACGGCGTGCTGAAAACAGGCTCCGTGAAGACTCTCCGAGGAGTTTTCGCGCATAGGAAGGAGATGCCATGGTGACTGTTACTGAGGACTCAGCGTGGAGGTGGACAAGAAGAATGAAGCGCAAGCAGGCGAGCATTGAAGCTGGAATTATATCATAGTCGTGGCGTTCCCCGCATTAACGGAAAATGCTCTCCAAGCCCAAGCGCAGCCTGCAACTGGCAACTGGGCAACTGGCACTGGCCCGCCAGGCTGACCTGAGGTGACAACACGTTTTCCGTTATTCTCGCTGTGACGCAGGCGGACATCAATTCATTATCCATGGTCGTCGCATGCGTGTGCCCCGAACTCGGCGCATGATGCTGTTGTCAATAAGTCACGACCCTTCAATGGCACACAGCTCCTCATAACTAGCCTTTTCTGTTACCTGGGATTCTCAGCTTCGATAATGAGGCGCGCCAGTATGTCGTGGCTCTGGAAGGTGAGCACGCGCCCACTCAAACACTCTGACAATGACTAAGTTGCTATACAAGGGAGATGCCAACTCCCCTGCATCGTTCGAGAAAGCCCTCTCCAAACTATCCTCACAAATCACCGCCGCGAACCTTGCCCTTGACACAAGTCGCAGTCGAGACCGCCGGATCAAGGCCCTGTGGACTCTTTATACCACCCTCACATACCTTCTCTACACTTTGATCATTGTTCTCGTCCTTGGACCACAGAGCTGGTCGATCTATCACTATGCCGGTCTCGTCGGTTCTCCGATCCTCATATACGTGGTCCGCACATCCATCGCCGCCTTCTTTGATTGGAGGATAAGCCGTCAGCAAGCATATTTGGAGCATTTACAGAAGCAGCGAGAGCAAAAGATTGCGGACCTGAAAAAAGCTACAAAGTACGACAGTACTCAGGAGCTATTGCAGAAATATGGAGGCGCTCCACCGACAAAGTCTCCCTCGAAACAGCCGCAATCAGGTCCGAAGAGAAAAGCGCCTCCTTCCACAGACCAGCGCCCTGTACAGAGGACTGGGATTGCACCTCCGCCAACCGCAAATATTCCAGGAAGACATAGCTCCATGCCATTCCCTCAGCAATCGAACGTACAGACTGGCTCTGCGCCTATGTCGCCAACTCATGGCCCATCACCACATGCGGGCCCTGTGGTGGCACATAGCCCAATGGAGATTACGCCAGACTCTCCCGGTTTCGCTCCAAATGCTTTCTCCAGCATGCCGCCTGCTTCTAGCACCACGTATGAGCAACCCCCTCACTGGTACGACCGCATACTGGATGTTCTTCTTGGTGAGGATGAAACCGCGGCCAAGAACAGATTGGTACTGTTGTGCGCCAGATGTCGCTTGGTCAATGGTCAAGCACCTCCTGGCGTGAGAACACTTGAAGAACTGGGTCGTTGGAGATGTAGTGGCTGTGGTGCTTGGAACGGAGCCGAAAGTGAAGGGGCTAAAGTTGTAAAAGAGGTGACCTCTGCTTCGAAGATGGACGATGGGGAGGGCTGGGAGAGCGTTCCACGAGCCGCGGACATTCGAGAAGAAAGCCCTGAAGATTCAAAGCCTCAAGAAATGGCTGATACCAGCTACGAAGGAACTACAGGACGAGACGGAGGAGATGATGCCGGCCTAACCAAGAGGGTCACTCGTAGTGCAGGCAAGAGAGACTCCCTTGAGTCCTTGCAATGAACTTTATTTCTATCTCCACAACATCTCAAATGCTCTGTAGATGCCTTCGATCACTCCATTGAACCGTAGACTTCAATGGTACCCGATTGGGGACCTCTGTTCGTCTCACGTGACGCGACTCGCCAAGGCATCAAGAGTAAAATGCTCCATCATTGATTTTCTAGAATTTTTATTTTTCCTTTGTTGCATCATACCTGGTAATACAACCATGTCGATAGGTACGGTCTTGGAACGATGTCCAACTTCATTGTGCGTCCGGCCGGCGCGGACAAAGACCCTTTTAGAATCGGGCTGACGGCCGTGTCGATGCTTTCGCTGAAGCTCAAGTCCGGGGACATTTGTGAACTCCGAGGAGCGGACGGGGATAACACCAATGGCAAGAGAAAACTCGCCGTTGCGTGGCAGGGTCTGGGCCCGGGGATGAAGGACTCGATCGTCCAGACGTCGAGATTGCTCCAGGAAGCCTACGGGTTCAAGTTGGGCGATAAAGTCACCATCTCGCGCTGGCCACATCCTCTGCCGAGTCCCCTCTCGGTGACGGTCCAGAAGGTGCCGGGAGGCCAGCCGGACACTGACACCACTGACTCGAAGTCCTGGTCGAAACAGATCGCCTCGAAAATCTCCCCCACGGGCGAATATATGGTCGTGTCCCAGCGACTACACTGTGTGCTGCCCAACAAGTCGGACAAGGCCGGAGCAGCCGAGTTTGTCGTCAAGGACGTGGGTGTGCCTGACTCCTTGTTTGCACGCGTGACAAGGGACACGACATTTCGCGTCGTCAGCTCAGAGACATCCGATCAGCCAGTGACTATTGTTTTCGAACCGAAGCACCTCGGCGGGATACAATCACAGATTGCTCAAGTGCAGGACATCGTGAGCGATCTCTGCAATCCGGTTGCCAAACATCATTTTCAAGCGTACGAGCCCGTGCAGGGCCTTCTCTTATATGGGGCTAAAGGCACGGGCAAATCTGCCCTGATTACCGCTTTGGCTGATTGCGCGTGGCCTGCGGTCCGGTCCTGGACGCCAGGGACAGAGATCTACGCTTCACCAGATCCCTGTCTCGTCCTCGTGAGGCCGGAGTATATCATCAAGGGTTCCGGCGCTAGCAGCTCTTCTACTGTGTCCAGTGAACTGGACTTGATGTTTGAGCGCATCAAGGGAAGCCCTACCCTAGTGGTCGCTGAAACCAGGCATCCGAATGACGTCGACGAAAGGCTGCGGACAGAAGGCAGATTTGCGGCCGAGATTGAGTTGCCGATCCCCTCGGCGCTTCAGAGAAAAGAGATCCTGCTGGCCCTGCGAGGCGAGGACAGTATCCCGGGGGACGAGCTTTTGCAGGAAATTTCGGAGAGGACTCACGGCTACGTGGGCGTCGATCTGAGGGCTCTTCTTCGGGTGACGATCCACCTAGCATCGAAGCACCTACCGACCGCCGAGACAGCAGAAGGCGATGGAGGATCTCCCATGGTCATAGAGTCCGCAGATCTCGAGACTGCCCTACAACAGGTCCGACCGTCCGCCCTGCAGGAGATTTTCCTCGAGACGCCCAACGTGCGATGGTCCGATATCGGCGGCCAGCACGAAGTCAAGCGACAACTGCACAACGCCGTAGAGCGCCCATTGCGGTTTGCCGACCGCATGAAGAAGTTGCGCCTACAGCCCAAGAAGGGAGTCCTGCTGTACGGTCCGCCAGGGTGCTCCAAGACTCTGCTCGTGCGGGCGCTGGCGACGGAAGCCGGGCTGAATTTCCTAGCCGTCAAGGGCGCCGAGCTGATTTCCATGTACGTGGGCGAGAGCGAGCGGGCGA
This sequence comes from Fonsecaea pedrosoi CBS 271.37, assembly GCF_000835455.1. Lineage (NCBI taxonomy): Eukaryota > Fungi > Ascomycota > Eurotiomycetes > Chaetothyriales > Herpotrichiellaceae > Fonsecaea > Fonsecaea pedrosoi. Next base: position 1,100,790 of record NW_013550613.1, on the reverse strand, counting down.
CGCGCGAGGTGTTCCGCAAAGCGCGCGCGGCCAGCCCGAGCATCATCTTTTTTGACGAGATCGACGCCATCGCCTCGCGCGGGAGGAGCGGCGGTGGCAGTGACCTGAACGTGCTGACCACGCTGCTCAACGAGATGGACGGCTTCGAGGAGCTGCGCAACGTGTTTGTCGTCGCCGCGACCAACAAGCCGCAAAACATCGACCCAGCCCTGATGCGCCCAGGCCGGTTTGACAACGTCGTCTACATCGGTCCGCCGGACGCGGAAGCGAGAAGGGAGATCTTCCACAAGCGCCTCGAAGGCGTGTATGACAGTCCCGACAGCCTCGAAGATGACGTCCGAGAATTCGCCAATGCCACAGAAGGGTTTTCGGGCGCCGAGGTCGTGGCTATTTGCCAGACAGCCGGGGAAAACGCGTTTGACGCGGACCGCGACATCATCGTGTCCGACGACGTTCGCAAGGCGATCGAGAAGACGCCCAAGAGCATCACGAGGGAGATGTTGCTAGAGTTTGAGATGTGGAATGCCGCGCGGATGCGATAGCATGCCACCTGAGTAGATAGGTAGTGGGCGGGTGAGTCGATTAGCGGGTGGACGGCGTATATGTAGAAGTACGCAAGTCATAGATAGACAACCTGCGCCCCTGCACAGAATCGATAATGCCTTTTAACCTTCCCCCCCCCCCCTTTTCAGCGACAAGCAAGCAAAAGAAAAGGGGAGTCGTGGTGTATCAAGCATTCACATTCGGCCGCCCCTTCGTCTCGACAGCCAAATCCCTCATGGTCTTCCACACAAAATGCCTCTGGTCCGGGTTGACGAGGTCGTTGTCGTTGCCGAGCCCACCTTCTTCCGTGGTTCTGTAGTCTGCGCGCCCGTCGCCCATGATGAAGCGCAGACACACGATGGGTCCGCGGTCCTCGTACTGGCGGTTCAGGACGCGGTTGCGGAACGCCTCCAACTCGACGCTCTTGAGCTCGATCTCTTTCTTCTCGCCCATACCAACGCCCGGGCTCGCACCCGCACCTGCGGCGGTCATGAGCCGCGCGATGTCGCGAAAACTCGCGTTTGTGCCTGCGATGCGCAGCTGCGACGGCACCGGGACACCACGCATGATGCGCTCGGCGAGGAGACACAGGACGCGGGCGATGTCGCCGATTTCCGTGAAACTGACGTGTTGGTCGAGGGAGCCTACGGCCTGATAAACGTCCTTGGCCGTGTGGAAGCCGTACCAGGGCCCGACGCCGCTGTGGAGGAAGAGGCCGTTGAAGATCCTGCAGACCTTGATGTTCGTGGGTGCCAAAACCTGCCGGGTCAGCGCGTAGTGCGCCTTCTTGCCGTCCCACTCCGGCACGCTGAAGTCGTGCAGTGTGTGGTCCACCCCGAACTCGGACGGGAAGTACAACTTCACCCGCGTCTGGGGGAGGGCCCGGGCGATCTTGTCGCGCAGTCGCGCGCCTGATGATGATATGCTATGAAGGGGGAAAGGGGGGATTTCAGCCATAGTGTCCTTTCAAAATGGTCCGGGGGGAAGTGGTTGGAACGTGTAGGCCGCCATACACCTCAAAGGGAGAAAAGAGAAAAAAGAGAGACAAGGTACGTGTATGTACGTGTATATCGCTGCAGGGTAAATGTGCATAGAAATAAGATATAGAGAAAATTACTCACGCATTAACAAGGACATCAACCCCGTCCAACGCCATGATCAGATCGTTTTCATCACACCCCGCTACCCCGTCCGCCTCATCGTCGTCGATAATGCGCACCTCGGCACCGAGAGAGTCCCTCCATCGTTCCATCCTGGCCGTGTAGCGACGAGCGAGCAGCACGAACCCCGACAGCCGATCCCGCAGCTCGGCGGAGAGAAACGTCTCGGTCAGCCGCGTGCCCAGGTCGCCGGTGCCGCCGGCCACGGCGACGACTGGTTTGTCCGGAGACGGCGAGAACGGGGTTTCCCCGGCCATGGAGACTTTTTTTTTTCGGACTTCCTGGATCAGGGAGGGATTTTTTGGATAGTTGTTTCCGAATGAATCGACCATGTCCCCGTGGTTTTGTAGGAATTTGAAATTTCGGCTTACCCTCGCGCACCACGGGTTATGGCGAGGCTGTGGGTGGGGCACGAGGCTGGTAGCGCGGTAGTCGATGCTTTGGAGTACCCAGAAAGGCTGAGGGGGAGAGCGGTACCCCCAATAAAGCCTGAAGCCCGTCGCCGAGGCACAAAAAAAAACCAAGTGAGTTGCCTCCTGTTGCGGTATGGAATGTCTAGACATCTATGATTGGTTCAAGGAGGGAGAGCAACTCCCCAAGACGAAGGCGTTGGTGAGCTACGGACCACAGCAATGCGCTATCGCCTACTATCCAGAAGCGCAGCACGTCCCGGCAAGGCAAGGCGAATGCAAAATTAGGGAAACCTATCCTGTTCTCCGTTCAAAGACTCGCACATCCCCTCTTTTCGTCTTTCCTTCCTTTGCGGCCATACGCAATCACAGTCTGGCACTCGGCCTCAAATACCCCCCAACACGGTTCAGCACCTTGATAGCGCCATCCATCATCTCCTCCACAATCTCTGCTGCAGTCTGATTTGGCGTGTTGACGAGACCAGATACCTGGCCGGCAGGCCTATATTCAGCAAAAATCACATGTTAGCAAACACCCTTTGCGGCGCGATACCGTGGTAGGAGGAGTAAGAGTAGACGTACATGCACACCGATTGATCCTCAATCTCCTCGGTGAGGCCTCCGGTCTTCTCCAGCTTCTCCAACTCGTGGTTTAGGACAAGGATGCCTTTACTTTGCAGCTCCTCGATCTCGTCCCGTCGCTTCGTCTCCCAGTTCCGGACATAAGGGCTGGCAATGGCGCGGAGGGGACGGCCGGTCCAGATTGTCGACTTGATGGTGTCGTCAAAGCCCGCAGCGAGGATGGCTCTCTTGGCGGCCTCAGCGGCGCCGGATTCTTTGGCCGTGACGAATCGTGTGCCGACCCAGACGGCCGAGGCGCCCAGCGACAAGGCTGCCGCAATGCCGCGACCGTCGAAGATGCCGCCGGCGGCGACGAGCTCGACGGGCTTGCCTGTCAGTGGGGAGGTATAGTTCTTGACAATATCGGCGCAGGCGGGAATCAAGATACTTCACAACCAAGTGTCAGCGATTTCGTTCCCTTGCCGCGGCTTACAACGAGATATTCCGATGCACCAGCATTTCCCCGTCGTTCGAAGTAGACCAGTCTCACTCACGTCGTGGCCGTTTCGCCAGTGTGGCCTCCAGCTTCTCCTCCCTGGGCGCAGATGATGTCGGCACCAGCCTGGCACGCCTTGTGGACATGCTTCGGGTGTCCAACCATGTTCATATAAAGCACGCCGTGTTTGTGCAGCTTGTCAACGACGTGTTTGGGGGCGACTCCCACGGCCGAGACGAAGAGTTTGGCGCCACCGGCGATGATGATGTCGATGAGTTCGTCGAGGGCACCTTTTGTGTAGTCCGACTGCAGATTGTAACATTAGAAAGAGGGCGATTAGTGGAACGAGGGACCAGAAGCGAGGGAGAGATTTCGATCGGAGGGAGCAAGAATGGAGGAGGACATTACTCACGTTGGTCTTTCGCGCATTGCCGCCGACTTGTGGGAGCAAGAGATCGACGCCAAAGGGGGCTGAAGGGTCCTTGAGAGCGGCCTGTTCGAGCGAGAGTTGACAAATTCAGCCTCTGTAATCCAATCCGATTCCTTTTTCTCCCTTATTTCCCCAGCTTTTTTTTTTTTCGGGTTGCGGTACCCATCCGCCTCGGCCAAAATAACTGCGAACAAATCATCCACTCACTTTCAACTCCTCTATCATCTCCTTGAGCATCTTGGGCGTGTATCCGACTCCACCGATCACACCGAGGCCGCCTCTCATGGAATTTAGCATTACACCTAAGTATGGTGATAGGGAGATTGTTGCGATCCAGACAACATACCGGCATTGGTCACCGCGGCCGCAAGAGGAGCGCCCGACGTCGAACCCATACCAGCCAGGAGGATGGGGTGCTTGATACCCAGCAGCTGGGTGAGGGGGGTTGTTATCGACATGGCGGTCGTTAATGCGATGCTGATATGGGACGCAGACACAAACAAAAAGTCCCGTCTAAAACTCGCAGGATGGATGTGTAGATTGGTCAAGATCAACCAGAAAAAGGATGAAAAAAAACAAAAAAAAACCGTGTAATAATGTCCTTTAAGTCCTTCGACACCAAGTTTCCGAGGCACAGTGTCAGCAATTAGCCAGCGGACTACCCACTTCACTTGACCTTGGATAAGCGAAACGGTCAGTACCTCCAAGTAATAAGTAAGCTTGTGGTGCCAGTTGGAAAGCCTTGACCTCACAGAACAAGTTGGAACTCGGTACCGGTTGTCCAATGCTATTTTGTTGAACCTGGGATATGTCTGTCTTGCTTGTGGACGACTCGGCCAGACGAGCTCTGAGCCGAGTTAGACGATGCGGGATACCGAGGTCTCGACGCGTCGCTCCTACAGGGTTTCCCCGCGGGTTTTGAAGAGGAGGGGGCGGATGGGACCACTTTCTTTTCCTCGTATCTATATCCTGCCTCCTTGTGCCTATGCTCTATGCTGTTGAAATTCATTCAGTTGTGATTGTAAACAAATCACCTGATCGCCTTCTGCCCCCGGTGGGATGAGGGGGTTGACGAGGCTGAACCACAGCCTTACGCCATTCCCTCCCCTCGTTAAACTGCGTTGGCACAACTGGTTAGTGGCACTGGTGGCCACTAGGCTGAGATCTCACCTAATATTCACGTCTCGTATTGCTCATAGTTAGCCCGCCCACCCACCTCCCTCAATCCATAAACGCCAGAAGATTCCCTTTTCTAGCATAAACATGCACCTGACCGACCCTATCCACCTCTCCTTGGACGATGCAGATAACGTTGTCCCGGATATCGCACGCATCAAACATTCGTCCTTGACCACCACTCCGCTGGGACAGTTGAGATACGGCGACGTCCCCGCCGAGGAGGCTCACGAATGGCTCGAGGCGTGCACCAGGGTCGAGCTCCTCACCGAGCTGAAATATCCCCGTATCGTCGGTCTCGAGTGCGACGGGTTGGGTCGACATGTACCGCGCATGGAGCACCTGGTCATTCGCGATCTGGATCTGGACCTGGACCTGCCGCAGCCAACGGCACAGGGTGAGGTAGTGTCTGCCGCTGGAGGTGTCGTCGTCGCGTTTGCCGAGTTCCAATATCACCCATTGCCAGGACAAGAACAGGAACACAGAATAGAACCATCTGTCTCAAAAAGTACGACAGAGACCCAGAGCAAAGTCGAAATACCAAGCTTGACCTCCTCCTCGCCACCTCCGACGAATGTCGATACGGAGGTCGTCGACCTCCCATCATCCGCCCACCGCGCCCTCCACGAACACTGGGACCAGACCGTCGAAGCCGCCCTCTCAGCCACGTTCGGGGGCATGCACTGCTTCGAGGTGCGCGGCATCGGCACGCTCTCCCCAACACACCTGCGCAAGGGCATCGCGAGCAGATTGTTGGCATGGATCTTTCCCTGGGCGGACAGGTTGGACGTCCCTGTCCTCCTGGCCGCGACTCCCGCGGGGTATCCATTCTACATTCGACATGGGTTTGTAGAGGTCGGTGACCACCACCGCGGTGAGGACGACGACGAGGCAAGTACGAAAGGCACGAGAGGTACGCAGCCGTTCATCGAGTGCGACATGGCCGAGTGGGGAGGGATTGGGATCCATCGTCATGTCTTGATGATACGGTGGCCTAAGCACGCGGCAGGAGTGGATGGAACGTAAACCCTTTCCAGCTGACAACTGACTCAGTTATCCATCCATCCGTCGCTTCATGAAATGCCGCACTGGCAACATCATGGTCGTTGCCTCAAATGACTTTTTTCGTCCCCAGAATATCGCCGAAAGCATACATGGCAACGAACGGAAGATCTCACATCTGGCCACCGATTGATGCCCACGAGGTAAGTGCGTGATGAATTAATAGATTGCAACAATCTATAGATCAGTATGCGATATAGGTGCGACGTCTACACACCCTCAAGAACTTATCATCCAGATTTGTTTGACACGATAACATGCTGACTGGTTTTTACAAACACTTTTATCATTCTTCGCTGGAACAGCAAATGTCATTAAGATCACATACATCCCACCACATTGATAACAAACAAACTCCAGTCAGATACCTCATACCCAAAATCCAGGAAAAGGTAGTGTTACAAATTCCACCCAAAGACTCATATCTTGCTGCCTTCTCCGCGGCAACAACAACACATATCAACTAATCCCTTATTTCTTCTTCTTTCCACTTCCCAGGCCCATAGCTTCCGCTAAGCTGCCCAAACCCAATCCACCCAGCAGCTTGTCAACACCGAGACCTCCCAATAGGCCACTCACCAAACCACCAAGACCCAAGCCGTTGAGCAATTTGCCCACCAACCCGAGCACACCGCTCAGCAGTAGACCGACAGCAGCGATGATCTGGAACAAAGGTTCTGTCAACAGCGCCCACAGTGGATTCAGCTTCTTCTTCGCATGAGGCATATCGGCAATCTTCTTCTTGGCGTTGTCGATGGTCTTGACCACTTGAGTGGTAAGTTCCTTCAATCCCTCTGCCACACGATATTCTTCTGGCGAAGCCTCACCACTGGCTGCCTTCGCTTTGGCGTTGGCTGCGATATGACCGTCGGGGTCAAGTCCGCGGATGGCACCATTGCATTCACCTAGGATGCGAGAACCCTCTTCGATAAGAGGCTTGACGTCTTGCACGAGTTTCTCCTCATCGAGCTCGTCTTTGGGGGTGCGATCAGCCCTTTCGACAAGCTGTGACGATAAATTAGTATGGCTATTGGCAAGCAAGCAATGAATGCACTTACCTCTGTGATCTGTTTGCAAATAGGCTCCATCTTCTCCAACGTCTGATTGATGATATTGGAGATCTTCTTTGCAACCTCACGCTCCTCTTCCTCTTTGAGTTGCTCGGGTGTTGGACCCTCCTCAACTTCTTCTTCATCTGGAATGTTTTCAAGCAGGGTGCATTCTCCAATCTTGTTGCCGTCTTGATCCACGACATAACCATTGTCGTTGACCTCCTTGCCAATACAGGCGAGCAAGTTGCCCTCTGTCAATCGGCCAATAACATCTCCATTGCGGTCGCGGACTTCACCCTCCTTATTCACGCGGAGGCCAGACATAGGTGAAACCTCTCGTTCCTTCTTTTCTGGTTCCCAGCGTTCGGCGTGACCAATGACATTACCATTCTTGTCGACAATATCTCCGTCGTCATCAACCTTGCGACCGACCAACTTTTTGATGTCACCTTCGGTGACACGACCGATGATCTCTCCGCTAGCGTCCTTGACCAAACCATCCTTGTCAATGGTTGTAGAGTCGAAGTTGGAGAATGGTCCTTCGGCACGACCATCATCACCACCTGCGATGAGTCTTGCACGACCGATGACTCTGCCATCATTGGACCAGATTTGTCCTTTGCCATCCACCTTACAACCGACAAGACGCTGAACTTCACCCTCGGCGACTTCGCCAAAAATGGTTCCATGCTCGTCAACGACCTTGCCTTGTTTGTTGACAGTCTTACCAGCGAGGCTGGATAGATCTTCCTCAACAACCTCTTCTTCGGGGACTTCATATGGTTCGACATGGCCTTTGACATTGCCGTACTTGTCGATAATGTCGCCATCTTCATCCACCCCGCGGCCAAGGAGTTTCTTCCAATCTCCCTCTACCACCTGTCCGACAACATTACCTTCGTGATCCTCAACGAAGCCGTCCTTGACAACGATGAGACCCTCGAGGCCAGCAAACGGACCTTCAGGCTTAGCTTCACGCTCGTTGAATGGAATGAGTTCACAGCGGCCAACGACATGACCTTGATCGTTCCAGATCTGGCCGTTTTCATCGATCTTGCGGCCTGCAAGCTCCTTGGGATTGCCTTCGACCAGGCGACCAATTGGAACGCCATCAGGTCCGATGACATTGCCTTGTTTGTTACATGTCAAACCCTTCAGTTCTGAAAGGTCGATCTTCTGCTCCTCTGGTTCTGGCTCTGGTTCGGGTTCTTCGTATCTCTCAGCGTGCCCAACGACATTGCCTCGCTTGTCAATAATGTCACCGTCTTCATCGACTGCACGACCGACAAGTTTCTTTGGGTCTCCTTCAACAATACGGCCAACTCTGTTGCCGTTCTCATCTTCAACCCATCCGTCGGCCACAACGGTTAGACCTTCAAGACCAGCGAACTCGGCTTCTTCTTCCTTATCCTCTTGAGGTAGAGTCTTTGCCCGACCAATTATATGGCCTTTGTTGTCCCAGAATTGTCCCTGGTCGTCGCAGGTTGTACCAGCCTTCCAAATCTTCTTGGCATCTCCTTCGACCAGTTCGCCGACGACGTTGCCGTTATTGTCGACAATCTTGCCGGACTTGTTAACTTTGAGACCCTCCAGGATGGATAGAGGCGGCAAGCCATCGTCAATCTCTTCGGCAGCCTCTTCGACTTCCTCCTCAACTTCTTGGGGAATCATTTCGACTTTGCCAATGACATTACCGTCCTTGTCCAAGACCTCGCCCTTATCGTTCAATTTCTTTCCTGCAACGGCAGCAAGATCACCTTCGACGAGTTTCGCAATCTCGTCCCCATCCTCATTCAACACTAGACCTTTCTTGTTGACTTTGAGGCCTTCAAGGATCGAAGTTTCGGGGACTTCGGGAGTAGCTTCTTCAATGGTTTCGACGATACCTTCTTCGACAGCTTCGGGAATGAACTCGACTCGACCAATAACATTGCCATCTTTGTCCAGAATTTCTCCGTTCTCATTAATCTTCTTGCCACGGACAGCATCAAGGTCGAAACCTTCAGCCAACTGGGCGATGGGGTCCCCATCCTCGTTGACCACTTGACCTTTCTTGTTGACCTTCAATCCCTCGAGTTGTGCGAAATCTGGCTTGATGATCTTCTCGGCTGCGTCTTTAGCCTCGTCCACTGCCTCTTCGGCGGTGTCTGCGGCACCCTCAGCAGCATCAGCAGCTTTGCCGGCAACATCGGCCTGGTCGCCAGCCTCTTCGGCTTGCTTTTCGGCTTCTTCCGCAGCCTGCTGTGCTTCTTCAAGTTGTTCAACCAGTTCGGGGTGGAGTTCTTTCATAGCTTCTTCAGCAGCCTCTCCCTGGACGACCTCAACACGCCCAATAACTTTACCGTCTTTGTCGAGAATTTCACCATTCTCATTGGGAAGTTTACCGGCGCAAGCCTTAACGTCGCCTTCCACAAGTTTCGCGAGGACTTCTCCTTCGTCATCGAGGATAGTACCCTTCTTGTTGAGTTTGCGACCTTCGACGATTGTGAGATTCGGCTTAAGTTGGTCCTGCAATCCTTCAACCTTGTCGAATGCCTCTTGGACAAACTCTGGTTTGGCTTCCTCCTGGACACCGTCAACCTTTTCTTGCACTGCTTCGGCGGCTTCGGGTACGATTTCTGCGCGGCCAATGACGTCGCCGTCTTCGTCCAAAACTTCACCTTCAGCATTGAGTGTTCTCCCGACCAAATCAGCCGGATCGCCTTCGGTAATCTTGCCCAAGGTGTTGCCGGCTTGGTCCTTGATTGCTCCGTCTTCTTGGACCTCCAGGCCTTCCAGCGCTTCAACACCGGGAAGTTCCCCGGCAGCTTCTTCGACAGCTTGTTTAACAGGCTGAGGGAGGGTCTCTGCACGACCCACAGCATCGCCATCTTCATCCAGGATTTCGCCGTCGGCATTTACTGTCATGCCGACTAGGTCTGCCGGGTCGCCTTCAGTGATTCTGCCCAAGACGTTACCATCCTTGTCCAGAATGTCTCCGTTCTCTTGAACCTCCAAGCCGTCGAGGACGTTTAGGTCAGGAAGATATGTCTCGACAGCGTCCTCTGCTGTATCTTTGACGCCGTTAACAGCCTCTTCGGCCTGGTCCTGAGTACCCTCTGCAGTTTCGTGGACGCCATTGACCGCACCATCAACACCGGCGTCTTCGGTCGCCTTGCCAGCAAGTTCTTGAGCCTTTTCTGGAATGACGCTTGCACGACCGACAACGTCACCATCTTCATCGAGGATTTCGCCGTCGTCGCCAATCTCGTAACCCTCAAGATCGGCGGGGTCACCTTCGTCGAGTTTGCCGACAACGTTGCCAGCCTTATCTTTGATATCTCCGGTCTCGGTGACCTTGAGACCCTTCAGGATGGACAGGTCAACAGGCAGTCCTTCGGTTGTACCATCGGCTGCTTCTTCTGCGGTCTCCTCGACCTCATCACCCACCTTCTCTGCGTGACCTTTGACGCCATTCGCGGTGTCTTTGACATCGGGCACGTCCCCAGTATCTTTGGGTACGGCATCAGCTGCTTCTTCAGCCGTCTCCTTTGCGCCCTCCGCCGTATCTTCCGCCGTGTCTTGGACGTCTTCGGCAGTATCTTCTGCCGTATCCCTGACATCGCCGACTGTGTCGTCTGCAGCGCCTTGCACATCACCCTGAGAGGCCTTGCCTGCTGCGCCAGTAGCAGAGTCTTTGGCACCGCCAACGCGACCTGCGACTTTCTTGCCGGAACCAACGACACCGCTGGTGGCCTTGCCGAGTCCGCTAAGTGCACCGTTTCCTTTGCCTTCAGCCTCGTCCTCGGCTTCTTCGGCAGCATCGCCCTCTTCTGCCACTTCCTCTTCCTCTTCGTCTCCCTCGGTGCCCTCGTCTTTAGCAGCATCTCTGCCACCGCGGACCGTGTCACCTTCTTCCTCCCCTTCTTCCTCGTCGTCGTCGTCTTCAGGGATGGGCTCGGGGTTAGCTTCGGAGAGCTCACTGGTTTCGGCGCCGGTGTCGTCGCCTGGTTGACTGATCTTGCCGCCAGGCTCTTCCGTGTCTTTCATGCTGATACCTTGTTGGCTCTCCTCCTCGACATCCTTGCCCTTTTCTTCTACGGACTTGGTAATGTCTTCTGTGGGCTTTGGTTTCGGCGACTCTGACTCTGACAGTTTCTTCGGCGTCGCCTTGGAGGTGCCGAGCTTGGGCGGTTTCCGACCGGGAGTGCCTTCACCAGTCAGCTTGGAAGTGGACGATGAAGCAGGGTTCTTGCCGGTCTTTGTGGGTGTCTCGGGGACATTTGAGGTTCTGCCTGCCGCCGGAGAAGGCATTGTGCTCTTGTAGCTTCTGACTGTCTCTGGGGTCGAGCGTTTAGACTGCGGAGAATCTCTGTTCGGGGTGGGTGGGAAGCTGTAGTAGGCGTATGAGGAGGACGATAGTCGATTACTTGTCATCAGCTGTCTCAAACTATTTGCTGCATTTGTTTCTGCGCCGCTGTCAGGTTCAGCCGCGCACACACGCCCGTCTGGTGCTTTTCAGTTGTGTTTTCTCCTGGGTTGAGTTGGGTAGGTAGTATTAGATTGTTACGATGATAGGCTGATAATAGTACAAGAAGAGCTCGGAGCTAGAGTAGGTATACAATCAAAAACACACATTCAAGGTTTCTGTGAAGATCAGAAACAAAGTCGCCGTGGAACGAGGGAGGAGGAACAGCTTTGATCAAGTACACGGGCAAAAACTCCCCTACGTCACCGGTCCATCATTTTTGTTATAGCAGAGAGCAAAGCGAGCCAGCAGAGCTAGGTTTCCCTGTACTTGGTTGCTCTGCGGTGCGTGAAAGGAGAAGCCCCCTTGTCGAACCAGCCAGGTAGCTAGGTAGATACTCGTACGCAGGAAGGTGGGGTTGGCCAGTCATCCTGGGTAGTTTTCTCAGAAAAAAACCGGGTTTCTTGTTCCAACTGCGGCGGTGCCATGCGAGTTGCACATCGATTTCGTCCACTTCTCAATCATCCTCGAGGCCTTCCCGCAGATGAAAGCGCCACACCCTCCCCCGTGTGAAAATCTTACGAGGACTCGGTAGACGACGTCGCGTTTCTCCACTCAGCCTCCACCTAGAGGCCCTAAACTCTAAAATCCCTGCATGTGGCCGAGGGCATTGTCAAATCCCATGTTCGCAATGACCGCACTACGGGGGCCTGCTACCCTCGTGTAGGACGGAAAAAGAGCTGTTGTGGCGTATTTCCTTTGGAAAGAGAGAACAAGAAGCAGTACAAGGTTGATACGAGTTACCGGATATCGCTGTCTGCGTGTCCCTCCCATCGATTCCCAATGCCAATGTGTGAAGAGTTGGGACAATGATTGCAGCACCAGGCAAACTGACATCAGTTTCTCCATCCAACTGCTCCCACCCCGGCATGTGCTAGGATGGACCCTTGTCAGACTGCCTTTGAACCACACTTCTGCCTCCTTTCTCATTCGCGATTGTCTCCCTCCAGTCTCGATCGCCATTCAAAGCTGGCTTGGATGTCCCTGCAAGCCAGTGTCCATCTCCTTGTCCCATTGCCTTCCATTCGATGGAAATTGCATGCTTCTGTGCCACACTCCTACCTCATCCAGAGGTCATCGACCGCTCTGACGCAATTGAATGGATGGAACAAGTCAGGGTCAGCCACAGTTTCAGTCCAAATTGTCCATTGTGTCGTCATAGAGAGGTGCGTGCGGTCCAAGAGACGTGGATTATTGTGAGGGAGACCATTTGGATGCGGTACTCATCCGAGTATTTGCAAAGGATGTTTGGGATAGCAGCTTTCATTATCGAGGAGTTCGTCTTCGTTCACGGTAGTTGACCGAGGCCGCTCTAAGTACTGTACGATGAACAGATTGCAGCAATGCAGGCAGTAGCTACCTACGCTACTATGGGTGCCTGTACCAGCACGCCTCAGAGTATCACCATGACAAAATGAGTTCGGAACGGCGTACCCGTGGTCGACCACATGCATTCGATCATCGACCGATGTGACCGATGGGCGCCCGTGGCAACTTGTGTGCTCACCAGCCACAGCCATGCGTGTGCCCACATTACTTGGGCTTTGCCGATTTGCGAGGTCAAACAAACTTCTGGCGTGGTTGATCGGCGGTTGCAGCTTTTTCTGACCCAATTTTTCCAAGGATGATGGCCAAGTTTTTGCGTGGCTGGCCCCGCAGATGAGGCGGATGAGGCGGGGGTGCGGCAGGCGGCAGACGTTGAGATTGGTGACAAGTGGCCTTTGATTGGACGTGCTTGACATGGCACCGACATTGAGTGACATCACCAACACCAATGGACCACCTCGTTCCCCCTTGTTTTCTCTCTTTCTCCTTTCCTTTCCCTCTCATTTCCTAACCAGCCTTCGCAGCTGGTCTGCATCTTTTTGTGGCTGACCGACCTATCTTTTTTGTGGTCGCTGATCTAAAGAAAAGCCTCGTCACCTCCTGACACACCAATGGTCCCAATTGAAACCAACCCCCCTTCCACCGATGTCACAGTATCGACTTATCATCTGATTCGATTCGATCATGGAGCCTCATTGACAGCCACATACGTTTTTAGGGGGGAGGTAAGGAACGCAAGAGCTATCTATCCATACCCTAGAGTCACGGAGCTGTGAGGGAGGTACATGCAGGGGACTTTTGTCACTCGCAGCCCAGGCCTCTGTATGCGTCTACTCGTACAGCGTATATCGAGTAGCGCGCTCTCTCTCTCTCAACCCAGGCACCTACGTACATATAGATATGCCTACATACCTGCTGATGACTCCCCTACACGTCCTCTGTGTAGTACTTACCTCATACGAGTACCAAAGAATATAGTCCCTCAAAGGGCGCGGTATACCCACGAAGGTACCACGGGCATATATATGGCGCACAATGTACATTCCACATTCTACAATTCCCTTGACTTTTTTCCACCTCCCGCCCCAAATTTGATTTAGGGAGCCCACAGCCACAGCCACAGCCACATGTCTGATCTTGAGACGGGGACGGAGTCGTAATACCCAAGAAACACGTGGCTGGCTCGTGAAAAAAGGATTATCCGCTCTTGCTCCCCACACAAGTAGGTATCTATGGAGTACGAGTTACTTACATAGGTACTTAGGGTACTTACTACCCACCTAGTGATAAGTAAGTGTGAAATCCCTCATACTTACCCACGAACCACGACCTGGCGGCCGCCGGAACTAGTCACCTCGGTCTGCTCGGTGCTCGTTTGTCCGCGAACTTCCCCAATCTCCTCAAGAATTCTCCTCAGTCTCCCCTCCCCTCATCTCCTCCATCTCCGCGATTGAACGCATATCATTGGCGGAATTGACTCTGCTTTTCCCTTCCCCTCATAAACATACGATGTTATGTCGAAAGACAAAGGCGGAGATGACGAGTCGTTTACAGGACACATAGAGAGTTGGCCGTACTGGGTTGTATCAAATCTCCAGGGTACGACCACGTTCGTCTAGACTTTTGATGTCGAAGTTTTTTCATTATTCATCGAATACACAGGTGGCGGTGGACACGTCCCCTCAGGCCGAAAGCCGAACGAAGCTCATCCGGGTCGATGACACCGAATTCTCATTGACCTATCGTAGCTCCGTTACACACATTCATCGTCATTCCTCATATTAATATCCCCGTCTCGCAAATCGCCCTGGGATCACTGGACCTTTGGGCACCGACGACGCCGCCGCCGAGGCTGCAGAGCTCGACGAGCTGGTTGGCAATGGCACAAAGCTCTCGGTATGAGTGGCCTGTGCGCTGCCCTTGGTTCCCCCTTGTGTTCCGTTCACGTGCATCGTACCCGTCGCCATGTCCAAGCCATTGATCGCGCGCGTGAAGAAGCCCAAGGCAGCAATCGGCTGGTAGTAGGGTACCTCATGGCCCGACTCATAAATGCGAGTGAAAGAGAAATTGCCATACTCGCGCGTCTCGCCGTACTCGACTCCATCCACCACGAACGGCGTATATCCCGCCGCTTTGAATTGAGCAGCGTGAGGCCATTTGGCGGCTAGAGACACTGCTTCTCCGCCAAACCAATTGCAAATGTAGTCCGCGTCCCCATACACAAGCGTCACGCGCACCGAGGACGAATTAAGGATCTCTTCCAGATCGTCAATGAAGTTGAAGTAGATGAAATCGCCCGTCTGCTGGAAGGCGTAGTACACTTCATCGTTGGCATCTGACGTGTAGTTTGTGTCGACACCTAGAGCTTGTTGTGTCGTGGCCAAGTTGAGGTAGTCAATGAAGTAGGTGGGTGGGGTAGGGTCGTCGTATGGGTGACGGATATCGTAGACTCCGCGGCCCCCGTAGTAGTAGTAAGGTGACTCGACACTATCCCGGCACATGGCCTCGGCTTCGCTGCAGGCAGCTTGGCCTGTGAGAGTGCTCGTGTCGGCTTCGGCGCAGAAAGAGATCTGGTCCAGGCATCCGTCATTCATATAACAGGCGAACGTCATATAGTCATAGACAGTATCGTTCACAGCCTTGATGCCATAAGTATTGTTGTTGGCAAAGATCGGGTAATAGGGCGCTTGAACGTATTCGTCTATGATGCCATTCATGATTCCCAGGTTCACAAACTCGAAGGATTTGCCGGTTTGAGTACCGTTAAGGATCGCTTCGTTTTGGTGATAAAAGTAGTTGAAGAAGGCAGGACCATAATGTCCTACAGTATGGTCAGTTTCGTAACTGAGATGGATGTCGATATATCTCACCTCCATAAGATTCGGTCCACAGGTTGAATTTGGTTGATTGGACTTTAGAATCAAGCTGCGGTAGTGCTGCGTAGAATCCTTGAAGCACCTCCCATGCAGCGATCGCGGCAAGATCAGTGGTATCTACACCACAGTCGTGAGTATATGGGTTTGTAACAAGCCATGTCCTACTCACCAATCTCAGTCGCGTTGATTATTGGGTATCGGCCCGTGACATTTGCCTCTGACGGAGGAACGAATTGTCCGAAATTAGGATCCAGCGAGCCGGGGCCCTATATCGACATCAGTGCCATCTCTTGTGGTGACATTCCCCCAGAGCCCTCACCTTGGAGCCATATGAAAAACCCACACCCAATGGCTGGCTGAGAAAGATCATGTTCGAGGCCTCGTTCCATGCGTAGGGATTGAGGTGCGTGGTCAGATTCTCAGTGACATTGCACGGCCCGAGCTCTATAATACGTGGTCAGCTATAGGCCCGGGGCTGATTGGATTTCCAAAACACCCTCACCTTGGAACATTCCGATCAAAGAGTCACTTCCAGGACCTCCGTTGAGCCATAGTGTAATTGGGTCATTGGCAGGGTCGTTCCTCGACTCAAAGAACCAGAAGAAGCTGTGAACATCGGGAGCAAGGTTGACGAAACCTGCGTATGAATTGACGCCCGGGGTCGTCTCACAGACGCCTTCTTTGCCAGGTTCCTTATAGGTGATGTTGATGCCATTCGGGGTGACAATTGTCTTAACTCCAGTGGGCTCCGCTGGTAATTGTCGAGGTAAGACCTGCAGCTTTGGCCCAGGAACCCTTCTGTTATGCACGGTAGGTCCTTTGACGGCCGAGACACCAGCGGCAAGAGCGCCAACGAGGAAGAGTTTTGCACCGTGCATCACGATAGCTATTCAAATCGCTAGAGGTAAAAGAATGACACGAACGTGAGGAAGGAAGATCAGTTGAAGGTTGCCCTTTAGTTTGGCCTCAAACCGAGCAGCTGTTGTGTGACTTAGCAACCACCACCTAGCAGACACGGACAGCTGCGTGAGGAAGGGAGAGAGGAATGGGGTCGCGCGACAACATTAAGTAGCAGATGATTTACCACTTTACCTACCTCTGATCACGATCTGACTGCTATCTGCACGGACTCCACGCTCACAAAGAGTAGCAATCATTCTAGTGACTTCACTAGCTCCAACCTGACTGTGAGAGATGGCTGGTTAATCGCCCGAGGTGTGATCTCGTCGAAGGCGATTTGCTGCAGCTCAGTCACCAGGAACGCATTGGCCATAATTCGATGACGTTAAGCATGACAAGAAGTAGTATTGAGACAGGGGTCCTAGCTATAGTGACCCTGAACAAACGGGGTCTGACGCCGGGTAGAGAAGCTCGAGCTGCAGCGGTCCAGTCAAAGGACTTGATCCCACGGGAGAGCGTCCATTTCCATATGCGATCCGGTCCACATGAGGCAGGTGCCCAAGTGGATGTTACGGCAAATGCATGAATGACAGCTTCTGCCAGTCAATGGGGCTAGGTTGAGATAAGATTGCACCGCTCGGGGAATTCTGCATCAGGATGGTGGTAGATCCTCAGCCTGTGACTTGGCCAATGTGGCCAGGCACGACAGGGAACAGCCAGTACGGTTTATGCAGACAATATTCCTCGCCAAAGCTTCGAGACAACCGACCTCCAATCACACGATCCCTCTGGGCTTTCGCTACTTGTGCACCGAGCTTCCAGAAATCATTGGAAGACCCTCCGGAGCTGCGAAACGGCGTGTTACCCTGTAAAACATCTTTTAACCATCGCTTGCCCAAGAATGCGGGCGCGGTAAACACCTTGTGTGACAGTGCAAACAGCAATGAACAAGCATTGCGTGGCGGAGCTTCGAAAGCTTCGAAGCTTCTGTGACTTGGCGCTGGACACCGCGGATAGTGACGGAGAATGGAGGAGGGCCAGGATGCCAGGTCCCTAGGTAGACCAGTTGCGTGCAAACACTGCCCATCCAGGTAGAAGGCTTTCATGTCATTTTGGTGTGATTGGAGGATGTCCTCGTCAAATGGGTCGGCTGACTGCGGAGGAGGCCGAGTTCAAAGGGGGGGGGGTTTTTTTTTTTGGCAAGGCGAGCTCCCTTATCTCGTTGCCACTGGTCATGTTTTTTCAATGTGACATTGCAGGGTAGAGGTTGAACGGGCCACCGCCGATCAACTGGCGGGGGCGGAATCTTCTGTGCTTGAGGTGGGGTATTGGAGGCCCTAATGGCTATTCAATACTTCTCCAAGCAGAGAGTACAAGAGGACATGAGATGGACGATTGATATGAAAGACGAAATAAGACGATTTGTGTTGAGGAGATTGCGAGGCACGACGAAGAAATAAAGAGAATGGAAAGGAAAATTAGCCGCAGGCAGACTTCGTCACTTGATTCGCTTCTAAACAAACCAATGATCTGCATGCCACCTCAACATCTACCTAAGCTCTGGTAACGGTGAAGCAATATCCAGGCTCGTTCTGTCCTCAAATCATCCTGTTGTACTGATTCAAAAAGACACAAAAATGTCATGTTTTATATATACCATTCCATACGCATCGCAAAATCTCAAGCCTCACCCTGAATGGCCAAACCAAGTACAAGCTCATCGGTGGCGTCCAGTGGCTGTTCTGCATAACCGCATTGGTTCCGCTGCTCGTCTACCTCTTCAATCGTCTCCAAGGCGAACTCTCCAGAGTTAGGAGTGTGATTATCTGCATCGAATCCCTGAAGCCACTGCATATTCAAATCCAGGCCATCTTCGACAGTGGAAAACAAATCGGTGCCTCCTTCCAAATCGACAAGTGTCTCAAAACCAGCGTGTGTCGGATCCTCATCCATGGTACAGTTAAACCCTAGGTTCTGTTCGATTGTCATGTCCGCCGATTTGGTCAGTGCTTCGTCCGCGGTCTGATGGGGGTTCAAGCTCATATCCGACTCTGGTGGTGTGTACGCAGCAATGAGATTTCGCTCCTCCGGAGCTAGCGTCGAGTTCATGAGTAGCAAGCTCGCCGTGTGCATAGCCTCAGGAGGCGGCGTGAGCAACAGCGGTCCTGGGAGAAACTTCTTCTGGTCCATTCCAGTCGAGCTGGTCGAGAAGGGCGACTTCATCCCAGGTGTGGCCCCAGCAGCAGCATAGACCTGAGCATTGGTCTTACGCACTGCTGCATCGAGGAAGGAAAAGGCGAAATCCGCAGAAGCATACATCTCACGCAGTCTTTGTAAGGCCTGCATGCAAAATTGGAATCTCCGAATGCTCGCTTGCCGGGTATTGGAGTCGCTGGATTTGATATCCAGGAGGTGGATGATAATGGCAGGAAGCAGGCATGTTACCCCAGTGTTGGGGAGGTACCGTATCAAATCATGCGCAAAGAGTTCTTTGTACATCTCGGTAATATCGTTGGCGGCCTCGCGAACCTTCCTCCTCGACAATTCTCGGAGCTCCGGGGCAACCACAACATTTGGAGCCGAAGGGAGTATTTGTGGCCGATGCAATGCACTGATGGCGGTGAGGTAGATTCCAGTCAGCAGAGCTCGATGGAGGTTAATGACCTCGCCATCATTAGTGCTTGTCCGCTCGCGCGAATCCGGAGCAAAGTAATGGAGCTCATGCGGAAGGTCTTTGTGCCACTGGTCGAGTGCGCGATCACACCGGATTACATCGCATGGGTCTGCTGCTGACTTCTTCGGAACCAGTCTCATTGTAGTCTCTTGAGTTGCCCCAATCTTGTGCCCCAGAGTAGAGTATTGGACCGCGAGAACTTGGGTGATGCGGATACAGAGATCGGCAAGGCCGATACACATTTTGGCCAGTGTAACGCGCTTCGCAGTGTCTCTCACGGCAGGGCAGCCTCCGAGCATTCTACTGAGATCGGCTGGCAAGGGCTCGGTCTCAAAATCCGAAACCTCGAGCATTGGCACGTCGAAATCCCCGGTGCCTATGCGCATCGGCCGCCGCATCCCGATGGCGATCAATCGATCCCGCATGTAGCAGGACCACCAGATGCGCTTCCAGAGGCGGCGTTGTTGCAAGGTCATGAGCGAAGCATTCGACGTATCACAATTAAGGCCGATGGTTCGAGCCACCGAGATGGCCACACCCAGCCAGTGCCACACATCCTTTGGGTCATCGGGATTCTCGTACCAGTAGGTCATCAGCAAGACAGCCTGCACAACCGTGACTCGATCGACTTCGTAATCAAAATCGTACAGGAGCTTGACTCGCTGGAAGAAGGATTTCCTGGCAGCTTTCCGGGTCATGTAACCCTGGGCTATAAGATAGCGCATGTCAATGTATGCGGTTGCGGCAAACATGATGGCCTGGAAGAGCAAGAGGCTCACGGTGTTGGTGGGCTGGTTCCTTTCGATGGCGGTCAAAAAGTCCTGCAAGTCGACGATGGGGAGGAAGGGATGCACGTATTGGACGTAGCAGCGGAGCAGCTCGTTGCGGAAGCCTGTCTCGGGGATCAAAAACGCTCCCTTCTTCTGCAGATACTCCAAATCTTCGCTCATGATCCGGGGAGATATGGGTTGCAAATAGGGGGGTAGGACAATATTCACCCGGTTCGTTTGCTGGAGGAAATAGGACATTGCTGGGGAGAGGAGGGGCGGAGAAAGGTGGTTGGTGCCGACTGTCGACATTCGTCGGAAACGATCATCCTGGCTCAAGCGGCGACCCTGTGTCTGGTCTAGACAGATGCTCCATCAGCATCGGAAACCAAGCTTAGAGGAAGGAGGAGACTTACAAAGCATATGGGGTTTGTGATGGACCATCTCATCGTCCAGGGCTAGCTGGGGATGGGTTGGCTCGGACTTGGGCAAAGTCGGGACAAAGTTGTTCAGCTCATCGATGTCGTCAAAGATGGGAAATTGTGGAATTTCCTTCTCCTCTTCTATCGAATTGCAGGGAGACTGGTGAAAGAGCTCTCCGTCGGCATAGGATTTCCTCCGACGTTTTCCTTCAGTGACCACGCACTCAACCTCGTCGAGTCGGCAGTTCGTGCACGGAATTCCACTCTCGACCACATCACAACGTACTTTTCTCCCACGACAACAGTGGCAGGCTTTGGAAGCCCTTCGCTTGACGGTCCTCCCTCCAGTTGCCAGTCCAGCGGTGGAAGACTTCCTCTTGGGTTGGGTATGGGTGGTGGTCGCCATGGTGAGTCTATTGGCGGTCGAGGTGAGGTTTCACAAGTGAGTACAGAGGCGTGTGGAATGGGGGAAGGGATGAGGGTGTTTTCAAGAGCACTTGAGGGGTTTTTGCAAGTGAGAACAGAGAAGGGAAGAGAACAGGTGGTAGAGAGAGAAAAAACAGCGAGGGGCACCCCAGGTACTTGGTACAAACGAGGGTCCCTGGAAACTGATATGGGGAAAACCTAAACGGAACCAAGATGACCCTAGGTCCACCAGCCTGGGCTCCAATAACGGGGCAAAACAAACTGAGTCAATTGAACTCTCAAAGCCATTTTTTGCTCATCCCTACCCCGGACTACCCCGGCTGGGTGGAAGCTGGTTGGCGATCAGCGATTGGACCAGCAAGCGATCTCGAGCACCCCCGGTCGAAGGCCTGGAGGTCAGTGGTAGACTTGGCCACGTACCAAGCCCTCTTCGCGTTCGCTCTTGTGTTCTGGAGGTGGCTTTGACGAGCCGCGGCTGGAGACTGCCACTGGTGACAAGAATTCCCGTGGAGTTCATTCCCTGGGCTAGGAGTTCCAGACTGTCGAGCACACCTTTTCACTAAGCCACACGTGGAGAGGAGAGGAGGAACTTCCCCACTGGCAAGGGCGTCCAGCTCAGACGAACTGGGTTGGAAGCTTCCAGGTAGCGTGAACAAAAGCAAAGCTAGGTAATGTTCCGTTAAATGAGAGAGGTCCGATCTTCATCCGTGCCGATTTATCCTGGCCGGAACCGTTTCAAACAGTTATACAGAGTTAGGGTGGACTTGTGCCGGTGGAATATGCATGCTCGGCTATTCGAGCTACTGTGAAGACGGCAATGGTCCATGGGGGAGGCCTTGGAAGGACTGCCAGAGCCAGTCAGGTCGTCTGATAGAAAATTTTTTCTGTGGTGGTTGGAGAGTTTGTGGAGACACAGGCTATGTTGTCCTCTGGGGGCCGAGCACGAGGTCAAGGGAAAGAAGAAGAGAGAAGGCAAGGACGTGAAGGAGGGCGGCTCTCCGAGATACACTAGCGTGCAGCATCAGTCCCGAGAACAGTTCTCGAGACTGCGACGGAGTTAGCTCTCTCGAAGGTTTGACAGATGGGGCTGGGCTGACACGATTGTACCACTGAGCTGGCGGGGTGGGAAACGAATCCCATGGGGGATGGGGGTATTACGGAGATACCAAGAAGAATCAAGTCAGGTGAGTGGGATTTGGTTGACTGGGTGGCGAGCGCAGGAGATTATGCGAGTAAAAGATAGTCAGACAAGTTTGTAGACGAGAGTTGAGCAATGAGGAGAGAGAAAGAGGCGGGGAGCGAGTGGCACCAGTGGCACCAGTGGCACCTTCCGCCAAGAAAGGGCAAGGTGCCTTCTTACCTGAGTGTGTATGAGTAGGTATGTACTTGACGGCTGGAGCGGGCAGCTTTGAAGGAGTCAGGTGTGTCTGACTCGTGAATCCCCAGCACCAGCCAGTTAATGCCCTTGATCCCTCACGTCCCTAAAAAGAAAGAATCCTGAGTCTGACTGCATTACGTCGGTCATCATTCTCCGACCTCCGCAGCCTGTTGCCTGTGCTTTGACTCGCTCCATTCGAGTCAACTCCACTTCACTGCTTCACTGCCTTCACTTCACCTACGAGCAAACTTCACTTGCACCTCATCTCCAATAACCGAGTGGGAACTCTCTTGCCATATTGAGGGTGGCAGTGGTGGCAGTGGCGGCAAGGATCATAGACCATGTACCAAGTACTTGTACTCCCATGTAGTCCCTGTGTACCTCTGCGAGTAACAATTGCTGATCTCCAACTCTAAACAATAATGAACCCGTGTCTTTCCCTCACCTTACGAATTTCCCCCCTACGGGATGTTATCCCCTGCCACTGTTGAGGAACTTCCTACCTTCTCCTACCTGCTTGTGGGATACTCTCAACAACACATGGTTGAAAGAGCCGATATCTGTATTTAATGCCCAACCGCCTGACTGCCCTTACCACTTTCAAAATCACACTTCTCGTCGATCCCCTGCGTAACGTTTAAGACCGGCATAACCATGCTCCAGCGACGATCCTACCTGTGCCCCGATAGTTGAAAACCCCCGCGAAGCCTTACCACAACGGTTGTCCACCTTTCAGCTCAACCAAGTGTCGACATGTACTGGTGCTTGACCTCCAACCTGAACCCTGAGAGTAGCCCTCATACTGCCTGGCATGCATGCGTGAGGTGTCGAAGTCGATGATGTGAATGGTACAGCAAGGAAACTGCCTCGTACAAGAGATGACTAAAGCTAAGTGTTCGAGCTGCTTTCGGGTCCGAAAGTCTCGGATCCGGATCTCTGCGAACCAAAGCAGGTAAGACAAAACACTACTCGCCATCGCGTATCCTAAAAGTCAATGGGCAAGCGATATGGACCCTCCTCCAAGAAGTCGGCTTTTGGATTTGTCAGGCTGGGAAAAAGGTCACGTCTTAGGGACTCGTATCGCAGTGCAGTGGGATTCCAGGATCGAGACGTTAGAGACTGGCCTCCAACCCTGCTTCCCAAAAACAGGCTGGGTTGGAAAACCCCAAAGATGCACGTGGGCATACACAGGGATTCTTTTCACGGATGGCAATTGAACAATGGACGTTGCCCTCAGCTATCCTGCTAACGGCAAACGTGCGCATTGGACAGTGCCTTCTTTACCCCAACGTGCTCCCCACCCCCTTTATCGGCCTTCAGTTGCCGCCACACCTCTGCTGTCTTCCGGTGGCCCGAATGCGGGTAGTCCGGGGGTGGGCAGTCCAAGGGTGGCTCTCTCCGCTGTACCTAGTAAATAGACTAAGGCATCAGGCATGAAGCAGCTGCCACAGACGCGAAGCCGCGGCCTGAATGTCTCGTACCCAGCAGTGTTTACTACTCTCACTTTGCCGCGCGACATCTGTGAGTGTACCCGTGGATTTGGGCACGGTAGGGCTCTGTGCTCTAATGATGAACCAAGAAAAAGGTAACTGGACAGGATAGAGCAATTGATTGATCTTTCCCTTGCACGAAAGAGTGACGAAGATTGCGAGATGTCCGCCATCGACCCCAGGGTGGGGGTTGTTGGCTTGTTCATAGACAGCCTCGCCACCTCCAGTTTCAGCCTTACGCTGACGTACTGCCATCGTCTGCGAAACGGTGATTCTCCGAACAGCGTCGAACTGTGATAATTCACGAACAGCCCAATGCTTTGACATGCAAATTCTATCTCATGGAGGCCGAGCCAGTAAAAGCCTCCGAGGAACCCTCTGAGCCGTCCAAGACAGATCTCAGTGCAGAGGAGAGTAAGAAGGCGGCAGTCCTAATTCAGGTCGGAACTCTCTCGCCATCTCCCCTCTCGAACTGCCAATGGTTGACCCGCGCCCCAGAAAACCTACAGAGGTCACCGTGCGCGTCGCCAACTTAATGGGTTTGGCTTGGATGCCTCTACGCGGTGGTATGAGGTTAGTCACGACCCGTTAGTCGTGCTGCAGCCCTGACCGAGACAAACTTGACAGGCGGTGCGAGACGCCCAATTCAAAGCACACACGTCCCCGCAACCGCCGTCCTCTTCTCTCCATGACACAGACACGGCCCAGGGCACCACATCTCCCGCGATGTTAAAATGGAGTCGAGCCGCCGAGGTTGCTCGCAGGGCTGGCGCCGACGATCGTTCCCCCTCCGTCTCTGACTTCTCCGATGAAGATACTCCAAGCACCGTGGGCTCACTCGCCGATATGACCCAAGAAGAGAGGGAAGCGGCCAGAAGGAAACGAGCCGAGGCCAATGCCATGAGGAAGAAGACTGCCAAGATGATGGATTTACAATATTTCCTTGAGATGGTCGACCAAAAACATCGTTATGGGAGTAATCTGCGAAAGTGAGTGCCTCTTATACCCAGACTGTTGGATCACTTTACCACAAGCTCACACTGCATTCTCAGATATCATGCATATTGGAAGACACAGGACACCGATCAAAACTTCTTTTACTGGCTCGACCAAGGCGATGGCAAGAATGTGGACCTCCCAGAGTGTAGCCGGGCACGGCTTGACAAGGAGCAAGTGCGATATCTGTCACGCGAAGAACGTCTGAATTATCTCGTCAAGGTCAATGAAAAAGGGTTGCTTGTCTGGGCCAAGAATGGTGAACTTGTTTGGACCAAGGATGAACTTTTCAAAGACAGCGTCAATGGGATCGTCCCCATAGATGACTCGGCGCCGAAATGGAGGTATAACGTGCCACCGCCAGGTACGAGTGACTCCGAGAGCAGCTCTTCGGATGAATCAGAGGATGAAGACGAAAATACGGCGGGTGATGAAGGGGAAAGATACGTCAACGAGGAAGTATGTGTCTCCTTCAATCACTTTGACTCCTAACCGTTGCTGATCAGAGACCAGTTCCATCGAGCCAGAGGGTTGTCCAAGGTCAAGCATGTCAGTGCGGCAGTGTTGTTCAACCACATGATCAGAACAAGCCTGAAGAAAGGACATAAGTGGATATTCGTCTGCGATACTTCGTTTCGACTGTACATTGGGTACAAGCAGTCAGGGGCGTTCCAGCATTCATCATTCTTACACGGTGCACGTATCCTGGCGGCAGGGTTGATCAAAGTCAAACATGGGCAATTGAGACGGCTGTCGCCCTTGAGCGGGCATTATCGGCCACCGGCGGCGAATTTTCGAGCCTTTGTGCACAGCCTCCGAGATGAAGGTGTCGACATGTCGCATGTATCCATCTCCCGCAGCTATGCAGTCTTGGTCGGTCTAGAGAGTTACACCAAAACTCGCAAACGCATCAAGGCAGTCAGCGAGAGCGTCGTGCATGAGAAGGATAAGTTGCTCAATCCAGAGAAAGTCAAGATGGAAGAAGAGGCGAAGCGGGACAAGTCTCAGAGCGCGGAGAAGGAGAGGCTGTACCTGGAGCGGCAACGCAAGGCTCAGGAACGGGAAGCGCGCGAACGTCGCAAGGCCAAGCGTAGCTTTACGGGAAGACTCTCCAGCGCTTTGGGGAAGCTTGGACTGCGCAAAGACAGTAGCGATGATGGTCCAGCGGATGAGCAACTGTCAAAACGGATACCAGGGACAGGGCCGGAAGATGGCGTACCTCCACCAGAAGGCCACCGCTGATGGACACATGCTGGATACGTGTCGTCTATCCCAACGAGCACTTGCCTGAGGCTAGGTTCTGAATGTGGGTGACCAAAGAAGGTGGTTATTCCCTTGCTCTCTCTCTAGTTGTCATAAATTCTCCGAATCCGACGTATTGCTTCGGTCGTCCCTCAGCCACTCACCAATCACAGCGTGCGCCTCACATCAAGCGCAGGCACCAACATTTTCCATTGGGCTCTCCTCCTCAATACCTGCCCACGGCTGGCTGCTAGAGGTTTAATTACCACATCTGGGTACCATGCACTATACAGAGTGAGATATAGCAAACGAACTATGACTTCCCTGGTGACGCGAGCACCGGCCGCTGCCAATATCCCTGTCCCACGACGCAAACCGCAGCAGGATCAAGATGTCTATATAATGGGCTCCTTGTTCTCTTGATCACCTTGCCTCGCCATTGATGGACTTGTCAGGTTTCCTTCATTCTTTATGGCTTTTCTACTCGCATGAGTCTCTCTTCCCGCCATGGCTAAGATCATCATCATCGGCGCTGGCATCTCGGGCCTGAGTACATACCTGTTTCTGCGCAAACACCTGGTGCTCTACAATCTCAGTCCTGCTGCCCGAGCAGAAGAACGACAAGAATATGAGATCAAGATCTATGAAGCTCACGACATTCACCAGTCCCACTTCAATGTCTCTTTGGCGAATGCTGCCGCAAGCTACAACTCGGACGACGAGTCCACCACGAATGCACTCTCAGCAAACGGGGTAGATCCAATCTTCACTCCGCAAGCGATCGGAGCCGCAATCGGCATCGCGCGTAACGGACTAGACGTTCTTGCTCGCCTGGACGAAACAGAGGACCAGCAGGCGAACATTCAGGATCAGCCCTCCTGCAGCTTGATTGATGAAATGGCCGTACAAGGGCATCCGATCGAGCGGTGGGAACTCAGCACGGCACGAGGCTTCAGACTCGGCGTGGTCGAGCTCGCACGGCCAGGAAATACCGCCGCGCGATCGTCTCTCGATGACCACAAGCAGTCAAGAGCTGCGGGCACTGCAGGTCGAAATTCGTGTCCCTACCACGGAATCATGATCGCACGGCAATCGTGCTGGGAAATCCTCCGCGACCGCGTCTTGAGGGTAGCTCCCGACGTGATCATCCGCAAGAAAGTCGTCGACGTGATCATCGGCCATGAACAAGCACCCAACATCGTCAAGTTCGAGGACGGCTCCGAGGAAGAAGCCGACCTGGTCATTGGAGCTGACGGGCTCAGAAGTGTTGTGCGACGGGCAATGTTTCGCAAGGACGAGGGTGAGGGTGTTCATGCGACGGCAACCGATGGAGCGTTGAATGCTCGTGAGCGGGAGCCGAACGGCCAGAGCAGAGCAGGTTGGCTCCGAACGATTCTCTCTTACATCCGCATCCCGTTCTTCAACTTTGGAGGCCATGCAAACCAAAAAGACACCGATACTGACTACATTTCACCGCACTATGAGGGTCTAGTCGGCGTTGGGGGCTTTGTGCCTTCATCTGTGCTGCAAGCCTCCGGCCACAAGCCCGGCAGCATGACCGTGGTGTTTGGGCCGAACGGGTTCTTTGGGTACGGCTACTTGACCTCCTCATCCACATTACTGTCGCCATCACCGACCTCGTTGTCAAACGAAGGGACAGATACAGAGACCCCTCCTCAAGCGATAGATCTCAACTTGCCAATCCCTGCCCCAGGACCACTGGCAGGGTGGTGGTCCACATGTTCCAGCCCAGACCCATTTCCCTACTCGACTCCTTCGCCCAGAATCCCAACATCGTCTGCAGGAAATATTCCGGACACATATACGAGCACAAGCACAGGCACGAGCGCAGACACCGACAAGGATATCGAGCCAAGGACGACCCGCAAAGCCACCGACTTCAACAAGCAACTCGCGCTGACCGCGCTCCTCGACCGACACAGGACCTGGCACAACCCGGCCATCCAGGCGATTTTGTCGTTTGTGCAACACGACACGGAACAGCAGCTTCAACAACAACCAGATCAAGGTCACATTCGAGATCGGGATGCCGAGCACCAAATCCAAAACAACCACAATCACAATCACAATGGCTTCCTGACCGGAAAGGCTCTGGACGCAGCATATCCGACATGGACGACGCCCGAGCTGCCGTACTGGTCTCTGCGCGGCCGGGCGGTGCTGGTCGGCGACGCCGCGCACGCGCTGCAGCCGTCGAGCGGGCAAGGGGCGAGCCAGGCGCTCGAGGACGCCGAGGCGCTGGCGCTGTCATTGCGGGAGTATTATCTGGGCGATTCTACCACTACCACTACCACCTCCTCTCCTTCTCGCTGTCCTTCTCCTCCAGTTTCCCTTTCTCCTTCTGGCTCTCCTTCGACCTCTCTCGCAACCGCCCTGCGCGCCTTCGAAACCAGCCGCATGCCGCACGTGCACGCCGTCCGCGCCCGCGCCCAGCGCACCTCGCGCATGAAAGCCGACATGGGCGTGCTAGTCGAGTGGGCCATGTACGCCGCCATCTATCTGGGGTTGTTGTTTCGCAGCAACGAATAGAAAAACAGACATGTCGTTTTGGGGGGGGGGGGGGGGGGGGGGGGGGGGGGGGCTGGAAGTGGCGAGGAACAAGTAGGAAGGAAGGATGGCGAGGGCGAGGATGGAGACAAAAATGGTGGGGTCGAGTCGCCTTGAATACTACCTATGTACTTGCCTATACGTGCCTATCGTATGGAGGTAGATAGCTAAGGTATGTAGAACGTACATACTACTTGCAAGTGTGGCGATGGCGACTTAAGATCAATCAGACCCTGTCCACCTAGCGGGATAGGAATCCTGCATTCCTCTCCTGGAAACCTAGCACAGACCGAGTCCCTACACTCCTCTGTCTTTGTACAATCGCGAGGCATGTCAATTCGAAAGGAACGAATCTCCTCCGCTAACAACTGGGTGTTGACAGAAGTCTTCATTCCGATGAGGGCGTGTTATCTGCTCTTTCAAGAATTGCTGACTGCATTCTACAGGTCTACGGCCACCACCAGATCCAGAACATGCAATCTAACCGTCACCTCGTCATCTTGTCCTTGGCCGTCACGCCTATCCGTATCCGTAATACTTCACAATCTGCAGGCATCACATTGCTCAGTCGTAGCCCACGGGTTACATCGTATCTGCCTTAGTCGCTCCCTCCCATTCAGAGGCAAATAGTCCAATCCTCTCATCCACATCATCTGACTGAAAATCCCATTCCCAATCGACCCATTCCTCATCGGTAGGTGTGTCTTCCAGCAAGTCGGCCTCCGAATAGCGTTCGCTACAGGTGAAGTACCCTTCATCGGGTGAGCCCGAATCAGCTTCATCCTCTGCAGGCTCTCCGTGGCACTCAACCCGGGCAGAAAGTACTGAACTCAGAGTATCGTTGAACGTCGACATATTTCTCCTAGAATTGAGACCGGCGTCATTGCCTGGTGGCTTGGGAAGAGGTAGACCCAACTGGCCACCCACATAGGGTCTCAGCGTATTCAATCCTGCCAACCATTCTGCCATTCTGAGAACAGCCGATACGTCACTGTCGCGTCTGTTTCTCGCCTCCACAGCTGCAGTTGACAGTGGCCACGCAATGAGTTGGTGCCGGTACAGTCGTGCCGGAACCAGGTCCATGCATGGTGGAATGACAACCTTGATTGCAGCGCCAGGATAGGGCCCGTCCGAGGTGATTGTATCATCTCTACTATCTAAGGATCCTCGAGTGGTCTGCGGTTCGCTGGCACTGCAAGCTCCACGGACAGCTGCCTCTACCGCGTCCGACATAGACGGGGACGGAGTGGTGTCAACTGGATCTCGAAATGATGGCAACCCTCTGCCTGCTCGCTCCCAACTTCTGGCAGCTTGATTTCCGCCTGGGTGAACAATGTTGTTGACGCTGCAACAAGCAATCAACGCGTGGTCAAGGTTGATCGGAGTTGGCAGTGTGGGAAAGATTAAATTGTCCTCAGATGGTGCGACATCGGGTGGCACAGCTATTTCTTGGCTATACGAGACCTTTGGCATGAAAAAATCATGATACCATGGAAAGTCAAGGCCCATGGGAGTGACGAGACCATTTCTGTCGACGTCCGCGACGAGTGAATATTCTTGGTTGGTCCGCGTCAATTCTTGGGAGTCAAGGTCATCGCCTGAGGAAAGAACATCGCCATGAGTCGAAGAATCATGGCTGCCGTCCGAGACGTGACTTGCTTCTGCTTTGTGCCGGGAGGATGCAGCCGTGCAAACAGCAAACCCCAAGCTTTCATTACGTTGCATATGTGTACGCTCGTCCAGAGCAGCACCACACACGACGGGCCGGTAGCTGGTAAAGTCAGGTTCTGGCTTTTGCTGGCCATGGGCGAACTCGAAGGAGGGGACGTTCCAGGTCAACCAAGGATTGTCAGAGGGAGTAGTGTATTCGAATTGTGAGCTGTGGTATAGCAATGGACTTGGAATCCTGACATCATTGAGGTAGTCTGAGTGGTATTCTGGCGGACATCGATTCCTTGAAGGCTCTAAATGGCAACTGGGGAGCTGGATGCTTGTGCGTGCCTTTGCGGTCATGAGAATGGGAGGTAGTGGAGGTGAGGGATTTTCAGTGAGGTCTGCTTCAGAGAGGCTTCGCGTTCCTTTTCTCTTGAAGATGACTTTTCCGCCTCCTGTCTCGGAAGATATCGTAGGTGAAGGTCTTGCTAATGCGCCCACGGCAGAGAAGTCGAGTAATGGGCATGGTTCTTCTGCGGCTATGCTTCGATCGGTGATGCTGTCGTCGGAAAACCAATATGGGGTTTCTAGAAATAAGAGTCAGCACAGCGTCAGGATCGCGAACATATCAATCATACCATCATGGTTGATTTCAAGACCGACACGAACATCGGGATCGAGATGGTATCCTCGGTCCTCACAAGCATAGTAGCAGTTGTCAAGATCCAAGGAGTCCTGTTCACGCAGCTTTCTTCTTTTTGGACCCCGTCGACGGGATGTCTTCAACTGTGGCGGATTCGGCTTAGGAAAGCGTGCCCGGTGTCTGATTCGACGATCTCGACGTGCAGTTCTTCGGTAGGTTGAACTCGTCGAAGAGGAAAGTTGAGTAGCCATAGGTACAGTGTGCGCAGTAATAAGAATATTCTATGCAATAGGTCTTAGGAAGGCGTATGAGCTGGGAAAAGGTAATCGAGGAAATGAGGAATGGTAAGTATGGTAAGTCAGTCAAATGCGAAGCGAGAATAATAACAAAAGGGTAGAGGGACTGTTCAGCCCTTGTCATTCATGGCAAGTGCAAAAACATGAAATTTGTGTACATTTGGAGGCAGTCGCAAAGGGCATTAGTGGAAGGGTACAAGTGGAAAGACACCGTTGAACCCAGAGGAACATTTCAATATCAAACCACACTGCCGGACTGCAACGGAGGCTCATGAGCCTTCCTTTTCACCTTCTCCACCAGGGTCTCGTCCTCGTGCTGAGCATTGAGGCCCGTTTCTCTTGCGTGTGCCTGTTGTATCCTGCGTAATATCCAAAAGTTATAGAACCCGAAAAGAATCCCTGCCACCCCAACGCAGGATCCTGTCACGATAGCAGTGATTTTCGCCGTCACACTCCATACACCATGCTGGGCAGTATAGACGTTGACGAGAGTTGTGATCAAGCCGGCGACGGAGTTCAGCGTGACTGGTCTATCATCAACCCGTCAGTATGTCCCTGTGAACGCGAGTGAAGATCTCACAGAAAGATGCGGTTTATCAGCCAGACATAGTTCTTGCGCCAACGAAGCCACAGCCAGAGGCATCCCAGAGTCCCAACGACACAGAACGAACCAGATAGCCACAGCAGACCAATATGCGCAATCGAGTGCACAATTGCGTGAGCAACCTCGTTAGCGTCATCATCGTTGTCGGCATCTTGGAACGCCTTGGAATTCTTGAAAGTTGTAAAGGTACCGGGGACGACGAGAAAGCCCGCGAGCAAAATCCAGGTGAACAGGCTGGCCAGGATATTGTATAGCCGAGGAATTTGATCTAGGTGTAACAGCATCTCCATGTATCGTGTCTGGATAGAAGGTACACGAGTCAGAGTTGGTTTGGAAGACAGCGTTTCGGCGCGGGTCAAGACACTGGGCTTGCTTGAGTTTTTGCGCCCAAGGGAAGTCGATCCTCTCGTTTTGAGTGGGTTAGTTTCTGTTCGCGCCGTTGATGCTGTATCGTGATGTCCTTCCTCCACCTCAGACTGAATAGTCGAGAGTGATGGTCGAGCAGGATGCTCCCCATCTCCCCTTCTGGACTCGAACATGGTCGATTGAGTACAAGATAGAGATTATTGCAGGTGGTCAAGGGCGAAAGGACTTTCTTGAGTAAAGAGCTATGATCCTGGGCTAAGTAGACAGGCGACTTCACAAACCAAATTGTAGGGGAAAGGAATCAAAATCAAAAGCAACAGGGAGAAACAGCATTTAGGAACAAGTTTCTCTATCGCGACGGATACTTGCCTAATAAGACGTCCTTGTATCAAGTTACTCAGCGATGCGATGTCAAGGAAAACAGGTCGACCGGTAGTAGCAGAGGTGCGCGAGGTACCATGGTAAAACTGCAGGGTGACGCATTGTCGCAGAATGTATACCAGTGAGAGACTCGATTGACAGCGAACCACGCATCGCTTGTTGAGCAGATCGACAGCCTTGAAGTGAGCGGTTCGCTAGCATGACAAGTCGAGATGGTTGGTTGGGCGTTACTGAAGCTGGAGTGGGAAACAAAAACTTGAAACTTGGATAGATGGCCACGCAGCAGGGCGCGTCCAAGAGGCTAAAATTGGATATCGCAGGCGAGGAGACGAATAGTAAAAGTTGTTGTGTCTGACAAAAGCTCTTTGTAGCGTTTGGGTTTGTTTGGGTGCTGATTATGCGGTCAGGCAGAAACTGTCTAATCGCGCCTCAGCCGTTGCGCCACGGAAAGCCACCTGCACACGCCCAGTGATTCACCACGCCATGGATGGACGCATTGAATATGATCCAAGATCATCTCCTGTTATCTCGAAATCTGCTCGGCATCGAACCAGCCTCTCATCTTCATCCCACGATCCTCAACAAAGCAACCTGAATGGTTCGGGCATGAAAAAAAGAGGATCACCTTATGACCCTCCTACCCTCCGTACCTGAACCTGCGCTTCGTGTGCCTGGCACCACCTGGACGGCACTGCGGGATCCTTAGACGGCTATTCCCAGATCGAGCTTGTCCACCCATCCATCACGCATCTTCTCGCAAACAAGGTCCTCGATCCCCTGCACGCATCACCTCTCACAACAGACTAATGTCATGCTCGGTACAATATCGATGCCATAACCGTGCAGCTCCTGACTCAAGGTTACCTTCGCAATCCTTCTCCTACTGGCTATACCGAGTCTGTACATGGCCGAGGGCGGCGAACATGGGCTCCCCCCACCCACGTGCTGGCTCGCGTACTGGGATCGATCCAGCCACCGGCATCACCGCTTGGAGCGTTACGATTTGCGGGAACTTTGGGCAACTCGCATGTCGGGGCACAAAGGCACATGTTCACATACTTGAATGTAGTTGGATGGCGCTATATTTGACTGCTGAGCTTGATGGAAGCTTGCCGTCCTGGTGTTGCCTTCCAGATCGAGCTTGACAGGGCTTGCCAGAGCTTGCCAGAGCTTGTCTTGCAGTACATAAAGAAGCCACTTGGACATGCAGAAAATATGCGTTTCCAAGGCCATCTTCTTCCCTGGATTCCGACGAGAAGAAAGAGACTCGGACTTGCTGACTTGAGTTGCCTGTTTCGAGCGTGACAAGGCTACTTGACCAGTCACAAGATGAAGGTCACTCCGCTTGTGTTGGCGGTACTGGCAAAGGCCATTGAGGCAGCCCCTCAACCTGTCGTTGCCTCGTCAGGTGTTGGTGCTACCACGTCTGACGTCTACCCTCCAGCATCCAGTATGTCCCTCCAGCCCTCTTCATCATTGCCTCGTAAGAAGAGGTCGAAACTGACGCCTATCTAGCATCGGTCGACCCCTCTCAGTTCCCGCCTGAGTCAGTGGTGCAATTCCCCGGCCCAACAGTGACAGGTCTCGAGCCAGCTGCTGCCCAGACCGCTCCTTTGTACCCGTACAACACTCAAGGGGCTGCCGCCTTCCCTCTGGTTGCTGCTCAGCCTCAGGGATCCAACTCGAGCTCCAAAGTCGACATCACTCGCTTCTGGGGTAACCTGTCGCCCTGGTATTCACTGTCGTCTGCCGACTACGGCTTGCCCAAAGCCAGCCCACTCATCCCGGATGGCTGCTCCATCAACCAAGTCCACCTCCTGTATCGCCATGGTGCTCGGTACCCTACTGGCGGTGCTGCCCCTGCGACATTCGCTTCTAAACTTGCCAATGCCACCAAGGGAGCCGGGTTCCAGGTCTCCGGCGAGCTGGCTTTCCTGGCCGACTGGAGTTACAAGCTGGGTGCTGAACTCTTGACTCCTTTTGGACGAAGCCAAAACTTCCTCCTCGGAGTGTCATACCGACAGTTGTATGGTGAATTGCTCAACAACTTCACCGCTCAAGGAGCTCTCCCTGTTTTCCGCACCGAGTCTCAGGACCGCATGGTCAAGACCGCCGAGAACTTTGCCGCTGGTTTCTTTGGAGTGCCCGAGTATGTAGACCAGGTCAACATTGAGATCCTAGTCGAAACCCCAGGGGTTAACAACTCGGGAGCCCCCTATGAGATCTGCAACAACTCCAACATTGCCAGCCGAGGAAGCATCGGCAGTACTGTCGCAACCAAATTCGCCAACAACGCTTTCAATGCCACCCTGGCCCGTCTAAACTCTCAGGTAATGTTGCTTCCCACTCTTTTGCGAGCATACATGGTATTAATGGTCGGGGTTGTAGGTCTCAGGCAATCTGACCCTGACACCCACCGATGCTATCGCCATGCTTCAGCTCTGCTCGTACGAGACTGACGCTTTGGGCTATTCGGCCTTCTGCCCCCTTTTCACCCTGGAGGACTTTGAGAATTACGAATACTACTATGACTTGGTAAGCTCGCTCCACCCTGCCCAATGTAGATGCAGGGGTCGCCTAACCTTCACTCAGATGTTCTACTACAACAACGGCCCCGGCTCTCCGGTTGCTGCTGCTCAGGGTAAGGGCTACCTCGCTGAGTTTGTCGCTCGATTCACCCACACCTATCCCGGCGCGCTCTCTGCTCTCAACGAGACATTCGACAACAACCCGACGGATTTCCCTTTGAACCAATCTATCTACGCCGACGCGACCCACGAGGTGGTTGTCCTCGACACCCTCACTGCCTTCAACCTTACGGCGCTGTTCAAGGGACCTCCTTTGAGCGGCAGCGGCAACCAGGGGCAGAACAACTTTGTTGCTAGCAAGCTCGTCCCCTTTGCCACTCACTTTACTGCCCAAGTGCTCGAGTGCCCCGCCATGACCCCTACCAAACAGATTCGATTCATCGTGTAAGTATTATTTTCCTTTGCCACTTTTTTCTGGGCGAAAACATGGGCATCTGACTTTGAGGGTGATAAACAGCAACGACGCCGTCGTTCCCGTCTCCGACTCGCACCCGGGTTGCCCTGTCGACCCCAACGGTCTATGCCCCTTTGACAACATGGTCAAGGTGCTCCAGCAGCGCCTCAACGAGATCGACTTCAACTACGACTGCTTTGCCAACTACACGGCCTCGGCAGGTGTCAACTACAACGGCCGTGCGCCCCATGGTGCCACGTCATAGAAGGAAAATGTAAATAGCCTCGATAATGTGTGAAAGTGACCAAGACAAAAGTAATGTGGTGGCGGCTGGCTCGGGTAATGGTTGCTGATGGGGCCCAGGGTTCTATGTATGGGACACATATTCATAGAACCTGAAAGGTTCACAACAAGCAAAAGTTGTCCGAGACGGCAGTGCATGCCAGAGTACATAGTAGATGTCAAATCAATCATAATGAGGGAAATCAAGGAGTTTAAACTGAACTTGAACGGCACTGATCTGATTTCCATATGAGGTATACTATCACGACCGTCCAAATGGTGTGCTTAGTGTATTGCGCGCGCGCGAGGGGATAGAATGGCCCGAAGCCAACGAGCCGTTCCGGCTGACGAATTCATATTCAACTGCTTCCATAGTAAGCTGCTAAGTCAGTGAAAAGTAATAGGCGCTCACTCAGTCACCTTGTACCCACACAATGGAATTTTCCTGTTCGTATGTAGAACTCTTTTTTTCTTTCATTTTTTTTTATACCGTCGGTTTCTAATTCTCTTTATCCATTCCCCTTCTCTTCCTGCCTTCCTGCCTTCCTGCCTTCCTCCCTATCCGACGCCGTTCACCGTTTCGTTAGAAAACAAACAAACAAACAAACAACTGCTCTACTTGTGGTAGTGATACTCGTAGACATGTCCGTGTCAAGCAACGTCCAGTGCTCCTGCTCCAGCGCGGGGCCGGAAATTCCTTCGTGTCGTGTTTCTCAAGACCTCGCCCGCTCAAATACATAACGCCTAGAAAGGGTGGGCGGGTAGATGGATGAATGGTCGTAGAAATCCATTCCGCCAGAATTCCGTGCCCGTAAAACGAACGCCATACCATCACTCCCGCTTCGCGCCATTGATGTGACAAAAACCAAGAATCATGTCCCTTCCTTGTAAATACATTAACTCCCTGGTCCTGTCAATTTTGACCAGAGGTGACCGTCCGCTCCAGGGCCCCACCCGATTCTAGAAGATGCCAGCCCCCCGTCAAAACGCCAATGTGCCGACTGTCTCAAATCCAGTGGTATCCCTTTCTTCTTGTTCACAGTAAGAACCCAAGATCAGGCATAGGCATATTCGTGGTCGTGGTCGTGGTCGTGGTCGCCATTTTCGTCATCCAATACAGTAACATCAACCACATCCGAAACCCTTTCCCCAGCAGAATTGTCCAAACAAGGCACGATCGACTTGACCACTGTCGTCGCCCCGTTGTTCTTCTCCCTTGGAACAAACCACAACTGAAAAACGCCAACGATGGCAACAAACCCAGCGAACCACCACGCCAGCCCCGTAAACCCAATATTGGAGCCCCATTCATACAAGAGACCCGCAATCGGCGGCGCCACAGTCCTGCAGGCCGCCCCGG
The DNA here is from genome assembly GCF_000835455.1 of Fonsecaea pedrosoi CBS 271.37. Classification (NCBI taxonomy): domain Eukaryota; kingdom Fungi; phylum Ascomycota; class Eurotiomycetes; order Chaetothyriales; family Herpotrichiellaceae; genus Fonsecaea; species Fonsecaea pedrosoi. The sequence continues at coordinate 1,063,761 of NW_013550613.1, read as the reverse complement.
CCGAAGCGGCCAGACCATTTATACGCCCCAGGTAGGCAGGAGACGGACTCGCCTGCTTCAGTAAGATCAAAATTACTGGATAATCGAGGATCGAGAGGAAGTTGCGGATTGTCAGGCAGGTATAGATGCCCGGGTAAAGCAGGTGCGACGGAAGCAGTGCTAGGTATGGAACAATGAAAAACGCCACCGGGTGCAAGATCGTGACAAGAACAAACACGCGCCAAATACCAAGACGCTCGGCGGTAAAGGGGAAAATGACCGCTTGAATGAACAAAGCGATAACGCCGTTGACAGACATGATCACTCCGACGTCTCTCGTGGACAGCCCAAGGCCGCCTGGGATATCCACCAGACCACTAGCTGCAATGGATATTTGGTTGACAGCCTTGTCCTGGTAGAATATGGGGAGGAGATGATCATAGCACATCGAATGGTACGTGTAGATCGAGAGAGCAAGCGTCAGCATCACGACCTTTTTAGTAAGCCATTTGGGGGATGTCTTCTCGCTTATAGAGGGCTCGCGCGAGGTCCCGTCGGCGTTGACCTGCCATTGATCATTCTTCTGGACGTCGATCTCATTGAAAGTCCCGTACGATTCTTGCCTCAGATCAACGGCATTGTCAGCAGTAGCACCTGCGGCAGTGATGATACGGGTTTGTTCGGCGATATTCTGGTAGACGCTGGAGTCGCGCGCACCAGCAAGATCGGGATGAGTTTCTCTCAAATACAAGTAGCCATTGAGAATGCTAACAAGCATGAGCGAAGCGCAGATGAGGTTCGGGAGAAGCCAAGGAAATTGACCAAAAAGCCCTTGTTTGGAAAAGGCATCTGGATATGACGCTGAAGGGTTGGCAAAAATGCCGCCGATTGCAGGTCCAATAATTGTACCAATGGCCCATACGAATGGCATGATGGCATATGCCTTGGGCTCCCATTCTGGTTTGGTCGTGAGCTCTCCGACCATAGTTTGTATTACTCCTATACATCCGTCAGCTTCCGGCTTTTGATCCATAAGATGGCGAGGTGCGTACCGATGTTTCCATTGAGCGCACCGCCGAGGATTCTCCCGGCAAGAGCCATGGTGAAGCTGGTGGAAAAGCCCACAATCAAAAGTGAAATCATTGTCCCAAAGCAGCCAAAGAGGAGAACTGGCCTTCTTCCGATGCGATCCGAAAGTCCTCCCCATAGCAACGAGCAGAGAGCTTCGGTGAGGGAAAAGGAGGCGATGAGAACGCCGGCCCAAAAGGATGCGTCAGCCATACCGAATTGCTTGACCATCAGCCAGGCATATGGAAAGATGGATGTAACGGCGACGGGCTCTGCGAGACGACATATTGCTGGCAACGGTGGTCAGCGAGGTGGTTCCTACAAATGAGGCCGCAAACTCACCTAGAACGAGGAATTGACCGGTTGGGAAGGTATCTTCCGCGGGAGATTGGTTCTTTGATCGTGTAAGTCCCAACATCCTTGAATATGCCCAATGTCTTACGACCTGTCCTCCTCTCTGCAACGTTAGAGTCACAGCACCAGGCAGTCAATGGAGGATGTGTGATGGCGAGTGAACACAGATGCTACCGTCGAAACAGAACGATAGGAGTCGACACAACGGTTTCAACGGCAGAATGATGGGCTAGAAAGAAGTGAGAGAAGAGCAGGAAGAGTTGGCAGGAAAGTCAAGAAGAAGTTGAAGAGAAGAGAAGAGATCAATAAAGACGGTGAGGTGGAGGCGTGACAGACTGGCAGCCACCAGAGTTTGGCTTTGCAGTCCGTAGGCGGAGATGCCTTCCGATTGTTGAAGAAACCGTGGGAAAAAGAGACACAACACGCATGTGGAACAGCAATCGAGATTCAGAAACGGGTTTCTGACTGTCATACAACCGAGGAGCACCTCTTACACAACAGAGCAGCTCGAATCCGTGGTCAACATTGAGGCAGTGGCGAGACCTGGCGGTTTCTGCTGCAAGCAACCAGGCGATGGGGAAATGAATACTTGAATTGTGATGCACGGCGAGTCAGAAGTGGATTTTTGGTGGCTGCCATTGTGCGAATGACTTGCCACTATTTGCTCACCGCCCGGAACAGAGCGGGCGGTGAGTGATTGAAGGGTAATTTATTGGTGGAAGGGAAAACAATCGGGCGAGATAGCGGCATCCTGGCGCTGAATGCTATATCGTGATTTGCCCGGAGATCGATCATTTTGTGCGCCTGCTGAGCCGCTAGCCGGAGACAAAATGCAGGGCTCGAGGCGGATGCTAATGTAGGGAAACCAATTCAATTTCATTCACAGTCTTGGTCGGGCCATTCCAACTACCATCATTCACCACACACCACCACCGCCAGCGTCCTAAAGCAGGTACAGAATCCAAGAGAACTCCCCACCATGGAACACTCGGAGTTGGCGGGATTGTTGGACATACGAGTAACAGTACATATATCAGGTGAGCAAAGTATGTTACATCGAGATCAGCAGGATGGAACTGATTTTATCGATGTGCACACATTTCATCTAAGCCTGTGTCTATGACTAACAGAAAACGACATGGTAGTCCAGACTTGGGATGGATCTCTGTTTATCTGAGTGAAGGGTCGTCGTGGAATGTCCCAGACCTCTCACTCCCAGAACTCGTACTTGTACAACTAGGGAAGTGTCCCTCCACTGAATAGCGGGGATGATCAGAGATCCCCATGACTTGTCTGCCGGCAGTATTTTGCTGCATCCCGGACTGTGATGGAGGGGCACGAGAGGTTGTCGCAAAGACCCACGCCGACAGCCGAGACTAACTTCGGGTTAAAGACAAGTAAAAAACACCGAAGCACAGCCGGTCAATGGTAATGGCGGATAGACTTTGCCTAATACAGTATAGCACGATAGGTTCCTGAGAGCCTCGTCAATCTTTGTCAGCCTTGTCATCGCTCTATATCACTTCATCCCTTCCTCCCTCCTGGTGCTCCCCCGTCTCGATGGCCTTCTCCTTTCTCCTTTGTAGCCCCAGCTCGGCCTCTCCTCGCAACACCTTGATCAACATCATCGCCCGATCTTGTCCCGCCGCTGTCTCCTTCCCCAAATCATATACGACATTGACAAGAGCCAATGCAGCCACAAACACACACACGTCGCCTCCGCGAATGCCTCTCCACCATCGACGTTTGACACCAACTTTCCACAGAGAATCAACACTTGTGCGTGCTGCATACAAGGAATTCGCATGACCAGCTGTGGTTCGGTCGAATATTTGGAACATCCCGCCTAAAAACCCGCCGAGGAAGAACCGGAATTTAGGCAGCAATGAGCGTGGTAAGATAGCTTGAAACAGACATATACTTCCCCAAGCGGCACCAATCCAGCCAGACACGGCTACTGAGGACCTCAACACGGCTTCGGACAGCCCGTTGAGCGATGCTAGTGGTGCTTTGATGATCTGTCTTAAACGCAGTAGCGCCAGCGCCCCATAGTACTTGGTAAAGAACTTCGCGAGCTGTGGGAACGAAATCAACATGTGCCGTATGTAGGCCATGAAGCATGACGGGTCCGAAGGGTGGAGAAGCGCACACGACAGATGCTGGATGCCTGGATGTGCCCGTGATGTGATGGGTGAGATGACGGTATCAATCCCTACCGGCAGCGTCTGTGCTTCATTGGGGTGGAGGATTGGCGACACAAAATTCGGCCATCTTGATTGTGCCATTTGTGCCAGGGCATCCAGAATATTGCCGGATGTCGGCCACACAACCTTTGGCGAGATGCTCGTCGGCCGACGCTGAATATATTCGGGGGTATATCCAAGGACGAATGACCCGTATGCTTCGGGAACGCAGTCGCGGTCGAACACAAACGCGTGAAATAACTGCCCCTGTGCTAGAGCAAATAATACCCAACTTCCCAGCCAGGACGGCTTGTTCTTGATCAGCGCCGTGTGCTCCATGGCGGCGTATCCCAGTTCGAGAGCTCGACAGCCCACATATATTGCAAGCGTGATCCGGAGCTGGTCCGCAGGACAGATGCCTAGCGCAAAACCCGACAGACTGGCCCCGAGCGCCGGTGCAATGCGGGACGTAAGTGTTGCGTAGATCCGTGGATACCGCTCACGGATATCTCGCACCTTTTCATGCAGCAGTTGGAGTCTGAGTCTGGCGAAGATGCGATAAAGCGTGGCGTGGAAAAACAGGAGTGATGATAGGGAAAGTGCCATCCTCGATTGTGATGCCACGAGGGGTTTTCTCGAACCGGTGCCTGTCGGGGACTTGCGAGCTGCAAGTCGGCCTAGGATGGCGCTGAGAAGTTTGAGAGAGCCAAAGGTGACCATGAACACTCGCGACGCGGATCGGAAAGCTGCCGCTCGATGGTCATCGTGGAAAGCAACTGTTTTCGACTCGTCCTCCTGCTTGTCAACTTTCGGGCCACGCTGTGTTCTTGCTGACGTTCTCGAGAGCAGTCTGCGTAGCAATTCATACTCTCGCTCATTCACCACCAGTCGGATGGGAAGCTGGTCGATCGCCATGTCGCACCCTCCTATCAGTCCCCCAATGGTCCCTCCGTGAGTTGGCCGAGGCTGACGCGAAGAAGGCGTCCCGCTCCTGGCGAACAGAGCTTCGCGACGTTCTCAACGTTGGCCTTTCAGCCCCCGTTCCACCCCTGCGTGGTTGATCCGGGATCGTGATGCAGCGGACTGCCGGGGGATATCAGAGTTGGCTGTTGATGGGTACAAATGGCGACGACTGCTTATGATGAGTGAGAGGTTGATGCCAATGACGCGATTGATGTTGGTTTCAATCGAGATGCCTCGGTCTGATATTGGCGAAAAGGTACGAGCTGACACGTGAACAAAGACGCGGCTCGGCAGCCACGGTCTCTTACTCCGCACTAGCCCTACGCTCAACCATATCGAAGTTCAAATGCAACGCTCCGAACTGCCAACCTCAATCGTCCTCGACGTTCCCTTTCCGCAGGTGTGCCCGCGACGAACAATGCCTGTGTCCTCCTGGGCTTTCTAGATCATGAATCCCTTGACTTGTCTCCTCTCCCTCATCAGCCTCTGCCTCATCTTAGTCCAGCCAGTCCTCGGCGCGAAATCGACTGCGACATCGTTTTGCAAATGCATCTGCTTCAACAACAGTACGATCATTGCGCTGAACCCACCGCCTTCTTCGACGAGCGCTTCCGCCGCGCATAACCTGGCCATCCGATCTCCCCACGCACTGGCAGTGGAAACCTCTGCAGATTCCAGCGACGACTCCGAGGGAGGGGACGGGCCCGCGGCCCCCTCGCGCCCACACCGTAAACTTACCTGCGCCGACTGCACGCGGGCGTTTTGTCTCGATTACAACCTACCGATCTGCAAGGACGCGCGGGAAGAAGATGTCTTTACGACCTGTTTCCGTGTGTTTTCCCCCCCTTCACCCCGTCTCTTCTCCCCTCTCACATTTTCATAACTTGGACCGGAACACATGTCTCGCCCTGACTAACCAATTTTGCATTGCTACCAAAAGAACGAGACTCTCTCAAAGACGAAACCGTCGTCGTTATATTTGTCTTCGCCACAGCCGGACTGTTGGCTTGGGCCGTGGTGAAGCCCTGGATCGATCGAGTGAGGGAAAGAAACACATTTGTGCCGCTGCTGCAGCACGACCGAGGAACAGGCGGCTCGCGACACTATACTTCTACTAGCCCACGAGGGCAAAGAAATTCCAGAGGGACTCCTCGCGCTGGTGGCCTCGGGGTCGGCACAAGGGGAGGGGAACCGGGTGAAGAGGACGACGATCTTGTCGGCGGGAGTGGACACGGTAACAGTAATGGCAAGGGACCACAACGAGGTGGTGGCCGAGATGTTGGACAATCTTCCACTGCCCACGCCCACACCCCTTACGATGACGAGGACATGCACGCCGACCAAGATGCAATGGATATAGTCTCCAGCATGCCATCAGGATCAGGGACCGGCTCTCGCCCTTGACATCTGACATTTGACGTTTAAAAAAGGGCACAAAGCACACAAGGCATTCATTTGGTTCTCTTCCATATGTAAAAGTGCACGAGTCCTGCTTTGCCTTTTGGTCTATTCGCCCATCCATGCCTTCTGACCCTAGCAAGAAATATCGCTCGCCTTTCGCTGTCTCCGTCTCGCCTCTGTCTCTGTCCCCCCAGACGACGTTCCCCTCCGCTGTACCTAGATACATGACGACTTCCTCCGTCCTGGGCCCGGCAATGAATATGGTTGCTCCCTCAAAATTGGAGAGGTCTGGGGAATCCAAATCATAGCCAAGTCCATTTAGTGTCTCGCGTCTCTCTCCTAGTGATCATGAGCAATACACGAAGCAGTTTACAAAAATCATTATGTATTCGAGGAGGACCTGTCTGCTCTGTGGCGCCCGGTACGTGCCCCCTTACCTGTGGCTATTCACTGGTCCATCCCAAACAGTTGACGGTCCTCACTAGCACTTTTTGCAAGCACTCTCGCAGGCCGACAAGTAGCACGAATGGCTCATATGGAGCATATTAAAACTTGCCAACAAGTTTACCTTTGTTTTCCATGTTTTCTTTTTCCCGTCATGTCATCCAAGGCACGCCCAGCTCCAACTCAATCTCGAGACATAATTTTCTAACCAGCCCATTATGCCCATCCAAGGCCCGCCATTTTTTGAAAATCCCCGTGCTATGCTGTAAAAAGAACACCGCACATACACACACATGAAACAAATCCCGCCTGCTGTAACGCTGTCATAGCCATGTCCATGCAGTTTTCATTATTTTGCGCCCGTCTCCTAAGGTCTCTCGTCTTCATTTTGAAGAGATCAAGAACCCGACGCGTTCGCGGGTGAGAACATTCCCCTCGGTGATCGACTCTTTCAACCCCACGGATTCCCAAGCGGTAGAGTTCGCCATGCGTTCTCTGTTAGAAATGCGGGACACGTACATCTTTTGACGACGGGCCTCACGTTCACTGACGATGTCCGCCATGAGTTTCGTGGTGGCAGCATCTCGGATTGTCGGAGCTTGAATGAGGTTGTTGAAGATGTTGAGGTTCTCAAAGTCCACATTCAAGAGGATGTTGGAGGCCACTGTGTCTCTGAAGTTGGTTGCGGGTGGTAGGATCTCCGATTGTGGTGACGAGGGTGACATATCCGCCGATGAAGGCATAGAGCCAAATACCATGGAAGCAAGTGCTGGATTGTGTTTCGGGCGGCCATCATCCAGCTGAGGCAGGCGAGATGGGATGATGGTACCAGCAGTAGAATTAGTGTCGAGTTTGAAGTTCTTGATATCGATGTGAGTGGCCAAAAATTGCAAGATGAGCTTGATGATGGCGCTGCTGGCGATGAGATAGTCTGATCCAGTCATGTTCTTTCCATGTGAGGGCATTGGTGAGTTGGCGAGCTCCACGGCAGCTCGGTAGGTAATTTCCAAGATGTCCCAATCGAGATAGTTGGCTAGAAGTCTCTCTGCACATATGGAGACTGGTTCAAGGCCGAGTTCGATACCAGAAACCCAGTAAGACAGGAGATACTCAAGGTTGTGCACTCTCACCGCCTGAAAGTCAGCACCGAGATGTGGTTGGACGAAGAAGTCCTTTCCCAAAACTGTATCCGAGTAGAAGAAGCGTAAGGCAGCTTCAAAAGCGTGAGCCATAATCGGTCGAGCAGGATAGAGGCTGATAACATTGCTGGGGTAATTGTTGTTGGCCTGCTGTTGGCGAGTTACCAGCCTCCTCAAGCGCAAGCTGCGGAACAGGAGGACAGAATGACAGTAGCTGACAAATGGCTGCGCGTTGACTGGGTTCACTTGAAGCAGAATATCGACTCCTTCTTTTGTTGCATTGAGGAGGAGCAGATGCTCCTGAAGTGAAGGCAGAGCGTTGAATGTTCTTGGCACATTCGCAGGTGGGGCATAAGAGGTAATGGATGATCCATGGTAACCATTGACTGCTGGATCACGGATTCCGTCTCTGAATGCCAGAGGTGACGGCGCGTTTTGATGTCCAGAGTTGGTCTCTTCTGGCTGCGCCGTAAACACACCACTCTCGGCCACCGCGGGCTCTGATGACCCGGTGCCGTTCACATGGATGGACGCGGCGGTGGGCTCAGCTTCTTCACTGTACACTGGACCTGGGCCATCGAGCTCCAATTGGCTATTGCCACTTTCTTCAGCTGGGCGCCCCGGAGAATCAGGCAGTTTGCCATTTGCAAGGGCGATGACTTCATGTCCATCTTCAGTGTCAGTTGCAGAGAGTTCCTCATTAGGTACAGCACCCGCAACATTCGCTGAGACAGACACTGCGCTGACATCATCTCCATTTTGTTCATCCCCATTTGCAACTACAACATCTTTCTTGTCGCTATCTTGATTGTCTTCATTGTCAGGATGTGCTTCTGGAGTGAGTTCCTCGGTCGCGGCAGAGCGAGAAGGCTGAGGGGTAACAGATTCTGAACCTACAATGACAAGTCAGTGGAGAGAGCATAAAATCTCTGTAAGTTGACTGACCTATGGATGGGGACTTCATTTTCTCTCTAGAGAGTCCATCCCGAGATACATCGGCATAGGCCATGTCGATCCCAAACTCTGTGTCCTTCGGAAACTTTTCATTGTCGGTCAGAGACTGAAGTGCTGCTGGTTCCGCCTCTCCATTCTCCGGTTCGCGCTCCACTGTGATGGCCTTTGACTTCTGAGATTTGGATCCAGGAATCAAAGGCAGCGCTGGCTGCACTATGCGAAGGTGTGATTTCCTGACCGGTTTGCTGGTTGCGGAATTAGAGGCCATCGTGACTAAGAAACAACGGTCCGTTCGACGATCCCAAAGCTGCGACCATGGAGATTTGACGGAGTGAACAGGGAGAAGTAGGAGTACAGGGAAACGATTGATCGGGCCAGAGCGATCTCCGCTGGAGGAGACGAGGAATTTGCACGGCTGCAAAAGCGACAGTGAACAAGAGTGATGATGTCGGCTGTGTTTCCAAAACGAAAGCCTCGGAGGGGCAATAAATGTCACCTTTGGATTTTCGGCGACTGCTTTCCATTGTTGGGGTGCAGGCAATCAACTCCGCACTTTCTAGCCAAGGAGATCGGATCGGATTATCTATATCGCCGGAGGTCCGACACAACCAACACCAACAAACAGCAAACAATACAAATCGTCACAAGCTGGTGAGGGTAAGCAGGCTACGCATAACCACTTTGAGCACGAAAAGTCTGTCCCTTCGATCGTCAGTGGTCTCAATGAGTTCATTATCTTGTGCTTGTACCTATAAAGGCATGAGGATCAGTCAAGACTTCAGATGTTTGGTCAGTTCTACCGGAATTGTTCTTCCGAAGTCCTCTCAAGAGATCCTTACAACTACCTTTCTCGATGGGAATTAGGATACGAAGTATCGATAACCACAGCCTCAACATTGAGCAAGAACACCACGCTGCTACTTGGCTTCTGATATCTGACTAAGCCACTTTGTTCCAGAGGATCCAAGATCTCGAGGAATCATGAGCACGCGACACATTTCAAGAACAGAAGGTGCAAAGCCCCTCGTGTGCGCACCAGGTACCCATGTACAAAGCAAGTATCGACAGTTGACCATCTAGGGATATTGCTGCATTGAGAGGCGGCATCACAACAGGATGATACCATCAGCAGGTGGGGAAGACCGTTTGTTGGGAAATTGCATGGGCTCATGGGTCCTTTATACGGCTGTGATTCATGAAGAGCAGGCTTACTCATATGGAATAATTGAAGAGTCCGGAGTGACCAGCCGAAGTTCAATGTCGCAAGGTGCAGAGACAACCCTTCTCCACCAGGATGGTGACGGTTCCGACTGAACAAGAAGACATAGGTTTGAATGAGGCACAAGGTACATACCTGGGACAAGTACCGAGTACATGGTGAGAGTCAATGGAATCGAGCGGCTATCTGAGGGAGTGGAATCGCTTGAACCATGTGGCAGAAGCAGCGAAATTGATCTGTGTACAAGTGGGACAATAGCCGGATGTGACGGTGGTGGATGCTGCTGGGATGCCTGTCATCGCCGTCAAGTGGCCCCTTGAGATTTAATGAATGATTGAGATATCGATATCCAGGTCTACAGTGGGCGTACGGGTCTGAAGTTGAGGCCCATAACTCATGCGTGGTGCATTGCGAATACTTGGTACTCGTACTCGGGCTTGTCAGGATGAAGCGGCAAGTCAATAATCGTTGAACGTGAAATCGTCGTGGTTTATGACGTCGTGCAGTAATTTGCTGGCAGATTGGCGGCGTCAGGCCAGAAGCTGTAGGCGGGACTCTCGAAAAAATCCCAAGTCGCACTAACTACACCCCAACCAAGCATGGCGGTGGAGAGACGGGCCTGTGCTAGAGACGCGAGAACGCGTCCATGGGAAATGATTGTTTACATCTCATCGTGTTCATGACGAGCTCGGCTTCAAAGTCAAAGTCGAGATTTGATAACGAATGGAGCTCCTCTAGTGGTTTAGGAGCAAGAGGGCTTGAATGCAAGGTCTATTGTTTGCTATACAAGAGCACAAAAACCGAGAAACCCCCCTTCAACTGCCAGGATGCAGAAGGGAGCATTTTTGCCCGTTTCAAGCGATTCTATTGGTGGTGCTGAGGCGTTAAGAGGAGCAGAAAATACCACACAAATAGAAGACAACGGGCCACTGGTTTTATCCAAAGTCAAATTCGCATCACAAGAACCACAGCATCATTGGTCCGAATCGGGGAAAAGCACGGCATAAGGGCGGGTGAGCCAGGCGAGGATAGACAATCTCGCACTCAGGGGCAAGGCCCATGGATCTGGTTTTCATTGGGCCTCAGAACAAGCCGGGCAAGCCTCGTCAAGGCCTGGAGGCCAGCCATAAGGTTGTTCCCGAGCGTTCCCCCCATGTGGCTTACAGTTGGGGGCAACAACGGCGCCCACTAGTAGGGCTAGTAGGGGGCTTTTAGCCAGGGACCAAGGGTCCCTCTGGGTGCTCCGGGGTTGTTTGGCCCAATAGCCATTGCGATATTCTTACACCGGCACCAAAGCCGCCGTGAAGGCAAGGTGCCTACAAAAACTTGACGAGCCAGTCAAACCTTGAGATTGAATGTGATCCGAAGAAAGAACCCGAAGCCTTGCAAACATACTGAGTAAGTATGTACTCATTCGAGTAGATAACTCGTACTTGTAGAGACGAGGGTATATGCTCATACTCGCAGGTACCAGGTCAAGCTGGATTTCAGGAGACGGGACGCAACCGAAGGATTCGAGGGGGCTTACCCGATACCTACGACTACAACTACAGAGTGTTTGCTACCTGCTCCTTCCCCCCAAGTCCTCTTGCCCCCCCCTTCCCTTCCCCTCATTGCATACCTATTGGGTAGATGTCTTGCTTGCTGTTCTCTTGTCCCATGTGGCTAACCGCCGGAGCTTCCCAGACTCCCGTTTGGCGGTGCATGTTCCCGAAATGGACCGCCCAAAAGTCTCTCTGGTCAGGTACAAAGTACTCGTTATGGCACGAGGGACAACGGGTGATGGCACTGCGTCTACTTGGAACCTTAGTCTCCCCTTGTCTCCCCAATCAAGCAACCATCACATCAATCTGCGACACGCTAGACAAGTCTTGCTGCTCTCCAAGCCAAGTACTCCGTAAACCAGCTCTTACGCTCTCTCTCCGTTTCCCCTTTCGAATCTGCCCATCTTCGTCATGGCCTCTTTTTGGTCCGGGGCCACCGCTGTTCTTTTTCCTCTGCCGCTTCCGCATCCGCTGGTTTGGTGTCCAGCCACAATTTCACCTGCGACATCCTTCTATCCCATGCTCACCAGGCAATCGTGAGATCGTCGCTTCTCGTCCTTGATTGCTCTGCCAACCGTGTAACCTGTCCAGGTGATCATCACTGGTTCTTCTCCTGTATTCCGTGACTCGAGTGCTGCTACCCTCGTACCACCCGCCTCCCTTGATATTCCCTTCTGGAGGCTTGATATTAATGTCGACATTTTCTCTCTCTCTGCTTTACTGTCTGAGTTTGGCATCTGTCGAGATCTACCTTCCCCCAAAACTCTGTTTCGACACGCATTGTTTGATTAGCTCTAGCCTTGTCCGCCTCGCCTGGTTAGTCTGCTTCAGGTTGCCCACTTTTTTCCATCTTCCGTTTGCTTTAAAACGGCCGATGCAGTGGGACCCAACGCCGCAGGACTGGGAGCCTACTATTAGGTTCAACGAGCATACCCCATAGCCCGGTCTCATATTCGTATGCAGATCCCTGAGGGGGGTTTGCTCTTTCGTTGTACTCGACTTTGGACGTCTTGTTCAGCCCTCTGAAATCTCCGTCAAATCTTGTTCACCGTGTCAACCCTGCTTCTTGTCTGTTGCGCGCGTTGACCCTGCTTCGACCCTGGACCTAGACGTGCTCCACCACCGAAAAGCGCATCACACACGCACGCACGCACACTTGGAACCTTCCTTTTCCCACGATTGGCCTTCTTTCAGCCTTCTGAGCGTTCAAACTACTGCGACTGCTGGCAAGGGGGGTTTTCGCTCTTTTTCAGAAGCTACGCTCGCTATTCTTCTCGGCTGGTCCAGCAATCCCTTCCTTGTCCGGAGTATCAATCATCGGATCACGACGCACAGTGCTACCCGTATCTGCCTCCTGGTTCGATATCGCTGTCCTGCAGGCCTCGTTGCGGGAAAAAGCTTCTCCTCTATCTGACTGCAGCCCAGCCTGCGCCTTTCGTTCCCCCCTCTACCCTGGTTCCTCAACCCGGCCGACCTAGACGTCAAAAAGTCTTGTCCATGCTGACTCCGACTCTTGAATTGCGACGCGCTCTTCGCCTTGACTTCTTCCTGCACTGATGGACTGTTGAACACGTTCATTTGCCTTCAACATATCTCTGCCGCTCTTTTCAGATCCAAGAAGATCAGACACCACACTCGTTTCCAGCATCTGCACTGCACATTGTCTTGGACAGCTCCTGTGCCATAACCGTCTCAGATATATCTACCCTGGCCGACAACTCCTTTCTGCGACACCTGGAGAGGGCATTGCTCCAAGAGGAGGTTACCAAAAGACACCCAAGATACCCTCAGAGTCGTTCGTTTTCCTGTCGTCTTCGCAGGCCACTCTTCCTGAGATCAAACTCCCACGCCCTCGACGGGTCTTACTGACTGGCGCTTGACGGGCTCAATCGCCAGCACCGGGATACTCCAACGTGTTCCCTCGATATTCCTTCATCTCACCTGGTGTCCTTACCTAGTATCTTTCTAGATGGAACGATCATAGTCTGCCATTTTGGAAAATCATTCCTTTATATTCTGTATGAACTGAGCGGTACTCCTCGCCCAGGTTGTCCTTGGCTAATCGATTGACTAGTCAACTCACCCGGTACACTCTTTACAGCTGATCATTTCCTTGCCATTCGCCATGGCGGTCTTCAAGAAGAAGCCAAAAGCCAAGGATGATACTTACATCATTCCTCCAGCTGCATCGTCGGACCCAGCGCTGCCGACAAAATTGTCCCGCAGTTTGAAGCGCAAACCGAAGAATGTGGTAGAGCCGAAGCCCGAGATTGACCTTACGACTGTGCTTCCAGATAAGAATGACTTCCGGACCAGTCTACTCATGCCTGGGTTGTCGGCTCGCTTCAGTATGCTCCGGGAGCAGGACGACCCAAATACCAAAGTTGGCAAGGCGAGCGACGACAGTGTTTTGTTCCCCAAGAGAGCATCTCGGCTGAATCTGTTCTCTCATAATCCTCTTACGGATATTGCCGAGACCGAATCAATACAGACTGCGTTCAGGGCACCATTCGCAGATGAGGAACGTTCCTACTCACCTTCCGAAGGAGCTGGATATGCGAGTGACGATGCTGGGTCCGTGCTCGCGAGGTCGAGGCCCGTAGACGGCAATAACCTTTTTGGCGGTCGGCAGAAGATGTACCGGATCCCGACGGCCAATGGATCAGGCTCGTCCAAAGATTTGACAGAAGCCCATCTACCATTGACAGCTGGAAGACATGTTTATCAGAATGATGTTATTCTGTCCCCATATCAACAGATGCGCCTCAAGGCTCGGGAGGAGCAGGAGCGCGAGGAATCCCGCGAGAGATCCGCCAGTGCAGGAGCCGAAGAGTCTGACCGGACCAGTGTCATCAACACTCCTTCAACAGGTTTTAGCAAGAGCAGGGGCACAACATCATCGACCGCTTCAGGCCCTTCAAACCGGCGCACCTCTACGGCCGCTACCTCGGTCGTGTCGGACACACCACATCCTAGGCAAAGCAACACGAGCGCTGGCTCCAACCGCATGCACGGTTCTGAATATGACAGCGAAGAGAACCTGCTGAAGCGCAACTTTTCTGCCGATTCTCGGAAAGGATTTTCAGGGTTGGACAACCAGGCTCAGCCTCCATTACCCACGTCCCCGTCGAATAGTCGTCAACTATTTCAATCAAGCAGTGTCAGCAACCTTGCGGACAAGTATGCTCAGAGCGCTTCTCCATTCTCGACAAGCGCCTTCCGCGATGCGAGTCCACCACCAGCCGTCCAGTCACAGGCACTGGCTTCGCTCGACTTTGGCCTCAAAAGCCCCCCTAACCATCCACGTAGGTATCAGACTGCGTCTCCAACGAACGACGAAGATGATGGGTCAATCTACAAACAAAGTCTTCAGCCGAACGATCGTGGCAAGGCCACAGCCATGGGATTGTTCAACCGTCCGCAGCAACAATTTGACGAGGCCAAATTCCAAGAGCGACAGTTGCAAATGCACGGAGGCAGAATATCACCACCCAACTCTGACGCTCCCGACTATGGCGGGATTACAGAGCGGCAGAACGTGCCTGGACGAGTCGTTCTCCCCACCATTCCAACTTCTCCAATGAAAAGTTTCCGCGGTCGAGAATCCGGCAGCACTTCGGTCACTAGTCGATCAAGAGCACAATCAACCGCTTCCTCTATCAATCCAGCACAGATCCAGGCCCAAGTGGAAGCACTGATCAGGCGCCAGAATGAGGAATACTCGACACTCAAACCACAGAAATCTACAGCGGCTGAGCCAAGCATTCCCCAGGGGTTGTCACAACCTCCTAGGTCGCTCAGAGAGCAGCCTGCGGCATCCAGGGGAACCTTTTTCGACACTTTCGACGGCAGTGATGACGATGATGCTGACAGCCCTATGCTAGGCCGGTACGAGCCAGCACCGAGACTTGCTCCGATGGATGTCCACCCGGCCCTAAGGGACGATTCACAAGCTTTTGACTTTGGCGAACATATCTCGGCCATTATCCAGCCTGGTCGGCCGGATTCAAACATATCGGCGGATACTTCTTCACCCTCCATGACGCACGATACTCCGGATACGTCGGATTCACTTCACCGTTCCTCCCACACAAAGGGCAGGGATTCCCCACCTTTTGGCCCAACTACGGGATTGGGCCTGAGTGGTTTGATCAGGACTCACTTGAGGCAAGACAGTGACAGATCATCCATAGTACCACCATCACCAGGACAGCATCCGTATGGATCCAACTTTCCACTCAACACCCTTCGTGATCGCGAGCCCTCTATTGTCTCGGTTCCAGCGGGCAATTATCGAAGCCCTGAACGTCAGAGGCGGCCATCTGCAGCGTCTACTCAACCGGGCAATTATGCCTCGTCTCTCCGCGACAGAGAGCCATCAATTGCCTCCACCGCTCGTACAACCAACCCTCCGGAGAGTACTCACAGTGATCCCTGGGAATTTGATAATGCTCATCGTACTGTACGGAGTCCACTTGAGCCGGTGCAGAATGATGTTATTCCCGCCATGTCTCAGAAAGCACAACAGATACTGGGGCAGGCAATATCTCATAGGAACCAAGCTTCGAACAAAACACAACAGATCCTAGGTGATGATGCCCCCGGGTCGGGAGAACATCAACAACCTGCAAACAGACCGTGGCGACCATACGATGCGGCCTCTCATCAGCGAGGAGAAAGCACGGAGACTCAGAAAGAATTTGGGAATGAGCTAGCTGAACGCGCAAGGAGAATTCAAGAAGGTCTGAAAGGCGTCGCAGAAGCCGAGAAACGGTCTCGAAGTCAGGATCGCCACAATCCCGCCGCGCAGGCCTTACATGCTCTTCGACATAAGACCAGCAAAACGTCCCTTGGACCCAGAGTCAATGAACCTCAACCAAAAGCTATGAAGATGCTCGGGATTGGAGTTGGCCAAAAACCAGAGCCCATGGGACGATCACCAAACATGGGAGCAAGAGGCGACTTTGATTTCGAACAAGGATATGACGAGACTGAGCAGCGACCCACCCCGAGACAGAGACCAGCCGAGTTTGAGCCCCCGAGTGGCAGACGGACTCCTGGATTCTCGCGGCCTGGACCTGGGCCAGGGCAAGGGCCCTACCCTCCGAACTTGATGGAAGATCCCGAGCGACGGTACCACCGCTCTGCGACACCCACCGGGAGAGTGAGACGTGATCGAGCCGAGTCCGAGGCTGCCGAGAGGTCGAGAAGTCGGACTGGTCGGTATCGAGACGATCAGCCCTATCCGCCAGGGGAATATGGCAGAACAGGTCCGCCTCACCTACCATTCAACCGAGAGCAGCAACAACGTCCTCATGGTCCATTTGATGGGCCACACGGATATCCTGGCCCCCATGCTCCCCGCATGCCGCTGCGAGGTCCTCCTCCGGTTGATCCACGGAACTATGAGAGATCTGCATCAGCCATGTCAAATCGACGACCAAGCGCCCCTCGCCCCGTGCCAGCTGGCTTTTTGGAAGGGCGTTCAGCTACGCCGACAATGGGTGGAACTCCCCAACTTGGGCCAGGACCGATGCCAGTGGGAGCACCAAGACCATCTCCTCGGCCCCCCTTCCCGCACTCGCCCATGAGTCCTTTTACATCTCCTCCCGGAATTTCGCCCGGCCTCCCGAATGGTCCAGCCTCTGGGGTGGCCTCTGCTCTGCCATCTCCGGCAGGGCCTTTACCGCAACCACCCACTTCAGGACGCTTCACCCCGATTGAAGGGCGATCCACTCCAGTAGGAAGCCGCAAGAAATCCGTAACCAAGGGCATGATCTCGGAACCAACATTCATTTCCAGCACGTCTTCGGTGCCCCTGGTTGGTTTGCCCAATGGACCAAGGCCAAGTCAAATTGCAAGCCCACCCATTCCATCTATGAACCCACGGCGCCGTGGTAATACCATGACTGAGCGACCTGACGGATACCCCAGTCCGCGGATGCCTGCATCCCAGATGCCACCAATGCCAGATTCTCCAGGTCGTGGCGGGGCTTCGCCGATGTCTGCCGCGCAGCGTGCTTATCTCGATCAACAGCAGCAGGTGCACCAAAAGCCCCCTCCACGCGCGCGGAATCGCCTCCGCAAGATCAGCAGCGAAGGCGGAAGCATGGCAGCTCGGGCCAGAAACCAGGCCATGATGTCTGAATTCGGCCACGAGAGGCTTCGAAGTCCCGCGATGCCAGTGTTTCCTAATCGCAGTGCTACGTCTCTAAGCATTCATCAAGATGGCGGCATGTTCTGATGTCGAACATGAGTCGCAGGTCCTCGTGATAACTTACTTTTCACCAATCTTTGTGTTTCTTCCAGTCATATATCTCTTTTACCGTCGAACACCAACATGTGTGTGCGAACCTGCTCTTCAAACGCGCAATTCCAGTACTCGAAAAGCCACAACCCACCTGTATTCTTCACGATTGAACTATTTGATGGGATTTCGAAATGTAACTTGCGATGGCTGAAACGGGAATTTAGTTGTCTTTCTCTCTTCTGTGTTACTCGACGACTTGGAACGTTTTCTTTGTTCAACCACCTTCCGAATTTCACGGAATATGACTATGGGCCGGCTATCCTCATGATTTGGGGTTTGTTCTGCGAGGAAAAGAATATTTCGATTTGTGGGAAGCGTGTGTGCTAGAACCATGTTGGTATCCTCTCGGCCACCGCTGAGGTTCCAGATGTACGGGGTGGTATTCCAAGCACCAGCAGGATACCTAGGATTTTTCTCTCTGTGTCTGAAGAAATGCGGCAAGGAATCTAAAAAGCCACGCGCACATACACACATATATATACATATATAGTTGGGGTGAGTCTCGCGACTCTGTGTGCGGCGGAGGAGTGGGTAAATAAGTATATATGGCGGGGGGCTTTCAAACAGGAAATGAGACATTTGTTGAAAGACATTCTGCTAGAAGCTCTTCTCGAGGCAGCCTTGACTTTGTCGCAGCGGTGTAGCGGACACGTGTTTTACGCATGCATGTGTGTGTATGCTACATCTCGGCACATCTCGGTCAGATACCCTGCATCTTGAGAAAGATGGCAGCCCACAACACACACACGGTCTTGCGAATTCAGCCAATCTTTCTATCTTCTTCCACTTTTGGCCAAGGGAATGAGGCGGGTGGCGGCACATGAGATGATGAGATGATAAGATGGAAGATGGAAGACGGAGGGTTTTTACAAGTCGACCACAGTGTGGCTTTGTGTCTACGGGCAAGAAACAGGTAGAAGAGTACAAGGTAGGAGAGTACAAGGTAGGAGAATACAAGGTAGGGAGACTCAAAAGGGAGGGAAGACGGAGAAGAGAGACATACACGCGCGTAGAGAGACATCACATTATCTATCTATCCATTTATTCCCATTTCTATTACATATGTTCATTGGCTTGGTTTGGTTTGGATCGACTTGGATTGAAACTCGTAGGACATGTCAATCTTGTTCCCCATTACGCTTTACTTGTACATACATACATGCACACGAGGATACGTGCGTGGGTCCGTGGTGTCATTGTCATCCTTCCTTTCTGCTTCTCCTCCTCCTCCTCCCTCCTCCTCCGTCGTTCACATCCACACCGCTCATCCCTTTCGGTTGTGCTGTGCTGTGCTGGGCTGTGTCGATCGACCCAATCTAGTCACCCATAACACACAGATGCAGTCCAGATTTTGGCCGGCTAGAAAAGGGTGGGGGGAGACACGAGTATAGAAAGTCTGAGGAGGAGAGGGAAAAGAAAGAAAAGGAGGGCGAAAGGGGAAAGACGAAGAGAGAGATTCCCAACCGCCCCCCCAAACAAAAAAGTCCTTCGGAATCTTCTCAGATCATGTACCGGTAGCCCTTCTGCAGCCGTCTCGCGGCAGCCAGATCGATGCCCTCGATCTCGGCCGTTCTTCTCAGCTTCTGCAGATCACGCTCCGTCAGTGGGGTGTCCTCGTTCTCCATTCTCTCCAGACGCTTGTTCTGTCGGGTCAGCTTGATGCGCATGCTGATACCCATGATTGCAGCCACGGCTTGCAGGCCAATGTTGATGCCGAGCGCGAGACGGTAGTACGGCTTGTCCTGGTCGCGGTACGTGAAGGGTGTCCAGATCGAGGCCGAGTTGCCGATCGAGTTGATGAATGCGTACGCCGCGGCGCGCTTGGCTGGCGGCCGAGGGATGGCCGAGGCAATCCATGCGTAACAGGTGCCGTTCATGGCAAAGATGAAGATCATTAGGAACAAGCTGAAGTAGCGTGGTCCAAACGAGTCGGTGGTCATGAAGATGATCCAGCCGACGATGGTGATGGGAATCGGATACATGAAGAACCAGAAGCGGTTTCCCATGCGGTCTGACACAACCGAATGCGCGAAGGAGTAGAAGACCATGAAGACATAGGGCGGGGCGCAGAGAAGGAGCGAGATGATGTGATTATAGCCGAGAGTGGCGGTGAGCGTGGGAAAGAAGTTCTGGAATCCAGCAGCTCCAGTAATGCACATGTAGGCAATGGCGAGCATGTAGGTCTTGGAGTCTGTCATGGCGAGTTTGAAGCCTTTCCACTGCGACATTCCGCCTTCGTCGTCAACGTCGGCCTCGGCGGCTTCAATGGCGAGGCGGCGGTTGGCCACATTTTTCATCTCCGGGGGAAGGCGTTTCCAGGTACTCGGAAAGTCGGGGAGGACGAGCATAATGACCAAGCCGATGAAACATGTGATGGACCCTTCGATGATATAAAGCCATTGCCTAAGAGGGTGGTCAGTACAACGAATAGACAGCCACGAGAGGACGGCGCGCAAAGCTGAACTCACCATGCCGACAAGCCCATTTCACCCGCCAGCCCGCTGAGAATGCCAGCAGCGATAAGGTTACCGAATGCACCGCTGATGAGGGATCCGGAATAGAAGATTGACATTCGTAGGTTCAACTCCTTCTTGGTATACCACTTGGAGAGGTAGAAGAGCACACCTGCAGTAGATTAGCATTCGTTCTACTCGAGCATTGTGAGAGGAAGGCCTCGTACCAGGGAAGAAAGGGGCCTCGACCAGGCCAAGCATGAATCGACAGGCGATAATTCCGCCATAGCTCTTGACGAGGCAGGTCAATGCAGACACGAGACCCCAGGCAACTGTAAAAAAGCCCAGGTATAGAGAAGGACGACCAAAGTGGTTGAGCAGGAGGTTGGAAGGCACTTGAGCCAGGATGTAGCTGACGAAGAGAATGGAAAGACCTGGCACAAGATGTTAGGGAGTCTCCATAGTGTCGACAAAGAGTTCACTTTACCAGTTTGATACTGATCGCCGTGCAATCCCAAGTCCTCCTCCAGACCTTGCAACCGAGCGGCGGCATAGTTGTTCCTGAACTTCCGGTTAGCTCCACCTTGGTTCGACAACAATGTTCGTGTGATGGACGTACCGATCAATGTAGTTCATCAAGTAGACCAGCACAATCAAGGGCATGATGAGGAGATCAATCTTGCGAACAAGTTTCTTCTCAATGGCAAGCTCCTCCTCGGTGAGGGCACCAAAATGCATAGCCTCCTCATGAGCAAGGCCAGCCTTCTCCCCAAGGACATCGTGGTCAAGGATCACACCAGCACCTCCTGACTTGATATCACCCATGTTGGACGACTGTATCAATGCGACGAGTTAGAATACACCGGGGTGCTGGAAGAAGAAGGAGGAGAACAGAGGTGCGAGGGTGCAGGATCGTCATGCCTTTAAGGGACCGGCACTGACTTCATCATGGCACGCGGTCATCCTCCCCAGGCTCGTGGAAGCGAAGTCCCGTCGTGTTGCCACGCAGAGATGAGCAATCGTGGGGATGATCATGCCATGAGGGGCCTGCGTCTCGACCACTGGTGATCCTTGCACATACCTGTTAGGACCGGTGGCTCTAGGTGTTTGAAGTCAGGGCGGGTGTAGCCCAGGCCTGGGCTGACGTTGTGGACTTTGTTCAAGATATGACCACTGCTGGGCAACAGAGCTTGACAGGAGAAGCACCGGTGGCATGCCGATGGGAGCCAAGCCCTCTCTGATGGGCTCGTATTCATCTGATGCAACAGAAGCAGGGTCTCTGCATGGAACGATCTTCTTGGAAGGTTCACTGTTGTGGTATGGTTGGGTGGCCATGGGCTCGATCTCCGCCCAAGGAAAAAGCCACCCGCCTCCCCCAAAGCTCCAAAGCCCCAGGAAGTAAAGAGGGGGGAAATAGCCGTGGGGCCATTCCATTTCGTACATGGCAGGAAAATCCCCCGGACCAAGCGTCCTTTCTGGTAATTGCTGAGCTTGGGTAACGCGGTCTGAGCACCGTAACCGATCCGTGTCCGTCCCCGGGTAGACTGTGGCCCTGGTGGCCTTGACTCTCCCCCCCCTCCCCCCCCACAAAGCTGAGAAGACTCCATGGGGGAGAGATTTCCCCCCCCAAAACTATATCGCGGGAGACGTTTAGAACGGCCATATTGTAATTCCCGTGGCGGAGTGTCTTGCGACGGCGTCAAACCTTGTTGGAGCGACTCCCCTAAACGTGATTGTAGATATAGATACAGATACAGAATCCACAAGGACAATTACCGATATGAAGTCCCGGAGACTCGTCACCCTCATGCCGAGACGCGTCGCATTGCACCTGGGTGGCTAATGTTGGGCTGAGGTGAGTAATCTCCTCGATACAGCGGTTCGAACGACCTTTTGGCATAGCCATGGCATGTGAAGACATGGTTATGCCTGAATGAAGAATCCTGCAGCTGATGGAAAGAGACAATTCCCAGTCGACAAACACCCTGATCCCGTGGACCGAGAGTTCTCCTTTGCTGCATGCCAAAGCCTATAGATGCTGTTGAGCAGCCCTGCTTCATTCGGATCCTGCGCAGAGAATACATTAGGCTAATTGTTAGTGCGAATCCTAGACAGCCAGTGCCCTTGTCGTTCTGTGCTCCGTACGAGGTAATTCCCATCCAGCGCCTCGAAATATGGATGGCTGGGCGAGCCTCGGTCGGCAGTGTCTAGACCGGATATCAGCCCACCTCGGTGCATGCCAGAGCGACGGGAGCCGTGGGGGCGTGGTCTGCGAGTCAGTATATACCAGGGGGCTCGTGGTTATGTATAGAACATCCTTCAGCTCAACCAGGGGGTTGACTTTGGACAAGCAGACGCCGTTGCTTTGGCTCGCCTTGTCGCCTTTTCCACTGCTCATTTACCTGAGCAATCTCTTGACTTGACTCTGGATGTTCAGTCAACGACCGAGCCAGAGAAAAGGGCGCAATCAGTCCACTATGATGATTACAGCGAGAGTCATCTTTGTCTCGTGAGTTGCAGCTCGGATACACAATTGCCGAACGAGATTTGCCGCCTCCCGGCACTGAGTCGTCTTTATTGCGCCTAGAATGCCTAGAAGGAGAGTATCCGAGTGCCCAGTCGGCACCAGATGCCAGTTGGTATCGCCGAGATTTTGGGGGTAAGAGGAGCTATACAGCGTGGTTTGAGTAGAGTTTTGGTGTTTTGACCTGGGCAAAATGTTGGATTGAAGGTAGACGTTGCCGCTCGAAGCTTGCTTTGCGGCTTTCTGCTCACACGTTGGGGCTGAGTAAGTCGTACTTGACACACATCTCGACACTTTCCGCGCTGGCCTGGAAAAATCTTCGTGCTTCGAGGCCCACCCAGATCTTCAGTAAGGAGAAGTCGCCCTCCTTGAAGCTCTTGAGCACGGCTCCAGGGTCGGAAGATCCGAGTTGTCGCAGGATGGGCAGGGCGCTCTGGAAAAGATCGAGGTCGGGATCCAGCGCCCTTCCAATACCCTCCAAAAGCAGAATTGAGATGACCACATTCACAAAGTCGCCTTCCATCCTGACGTGATGGGCCCGCACCATTCCGAGGACTGAAGAAAGAACGTCACCAATTTTAATATTGCCCAGGGCAAAGGTTTGGCCCTTGACGGCCAGGACGAGATGCTGCATCTTGAGGGCAAACACTTCACCGTCAATAACGGCATCAGGCTGGCGACAACGCTCAATCATCAGATGCCCAGCCTTGTAGCCGTCGAATTCGGCCACGGCACGGAAAAGATCCAAGAAATTGGCTCTATTCTTCGCATTGAGTTCCGTCACGAGGCCTGTGTCGATGAAGATCAGTTGTGGTATGTACCCCTCCTTGTCAAGCTGGTCCAGAGCAGCCAGCCATTCCTTCTTTTTACCGATATACGGCCGTAGTCGCGACAGAACTGCCTCGGACTCGTCGATCTCGGAAGCTGTCGCTGGCTGTGATGCGTCTTGTCGAGACATATAGGTGGGTAACTTGACATCCAGTCCCATGTCAGGATGGACTGGCTTGTAGAAGTTGACCATGATGTTGCCGGGATGAAGATCGGCGTGAACAAAATTGTCTATCAGAAGCATGTGTAAGAAAGCATCGAGTCCTTCATTGGCAATATCCTTCTGGAACGCGCCACCTCCGGATTCTAGAAAAGCCGCAAGTGGAAGGCCCTGGGCAAACTCCTCGACGAGGACAGTCCGGGTGGTAAAATCAGTATATGGAAAAGGGAACCATGCCGTAGTTCGATGCTGGAAGTGTTTCCGAAGGATGGTCAGGTTGGCGGCCTCTATCCGGAGATCCAACTGCAGCCTCATCATCTCGCCGAAGTTGTGGACTTCGTTCGGGAGATCAAGCCACTCGAGAGTTGGGATAGCATTGATGATTGCGGCAAAGACACCCATGATCTTGAGATCTCGCCGAACATTGCGTTCGACTTTTGGATGCAAGACCTTGATAGCGACATAAGCTGAAGGGACCCTTTGTGGGCTTGACTTGACAAGGGCGTCTACATTCCTCCTGATTCGATCCCTCAATCTGTGTTTGTCTATGGCCTCGAGGTCGCTATCGTCTGGCTTTGCGAGGTCTGGCTTGAGCCTGGCCTTGTAAACTTGGGCAATGGCGCCGACACCGAGAGGCTTCTCGTCGAATTCCTCGAAGATTTCATTGAATGACCTCCCGCCAAATGCCTCGGATATGGTCTTGATGGTATGACGGAGAGAATGAGCGGGCGCATTGGAATGCAGCTCGGACATCTGCCTGCACATCTCGGCGGGAAAGATGTCGCTCCTCGACGCAGCCCATTGACCAAGTTTGATGAAAGCAGGGCCTGCTCTTTCCATGGCGTTCACAAGAAACCCATACCACCATATTGTCCCGACTCTTTCGTTATCGTGATCTTTTCTCCTTGGACCCAAGAACGCAGCGGGGATGGCGACAATGACGGGGACAAAGATGACGAGTAAGTGAAAGAAGCGCAGGCTCGTCGCTAGAGGCTCGTATATCCACTGGTCGAGGACATAGATGATGGTCTTGTAGAGTCGGCGGAGACCATAGGCGTCGTCGGGAACCTTTTTACTGATCTCCTCCCTCGACACCTCCAGCATTTTGATCTCTCGCGTCTTGCCACCTTCATTTTCTTCCCCGAGTTGGATAAAGGCTGCCGGAGAAAGAGCGACTGCAGCGGCTAGTAGGGACGGAGTGCGCCGCTGTCGGGGGTCCTTGAGGCTGTATTTTCTGGTCCATTTACTGAAGGGCTGTTGACGGTGCAAGATGCGGACGCGGCTCGTGAATCGAAAGACCAGGAAATCCCTTTGGCCACAAAAGCGGCCAAAGAGGTGAAAGGAGCGCATCAAAGACGGAAAGCAGAGTGCCTCGCAATCACTGACCCCTACAGAACTTGACGAAAGGAGAACACGAAGACAAAGATGTCAGTCTGGGTGTACAGTGGAAAGCTGCCTCGAACAATTCTCGCCCAGTCGCAACAATGACGTCGCGTTTTTTTTTTAAACCCGCGTTTCCGCTGCGCCCGCCAACCACAAAAGAAGCACAACTGCCTCTTAATTATCAACCTCGAGTCTTTTCTGTATGCTGCGTCCATGTCTTGTCCCCTGAACCTCTGAGGCGCAACAGAGGTATCCTCCCTATCAATGGTTACCGGCACAATTACAGATGCACCCAGACAGTATCTCGCAGCCAGCTGTCTCGCCGTGCTCTTAAGCCTCTTTCACGTGCACCGCAGGGGACAAAGCAGACACCGACAACTCCTCACACAACCCACTGGTGCTCGTATTTGATTTCTACTCGAGCTACTACAATACCAGCGACGGTCCGATCCTCACGACTCAAGGTCTCTACCAAGTGCACCTCGTATTATAGGCCACGCACTCAGTCGCAGTCCGAGGACCGATCCCGGCCAGTCAGCCTCAGGTTAGCGAGCGAGCTGAGCACGCACCGCCCACCCTCCCAGCCTTGTGGGCTCCTAATTTGGGATCAGGCCCAACCCGGGTCAGAACCCAAGAAACACGGACGTGTCTCTGTTTTCCGCCCTCTGCGGCTCCTTTCATATTATCTTTGCCTCTCATATTCTCCTCTTGTTCAGGGATCCATCTTCAATCTCAAGAAATCTGTGGTTTCCTCTCTTACAAGAAAGCCTATTCAGACATAACCCCCTTTTCTTGGCTTGGAAGAGGAGAGACGAGGATGCGCTCCAGCTCAAGTGACTTCCTTTCCTTGCTCCTCCTCTCCACCTCTCTCCTCCTCCCTTCTCTCGTCCGCGCCCAGTCAAGCACCCAATTCGGCCAGTGCGCCGACAACTGCGTCAGCACGTACCCGACCGTCAACCACTGCAACGGCACCGAGACGGGGTCCGCCCTCGACGAGTGCAAATGTGAAAGCTACTCCCCTTCGGACGACCCGTTGATCGGCTGCGTCCTGGGCTGCCCTGGGGACCAGCAGCTCGCGTTTGCCGAGAGCCTGCCGAAACTCTGTGCGCAGACCTTGTTCCTGGGCCTCGACTTGTCCGACCAGCCCAAGCCCTCGGCGGTAAACACAGCGGCCAGCGCCACGATCGACACAGCAAACGCCACGGCTACAGCCACGACCAGCAGTAATGGAGCGATCAGATTTGGAACGGGCACCGACATGCTGTCCCTTGTCTCGATCTTGACTTTGAGCATCCGAGTTTTGTTGTCATGAATGAACCATTCGAGCTGGTTCTTGGCTGTGGATCGATATACCGTCTTTGTTCCGGTCTGACGGGAGTTCTTCGAGTATACGAGTGGGCGGGCGTTTCTGTTCCCTTCATTCATCATCGATCAGGGGGCTATGGATAGACAGGCTCTCTGAAGGAAACAGCGGTTTCTTTTGTGGTATCACAGGACACACGGTATCACCCTCCTAGGATTTAGAACGCAGCAATAGAAGTCGCGTATATACCTCGCACCAAGGGTATATGTCCCAGCATAGAATCCACGGATCGTGTTTTGTTCTTTTACTGTAGGTGGTATATAGAGAGATGCTGTATCTATCGACTCTCTATACCTTCTACCCGCAACCTATACAGTCTCCCTTTTTTTTCCCAGTCATTCAGTTATTGACCATTACCTCCATACCTCCCA
Source organism: Fonsecaea pedrosoi CBS 271.37 (assembly GCF_000835455.1). Lineage (NCBI taxonomy): Eukaryota > Fungi > Ascomycota > Eurotiomycetes > Chaetothyriales > Herpotrichiellaceae > Fonsecaea > Fonsecaea pedrosoi. The sequence goes on along the minus strand of NW_013550613.1, from coordinate 1,037,121 downwards.
CCCCTTTACACCATACATTATCACGACTCCTTGGCCCCACGGCCACGCCCACTCAACGCATCCGCGCCCGCGACAGCCACGCCGTCGATCCACACGAGATTATCCTCGAGCACGGAGTTGCCGTCGCGGATGTATCGGAAGCGGGCGCGCCAGACCCAGTAGATGCCGGGAAAAAGGATGGTGGCGCCGACGATCAGGCACGACCAGTTCATGTAGTCGATGGTGGGGATCGTGACGGGCACGTACAGCGGGCACAGGTACATGACGATGATGAGCAGCGACCAGCACACCGACACGATGTTGATCGGGTACCCCCATCGGCCGAGGTCGAAGTGCGGGCGTGGAGGGAGGATTTTGCGCCCGCGCACGAGGACCTGTACAATTTCCAGGTCAGACAAGAGAGTTAGAGAGGTAGAAAAAGACGAAGATCGGTCGGTCTGGCTGGTGAGAGTATGGACTGGCGGTGAAGGGTGGACAGGTCTTGTAGAGACATAAAAACAGTGCGTTCAGTGCGGCAGACGAGAAGGACGACCATCAGAGACAAAAAAACCTGGGAGAGGGATCACACGCACCACAATAACAGGCGTCACATAGCCAATCTGCAAAGTGACACCTCCGCCAGAAATGATCGACTGAAAAGCCAGATCGCTACCCAGCACAATAAGACCTATATCCAACTCTCTCGTCAGCAATCAATCACTTCCTCCACCCAGACATCACACTCAGGACCACCGACGTGCCCGCAGGAATTGACACGGAGATGGTAAAAACAAGACCGACGTACCAATCACCAGATCCACGACCAAGATGGCAATCATGGCCCGCAGAGGAATGTGGAACCTCTCGCTCACATGGGCAAAGTAGTCGGAGTAAGGGAACGCCTTGTCGCGAGCCATGCTCCAGGCGAGGCGGGAGCCCGCGTTGTTGGTGCCGACGATGATGAAGAAGTTGAGGCCCATCATGACCAGCGCGCAGAAGACACCGCCGCCGTACACGCTGTTGCAGATGTCCATCCACCAGTTCATGTAGGGCTGGGATGCTAGATGGAGAACTAAGTGTTAGAGCAGGACGACGTGGGAGCGACGACAGTACGTAGGGAACAGGCATACCGAGCATGTACTCTTCCCAGTTGCCAGCCGTCCAAAGCATCAAGAGCGCGGCGAGCCAGCTGGTGATGCTGCAGAAAATCATTGACCAGACCATCACGCGCTGAGCCAGTGTTAGCATTGCGGTGACAGAGATATCCTTCAGGAAAGATAGAGCCCACCGGAGCATCCCTCGAAGCATTTCTCATCTCTTCAACCTGTGTATCGTCCATATCAGCATATCACTCCTCAACACCACCACAAAACGGGGCACATACAAGGTGCATCATCCCATCGGTGCCGTATAAGCCGTACATGGGTGAGTAGAAGGACATGATAAAGACCCAACCAGCACTGGTATAGCCCGAGTTGTTGATGAACTTTGTAAAGATGAACTTGGCGTCGTGCTTGGGGGCCATGACGCCAAAGACAATGGCCCACGCGACACCGCCAGCGATGGTCCAGATGGCGCCAACCATGTTCATTCCCGGAAGCCATCTGTGTGTAGTTGATATCAGCAAAAGGGACCATTCCGCCCAGGGGGGTCGACGTGGGGAAGAGCAGAGCAATGGAATATCAGCAAGAAAGATATACGTACGACTGCTTCAGGTTCATGACGATGGGACCGATGAGAAATCCCGTATAGATGATCCATGTCATCCAGGGCTACCCCGGTGTCTGTCAGTGTCCAGTCTCGCTCGGAAATCGTTGTATGGCATGCCACCAACCTTCCATGCAAAATCCGGATGTGTGACCTCGACAAACGACGCAATGATTTGAGCACTGTTGATCGCACAGCTCGATCCCGTGCTGATTTCGCCCACAATGACTGCCCAGCCCACGAGGTACGACAAGATGGGACGAAGCTTGCCGGTTGCCACGGCCTGGACGTAATATTGCTGACCCCCTGCCGTCGGCCAGATGGTGCAGTATTCAGCCAAGGACATCATAAGGAGAGTCTGGCCTACGGCGACGAAGAGCCTGAAGATCAATTGTCAAAAATACAATGTCGAACAGTCCCGGAGAAAGACTCGATGCTACTTACGTGCCCCAGATCAGAGCAAACGGGCCTCCAACGTCGAAGATGGTGGAGTAAAGGACCACCAGACACGACCAGCTGCACGATATCATGATCTGGTATGCGCATACTATGATCGGTTGTGAGCAAAGGACATAAGCACTGCCGTCGGAAGACACTCACGCGTCCAGAAATTGTAAACCCGTCGCAATTCGGGCTTCTTGCCCATGGACATGAGCAGGGCATCATCGCTGTTGATAGATTTGGCCTCCTCCAGCGTGGTTGTCGCGTCCAGATCCTCCGCCACATACTCGATCGTCTCGTCCTTCATGTTGAGCGGGTGAGTGAGGAGGTGAGAGGGGCGAAGACCAACCACTCTCTGGGCACAGGCAAAGACAGAGACGAGTGCTGCGAACGGAACTCACTGTGGCGAAGGAAAAGACCAGATAGAAACCATCTGAAATCCGAGAGGAGTTGATATCAAGTTAAACAAGCCTTCTCCTGCGGAGGAAGTGCAAGCCACCAAACACAGGGTGGTTTTCTCTCCCCCTCTTCGCTAGCTTAGTCGATGAACAATAGCAGTTACCCTTGCGACAGCCATGTGGCTTGAGGATTCGTTATCCCGATCCTGACATCCATTGGGCATGTAGCACGCTTATCATGCACACTATCGTAGACCGAGGGGAACATATCAGGCGCTGTGCATGCTGGATTGGCGAGAGAGCCCACGGCTGAGGGAGGAGGCGAAACACACGTCTCTCAGTGTGTGTATAGCTGATGATAGACACTCGGTAAAAGGAGTGTGTCCCACGCTATGACCTGCCTTCCTTATCGCAGGACTAGATCTGGCATGGACCTTCTTTTCTGGTGAAACTTTGATTGTGGTTCTCCATAATCTGTAAAGGATATGGGACGAGCCGCATTGGTCAGTCTGGGGTTCGATAGCCTGAGATTTGGTTCTGAGCCAAAAGAGGCCCAAATATTGCTGACAGTCTCTCTCGTCTTGAAGGACCCTCAAGTCCATTCTGCACGAGAGTCGAGTTGACCATTAAACATTGACTGACAACGCAGAGCCTGAAGATCCCCTCGTCGGTACGGTGACCCATCCTTCGTACGGAAGGAAACAGCGACCACTGTGCGGTCGTTGGCTGGCGTTTGCTGCGTGAGGTACCGGCGTGGTAGGTACATAAAGGACATAACCGAGTAAGACCAGGCTTGAATTGTGGGCAAGGGTCGGCCCCGGTTTATACGTCCCTTGCCCGATGAGGCTGGTCGATGGAGAAGTCCCTCCCCTACCGAAGTTTCCCTGAAGCTGTGTGTGATTTGATCGAATGGAAGGGTCGTCGAATTGGATAAGAACAACAGTAGATCTCCTCAGCCCAAGAGAACTCAAACCAATGTCCTCAAGATAGGCGTTAGTATCCCCCCAAAGGTCTCCATCTACCAGCCTGTTGAGGTATTACATTCCCTGACAACCTATCTTGTGTCTCTCTGCTTACCCAGCGGAAATTCCCCAGCCCGGGACTCGGGAGGCGGAAGGAGAGTTGGACTTCCGTTCTCAAGTCACCTGCTATTTTGGGGTATCTCTGTACGAATAGTCCCATCTTTGCAGAGACGACGTGGAGCGTGGAGTCTGGCCGGGAAGTCCACGGCCTCAGAGGCTAGCCTTGTCGCTGTTCCAACCTGGGCAGGAGACAGGAGAAGTCGAACCTTTTCCCAACGTCGTGACATGCGACTATACTCGGTATATGTATAAATATCCTAGAGGGCGCCGCAAGTTGAAGGCGAAGTAAACCCCTTGTCTTTGGTTGATGCTATCAATTCTGCGCCCTGTTGCTGGAAAGACGTTGCGAAGTCTGTCCACAGTCACTGCTGTATCAAAGCCCGGTTACTCCTGTCCATTCATCAGCTCTACCGCTCTTACAAGGGCTCTCCATACAGGGAGCATGGCGCCCATCGCTGTTGAGGATGTGGCTCAGACGCCTGTGGTGTCCAAGAAGCCCACCGAGGCATCGAATGCGCAGCCGGCTAAACCGACACTTGCACGCTGTGATGCCAATGATCCGGCCACGACGACAGATCTCCTCGTGTCAATCATTGAACGTGATGGCGGTGTCATTGTGGAGAACCTCATCTCAAAGGAACTGGCTACACGAATCAAGACCGAGCTGAAGCCCTACTTCGACACAGACAAGGTTGATCCTTCGGGTTTCTTCCCCCATACGACACAGAGAGCTACCGGCCTCCTGGCGCGGTCCGATGGCTGCGTTGAATTGGCAACGAATCCCACATATATCGACGTGGCCAACAGAATGATCTCGTCGACGTATACATACTGGAACGGACAGCAGAAAGAGACGGTATATGCCAAACCTATTATATCCTCAACTGTCGGGTTCCGAGTAAACCCTGGTGGAAGGCAGCAAGCCCTGCACCGCGATGACGGGTGAGCCGCGTCTGCTCTCGAATCTCTCAAGCCACAGCTGACTCTTGAGGCAGTGATTATCACACTCGCAACTGTGACATGCCCATGATGCTGGGTTGCGTGACGGCGTTGACAAAGACCACGGCCGAGAACGGGGCAACCATCGCCATCCCTGGTTCACATCTCTGGGGTCCTGATCGCTGTCCTTATGACCACGAGGCAATTCCCGCCGAATTGGAACCCGGGGATGCTTTCATCTTCGTCGGTAATCTTTACCATGCGGGAGGCGCCAATATCACCAAGTAAGTCCATAGTAGTTCTGCAGCTCGTCACAAGTTCCGTGGCTAACGGGCGGAATAGGGATCAGTCTCGCGAGACCGTGGGTATTTTCTTATGCAAGCCCTACTACCGCCCGGCGGAGAATCAGTTCCTGATGGTGCCTCCTGAGAAGGCGAAGCGGTTATCTCCCCAGGCACAAAGACTGTTGGGATATGGAATCAGCCGTCCTGCTCTAGGCTTCATGGAGTACCAAGACCCAATGCGGGTTCTCTTTGGTGTCGAGGACGAAGAGACGGTCGATATGTGATCGACAGACACTTGATTCTTGCAGGATTGCCAGACACTCCACTCAACAGCATGTTTGATGACCTTTCTCTCCTCATCAAAGTTCCGCGTCGAGGCTCATATGACCAGGAAATTCAAACCCTGGCTTGCTTCCTGTCGGGCGAATTGCATCCAGTCAACCACGACATGGGGATCGCTCTTCCAAAAGCGCCGGAGAAACTTGAGCGCTGGGTAGCAGTTGGAGAAGCCAGTCGACTGCATCACCTCAAGGAGCTTTGCATCGGCAAACGCTTGTGTGTTCTTGTTCAGCCTGCTTTGTGTTCCGACGACAAACAACGGCCATACCAGGTCGTGCTGGTACGCCTCCTTGTTCTGAATTTCGGCGATTTTCGTCATGACTCCACTGATGCAGGTTTCTATGACGGGAGCAAAGTCCTGGGGATCCAGGAGAGCCTGGAAGCTATATGCAAGCCCCGCGTAGTGAAAAATATCAACCAGTACTACAAAGTCGCTATACAACTCCGGTGTGCCAAATTCAAGACTCTTGCTGAACTCCAGAGTTCGATTTCGTGCGTAATCGAACCTGTCTTGCAGGATGCGCATATTTGCCAGGTCTGGCGGAACCTGGCTGGGCGACGCATTGTGATGACGCCGTCTTTCAGCGCACGTTACTTCTTGGACCAGCTGCAGCCAATCCGTAAAGACGTGCGCGTCCGCTTCGGTCAAAACCGTGCCGGGGATCTGGCCGTCAGCGTCGAACGTGGTGGATGAGCCAAAGACGTCGTAGACAAAGGCTTCTTTGACCAGGAAGCGACATGTCTCATCAAGATCCGTGGCTGTAAGGTTGGTGTCCGTCCAGCGCTGAGTGATTGTCCTGGCAGCTTTCCAATGGACACTCCATGTTTCCGAGTCGCTTCGGATCATCTCTAGGTTGCAGAGAACCAGGATGGTGGCCAATATGCCGCTGGCTCGAGCGTGACGATCCACACTCGCTTCTTCTGCAAGCTCTGTTCGCAGGTCTTCGGCAAGGAGCCGCAAGCTTTGGTCGCGGTATTTGCTCGACCCAAAGTCGTAGTCCCCGGGCCAAGGTGATTGTGATCTGGTACTATAATGCCTAGAGGACAGTGCTAGGAGGGCCAGAAGCAGCGAAGGCGAACGCATGGCAAGAGGAATCATCACCGTCCGCCACGGATTCTCCGGTCCATCGACCCAGGGCATGACCGTAGCCACCACATGGTCGTAGTAGAGGACCAGCTGTCTAACCGGCCTATTTTGGAGATACGGAGGCAGCGCATACGATGACGGATCGAGATTTAGCGCAAAGGGATTGTGGAGAGTGGTCTCGTCGAGGCTGGGTAGGAATGCATCGCGGAGAGTGGATGGCACAGTGATTGGCTCGTTCCCTGCGAGCAAGAAAGAGTCGAGGCCATCATCTCGTGAATCCAAGAACTCGCCGGGGGCCGCTCTTTTGGGACTATCCCTGGTGTAGGACGCAGGCGGTGGCGGCTGATGAGGAGGAGCTGGTTCCAGGACAGGCAGCGTTTTGCCCGTCAGTTTGCCTCGACTTGCCACTCCCTGCCCGAACTGAATCCTCAGGCCGTACCCAGGACAGGTCAGGTCCTTGAGGGCGCATTTCTTACACGTGGGCAATGATCGGTCGCATCGGATCCGTCGCCTATTACAGGTTCGACAATCTGTAAAGGGACATGGTCCATGAGTTAGTCTCTCGTATCGTATCGCACCACCAGACCAAGTACTTTGTACACATGGACTTGGAACCTCGGCATTCTAATACTGTTGTCGACTGACCTTTGAGGGCTCGGGGCTCGTTCGGATCGAGCGTCGATATTCGTAGACTCATCTTGAATGTGCCATCAAACAAAGGGCTGAGGAGAACGAGACCCGCCAGAACAAGAATACACACGTACACAGTAGACTGCGCGCGAGAGAACACTGAGCCTTTGGGATGGAACGAGGCAGTCAAAACCCCGCGAAGGACAAACGCGGGTTTTGCGATGCCCTTGGCGACTCTCGGAAACGACCGCAGTTTGGCTGAGCCAGTCGCGCGCGGCGCAGCTTGGGTTTTTCTCTTCTTCTTTTTCTTGCTTTCTTCTTTTTTGGATTGGAGGGCTGGTGCTGCATGTGGTCCATTTGGGATTTTTTCTTCTGTTCGACGTGGGCCTGAGGGCCTGAGGCACCTCTGCTGTTCAGGAGAAAGTGAGGCGTCAATAGCGACGTCAAGTCCGTGAGCGTGGATGGCTGGCAGGGCTGAAAGGGCTGAGGCGCAGTGACTTTCCCCTTGTTCCGTGGGTTGGAGGATTGATAAGGGGATACTTACTCCTGTTGAGGCAGCTGGATGGAGAAGCAGCTGGCAGCTCAATTGCCTGGACGGGCAAAGGCTTCACCTTCTACCATTGACCGTGGGCTATTCGTACATTTCCCACGTCGTTATAATGATGGCCATGTTATACTGTAGGTGGGCGAGTGCATCAGAGATAAAGCCGCCTCCCGCAATATGCCGGCGCCTATGGTCGATGACGGCGATGGTAGCCATGACCAAACAAGAGCTGCGGCGCATATCGTCCATCAACTCCATATCAAGGGATTGTCGCAAAAGACCATCTCGACTGATGTTGGCTCGTCACTGCCCAACGGGTTCTATCACTTGCCAGCCATCTACCAGCTCGAGAGGCGTGCCATCTTCTCCAAGCGATGGTTTCTAGTCTCGCACAAAGCCCGATACCGCCATGTCGGCGACTACGTGCAGTACGAAATGGCCGGCTTCAACTTTGTCGTTGTCAAGGACAAGCAAGGAGACATAGTGGGATTCCATAATATGTGCAGGTGGGTTTTGTTCTCGACAGTCTCTCTTCCTCTCCTCCCATCTTTTCCGGGACGATGAGAAAACTCAGGTTCCAGACACCGTGCCTTCCCCATCGTGCACGAAACCAGCGGCACGGCCAAAATCTTCGCCTGCAAATACCACGGATGGACGTACGCGCTGAACGGCAAATTGACCAAAGCCCCGCGTTTCACGCCCGAGTCGGTGCCTGACTTCGACGCTGCGGACATCCGCCTCTTTCCCATCCACACGCACGTCGACAGAAATGGCTTCGTCTACGTCAACCTGGATGCGCGACCGACGCCCGAGATCTCGTGGGCAGAGCAGTTTGGGGACCTGGACCGCCAGGGAGTCCTCGAGAACTCGGGCGTGGACTGGGACGCAGTCGAGTACGATTTCACCTGGGCCAAAGAAGGGAAATTCAACTGGAAGATCATGCAGGACAATTACAACGAGGTACGAGGTACTTGTTGCCATTCATCACCTAGCCTCCCTGAAATCAAATGTGATGCCCCGCCAGTTTGGTTCCTTAAAAGGCTGATCCACGACGAAATTCGAAGTGCTACCATTGCCTTACGGCACATCCAGACGTTGCTCGAACCACCGCCCTAGACACGTACTACGTCTCCCCGGCCACGCCGCACCACTACATCTCGCACTTCAGCGAGCCCAAGGCGTCCATCCTCGCCACCTCGGCCTTTGACACGACGCGGTTTGCGGGCAGGTCGGCCACTCACGTGTGGCCGGGTGGCCATTTCAGCCCCAACCCAGGCACGGGGTTCATGCACCTGATGCGCAGCCTCCCGACCTCGCCAACCACGACGCGGCAGGAATACGACGTGTACAAGCTGAAGATGCCACATGCGACGCCCGAGGCGCACGAGCGGATGATCAACTTCTACAAGAAGGTTGTCGACGAGGACTTTGGCCTCTGCGAAAAGGTGCAGAGGAACCTCGAACGCGGTATCTTCCAGACGGGTCCCTTACACCCTTTCCACGAAGAAGGCGTGCTGGCTTTTCAGAGCATGGTCCTCAACGTCCTCAAGGAGCAGATCAAATTGGAGGAGGCGGCCGGTGGGGAGATCTGGGCCGCCAGGCCACCAGCCCAGGGTCTGGGGACGAAGGCGGTCTATGCTGATCGTGGTTCAGCAGACACGGACAGCCGTGGCGGTGAACCAGATGCCCAGAACATCTGCGCGAGAATGCTGGATTGCGATCAGACGAGGCTGAGAGGCCTGGAATGGTAGCCCCTCTTAGGCCCCGGAGTAGAGGGATTGGGGAGGACTGGGCTTATTCAATCAGATATGATTACAACATGACATGCTAGCTCATTATCCCACACTGCCGAATGATCAAGTGTGTTACTGATGCACGTCAATCTCACTACTGCCTACCCAAAAATGCTCCCGCCCCGACACAGCTCAGCTCTCTGCTCAAACAGCCCTTCCACAAACCGATCCATCACACGTCCATCTCCATAGGCGAACCTCTTGAGGATCCTCTGCGCTTCCTTCCACGTCCTTAAGCCCAAGACTCGAGACATCTCGCAGAATCGAGTAGAGTGCCATTTCCTGTCGATGAGTAGCTCTGGCCTCTTGCCCGCCTCATCCGAGACCTGTTCTGCGCAGGCGCCTACAAAGAAGAGGAAGAGTAGGGATTCGTGGTGAGAAATGGCGAGAGGAGCCGACGAAAAAGACGACATAGAGGATGAGTTTGCTCTTGTCGCTGGTAGTGTCCCTCGCTTTGCCATGTAGCTCAGTAATATCTCAAGCTGCGGCCGCAGATGTTGCACGGGAATGTAGAGCAACCATTTCCGCAGCGGAAGCGTGAAGCCATAGACAAAGGACATGGCATAGGACACGGCCAGACAAATGCATGCCTGCAACTGTCGACGTACGGCGCGGGAGATACGCGTGCGTGGCGTGATGGTCTCGACTATGTCGCAGTATAGGCTCATCGTCCATGAGCTCAACGCGGCACGGCGACGGTAAATCCAGCTGAGCATGGTGTTGATTGCCTGCTCACCCTTTCCTTCAAAGAGGCTCCTGCTGATCAGACCCTGTGCAGCCATGAATTCTCGGTGCATATGAACATAGCTTTCCAGGTTGGCAGATATTTCGTCGTTGGGCAGCAGGAATGTTTCATCCCAACGCTGGAATTCGGCCTCGGACAGCAAGGAGCCGTATTCCGCAAATCCAGATTGTGCTCGAAAGGATCCAGGATCGAAGCGTGTGCGATCGAGGTGTGGCCTCGTGAGCGTGAACCTGGAATGACCGTTGTCCGCCAAAATGACCTGGGCCTGAGTATCAGGACTGAGCTTGTCGACTCCACCCAGGCTGTCGACAATCTCCCACATAGCCGACGCGTGGGCGGCGTTTGCTTCCAGGTTGCCGGAGTAGAATGCTGTGTTCGCGACACACCAAATACACATGATCAGGCTCTCCGAGGGTTGTGTATCTTGGCGTATGTGTTCTCGAAGCAACATCAGGCTCCTGTTCTGATGCTTCAGAGCCATCGGAAAGAGAAATTGGTAACATTCTGGTTGCATAAAATGGGCCTTGAGCGTCAGCACGCTGGCGTACCAGCCGTGCAGACATTTCTTATCGGTGACGAGCTTGTTTGCCCTCTTCCGCCAACCAAGCTGCATGGAATGGCGCGAGGAATTGCCAGGCGGACCCATGCCGCTGAAGGAGAGGAAGAAGTTACGATAGATTTCTAGTGCCTCCTTCTGGAAATGAGGGCATGCTGCCCAGTCAGGGGCATCCCAGTCGGCTTGCCGTGGCAGCGTTGGTGTCTCCTCTCGGGCCAATCTCTCGGGCCAGAGTTCTGGTCTGAAGTACTCGTCATCGCTGTCACTCTCTAAGCACATGTGGTCGGTAGGTTCAGGGGAGCTGCGACGATTAGCGGCGTCATGTCTGGAGGTGCTGGTGGCTGATCCGAGTTGCCAACATATCATTTGTATCGAAGGCTCCTCGCTGTAAGAGCCGACGTGGCGGTCATTGTCCGCGTCTCGTAGACTCGCATCTGGAAAAACGGCATTGCTGAGACTGCCGTCATGTAGATTGCTTTTAACCCAGCGATAGTATTTGTTTGTGACATGAGAACTGATTGAAAAGGCTTCTTCTGCATTCCTTTTGTTCAGGTTAGAGGCGTCTTTATTGACGAAGTGAAATGTACCTCGATAGGCTGCAACAGGCATTTTCGAAGGCGAGGCTATACAGTGACTTTGTTCGTTGTGGTGGCGTGTCTTCAGCAACACGAGCCATTGTATCATCCCATCGCCATTATATGTCTCCCAGACTACTCCGGCCTACCGCGTCTGCTTGCCGAGGGTGATGCTGGAACGTGAACCTTGAGAGATGCGACCAATCTCTTTCCAGAGATTCTACCCTTCACCGCTCGAGAACGAGGTATAGACATTGGACAAGATGCCTCGACTGACAGGCTTGGCGAGTATAGGCGGCTATGTCGCTGAGCAGTGCGTTCAGCCCTAATACCACTGGTGCCACTAGGTAGTCCAGCTGACTAAAAACTTTGTCCATTTCCCCATATTTTGGGACTTGAATGCAATGAGAAAGCGTACCATCTCCTGAATAGTGACTAGATGTAACAGCCAAGACACGGGACGTATCTGTTTGGTGGGGGCTGCCAGAGCGTTCCATGGCGTTGGGTATAGCAAATAGCGCCTACCGATCTTGAGATAGGCTCGGTGACGACTGGCAGCTGAGGTGTTAAGGCGACGCTTCCAGCCCTAAGACACCTATAGCTGGCCTCTGGGGTTGCAGTCTCGCTCTTCTTGGCTACTTAAATGCGTTAAGCAAAGAAGGCTGTGTTCAAACAACAACTTAGGTGAGTCCGATGCACTCGTTCTGACAAACTCGAAATGATAAGCAACATGCTCCGGCGCCCGAGGTTGCTAGACCAATGACCCCTCCTGCCCAAAGATTCGGCGAATTCCATGTAGACCAGTCGGTAAGATGCATTTATGACCTTCCCAGACGGTAAAGAGAGTTCTGGTCGTGCCTCAAATGGCGAATTTTTAGATTGCTGAGTAATGCCTCGGCGTGCCTGCAGCTGGGTGGCAGCCAAATGTCATGTCAGCGTCTTGGCTTCACGAAAGAACCTCGCCAATATGAGGAGCTCGGTGTTTAAGCCAGTCTCTCGCTCGGTCCAGGTCTCCCTTCGCCTCTTCCAATGCTTTGACGCACCATGCCAACTCATAGTTGCCTTCGCTAGCCAACATTGCTGCGAGGTTCCGCCGTGACTGGCTAGCTTCATCGACGCAGAAGACCATGGACGACGTAACGCCACGAGAGATATCGTCGATGATAGGTTTCACCATAGTTAAACCGTCCTTGGCAGATACAACTCTGTCCTCGCCTTTGAGATGCTTGTGACCTGTCTTGCAGTCTGGATTGCCACACCAAGGCTTGCCGCAGCCTCCCATTAGCTGCTGCAACAGTCGTCGTTCAATTCTTCGCCTCAGCATCTTCCCTTCGGGATCGTAGTTCGTAACGTATAACGGGCCAAAACACTCGTTACACAGGCCAAGCTGCTCTTTTTGCACCCTTGACTCATCCTCGGGTTTAATGGTCCGACCACATATCTGGTTAGAGCAAAGTCTCGGCTTCGGTCTGGAGAACCTTTCCCGATCATGGAGTAGTAGGTGCGTCTTCATGTCTCGTAACCGAACGATCTTATTGCAGAGATGACATTCGGTTGTGCGTGCACCGTCGGCGAGCTCGTGAGGAGTAAGCCCCGACATCAGCACCTCGGGGTCTGTGAACGAGGCGTCCTCAGGGCCTTGTTGAGGGACGACTAGATGGCAAAATTGGCAGAGAATCTCCTTTCCCGGACAGGTCGTCGTCCGATGATGAGCTAAGATCGGAAGATCAAAAGCTTGAAATTCGCAATTTGGACATTGTAACGGGGTCTGTGGGTGAGAGATAGATTCGTGTTTCTGACGGGAGACCAAATCGTTGCCATGTTCCTCGTCATGAGGACAGTGCCAGTGATTTTTCCACGCATCCGAGTTCTTCAGAAACACGCCTGAACATTTCGGACAAAGAACGTTATTTCTGTAGCAGAATGCTTCGTGCAGCGGAAGTGTCCGTTTGGGAACCACTTGGTGACAGTTTTTGCATAGTACCTCATCTGGAGAGAGCTCTGGAGGAGAAGTCTCCAAGGTTTCGAATTGTCCAGTGCCTGCCTTGATTTTGAGACTGTATGAGACTGGGGGTTCCGAGTCCTCAGGGTCGTCGTTCTGGTCCCTCCAAGCGTGAACAGCAATGCTCAAGTACTCTGCATCTTCGAGGTCAACACTCGTGTGGGAGAGTTTTAGCCGCTTTGTCGGTCGTGTGCCCAAATCGCCAAAGACGTATTCGTCCTCTCGAGGCTTTGACCGTTGATGTGAGGAAAAGGGACTCACGAGAAGATTGAGAGTGGCATTGTCATCCGCAGCCTGCAATGTCACCTCCAGATCTTGTTTTCGATCCCAGTCTTTCAGTTCATAGTCGACGTAGTGTCCTGGCAGCACTTTCCCCGCCACCTCGGAATCCAGACTCAGCAGTCCTCCGATGGAATTGCCTTCTTGTGATTCGTGCACTGGCTTTTTCTTTGCGAGCCTTTTATTCAATGTCTCGCGTGCCTGCTCTTCGTTCAGAGGCTCAATATCCACCTCAAGATCTGTGTCAACAATGCACACTCCGTCCTCGTCTGGTTCGAATTTATCCACCAAGAAACGGAATTTCTCATGACGTGCGCCGGGGACCACAAGCAGTTCGCCACGAGTCAAGGTAGTGAAGTTGTCCCGTAGGTAACGTTCGAGCAGCGATTTCCAATCTTCAGGGTCATATCCTGCTTCTAGCGGTCTCAGCTTCACATAAGTGCCTTTTTCCAATTGCTTCGCCTGTATGGTGACGGTCGGTCCTCTAGGAGTATTTATGCCATTGGTCATGATCACATCCTCGCTCGGAGTACTTTCGCGGGTGGTGGAGGCAGACGACGCTGCGCTTTGTATACCCAGAGCTTCTTGCAGACCGCTGCTCAGTCCAACGGTCCCTTCAGCAGCGGAGAATTCCCGGATACCAGCAAACACCGCTCTACCATTGCGAGGATTGACAATGCGGAATGTGAGAGGGTGGGGGAGTTGCTGCTGTTGGTTTCCGAAGGCTGCACGAGCACGGCGCTCAGCGGCGAAAGAATAGGGATTAAAGGGGTCAAAGGAGGAGGTCAGGTTCCTGTTGGCAGGATCCGGGATCGATACGACAGGTGCAGCAGCCAGCAAGGCTTCGAGGGCAGATTGTGGCAAGGTGATCTTGTCGCCCGCCAGACGGCGATTTGGAGGGGCAACAACGAGTTGAGCCGACCATCTCAGGGACTCTGTTTGTGAAGACATAGTTTCGAACTGTTGACATGTAAAAATGACTTCGTAGAAGGAAGTCGGGCGTGGGAAGAAGCCATGATGAAGTTGGGCTCAAAGAACGCAAGGCACAAAGTGACGCGCGGTGACTCGACTTCGAGAAGCGTCGATGGATGTTTACAAATTGACCGGCTGGATGGCAATTAAATTGTATCGCTTCCAACTGATGCTAACGCCACTTGCTATGCTGTCACCATTTGACTCTAGATTGTATGACTAGCTAAATATCCTGCGTCTCTATTGAATTATTCGGTCACTCCAGGAAAATTGCCTGCGGTCTTCTCAGGCGCCGCATGTGATATCTGACTTTGCGTTTGCCTATCTATCATAACGATCTGCTCAGATTGCTTAATCCTTGTCCATGCCACCTCAGCCCTTTGCTTGGAGCTCTTGCATCAGCCCTGTTGACTGAAGCATACAGGATCCGCTTATTCGACGGTTTCCTTTCTACCTGCTCATCAACCCAGACTCACGCATTGACGTGGAACATCAACCACTGATTATGTAACATTTTGCTGGTGTCTGACTGGACAATATTGAAACTGCGGCGGCTTCCAGCGGAGGTCGACGACAGACTGCGTCTTCACTCTCGCCGTCTTCTCTCTTCATTGGATCACTCAGCTGCTGGACAAGTAGTCAGCATCCGCTGCCCTCCTCTTTTCCTTAATGATTTCCGCAAACGGGAATGCAGTTCTTTTTTCTTCGCTACACTCGAAGCCCATATAACCATCCCCTGATGGACCATATGTGCTTGGTACAGCTTTCTACTGACCTCCGTACATTCCAGCCTTGTCGCTGCCGCCCTCCTAGGTCTTCTCGCCATATACCACATGGTACTTCTGAATAGGCTAGCCTTCACGTCCAAGTCACCACCCACTTTGCGTACTCAGGCCACCAGGGCTTGAAGACCTTGTTCCCTCAAAATGACCGAAGCAGTCCCAAGAAAAGGCTCGCTCGGCTTCTTCAACCCTTTCAAGTCAAGATCTAGCAGTCGATCGAGCTCAAGGGATGCTTCAATCTCCGACCTGAGGTTCAACGATGTCAAGTTTGACCACAAGTCGGCAAGCTCAACCACCCGTCTTAGAAAGACCGCAAGTCCTGCCGATTCGGCCAGAAGTTCCAGGGCGGGGTCCAAGAAGAACAGTCTCGATCAGTCTCGATCACGGCGACAAGCTTCTTTCCCGGCCATCAGTGTTGCCGATGAGTGGGAAAGAGATGCTCAGACAGGCGAGCGGAAAGACCATACGGAAATGCTGCATAGCTTAGCACATCGTGACTCAGAAGAATCTCTTGCTGAAAAGGTACAACTCCTGTTTGCTGGAATCCCACCCCAACCCGCAACGGATTTCCTGGCCAAACTCCCAGACGTCATCTGGAAGAGAGTCGTAGAGCTCGTGGATCCAGCGGATAGAGCAAGCCTTGCCCTTTCCTGTAAGCCATTCCGAGACCTGATTGGCACCGAAGCATGGACAAGCCTAAATACGCCAGAAAACCGTGACGCCAAAGCCAAGTTTCTTGAATGTCTGGATCAACAACTACCGGAACACTTACTGTGCTTCCAATGTGTGATATACCACGTCCGAACTCAGAAAGGACAAGAGGTTCTGCGGCCCACCAACATCTCAAATCCGATATTCAACTGTCCCAACGCCTACAATGCCGAGAACAAGGTGTCGCGGCAAAGAATCACCGTTGGCCGCTCATTGCCCTTCCCATTCGTCCAACTCCTTCTGCGAGCACAAAAATACTCAAAGGAGCACGGTATTCACATCGACTCAATGTCGCGACGATACAAGGATCGGGATGGAGAGTGGTCACACCAGACTCGTTACACCATAGTCAACGGCCACCTGCTTGTCAGGGTGATCAGCTCGGCATTTGCCACGCCTGCTCTCCCTCCAGCAGGGCTGCGGAGGCTTCTTTACTCCCACGGCGACAATTTTCATCCATACTTTTCGGTATGCGCGCATTGGAGGGATGGCAATCTCATGTCTGCTGTCAAATGTGCTTTGAGCCACATACCCAAACCCCCAGATGGAGGTGGCATAGCAGGTGCTGCAGCAAAGGTGCAATATCATATGCACCGACCCAGCCCGCTCATCACCCTGTGTTCTGAGTGTCGTCCCATGCGACGGTGTCCCGAATGCCCCACAGAATATCTCATCGAATTGAGGATGCAAGAGGACAAAAGCGATCCGATGAAACTATTCAAACATGCCATTGTCGTAACTAGATGGAGCGATCTTGGGGATGGATCTTCTCCCAAAAGCCTGGAATGGGCAGCTTGCAACGGGGAAGTAGAATTCGACTCATTTGCGGCACTCGGAAAACGTGCGATCTCGGGAGTCTTTGAATCACAGTTCACAGTGGATCAGATACCCGGTCAGAAGATCGTTTCGATGAATCCAAACAAGGAAAAGCGCGGAGAGGCTGGGCATAATTGGTACTAAGCAACGACAGTGACATTGGCCCAGAGCAGAGATTGTCGTTATCGACAAGTCGGCCTTGGCCTCGAATGCTTGGGCGTTGCAAGCACCATGTTCCGCTGTCGCTATGGGCGTTGTGGAGCCCTATTCGTTCGTCCGGAGAACTTGTAGTTCTGGATACGCGAACTCGATATCTCTTTGTTATCCTCACCCAACGACTCAGAAACACACATGACAGTGCCTTGTCTTTGAGCTCGGGAGGTACGGATGCTCCGGGACGTTGATCAGCCAGGGTTTGACCATGCGCTCGGAACTAATAAGCGAAGAACGGGGCCCTTTCGCTGCGAGCCAAGACCTCCGTTCAAGGAAATGCTTCCACCTCGTCTCCATCCAGGTCCACAGCCTCTCGACAGCCGGAATGAGTACCCAGGCACGCGACACTTTGCAAACAACGTTAGGAGAGCCTATCCTTTGCCTCCACCATCGTCCCGCCTCTGCTATGCTAGAGCGAGCGCTAAATGCTTGGATGTCCTTGGAAGACGTCTTTTCACTATCTTTGCCCTGTCACATTATGCATCGCCTCCATCGTTCAGCGACAGCAGGGTCCACCGTCGCCACAGCGCAGTTGAGCTCAACTATAGAACATGACGTATCTTGTCAACTCTCGGCAATTCATAAAGCTGGGCTATTGTTGAATGATGGAATTCATAACGAATACCATCCGGTGGAGATTGATCCCGGATTTGCATCTTTTCATCTGGCGCGCGGGCGGGACACCACGACATACCTGTTTTGTATATATGTGGAGTGCAAGGTACAGTGCATAGTCGATTGACCTCTATAGTTGGAATTTCTCTCCAGGTGCGAGACAAGTTTCCATGAACGCATCCAAAACGGGTTCCCCGGCGTTTCCCTCCTGCCTCCATTTCTGCAGAGTACTGTTGTGGTTTGCTCGTTGACAGTGTTGCCTTTCGCAAAGCAGACAGGATGTGGGAGTTTCTATACCTCCATCAGCACATCTTATTAGTCCTACTCTGCACTTTTCTGGACAAGGCGCAATCACGGTCATCTGACCACCGGATTTACCAATCTCTGTTATATGACTGGGGCTTTTTGGGGCGATACCCGCAGCAATCATACAAATCGTGTCCACAAACAGCTCCTCGGTTGAATTTTGTGCAATGGGACGAACGCTGCGGCCATTCCGGGTCGACATTCATGTCGCCCCGTGGGCACATGGTATCCTCACCGGGGCCCTTGATCATGGACTCGCACGGGGACTTGGTTTGGGTGGAGGACAAGTACGGACAAGCCATGGATTTTAAAGTCCAACAGTATCGCGGACAAAACTACTTGACGTTCTGGACAGGGTCGGACACAGGGACTTTCGGGACAGGCTTTTACTTGATGCTGGATTCGTCGTATCAGGTATATAAGAGGGTGAAACCCACCGCCGGCCTGGGTGGCGACTTGCATGAGTTTAAAATCACGCGCAATGGCACAGCATTGATGACGGTCTATGAGCCGACCTCCGCCAATCTTTCAACGTTTGGCATTGCTGGGCAGGGCTGGATCTTCGACAGCATTTTCCAGGAGATAGACATTGAGACAGGCGAGGTGGTTTTTGAGTGGCGGGCATCACAGCACTACGACATCCAAGACACATTCCACACCATCGAGGCCGAAGCACGGCGTCCAGACTCCTCGGGCCACGAAATCGCACATATCGGTGAAAGCCCTCATACGGCGTGGGACTTCTTCCACATCAATAGTGTCGACAAGGATGAGGAGTCGGGGAATTACTATGTCTCCTCACGCTATATGCACACTGTCACATGCATCAACCCCCATGGTGACATACTCTGGATCCTGGGCGGGAAGAAGAACCAATTTACAGACCTTTCGATGGGAAGGGCGACAAACTTTTCGTTCCAGCATCATGCGAGGATGCATGAGAACAACATTCTTACGTTATTCGACAATGGGAAATATGACAGTCGGTCTAAGAATGCGGAGTACAGTCGGGGATTGGTGATCTCGCTGGATCTCGAGAAGATGACAGCCAGCATTGTGCGAGAATACGTGCATCCCGATCACCGGCTTGTGGGAAGCCAAGGGTCGGTTCAACTCCTGTCTGGCTCGGACCAAGCGCTTGTTGGCTGGGGCTATGTACCCGCCTTTACGGAATTTGACGCGCAGGGCAAGGTCTTGTGCGATGTTCACATTGCGCCGTCGATTTTCTGGGGGTTTGGATGGGTGAAGTCGTACCGCACCTTTCGAAGTTCGTCTTGGGTTGGGATGCCCTCAACGCCGCCGAGTGTGTACCTCCGACCGCGAGACAAGAGGGTGTATGTGAGTTGGAATGGTGCGACGGAGGTGGATATCTGGGTCCTCCAGGGCCGTGTCGAGGTCGAGACAGAGATACAAGCGGGCGTGAACGCGACTGGGGACGACACGTTCCAGGACTTGACGTATGCCAGGAAGGAGAAGTTTGAGACGTCGTTTTCCGTCAAGACCAATATGCCACGGTATCTCCGCGTGGCGGCAGTGGATCGACAAGGCCACGTTTTGGGCTACACTGAGGTGGTTGACCGAAGGGTGGGAAATGCACCCTCGGACGTTGCTTATCACTTTGTCATCTCGACTTGTGCCATTGTTGTTGTATTGTGTCTAGGCTGGTATCTGTGGAGGCGGAGGTCTAGCCCAGGGCGTGGCGGACAGAAAAAACGGTGGAACCCGCTCGGGCGATTCTGGCATAGGACATCCAGCCTCGTCACAAGCGTCGATCCTGAAAAGGAGGCTGCACCTTTGCGGACGGGCTGGGACGAGGACGGGGATGTTGATGTGGATGAAGCCAAGCACGGCGACGACGTCGAAGTGGAATATGGCGCAGAGGGTATGATTCAGAGAGACACACGCACACTTCAATCCAGAAGATTTTGAGGACCATGTGGAAGTGGAGGAGGGTTCCTTTATGCGCGATCGGAGCCATGGACTGACTGCCTTTAAGCCTGTATCTTGTATATCTGGAGTCTAGAGGTATAGAGATAATGGACCCGTCAAGGCTATGCTTAGGGAGATACTCGAACCGTGGCTGATCTGACGAGGAATGTGAATCTGTGGGTACTTGCTTGAACCCCCTCTATACTTGTATCATGTCTCGCAAACACGCATACAACGAACGGCGCACATGCGCACAGGTGTGTAGACCTTGCTCGGTGCATAGCCACAATCTCACAGACGACACCCACACATCTTTTTCTCTCGTTGGGCCATGGTTGGAGATGACATGGAACAGGGGTTTAGGTATTCTACACCGGACCAGGATTAGATCAAGCACCCAGTTTGCCAGTTTGCCAGTCAAGCGAGGATCGTGGCCCTCCCCCCCCAAAGACAAGTTGGGTGGTTTTTGGTGGAAAAGAAGATATGACATCATTGCGAGTCTGCGTGTCCATGTCCATGTCCATGTTCATGAAATACTTCAACCCATCCGCCCATCGAGCCAACTCACTTGGTGTGTCTACGCAACACAGCTAGTGGCCGACAAACCTGACTTATCTACCCGGTTTATATACCTTCGTACATACCGGACGTCAACTCTGCCTCTAGGACGGCCGGCTACGCTAAGAAGATAATAAGAAAGGAAAGAATGCCCATCAACACCTCCTCGTCCGACGAAGGCGCCACGGGCGCCGCAAAGTTTGTCACTTCTACCGTTGGGGTACGTTTTCCACTCACTCTAGTCTACTCGTATTCTGTTCCTCTTGTCCTTCCCCCTTTCTGAGACCCTCTCTTGTCCGTTTTCTTCTACACTCCCTCCCCCACCCCCCACCTTTCCATCCTGACTACCCGACTGACTAGATAACGTAGAACACCATCGGCGGCCTCACCCGCACGGTCGGGGGCATCACCGGCGCCGCGGGCCGCGGGATCGGCGACACCATCACGGGCGCGACGGGCAGCGCGGGGAAACCCCTCGGGGACGGACTCGCCAACGCGTTGACGGGCGTCGAGAACGGCGCGCGCAAGGTGGCCCGCGGCGTCGAGGATGCCGGGCAGTGGAAGGGTGGGGCGAAGAGGTTCTAAACCACCCCTTCGAACATATGTCCACGGGAGATGAAGGAGAAGGGACCACGGACCAGGGATAAGGGACAAGGCGGGGTGGGTGACCTCTCGGGAGGACGGAGGATGAAACTATAGTATGTAGGTTCCAAGGCATGGGGGGAAGTCAGGTCAGTCAGGGAAAAGACTCGGAAGTCGAAAGTCGACAAGTTACACGCCTGACAACAACAGCACAAAGATGCCAGCACAAGAACCACAAAGCAAGGAGGTGAGCAGGAAGACTGAAACAGATAAGGTGCAAAGGAATTGTCAAACGCCATGATATCGCCGGCTGTACTGATCCTTGCAGTGTCTCACGAGACAACCTCATCAGTCGACAGTGCAGTTGTTTTCAAGTTGACAACAAATACTGTTGTCGACTTCATTTCCCATCATGCATTACATCAACCC
Source organism: Fonsecaea pedrosoi CBS 271.37 (assembly GCF_000835455.1). Taxonomy (NCBI): domain Eukaryota; kingdom Fungi; phylum Ascomycota; class Eurotiomycetes; order Chaetothyriales; family Herpotrichiellaceae; genus Fonsecaea; species Fonsecaea pedrosoi. The sequence goes on along the minus strand of NW_013550613.1, from coordinate 1,015,828 downwards.
TTGATATATATGTCGAGACCTGTCAGCGCATTTAGGCACCTCAGCCATAGAGCAGAACTGTGAATAGAAACACCAGTCCCTGCGCAAAACCATGCTATTGCCGTCGACACCCAAGACTTTCCGCAAATCAACACAAACCACCAAGAAAGATGTCGTGAGTACTATTCGGCGCAGGTTGAACCGTTGCTTCCGCCGAATCCTTGTAACATACCTATGATAATCAAGAAAATGCCTTCATGTTTGAGCCACGATAGACCAGAATGTTGAACTCCGATCAAAGCTTTTCCATATTGCCGATTGTGTTTTCCAACCACATAACTCCGTAAATTGAAAGGATTCGCAGCTTCAACTATGTAGGCACCGGTGCTTCGAGTCCCGTGAGACCTTCCTGCTCAAACCCTTCAACAGGAGTACAAGTGCAGAAGAGGTTGGTATCTCCATAGGCGTCGTCAACTCGGGCGACCGTGGGCCAGAATTTCTTCTCCCGCAGCCACGGCAGAGGATATGCCGCTTGCTCACGGCTGTACGGCCGATCCCAGTCATTTCGCATCAGATCTTGTTGTGGATGCGGCGACATCTTGAGGACGTTACCCTCTCGAGGCATTTCTCCGTCTTCGATAGCTTTGATCTCCTGTCTGATTTCGATCAACGCATCGCAGAATCGGTCAAGCTCCTCCTTCGACTCCGACTCCGTAGGTTCAATCATGAGAGTGTTTGCCACTGGCCAGCTCATGGTAGGGGCGTGGAAACCGTAGTCTTGTAGCCGCTTGGCGATGTCGATGGCCTCAATGCCCGACGTCTGCTTGAATCCTCTTGCGTCCAGAATGAATTCGTGCGCACACCGTCCGTTGGCATTGGTGTAGACAATGGGATAGTGTGGCCTGAGGCGTGACATGATGTAGTTTGCATTCAGTAGTGCAATTTCCGTCCCATGCTTCAGTCCTTCACTACCCATAAGTTGGATGTAGGCATAACTGATAGGTAGAATGAGAGCACTGCCCCAGGGCGCAGAGCTTACTGGAGAGATGGCTGTCCTGGCTCGATCTGGACCAGGGTGGGGATCCACGAGAGGATGAGTAGGTAAGAATGGTTGAAGGTGATCCTTGACCGCGATCGGTCCCACGCCAGGTCCACCACCTCCGTGGGGAATACAGAAAGTCTTGTGCAGGTTCAGATGGCACACATCAGCCCCAATTTCGCCGGGGTTGCATAGGCCGATTTGAGCATTGAGGTTGGCACCGTCCATGTAAACTTGACCGCCGTGTTCGTGCACAATCTGACAAACTTCCTTGATTGCTGGTTCGAAAACACCAAAAGTACTCGGGTATGTAACCATAATTGCAGCCAGGTCATCTTTGTGCTTTTCGCATTTCTCCTTGAGATCCTTGATATCCAGATTGCCGGTCTTCGTGTCGCATTTCAATGGGACAACTTTCATTCCAGCCATAGCCGCAGATGCAGGGTTCGTTCCGTGAGCGGAGACGGGGATCAAGCATACCTTCCGCTGACTCTGGCCTCTGGTGGCGTGATACTTCTCGATGACCCGGAGACCAGTAAACTCACCCTGTGCGCCCGAATTTGGCTGTAGACTGACGGCATCCATACCGGTGATTGTCGCCAGGTTGTTGGAGAGCCTCTCAATGAGAGCCTTATAGCCATCTGCACCGGTAGCGAAGGGGTGAAGTGCGGACCATCCGACATTAGACACAGGTAGCATCTCTGTAGTGCCGTTGAGTTTCATAGTACAGGAACCGAGTGGGATCATCGAGTGAACAAGGGACAGGTCTTTTGACTGGAGATGGTGCATGTATCGAAGCAGTTCAGTTTCTGAGTGATGTTGATTAAAGACAGGATGGGTCAAAAAGGGACTTGATCTCTGCAGTGTATGCGCAGCATTCCGTTTATTAACCCTCGACAGGATTTGCGAGTCTTGTAAAGCAGCTGCGACGTCACTGTCCTTGATTCCAAGAACATTGGCCAGTTTGACGAGATTCTTGCTGCCAGTAGCTTCGTCAATCGAGAAAGCGAGCCGTGGTTTACCTGGAGTACTTCCGGGAACATTTGTTCGTACGCTCACTCCCTGTTTGGAAGCTCGAGCCAGTACCTTCTCATATGCATCGTTGTCCTGCGCTTCTAGGGTAACTGTGTCAAAGAGCACCGTGCCATCGTCGCCAACACCTTTGGTGACGACTTTAAGGGTCTTGCTGTGCTTCTCAATCAACATTTGGACAAATTTAGCCATGGCCCAGATCCGATGAGCGATGTTTTTCAAGCCCTCTGGTCCATGATAAATAGCATAGAACGCGCTCATGTTAGCAAGGAGTGCTTGAGCAGTGCAAATATTGCTGGTAGCCTTTTCTCGACGGATGTGTTGCTCCCGAGTTTGGAGGGCGAGGCGGAGAGCGCGATTGCCGAGTCGATCTTTGGAAACACCGACTAGTCGACCAGGAATTTTCCGTTTGTGTTTCTCGTTGCAAGCGAAGAATGCAGCATGCGGACCGCCAAAACCCATTGGCACACCAAATCGCTGTGCACTTCCAAAGGCGACATCGGCACCAAATTCTCCCGGTGCTTTCAAGAGAGTGAGAGCGAGCAGGTCAGTCGCGACACAGAAGGTGGAATCGGCGGAGTGTACAACGTCTGCCAGATTCTGAAAGTCGAAGACGCCTCCAGTGGTGTCAGGATATTGTGCGAGAACGCCAACCAAGTTCTTTCCCTGGCTTTTGACAAGCTGACAGTCGTTCTCCAAAATGTCACCCACCACGATCTTTATACCGAATCCTGCTGCCCTCGCCTCCAGAACTGCGATGGTTTGAGGATGGCAAAGGCTTGAGACAACAAATGTTTTACCCGGTGCCCGCAGTCGAGAGGTGGAGAGAGCATTCATGGACAGGGTCATAGCTTCAGCAGCAGCAGTGCCTTCATCGAGGACAGATGCGTTGGCGATCGCAAGGCCTGTGAGATCGGTCACAAGGGTTTGGAAATTCAACAGCGATTCCAAACGACCCTGGCTGATCTCCGCCTGATACGGGGTATAACTAGTGTACCAAGCCGGATTTTCCAGGATGTTTCTCGTGATAACCGGTGGAGTAGTTGTCCCATAGTATCCAGCGCCTATGAAATTGCGCGAGAGCGTATTCAATTTTGCCAGTTTATTCAGCTCACTTTGCACTTGTTTCTCACTGCGTCCTTTGACGTTATGTCTCCCTTGTGCATCCATGAGGCCAATAGCGCCCTTCTGTCGGATCCCCTGAGGCAGAGACTGTTGAATGAAGTCTTCAAGATCCTTGACCGGAGGATCGAGTGTCTTGAGCATCACCGTCTCGTCCTCAGGAGACGGACCGATATGGCGTCGACTGAACAGCTCATTCTGGGCCAAGAACGGCGCCCGTTCGGAAAAGGTCAAGGAATCAGGTCCATCCTGCTCATTGCGGTGTTGCACCGTAGAAATACATCTCTTGCATATCCGAGCAGTATCACCTCGTAGGATCTGCGAACGTAGGAGTCGGTTGACAGAACGGGTGGCGCGGGGTAGGACAATGGTTTGGTTGGCCATGGTGGTGGGCCTCAGGCAAGATAGTGGGCTACGACAACCACATTGAAACCGTCGACGAAGCAACGGAAGAACGACTGAGAAAAGAAGGAAAAGACCAAAGAACCAGGAGAGTCGCAGTTATTGAACGTGGACAGCGGTAACCCCAACATACCACCTATCTGTGGAAAAATAATGCATCGGAGGAAAAGCACGCGGACTAGTGACCGCACCTGGACCCAAAACTTGCAGGGGTCCAAGGCTGCGGATGGTACAAGTGGATAAAGCTTTTGATTTGCTAACCCACGTCCCGATAACATGATAGCGTTCGATGAAAGGCCAATCACAGAGATCTGAACAACGGAAGAAACCCTCGAGCATGCGACGACTCTGCTTGAAGGGTTCCGGATATGGGCGAGATCACGAAAATGATATTAATAGCGTTTGTTTCAAAGTCTTGTTTACTCAGTAGAACGCTAAAATTCGTTGTGGTGTTACATGCATAGGGATATCTAGGAAAATATTGTTACACACGCGCCATAACGGCAACCGACACGCTTGCCCGCAACCAACACCTTCTACCACAGCTGCTATCCCGATGCATTTGTTCTATCCTCAAAAGATGTTACTCAATAACGGTCGTGACCTGAAATATATATGTCAGCGTGACCAATTCTCCATGCTCAGTCGGTCGTGCTCAAACTTACGTCCAAGAGGCTTAGCTCTCTTCGAAATGTCTTTGGCTTGGTGCTGCTTGATTTTCGCCAGACGAGCCCTATCAACTATGTCAATATTCCTGTTGAAGAATTGTCTCAACGGATGGGAGATGCTTACTCTTCCTCAGCCTCGCGCTCAAGCATCTTGACACGGTCTCTTGCCTCCCTCACAGCGGCTTTTGCCTGGACAAGAGCGCGATCCGCTTCTCTCTCAGCAGTCTCGGCCTGAAGGACTCGCTCACGTGCGGAAACGATGGACGGGTCTTCGTGATTACGGTGGAACAATCCGCCAGAGCCCCGGGTCGAACCACGAGAGACTTTGGAACCATGACGACGATTATGCGAGTCGAAATCAGAGGACGAGGCGGAGGAGGAACGACGGCGGTTGAAAAAGCCTCGCCGAGGGCTGCCATCGGCCGATGAGTTTGAGTGTCTGGGTGCAGTTGTTTGAGCGGGAGTTGGCTGTGTGGTCTTGTTTCCAAAGAGAGGCATCTTGATTGGTGAGTGAGAGGTTTTGTGAGGTAGATTTGCCTAAGAATTTTAAGAGGTAATGTCCAAAGTGGTTCGATTGAAGGCGATGGCTGCTGTTTTGAGACTGTGCTATGCCTCGCATTTTAAATGCTTGTGTCCTATGCCATTCTATAGATGATGGTGTTGTCCCAGAATCAGGTTTTGAATGCCCGTGTGACGTAGGAATGTGGACGAGGCTCAGGAAAAGGGAGTGATCGTCAGCCTTTTTAGCCCTGAGCAATCCAAATGACGCCAAACGTCGGCAACTAGAGCCACCAGGGTCATAGATCGAGGTGTTGGTCTCACATTCTGGGGAAGACAGACCTGGACCCTGCACACCCTCATAGCTTCAGATAACTTGCTTCGTCGTATCAGGCGCGTCCAGACCGTGCAGTGACGACGGCACCTGCATCTTGGGAGATTTAGCGGAAGGCTAGCGCGCTGAAAAAGTCCAAGCTTATGGCGATCTGGTGATCCCGTGGCTGAAGAGGCGACTCCTTCGTCCAATCCACTAGTTGTATTAACAGGTTTTGCATTAAGAAAGTTCAGAGGGAATTGTAAAGATCGGGAGAGATATCTCGATGGTATTGAACGGGAGCACTAGTCTACACCGTCTGATAGGTTGATTCAGCCCGCATCAATCCTCCACAACTGAATCCCAAGCTCCGACGGCTGTAGCCTCGCGAGACAACATGCCTGTTTTGCAATTATCAAGAATTGAACACTCCTTCAACACTCCCAAAGAATTGGCATATTTCAGTTGGGCACAGTTGGAGACCTGGAGACCAGTCGGGTGCCAGTGACCGCGATTGTGGTGACGTCAGCATCGAGGTGGCGTCTGGTGGCGTCTGTGCTGTTTGTTCTGTTTTGAGGCTTTGGCTCAGGGTCCTAATAAGTCACGTGCCAGAGTTGTTGTGATGAGGAATCACGTGACTAGACTCAGAACAGTACTCGGGATAATTGGATACCTGGTTGTAGCACAAAAGCCAGTGATAGAAGAATCCTCTCCAGGAGAGTCTATTGCTTTTCCCTTCAACTTCCAGATCGGCCGAGTTCATCTATAGTGATAGAACAAGTTGGATTCGTGGAGCTGCCGAATGGTTGGGAGAGCAATGTTTGACATGTTTCCCTTCATCACGCCTTTGCAATCCACCCAGAGTGTATCATGAAATCGAATATGCGATTAGCTTTATTGACATCGATCTAACCCATCGGTCAGTAACAGCGCCCATGATAAGAAAGCGATCCACTTACCCTGCAGACTCCCCGAGCCTCCTTTTTCTTCATCTGCCCGCCTTGTTTCATGGCTTCCTTCAATAAGCCTTCTTTGAGTGCAAGATATGGCTTCGGTCGAATATGGAGTGTGTTGCACAATTGAATTTCTTCCTCGCTCAAGAGCTGCAGATCAGGAGCATACGCTTTATCCTCTTCCAACTTCCATGGGGTCGTCCCATTCAAAGGCTGCACCACATAGCGAACTTTAGGTTTCGGACCTGCAGAGCTGTCTGGACCGCTGGCCTCCGCAAAGAGTTTATCAAAGTCGTTCTGCACGGCGGGCTGACTGTCAGCGAACTGAGGTACCGTTTTCTGTTTGCGCTGAAACCGGAGAGGCAATTCGGGTGTGGTCAACTTGGATGCTTCTGTGGGCAGATCGGGTTGTTGGATTTGGCTGCCCTTCTTAGGTATCTGAGGCATCCTGTCAAACTGTCCCTGGGGTTGATTCCGTAGAGCACGGGCTTGTTTATCAGCTTCGTATTTCTCGCCACCTCTCAAGTCGCTAATACCCATCTGCTTCCATTCCTGTAACTGAGAAATGGCAATGCGCAAGTTGTGCTCAAGAAGGAGGTCCCTATTCAATGCCTCGAAATCTTCGTGGTTCATCATTCGGGCAAAAGGCTTGGCTCTGTGAAGCAAATCTTTCTCCTCCTTCGTTCTCTTCTTATCAATAAGCTGGTTCTTTTTGTATTCTAGTAAGTTGTGCTCGAAAATAATTCGTTTTCGGTCTGTTCTCGCTTTTAGTCTAGAGTTGTAGATGTCGAAGACTGTCATTTTCAACGTGGTCTCCTCATCCATCTGTCCTGTGACAGGGTCAAGACCATCACCAGGCTCGAAGGACATATGCTGAACTGCTTCTTCGGCGTCATTGGCAAACTCGGTCTCAAATTCTAGACGACCAGGCATAAAACCTTGCACCTCGTGACAAGCTGGTACCGAGGCAGTGGGTTTCTGCTTGGGCGTGGCAGGGGGAGCTGACTTCGCCGCTTCCTTACGTTCTTCAATGCGCCGCTTTTTGCGCGCTTGGAATTCATCCTTGGGTATACGTTCAAATAGTCGGGTGTCTGCAGGATCGGCCAGTTCAGGGAGAGGGAACCGCGAACTGTTGATATAGGTGTTGATGTAGTGGTCGCGAACTTCGTCCTTCTCTCGATACCCTCCAATATGCTCTGCTACGTCGGCCCACGAACCGAGTCCATACCTCTCAGAGCCTTCGAGCAGTAACAGTTCTTCATCGGCACCCCAGTCCTCTGTATAAATGGGGATCGAGTTCTGTTCCACCACATGGTATTCATGCGTGCGGGGATCGTGATTTTTAGAGTGCTCTCCGCGAGCAAAACAGGGTACACACAGATCGTATTCGCGACAAGCGGGATTTGCGCAGGATATGCGGACGGTGGAGGTGATATCGATAGAGCAAACATCGCAGTGGTATTTGGTGCCACCGTCGCCGCCGCGCGAGGCTGCATTTTTCCTTATGACACCCATGCTTCTCTCAATACGAGCATCTTCCTCGAGATCGGAATCAGAAGAAAGATATTGCGCGTACTCAGTAGGGATTGTCGCGTCCTCGCAGGCAGAGTCAGCCGGTGGGTCTCGAGGTCGTCGAGGCGCAGTTGGTGACGCAGAGCGCTCGGAATCGGACTCAAAGTAGTCAGCGGTATGGCGGATGGGTTTGCGAGTACTTCGGACAGGCCTTGAGCGTACTCTAGGTGTTGATAGCCGTGAGGATGGCTCTACAGGCAGGGATATCAGGTTGGTTGTTGTACGACTGACGTTCAAAGTTGGGGGCTCATATCCGCCACCAACACCACCAGCCGCAGCGCGCCAAGAGGCTATTTCCGCTTGGGTCGAGTCCACGTGACCATTGATTCGCCTTCACACGGCCAGTGACGGCTCAGTTTCAGGCCGATGTCTGCCCGGGTCTTGTTCCGCCTTTGGCTGAATAAGGGACTAAAAGCCCACTCAGCAGCCTGCGCCGCCCTCGATTCCCAGTCTCCCACCCGCTGTGACACCTTAGTTTCCAGGTAGTGTGGAGGCTTCAGTAGTCGCATCACCACCCACACTTCGCCCCGAAAGGTGAAACTCAGGCCCCGGCCGTATCGAACTGGTGTGCTGTTGTGCAACTCGGATTCACCAAACAAAACAAGTCCAGTCCTGCGATCTTCTGTTATTCATCAGCATCCATCTTTGCCTCCCCTCATCCTTGACTGCAGAACACTCACCACTTCTCAACGCTCCTTAACGACTTCACCTCGTCTTCGCCTCGGTTACCTTCAGGTGCTCGTTGTGCCACACTCGCAACCCCTCCTTTCACCGATTGTCTACAACTGAAACCTGCGCTCCTTGGAAATATTGTCGGTCAACAACACACCCTAAGGCTGTGCCTGCAGCACCATATTGATACCTCATCTTTCTATCGCCAGGCTATTCATCTGCCTCATTGAGCGGACGCTCTCAGTCCATCATCATCAGCTATCGAGGTCTTAGCGGAGGTATAACGCTCGAAGATGTCGTGGAGATTGACAAAGAGTGGGTTGATGTAACGGCACTCTGATGGAATCAAATTGACAAAGAGATAGAATTGAAGGACACTCACCTGGCCCCTCTCACAAGTGGCTTCGGTCGATCCACGTCCACCTCTACTGTCAAGCCAGAAGATGCTTCCCCTGCTACAGACTCACCAGAGTTGTCAACAACCCAGAGCAATACTAGCACCACTTCAGCAAATGGCATCGGTCAGTAAATCACTTTCAATCCCACTTGTTTGTTCTCTGCCTTCCTTACTGACACCAACTAGCTGCTTCCGAACAGCTCACTTCCCCCCCTGTCCAGACGACCAAACCTGGAATCCTGATAGTCACTTTGCATGAGGGCAAAGGATTCTCCTTGCCACAACAATACCAATCAGTATTTAACAATTATTATGGCTCGGGAACTTCGGGCTCAGTCAGACCAAGTTCGTCATATGCGTCTGGGTCTGTTGCAGGATCATATGCACCTCCGAACCGGCCAGTCTCAACTCACGCTGGAATCAATGCTGCGCCCACGATTCACGGAAGATACAGCAGCAAGTACTTGCCTTATGCTCTTCTCGACTTCGATAAGCTGCAAGTGTTTGTCGATGCCGTTTCTGGGACCCCAGAGAACCCGTTGTGGGCAGGTGACAACACCTCTTTCAAGTTCGACGTGTCAAGAGTGTGCGAGCTCAGCGTCCAGCTATACCTACGTAATCCGGCCGCCAGACCTGGGGTTGGTAGAAGTGAAGATATATTCCTTGGTGGCGCTAGGGTCACCCCGAGGTTCGAGGAAGCCCGCCAATTCGTTGCGGATCCAAAGAAGAGCAAGAAGGAAAATGAAAAGGCGGAGGCTGCGTTTTTGTCCCAGGAAAAGCAAGCCGGCCAGCTTGGGACCGAGTGGCTGGACATTCAATTTGGAACCGGCTCCATCAAGGTTGGCGTGAACTATGTCGAGAACCGACAAGGCAGCCTCAAGATTGACGACTTCGAGCTCCTGAAGGTTGTAGGAAGAGGCAGTTTCGGCAAAGTCATGCAAGTGATGAAGAAAGACACCGGGCGGATCTACGCTCTCAAGACCATCCGAAAGGCACACATCATCTCTCGGTCCGAAGTTGCGCATACTCTTGCAGAAAGATCAGTGCTTGCGCAGATCAACAACCCCTTCATCACTCCACTTAAATTCTCGTTCCAGTCCCCTGACAAGCTCTATTTCGTCCTGGCCTTTGTCAACGGAGGAGAGCTCTTCCATCACCTCCAAAAGGAACAGCGATTCGATATCAACCGCTCCAGGTTTTACACCGCAGAGCTGTTGTGTGCCTTGGAGTGTCTTCACGGTTTCAAGGTCATCTACAGAGATTTGAAGCCAGAAAATATCCTGCTGGATTATACCGGTCATATTGCCTTGTGCGACTTCGGGCTGTGCAAGCTGGATATGAAGGATGAAGACCGAACCAACACGTTCTGCGGAACCCCCGAGTATCTGGCCCCAGAACTTCTCCTTGGACACGGGTACACGAAGACGGTCGATTGGTGGACTTTGGGCGTCCTCTTATATGAGATGCTTACTGGACTCCCACCCTTCTACGATGAGAACACCAACGAAATGTACCGCAAGATTCTACAAGAACCGTTGCACTTCCCTGGTCCTGAGATCGTTCCCGCAGCGGCGAAGGACCTCCTTCAAAAGCTGCTTGACCGCAATCCTGAGCGTCGGTTGGGAGCAGGCGGAGCGGCTGAGATCAAAGCCCACCACTTCTTTGCCGGCATTGACTGGAGGAAACTGCTGCAGAGAAAATATGAACCCAGCTTCAAGCCGAATGTGGTAAGTGTGAGAACTGATGTCTATAGAAGCTGTCGCTAACATGTGTCTCAGGTTGATGCACGAGACACCGCCAACTTTGACAAGGAATTCACGTCCGAAGTGCCCAAAGATTCTTACGTCGAAGGGCCTGTGCTGTCGCAGACTATGCAACAACAATTTGCAGGATGGTCATACAACCGACCAGTCGCTGGACTTGGTGACGCAGGTGGTAGTGTTCGGGATCCCGCGTTCGATCGCATTCAATAGAGACCTCGGCGTGTTCTTGTTTCTCATGTAATGAGCAATGAAACAGTCTATGAATGAAAGCTGCATGTCGCGGACTGGTGGCAGCCGTGGCCAGGGACTTTCCTTCCAGGGATAGGAATAACAACACCTTTGTCAATGTGGCGAGTCAATCAGTATCTCGTTGCTTCGGTTTGGAGATGGACATCGGATGGGACTTTCAAAGTGCCGGGAACGCAATTCTGCTGGATCACTGAACTGCTGCACATGCTTCATTTCTTCCTGTGAGCGTTTGGGCATGGACGACCCTGAGGGCTCCAGTCTCAAACGCTATAGCTGGCCCTCACCACTTGACCTTGAGTACATAGAGAGACGGGTTGCAATAGCTGTGCTCTCCTTTCTACGGGGACTGCCAATACAATATGAGTACCGAGTACTCGGTGATATCGTGGCGAGACACCCCATTGTGAGCTTGGCTTTTGCGTCCCGCCCCGACGGCACGCACCGCTCCGACTTGGCACCGGGCGGAGTACGAGAATAGTCCTTCGAGGTTATGCTCATAGTCGCGGTATTTACTCTACAGAAGTTTGTAGCGCCTAAATCCCAAGCCCTTGTCGCTCTATGTTTATCCCCTTGGTCACAATATGTGTTGCTTGAATCTGGCGGCGACGGAGCCCCTGTCATTCGGTACTGTATTCCAGGTTCGGCATTTTTGAAAGTTCCTAGGGTGTCCGTACCCCAAGAATCCCCCTCTCCATACGTGCTTCTCTATCCTTTTTAAAATTGTTCTCAATCAGAAGGAGACGGAAGGTGGCACCAGTAAGTATGGTCCTTTCTGATACTTAGCCACCTCGACTCAGGTAATTCTTTTCGTGACCGACGCTTTCCCATCCGATCCAGGTTCTGTGCCAGACGATTGCTAGAATTACGTCAGTCTAAAACTCTGGAGCACAAATCTCGGGCAGACACGACTTCATTTGACCCAACCACTCGCTCTATAGTGTCCTCATGGCTGGGCTTGTTGTACAGACGCTCTCTGCAGTGCAACAACCACTCAGGTGTCGGCACCCCAATAGGTTGAACTGCCGCAAGTGAGTCCAGCTGGTGCATTAGCTTGCCGACATGGGGAAGAATCAGTGCCTGTTGCCGTCTACTGACAGCAAAGATATGTTGCTCACTCCGAAGTTGTTCAAAGGATTCGCTTGACGCGATTCAGGTTCAATATGAGAAAATGTAAGATTTGTATCCCATGTCACCGCTCTTTTGAACGTAGAAGGCATTTCGTCGCCAGGTCATATCCTTGTCATCGGGCATCAACGTCGACAAGTGCTACCACTACAGAATGGCTGGACGTCATCCAACATACAACGACATCAAAAATGATGCAGCAACCGTGCGGTTCTCCATGAATGAAGTTGTGTTGCTTGTGTTTGGAATGGGGGAAAAGCGATACCATCTCACCGAGGCACTGAACGGCTGTTTTGCAGTGTTTCTGATATCTCCCAAAGCCACCGTATCTGCGCACATCCCTCCGCATCCTGGCGCCAACTGGGACGACTCACAGGCGGGAAACAAGAATCTGATTGCCAAAATGAAAGAATTCGCTGCCCTGTACAGGGAAAACGAACAGTATTTTCACGGCCACAAAGTTGCCTTGATATATGCGGTACTCCATGGCAAGACCCAGTTGCCTGACAAGAAAGAATTCATTGAAAAGTGCCTTCGAGAATTCCAAGTCGATTTCCCACTTCAAGACTACGAAGTCAAATCTCCTGGTCAGAATCGTTCAGAAGAACATGGTACCGCATTCGTGGACGGCAAAGCTGTCACGGGTCCAGCCCTCTACCTCCAAGATCAATTGGTACTCAGGGTTTTCGCTTCGCGAATCGAGACCAGGGATGTCTTGACTGGGCCGGCAAAGATCAGTACACCAAAGCCGACCCCACAACAGCCTCCTGCAGGTTCTTCTATTGTTCAAGTGGTGCATTCAAATCCAATATTCCCCAGGGCTCCCACCTCCGCGGCGATTGCACCTCCCGCTACCCAGCAAGAAAGTAAACTAGAGATTGTCCCAAAAGCTACTCCGGCTCTTTCAAGCAGTTTTAACAAAATTTCGACAACGAGGAAGCAAGAAAGGGTTTTCACACATGTGAAATCGAAGTTGGACTGGAAAAGCGGGGGCAGAATTGTAGAAATAGACAGCCAAACCCTCTTGATCGGTAAAGAGGACTGGGAACAGAGTATCATCCAGGGTAACAAAGTCTGGGTAAGCAAGAAGTTTGGGCTTTCCACAGACTTCTAAGGACGTGGGAGAAGAATAACCAAACTGGCTCCAGTTGCCTCAGCCAAATACAGTGTGCCCTGTACGAGCCCCGGCGAGTGTTCAGATAGCAACCAATCGAATGCGACAATACGATCCCCCAGCCAACGGTACCTAGATGCCAAGATTTCGACGATACATCCGGAGTAAGCTCTTCATTCGTACCTAGAAACTAGTCATCCGTCTCCTTGTATCAAGATGTTAGACGGCGGAGGGCTCCTTGCGAGCGCTAGTGCTGCCGGCGATCTTGAGAAAGTCAAGTCCCTCCTCAACCAAGCATCTGACCGTGACAAACACGAAGCTCTACGGTTCGCAATCAAGGCCAACGCGCTCGTCACCGTCAACTATCTACTACACAACAACGTCAAACCCAGTGTTTTCGACTTCGAAGAGGCTGTCAAGCAGTGCTCATATCCGATCCTGGAGCTTCTCCTGTCGAGCGGCTTCAATATTAACGAACCGATCAGAGAAGATTCTCCTCCTCCTCTAGCGTCGGTATAACATTAATCCAAGCTTGCACACCCCTTCTGACCAGCTCAGTTCTGCTTTGTTTAATTCAAGTCTAGTACATTGGCTTATCGAGCACGGTGCGAATCCCAATGCTCAATGTCGATTTGACATCACACCTCTATCTATTGCAGCCCAATCCGCCTCGAAGGAGGTTATTGAGCAACTCTTTGAACTTGGTGCGTCCGTAAAATACGGACAACCTCTTCATTTTGCAGTGTATGCAAATCGTCCGGACGAGATCATCACACTTCTGCTTGAGAAGGGTGCTCCGATAAACGGAATCATGTTCGAGGACCACCAACTTTCCTACTACCACTGGAAAGAATTTGGTTTGGGGACGCCCTTGCATATAGCGGCTGAGGCTGGGAACGCCAGACTGGTGAAATTATTACAGGAACGTGGCGCGAATTTGAATATCAGAGATACGCTAGGACAGCTGCCCAGAAACTACAATGTACCTGGCTGAATCATTGATTGGTGATGGTTTACACGAGCGCGGGACGAAAAGGCTGGAGCGGGCTTCAGCTAGCTACAGCAACAGGACAGAGGTCCTTCGAAGTCCAAATCGCGGGTTCGCCAAACGCTCATGCGGATTCATGTACATGCTGGAAGACAACTCAGGTATACCCCATACGGGCAAGAAGTTGATTCATCAGGCAAGGTGACCATGTGGTTACTGCTGGTCTCTTTTGAGAACTCATTTGAGAGCCTGTGATGGACCCAATTGGTTTCCCCCACCACAGCTATGCTCCTGGGACCCCATTACAGACCCTTGTCCGTTCTCCTGGTTGGCTTACAGCCGGGAGTCTCCCGGTTTTCAGACGAGAATAAGAGTTGTCGGGGCAAAGGTTCACGAGTTGAACGGGCGCGGCGTTTGGCGAAACTCGCGCTCACCAAACTCTCCTCAGCGTGTTAACAACCGCTCCTTGGGGGATAGGTGCCCAGGGCGATGGAGAATGGCATCAGATTGGTCAAACAGGGAAGAAAGGGAAGACATTCTGCTGTAGACGAGGTTGTTGGAATACTTCATGAACCATTGCCGAATTCTGGCCACCGGTCCCATGGATAAGATTCGGTACATGCTGCTCACGACTTTCTAGAGCATTGGTCCGAGCTGTCACACTCATTAGTCTCGGAAAGTGAATAGTCTGCCATAAACGTCAGGGCCAGTCCCTACGTCGAATAAAGCCATCGAGACATATCAATAAGTATTCGCCACTCTATACTGTGGGTCAAATGAGTGTTCTGGCAAGATTAACTACTTGAGAAACCTCAGTGCCAAATCAAAGTACTGGAGATACTCGCATATACCTATGCAGAGCTAGCGATACGACTGGCCATTCTGGCCTCGGTATCCACTCCAGTCCTCATTGATACGGTTGTAATAATGTGAATATTCTATGACTGGCTGTTGGTTACAGTGTTCGCAAGTTCTATCAAGCTTACCAAGCCTTGGTGCTGGCCAGGGACTGGACTTCGAAGCGGGATGGTGCTTGGTCGATGCATACGACCGTCCTGCAGGCAGAACATTCCCGTGCCCTATCCTCCAAGGACATTGGCATTCATTCTTGCTAGAGTGGCATCCACGTGGAAGTTGTGACCTCGAATAGTTTGCTGAAGTCAAGGTAGTACCTCGTAGATGGAAGTCAGTCTTTTGAGGAAGTCGAGTCCACATTGATGAAAAGCGATTAGGAGGATTTCGGACAAGGCTGAACCCTTTTCCATGCCAATACAGCCGATAACGGAGCAAAGCCGGGACGTGTTCCCCGCATCTCACCCGTCGGCGTCGTCGGGGGGTTGGAGTAACTGGACAGCCCATTGGAATATGACCCGACCCGTGTCCTGCACCTTTGTGAGAAAACAGCATTTCCGACGCGAAACCTCGAGCATACGGGGGGAGCTTTTGGCCTATTTTCTCTGAAGCTCTAATCTGGGGTCGATCTCTTTCCCCGACCGGACTGAAGGTTGCAGTGTAGAGAGCTCCCGGGAGTAAGGGTACCAGCCAAGTGAACAAGCAGCTCTCACCATGGCCGCGAAGAACGTCCTTCGCAGAGCAGTGCTCTATGGTAACTTCTTAACCATTTCAGCTATTTGACATTTCAAAAACTCTGTATGCTCATCTGCTAACTCTTTTTCTGCACAGTCCCTGGCTCGTCACAGCGCTTCCTCGACAAATCCCGCTCCCTCACCGCCGATTGCATCGCCTACGACCTCGAAGACAGCGTGACGCCTGCAAAGAAGGCCGAGGCCCGGATCCTCGTGCGCAAGGCCCTGGACCAGGACCTGCCCACGGGCGTAAAAGAGCGGGCGGTGCGGATAAATAGCGTGGGCAGCGGACTGGCGCTCGGCGACCTGGAGGAGGTGGTCAAGTCGCCGAACCTGACGACGCTGGTCGTGCCCAAGGTCGAGAGCGCCAGCGACTTGACCTTTATCAGCGACGTGCTCGCGCACGCGCGCTCCCGGGAACACCTCCAGCAAAAAGGCCAGGTGGGCGTGCTGGCCCTGATCGAGTCGGCAAAGTCGCTGCTCAACCTGACCGAGATCTGCCGCGCCGCGCCGCACCTGCTGCAGGGCCTGGTGTTCGCGGCCGAGGACTTTGCGCTCGACATGAGCATCACGCGCTCCCCGTCGCTCACCGAGTTCCTCTACGCCCGCCAGCTCATCGCCACCGCGTCGCGCGCGTACAACCTCCCGTCCACGCTGGACCTGGTCGCGACGGCCTTCCGAGGCGAGGCCGACCAGGAGACCCTCGTCCGCGAGTGCGAGGAGGGCAAGGGCATGGGGTACAACGGGAAACAGTGCATCCACCCGTCTCAGGTGGCCACGGTCCAGGATATCTTCTCCCCGAGCGACAAGGAGGTTGAGTGGGCCGTCAGGATTATCATCGCGCAGAAGAGGGCCGAGGAGATGGGCAAAGGTGCGTGGAGTCTGGACGGCAAAATGATCGACAAGCCCGTCGAGGGTAAGGCCGAGCGTATCGTCGAGAAGGCTGTCCTGTGTGGGATGGACGTCCAGGGATTGAAGGAGAAGTGGAAGGATCAAAAGCCCGAGTGAACGCCTCATGGCGGGTAGCAAAGGAAAAAGGGATCTATGCTTTTTTCTAACTGGACAAAACACTTTTTGGGAGGCTGTTCCAGAGCCTGTCCTGGTCTTCCTCCGCTGCGACCCGTCTCGTTCTTCCTGTCCAAAGATCTATACTGCTGTACAACTGGACCACAGTTCCCCCCACGGAGCTTGATGTACCTGTCCTCGCCTGGAGGCCACTTTTGAATCGAAAACAGCGTAAGAACGCTTGTATTTCTGCAATAATTGCCATATCTTGTTGGCAGAACGTTCGGAAGCCAAGATGTCCTGCTACTCCTTCTTCGTCTGGCTCAGGTCTCCATTCTCATACCCCTTGGCCTTGAATTCCTTGGTCGTGAACGTAATTTGCTCCCTCTGATCAGTCTTTTTCTTGATTGTCAAACAGTTGATGTCCAAGACTTCGCAGATGCGATTGATCACCCGCACCGCCCATACGAAATACTGCACCATGGCGAATGCAAAGCAGCCATAGAGGTACCACCTTTCGTACTTGGCGGGGATTGGCGCAAGTCCAACCAGGGGAAGCCAGGCCATTATCGCCCCGCCGGCCAATGGAACCAGTGCGACAGTGAAGTACGGAAATGCTCGACGCGTCAAGTGGTGGAGAATGATCTTTGTGGTGAGCCGACCAAAGACAAAGGATAGCGTTAGGCAGAATATGATGAGATGCTTCTCTTGTAGGAGAATTGAGTAAGGGGATCCGCACCATGCACAAACGGAGGCGGTATAGATTATCATAGGGATCCATTCGAGGAAGACGGGCCATAGCGGAAGGTTTTGTCGTTTTCGCGCCAGGTAGACATTGTATATGCACGAAGGCAGATGGGCCACAAAGAAGGCGAAAAGGACGACGGGGACCCAAAGGTCGAGCAATACCGTCTCACCGAATAGTTCCGGATAGCCAATATAATCGACGATTCGATGTTGCCAGAATTGAGGACCAACGACGCCTGAGACCACCATGAAAAAGCATGCAAGGATCAGACCCTCGGTCGGACCGTTGAAGGCTCCGAGAAAGAGAGTATGAGTGTGGTACGTCTCCCAGGTGGAGAAGAACATGGGCAGACAAGGGACGAGTGCTGTAAAGGCGCCGATCTTGGAATGGCCCAGACCCATCGCAGCCGTCTCGAGCAGGCTGCCCAGCGTGCAGTTGAGTGAGTCGATGCCGTGATCAAACAATTCTCCAAGACCACTGGATGTGCCGGTTCGGCGGGCCTGTTTGCCGTCGATGTTGTCCATTGTTGAGTACATCCATAAGCCCAGTGCAAAACTGAAACAGAGCCAAGGTGGTGCCGGGCCCACGAGATCCGGAACAAAGATGCACAGCAACAGGATATTGACCAAGATGCAACAGAAACCCAAGAGCGTCACCATGTTGGGGGCAAGCCACATGGGAAGGAGCTTGACAGCGGCATTCCACTAGAAACCCATGAGCTGATGTGGACGTGTGACCAAGCGAGTTCAAAGACGTACGTAGTGGCGCAGGATGTGATTTGATATCCACGACTCGTCTACACTTTGGTACTTATAGGTCTTCAGGTGGGCCATGGCCTCATCTGAGAGAGGGTCCTCTGTTATAGGATCATGAGTTTTTCTGGACCGAGAACGAGCTTAGAGTGCAAAGAGTAGCTAAACGCTGAAAACCTACCCGATTCCACCATGATTCAGGTTTGTTACTTTGCGGCTCTAACCCTGAGTCCAATGAAGATATAGGAACGCGCTGAAGGACTAAAAGACAAGAGGGAGTGAGAAGGTAACTGAGAAAACAAGCGTTAGGAAAGCGGACTAGCGGTCTATCCTGATGCTCGACATGACTGTCAAATGCTCACAAGACGGAAAAGGGCCTCCAATAGAGAAATCCTCAGAACCAAACTAGCAATGGAGAAGGGAAAAGGGAGAAAGGAAATTGTTGAAGTCGGCAGAAGCGCGACCAACGTAATGCCAAGACCTGGAATTTGACGCCGCTTTACCTTCACTGTTGTTGACTGACACGTGCTGCTGCCTTGGCATTCACTTCGCAGTTGTCGCATCCCCCCGACTCCTGACTTGGATCAGCCTTCTCTCCCGGTCTCTGCGATGGTTCATCTCCGCCTGTACTCCTGGAAATCGACAAATGAACAATTGTTCATATTAAGTGGTTGGTAGACTGGCGCAAGCGTGGCCGATGATGCGTCGCGACATCATCACTTTCTCATCCTCGCCTCTCTCCTCACCATGGAGCCTCAAGGGGATCAACAGCCCGTGATCCAAGAACCATCATTCACTGTCGCGCATCAAAAGGTTGAGCTTGATGTCAATTTCAGCCAATATATCAGAGGCAGGACCGAGATCACCATCTACCCTGACTCTACGGACCTCAAAGAGATCAGCCTGCACGGCCGACAATGTACAATCAACAAGGTTCTGGTCAACGGCATCCCGCCATCCTCAGTACGGCATGAAGATCCCTGCGATCAGCTTACGCTCCATTTCCATGGCACAGTCTATCAACACCACGTTCTGGCAGAGAAGGTGGCGAGATCGGTTGGGGCGGAGCCGTTGCCGGATATCACCATTAGCCTCCCAAAGAGATTGAAGATTGTGCCAGTCACGGTCGCAGAAGTGCACACCCAGGCTGCTGGCTCCATCAAGATCACAGATCCACAATCTCAAGGTGCTTCTGCCACCGAACTCACACACGCGCTGTCAGATGCCACTGCTGCGAAATTCACCCCTCTGACGCTAATAATCGAGTTTGATTCCTGTCATGCACGAGAGACTTTGCACTTCGTTTCTGGTGGGGGTGGGAACGGTCGCTGGCCTCATGCGTATACTCGAAACAAGCTGGGCCCTGGTGGTGCCTCGCCATTGTTTCCATGCGTGGACGAAATTAATAGTCGATGCACATGGGACATTTCTATCAAATGCCCGAGGACTGTGGGCGACGCTATTGACCAAGCAGTGTCACTCGATAGTGTACAGCGCAATCTAAACAAAGCCACAAAGCCACCGTCTCGCCAAACCTACGGCACGAAAGAGATGATCGTGGTCTGCTCGGGTGAGCTCACCGATGAGATCTTAGACAAAGGAGATCCTACGACGAAGACCATGTCATTTTCCTGTTCACAGCAGCTGGCGCCGCAGCAGATCGGCTTCGCAATCGGACCTTTTGAGCAGGTCGATTTGAGTGAGCTTCGAGATGCACAAGAGGTTGCTGACATCGGCCGCAATGCCGTTGAGATGTTAGCGTATTGCTTGCCTGGACGAGCAGAGGAGACCAAAAACACCTGCTTGCCAACAACCAAGGCCATGGACTACGTCGTCCAGAAATATATATCCTGCCCCGTCAGATCCTATGCCATGTGCTTTATCGAAGATGCTCCTTCTGATGTCTCCATTTTTGCGGGTGTCACAATCTGCAGCACTCGAATCTTGTACCCGGAAGAAGTTATCGACCCTGCTCAGGAGGTTACGAGGAAATTGGTATATGCCATTGTCTCTCAGTGGATTGGTGTCAATATTGTTGCTGAGAATCCTCGAGACAATTGGGTCATCGTAGGAGGTGCCTACTTTATCACCAACCTCTTCATGCGAGAACTCTGCGGCAACAACGAATACCGAGCTTATATCAAGCAACAAGCAGATCGTGTTGTGGAGCTAGACTATGAACGACCTTCGATCTACGACTTAGGCGCCGTTACCTACGTTGACCCGAAAGAGTCCGAGTTTTTGGCAATCAAAGCCCCAGTTGTGCTGTTTATTCTGGATCGTCGCATAGCGAAGAAAGAGGGTACATCCAAAATGCCTGGTATCTTAGCGAAGCTCCTTACCAAGGCTCGAACGGGTGATCTAGAAAATAATGCACTCTCGACGGAGTTGTTCCAGAAGACTGCTGAAAGGATGGGCCACGACAAGATCGATGACTTTTTGGCCCAGTGGGTCAAAGGCGCAGGATGCCCACGGTTCTTCGCTCAGCAAAGATTCAACAAGAAAAAGCTGGTCGTCGAGATGAGCATTCGACAAGAACAGGCCTCACGCGAAACCGTGCGGGATCTGGATCCCGACAACTTCATGCGAGATGCTCGCGACGACTTCTACGGAGTGTGGCCTGCGACCGCTCAACAAGTTTTCACCGGGCCGATGACGATTCGGATTCACGAAGCGGATGGTACTCCTTACGAACATATTGTGCAGATCAAGGACGCCAATACTGTCATGGAAGTCCCATACAACACCAAATACAAGCGCCTCAAACGAAGCAAGAAGCAGAGGGCCCGCGCGAACACTAAAGTTAACACGGAACAGGGAGAAGAGGAGAATGACTCTCTCGTCTATTGTCTGGGTGACGTGCTGCAAACTGAGGAGGAGATGGCGAATTGGCGAATCAAGGAGTGGACTTCCGAACAGGAAGACAGGATGAACAGCGAATCCTATGAATGGATTCGACTGGATGCCGACTTTGAGTGGATTTGCACCATGAACCTGGCTATGCCAGGGTACATGTACGCGTCCCAACTACAACAAGACCGAGATGTTGTGGCTCAGATAGAATCGATCCGCACAATCTCACGATATCCACCGGATGCAACTACCTCCTCCATTTTCATTCGCACTCTGATGGATCGTCGATATTTCCATGGCGTGCGGACTCTGGCGGCGAAGGCCCTGGTTAGGCATGCTGCAGAAGAAGTCGACAACATAGGCTTGTTTCATTTGAGGAAGGCCTACGAAGAACTTTATTGCGCCACAGATCAAAGTTCAGCCTTGACACGGCCCAACGACTTCTCTGATCAACTCTCATACATGTTGCAGTGTGAAATAATCGAGGCTATTGCGGAGGTCCGGAACAGTCAAGGACATTCCCCGAAAGAAGTGAGAGACTTCCTGCTGGAGAAGCTAAAGTATAACGACAACTCGGCGAATGACTATTCCGACGCGTTCTATGTTGCTCGATTAATGAAAGCGCTGACTGGTGCGGCCATTGCACGACCCAGATACAGCGAGTGGGATATTGCTGAAAACTTTGAAATCGAAGACGAGATTCACGATCTGAAAGAATTTGAGCGTCAGTTCCTGGACGAGATTGACCGGTACCGCCGAATGGATGAGTGGACGAGTTCATACCAGAACCTGTACTGCCGAACTGCTCTAGAGTGTCAGGCGATGCTCGCTGCGGCGGGGATCGGCCAGTTTTCACCCTTGCATTTCTTACAGTACACCAGGCCCGGGAATTTCGATATGCTGCGGCGGACAGCTTATGACGTCCTGGTCACACCAAAGGTGTTTGACGACCCGTCCATCCTGCGCTATGTGCTGTATTGCATGGTCGCTGATCCGTCGCCTTACATCCGACAAAGCCTCCAGCGCGCATTCGGCAAGGTCCTCGGAAGACGAGCGATTGGCGAGAAAACCAGCATTGCACAACCGGCTGCTGATTCTCTGATTATCGAAGGAGCCGCAGCCGACACGGAGGAGCCTTCGAAGCGGCAAGAAGAGCTTTCCAGGCGGCAGACGCTGGGAGGAGCGGTGAAAGCGTTGAGGGAGGATCTTGGTCAAAATGAGTTTCTGAAATTGGCCCTGTGGAATGCCATCTGTTACGACCAGATCACACTCGAGGATCTACAGACTTTACTCGACTTTTGCCGCTTGTTGTACGAGCCGGTCAACGAGGTCAAAGTTTCACTGCGAATGCCTCGGTACTGGAAGGTGCAGAATCTAGGAAAGGTGAGTTTTATCTCATTGGTATTTACATTGATACTTTCGGGATACGGCACTAACGTGGCTTTTTATCATTACAGGGCAAGCTCAAGTTCTCTGAGACTCGAAAAGTTCGCAACAAGCCCGTGCTGAAGTGGCAGCCTCCACCACCTCCCACTGCGGTCTTTGCTCCTCGTCCTGAATTACCGCAATCACGACCAAGTATCGGAGGAGGAAGCGGCCTGAAGCTGAAGTTGAAGGTGGGCGGGGGCAACATCGACGGTCATTCCACAGGCCCGAATCGTCAACCTTCGATTTCTCTGTCAAATCCAACACCAACACCACCCCCGATTGCCCATCACGCTAAGCCAGCGCAGCAAAAGCAAGCTGCAAAGCCGCAGACACTTATGGGAGGAGCTGGACGTATTACTCTCAAGATTCCCAAAAGACCAGCTGAAAACGGAAGCTCCTCCCAACATTAGGCAGCTCGGCTGGAATGGTTTGAGCCTTGACAAGTCGGAGAGGCGAGTTGGAAAGAGGTTGGATGTCTTCATGGTGAGAGCGCCCGTTGGCCAAGAGTCTCCGTGGAGGGGACTGGTCACCCTTGCGTAAATCCGCATTCATAGATCGACATGTAACAATAATAACGGAGCGCTCGTTTTACTTCGAGGAGATGATCCCCAAAGAGTTCCCAGACGTAGCGGATGTTGCATTTGTGATGACTTGTTTCAGACCTCATTCCTCCATTTTTGCATGAGCTGTCCCCTTGCGCGGGCATCGCGTTGTTCATCGTCGATCGTCGCCCATGCGTTCTAACGCTTCGAGCATGACAACGGAGTTGCCACGGATGACCACCATACCTAACCTCTCGCGTTCGCCGCCGGATTTTTCTTCGACAGCTTCGTCGAGGACAATGTTCAAAAAGACCTGTATTTAAAACGCCATGCCGGCCAGGAGTGTTAGCGATCCAATCCGTTCTCTCTCTCTTCTTGTCACTGCGCGCATCGCCCTTGTCGATGTAGCTCCATTATTCGGCGCATGTGAAGCGGATGGCTGAATGTAGTTGGGAAGGGGGGATTGGGCTGTCGAGAAAAAGAAAAAGGTTGTGGATAATACATACATCGTAGCCGCGCAGGACGCCGATGACTTTGCGGTTGCCGTTCAACTGGACGAACAGGCGCTTTTCCATGTACTATTGTTGTGCGGAAGTGACACTACGTGTTAGCCACAGAGCACATTTCATCTTGCGTGGGAGAGCCAACAATTGGGAATGTCAAGCGCGGGTGGGTGGAGGGCGAGGAAGGGCGACAGAGAGAGAGAGAGAGATGGAGGGGTTTACCTTCTTGAGCTCGGGTTGCGCTTGAGGCATGGTTGCGGCGGTGGAGGATTCGAGCTGCTTGCTGACTGGACGGTTGATTTGAAGCAGAGAGGGTGTTATAAAGGTAGAGGCGCCGCAAGGGGGGAAATAGTCGTTGACGTTCGTGTTATGTCTTGTGTTGTATGTGTCTTGAGGTCCCGCGAAGATGCGCAGTTGGAGAAATCTCAAGGCCAAGATTTTTGTCGGACTAGGCTATTTCCAGACAAAGGCTGTCGCCGCCCTGGAGGGAGCTGCCTCCATCACCACCACCATGTATCTGTATGTGTTCTATATGAGGACCAAATACATGTAAACCCTTGGTATCTTGTAGCCGGTTCTGGCCTGACAATCTCACTCTATTTGCGTCGTCAGCCTTCAAACTGTGAGTCCAAGAGAGTGTTTGCATCTCTTCGAGCCCTGCACCACATGACCCCGTTTCTTTTCAATGGGGAGGCGGACCCATCAGCTCTGTCCAAGGGGTACTAGGACGCGGTATCGTGCAATGTCCTCACGGGTTGCTGCTGATCTTCATCTCCCCGGCACTCACTCAATCAGATGCATCCCGAAGATATGGAGACTATGGTGCTCTCGCCATTCTCCGCCAATGAAAATGGGCTTTGCGGACCATTCGTAAACACCACGCTTGATCATCCCAGTCTTGTCCATCACCCGCATACTGAGTGGATTGCCCTGGTTCACAATCGCCCTGACATAAACTTTCTTGTAAGGATTCCAAAATGACAGCGCTCTCTTGCAGGACTCAAACACTGCCCTCAACGACTCGGTGGCGTATCCTTTCCCCCACGCTGTCGGCAAAAACATGTACGACAATTCGACAGTCAAAGTTGTATCCGCAGCCGCAGCTGGGATGGTGAGACTCTCTGGCAAAGCAAGGTGGCCGCTGTCCACCGATTTCATGGTTATAAGACCAATGGATTCTGTCGCATCCACTCCAGGCCCGACAGTTTGTGGTTCGGTCTCCACGGAGCTGGCTGTCGGCTCAAGGATCTTGTGGAC
This sequence comes from Fonsecaea pedrosoi CBS 271.37, assembly GCF_000835455.1. Lineage (NCBI taxonomy): Eukaryota > Fungi > Ascomycota > Eurotiomycetes > Chaetothyriales > Herpotrichiellaceae > Fonsecaea > Fonsecaea pedrosoi. The sequence goes on along the minus strand of NW_013550613.1, from coordinate 991,268 downwards.
TGCATAGGCGACCCGATAGCTCTTTGGTCGTTCTGGTTCTGTATTGTTGGTGGGAAGATAACCTCCAGAGATTCTTTGCGTGTCCTCGATCGACTTCGCCCGACCATGGATGCTTTTTCCGTCCGCACACAGTCAAATCGAGAAGTAACCACATTCAGGAGCAAACAATATGGAAATTCCGGCAGAGACAAACCCGAGGACAATGAAGGGGATGCAAGAACTTACCTCCACCACGTAGTCTTCTCGTCGCTGTGCAGCTGATGCAGCCATTCGAACTCCTTGCTTCCTGCTTCGGCCTTGTCCAGCAGAATCAGTTTCAGCCGCGGTGTCAAGATAACCCCGTCCATCGTGACACTGAGTCAGAACCCTCCGCCACTTTGAAAAGATAAGAAGAGTATGTTGGTCGGTTCGAGCGTCGCTCTCGCGGCCGTTCAGCATCTAAAGTAGTGTTGTTCCTCCGTTGTACCAAAGTGGACCACACGCAACAAGGTATCATCCGAGGCGACTTTGGCGCCATTATCGGAAGGGCGCAAGGCGCGAAGCCTGTGATGGCCTCCTAACCTTGATTGGAAGTCCTTTTCAGAAGGCACTCTGGACTCTGTATAGTGTGTACACATACAGAGACACCAAAGTACGGGCACAGGTGAAGCACAATGGTGGATAATTCATGTACCTAGGACCATTGAAATATACCTATGTACGTAGGTATGTAGTGACGAATAGGAAGTGCCAGCCCGCCTGGCTGCTTATCTGCAATGGTAAAAGAGCATTGTCAGACAGAGATTATATCAATGATTCCAAGCAAAGCTCTACCCTGATCTTTCCGTCAGACACTCTTCATTACTCCAGCATCTTTTTTCCCATTCTTTCTTCCCCGCAAACTTTCAAATCTACAATCTGTATACCCTGCGTGCCTTCGTAACCCATCCAGACTAGACCTTGCGCTCCTCTTGAAGACCCTCAATTTGAGCAAAGCCTCACCACAACCTCTTCTTAATATCTCTCCCTCCATGGCATCACTTTTTACCGCGCGGCGGAAACCGAAACGCATTGCGCGGGAAGAGGCAGACAATCAACCGGATGACGGCGAAGAAGGTACGTTCAAACGTCCCAAGAGGCGAACTCTCCCACACACACACAATCAAATGTCCACTGCACGTTGTAAAAACCGTATCTGACACTTTTCTGTGGGCGATCTAGAGGTGTGTGTTGCGAGTGCGTGATTGTGATCGTTTCCCCGCTGACGGCGAGTTTTGTTAGACACGGGTCCCGTGGTAAGACGGCCGACGCACAACGCTCCGCGCACAAAATCCAAACTACGAGTCTCGTTCAACCCGGGCGAGGAGGACGGGGCAGCAACGGGGGAAGCGGCAACATCTGCCGCTACGACACCACAAAACAAATCGGCCACGAGACTGGGCCTTTCCAGCGCCGCGCAGGACATCCTCAGTCGAAGGGAGCACGAAGACCGAGATGGTGAAGGCCAGAACCACGATAGACCGAAATACAACAAGGCTTACCTCGATGAGCTGCGCAACTCGACACCCTCGACCCCACGCGACCTGTCGTCTCGGGACAGCCCGTCGCTGGACCTGGTCGAGCCGTCGACGACGACGAATCTAGCACTCGACCTCGAAAGCAAATTCGGCAAGACGGCAGTTCTGTCCTCCACGCTATCCCCCCACATCCCCAGCGCCGCCGAGATCAGAGAGAAGAAGGAGCGGCGGGCGCGCCTGGCCAAGGAGCAGCAGGCTGCGGAAAAGTCGGAAGATTTTATTTCGTTGGAGGACTACGACTCGGACGGCGAGTTCAAACCGCGCCGCATGCAAGTCTCGTCGTACCTGGCACCGCCGCGGGAGAAGGACACGCGCCTGGTCCGCGAAGACGAGGACATCGCCGAGGGATTCGACGACTTTGTCGAGGATAGCGGGCGCGTCACGCTTTCCAAGAAGGGCCTTCGCGAGCAGAGCCGCAAGGAGAAGGAAGCGATCCGGAATCTCATCAATGAAGCCGAGGGCGCGAGTCCCGACGACTCCGCCGCCGACGGGGAGGGGGCCGATTCTGCTTCCGACTCGGACTACGAACGGCGGCAAGAGTACGAGCTGGCCCAGACACACCACGGCATGGACGGGCTAGCCGCCCACGCCGACCACACACGCCGGTTAACCCGCCCGCGCCAGCCGCGCGAGACCACGCCCATCCCCAAACTCAGCGTCGGTCTGGCTCGCCTGCGCGACATGGTCTCGGCGCTGGAATACGAGCGAGCAAAGATCGCCAAACGCAAAGCCGACATCGAGCGGGAAAAGGCTGAGATCAAGCAGAGCCAGGAGCACATCCAGCGTAGCCTCGAAGAGGCCGGCCAGGAGCTCGACAGAGTCCAGAGAGAACACGCAGAGAGGGTCAACGGGACGACAGGAGGGGGTTCCAAAACACCCGTCGAGGCGGATGGCCACTTTGAATCTTCTTCAAATTCGGCGCCGGCCGAAAGAGGGTTGGAGTCTTTTGGGGATAACCGGCCCTGATCTCTACGGTACTGTTCTCCTGCCACCGCCGCTGCGGATTCTAGACACATCTCATATGGCGACTGTACCATCACTGAGAAATGGACACCTCCGGTAACCCGATCGCTGTTGATAGGGTAAAAGCAGCACGTGGGGAGAAATCCATCGTGTAATGATACGCGTAGAAATCAATGCACCGACCCACCAGTGTCAAGTCATGTTCACGTGGCTCCGTCATTATTGGTACTCAATTATTCTCATTTTTCTTCTCGTCTGCTATTTTGATTCTCAGCTCTGTCTGTCTTGCTCATTTTCGATTAAGTGGTCTTTTCTGGAGGAGTCACGCGGCTCGGATTAGAATTGCTGCAACGTGTCAGGGGAAGAGAGTGGCACAGGATGCTGTCTCTTCGGCAGACAATCGCTTTTCCATCTCGCAGACTCGTTCTCAGAGACCAAGCTCCATTTCCATTCTCCCGAACCTGCATTGCTATTCTTTGATTCCCCTCTGTCCCAGCTCGGTGCATTGCAAAAGTCGATCGTGAAATCCAAGAAGCCCAGGCTCGGGTCGCATACGTGTAACCCTTGTTGACAAGAAAGACACATGTGCAGAATCAGCCACCCCCTCCATTGCTCGTCTCCAGTACTCATTTCACGGCCCGCAATCCTCACCGCACTCGTTGCTGGTCATTTTCAACCTTGCCGACCCACATGATGTCGTCGTTCAAAGTTACATCGTCTCTCGGCCAATCGCGCGCCTTCCGACATGTGCAAACCAGGCGCTGATATTTTGGGAGCGCGAGGGAGGCGCCTCGTTCAACCTCAGCACAATGCACGAGGCGGCTGCCAGGACGAAAGCTGGTAGACAGTCGCGCACAGATCATTCCGGAACAAATCTAGAGAGCGGAGAAGACAAAGAGCTAAAGGAAGTTGTCAGTACCAACGGGACCACCTCACAAAATGGACAGTGAACTTACGTTGTTCGTCGCAGCGATCGCAATGCTGTCTTCAAACGGATGCCAGCTCATGTGCAGGATCTTTTTGTTAAAATCGATCTGGTCGGCGTCTGTTTCTTTTCTCATTCTGCTTCCTTGACCTGCTGCAGGGCTGCCTGCTCTTGAACCACCTTTCTTGGCACCGTTAGGGCTGGCCGAGTTAATGGGAGTCGGCACTCCAACTTTCTTAGCCTTGAAGGCCGACTTGTCTGCCTGCAGGACCACTTCCGTCTCTTGTTCAGGATCTGAGGGATAGATCATGAAGTTGTTGTTGTAGCTCCCAGTCATGACGTTGCTCCCGTCACCACTGAAGACCACTTCGAACTTGTCGAAGATACTATCGTTTTCATACGTGTCGCACAAACGAGGCCTCAAATGCTCATGGATGGGGATAGTCTTGACGGGTTGTCTCTCCATGTTTACGTCCCAAATCTTGACCGTCAAATAATCTCTTGATAGAATGTACCTACCATCATGTGAGAAGCGGACATCGGAAATGGAGGAGATGATTTCGGAAAAGAAGGATCGCGAGGAAGGGTCTTCTTCTTGCTCGAACTCTGCCAGAATGTTAGTTGGTGCAAGGGGCCGGGGAGGGGATATTCACGTTTAGCATGATGATCGCACAGTGCGCTCTCACGCATATCGGCCAGTTTGATTGTACCCTTTGAGCTTGCGTACATGAACCAATTGCAGCTATGTGGGTGGAACTCGGCAGCAGTGATGACTTCAGTGAGCTCCTCCATATTTGCTGGCTTGATATCAACGATGTTGAAACTCTGGTCTTGGATGTTCAGGTTCCACAAGTTGATGCGCAGATCATCACTGCTGATGAAGGTCTCGCCGTCGCTGTTGACAGAGATGCTATTGATGTGATAAGCGTGTGCATTCGCGTACGTGCGTCGAGGAACTGCGGCTACGACGGTATCATGGTGAGTCATTCGAGGAAGCTTCAGCTGAGAGGCATCCTTGAAGTGGATGTGGTTAGGACGAGGTGCCCCTCCACCACCAGCACCGGCTGGGGTGAGGTCTTGGGAGAGGTTGTTCTCGGCAACGACTTTGAGGGACTTCTCAAAAACTTTCCAGAGTTTGATGGTCTTATCGTTTGTAGAAAGAAGATAGTGAGACGCATTCTGTCGTCGGCACCATTTGATCTTGTTGATCTTTTCTTCTATCTCGAGGGATTTGAGATAATCAAACTCTGGTTCGTGGGATTGGAATTCTGTATGGAACTTGTACTCGCATGTCTTTTTCTGTAGGGAAAAAATGTCAGTAGTGTGGACAGTGAACGGGCAATGAAGTTTCACTAACAGTCTCATTTCGTTCAAAAAGGACAACGCGACCACCTTTGTCTCCGGTTGCAAGATAGTTCCCAGTGTGGTCGAATTCGACGGTGGAAATGATATCTGCTTCTGTTATGTCTTCGACATCTCCTTTATCGCCAAAACATTGGGTGAACTTCCATGTGGGAGTTCCGGGTTCTGTTTCGACCATTTTTCATCACAGGGTGCGCTGCAGGTCCAGGAATGTCCAGCAGCACGCACACAGCAGTAGCACCCTAGATCGACGCAAGATTTTACCGCTGGCGGTGCATGGAGCAGTCGCGCTCGATTTCAGGGGGTGGTCAAATTCGTGAAAGGGCGCAGGCGCGGTGTCGAGCGCAGAGCGTCTGTGTAAAGTGAAGTGACGTGACAAGGTTGGGCTGGGGTTGAGATGGCTTGGGTTTGGGACAGTTTTGTAAGCGATGCGGCTCAGGCAACAAAGCGGTGATGATTCGAGTAACAGGACGACAGGAATGAGACGGAGGATGCCTCGTGACGGACGGACAAGGGAGATGCAGAAAAGAATGAAGGATATCGGATGTCAGCAGGGGATGGTTACGACTGCGGTTGTATGTCAGTTCAGTCCTGATCGTGGGGGAGTGAAGGGCAGTGATGCAGTTGCGAGGATCCAAAGCAAGGTTACAGGTACCAAGACAGCAGGTTAGCCGCGTGAGGGCGGATAGGCTGGCACCGGGGGGCCAACTGGGCAGCTACAAAGAGGCGGCGAGGCGCGGCTTGGTCATGATGATGACGATGATGTCGAGGGGCACCTGGGAAAAGTAGCCAGAAGTGCCTGGACTTCCCTGGAGGTGCCCGAGGGGCGCCTTCTTAACTACTGAACCCGGCACCCCGGGTGCCCAAGGCCCCTCGCTACTCGGTACTCGACAGTCCAAGCTAGTACTACGGGGTACTGGGCAAAGCACCACATGCACCCGGCCGTACTTCCTCCGGCGATAATTGCTCCTTCAGCCTCGCGAACCTCGGATCGATCATTATCGTCTCGATTCCATCCCCTGGTCCGGCTTCCCTACACATACATAGCTCCCCGATGTCCTTGATACACGGTCAAAAGTTCGTCTGGTGTTGCAAATTTGGTGTTCTTGTCGCCTTTTCAGCATATTTCCGCCCATCTGGGTATTGATCACCATGCGAATTCGCCTACAGGGAGCCGGAAAGGGACTGGCAAAGCTTGGCAGTCGAGCACGTCAACCGACAGAGAGACTCAAGAATATACTACCAGGACGGGCGCCGATAGGAACAGGGGCATTATCTGCACCCGAGGTCAGGGCCAGGAATTCGCGATTGAAAAGCCTGGTCAATGACTTGGAAGAATCTTCGAGGCCAGATACCAACAATGGAGCTGGGGCGGGTCTAGATGAGGTGTTTGACGACGTCGGAGCTTCGAGACAGGAATCCCCGCCATCTAAGACCTGGTCCAGAGGTGGAAAGCTCAGGGAGGGCATTCTGGTGGACAATGGCATTCCTCTCGTCTCTCCGATCCTTGCCCGCGACGCTTGCAAGTGCTCGGAATGTGTCGACCCTTCCGACCGACAACGCAATTTCTCCTACGCACACATACCTACCGATATTGGTTTCAGCAGAGTAACTCCCGTCGAGAGTTCGGGGGACACCATTGTCAGCTGGCGCAATGACGCTCCCCCTCACTCCGCAGGTACATCGACAATCTTTGACAAGGAGACCATCTCGTCCCTGAGGAAGCCGTTCCGCAACCCGCGCTGGCATCTGTACAGCCTGGCGCAGAAACTGTGGGACGCTGAGTCGTTCACGCGTGATTCCAACCGATTCGACTTCAACGAGTATATGAGTAGTGACGACGCCTTGGCCGAGGCTCTCCACCTGTTGTGGCGGGATGGCCTTGTGTTTATCGACGGGGTGCCCGAGTCAGAGGGTTCTGTTTCGCAGCTGGTGACCCGTATCGGACCGCTCATGAACACCTTCTACGGTCCGACATGGGACGTCCGTTCGGTGCCCAATCCCAAAAACGTCGCCTACACAGCCAAATACCTCGGGTTTCACATGGACTTGTTGTATATGCGGGAGCCTCCGGCGTTCCAGTTCCTGCACTGCATCCACAACGAGAGTGTCGGGGGCGAGTCCCGGTTCGCCGACACGTTCAAGGCTGTCGACGAGCTATACTCGCAAGACCCGGCCAAGGTCCGCGACCTGATGACCTACCCGGTGCGGTACGAGTACGACAACGACGGCTACTTCTACTCGGACCAGAAGCCCACGATCCTCAAGCGACAGGAACTGAACGTGCCCAACCGTCCAACCCACAATGCCCAACACCCGTACGTCATGTCCGACATCGGCCGTGTCTACTGGTCGCCGCCGTTCGTGGGCAACATCCACCCGAAGCTGGAGCACCACGAGCTCGTGCGCTTCGTCGCCGCGAGCAACGCCTTTGCCTCGATCCTCGAGCGGCCCGACATGGTCATCGAGGAGAAGATGGACAGCGGCACCTGCGTCATCTTTGACAACCTCCGCGTCGTACACGCCCGCAATGCCTTCGACCTCAACTCGGGCCGCCGCTGGCTGAGGGGCGCGTACCTCGCCCGCCAGGATTTTGTGAGCAAGGCCTCGTCCATGGTCGACCGGATGCCCGCCAACATTAGGTTTTATACGCTCGACGGCGACCAGTCGTGAGGCAAATGCAATGCACCTGATGATCGTCATATCTGATTTTCACGCCGCTGCCGCCGCCTCAACACGTGTGGCCGTTCTCGAAATCCCCCGGAAAATAGGCGACCGTCTGTTTCACGACCACAAATTCAAGCCCCGCCCCCTTACAGTCTTACAAGACGAAGCCATTTCTCTCTCCCCTTTGTGGTGCGACATGTGCCTTTCCCTATCGCCAGTCTGACAAGGAAGCTCTCGGAGGAACGCCATGCCACGCTGGTCACCAAGAAACCACATTCCGACGAGCAGAGGAAGGAGGAGGGAGGAGGGGACCAAATGTTCTGTACTTGTAACCATCCGTCGTTCATACGCAGACAGACTGCCACACTCCCTCTAATTATTTTCGTCGACCTCTCTCCGTGTCGCCATATCGCCATATCAGACAGATTTCGTTTCTTAGTCCCATTGGTTGCATGGGACTACATGGGACTACATATCGATGCCATGGTATGACTACCTGGATACCCCTACCTGAGAGTGTACATTCTTGGACAGAGAACAAAGACAATGGTCAGGCAGAGGTTTAGAGGTCAAAAGGTCAAAGATCAACCAAGTACGACGCATGAGAGTATACTTCGAGATAGTTAAAGATAAAAAAAAAAGAAACATTCATGACAAACTGCCCCGGACTGTGTAGCCTCTGCAGACAGTGTAGATAGACAAGATCTGAAAGGAAATTGATATGTACGAGGTATCTATCGTACGGAAAAGACTCTTGTTGGGCATTTCTTTTCCAGCCTTTGCGCTATGAACCAGGTAGAACAGCAACTACCTAAAAAAAAAACACGCACAGCGAGGACCCTAGTCTTCCATCCATACCCTCCTATACACATTGAACAGAGACATTTGTTTTTTTTTTTTGGTGGAGGTTTTTCAAATGTCACATTTCTTCATTCTTCTCATTTGTATTGACGACACCAACACTCATTAATGACTCGCCCACAGTGTCCAGCTGTTTCGATCAGGGTCCGCTCAGTGAGAGCTCCGTCAATAGCTGCCCACTCTACGCGGTGGTTGTTGCGCTATAAGGCTTGAAGAAGTCCGGGTCGGCTTCTAGCTCTTCACGGACCTATACACACATTATCAAATCAGCACTATTCAAACCAGGAGGACAGAAGGTAAACATACAATATCAAGCCCACCGACAAGCTCCCCGTTCGTATACAATTGCGGAAAAGTAGGCCAGTCGGAAAACACTTTGAGGCCCTCGCGCACATCATTGTCGGCGAGGATGTTGAAAAATCTATTTTCACACACAACGTTTAGCGCATGTCCGGGATTCCCAAAGTCGAGGCGTCAAGGGGGAGTGGTGACTGCAGCGTACCCATATTTCACTTGGTTCTCGCGCAGAATGCTGACGAGCTGTCGACTAAACCCGCATTGCGGCGCACTGGGGGTTCCTTTCATGAAGAGCATAACCGGCCTGGGACGTCGTCACTGTCAGCAGAGCTGTTCTCTTGGGCAACCGACGCTTTCGATGTGCGCAGAAAGTCGACCGTATCCTTTGTACCAATCCGTAGGATGAGAACTTACGCAGCCTTGACCAACTTCGCCAACCGCTCATTCAACTCCTCTGTAGCCTCGGCCCCCGACGCGGCCTGCGAATCTGAAGGCTTGGATGCATAAGAGCCCGAGTCCTTTGTCGACGTGGGCTGCTCTGAACTTCCGTTCGTATGCGCATGGCTCTGCGGCTCCGCCTTCAGCGGCGGAGGCACCGACGCACTGCCGTTACCGTTGACATTCGCGGCATTGGAGCCAGTGCCGGCGTGCCTCTCCACCGCGGCTCTCAGCTTGCCCGCGTCACTCCCACTCACCGTCTCCAACGTCTTCCCATCTCGCTGAAGGACCAGGTACGGCACCGCGGTCACATCGTATTCTTCGGAGACATCGGGCAGTTCTTCGGCATTTATGGAGAGGAAGGAAAGATCGGCGGCGCGGGATGAAGGGTAGGTCGAGGCCAGGGCGGAGAGGATGGCGTTTGTCTGTGCGCAGGGCGCCGCCCAGGGAGTGTGGAAATAAATTACGTGCAGGTGTGAAGGAGGGGCAGCCGATGTGTGTTGCTTGAAGGCCTCTTCCGAGGGGACCTCTTGGAGGTTCAGGGTCGCCATGATTCAAATTGCGGAGTTAGACTTTTTCTACAAGGAAGATGCAGATATCGTGAAGAGATCAGAAACAAAACGAAGCAGGGTAACGCTGCCCGGCGACGGTAAATGGGCTTGCGACAAATCTTCAGGGTTGAGTAATTGTAAAAACTGCGTGATGGTCTTGTGTATTTTACTGTATCGATGACGCCACATCGGGGCGTGATCGGCCAAGCCAGCCTTGCACACCCTGTCCCACCCCGCCCACCGTGCCACCCAGCCAACCTAGGTGCCACGGTGCCTAGATATCCAGACGCGAACCACAATGGTAATGCAGGGAATGGTACTATTAGGGCAGGTATTCTGCCGTCTGTGGGTAAGAGATAGATTATTCACTGCTCGTGCAGCGAGCTAAGATAGAGAACTCTACGAAACTAGAGTACAAAATGTCGTCCCGCTCTGGCTTTTGGCTGTATCCTCCACTTACCAGCAATATCCAATCTTGGTGGCTGCTGATGACGACCAAGGCTTCCCTGCTGTTGTCGAGTATGCTTAGAGCTATCTTACAGTACATTCCCATGTCTCGGTCATGGCGACCCGATTCCCATCTCCCTCAGCCAGGACACAGCCGAGATGCTTGCCGCAGACTGCATGAAGAAGTGATCCATCGCTTCAGCTTCACCCTGATCCACAGCACAATCGTAAATGTGCCAGAACAAGGGTAGGTCCAACTTGTTGGCTTGTTTGCACCTCTTCAAAATATACTTCGTGGCAGCGTTGACGTCGTTGCCACCCTTGTAGTCCTCAAAGTGGGACTTCATCGGCGAGGTTGCAATACGTTTCTTGAAGGCGGCTGCATTGGTCAGGACGAGCAAGATGATGCTTTTGGAGAAGTACTCCGATCGACAAATGACCTTGAGGTCTTGCAGTCTCTCCAGAAGCACATTCGACCTGTGCGTGTGGTCGAGATATCGATCATAGCAAGTGAGATCGATGGCAAAGAGACAGAACTGGACGTCCGCGAATTGCGAGATGATTTTCATCGCGGATTGTTCCTTGAGCTCGATAATGCGCAGTGTGGACGAGTTCATCGTGAGTTCCGTCTCTTTCATAGTATCGATTGCTTCGGGGGCTCGGATGATATCCATATTGCTAGGGGTGTAGTCGGCCTGGCAGATCCTTTCGATCGCGTTGAGGTAGCTGTAGAAATGTCAATAGCCATCGGGCTTTTCAAGGATGGGATAACGTACTAAGCAGTCTGTCCATGTTGCTGCATGACCGAGAAAGCCTGCCGAACGTGCCAATTGTTCCATATATGTTTGACGGATCCCGCAAGTGGCACAGGGACTTGCCAATCAGGTCCCCCTGACTCGGCAAAATCTCTGATGATGTCCGCATGATCTCTGCTGGCTTGACTAACTAGGCCGTTACCGATATCTTTGACATAGTCCAGAATGGCTACAAGAGCTTTGAGGGAAAGACACGTGATTGATTGACGATACTGTTCGACTTCTGACTCGGAGTATGGCTGACCATATCGTTGCCGCATTTGCTTGACGATGGCGGATCTCCCATGTTTGTCTCCGACAGCAAGGATCTTGACTTCTCTACTCAACTTGCGGGCGTCTTGTTTAAGCCTCAGATCGATCTTGGCCGAGTCACGGGCAGTGCTCTTGAGTTGGAAAAGAGGCGTGTCGGAGAGGGCCCGCCGTTGGCCTTTTTCCCCGGTGCGATCTTCTGTGGGGCTGTTGGCACGCCTGAGCATAGACCGAAAAGTGTTCTGATAGATTCTATGTCGAAGAAGGAGACCGTCAAAGTCAAACGTCCTTGACAGTTTCGAGGCGGTAGAGAGACCCGTCTTGAAGGTGGCGAATGAGGCAGAGTCGCGGAAGCCGACGAGAGACGTGGCATCGTCTTTGGCTCGATTGAAGACTTTTCTGCTTTCATCTCTCACCAGCAAACGTTTCTGATCGGTCGGTGTCCGACTGTTCTGGTCAATACCTGGCTTGGAGGTGGGATTGGTTCCCTTACCATTGGAACGCTGTCAGGCACAGATTGAGGGCATTAATCTGATGGTCTAGGCGGGTGAGACAGTCTTTGGTAGCCTGGTCCTCGAGAAGATAGAGAACTTTGCTGCCGACTTTGAGAAGCTCCTCGTCATCATTCCATTGGAATTTCGATATCTGGTTGTCAATGTATTCGACCAACAACTTGCAATGGGTGATGGCGTCTCCGAGGTCCATCATCAGCTGGTAATGCTGAGAGTCGCCAGAGAGACATTCTGCCCAGTTCTGAACTTGAAGGAGCGCAGTCCGCACTGTTCGAAGATGCCCTGTTAGAAGACTGATATTGAGCTCCGCTTCCCGATACCTCTGGCGGAGTTGCGTCAAGGTGGCGACCGATTTGCCGATGACGGAGACTATGCTGGCAACACCAGCAACGATACTCAAGGTACCACAAAACGGCTCCATGACTCGACCATCAACATGTGTTTTCTCGTGTGTTTAGGGAAAGTCCTCGTGTGAGCCTCTGAAGGTGACGAGTGAAGAAGTTGTGCGCAGACAGGTGCCAGAGACCTCCCAATATTCACTCTGAGGGCTAGATACTCCCACATCCCATGGCACCACCCTGGTAGAATCCATACATCGCTTGGGATAAGTGGATGTGCGGGCAAGCAGGACGGTTGGCTGCAAGCCATGCTGAGGCCTAGTAGGTTGAACAAATGTCCACGGGCTGAAACTGGGCAATGAGCCCCCTTAAGCGCGCGTTATCTTGCGTCAAGCCCCGGACTTTCCTTGCTCATCAATTGTGTTCGGCCCCAGATAAGAGTGGATCAGTAGGTGAAGGACGGAGGTTGGTCGTCTGTGTCTTTCTCGCGTGGATTCGGAGCATCCAGCCGACATGGGCGAGCAAACATTCCACGCGGCAAAGGAACATTCTCTGACAGAGCCCAGCACCTCCTCCCCTAGTAAACTGCAAGCCACAGTGATCTGTTACTTCCGACCATCCCACACCGTAAGTTCGTGGCCTTCCCAGACGGCGTTCTCTTCTGACAATCACTGGTCGTCTCGAAAAGCCACATGCGCCGGACACTGCAAGGAATGGGGCGGGGATTCAGGGGATGCTGAGGCCAGGAAGCAGACTGCGTACAGACGAAGATTAACAGGGAAGATGTCCGTGGTGATGGTGGTGATGGTTGCTCGCAGAAGGTGTGATTCAGGTGGCTAGTGGACGCCAAAGCTCATCTGCTACGCTTGAAACAGAAAAGGCGCAATTCGATCATTTCCCTAGACGGTAAAGACGTCAACCCCGGCCAGATACGAGACCACGTTGCAATCCCCTGAAACACTTGCAAAGGTGTTGTGTCCCTGCAAGGGCATCCGGGCATCTCGATTGATTCGTCGATTTGCTGACAGCAGAAGACACGAGGAACGTGTCCTCCCACCCCTTGAGCACCGGCAGCCCGATGTTTTTGCATGGACTAAGGTGGCAGGGGAGCATCCCGTCTCCAGGAGGGAAATGAAACTCAGCCTTAGTATAGAAGTAGACTCTGCCGTGGCCGCCATGTTTTTGCAAGGATCTTCAGCCTACTCGTACTACTCATATCTCGTGGGTCTTCCGCTCTCGCCAATTTCTGCCTGGCTAATTCTGCTAGGCAAGGACTTGCCGTGTAAAGCCATCGTGGGCTTGAGGGGATGGAATTGGGAAAGGTTCGTTCGCTCGGGTGCTCTGTCTGCTTGGGGAGCATCGAGTCTTATAGTTGCACTGTGGGACAAGTTGAACCTCTTTTGGATGTGTTTGGTGTTCTAATTCGACGGGTTTGGGCTGCCTCGTGGTGAGAAACACCATCGGAGAACAACTAGCAAACAATTGTTTTGGTCACGAGAAGCTTTTGCGTCGCCTAACTGAGCCTGATCGCGGAAGTGGCCCGGGGCGCAAACTGACGCCTAGTGCGACCTTGGCGGCTACCTAACGGGGCACCCGGGGGCCCTTCATCCACCCAGCTCGCTACGAGTAGGTAGCGCAGTTGCGAGTGTCATGGTGACCACCTTTCTTCGGACTTTAATCACCACGCCAATAGATATGGACCTGAGCCTGCAAGCAGACAGCTCACAAGTCCCCAGGATTCTCGATGCCCTTGAATCACAACACCCTTTAGTGTACATAGCTGCAGGGACTAGGGTTGTCAGTGCGACAGTGCGATGCTACTTGATGCCATGAAAGCGGCTGCAGAAAGGGCCGCCAGGCAGAATTTCATCAGGGGATGAATTGTTCAGTGCTAGCTGAAAGACTGTCGATCTCTCTTTTTCTCTCATCTACTTGTTCTCAAGCCATGCCATTTAGGACGTAGGTCCGCGAGGTGGTACGCTCGTAAGGGAAGTATTCCGTCCAGGATGCTGGTCTTTGCCGTATCTGTTCCTGATACCTCAAGGGAAGTCCTCCAGCAGTGTTCAAGTTGTTAGATAGCCACGGGATAGACATTGTGCGATCGAAAGAGCGGATCCCAAGGCTTGAACAGACAGGAGAGATGTGTAGTTCTCCTCTGTCGAGAAGAATCAGACTCATCGGCCATGATGTGCTACTTCTTCCATGGGAACTCATCAGCTCCCATCCCTCACCCTATTGCTAGCAAAGAACTTCCTGTTCCCGTGGACACCCCTCCTGATCTTGTAAGGCCACATGTACTTCAACAGCAGCACAGTGAATTCTCAGTCCTGGTCGTCAAGCGCGCCTCCGTGGGCTTGGTCTGGCCTCGAGACTTCGACTTCTGTCCTCATTGCTATCCCCAACCTTGGTTATCGGCGCACTGTTCCAGAGCCTTCATGCAGGGTGATGATTCGAGTTAGATCCTGACATGGGCAAGACTCAACAACACCAAAAATGCAACTCCAATATAATGCGCCGTTACAGTAACGCTCAACTGAAAACATTCGACAAACAAAAGATGGCCAAGATCATCGTTTAGATTTCCGATCATGCCTCTCGATTGCAATCAGCACTGGGATCAAGAAAATCGCCCCTGCTGCCATGACCACACCAACAAATATCTGCGCGTGGAGAAACTTTCCCGCGGCGACGTTTGCAAGGGCTCCAGCGATGGGTGACCCGATGATAGACCCAACGGCTCCGGCACTCTGGATGTCAAGTTAGTGCCCGTATCGGTGCGAAAGCTTGTCCGAATTTGGGGCAGAGGTACGAAGAGACAAAAGGCGACTTACCCAGCCCATTCCCATCCTGGTGCCAATCACCCCCAGATTTGGTGATATCACGGGATGCGGCATCGTCGAGGTCGGTGCCGTCACCAAGACCCCGGCGACGAATCCCCAGAGGACACACCAAACAATAAACGCGGCCGAACTGTGGATGGCGATCCAGGAGAAGATGAGCACGGTGCCGAGGACGGCGGAGAAGATCAAAGTGTAGATGGGCTTGACCCGTTGACCCAGAAGGTACGGGAACGTGCGGCCGAGGAAAGATCCACCATTCAAGATGGCGAGCATATAGAAAGACATGTCTTCCGACGTGTCCAAGACCCAGCGTGCCCAAGAGACAATGAAGAACAGAGGGATATAGTAGGCCAAAAACAAAAAGAACAAGGAGGCGACCCAGGAGAGAAAGACGGGCTCCCGGATCGCCGTCAAATCCCAGAGAGACCGTGCTTGAGTGGACCCCTCTTTCTTATGTCTGCCGAGAATCAGGCAGATGAGCACTGCGAAAGCCAGGTTGATAAAGGCAATACAGCGGACGGTCCAGCCATACCCAATCCGTGGCTGTAGTTGGCGGAACATGATGGGAAAGATGACGCCGCCCACGCTCGAGCCCACCGCCGCAGCCCCGACCGCGATGGGCCGTCTGGTGGTGAAGAAGATCGAGATGAGCGCCAAAGTCGGCACATACGAGAGTCCCGCCCCCAGGCCGACACAAACACCCTGGGCCAGGAAGACTTGGTAGTAGGACCTGGCCAGACTGGTCATCATCATGCCGAAGACGGTCAGGAAACAACCGACAAAGACGAGCGACCTGAGATAGCCGCGGTCGAACAGGGGGCCGCCAAAGACGCCCGTGAAGACGACCAGGAACGCCTGGACGCTACCGATCCATGATATCGCCGACGCCGACTCGTTGGCGAGCAGGTCTCTGATGAAGAATGCTTGAAAGGCGCCAAATGTGCTCACAATGCCCCAGACGTTGGCAAAGACCAGGAAACCCGCAAAGACCAACAACCACGCTTCAAACCCTCCGTTGGGAGGTACAAAGGTCTGCTGCTGAGGAGGCTCTTGTTGTGAGATGTGATCCTCGGCTTCTGCAATTGGTGTGCCTGGTGTCTTTTCCGAGGCATCCCAGGCATTCTGTGGAGTTATGGAGGACGACGACAGGTCTTCGTCATTCTTTTCGTCGGGGCGAACAAGCATGGTGTGAAGAGTGTGTCTCTGTCAGGCAAACGTCTTCATCCAGCTTGTAAGCAGGTGGCCAAAGGTCAAGGACTGGACCTGCTCTCCACTAAAGGCATAACATTTGAAAATGTAAAAAGTAAAAGTTGAATACTCGAGCTTCTACCTCGTACTTACCCCAGACAATTCTTCATGGTATTCTGCCGCTCTGTGTGCCGGGATCCCGGTGGCGTCGTATGTACTTGTAAGGATCATCCATTTGCGGGAGGATGCGACCGAGGTAGCTCGCTGTGAATTGCTCCGCAGGGCCAATTGGGTATAAATATATTATACCAAGTTACTTTGTACGAGGGGATGTGAAAGAGGCATAGTAAAGTAAGCTTTGCAAGGGAGAGATGGCGCAATGCCGTGCGCAACCCCCGTTCTCTTACCTAAAAGATTCGCTGTTTGCCGGTCGCCCTTCGCCGGTGTTCAGTGCCGGCTTGTGTGAACCGAGGCCGGAGGTGAAGAGGAAGAGCAAGCACGCAAGCCAACAGGGGCTCTCTGTAGTCGTACTTTCAATAATATCGGGAAAAGCAGCTGTATCACTCAATCTTTGAAGCATAAGTGAATTCCGAAGCGTCTCGCCTTGTTTACCCCGTAAATCTCCAGAAACCCACGAGGCTGTGGCAAAGTCAGCATAAGGCGCAACAATTCCCCGGATGTTTCCTTCTCGGCGGTCATATTGACTCTCAAAGACTGGGAGGACTTGAGTCTAGGTTTGCTATGTCCCTTGTGTCAGATCTTAGTACCAGCCTTGTCTTTTTTTCCCCAGGAGCTCTGCTATCTGATTCTCAAGAATCCCAGCCTTGCCACCCACCGTGCCAATCCGCCAAGTAAGCCATTAACCTCGCCATCGGCACAGGAAATGGCGCAATATCATATAGCAGGACAAAACTTCTAAGAGGAGGTTTACACGGATATAATTCGGGCACAAGAAGAGTGCTCCATATAAGTCACGGATAGGGATACCCCTGCTCTGCTCGGGTCAAAGGCCTTTTGCTGTCAGCCTTCTTGTTTCCCATCTAAGCAATACGTCGCGACCCAACGAGAGACTTGAGGCGCCATCTATACTGTGAATACTAGACCACCAGCTCAAAAGTTGTCAGCATGTTCCAAAGTCGGATCGCAGCAGCAGCGAGTCGCACCCTTAGCGTACGACAAACACACTCCCCTCTTCGACGTCCGCTGGTCGCTTTCCGCCAATTCTCTGGCTCTGCATCTGTGCTTCAGAGCCTCCCGGTGCGAATCCATGGTCGAGGCACCGGCACGCAGCAAACTATCGAGGTTGAGGGCAAACCATACAAGATCCTGACCGACACCTATCAAGTTCTGGGAGGAAACGATTCGTCGCCGTCACCCGTGTCCTACTCATTGGCCAGTCTAGGCTCCTGTACCCAGGTGACTGGATCCGTGGTTGCTAAGGACCACAAGATCAAGGTTGGGCAATGGGACGTTGCGGTCGAGGGCATCCTCCCCACCGCGGTGTTGGTCAACGGCGAACAGGGCAACCCGAACTGGGAGAAGGTCGTGTTGACAGTCAAAGTCCAAACCGACATCAAAGGCGGCAATGATGATCCAAAGTTCAGGCATTTTGTCGCCGAGTCCGAGCGCCGATGCCCGATCACGCAGCTCTTCGTTCGCAGTGGAGTTGCGTTCAGCAGTCAGTGGACCAATGAGTCACTCTGAGAGATGGAGATTGGTGCAGAAAGCGCGAGGACAGGAGCTTGGATAACCTGAATGGATAGCGGCTGCGGAAATGCTCTATCTAGGACAGGTTGAACCCACGGTGCGGTGTTGGTAAAGACCTCATCCGGGCTGATACCCAGTGTCTATCACACCTTCGTCGCAGTCCGCAGATGTTACCAGAGAGACTTTGCAGCGTCTGGTCTCTACAATAAAAGATTCTTCTTGGTTCGCACTGCTTAACTTTTGGCAGAGTCTTACTCTGACTCCTTCTTTCCTGGCTGCAAATGGCTGTCGTGCTTCGCACTTTCTTGTCCCGCTGGTTCATGGTTTGAGGACCTCGTCCCCTTGAGCGACTACGGTATCTGACTTCCAGCATGTATGGCATCGCCTACGTCCCACTCACCGTCAAGAGTCGATGGGCTGCAAAGTGCGAAGTGGCTTTCCGCTTGAGGACCTTCAGGAGGACCTTCTTCGATCCACACAACGCCCTCCTCGCATACAAATGGCCAGTGGCCCTTGCGTGACTACGGCATCTACCCCTTTACATCTGGTGTCAAGCTCATCTTCTACACACGAACAGCCAAAGACTGAACCCAAAGGTACTCCTTGTCTCCACCACAAATAGCCCACGCCTCTAAACCCTCGTCACGATTTCGTCCTGTAAGGGGTTCTCAGCCTTGTACCACCAAGTCCCACCATCTCTCTCCATACACATCCACGTCGACACGATACGATCATACAAGATGTCTACCCAGCAGAAGCTTGATTTCGCACGTGATTTCCTCAGTGAGGAGGAGCATCGCACCATTCGCACCTTGACACAGATCCTCTCTTGGACACAGAGGCTGGCTGAAGGCGGCAAGGCACATGTCAACTTCAGCGCAAGTATCCGTTCAGAGGCAGCGGAGGCACAACAGAACTCCCAACATAAGCTTCTGAACAGCTTCCTGCGGTCTGTCGACGGTGGAGGCGCAGAGGCGATTGCAATCTTGCCTGGTGGGTTCACCGGCCGCGGGCTTACTCTCTTCGCTGGAGGCGCCCAACGGTCACTGGAGGGCAATGCTCAGGCCGACCTCAGGGAGCCCACCGTTTCCAATGGTGAAAGATGCAGGGTGGGATTCACGCGCTACACGGTCCCTCCCGATTTTGTGCAAGACCCTCTACCATCCCTTCTCGACCTCCTAGAGAAACATGGCGGCGACGTCCCTCCGGCCCTCACCGTCCAGCTGACCCTGACACTGCTGAAGCAGGCCCCGAGGCAGATCGGCCAAGAAGCGCAGCACAAGGCCTGGGAGGACTTCACAGTTTTCATGACCTGTGTCGGGCAGAAGCGGCTACAGGAGCGATTTGACTTTGGCGCGAGGGCTCGAAACTTCTACGCGGTCTTCCGTCTCCGGTACGAGGACGAGGACGAGGACGAAGAGATACCCGCCTCGTTCGCCGACGCGGTGGATAAACTCACGGGCCCCCAGGCCAACGAGGAGCGGTTTAACGGTGTTGCCCCTCTCCCCAAGGGCAACGGGCCAGAGCTCAAAACCTTTCTTAGGAAGCTTGAGCTCATCAGCAAGGCCGATCACAAGCAATCTGAAAGTAGCGAGTATAACGCTCCTCGCTTCTTTTACGAGGCTCTATGCACGCTATTGCGAGGTATAGAGAAGGTGCTGGATCGTGCTAAGCTATGTCAGCCTCCTTGGGCCGGACAGGCATCCAATGATAGAGCGGCCTTCAGCAAAGCCATCCATGCTCTGGAGGGCATTATGCGTTTCCTGTGGGCTTTTGTAGCCCGCTTTCGAGAACAGATCCGCCTCACACTCAAATGGGTGGCCCGCATATGCGAGCTCAAGGACGACGCTCATCGGGGCTCTGAGCCAGGGATCAAGCAAGCCTGTCCCTACCTGGAGGGGGAACACGTCGTCACCCTGAAAGAGATCGAGAACGGGAGGACTTGGGACTGGTCCAACGCGTGCCTCCAGTGGCTACAGCTCCTGCTTTCTCAGCAGGACGCCGCCCGGGACATTCACATGTGGGCGCCATCTCGGACATGGAGGTCCAAGTCTTTGAGGCAAGTGGTCCCCCTGGCCAAGGTTCACACGATCGAGTTCAAGGTCGCACCCTGGGATCGAGGCTCCCGCGACCTGTGCAACGTTCGGCAGGAACTGGAAGAACTCGAGTGGCATTCCGAGACCAGTCGCAGGGCTTTGACACTGTGGCTAGAGCGGAACGGACACGGCGATCTGGACGAGGCGGAATTCGCGGGCACTGTTCACTGTGAGACGATGCTGCTCACGCTGCACGCCCTGACGCTCCCCTGGGTATTCGGACGCACGTGCCCGAGTCCCGAAACAATATCCCAGTGTCTCAGGTCTCGCGACATAGTCGTCTCGCCGCAAGTCGTTAGCAAGCTCCAGGCCGGTCGCGACATGCTGGGTGTCTCGAGAAGATGCTGCCCCGGGTGCAGGGCCGTTGTCCTTGCGATCCGCAACCTGCAGAGCTTCCGGCGACGAGTAACCCCGCCGCCTTTCCACGGGGTTTGGCTCCCCATGGCCCTCCCGCCCTGGACGCCGCGTCGCATCGGCCTCAAACTCTTGGTACAGCTCCGTCATGAGATTCGCTATCGCGGCCGACTCGCTTTCAAAGCCTTGACCCCGGAGGAGCAAGAGGTGCTGAACCGGAACCATGTGCCCGAGGTCATTTTTCCTTCAGAGATTCCAGAGCTGCCAGTAGATTGGAGGTCCTCTGAATCCGACTCCGAATCTGAACCGGAAGCTTGACGAGACGGTTTTCTCTTCGTGCCTGCAAAAGAGTTTGTCGATGTCCTTGGAAATGGAAAGGCTCTGTGGTTTGACCTATATGGAGAAGGAGGGGGGGTCATTAACAGTCCGGCGCTATGGTTAGGGAGAGGAACCTCGTTGATATATAGTATGTACGCGGCAGAGAAATGAGGAATTTGGGACTTTGGAGGTTCATTCTGAATATTGTGTTTATATATTGCCTGTCTATTAGTATATATATTAAATGTCCACCCGATTAACCGAACAACATGAGCCATGAACCTCGAACCTTTCTGAGTGGTTGTCTATCTGTCTGTCTTCTCCCCTCCCCTCGTCGCGTCTTCTCAGTCCCAAAATACCCCTGAAAGTGGTATACTTTCTACAATTCGGTTTTGTTTTATTTGGAGGTGATCGGAGCTGATCAAACGGGAACTGGGAGGTTTGGGGAGATTCAGAGAGCTACTTGGTATGCATGCATATGCGGCCCGTGTATACGTACGTGCATACGCATACGTATACATAGACATGTACAGTAACCACCTAGGTATTACGTAGCAAGTACGTAGTTGAAGGAAGGGTACATAACGCAGAGTTGATGCCGAAGGGGAGCGAAGCGAAAAAGAAGCGAAAGATGGGGGAACAGGAGCCAGACAACAGGTCAGGAGAAGAAAAGTTAGGGGAAAAGAATCCCGAACTACATACGGATGTATGTAGTAAGAACCGAGTATAGGCAGCGTTCGTGTCAATAATGCTGCCTAGGTAGGTAAGGTAGGTAGGACACACAGCGGTGTAGCTTGGGTGGAAAAGATAAATACTGACACTGGAGATAGCTGGCTGGCTCTTTATGCCTTCTGTCTTCTCTGTGTCTGTGGGAGACGTCCTTTGACATTTTTTAGGAGGCCTCTCTGGGTGTGTGTGGATATGTGTCTATCTCTATCTTCCTCCAAGAAAAAGAAAAAAGAAATGCCACACACACGCTTGCACCCGTTGCAAACGCTCCTCAGTGCTTCGTCTGCCTCATCGTCGTCGCCGCCACAAACACAAGCAGGACATGCATTCCGCGAAACAACGCCGCGGCCGAATCTTTGGTTGACAAAACCTGTGGGCCACTTTTGGTGGCTTAGACCCTCCTAAACTGAGCCAAGTTGACTCTGCCTGCCTACCCACTACCAGGTAGTCAGTTGCATCACCCAGCGTTGACTTGAGACTGCTATGCTCGAAGTGAGCCAAGGATGAATCGAGTGTCGCCAGGAAATGGCGGGGACAGGTACCACGAATCTCGCAATTATTTTGTTCGTGTTCAATGAGATTCCCCAACCAGGTACCACATGCAGCCATTTCATGGTCGGCTTGCGCGGTGCCTTGATTTTCGCTCAGCTGCAAGTCTCGTGAGCGGCCTTTTCTTCGGCCGCACTTTGCGCGCGCACGTGAACGGCTACCACAGAGAAGAATGGATAGACCACAGTTTCCGGTCGGCATCGTCGCAAAGGAGGCGTTTCGCTTGAACCCAGTAGTTGGAAGGCTCTCCGAAGGATCACCAATCGATCATCCAGCCTTTGGCAGCACATGTGACGAGTCATCGCTTCCATTCCCCCCTGCCTCTCATGTAACCCTCGATGGACCTCCACACCTCCTCAACAGTCTCTCTATCCCTCCACCGTCGTGACATCCTCGTTTCTTGCTCAATATTTTGCCCGTGTGCTCTTTCATCCCACCTTTCGACGGCAAAAGTTTTGACGCTAGATCCCCACCCTTTGACTTCAGCCGGGATGGGTAGACCCTTCTCTCCGACATAAATACCAAGGACGTGACCAAACAACTCCTGTGGTTCTCGCCATTTGTAGCCTCGGAATTGCCAGATCTGACCGGTGGTAAAGACAGCAACGACCCGGGACCAGTAATCTGGCTTGAAGTGTTCGGGAGAATCGACGAGGATGAAGCGATACGGTTTCTCGCTCAAAGAATGCATTGTGCGGGTGATGTGCAGCAGATTGGCCGTGGTTTGGGTAGACAGGGTGGGATGGTCCGGGGGCACATACAAGCCAGTATCGAGAAATGTTTTGATGTTAGACATCCGGAGCAAAGACGATGCAGATGGAGAGAGGAGGATGATCGGGTCGGATCGTTTCGAGGACACGGCCGATGCAAGTGGTTTGGACGAGTTTGCGGCAGGTCGAGCGGCCAGTTGAGCTGGTTTTGCTGGAAGACTACCTGGTCGCGAAGATGAAGGGAGACCTTTTCGTCGCCCAAGGAAGGTTTCTGCATGCTTACGGACATGTGAGAAGTCCTGTCAAAAGAGTTAGCACATGGATATTGGTACGTGGGTGAGATGATGCTTACCGTGGGTTTGATCCCGCGCAAGACTGTGTTGTGATCGCCCATCCTTCGTTCACCATTGTAGATTGCCTGCAGCCGGGCATCGATCACCTTGACAGGCCTGCCACCAGCGGTTTGTGTAACACCGACCCCAGAGCCACTGACTGTAGGCACAGCCGCACCACCAGCAACATCGGCTGCCCTGTTGACCGCATCTCCCAGAGCAGCCGCGCCTTCAATGGGCTTGATGTATTCCGACTCTTCCGAGGCGCCTTCAAGCCAGGTGATCAGGTCCAAGCGCTCAACGAAAATCAGATTTCGCACTTTGTGGCCTTCGGGTAACTCCTTGTCGAGCTCGGCTGCGCGAGCAATGTACTCGGGCACTGGAACATCCTTCTGCTGCCAGGCGAAGAAGATGCTGCGTAGATCAACTTGGGCAGTGTCCGGATTCTGCGACGTAAACCGCGTCTTCGTGTCTAGAGGGAGGCATTGTGAGGCGGGGTGTGTGAAGTAGAGGTGTGTCGCCTCGACTAACGAATCTGTTTGGTTTGCTTCGGCGGTGGCAGGATCTGAGGTCTTTGTGAGGGTTGGGGGTTTGGAGGCTGCAATTGAGGACCGCAACAGTTGCAGCGCATCCGAGGAGGCCATCTCTTCAATTAGTGTTCAACAGGGATCAGTGCTATAGTCTAGGTCGATACGGCATCGCCGTGTGCGCGACTAATGTTGTCGTAGAGGGTTGCATGCAGGACTGTCAGTCCCCATTTGGGCCTTTCCAAGAGTGGTAAAAGACAGGATGCCCGCTGAGTCACGGATTATGATTTTTCCGTCATGTCCGGCACGCATGGGCCTTTCCCCCCTTTTCCCACGGCCTTCAGCCTCTTTGCCAATGGATCATATACATCCACGACGCAAGCCACTTCCATCCGTCTTGTCCCAAAGACTGCTGTATTTGTAGTCAAATCGTTGCTAAAATTGCTTTGTCCGACCCATGTTACATGCGCTATGCATCTTGGCCGGTCAGCGTGTCATCGACTGGACGTCGAACTGCAGGAAATACTAGGATCTTGGGACTCGGTCATCTCGCTTTCCCCTTCGAATCTCCCTTCTGGAAAATTTCCAGTTCAGGAGAGTGTCCGGACAGGGGTGGACGAAATTAGGGCGGACGGCATAGCCTATGTGCTCTTTACGGAGTCCTTGTCCGAAAAGGCGATGTCTTCGTCCGGTCATGGAGCGACATACTCGTACCGAGCACAGGTGGAGCGTTGAGAGGAAGCGCAGTCGGTCACTTCACCAACGTTGACCACCTCGTTGAGGTAAGAAGCAGACAGAATGCTGCTTTTGAGACATCTCGAGAACTATCTCGAGAGTGTAGTTGGACAGCTGTTCATATTATTCTGCAATATCTTGAAAGATCAGTCCATCTCATTGTTGTTTCCAATACAGCTATCCACGTCCCACACCATTTGCCCCCCAGCGACCAACGCATTGCTCGTCTTGCCCCAGCCATCGTCTGCGATATCCGCCATCCCCCCGATGTCTCGTCCCTTCATCCCTTCGTCCCTATCCACTCTTTATTCGCATCCTCCACAGGGGTATCTTTCCAATGCAAATGCAGAATGGAATGCTCGCGCCCCTAAAGCTATGCCCGGTTGTAAGAAAAAGAACACACAACCACCTCTCCGACCACGCTATGCAGAACCTGTACATGATGGTATGCAACAGATATGGCAGTACACTGCCGAAATGGAATCATTCTATTCTCGCAATAAGACAAATCGCGAGACTCATGACATGCTCGTGCAAGTCACCCAGCTTTGCCCGCAATGGTGAAATGACAGTTTTGTACAACGAATCCGTACCACAGATTCTGCATTCGTATATTCATCACATTAGAATGTGGTCTTGTAAATTGTTATCGCTGAAACAGCGAAGACCACTAAGACGGGTCTGATTCGAAGTCGTCGTTGGTAAAGACTTGATCAAGCAGACGGATTATGATCGTGTATTCGACCGACTGACGGTTCGATCAGGTGCGGGTGACATTGCTCGGTTCGAGCCGATTAAGTCGATTTCGTGATCTCGAAGGACCGCAGCGTGCCTGGGATCTCGGAGGAATTTGGGGACAGAGTCCTACGACATTAAGTCAACGTGAATTCTGGGAGGATAAGCAGTAAAAGCTTACGCTAGCCATCAGTTTAAAGACGGCGCCTTGGGCAAGCTCAAACAAATCCACAACTTCATCTAGACTCTCACGCATGGATTCATCATCGGCGTTGGTGCGAATCATTCGTGAGTCGAGACGATTCCGGAGGGAGTGGTCGATGTTCAGCTCTGAGGGGGCACCGGACGCAAGAAATGAGTTATAGAGACCTAGACCGATCAGCCTCAGGAGTTTTGGGAGCAAGAAGCTTCGATTGACTTACCATATGCCGCAGCGAGGGTCTCCCTGACAGCCTCGGGTCGTTCTAGCTTTCCAGACTTCTCAAGATTTCGGTAATTGGTGGTAAAGTCCGACACGTCGAAGTAAAACTGCAAATTCTCCTCGCAGAGTGACTGCCTAAGAAACTCTTTGAAGAGCAACCGCAGGGCCGCGTCTTGCAGGATCACGTTCAATCGGCTGACGTTGGAGTCCTTTGCAAGTCGACTCTTAGGATCCTTTGTGTCTCGACTATCTTCACTGTCAATGCTCGCAGGCCGTGCAAGCCAGCCGCAGACCCGTTGTCCCCGTTCCGTGATCGTGTAAATTGCATGCTTGGTAGGTTGGAAGTACGTGGCCATTGGGTTCAATCGAATATATGCTCGGTCCTCCACAACTGGTGCCATCAACTGCCACTTCACAAACAATTCTGCCATTTCGTAGGTTTCTCTGCGGTCGATGGTGGTGCAGCAATCGAGTAACCAGTCGGAAGCGGCTTTACCAGTGAAGCTGTTGTTGACTAGTTTATCCAACACTCTTCGTTCCTTGGCCATCTTGACACCCACAAGTCCAGAGGCATACTCGGAGACGGAGTCAGAGTCTGACAAGGATGTAGAGCTCTTGAGGTTGGGGCCTTCTGAGCCCATAAATCGGCGGAATATGATCTCGATCGTCGGCCTGTCCTGTACAAGTTTGTCGGTGGCTGGGTCCCTTTCCAAGGATACCATCTGCATCTGATTTCGCCGTAGTATGGGTTCAATGTGACGTGCATTAATTCCGTTTCGACCGCAGAAACGGTGTAGGGTAGCGGATCCCTTTGGCGTCAGTTGCCACACGCCACCCTTGGTCACAAAGACGGTGTTCCCTTTGGACTCGGCAGACTCGATCAGCCGTGCATCAACAAATCGTTGGCACACGGAGCGAGCCATCTCCTTGGCCATGGAAAATGTTGTCGTCGTGGTCGTGACGACCCATCTTGATGGGTTCTTTGGGTCGGGGATGCGGTTAGATTGAGAAAACTTCAGTGAGCCGAGATTCGTGATGGCCTCTTCTGATAGAAACGTCTCCTCGACCCTCGAGAACCTGACTCGATGGGGAGTGAGTGGCAGGCTGGTAATGAGAGTGGCGAATAGGTCTTGGAAGTCTCGGGTGAAGGGTCTCTCATCGTCGGTCATGCGCAATATCTTGGATGACGTCTGATGCATTTTCCCATCTTTCCTGTCCGGGTTCGGCATTGATGGGACCGTGGTGCTGTTTCTCGAATCTTGAATTGGAAGGGGGATTCCGCTCGTTCTCCGGGACTGTGCGGCGGCGTGCACTTCTGGCGAAGTTGGTGACCGTGGAAGAGTTGGTCGTGTGTGGTTGACAGAGGCGGAATGTTTAGATAGGCTTCCCGACGAGGTTGCCGAGCGCAAACTTGGTGTGGAACTTGTGCCCAGGGAGGCCAGATTTGCAAAGGCGTTAGATGTTTTCTCGCGTGCCAGAGATGCCAGCGACCTTCTGCTTTTGGCTTGGGCAAGACTGGTTGAACTTGAGTGATGGTGGTGAGGTGGGCGAGTAGAGTCTGTACGAAGCGAATTCGAGGTGGAAGAGGAATCGTGGGCGATATCAGGCGAAACGACTTGGGCAGGTAAATTTGGAACAGGCGCCGAAGTCATGGAGTCGTCCACTGACACATCCGTTGGCTCGGACATGGAGAAGACTGGAAATCATGCGGGTAAAGATGCTCAGGATTTGGACAGGTTCCGCACAGCATCGCACTCGTACTGGGCGATTTCAGAGGGCCGCCAGAGGAGCAGGACTGGCGGTCGACGGTAGTAGTGTGGCAGAAACACCAACGGGGCGTAACCCACGACCCACGAAGAAGCCGGGATTGCTCACCACGAGACCACGAGGATAGTGGAGCCACTTAAGCCGCAGGCTAAGCAAGGTCCTGGGCTCGGTGGCCCTGGCAGGGGGGGGGTTGAGTTGAGTTAGGGTCACCAGGGTTGAAAGTGGATAAGGATGTAATTATTCGAGAAGAGTTCGTTCCGGGCCACTTACGACCCCGTTGCCCACTACCCAGTGTGTCTTGTGTCCTCCAGAAGGGTGTGCTGAGCCTGGCCCGCCCAGGAGCGTGCTGACAGGGCGAGGGAGGGCAGATCGAGTTAGGCGCACGATTTGGCGAGGACGCCGGACAACCTTGGGAAGGATGTTGAACTGGAAGTGATCTTCGACAGCCTGGAAACTTCAAGGGTATCCTCAAAAGGCCCTCCAAAGGGGGAAAGCTAGTGCTCAAATCCTGTCGAAACGAGCTGCTGCTGCTGGAGCCACGATCGAAACAAGTATCGCTGGTAGGGCAGCTTGTCTGAGTATTGTCTGAACCAGGGCTGGGTCAAATCTGAGATGAAGATGGAAGATGGACAATAGGAGTTCAATTTTGATGAGGTGGCGAGAATGATGGAGGCGCGGTCAGGGTTCTCTTGTCTTTTTTTCCCCTTCTCCTACTCCTCTCTTTCTCTCCCTCTCCCTTTTTTTCGCTTCCTGTTTGCGTTTGGTAAAAGTAACGTAACGGGCGATCTGCCGGAGATCGTACTTAACTAGGGACAATGATACGACGACAGATGTAGTCAATGGTAAGACTGGATTCTTATTCAAGATAGTAGGTTTAATTCAAAGTGGAGGACAGAGGAGAGGATTGAATTGGATCGAGAATTAGATGTACGGAGGGACGGTCAAGAGGAGGTGAAAGACAGTGACTGGTGCGATTATCTGGACAATGGACATGGGCCAAATGCTAAGCATAATTCTGCATCCCAACAACGTGGCTTCGGGCCAGCGCCAGTAAGAATCGCATGATTGAATCCTCAGCAGGCATCTCCCCAGATCAAGGGCGCCAGGCTGGCATATACCCACGAGCTCTACAGGTGCAGCATACAGTCGGCATAAACTAGTCATTAACATTAGGCACCGGCCCAACCCCGACAAGCAGCCACGAGTACATATGAGTGACATTTTGTACTGTGTAGAAGTAGGTCCGGGGTGCAGTAACATGCCTAGGAGGGAACGAATCCATCACTTCTGGCCCCCAAAGATCCGGTCGTCCTCACCCCGTCATGTGTGCCGAATGTCAACCACCAAGCAAGTTCTCGGCGTCTCTGTTTGACAGCTGTCTGTCTTCGTGAAGAATTGTCACATTCAAACTTGCATCTCTGAGACCACCAACTCATCACCAAATATGCCATGTCAGAGCCTTACTCACCGTATTCTCCATACAATCTACCGTTATTGTCAGCCGTGATGGATGTTTTGAGGACTATTGCAAGACACCGCCCCCTCTCCCTCCTCCCCTAGCAGTGCATACGAGTAATCATGCGCACATGGTCTTCTTTTGTCTGCTGTTGGATCCATTCACAGGCTGCATTCTTTCCGACCGCTTTTCCTTTTGCAGATAGATCAACCTCCACGATACAAATTGTCCATCCTTTCAAGCGGGTCAGGCAAGTTCGCTTTGCGTCTTGTGTGAGGTGGAACAAATGAAAGCAAAAGTCTTTGATGCGGATTTCTATGACCGATAGAATGATACAGTAAGGTATACCACTACCGCAAAGGTGACACATGAAGCATCCGGAATGATACGGCTGCCCGACTTGCTAACTACGAGTAGAGGTCCACCACTATCCCACATTCAGTGGTAATCTCTTGTCCAACCCAGGCCAAGAACCACCCTGAGGTAACAGAACGCAGAGCAACCCAATGGCCGTCAAGTTATGAAGATGGCACTGACGACGGGCATCTTGGTAACACCATTGACAGTGGATGTGCAGCCCACCAACTGATATTTCATCAAAAGACTATCAAGCGGACACTCCTCTTCTAACAGTAAATGATCATCCTCGATACCCATGACTAGCACCACGTACTATCCCCACAGAATAGAAGGGAAACAACGTGTGTGTGCGTGCTTGCGACGATCAGGTTTTCCGGAGATTAACAGCATCTCGATTTGTTATTGGCTTGACTCGTGACAAAGAACTGGGTATGACATCCATCGCGTTCCGGCCAACAGGCTGACCTCCTCGGAGCTTCGCAGTACTCCTCACATATCGCAGTCAGTGCGGCTTGAGTGCGAGACCAGCACTATAACGTTCCCGGCCAAGCGGGCGTCGTACAAACAAGACGTTATCTACCTCCAGCCGAACGTCGTCAGGACAGGAAACATTGGTGGTTTCGGATACCCGGACATGTTGGAGAGATTCAAGGCCTCCAAAAGGTCGAAATCCTTCGGGTCAGTACGTGGACAAGAGGCCCTTGACCGTTACTACCTATCTGCTAGAGCCACTCAGAGGCATGAATGCTGAAGAATCAAAGGCCATTGATCTCGCAATATCACCCAATCTGGTAGCTCGGTTTTGGCCCGCCCAAGCTTCAATGCCGGCGTGCCGTACGAACTGCCCCCTCTCCACCATCACCAAGCTTCTAAGGGCACCCTCTTTTGCCTGACTCGGGGGTTGGAATGCAGGGTTGGAGGACAAGGGTCCCGTAAGAGGGATCGGGCAAGAAGGTTGAGATTCGAGAAGGCTACCGGCCACTCGCCGGCGCCCAGGCTGGAAATATCATGGGACCGTCTCTCTGATACGCTGGAGTCATCCGCCGAAAGGACCAACCATGGTTCATCCATCTGGGACGAGCAGTTCCTCAAAGCCATCGACACAATACTCCGTACAGGTCCAGTACGTACTTTTTGCTCGTACTATGAAATGTGCCAAGAGGAGATTGTCGTGCAACCTCAATCACGGGTTGTCGAGCCGCAGACTTCGCGGCGGTGTCGAACTTTGACCAATGACTATTGGCTTCACCGCTCTTGGGGAGAAGAAGGGGGCGACGAAGGAGCAAGGCAGAAGACGTGGCATGGCCAATTCACCGTCCAAGGACAGAATA
Source organism: Fonsecaea pedrosoi CBS 271.37 (assembly GCF_000835455.1). NCBI lineage: Eukaryota > Fungi > Ascomycota > Eurotiomycetes > Chaetothyriales > Herpotrichiellaceae > Fonsecaea > Fonsecaea pedrosoi. Next base: position 961,132 of record NW_013550613.1, on the reverse strand, counting down.
ACTCCGCCTCAAAGTTCAAACTTCACGTATGATGTTCGAGGTTGGTGATCGTCAGGCTCGAGATGAAACGAACTAAGGAGAGGGAATTTTCCCTTCAGACCAATGGAACCCTGCCAGTCTGGCATTTTGGGACTAGTTTCTAAGGAGCTTAAGCCTAGGCGAGCATCAAGCTTCAGGTGATGGTGTGAAGAGAAGAAAAAGCCCTGAGACTACGTCGGGATAGTACTAGGCTGTGCAGCTGATGGAAGCACCGGCAGTGGAGGCATCAGAAGGTGGTCCCTCTTTCTAGCCTAGAAGCCTGGCTCAGGGAGGCCACGTGGAAATGTGTCAAGGGCTGAGGGCCACTTCTTTCAGGTGTGGGCGCCTGGGGTGGGGGTGCTTGGCTCTCCGAGGACGAGCAGCTAGCTAGGTAGGCAGTGGTACTCGTACCCTTGGTTGACCCGGTTTAACTGGATACGCGGGATTCATTTGGTCACCTTGTAGGGGCGATGGGGACCTCAAACCACAGCCTTAGTCCTGGGAAACAATCAAACTCATGTTGGCCATGCTCGTGGACCATGGTCCGCCCCCGTCGTTCGAGGTTGTGGCTGACAGTCAGCGAGTCTTCTAGGCTTCGAGAAATATTCCAGGTTCCACAATCGAAGCAGTTTAATCTGAGGCATGATCCACGTCACACTTGGACGGAGCGACATTTCCATCATCCATGACTGTGTCACTCGTACTGGGCACACCCCGTCAATCAGCAGGGCTGAAGATAACTACGCGCTACCCTACGAGGACAGACCTACTCGTTTGTACCTAGATACTTTAAGGAAAAAGCCAAAAGGGGGGGGTGATTCGGGGAGTGGCCACTTACCATGGGTGTTGAAAGAGAGGTGCAGACTCTGCTGTCATCTCATCCCATTATTGTTCCATCCACCCATCTCCATGTAATAATATCTTCGTCACATCCATCCTCCACCCAACTGCCTTAAACTCATCATGGCTAGTGAGGCCGACTTTCTCCACGCCGCCTCCTGCACCTTGTTTCGATTTTCCTTCCCCAATTTTCCCCTTCTGAATCAACCAACTCCAGCACGCCAGAAATGAGCTGGACCTTCAAACCACGCCGGTGGCCAGTCTAGCGGTCAAGTCCGCCTGGCATCTTTCCTTGATCAGGATTCCCTTTTGGGGCTTGCAGAGACCGCCAGTTGCGTCTCCATTCCCATTCGTTCCTCTGCCTCGATTCCATTTTCCGTTTTCAGTGGCCTCTGAGGCAATCCAGAAAGAGCCTTGGAAACATTTCATCACTCATCTTGTCCATCACTGAGACCAGCCCATTTCGATTCGAACGGCTAGAACTTTCGGCGGCTTCTCGGCACTCAAGGTCCACCTGCAAAAGAGCCAACATCCCATCCATCGTTGACCTCCTCGAATCAAAGCTCCTCTCTCAATTTTATTGTTACAAGATCACAAGTTGCCTTTCAAGACGATCCAACCCCGCAACTGGTAAGGTTTCGACTGCGCGAGAAAAAACAAGGAAACAGGACAAAATCAGACACTACACGTATTAGCACAGGCTCACCGAGCACCATGTGCCATCCCCTCATGCACATCGGAAGTTCCCTGCACGATCTCTGCGCAATGGGTGCACTGGGGCCCTGCAGCCAAGCCACTCGTACTCTTCACGGGTAACCCGCTCTCAGTGAAGCCACAGAGTTCTCCCTCGGGCAATAGTTGGCATGCAACCGCGGCAAGGCAGGGTACACTTCCCACACGACAATGGGGCTAGAAAGATCTGCTCACCTATGCTAGTCATTGATAGGTGGTTTGTCAGACTTGTCCTCTCCGTTGTTGTTGCCTCCTACACGCTTTGAAGGCGCCAGCTCACCCCAAGCGCGAAAATAAAACATGGCCTTTGTGCGAGTGGACCAACCCCGGCTGTCGTGGCCTTTCCCGTGTCTCGATCTCGACCACTGCACCAACTCGTCACATTTGCACAGTACTTGGATTCATGCCCCTCAGGTCCAAAGGAAATGAAAACTCCGATTCGCCCCTCACATTTCTGTCCTACCAACCCGAGCAAACTGTCCAATGTTTTCACGATATTCAGCCCATGCCGAGACTCACATCCACCTGGATTGATGCAGGTCGCAGGCTAACATGTTCCCTGTTCCACGTGGCCGACGCCGCTAAAGCCAGATTTTGTGGCGGCCACGAGGTTTTTCTGCGGGAGACCGCACCAACTGTGTTTCACTGCTCAATCATCACTGCAGCCCAGCTGCCGCAGGCACCAGATTGGCATGAGCATTGCCTAGGACGATTGGCTACGACTCTCACTTGAACTGCCTTTTTGGTTAACTCTCAGACAGTTGTTGGCACAAGCGAGGGTCACTGGCTTGGTACACCTCAACTTTCGTGCAACTGCCCAGCGCTCTACCGAACGTCGAATCAGTCCAAGTCCATCTTGTCGTGAACTCTCAAGAAGAACCCAGCAGGCTGAATCCCGAATCCTGGAATGCAATGCTATGTGATGGCCAATGTCCCTTTCTCACAAAATGGATAGAGAACGCCTTTCCATGTTGTTCAACACTAAGGATTTCCCTAATGAAGCGAAGCAAGGTTAGTCGGCAAACGCGGTAAGAATTCTAGCACCACGAGTTAAACATGCCCAATGACAGCGTCCGGTGGTCGAACCTTGATGAGAAGAGAATTTGAGCCGAATGAAGGTATCTGTGACCCTTCGTCCAAGTGTCGACCTCCTATGATCTGGACTAAGTTCTGCGCTTGAGCAAGGTGTACAGTAATTCGATGACATGGCTTGAGCAGTCAACGGTGAAGCGCAAACGCTAGCTTAGACGCGGAGTTCTAGATATTGCCACTGTAGGACCAGCTCGCTGTCCTTGAACAGTGTGTGTCGCAGCTGTTGCAGGAAGGGCGCCACACACCCCAGTCTTCCGAAGGGAGAGCAGTTGGGAAGAAAGCAGCTAATGACCCCGAATATCACAGCAGCCCCTTAACTTCATGGGTTGGATCGACCGATTTGTTCTGTCTCTCCTTTACACGAAAAGTGTAACGTGGGCGCTCTCACTTTCAATTAGACGCCATCCCTCACCGACAATCAAAGGGTTGTTCGACTATGGCTCCCGTGTGTCTGCAGGGATGGCAAGACTGTGCGGTGAAGACCACGTGGCCAACCCAGCATTTGCAGGAATTTCAGCCCTCCACTGCATTGGCTGATACGAACACGAGCGACATCGAACACTGGACATGGAAAGGGAACTCAAGCCATATCTGGCAAGATTCATCCTCTAGCTCTATGCTTCGCAGCTTCAGTCGTTTGCCCAACCACCAATTTGCGCCCAGTTACGGATGCATCATTTTGGTGATTCAATCTGCATTCGGAAGTGACCCGAAGCTGAAGTGGCCACAGTCTGTCTAGCGCTGGACACTGCGGGATATTCTGTCCACAGCTCGCTCGTGCGGCGCCACTCATGATGTCGTGGAGAGACGACCCAAGCATACTACCCTACCTATGAGCCTAGATGGATAATCCAGTGTCGGCAGAGCGAGAGCGAGGGCTCGACCAGAAATCTGTGCACCCCACCCCTCGGATATGTTCGGTGCCCCATCAGATGAAGGTCCATGAGTTTAGTCGCTAAGACGACGTGTCTTCAAGCAATCCAGGCAATCAGCCTCCCATCCTAGATCCCTTTCAATCGTCATGGGGCTTCGTGTTTGTTTTATTCCTGAAGCAGAGTTCCTCAGGCGCACTGACCGACCCGGTTTTCACGGTACCAAGTCGCCAGCTTTCATTTGTGAAGCCTGGACAAGGAAAATACGGCGTACTGTTGCATCTGCTCATGGTATACGCATGTTCTTACTGCTCCTATCTTCACAGGAGGGCATTCTCTCTACAATCTCTCACGGAAAGATCTCGGCGACTCCCAGAAATCCTCTATATCACTCAGTCCTCTGAGTACATGCCTGACCTGAAGTCTGATCATGCATCACTCAGGCAACAAAACGGCCCAATGGAGAGAACAAAATGTGAGGCATCAGACTGATACCAAATCTTGAACTAGGTGCCACAGATGGTGACAAAGGCAGATTCCCTGCTATCGTGACGTCGAAGAACCTAGAGACAGTGGATTGAGAGTCTATCATGCCGAATTCTCAGCCGGCCACTGTTTGTAAGGAGCAAGATTCCCGAGCCGTTGTCTCTTGACTGCCTCGCGTCTTGGTTTCCTCGGCCGTCATCCTTCGTCCCTGGTCCTTGCTTCGAAGCCCCCAACGCGCCGCAGAGACGTTCTCACAGCTCATGACAAGCCGGGTTCTGCAAAATCAAAGAGGCGAGACACTCGGGTGCCAACAACCCCGGTGGTGAAACCACGGCTGTACTTATCCTTTCTCGCGGTCTCAGACATTGGGCGTTCGATTCGGAAACACAAACAATATAGGAAAGATCAAAACAGAGCGAGCGTATCCCCCTGAAAAATGGATACAAATCGCCAGACGATATGAGAAATGACATATCCATGGGCTGTTGTCATCCACAGCGAGCGAACATGCGTCTCCCATCCTTTCTGAACTTTTAACCTCAATAAAAGAGTACCTTGGCTTGCTTGGTTGCTCGACTACTTGGTTCCTTGGTTAGGTAGTCACGTCGTCAAGTACATGGTCCAAAAAAAAACCAAAAACACACGATGCAAAAAATTTATGGAGATGAATAAAATTTTCAAAAGGATTTCGCACACTAGATCCCCCAAAAAAACTTTCATAGTATGTATGAGAATATTCATTCATTCCAGTTATGCATCCGTGCATTTATTCCTCTCGATTGTGTTTTGATTCATTCGACCGAACAGACTTTTTCCCTCGTTCTTTCATCGTTCCTTGGACGAGTGTCTCGGACACCCATGGTCCATATTCCATATCCCATATAGCATCTGTCTAGAGGTCCCTCACCATTCGACAGGGTCGGTCTTGACATCGCCCCTATTCGTCTTGGGCACGGGCGCGGCCTCGACCTTGACGGGGCCCTTGCGCCACTTCTTCAAGTACCCGCTGCCGTCCAACCACGGCGTGTCCAAGGTCCTCTTGGCCTCGAACTGGGCAATCTTGTCCTCCATCTGCATGGTCAAGCCGATGTCGTCGAGACCCTCGACGAGGCAGTGCTTGCGGAACTCCTCGACCTCGAACGTGGCGAGTTCGTTGCCCTTGTCGTCGCGGATGGTCTGGTTGGGTAGATCGACTTCGATCTCGTGGCCGGCGCGGGCCTCGTCGGCGATCTTGTTGAGTTTCTCCTTGTCCGAGATGATGAGCGGCAACATGCCGTTCTTGAACGTGTTGTTGAAGAAGATGTCTGCGTAGCTGGGCGCGATGACACACTTGATTCCAAAGTCCAAAAGCGCCCACGGGGCATGTTCTCGCGAAGAGCCACATCCAAAATTGGGGCCGGTGACGACGAGGATCTTTGCCTTGCGGTAGGGTTCTTGGTTCAGGACGAAAGACGGGTTTTCGCTGCCGTCTTCGTTGTACCGCAAGGGGTGGAAGAGCGCAGAGCCGAGACCCGTGCGCTTGATGGTCTTGAGGAACTGCTTGGGGATAATGGCGTCTGTGTCCACGTTGGCCTTCTCGAGAGGCGCTGCGATACCTTTCAGCACCGTGAATTTGGGAAGTCCCCCGGACGCTCCAGATGCCTCAACATGGTTAGTGGCCGTGCTGGTTGCGTCCGTGGGGATATCGAGGATGCGGTCAAGCTCTTCTTCGGAGTCAACCTCTGCATACTCGGGCATTACGTCGAGTTTGGGGTCTGCTTTAGCGGGAGTCGCATTGTCACTGTATTTGCGCACATCGGCCAATTTGCCCACAATCGCCGCTACCGCCGCCATGACAGGCGAGACGAGATGCGTGCGACCTAGAGCACCTTGTCGTCCTTCAAAGTTGCGATTCGAAGTGCTAGCACATCGTTCTCTCGGTGACAGGATATCAGGGTTCATGCCCAGGCACATTGAACAGCCAGCTTCCCGCCATTCAAAGCCGGCATCCAGGAAAATCTTGTCAAGGCCTTCGCTCTCGGCTTGGGCCTTGATGTTGCCAGAGCCCGGCACGACCATGGCACGCTTGATGTTGGGTGCGACTTTCTTGCCCTCCACGATCCTGGCGGCAGCACGAATATCTTCGATGCGGGAATTTGTGCATGAGCCAATGAAGACCTTGTCCACCTCGATATCTTCCATTTTAGTACCAGCGGTGAGGCCCATGTATTCAAGGGCTCGTTTACAGCTGGCTTTCCGGTTGGGGTCCTCAAAATCATCGGGGCCCGGCACGACGCCAGTAATGGGAACAACATCCTGTGGCGACGTGCCCCAAGAGACTGTTGGGGCGATGTCCTTGGCGTCGATGAAGATCTCAATATCGTATTTGGCACCTTCGTCCGACCTCAGGCTGGACCAGTAGTTGGTCGCCTTCTTCCACTCATTGCTGTCGACCTTGGGGGCCAGAGGACGTCCCTTGAGGTAGTCGAAGGTGATCTGATCGGGAGCGATCATGCCAGCTCTAGCTCCTCCTTCGATAGACATGTTGCAGATGGACATTCGAGCTTCCATGCTAAGACCTCGAATGGCAGAGCCGCAGAACTCGATGACGGCACCTGTACCGCCAGCAGTGCCGATGACGCCAATTATATGCAGGATAATGTCTTTGCTGCTGACTCCCGGTGCCAACTGACCGTCGACTTGTATCCGCATGTTCTTGCTCTTCTTTGTGATCAAGCATTGGGTGGCCAGGACGTGTTCGACCTCACTGGTACCGATGCCAAAGGCCAGCGCACCGAAAGCGCCATGGGTCGAGGTGTGGCTGTCGCCACAGACGACCGTTGTGCCGGGCAATGTGAAGCCCTGTTCCGGACCGATGACATGCACGATACCTTGATTCTTGTCCCCCAGGCCGAAATATGTGAGCCCGAACTCCTGGACATTGTCTTCGAGGGTTGTGCACTGTAGTTTGCTATCTTCTTCCTTGACAAAGTCTGCTACGTTCTTGAAATTCTTCCGTGGAGTTGTGGGGACGTTATGGTCGGTTGTGGCCAGCGTGCAATCTGGTCGGCGCACTTTCCGCTTAGCGTTCTTCAGACCTTCGAATGCTTGGGGAGATGTGACTTCGTGGACAAGATGTCTGTCTGTAGGTGATGTTAATGCCTTTATGACTCAAAGCAGTTTCCAGGCGGTGGAGGGTGTAGCATACCGATATACAGAAGGACGGTGCCATCTGGCTGTTGGTTGACGACATGGTCTTGAAAGACTTTGTCATACAGAGTCCTGGGGGATGACTGAATTGAAGGCATCTTGACAGAGTCGGCAACGATCACTTCCTTGAACAAAAGACTCAAGATTTTGGAATGCAATGTTAGGATGAACCTTCGAATAGCAGGGCACAAGATTATAAGCGAAAAAGTGTTTGGGGAGATGGTGGATGGCGGGGGAACCGACATCGGAGGTCAAGGATGACTTCGCGAGGCCGCTGATTGGCTGGCGCAGGTGCCCCAGTGTAACAAGACATCACACTGGGCATTTCCCACCACCGCTACCATATCCTAATTCGGACCTGTCGACTGGTGCGTTCTTGTAATGTTCGAGTTATTCGCCCCCAGCATTTCTACTACATGGTCCTCAGCTGATTTTCTCAGGATTGTATCACAACCTGCTGCGATATCGACAGATCAATATGGTGGTGGGTTTGACCTGTTAGGAGTGCTTGGCAAGAAATGATGAGTTCGACGAATGCCTCATCCACGGATGCTCAAGGAGATGGATCAAGAAACAACTGGACTGTGACACGCCACTCGATGAACGCATTCTGACACGGTGTTGACTTATAGGACCCGACCTGATGATGGGAATGAGCCAGGACAATCCGGGGGAGTCACCACCGAAGAGACATACGGTGACTGCATTGCCATGAATAAGGCTTTGGGCCCATGAGGCTATCAATCCATCAACCATGATGGTAACATGCAACCCTGGCGAGCTCGAATGCCTCGGAGCAGATGATGGAATAAAACGGACATCTCGCCCTAGTCGGGGGACTTGCCTAGTTGGCCTGGAATCATACTTAGCCAGTGATGTATTGACTCCCCGATAGCGCACGGCATCGCGCTGTCGAGAAGTTGGAAGTTCACACACCACACACAGTGAAGAATACCGATCGAGAAAAAGAATTATTGACCACCAGCTTTGAGAATCGAACATCGTACATCCATCGATCCTTTCAGCCTTTCCACACCCACCCTTCTTCAACTTCGGGAGCAAAAAAGTTCCAACAGGCCAAGCAAGTTCCACTTTACCTCTCCTCTCCAGACCCCCTGTGGGATGTTAGAGGATGCGTTGAATTCCGCACCCCCTAACACCCCACAGGGGATCTGGGAGACATGGCTAGACCCCGGTATAGCATGCCATGTATATAGAAAGGCCCCGCCCTCCTGACCCTGTTGGAACTTTTCCCTTTGTTCCATAGCCCGAAGTCAACCGGGGTCTTATTTGCTTAATGTGTTTGACTTCTTTCTCTAGTGGGCTATGTTGACAGGAATTTAGAGAGTGTAAATGATATTACTGGAATTTCCTCTGTAGTGATATGGTGATGTTGCTTGGCGGGAGAGGTGAAGTACTTTTGAATGTGAGCGGGACAGCCACCTGGTCAGGCAGGTCGGTCGAAGCTCCAAAGTATGGAAGAGTGCAGATTGCCAGCCGCAGGTATTCACATTCCTCGCACAGAATCAACAATCATCTAACCCGAGCCAAGTCTGCTCTCTGCGAATCTGTACCTAGACAACGATGCCTCGTCCTCACAGGTTATATTCCATCGAATGTAGTCCGCCCCCACTGCCCACACAAGCAAGCGATGTCCAATAAGGAGCTTCCAGTCCTCGAATCGAAGCTTTTGGCGTCAGCGACAATCGCCCCCACAGAAGCACTCGAGAATCTCCAAGTTCGGCAAGCTTGCAAAGGGGGCTGCTCATCTGAACTAAGTGCGCCACCTTCGTAACCAGCTGAGCCCTGAACCGGGCACAGGCAAGAGAAGATTAATTACGGTTCTTCGAGATTATCTTGAGTAAAGTGGCAAACCTGAGCAAGATCTCGATTCCAAACAAAGCTGTGCCCATTCCTTTCCCTTCAACCCCCATGACTTTCGTCAGACGGCTAGACAATTTTGCTGCAGACTGCTGCTAGGCGAGCTGCAGAGATCCGCCGAACCGGATGCCTAGATTTGGGCTTGGTGAGCTGAGACGAGCCCAGACAATCATCCTCAAATCAACAACATTATCTCGGTCCAACCATGTATCCCTATCCACCCCGTGTGTAGCAGGAGTACCTCCGTTGGGAGGCGCTCTGAGCATCACAGGCGCGTATTCTGCGACGCGTAAAATTCGAGTTCGCGTACGCAGCACTGCCTGTTTTTCAACACGCACCACTACTTTGATGAGGAGTAGCAATGTCGCCAGAACCCCAGCACAGGCGGCTGTTATGGTCAGCAGCGAGGAGGGGAACCCCGCCCGAGACACACCTCCGCCTCTAGGGCAGATCGGAATCGTCTTCACCGACATCGTCAAGTCGACAAACATCTGGGAAAAGGACACGGAGGCCATGACCGAGGCCATGAAACTGCACGACGACATGATCAGAGCCCTCACTGTCGCCAACCAGGGCTACGAGGTCAAGCAAAATGGCGACGGCTTCATGATCGCCTTTGCGTCCGCCACGTCGGCCGTCCAGTTCTGCCTCGACGTGCAGGAGAAGCTCCTGGACGAGCACTGGCCGAAGGAGATCCTCAAGCTGCCGCCTGGCCAAGAGACAAAGGACCCGGAAGGCCACGTTCTTTTCCGCGGTTTGCAGTTGAGGATGAGCGCGCACTGGGGGGAGACTGTGAGCAAGTGGAACGAGGTGATTCAACGCATGGATTACTTAGGCCCGGTTGTCAATCGGGCGGCGCGGTTCATCCAGGTCACCGAGGGCGGCCAGATTGTCGTGTCTGAGGAATTCCTCCGTCAGCTACAGAGCGAGTTGGAAATCGCCAAAGAGCAGCAGCAGAGCGATTCACATGATCCAGTCCCGGCGGATAGTACTGGAGATGACGGCCGCTCCGCCGACGGACCAAGCACAACACCGGCACCTTCTCTCAACCTACGCAGTCTGCGCAGCCGGCGCGACCAGAAGAAGCTCACGCACCAGCAATTCGAGATCCGGCCGTTGGGAGACTACGAGTTCCAGGGCCTAGAGGACCCTCACAAGCTCTACTTCCTGGTACCCCACTCGCTTGGAGGGCGAGTCGACCACTGGCATCAGGTCGCCCATGTGACGGGCGTCAAGGGCAATGTACGCTCATCGTGACTTTTCGATGGCGTCTGACATGACCGACTTGACCCGAACCGCCTACCAGGAGAAGGATAGCGTGCGTACGTCCTACGACTCTGAAGCGAGGTCGGGCATGCTCAGTTGGACCCCGCCCGGAAAGGTCAAACAGAGCTCAGCCTCACGGGATTTTGGGTGGCTGGGAAGAGAGAGTACGGTAGAAGGAACGTCAGAGTCCAATGTTCAGTCTCAAAACTTGTACGAACAGAGAAGTCACCGAAGGGAGACTATATGGGTATTGGTTTTTTGTGTTTCGAGCGTATGGTTGACGGTGTACAGTGTTTGAGCGTACAGTGTGACGATGGCCAGGCTATACCGAGCACATAGGATGGCATCTGCCTGGTAAATACCTACATGTAGCCTTGGTTGGGGTGGTGCAATTGCCATTGTGATGCAAGGGGATAAAATGGACAGAAACCAACCATGAACCAATGTCTTGGATGATTTGTTTTGCACATGAGGGCTGGTGTCACAATCCCTCCTAAGCTCTTCGAACACCAATCATGGATGTCCGGGGTCCTGGTGCAAATCCTTTTCCTGCTCCGATCGATACAGCCTCGTGTCTATCAGCACGCCGTCCGTAGGCCGAAGCTCTCGAAACTCCTTGCACTCGTAGTTTATCTGGCTGGTTCCTCAAGCAGCGCTATCATTCCTCGTCTCCATCCGCCTCAGCTGCCCCATTTGTTTCCACAGCCTCATCTGACTCGTGCTCCTTCTCGGCACCGCCGTTCAACTCAAGAAGGTCGGCTTGTGCCTTGGTAGATGCTGATGGGCCGTTTTCACTTTCAACCTCCTCCTCTAGCTTGATATATTCATCCCACTCGGGGAACAACTCTTCGTCCTGGCCCTTTCCGGGGATGCCCAGGAGCCTTGCGACTTTGCCCTTTCCTTGTTTCTCCAGTCCGTCTTTCCACTCCACCGCCAACCCTTGAGTCAAGCTCGGCTTGTACGTCTGGCTGAACAGCACCGCCTCACTGATCCTTCCCGTTCGCTTCAGAAGGTCAATGCAACTTACCACATCGCCTGTGGACCACAGGGCAGCAAATGCGACGTTGTTGGCACCCGATTCTTCTGCCAGCTTCGCAAGTTTGAGTAGTCCTTCCTTGTTGCCAGAGCTTGTGTACAAGAGCAGCAGAGAACCAAGGTCTTTTGCGTGAGTAAAACACTCTTCCGCAAGTTTCACGTCCCAAGCTTCTAGGGCTTTGTCAGCAACAGAAGCCCACCGTGCTTGGGTATCTGATTCCCTCGCAATCTCCAACGCAATCGCGAGATTGTTCAATCCCAGTGCTAATTCAAAGCGATGCTCAGGATCAGTGGCGACTTCTAGTGCGAGCTCCTTGTGGCCCTGTGCTTCGAGGAAACGTGCAATCTTGTTCATTTGATCTTGCGGGATATCAGGAAGGAGTTCTTGCGCGGCGTCGAGTTCGTCTCGCAGGACGAGGGTCTGATAGGAGAGGAGTGCAGTAGAGAGGCTGTAGGAGACGACGCCGACGTCCTTGTCGCAGAGGTAGACGCGCTCATCACGTTGCAGATACCGTAGCAGGTACATTGGCTGGTCGAACTGGGCGATGTTCACGACTTGTTCGCCTAGGAGGTAACTCAGACGAGTGCTCGTGGTGAATATGAAAGCATCGCCAACCCATTCGCCGGATTTTACAGATTCTTGCAAATCGGTCACCACGGAAAAGGCGGCCTCGACGCCGTCCTCATCTGCGTGGCCGTTGTTGAGGCCATCAAGGTAGGCTTCGCGATCGAAACGGAGGACGTAGGTGGTGTCGGAGCAGGCAAGGGCCACTAGTTCGCCGGACTCGCTCCAGTAAACCTGCCCGGAATCTGTCAGCCACAGTCACATCCATAAACTGATGATTCTTACCTCAGTAGGCTCGACCTCGATTCTCCGGACGAGAGTACCGGTCTCCCAGTCAAACATGCCAATTCCCCCTTGTCCCTTGACACCGAGTAGAGCACCGCCACAGAGGCCTTCAGCTTGAAAGCCGACATCGAGACTTCCGCTTTCTTTCAATTTCTTGAAAATCTTGACGCTGGTGCTAGATTCTCGGATCGCATAATCGGTTGGATTCTGATGTGATGCCCTTGGACCAATATTAGCAGATCATCGCATCTCAGGTTGAGCCCACTCTACCATGCAAAATCAAGTGCTGAGCCGAAAGCCTGATTTCTCCACGCCAACGCTGTGTACTGCGCGGTTGTCAGAAGGATCGTCTTCGCAAAAGAAACGCCACGATGCTTACAATGATGAACTCTCCGTCACCGCAGACGCTGACAAACCTCCCGTTGGGTGAATGAGATAGTGTGGTTGGATAGCTGCATCTCTCATCAGTATTTTCGCCTCGTATTTGAGGGTAATGCTCACATTTCTGTGGTGCCCATCTCCTTGCTCGGAAGAGCAATAGGTGCGCCATCTTTGAGCGTCGCATCTCCCCCTTTGATGATAGCAGATACTACCTCGTTGTGTCGCGCCCAAACGAGTTTCCCCGTTCCATCCATGGACACGGCTGGTTCCTCTCTGCCCATTTTCACCACAACGGCACCATCATCAAAGCCCATTGCGACGCCTTGTTTTCCTCTTTGGTACGAAACACACCAAGCCCTCTCCAGGCCATAGCTCAATGATTGCTCTAACCGATACGTATTGGCGTGCCATATCTTGATGGTCCCGTCTTCTGAGCCGGAGATGATGACTGGTAATTCAGGGTGATAGCAGGCGAAGCTGACATTACTAGTGTGTCCTTCGAGTGTTGCGATGAGAGCCTTGGTGGTATAATCCCATACTTTGACCGTCTTGTCATCGGAAGTGCTGAGTAAATAAGGCTTGTCGCTATGTGGGTAGTAGTCGACGTGATTCACACCTTTTTCGTGTGCCTCGATCGTCTGCTTAGCGGTGGTATTGTCGATGCTCCAGACCTTGATAGTGCGATCCAAGCATGCTGATGCAAAGACATTGGTATCCTTCGGGTTGATGGCAAGACCCATCACATAATGTTGATGTCCAACAAACTCACGCACACACCGCCAGTCCTTTTCCCAGTCAAACATGCGAATCGTCATGTCATCTGAGGCTGTCAGGACGACACTCAGGACAGGATGCACGACAATTGCGCGGATATAGTCTGGGTGCCTACACCCGTCATTGTAAGTCCACCTATTCGATGTCTTAGAGGTCACGAGCCACTTACGCCTCAAACGATTTGACCTTTTCACTTGTATTCCAGTTGACCACTCGGAGTTGGAAGTCATCGCTGCCACATACTATCCAGTTCTTTCTTTCAATGAATCTCCCTGCTCTCACAGGCACATCGGTGAGCTCAAAGGTTTTGATGATCGATTGTGTTTCGTAGGACCAAATGTGAGCATGGCCATTGTACAAAGTTGTGAGGATCTTGAATCGTCAGTGCCTGGATTTAAGAGGGAGGTGTCCAGGAAAGTTATACCCATGGCTCGGTACTGCGTAACTGTTAGAACCCTGGATTCTCGTGGGAATTTAGTACTTGCCTATGGAAATCGATCCCCTTCACTCGCTCCGAGCCTTGACCAGGTTAGTATTGGCACTGAGAGTCGTGATAGTGAGACTAACGAGCAAAGAGTTGTCTCTTGACGTCTAGGCGCATCGCGGCATCAAATAGTCAATATGTGAGGATATTTGGGGGGCGCACACAAGGGTGCTGGCTCGGACGATCAGGGTGCGGTCAAAAATTGAACTGGGCCGGAAGGAAACCGAATGCAATATTCCATATCATCAATTCATTGTCGTCGTAAGCGGCGCAAGGCAGTTCATCAGGGAGAATCGTAGAGGTGTCAAGGGACGTGAGCCCGTGGTGGTTTTGACAGAATGTCCCCAACCCAAGCCTCGCAGGCACATACATTGAAAGTTTATACGGATCCTGCCGCTTTAAACCAGCCTTGTCCGCTTCTCCGACCTACAAGTACTAGAACTCCCACACACTTCTGGATCCGCCTCCAAGTTCTGCCCTTTGTAAGGAAGAAACAAAGTTCAACCAGCCAACTGATAGACCTAGGTACTTTGGTCCTCTTTAGGGTTGTTGATCTGTAAGAGGTGCCTTGGAGGTGAATGCTACGAAGTTGTGAACGCAACTTTCTACGGACTTAGAAGAAGGGAGCGTCCTTCAGCTTCGTGAGTCTTCATGCTGTGATGTCATGTATTCGAGTTCGCATCGATAGCAGAGCCGGTCAGGGTCAGTGAGCAGACTTCCGGTTATTCACTCACCAATACGCGACCTGCTGTGCTCGACTGTTCGACAGCCCACGATCCCTAAAGGGCGGATACGAAGCCCGAGGCACCCACCGACAAGTGACAAATACGAAGTACGCTCGCACTATGCACACAAGGCCGCATTTTCCGTCTGCGGATAAATAAAAGAGCTTTACCATTTCCATGATGATCAACAACAGAATTGTATCGACCACTACTAACTACTCAGTCCCCGTACACGTACTCGTATAAAGCACACATGGCCAATAAATAGCTCAAATTCAAGCCCCAGCTATACTCGGTTGTGGTTCAGGCACCCTGTGGTACTACTAACATGCATTCAGATACTCCCGAGTACCTAGGTAACTCCATATATGTACCTTGTGATCGTTCCCATCTTTCTACTCCCCTCTACTACCACTTGTCCAAAGGTGTCCTCCAACGTCCGGCACAATTATGGCAGAACTCCGGCCAACGCTCCATCATATGAATGTCAGGTTACTCTAAACTGTCCTTTCCTGCCCTTGCTCACAATTTGCAGGACTCGCAGTCGCAAAGAATCCTGTGGCTCCTCGAGGAGCTCGAAATCCCATATGACATCAAGCTCCATAAACGCGTCAAGCAACGAGCCCCTCCCGAGTTGAAACAAACACATCCATTGGGAAAGGCACCACAACTAGAAACAGGCGATGGAAGAGTTATTGTGGAGTCACTGGTGATCGCCAAATACCTGATTGATAAATATGACAAGACGGGCAGGTTCAAGGGCGATGGCGAGAAGAATGACTGGATACGCGACGACGAGTTGTGCAATCTTGCTGCTGCCAGCATTGGCCCTCCGATGATTGTGGAAGTCATCATGACTGCGGCCGTCAGGTTGACACCTCTGTTCATCCGCCCGTTAATATCTCTGGTCCACAAACAACTCCATGCAGGCTACTCTGGACCAGAACTTGATGCGTTCTTCAAGTATCTGGACGATCAACTTGGTGACCAAGAATATTACATGGGCACCAACCCTGGTCGGGCAGACTTCATCCTCTCGTTCCCCGTTGACATGTGCGCGGCAGCTGGTTTCGTTGATCTCAAGAAGTACCCAAGAGTGGAGAAATGGCATGCACGATGTCACGAACGACCAGCGTGGAAGAGGAGTCTGGAGAAGGGTAATGGTTACGAATTGAGCTTCAAAAGCTAGCGAGTTGGCGAGTCGAGCGCAGGTGTCCCAGACTTCTAAAGACTAGTGTGTAATATGTACATATGTACTCGATACTGGCAAGGCGTTCGACAGTGGATGGGTACCTCACCGGAAAGCGAGCGGTAGGATGACATGGATGCCCGTACATCGCCACTCAATTACTGTCAATTTGCATTCCCCATGAGTTCATGACATTGGATGGTTGAGGGCGGGGCACCGTTGTAGTCATGCAATTTTGAAGGTCGGTCCCCATCATGAGACGTCTTAAGCGTACCTAATATATGTTTGCGCAGGACTGCAGTGTTGGGAATTGACATTTTACGAGTACGAAACCCCATCCAAAGGCCCGTGAGGCCCGGAACAATGGTCACCCGGGGCGTATACTTTGCCTAATCGCGCCTAGAAAAGCCGGTTCGCCCACCGTGACCTCGTACTCTTGGGTACAACGTTGGGCGCTACGATCCATCACACCTCGCTTACAGGCACGTCTTCCACAAAAACGCAATCTTTGCACCCTCGCGAGCTCCACCACCCACCAAAATACACCTGGGCACTCCGTGGCAGCGCTTTAGGGAATGCAACATTCGTCACTTCATTGGGCCATCTCGGGATGGGAGGAGATGTTTCGAGCCTGGATAACTTATCTCGACCCCCCGAGGCGAATACGCGTATAGGTAGTGTCCGAACCTATTGACCGTACGAGTACTCGTCGTGCGCTTCGGTTGCAGGTCTCTTGCTTCTTTTCCCCAAAACTGCCCCCTTCATAATCACACCGAATTTTGTCTCTTTCTCTATTTCTTTTTCTCTTCTCGATCTGCTGAAGCGTTCAGTTTTACATGGTATATTCTTCGCTGGTGCGGCTGTCGACCATCTGAGTCCCCGAGCAAAACAATGTCTTCAAATACGACCACCCACACGGCCCGTCGCTTCTGCACCGAAATTACCCCCCAATGCCCCGTCGGACTCACCACATATGGCTACTATCCCAATCTCAGCGTCAACTCGTTCTTCATTGCTCTCTTCGGCCTCTGCATGCTGTTCCAGTTAGGTCTTGGAACGTGGCGGCGGACATGGACATACCTGATCGCACTCACCATCGGCTGTTTCGGTGAAGCGGTCGGATATATTGGGCGGATCATCATGCACAACAACCCTTGGAGCGGTGCTGGTTTCAAGACGCAAATCTGCTGTCTGGTCCTTGCCCCCAGCTTCCTCGCCGCAGGGATATACGTCACGTTGAAGCATTTGGTCATATACTGTGGAGCGGAGAACTCGAGACTGAAGCCTAGGCTCTATCCCTGGATCTTCATCGGCTGTGATTTTGGCTCTATTATACTCCAGGCCATTGGTGGTGGCGTGGCAGCCAGTGCAGGCGACCGCGGTGGAAATCCCAAATTGCTGGATGCGGGTAATGGGTTGATCGTGGCGGGCATTGCATTCCAGGTGGCAACCATGGGTGTCTGTGGGCTTCTCATGATCGACTACTACATCCGATTCCAGCGTGCAAAGAAGGCCAGGTCGCAGGCAACGATGGACAGCGAGTACGAGAAACATCTGTCCTCGCCCGGGGTATCACGCAATTTCCGAATTTTCTGCTTCGCGATTGGGCTAGCTTTCGCTACCATCTTCATCCGTTGCATCTACCGGTACGTCTCTCCTGAATGCCGCCGTACGCAAAAAAACAAAAAACAAAAAAAACTGACACATGGATGATGGACAGTCTACCCGAGATGGCAGGGGGCTGGGGAGGCCCTCTGATGAGAATTGAGACCGAGTTCCTCATCCTTGATGGAATGTGAGTTTGGCTCCTGGCTCCCGATCCCTCCCCAGACATGTGCGAATACCAGACTGACATGACATTCCTCCTGCTCCAGGATGGTGGGTATTGCATGTGTTCTCCTGACCGTGTTCCACCCCGGCTTCTATTTCGAGCCCATGAGGAAATTCAAGAGGCAAAACTCGGTTGCCGAACCCGTAGAGCAGCCCGCGACGGTGGAAGGCAAATCTTGAAGATATATTCGTTCATCCTGCCAACTTCTTTCTTAGTGTTGTCAACGCATGTACAGATGACGGGACATAGATATAGAATATATAACATGTACCAATGACCTGATTATTTAATGTTTGCTGTACCTCCATACTTGTAGGCCATGGGGCTGATCTTTTTCCGGCCGCAAGGATGACGCTGCCCACTTACGCGACTAGTATCCACGAGCCTCGGCCTTATATTGATGCCGAGCTTATGGACGTATTGTTCCTCGCAAAAAAATCCCGAGCAAATACGACGCTTGGACGCTTAGATCACCCCCCAAGCACCCAAGCCAAGGGAACCTCGTCCTTGCGAAACGCCATCTCCTGCTGGGTGAGGATGAGGCTGGGCCCCAGAGTCCGCGACGCCCGCGACTTTCCGAACACGAAAGGCAGAAAAGGCGTGTGTGGTGCCAAGCGAATCCGGCCGCGGATACGAGGCTTCGTTTCTGCCAAAAACACTCAAGAAGCACTCAAAGTCAGCTTCCCAACTCATTTCGTCCTCAAACACCCACCTAGGACTATGCGACATCGTCGGTGAGGAGCGCAACCACCCCGCCGGCAGCCCTTTATCATGCCTTCTCGACGGTCGCATACCAAATCCCACCACGGGTGT
Organism: Fonsecaea pedrosoi CBS 271.37; assembly: GCF_000835455.1. Lineage (NCBI taxonomy): Eukaryota > Fungi > Ascomycota > Eurotiomycetes > Chaetothyriales > Herpotrichiellaceae > Fonsecaea > Fonsecaea pedrosoi. The sequence goes on along the minus strand of NW_013550613.1, from coordinate 942,674 downwards.
CGGCAGTGCAAAGCAAGGAGAGTCAAGGTCAGTGTGTGCACCCCTGGGGATTGACGTTTCAACGGGACTTTTGCCTTTCCCCCGGGATCCATAATTGGTGCAGTAGTTGGTGGTAGTGGGAGTGGTGGGAAGTGGGAAGTGAAGCCATTCCTCGCTTAGTCGTCGCTGAGTCTGGCTTGATATCGTTGTCTCTGCTGTCTGTTGTCTGTTTGTCTGCTTGTTGTCGGTCCTGACTCAAAAGTGCCCAGTGTGACGAGACAAGTCCTCAGTGCCAGCGCTGTGTGAAGCGACAAATCCCCTGTTCGTTCCTCGGGAATGGTTCCGAAGGGTTCCCGACACCCCCAGCAAACACATCCACCCACGATACATCGACTCCCAAAAGCCTTGACCAGCAGCATTCAGATCCCGAGAAGACACGCTTTGGAGCACTATCCACTCCGAAAGCATCATCTCCGTTGGCGACGGAGACAGACTCTACCAATGTCGCCAAACGCTTTGATATCCTCGACATGGAACTCATCCATCATTACTCTACTCGAACCTACATGACCATGTCCTCGAGGCTCGCCACCCATACTGTCTGGCGGGATACCATCTTCGCCGAAGCCTTGCGCCATGATTATCTCTTACACGGCTTGATGGCTACTGCGGCCTTGCACAAGGCCACTGTGCTGCTCAAGACATCGGATGCGTATGCCGAGTACTCCAAAGTAGCCATGGCTCACCAGAATGCTGCCTTGGCTGGATTCATTCCGGCAGTCAGCAATCCTACTCAGGACAATGGCATCGCCTTATTCTCGGTCTCTCTGCTTCTCACGATCTGGGCCTTTGCATCAAAAAAATTACCAGAGGGTTTGGATCGTGTGAAGCTGGACTTTGGCAGGGGCGAATCGTCCCCAGGCATCACTTTGCCACTGAACTCGCCGACGGCCGACTTCATTGAAATCATCATGATCCTCAGAGGAATCTATGCGGTGATCAGAGAGACCGACAAGTGGCTTCAAGGTGATATTGAGGAGCTGCTGCGCTATCCGCGCAGTGAAGATCTGCCTCCGCATTCACCAGAGGTGGAGGAGGCGTTTAGCACGCTCCGCAATGCCCTGGACGATCCTCAATTATCGTCACTTTGGGAGGGCGATGACTCTCAGCGAACGAGGAATCTGTTTCTCGAACAAATGGAGCAGTTGCGTGACATCTCGAGATGTCGTTCTGTGGTCGAGTGGGATGGTCACATATTCTCCTGGTTGATCATGGCACCATTGTCCTTCATCCATTGTCTGAAGCAGAGTAACCCCTTGGCCCTGGCAATATTCGCTCACTGGGCTGCCATGTTCAGGTGCATGGATCACCACTGGTGGGCAAATGGCTGGGGTTACAGCTTGGTTGTGGATGTGTCCAGCCTGCTAGATCCTGTGTGGGCGAGATACTTGGATTGGCCCAGACGGCAAGTTGGGCTCGTGTTCCAGGGCGGCGGAGCTTTCGACACACGACGGATGACCTGACAACTGACTTAAAGTGCGCTGCTTGTACAAGTTGCTCAAACGAACCTGGAATTACTAATTTCTCATGCCCATACCCGGAAGTGCGAACATTGTCCGACTTGGAGGATGACAGAGAAGACGCACCCTGTGTCTGGCAGCCACGAATTCGAACGCTCTTGGGCTGGAATCGAGACGTCGAAAATGGCTGCGGTGAGGAGCGTGGACACAGAAGGAGCGCTCTACACCATGGCTCTTTTCCAACGTGAACGCATGTTCCCGCCGGATTACCGTCCTGACTGAGGTTCTCATCCGGTCATTATTATCGGCGGCGCGATCATATTATTACTATCAGTTAGTGTGTTGACAGTTCGAAACCATGTCTGTCACTTCTCGCCCTCTTCCATCAATCAGCAGTGCGCCAGACAGCCTGCAAAACCAGCAATTTCTAACTCCTCCTATGTCCCACAAGAGTGCCGAGGACATACCTTTTAAACCTGAAAAGCCTGATGATATCAGCTTAAGCATGAAAAGGAGTGGGAACCATCGACATGGACAGCACGAGATCTCCTGTCAGAACGAAAATGCTGGTCACAAAAAGAAGTCTCGCCAGTGCAGAAACCGAGGATCTGGCACCCGGCATCGCTCGTACAGCCTACGCAAAGCCCTCTCTCTTCCGTCGGTCCAACCCCGATTTGATCTCGGAACTGTCGAACTTCTTCAGAGCCCCCAACACAGAACACGACGGTGGACAGTTCCTTCCAAAGCTTCGTCCACCCAGGGGCTCGCTACGCTTGTGCCAGTCGATGTCAACGCATGTACTGCTGATCCGTCCTGCGTCATAGGATTCAATTCAGACCGGAGCCCAGCAATGATCACGCTGCGTCGCGCGACGACTACGAGATCACGTAAACAGACGTCGCTCACATCATTCCCACCACCCAAGTTCAGGCGGCATGGCAGTGGACTGCTCTCGACGTTTTTGAATTCGATCACCAGATGCGACGAAGTCGTCAGCCATGACAATACGGAGGTAGATCGAACGAGGCAGGTCGTGCAGAAGCCACGTACAGCGTCCACAGTAAGCAAAGGAGATATTCGGCCGTCGACCTGCGCCGCTGCTCCACCTGTTCAAACCGAAATCGTCACGGTAGAACCCCGGTTGTCGTGTTCCGCACCAAATCAGTCTGCCGCGCCCATCCGCCGCTGCTCGACACGCTACATTTCGAACAATGTGGTGTATGAAATTATCTGGGATGAGAATTCTACTTCGAGTAGCTCCGATGGGGAGCTCCCCAACGTCTATGGGCAGGCCTCACTGTTCCGGAGCCAAGATCTCACTAGGACAGAGACATTAGAGCGACGATTGTCGAAGACTCTGTCGCAGTCACGACGAGAGTCCCTTCAGGGGGAATGGAGGAACAAGAACAGCCATGCGGCCAGCAACGTGTTGTCTATGCAAAGCCTGTGGGCCAATCCCAAAATTTCCAGGCTCTTCCGCGAACCAGCTTCAAGAAACCTGGGTCAATCTTTAGCTTCCAAGCGTGGCGAGATGTTCCCCTCTTCATTAACAGACGTGAATGTAGACGTCGACCTCAAGCGAGGAGCCCCTATAGGAGCATCCACTAACGGTGTCGAGTTCTTCCCTCCTCTCCAAAGTCGGGCCAACACCAACGGAAGTGATAATTTACTGTCTGCGTGGACCGCAGGGTTCAAGGATATTTGGGGAGCAGTTGGGCGGCGAGACCCGGTCCCATGTAATCCGTTTGAAGAAGGCTCCGGGTCAGAGGTAGAAAGGAGTCGTTGTGGAAGTATGATTGGGATCAGTTCGCGCACCAAGCGAAGGAGTGCATCTGCTGAAGGGCACCTACAGAGACACTGGACCAGAAGTCTCCAGTCCTGTAGGAGGGGAGCGAGTGAAAGCAGAAGGTCAGATGACGAGATGCTACCTTTGTTACAGACGACTTGATACGATATAAGTGGGACAAGTCGTATGGGGAAATAGGACTACGGGTCTGATCCCGGTGATGCAGTCTTCAACCGACCTACACTATCACTAACCCCGTACACAATACGGAATAACACCACATTATCCTCATCAACATGCAATTATTTGGGGAAAGGACACTCCAGCCGTTATGACCAGATGAAAGATGACCATCGTCGGGATTCTATCATACCGTACCCCAGAATTTGACACTGGCTTCCCCTCCCCTGGACCCGCTCCCGGATCACACTCGACACGGTGACCCGAGGCCCGAAGCGAGATGGTACAGGGAGCTCAGCACAGCCAGATAGAGTTTTTATTTGCATCCCTAGACCAAGTAGATGGGAGAACGGTATCGTGTAAGACGAAGTGGAAGATTCCTGGTAGGTCACCACGACCGCTATCACCAAGTAGAGAAAAGAGATGTCTTGATAAGCAGTGTTTCGGAGCCTTTGAGCGAAAATCGTGCCCTGGATCAACCTCAGATACGGCTATCTCCCAGTATCTCAAGCGAGTAGAAGTGCCACTCCAGGGACCAAGGAAAAGACTCTTATTGTCGTCGTGGAACCCACTTGTAGCCACGGAATGGCACCCGCTCCCTCACACGGGCGGAGCAGTTGACAAAACACGACTTTGTGTGTCAGAGAATCGCGACATGGAAAGCATTGCTTCCGAGCCCTACCGCCACAAGCTTTATCCGGAAGTTGAGATTGTACTTGTTCTCATCGGCCCCCGAGCCATATTCGCTACCAGCTTCCCGCCATTCGCCATTTGGGTTCCGATGGACTGGAGCCTTTCAAAGGAACCGAGCCAGATGTGGAATCTGGATACGAAACGATTGCTCGGTACGAGTCCTTCGAGCAGCAGTCGGCGCAGGGGGCGGGCCATGAGTGGTGGACTTGGCCAGTCGGAAAGATTGTGGTTGCGTTACTCGTGGACGAGGTGGGATCAGAGGAATAAGGAATCACTCCGGGGCCTACATCGCTGGATGGGGTGATGTGGTGACTCGTTGTACCGAGTTATGTATCTCGTACAAGCACGAGGTACTGGCTCGCTGGGTATCGAGGGGAACTCCATGTTGATGGTGTTTGGTCGGTCGGCAAGGTTGCCTGCGGCTGGGGCGTCGAATAGTGCGTGTGGGCTGAGTAGTGAGGGAAGAAGGAGAGTGACAGCCCCTTGGCAAGTAGAGAGTCCAACCAGACAATTGGGCAACGTTGCAAGCGATCATCAACACCATCCTCCGTGATGAGTATACTACCTAAGCACCTTCACATCTATGTTCAGTCAGCCGCAGTAATTGCGCTCGCAATCGACACTCGCCGTTACCCAGCTAGGCAGTTATCCAGTCCTCGCCTTCTTTACCTTCCGGGACCCGAACATTATCTGCGCAAGAGTATGAACGATTTCCGAAGTACCTGCAATATCTCCGGGTGCATAAGGACCCAGGCCTATCAGTAACGCGCAGTAATGCGCAATATATTGTGGTTCCTGGCGTAAGATAATTCTGCCGAGTGCGCCCCGGTCACAGTGGCTCGGTGGCTACAAACCCCAGTGGTTCAGGTAGCAAAGCCCTCGATGGGCCCTGGCCTCGCCTCCTGGACGGTGGTGCCTCCCGAGCCTACGAATTCCTTATCCTGTCATCTGGCGCGAACCCCCGGCTACCAGGTGGCCTTGGACTGTCTGGACTGGCTGTGTTGGCAGCCTCTCAACCTCTAGTGCCCCCAGAGTGTGCCGATAGGCTTCCTCACTCACCCAGCCCGGCTGCTGGTTGCTACCACCAGCACTGCTTCTTGCTTCTGCGGCCTTTCCCCATCTTCCCAGTCAACCATCTCCAAACCCTGTCTGAACCACACACCCTTTCTCTTCCTCGACCTTTGCCTCTTGGTTCTCCCATCCTCCTTGTCTAAACGAATCTCTTTCTCCTCTTTATACAACAGTTGCCAATTTACAATCTTCCACCACGGTCCGCTATAGGCATATACTCTCACACCCAATCGGCATATCGCCGCCTGTTCGAGTTCGCCGTGTCCCCTCCGTCCTTCTTACTCGTCGAGTCGTCGAGCCATTAATTGAGCCTACCTTCCTCGACGTTCCTCCCTCACCTGCCTACGTTGTCGGAGACACTTTTCTTCAAGAGAGCGCTGTATATTGTTGAGCCCGCCCTCTATCTGAGGTTGGTTGGGCTCTGGGCACAAGACATCGGCTTGTCAAGATGCCCTGGTCATGACATCTATCTCTCCGGCCGAACCGCGGCCTCCCCTACTGCGACGTTCAACTGATTCGAATCGACCGCCCCATGGAAGAGCATCCAGTCATATCTTTTCGCCCCTAGACAGAAAGCCGCCAACATTACGAAGGGAGACTGTAGAGACTGAGGAGGACAGGCCTATCAAAAGGCGGAAGATCGAAGCTGACTCTAACTCAAATCAAGTTGCCAACCACCACAACACCTCACTTCCCGACAAAGTCTCCGATCCACATGTCGATAATAAGACCGTGTACTGGCGCTGGGTGAGACCCTCAGCAATACGAGCGGCAGTCGCCAACTCGCGGAGTAAGGAAGAGGAGGATACCTCGAGTGAAGACGGCCTACCTGAACTCCCACCTCGGCCCTGGCGAACCGCTCGAGTCGCGAAAGTTGCAGACAAAGCCGCTCCGACGCACCGATCACGGGTTGACATCCCTGTGCCCAATACTCCCGATTCAATACAAGTTCCATCCTCCGCGCCTCAATTTGTTCTCAAGAGACCGGTCGGGTTCTTCCCATGGACGGGGAAACACCCGGAGGACATCTTAAGCGACAGCAATGTTAAGAACGGCTATTTTGACAAACCTCCAAACCCCACTGAAAAGGAACTCAACACCGCGCGAGTCCCGCTCTACAATGCCTTCAAACACAAATCTGGCGTGGACAGTTTATCTACTCTCTTTTCTCTCGTCTTGAACCAGAAGAGCCAACATGGCATTATCAGCTCCGTCTCCACGTTTAAGCCGCCTCCCCGCGTTACCTTGACCGAAGCGAAACGGAAATCGTGGATAGCCGATCTAGCCAATGCGGACGTACCCTTGAGACGGTTGAGCAGGACTATCCCCCAGGGTATCAAGGGCCAGACTCTTCTAGATTTATGCTTACAAAGCTCAGTCCCGTTGAGTCGTGCGATATGGTTCGCCAAATGCGTCTGTGCTAATGAGGTTCGCACCTTGAAGAGGAAGGGCACCACTCCTGCGGTGGCTCTGGGTGCCGAAAACAAGTGGCTTCGCGAATGGACACTCAACGTCGAGCAATTTTTGGAAACCTACCTGGGACAAGCCAATGCATCTGATTGGAGATCAAACATTCAATACGCATTGCGGTTGAATACCCGTCTCTATTTAGAGAACCTGCTGGACCGGGGTCACTACTTGGATTGGATTTTGCACTCCTTCACTACAGCAGCCATCAGCCACACGCCTTTCTGGCTGATGGTAATCCATATTTACAAGCAAGACTTGAGCCAATACCGAAGACGAGGAGCGAAGCTCGCCCAAGCACTGATTGATAAGTACCGTTCGATCGACAACCTCTCAGACCAATCGATAAGTCCATTGAGACAGAAGCTGCGGGCCGCAGTCCGCGAATTATTGTTCTCACGCCCCGCTATCTTCTTGATGCCAGATCGCTGGCCTGAGAGTGTGCCAATTGTTCAAACTTGCCTTGATACAACTATCGGTCCCGAAGGGCTGATCCTCGAGGAACTCAATCGCATCAACGAGAGAGCAATGGGATTCAATAAGACAGACTTCTTGTCTGTTCGGTCCCCTAGCGAAATCATTGTCGAAACTCTCGATAAAGCCAGGGTGCCATATAATGTCGCTCTCCTTGCAAAAGAACTAGATGAAACCTCTACAGACTTCGACCTCCTCCTGCGATCGTGTCTTGAATGGTCATGTACGCGATTCCGACAGTCCAGAACCCGCTTATATCTGGTCACTCGTTTGGTCAAGCGGTGGCAACGAGGCGGTCGTGACATTGACACACCTATCCTCAATTTTCTTTCCGCTTTTCGGGAGGGCAAGACGACCGCTGATACCTTGTGCTTAAGACACCTAGTTGCACAGTTTTCCCGATCTGATTGCTTTCCGCTTAGCAAATACTTGCAATGGCTGATGGTGAGAGGCCTTCCAGAGAAGGGATCGGTCTGTATCGACACTGAGTCTATCTTTGGCCGAACAGCAAAGGTTGAATCATACAGGGACTTTGCGTCTGTTCAGTTTCTGCTCGACCTGTCATTGCACCGAGCAGAAGACCACGTCATCAACTTACGGAATTCGGTTCTTGAACGCGCAGGTTTCGATCCCAGCGCAGAAGAGGACATTTTCGAACGGTGTGTTGAGTATCTTGAGCAAAAGCTGGCAGATGCTAGTTTCGTCACGAAGTCCGAGCCACCAACTCTGCATGAACCTTCTTTTGCGGCGTTGCCATGGACTCTTCGAACTAGAATATCTATGTGGTTACGAGCAAGAGCTCTCGAAGCGGCAAAATCGGCACAAAGCACTCCTATGTTGCCTGGGTCCAAGGTTTTGAATGAAGAACAGTTCTTCGTAATCCGTCACATTCTCGAGTGCATGGAAGATGAGGCGGTCCTTGCAGATGTGGTCGGCATTCTCTCGGTATCACAAAGGGATGACCTAGTGGCATCTCTCGTCGCCACCGTTCACTTCCATGCAGGTTCCTTTTCCGCCATCGGGGCTCTTGAAGTCCTGCAAAAAAGGATGTGTCAAATCTACATGACTTGGCGATCTACGAAACCGACGATGCCGCTACTTACTTCGACTCTCTTGGATCTATGTACTGCTTTTCCAGTCAAAGCACCTGCAATCAGATTGCTGCAACAGGACCTCGTTCGAGGAGACCGTGGGCGTGCAGTCGCAGCCTGCTCACCGTATAGTGACGGCATCGCGGAGTCGTTGCAGCAAGCGGGTGCCACCTTTGTGGAGGATTTTGAGGCGATCCTGCAGTCAGAGACCAATATGAATGAGCAAACCATGAATGGCCTCTTCTCGGTTTTAGTGGATCGCATTGAAAAGCAACAGAAATTTGAAGATGATCCGCGCACCTTGCAGTCATTCTGCCAACTTCTCAGCCGGCTTCGATTGTGCCGTAAGGCCCAAGGAGATCTGCTCACTCAGAAATGGATGTCACGACTCATGTCTTGCCTCGACTCGAAATCCGGTCCTTCATTTCTTCGAATCCTTGTGGCGACGGGCTGCATCACATTCGCTACTATTTTCGAAGCCACGCCTGGCTACAAGTCCGGAGTGCGGAAGAATTTGGCAGTCGCTTCCTTCCTATATCAAATTCTCGCCCCTCCCAGTTCCACGTCACTTGACTGGGCTGCGTACCAGACTCGGACTAGGTGGCACGAATACTCGCTGAAAGAACCGCTGACGGCCTTGGAAATCGTATGCGAAGCCGGCCTGCAAGGCGTGTCGCCAACTTTTGACTCCCTGCTTCTGGTTGTGCTTGTCAACAGTTGGTCGCCAGACTCATCTTCCTTGGCCGAACCGGCCAAGAAATGGTTCGTCAAGTCACTCAGTTACGCACTGAATTGTTCGGATGGTGATCTAAATGCGACTGATCTTCAAGCTCTGCTGGAATCTATCAACGTCTTTTCCCACCGATTTGTCCAATTGCGATTCCGACTTGCATCCCCAGCCTCTGTCGACAAGGCATCTGGACTGGATCAACCAGACCTGATCGAGGTACTCTCACAGTCATTGAAACAGACTCTACGGAACCCGCCTTCTCCATACGCAGGGCACCGGCAGCGGTTCTCACAACTGTTTCAGATTGTTGGACCTGATGTAGCCAACCAGGTCCGCCACAATGTCGAGAATGAGTTCTTGTATGCCTTGCCGAAGCTGCTGGTCGGCAGGGTGACTAGTCCACTCTCAGCGGTGTTCCCTGACGATACACAGCAGCTGTCTTCAATTGTTGAGCAGGCGTTCCAGGTGTGCAGGAAAGAGACCAGCCCGAGTCCTGGGTTCCTGTCGCACCTAATTGATAGACTTTCACAGCATCTCAAGTATCTGGGTAACACGCACAACACTCCGGCTACCCCTGCCGCTCCGGCCACGACAGCCCCGACAGCCCCGACAGGCTTTTCGGGACCTAGCGGGTCTTCTACCACTATGACTCATTCTCAAATGGTGTCCATGTCATCCAGTCCGGTTGCCAACACATCAGATATAGGAGGTGGCTCTTGTCCTCCCGTAGGCTTGAGCTACTTGAGATGCATACTACAAATGGTGTGTTTGCAGCGTCCGACATTAATCTCGCCAGGCTCCAATGGGGCCAATGTCAAACAGACGCAGAACGAACAACTTCAACTGCTTGTACGACTGGCATCCATAGCAACGCACCCAGCTATGACTCTGGTGACGGGACATCAAGGCACTCGGGAAGAGCAGATCAAGGCAAAAGAGGTGATCGAGTTCGCATTGGACGTGATAGCAACCATTATCGACGGCGTCAGTGACGAGGTCCATTTGATGTGCGCAAAGGTATTGAAAGACAAGTTACAGGACACCAGGCTCTGCTACTTGTTTGGCAGCATCAACCTGATGGGATCAGCACAGGTGCAAGACATGGGCCGGGGGCTGCAGATGGTCAAAGAAGGCAAAGGCATCATCGGAGAGTGGAAGCCACGAATGTGGGAAGTTTTGGATAGTGGCAGCGGTAAAGAGAGTGAAACGTCTTTGGGACTGGGTCTCTTTCGAGCCCGATATGGATAGAGAACGGGGTCTTCGAGACGCCAACCGCCAACAGGGGAGCTGGTGGGCAAGCCAATGTGCAATGACGAGTGCGTCTACGGGAGAAGTCTTTGGTGTTGGAAGCCTCATTTCCTACTTCATCTACGGCCATTTTACGACGTCACGAGGAAATGGTTTTTTGTTTATAGCAGAAGATTTGTGTGGGGAGTTGACTGAACGGATCGGCAGGATTGGCCTTTTCTTTACTAGACTCTTGGGGACCCCAGCATTGCCGGCCGGACCATGGGCGATTCGACTGGACCGAATGTCATTTCCATGCCTATAAAGCTTGGATACTCGATTGAAGAATACTGTGTATGGGAAAGGAGGCGACCTCAACCTAAACACTACATATTGTACAGCCAGCCAGTTTTTAGAATTAGCGAGTAAGGCTATCACGCCTATGCTCTATCTAGAACACGATCTTATATCTTTACACCGCAACTTGAGTCATCTGATGTGAATTGCTTGGGAAGTTCGGAAGTCAGATCTGTACACGGCAGGGAAGAGGTCCGAAAAGGGGTAGTAAGAGATGCTCGAGAGATGTTTGGGATAGCTCAGGGTGATCAAACAAGGATTTTCCGAGGTCGGTCAGCAGGTCAGGTTTGGAGGGACAAAGGGTCAATCACTGGAGACCAGGATCAGCAACTGGTCACATTAGTGTGCAGACCGAGGGGCACCTGGGGACACTGACTGTGTTGTACCGAGTAAAGGCCACATGCTGAGAACCCTGTTGACCCTATTGACTCTCGGCGACCCTTGAAGGCCTGGGCACATGAGGTGCTGGCGCAGGCAATGGTATGCAGGTATGGAGCACAGACGCATGGCAAGTCATGCACGCTCCCACGGCATCCCACATATACAAAACCCAGCACATGCAATGTGACGTGATGGGCCTGAATGAGGGACAAACACTTGCACCAGCTTTGCACCAAGGATGATTGAGCAAAGCAGTTGTTGTGCTCTGATTGCTTGCTGAAGAAAGTCCCAAGAGGCCCCCAAGGATCACCAAGATTCTAGGATCCCAAGTTCCCGTCTTGGTTGCGCAGTCTGGCAGTCGCCATGTCGCGTCGAGATGTGCCAGATGACTTTTTGTTGATCACCTTCATCCCTGTGATCCTATCCGTCTTCCCTTCAACCCTCCTCTTGCATCACATTGTTATGATTATTATTATTATTATTACTACACCTCCACTCCTTTGTCCTCAGTCCTTTTCTATAGACGTGTGTCTCGTAGGACCCTGATTTATTCTTTTCTATCTATAATCGATCAATCGTCGAGTCTCTTTTGTCTCCCTACCTCCCCCACTCTCGTGCCGACCGGTGCCTCGTTCCAAGTCGTTGAAATGCCCGGCTCAAATGGAAGAGGTGTTTAGAAAGTCCATTGGTACCTCGACATCTCTGTGAACGTCCCTTCTCTCCGATTCCTGGACCATGCCTTCGAAATCCCTCCCCGAACGTGGTCGTTCTACCCATCGCCGGGATCAGAATGTTACTCCACCACAGAACACGACACCCTCCTCGGACGATCGGTCTTCGAGAAGAAGCACCGCCAAACGCCAGACTTCGTCAAGTCTTTCGTCCAGCAATGAGAAAGCAAGACCAAAGATAGAGAAATGGACATTGGGTATATTGAATGACAAGGAGACGGAAGAAGTCCCAGGAACCGTCCTGCTACTGTCCGCCTACCGCAATGAACCCCTTGGTCTTGAATACCAGCCTGGCCGGCGGAGCAGTTCGTCCATGCCTGCTCAGCCCGTGTCCCCCAGGCGTCTCTCAGTGGCATCCCAGAAGAGAACAAAGGATGGCCAAGTCATCTTGGATCCGCAGCCGGATGACTCGTTGAACGATCCTCTCAACTGGCCCGCATGGAGGCGCGACATTGCCCTTCTCTCTCTAGGATTCTACTGCATGTTGGGTGGCGGCATGACGCCTCTTCTGGCCGCTGGCTTCAACGATGTTTCCCAGTCGTTTGACGTGAGCTATTCAAGGGTCGCCTTGACTACGGGGTTGTATATGATGGGTCTGGGAGTCGGCAGTGTCGTCTTCTCGCCAACTGCCATTCTCTTCGGAAAGAGACCTGTCTATCTGGGTTCAGCAGTTATGTTCATCCTCACGTCAGTTTGGGGTGCTCTGGCACCTAACTACGCCCAGTTGGCAACCGCCAGGGTTTTCCAGGGAATATCGGTGAGTCCGGTGGAATGTCTACCGTCTGCCACCATTGCAGAAATCTTCTTTCTACACGAGAGAGCGTTTCGTGTTGGGATTTATACCTTGTTGCTACTTGGTGGGAAGAACTTGGTACCCCTGGTGAGCGCTGTCATCATCAACGCGAAAGGATGGAGATGGGTGTTTTGGTGAGTTTACTCTTGGGGGAGTAATGATCCTGCTAACATGCACAGGGTCGTCGCGCTTATAGGAGGCTTTGGCTTTGTTATTCTTTTCTTCTTTGTTCCCGAGACTTTTTGGGACCGGACTCCCAGACCAAAATCAAGGAGACCAACAGTTCATCGAAGTTGGTCTAATGTTCTTCATCCTTTGCACCAGAACAAAGACAATGCAGCCGGGCATGTGCAGGTTGACAGCACTGCGCTCCAATCGGCTATTGAGAAGGCCATGACCCCGAGACAACACAGGCTTCACGAGCAAAACACACACGCAAGATTTGAGGACGAGCTCGAAGAGAAAACCGAACAGGACGAAGTGGAGGTGAAGGACTTTTCTGAGTCTGGTGAGAAGCCTCCAAAGAATCCAGCACCCGCTACAGATGGGGCAGATGATCTAAATGCCCCGGCAGTACTCGGGGAGAAGACTGAAGAAGCGGAATTGGTTACACAACCAGAACCCGTCGCCCTTCCTAGAAAGAAGGTCAAACCTATTATGCTATCTATGCCGCCCCCGCCAGATCCTCACTCCTTTAGCAGATCCTGGGACGGAGCCCACAGTGGTATGGTGGAAACGTCGACCCCTTCAAGGGCCCCTCAAGGTGAAACAGACACATCTGTTCCACATCTGCATAACCTCAATTCCCCTTACTACGCCGAACTCGAGGGAACTGGTGACTATCTCGGGCACCATTCCACCCCCGATTCAAGAAACGATAGATCTAGAGATCCCAACCCAAATGTGGTGAGGTCTGACACAGCTGTCACGTTGCCCGGTACCCCTAGTGAAGGACTACCCTCACCCAGACTTGTCCGTTACACGACCAATCTCAAACACGCGCCACCAAGAACATACGTCGAAACTCTTCGACCCTGGAACGGCCGGCTGTCCAAGGCCAGTTGGTTTCGCGTTGCTCTTCGGCCTTTTATCCTCTTTGCTTATCCGAGCGTCCTCTGGTCAACGTTGGTATACTCGTTGTCGATTGGATGGCTGATTGTGCTGTCAGAGGCCATGTCTGAGGTCTACCGAAGCCGGGAGACGTATAACTTTAACGCCCTCCAAGCTGGGCTGGTCTACATTTCACCGTTTATCGGTGGCATTCTGGGCACAGCAGTGGCGGGACGGGTATCTGACATCATCGTGCGATTCATGGCTCGCAAGAACGGTGGTGTCTACGAACCGGAATTTCGACTGGTAATGGCTATTCCGGTCGCTATCAGCACGACTATCGGCCTCATGGGCTTTGGCTGGTCTGTCGAAGAACGAGACGCATGGATTGTTCCTACCTTCTTCTTTGGGGTGATTTCCTTTGGATGCTCCCTAGGAAGTACAACGTCCATCACATTTTGTGTTGACAGCTACAGGCAGTATGCTGGCGAGGCACTAGTGACGCTGAACTTTAGCAAGAACATCTTTCACGGTCTTGTGTTTAGTCTGTTCTTTGCGAGCTGGCTGGAGAATGATGGGCCCAAGACCACCTTTTTGGCGATTGGGGGGATTCAGATTGCATGCATGGTGACGGCCATTCCGATGTACATTTACGGGAAGAGGGCCAGGATGTGGACTGTCAGGAGAGCATTCATGGAAAACTTTTGAGTTCTCAAGGCCTGGGGCTCTAAGGCGAACTGCAAAGATGGTGTGGTTATGGCGACATGAACCTTTGGTATCTCTTGTTTGTCGACAGATTGTTTGAACGACTTGGATCATGACGGCTGGCATTTCTCTGCATAGCGGTGGCGTTGGTTACACTTTTGTGAAACCCGAAATGGATTTACCGTCCATGATCAGGGGAATCAAGTGCGCAGCTCTTGAATGCATGACAACAGCAAATGAAATTTGGGGGCAGAACAAGATGCTTAGACACGGGAAAGAGGGAGTGACTTCCATGGCGATGACATGGCGGGGCATGGCAAGGCATGGCATAACTTGGCGTGGCTGGATTTTGGGAATTTCCTACGATATTACGAGTAGATGTACAGGACCTAATGATAAGCAGTGAAGTTTGCATGCAATGAGCTTACAGTGTGATGCACGAGTTGACGACACGAGCGACAGGTAAGTGGGTAGGGAGGGAGGGAGTGAGAGAGAGGGGTTTTCTTGGGGTTATCGTTTGGGTTTTTCGTACCATCTTGACGGAGTAATGAAGTATTGGGTAGATTTGTGTATGGACACCAGATATAGAGAGGATAGAGAGACCTAGGCGGGACAACACAGTCGTCACAGAGGACCAACACAAAGTAGAGAAGTCATGGTGTTTTGCATATAGTGGAAGGGGGGTGGGTGAATTCAGAAGGAGGAAACTCGGGATGTGGGGAGATTCCAATGACAGAAATTGGGAATCAAGGGATTCTAATGACAGATGGACAAGGGGGTGGGCCAAGCGGGGATTTTAATGCCATTGTAGGACGTGCACGAACGTGCAGATGGGCAAAAAGAGGGAGGGGTTCAAATGACAAATGACGAAAAGGGGACATGTCCTTGTTCTTGTGCTTGTCCTTGGTCGCCGTTGTTCGGATGGGTGTGAAGAGAGGCAAGCTACAGTACCGTAGTATCCCACCTGTTTCTTTGGTCTTTTCTCGTCTTCTCTTTAAGAAACGCCGAGCGTTCATGCACGTGAAACCCAAATGGCACGGAGAGGGAGGGAGGGAGGGAGAGAGGGAGAGAAATGATCGTCATTTTGACTGCCTTGCCTTGCCTTGCCCTACCTAGGAACCTACCCTGCTTGCCTGTAATTAGCCCCTGTCATGTATGTGTATTCACATCCCCATCAAAGGACCGAAGTCGCTATGCTCTGCTATACTTTGACAGCTCCTATTCTTATTTTTGGAGACGTGACCTGTCTTGTCGTCGAATGGTCCTGCTTGGTTTCATCTACCGGTCCATCCACCACCACTCGCCATGGATGGCCATTTTCTTCCATTTCTATTTCCATTTCTGAAGAGGAGAGCAATGCATTCACTTCACTCGTCGCTTGTGACCATTCACCAGTCCGGTCCGGTCCGGCCTAGTCCAGGTATAGATGGATAGATAGATAGATAGATATGTAGATATATATAGCTCACCTTTCCCTTCCACCCTCTCCTTTACCTCCCCCTCCTCTATTACTCCTACCTGGGTATAGAAGCCCTTTGAACTCGGGTAACTGACCAACCACGAACGAACACCTTGCATTGACCTGAACCTGTGCCAATATCTCGCCCCCCTCCAAAGTCTTTTCTACCCAGCAAGCGAGCGACGGGCAAATTCCGCCAGAGTAGCAAAACAGCAGAACAGCAGAACAGAGCAGAGCAGAGGATCTAGGCCGAAGAAGAACCATACGATCATGCGAGTGAATACTCGTAGGGCGCCAACGAGACGCTCGTCTCGTCTCGTCCCGGGAGGCCCGAAGTCGGTTTGCCTCTTGCCTCTTGTCTATAGAAGTACATGCGAGTAAACGTGGCGATGGATAGCCTATGTATACCTAGGTAGGCACGTAGGCAACAGCGTTTTCTTTCCCTTGAGAGCGCGAGCTAGCCCAGCGTACCTACAGTACAAAGTGCAAATACCTCGTACATAAACTTGGTATGATACCTAGGTATGATATGATGTCTGCGTATTTGGTCACCTACGCCTCATACCACATCCATCACCTCACCTCACTTTACGCGAACAAACGAACAAACCAACAAGCGAGGTTTACGAGTAGACGGTGGTAGTGGTATTGGTAGTGGCAGTGGCGAGGACCTCCAAGTCGAAGTTCGACGTCGACCTCGTACTCGGTACAATGGGATCTCAAACATAGATGTGGACATTGGAACAAGTATACCGAGTATATATTTTTGGAAATGAAATTAGTCCCACAACTCCCACACAAGGTCAAGGACGGGTGGAGTCGGGGATTTACCCAGATACTTATCGAGTGCTTGGAGGTAGATTGATCAGGATTGATCAAGATTCAAGAGGGGGATGGATTGGGCTCGCTTAATAAGGCTCAACCAAGTACGTATGTAGGTATCTCGTTGCATAGGTATGTGGTTTAGTCCAGGGTCTGCAGCCTGTAGCCTGTAGCCTGTAGCCTGTACTTTTAGTGCCTCGGTAGCCTCGCACCCTCGGAAGGTACATACGAGTGACTCGTATGCAACTAAGTCGCCACCATCAGTTCGTCTTGTACTTTGTAGCTTGTTACAAGCAGGTAGGCAGTGAGGAATACGAGGTGACGAGGGTTTAGAGTTGGGAGACAAGGAAAAAAAGGCATCCCGTGGGGTATCAGTCAGGACCAGGACCAGGACCGCAAGATGCCACGATGTCGATTCGATATTCTTACAAGTCTGGACCAAGTAGGTATGTAAACTGGAGGTGTGTGTAGGTGTGTGTGTGTGTGTGTGTGGCAACTAGTAACCCTTGAACCCCTGCTAACCGTAGACAGGGGGGTTTCGCGAGAGGCACGAGGGTCCTCCCATTTCCCCAATTCAACAGTAGGTGGTCCACACTTGGAGACGAAAATGAAAACGAGCGATTTTTGAGCCGGGGGTCAAGGCAAGGCAGACACTGGTATGGGAGGTACAAGAAAGATAGTCGGGACCGGGTTGATGGATGAGCCATGACTCAAGAGGCACGTGGCCATATTATTTTACTACGATTTCCATTGCAGGATGCAGCATGCGGGATGGATGCAGCATGCAGGAAACAACCGGATAACTTCTGGTGAATCTGCCGTGCCGACAAGTCCAACCTCGTGTATCCCAATCCCTGCAGGATGGAGTTTCCCGTCTTTTCTTTCTAATTGGTATAGGACGAGGGAAAACGCCCTGACTAAGCCAGGGGGGGCAAAGAGTGTGGGCGAACCAGGCAGACAGGCAGACACTGTTTGTACGCAATTCTTCATCATCTCATCTGGTGGAAGGATAGTACTAGTGTACGAGTGACTCGTAGACTCGAGGTGACTCGTAACTCGTAACTCGTAGCTTCCATTGTGTGCCTGTCGCGCCTGTGTCTGCGCCTGTGTCTGCGCCTGTGTAAAATTGTGGAGGGATTGGAAATCAAACAAGTGACGTCGCCGTCGCCCCTCAGGCCTCCTCCTCTTCTTCTGCATCCATTATTCCATCGATCGTGACTGGGAAAAGTCAATCTGGGGCCCGCCCGCCTGAGTATCTGGGAATGCATTGTGATTGTGGCTGTGGCGAAAAATCATTCCGTGGGGGTCATCTGACTACTAGGCATCAAGATCAAGGCTTCCATTCTTCACTCGTATACGAGGGGTCATTTGCTAGGGTATGGAATGGAAGTAGGCAACGAAAATACCAACGACAACAAAAAAAATCTCTCGCGTTTGACCAGAACTAGGGACCACCCCAGTAGTCGCGAAACCCCGGGCCGGCGGATATGCTTTGTCTGTTGTGGACGAGCTATGGGAATAGAAGCGAAAAACAGGGTCCTTCCTTCCCTTTTCCATCTTGGTCTTGTGTCATGCCGAAGAACTGGGCGTCGTTTGGCGTTACATCGCAATGACGGGCAGGATAACTTTAACATCAACGTTCGACTCATAACTTCCCCTCACAGAACCTAGGTAAATCAGAGTAGTCAGAAAACATGCGTCATGGCCCATCCCGCTGGGAAGGAAAAAAACCCTGGCTTTGTGGTACCTGTTCCATCTCCGATTCAATCTCGTCCAAGGTGATTGGTTCGAGTCAAAAGAAGACAGGGGGACAAGTGGACAGGTGGACAAGTGAACAAACCGATAGGGAGTTGTTTAGCCCCCCCTTCTTGAACGGCGTCGCCTTGGACCGACGAGGGAGAGACTCACAAGTGACCAGACATTCCCGAAACCACTCGAGTCCAATTGGTTTATTGGTTCATCCATCCAGGCACACGCACACCAGGGCCAAGTGTGTATGGTATGGTAGGGTGGGGGGGGGAGCACACACTAACCAGACAGTGCCAGAACTAACACGCTGCCTATCCTCCAAAGATACTCAATGCTGCGCTGTGTCGTGCGTGCTGCAGACTTCGATTGAGCTATAATTATAATGGTCTTGGTCCTTCTGTCCTTCTGGCAAAGGGGCCTTTGGAACTTTGGAGCGGGAGAGAAGTTCACCCAGGCAAGGCAAAGGAGAGACTCTGATCAAGGTACTGTACACTGTACTAGGTATAGTATAGGTGTTTGTCTGTGCCCGGTATTGAAAACTCGATTCGACCACATCTCCTCAATCCTCAATTCTCAAATACTCTCCTGATTTCGCATACGCACCCAAATACGACGACCTCGAGCAGCGCTGTACTTTTGCTGCATCGAAACGAAACGAAACGAGGCTGTGTCCCTGGTGTCCCTGACATATACCACCAAACAAGGGTCGAATGCGTGTCCTGACTATTGAGGACCAGTCAGGCCTTTGATACTAAGGGGCTGTGGCCGTGGCACTGGCACTGGCACCTGCGTGCATGCATGCATGTCGTAAGGCATCATCGTTTTCGTTATTGCTGTTTGCTGGGACCGGAACCGGGATTGGGATTAGACATAGAATCTCTCTCCGTTGAGAGATCTCTACAAAACCCGTCTGGAATACCTCCTTGTCTGGGTTGAATGACTATGGACAAGAAGCCCTCGAATACATCTACGTCTACAACCACAACAGCAGAGCACGTACAAGAATCACCGTCACCATCACCAACAAGAGGCACCAGTCCCCTCGACGAACACCTATCAATCAGCTTCGACCTTGACCGAGGAAGAAGCCCTGCACATCCCACTACTTCTCCATACACCTCCGCAAGAGACGAGCAAGAGCAAGACATCTCACGCAACAGCCCCGAGAAGCCCTCCAAAGACAAAGGCAAAGACCCAGACCCAGACCCAGACCCAGAGAAAGAGATGAGTTATTACCACCGTTCTTCGTCGAGCACGACCTCGTCGCCTGGAGGAAATCAACGGCCCGGACCAGACATGTTCATGTCGAGAACGAGTCCCTCCAGTTCAGCGAGTACGCCGCGGCAAGGCTCCGAGGAGGCAAAGGGCGAGGAGAAGAGGAAGGATCGGGTTTCGAGTTCCGGTGGGAGTGGTACTGGCGGTGGGAGTGGAAGCGGTAGCGGAGGCGGCGGCAACAATAGTGGCGGCAGTGCGGGTGGCAGTGGTAGTGGTAGTGGGAGCGCGAGCGGGAGTGGGAGTGGAAGTGGAAGCAGTCGATCCAGGCTGGTTGCGGGCGTCTTTGTGAGATATTGAGATTGAAATACAGCAACAATGCGGCGCACTCTGGTACTCTGGCATGCAGGCATGCAGATCCCAACATGTTATGGTTGTGGGTATACAGGTTATGGGCTCCATCTCCTCCTCACCTCACCTCACCTCACCTCACCTCAACACTCCCCCCCCTGGCTGGCTGGCTGGCAGACTAAAAGGCTGGCAGGTATCGGAATAGTTAGTTAGTTAGACACAACTCCTGTACTTCTACGTCGACTCATCCTAAAATGACCATTTTCAATGTCTGAATTACCAAAGACGTCTAGTCTCTTCTTGTGATTGAGAAGCGCCCAATGGCGACTAAACTCTATCCTATTCTATCTTCTCGATTCATTGACAAAGTAGCATGAGCCACTGATATCATCTAGATCAGATTCCCATACCTGGAAAAAGAGCTTGCCGTGCGTGATCGACCATGTCGGCGGAAGAAATCATAGTTCCATCCTGGATGATCGACCATATGCAGCAGAGCTTTGGTTTGTATGTTCATTAGATTTGGGTCAGGTTTGGTGCCAGACTCTGGCTGGCTGGCTGGTTGTAATCGTATCATCTCTCCATGTTTCTCTAGCAAATCACCTGGGTGGAGAAGACCCGTTTGGCGTCTGCAAGTTTCTCTTCATTTCAGGCATTCCCGGCACGGGCATTCGATGGATCGGCGACGTGGCATGAGCTCGTTGCGAAAAGGCGTTGCCGGGGACATATCGGGACGGGCTGGCCGTGCTCGATACCGGGGACATCTGGGGCGAGGGTGGCTGGGCCGCTGGCGCGTTGTAGTTCAGTGGTGTTACTGTCGTCCAACCCTGGGACACGGCTGGAGGCATCGGCTCCGGTTGCGGCACGTCTTCAAAGTAACTGACCCTGGCTGGTGCCGAGAGCGTCGCAGTCATGGGCTCCTGCGGTGATGCATCGGGGATCGTAGGGATGGTCCGCGAGCCTCCTCCATACTCCATGCTGGGTACTGAGAGACCGCTGTGGCGAGCCGCCCGACGTCGACCCCTGGTAGACTCGCGTCTGAGAATGTCGCGTACTTCTTCAACGTCGTTGGAACGTTTCTTGTCCATCCGGAGTTCTCGCTCATGGTCGACAACCTCTTCAGGGTCGACGGCCACCTTGCGCTTTACCAAGTTGTCAACCGCCGACGCTTCATTAACGTCGGTTCCAGTGCTGACGCCGAGGTGGTCGGAAGATTTTGTTTTGGAGAGGTCGAGATGAGGCTTGTTCTGGTCCAGCAAGGGTACGAGTCTCTTCTTATCCAGGTTCTCGTCAAACTCCTTTCTGTTCCTCCTCGCGATTTCGTCACTAATCGCCACGGAGTAGGTAGGGTTGGCCTTGTCACCAGCTGGAGGACCGGCACCCCCTGGACCATAGAGTGGAACTTTCCGCACGGCCAGGACCAGAGCGCACATAAACTTGTTCCTCCGCGCTGCTCGTACCGCCTCGTTTGCCCAATTCGATTTATGCCGAATCTCAATCCTCAACTCCATCTTGTTCATTTCCGCAACCCCGGTAACCTCAATGTCGACATCCGGTTGGAAGTCGCGTGCATTATCTTTATCCCGCACAAAGTTGGTCATCTCCTTCTTGAGCAGATCAATGTCTTCAAACTTGGTGTCGAAACTGACATACAGCTGAATCTGTTCGCGCATGGCTTTGCTGCGAGACACGTTGTCAATCCATAGCGAGTTGAGCACGATGTTGGGGACTTGGGTCCGTTTATGGTCCTTGACGCGGCGGAAGACCGTATAAAGAAGAGACATGCGTTCCACCACGTACTGGGTATCGGTAATGTCGACTCTGTCGCCCACGTCGAATGGATGCTTCACGAAAAGGAAAATGCAAGACCCCAGAACCTCCTGAGCGGTTGTTGCAAAAACAAAAGACATTGACAGGAGGGCAGTTCCTGCTGTAGCGAGTGTGGTGGTAAAATTCCGATTCAGCCAGGCGACGAAGATGAAGATAACAGCGACAAAGACAACTGTGCACAGCAGGTTGTCAAGGACATTGATGGCTTGATCGACATCGTGCATGCTGCTCGCGATCGACTGACGCTCTCGTCCGAACTCGGTGATTCGCAGGACCATTTCATCTAGCGAGATGTCTCCGTTGCAATCCACGTCCAAGATCTCAAAGGCTTCGTGGGCTTCTTGTTCTCGATCGTGACCTAGGACGTCAATGATATCCTCCAGGCTCAGAGCATCCTTCCCTTCTAGGACGAACGACATCCAAAGCCG
Source organism: Fonsecaea pedrosoi CBS 271.37 (assembly GCF_000835455.1). Lineage (NCBI taxonomy): Eukaryota > Fungi > Ascomycota > Eurotiomycetes > Chaetothyriales > Herpotrichiellaceae > Fonsecaea > Fonsecaea pedrosoi. The sequence goes on along the minus strand of NW_013550613.1, from coordinate 920,588 downwards.
CCGAGCCAAGGCTTCGGCGGAATGCTTCTTTTCGAGCGCTTGGACCACGATTGAATGCGAGGCAGTGGGATTGAAAACCTTCTTCCCAGTAATCTCCTGGGCCACATTCCCAAATGCTGCTGTGACCTTGTCTCCAACCCGTGCGACATTGTGGATGAGTTTCATTGGGGTGGCCGAGCCAGACCGTTTGTGACCAGGTAAGATGCTGTTCCGATTGCTATGTCGCTCCCCAAAGTCCAGAACATCGTTGATGAGATAATCCTCTTCGGCGAATTCTCGACAGTACTCCGGGAAGAGCTTTCGAGAAGCATCGTAGAGCAAACCAACCAGGTGGATGTTTCGCTTCGAGTCTTTAATCTTTTCATCGAACTGCTTGCGGTGATAGCTGATAGAAAGGAGCTGAATAAGTAGCTTTTCGCCGAGCAAGAGCAACGTTGAGAAGACGCAGGCAAAGAGAATATTCTTGATGATGGACTCCCAAGACTTGAGGCCAGTCTCACCACGTGATCTCTGGTCAGGATTTAATGTCATGATAGGGACAAACGTTGCCAGTGATGTGACGGCCCAGCCAACGAGCGAGAGAGGTATCTCGAGAGAGCTGAGGACGAGGGCATATTTTCTTGTGCCAGGGCTGGCCACCCCGCAAATAAACTGAAAGAGAAATGGTAAGAAATGAGCCACCAGTTTCGAAGCCCATAGTGATACCCAGACCACCTCGATCCAGGTGAAGAACCACAAGATCTTGACGCCGCCGATGCGTGCTCGAGGGGCGACTGTAGCCCCAACAATGATGGGAACTGCGATTGCCAAAGCGAGCGGTGCAACATAGATGAAATAGCGGGTCAAGACGGAGAAGTTGTAGACTCGCTTGTAGAATCTGCCAAATGCATTCAACGTGCCATCCTCTTTGGCCTGGCTCTGCCGTCCTCGATCCTCCAACCTTCTTCTCCTGCCTGCTGGGCCTCTGTGAAAGTGGTGACCTTGCTTCTCGTCCATCTTTTCGGAAAATTCGCCGTTGTACTGGGAAGCAGAAGGAGAAAGAGCATCGGCCTTGCGTGCCCCAGTGGCGCTACCAGAGGTGCTGACCTTGGTCAAGGGAATATCAATCGTAACGTCGTTAGGGTTTGCCATGTCCCGTGATGGGTGATGGGTTAAAGGTTGAAACCCCTCTCTTGAAAACCTCTTGTTCTGTGACATGCCGCCAAGCTATGTCACTCGAGGGCCCAAGGGGAAGTGAAAGAATGTGGGCAACAGTACCGGCAGTATTTTGTCGGGTATTTGTGTTGCGGGTGAAGCGATGAAGATCCCAAACAGACTTGTACGCGTACTCTACCTGAGAGAAGCGGACGAGTGCTAGAGATCGGAACCCAGTTTCAAGAAGAAGCGAACTGGGGTACAAGCGAGGGCGATCTGAGAAAGGAGGAATAAGAAAAATTGATGTGTTTGTACAAGATCGACAAGGATGTTGATACGGACGACTAGCACCCTCAAATACTCAATAACAAGTCTCGAAAATCAGTCAAGCGAGTGCAATTAATGACAGGGATTGAAGTAATGGAAAGATAGGTATGAGGTAGAAAGTGAAGGAATCGTGAATCGGAGGATCGATGGGGATTGCAATGCATGTATGTATGGAGTGTACTCAATTCTACTCGATTGATGCAACGGTACCTGCGCATCCAGCAAGCCAGGTATTTTTTTCATGGATCCCCCCAGCAGTCAACTGCACGCCACCAATGCGGTCAAACAATGTTTTTTTTTCCCTCTGTCGTTCAAATTTGTGTACTCCCTTGGAGTCGCATGACGAAAGCCCTTTGTTTCGTAAACGCGCCCCCTGGTCAAGAACTGGGGAAAACGGGTGAGATTCCGAAATTTCGGTGGCCCTCATTTGACGGGCAGAAAAAGTTTTTCTAACCAGTCACCCCAGTCACTCCATTCCTTTCGGCGAAAAATGCAAGCCCCTTTCAAGCCTCCTCAAGCCCACTCGTCAGTGGCCCAGTCATCACACTGCGTCGCATCGGCCATCGCCAACAAAAAGCCCGCCTGCACTTGAACACTGGCCCCGAAAAGAGCATGGGAGACTGTTGTGGCTTGCGCCATGGCTGATTTGGCTTGAGTCTGATACAAGCTCTGAAACAGCTCCATGCGGCCGTGATCCACTGTGGTTCCCCCCAATGCATCCAGGGCCAGAAATACATGGAATTTTCCAGCTGGCTCGTTACTCCTGATAAAGTACTGGGGTAACTGCTCACCTTGTGGAGTGAACGGCGTTGAAGGTCTCACAAAGCCACCAAGGCAGTGCAAAAACCGTTCAAAAATTATCAGAAGAAGCAGGGAGTAATTTTCAATGGGAGTCCTGACACGAGACACGAGTATGAGGGTTTCATTTCGGTGTGATCGGTGTTTGTGAGATTGCGTGTCTGATGGTCCGGTTGATCACTTGGCTATTCATTTGCGCTCGGGAGTACATACCTCGTCCTCCACGATTCATCACGTCTTTGATTATTTGCTTGACATCGCCAATTTGTCAATGTCTATCTGCGGATCTCTTCCGATCAAGTCACAGATCGCCTTGTTGTTGTGAGAGGTGCAGCCTCAGGCCGAAATGGATTGGAACAATGAAGGACGTGATGTCTTCCAGCACCACAACCACCAACTCCTACGCTCATCAATCAGCCTTTGTTGTCCTCCACAGCCCTGGTTTGTGATAAAAATATGTTTCGTCCCTTGTCCTGTCGCTTGTCTGCTGCTCTGGAGTCTTTGTTCTGTTTATACATAGCTGCCAGGCACAAGGGTTTTTGTTCCCTCTGGATGGGGGAAAGGCCTCCGACTACTAATGCGTCGAGAGCCCTGCCATCGTGGCTGATATGCACCAAACCATCAAAGCAAACTGCCAGATTCCAGGTAAGCCAGGTAAGCACACGCATCTCAAACACAACAATCAGAAATTGCCCTCAAGGACGTACAGCTTGTGCAATTTCGTCTACCACAATGCCTTATTACGAAGAGAGGCGGGAGACAACACCCCGAGGAAATGACCGCGCACATGGAGGCGGACAGGCCAAAAAACCTCAAGTCAGGAAGGTCGTTGATAAAAACGGGAAGAAATGGTTAGTGAGAGATTCTACCAGACCGAGCCGCCCGCAACATCCACCTTCCGCTTATCGACAAGGCAGAGACGCGCCGCAATATGATCAGCGTCCCGGAAGCCGTCACAGTGAGAGAGGCAGCAGGCCAGCTTCTGAACATCGACCTTCGCAGCGTGGATCACAAGCACCTCAGCAAGATCCGGTGTCGCACTCGCAGCGTCGTTCACACCACCAAGATGGCTCTCGAGGAGCGGATGGTTCTAACAATAGCAATCGTCGCCGTGCGTATTCCGAAGGAGGTTACCAATCTCAAGGACGCCAGACTCGACAAGATGGCGACCAGCAAGCCTCAGCCCGTGCCGCAGAGCGAGCAGCCGAGCGAGCAAAGCGACAAGCCAAAAAGGAGAAGTACATCAAATGGCTGATGTTCTTCACTTCGTGATGTCTCAAACCATGGTCGCTAGCTAACAGGAACAGATAAGTCTTTCGGAAGTCTCAGGGTTCTCGGTAGGAAAAGGAATACGTGCGCGGGCATGGCGTAGTTCATTGCTGGCCAATGAGTTGGATAGTTGATGTACTCGGTATAAATGGTTGTACTTTGTATCTGTTCTTTTTTCAAGCAATTGCAGCCTCTCTCGAACTCAAATGCTACATTAGACACTGCTCACTCGGGTCTATTGGCAGCCATCCATGGGACTTTAACGAGGGCACATACCTCGTACATTCCTTCATTCACCATCCGTCTCAGGGAAATCAATATATTAAGTCCTCGTGACTCCTGTTCCCCCTCCTTTCTTTCCTCCCTTTCCGCTCTTCCAACCAATGTCCTCGTAATTGTAACTTTTTTCAGAACAGAACAGAAAACACTTTTGTTAAAGGACCAATGATTCAGGTTTCTCTTACCCCATATCAAAACCTCTTCTGGAAGAGACCCCGATCAGCCACCCCGACCGCGATGTCACGTTGGGTAGTGTGGAAGTGTTCCGCCGCACGCATGTACGCACTTTGTCCTTCGTCACAGGGCGGGCAGGAGCACAAAGGAAAGCCCAGCTTTACCTAGGTAGGTACCTTACCTCATATTACATATTACATATGACCATCTAATCGCCTCCCATAGGGAAGAGGGGAGAAATAGAGTGGAAAAAAAACAGACCCTGGAAGCTGGAAGGGGAGGTAAAGGAGGATTCCCGCCTGGCCGCTTAGCATCGGACACACTGAACATCCGGACGGGGGGCGTTTCCTTGACTCATCCGCCTTTTGTTTTTACACAACATTCCTCTTGTACGTCGTCCCTCGTGATACTTCATCTCACCGCAACAGGTTTCCTTCCCCCCCCTTCTTCTCCTCCTGTTCTCTAAATTTCCTGCTCTGCCTTAATAGTCTGTCATTCCCGTGTTCCACCTTTGTGTTGTATTCTTATGGTTGCTCTACGATTTACGATTTGATCTTGCCTTTGCCCTTGCTCGAGACATTCCACTACGCACAGGAGTCCTTCGGAAACAAAAACCAACAGAGGGAACAAAGGGAACAAAGGGAACAATACAACAAAGTGTGCCTGCTCACGAAGACGAAGATCTCGTAGAGTAGAGAAGAAAAGAATCATTCGTTTTGCAAGATTCGGAGCAATCGCGATTCTGTGGATTCAAGACATGTCTTCTTCAACTTCGACCCCAACCTGCGTCACCATCGCCACGGATTCACATGCTGACGACGTCTCCAACTTCATTTCCATCATCACGGCGGCTTTTTCCAGCACCGCCCTGACCACAGCGTTCATTGTAGATATCGACGGCACACCACCACCGTTTCCTTCCCCACTGATCGACACTGCTCGACGACAGAGACATTTCTCGCGGGGGATCCTCGAGAGTGCCGCTTCCGGGGCTGAGCTGGTCCAAGCCGGGGACTGGTCTGCCATTGCGTTGTGGGAGACGCCCACGTACCAGGGCAAACCGTTCATAGACTCCAAGGCGCAACCGGGCCCGCTGCTGAGCGAATGGAGAGCCCGAGTCAAGTCGGCGAAGCAGACATATTTAGCGGCACCCTCGTCCTCTTCTTCTAGCAGCTCTGCAGCCGCAAACCCGGAGGAATCGACCTCAAACACACCGTCAGGCTCAGTGTCTGAGGACTCTAGCTCCGACCACCAACACGCCCAGGATAGCCAAGACCAGCCACTCCGCCCTTTCTACCACCTCTCATTCCTGGCGCGGAACCCTGCAAGGCCCCGCGTCCCGGGCAGCATCAACGCCGTCATGACCCCGTTCCTGGAGCGCGCCAAGGCCGAAGGCGTGCCTGCATGGCTAGAAGCCACGACGCCGCAAGCCGTGCGGCTGTACGAGCGTTTCGGATTCCGGGTCGTCGAGGAGATCGTCGTGGGCAAGGGCCGTGTTGACGCTCTAGGATGGCCCGCTCAAGGCGAGAATGCCGGGGGCGTGACGGCCTGGGCCATGATTTTCGATTCCCATCTTTGAGCTTTTAGTGACCGTTGTCCGAAGGCGGAGCGGCGTTTGCTGGGCCTTCACTCCGGAAAAGCGAGGAAGGGATCATTGCATGTTGGATCTTGAGTCAAACTGGTCACGGCTGTAAGCCTTATCGCAAGGACAGAAAGGGTTGGAAAGGGGGGCCGGTAAGGATGGGGTGTGTGTGTGTGTGTAAGGCGTAGTTTTGGGTATCCCTTGCCTCCTTTTCGGCAACAGAGCAACGAATGAATGAACACAAACGAGACCAAATACGAACCAGAATGTCCAGTCCACTCCGATCCAAGAAAATGCTGTCCTCAGTCTCTGAATGCATGACGAAATGCAATGGCAATTGGGCAGGCAAACAGAGAGGCAGCTGTACGAAACGGGGAACAGGGAGCCCGCTTCCTCCTGTGGAGGGTAGGAGTGGGCGTGAGAGAGACGCAAATATCAAGCAAACAAACTAGCAAACGTGAAGTCAAACAGTCAAACAAACAACGTGCATATGCAGCATGCATGAATGTATGCATGCTCAAGCAAACATGACCAGAGATGGAGAATCCACCTTCACCTTCACCTTGTTTCTTGTTGTTGTTGTTGCACGTTGCACGTTGTACGATTCACGCTCACTCTCACTCATTGTTATTTCTGGGCGTGCATTGGCATTGAGGTCTTTCCGTGCGCCCTGTTGCTGTAGCAGTGGCTGTAACTGTAGCTTGTTTGTGGTAGTTTAACCCATATCCATATCCATTTGCAGAGAAGAAAACAAAAGACAAAAGAGGAAAGAACACCCGAGGCGTCGGTCGAGGTCCAACACAGAGACAGAGGCAGAAAGACAGAGAGGGAGGTAGAGGCACCGGCGTGACTCTTTATGGCCCTTGGTGGGCTCCCCCTCTCCTCCAAAGCCGCCCGTTATTCTTCCACACTTGCATGCTAATGTCCAGACCTTGTGCCTCTGTGCCTTGTGCCTTGTGCCTTTTGTGTTCTTCTGACTTGAGGAAGAGAATGGAAGGAAAACATTACCAGGATGCAACCTCCCCAGTTTCCAAAGCTCCCATCTCCATGACTGACTGGCCGTCTTTATGTTCCCTGTGCAAGCTCAAGCATCGATCACCTGTGTTTCGTATTTTGTCCTGCTCCTGCATTGCCCACCCCTCCTTCAATAGCCATCTTGTATTAACAGAGCGTGACTGGTATCCATTTCCGCATCTTCTCGTAGTCTTGATGTCCATTCCAGCTCGTCTCATACGTCGTCCGTCAACGGTCAACCATCAACCATACTGACTTCATTGCACGTTCCTCACCACGTCGTCGAGAGCCTCGGCAAAGTAGTGCACGTTGCCTGTATTCAATCCAGCCATGCTAATCCGCCCGTTCTTGGTCATATACACGTGCCACTTCTCCCTGATTGCCAACACCTGTTTCTCGGTGATGCCCGTGAAACTGAACATGCCGATCTGACTCGTGATGTGGTCCCAGGTCCCGGGGGTGCCTAGCCTGTCAAGTTCGGCTTTCAGGGACTTTCTCATCTCGATGATACGTCCGGACATGGTACGCAGATCGGCCTCCCACTCTTTGAAAAGCTGTGGGTCATTCAGGATGAGGGAAGCAATACGTGCACCATAGGCTGGTGGATTCGAGATTTCTGAACGTTGCAGGATGGCAAGTTGGGACGAGACACGTTTGGCCACATCCTGTGCGTTGGCCCCAGGAGCTGCCACGAAATGGAATGCACCCGCTCTCTCACCGTACAGACCAAAGTTCTTGGCAAAGGATTGAGCAATGACCAACTCGAAGCCCTGCTCCACGAAATAACGGATCGAAAAGTTATCCTGTGCCAGATCCCCAGAGGCGAAACCCTGGTATGCGCAGTCGAAGAAGGGGAATAGTTTGCGTTCGCGCATGACTTCGGCAATCTGTTTCCATTGGTCCGGCGTCGGGTCGACACCTGTGGGGTTGTGTGCGCAGGCGTGCAGCAGAATGATGCTTCTTTCAGGTGCGGATTTCAAGGTCGAGAGCAGGCCGTCACAGTCAAGCATCTTTGTCTTTGCAGAGAAATAAGGGTAGGACTTGATTGGGAGTTGGACGTTGGTGAAGATTTGGTTGTGGTTGGCCCATGTCGGGTTGGATAGGTAGATGGCGGGGGTCGGTTTCGGTAGGAATTTGGAAAGGAAGAGGCCACCGAGATGGACGGCACCGGTTCCTGAGATGGTCTGGAGGCTGCAGGCCTGTAAAGTAGAGATTACATGTCAGCACAAGGGAAAGTAAAGACGTGAGAATTTGTATGACTGCGTACCCGTCCTTCTCGAATCGCGGGGCTATCTCCACCAAGAATGAGTTTCTGTGCCGCTGAAGTGAACTCTGGAAGACCTGCGATAGGGAGGTATTCGTGGTTGAGGTTGGGATCATTTCGTAGGATCTCATCGGCCTGGACTGGGGTTAGCCACCTGGGAGCATGGTATCGACAACACCGTCGAGTATCATGGATGGGCACACCTTCTTGACTACAGGCAACACCCAGGGTTTGGCATTGTTGTCTCTGTATGCGCCGATGCCCAGATCTACCTTCTTCTCGAAGTTGTCTTTTCGGTAAGCTGCCATCAACCCGAACAAAGGGTCCTCAGGAGCTTGGGGGACGACATTGGCGTCGAACAGGGTCGGCGGGGTATCGGTTGACGCAGAACCCATGGTGTGATTCCTGATCTGAGTCAGTCGGTTGGAGACGTTGGTATGTGAGGACGAAGAAGAAGAAGACGAGGTTGAGCGGAGAGAAGAAGAGTCGGAGGGGTTTGGCGGTGAGGGCATGTTCTAGGGAATTTATTTGAAACGTGGAGAGACGGGAAAAAGAAATCGTTCGGACTTGTCGTGCAGGGAGACTTGGGGCAAAAGGCACAGGAGGGCGAGGCGGAACTTTCGATCTTCTAGGACGGGCGGATGCACGACGGTTTTACCCCTGGCCACTCACCACTCACCTGGTTCTCGTCTGCGCTGTGATGATGTCGGGTGCTCAGGGACCAGAGACACTACGGGAACGAGGATAGATGAACTAAGATCCCGTCGGTTATTCGGTGATCGAAGAGGGAAAAAAAACTGACCGGGTCATCTGGGACATGCGGACGTGATCGATGGCTACTGATGGCGTATCCCCAACCCCGAACTTCTACTCCAACTGCGGGCTTTGGAGGGCATGGACAAGCATGGGGTTCCGTTGGTTCGGTGCTCCTCCAAAAATCCAATCGGTGTGTCTCGATTTGCAACTGCTTCAGGATATATGACTTTTCTGACTTTCACATGGTCGAGGCGTGCTCTTGTGCTGTACTTGTACTGGCAGAATGAGCGTCTGTTATCACTCCCTCTCTGTATTCCCATCCATGGCCTTCAGGCATTGGGCACAGAGGAATCTGCTGAGTGTGCTGGTGAAGACGGACGGCATAGACTCCCACCAACGTGGATACGAGTGAGGGTTGTCGGAGACCCAATCTACATGTCATACCTGGCCAATCTGGGTCTCTGTGAGGTTGCGATAGCTATATCAGAGACACAGCGTGCATCTTGCAGCGAATACTCGGTATTATCTTGTCCATATCGCAGTATTAGAAGATCAAATCCCATACGACCAGAAACGAGCAAAATCCCACCGTCGCATAGAACACCAGCCTCGCCGTGCTCCCCCTCTCACTCGCCCTCTTCAATTCTCGATTTCCCTTGCGTACATTCTCATCCGTATTAGCCGCGTCCTGGACCAGCGTATCGATCATCTCGCCCTGCACGCTCAAATGTCCCACCAGCGTCTGCTGCAGACTGCCAATTTCCATCAGCGACTTTTCCACCTGCGTGACCTTGGCGAGTTGGTCGTTGAAGTGCTCGACGATGCCTCTGTTTTCTTCCTCAAACAGCTGCAGCTGTTCCGGCGAGAGTTCTTGTTCCACGCCACCACCTTGTGACGAGTCGGCCCAGGGCTTGTAATCGTCGTGACCGCGTAGATCTTGAGTCGGGGGGAGAGTTGTCGTCGTCGCCTCCGGACCACCATTCATAGTCCCGGTCTCTGCATCGCGACTGGCCCGCACGCCCTTGTTGCGCGGGTTGTAGAGTATACTCATTTGCTTTTGCTGCTCGCGCTCCAGCCGTTTCTCCACCATCTCCTGCTGTGTGGTGATTGCGTCCTTGAGGTACTTGTTCAGATACCACAGCACCCCGTCCCGAAACATCTTCGTGGTCCTCAACTGGCCTTCCTCGTCGAGTTGCTTTGGTGATTTGCCTGCGTCAGGCGTGTCACCGTCCCCCGCCGCCCACCGCCAGAGGAATCCGTCCGGTTTTCCATATTTCCTCTCTAGGACTTTGCTTGCCGTGTCGTGCTGCAGGGTCACCGCGGAGGTGAGATTGGTGATCTTGTTGTTGATGTCGCGCAGGACCGAGGACGTCTCGGAGTCGATGGCTTCTCGCTGCGCGTCGTTGAGGTGTTCGGGTACCTCCCCGCCGAGGCTGTGGGAGACGGCAGCAGCATGTCTGTCGCCCGCGGTGTGTTTCTGATGGCGTGGCGGCGGGGCAGTCGACAGGTACGGGGTGCGGATGGCTCGCAGGTAGCGCAACAGGGACGAGATGGACTGGTTGATTTGGTACGCTTCGTGCAGGAAGGAATCTAGCTGGCCCACAAGGTCTCGATGGTTCTGGCCCAAGCCCTTTGACGAGTGCTTCTGTACCAAGATGTCAGACAAAGGTGCTGTGAGGTTGGTCATGGCAGCTACACGGTGTAGTCGACGTCGACGTATTCTTTCTCGCGGAAGCAGAATCCAGAAAATCCATTGTGAGCGGACACCTCACCCACTCCGGAGTGCCCCAGTTTCCCCAACTGAACAAGGCTGTCGAGTGACCAACAAGGCTGACTATAATGCACAACGCCTCTCAACTATTTACACCTGCTCATGACTTCCGACATCTCATATGGCGAGGTAAACTCAGCTGGCTCCAGGCCATACATTAAACATATCTCATGCGTGCAATCCAGAATCCTCGGTTGTGCCATCGTTTACTTTTTCAATTCATGATACATATAGTACAAAAATCTAGTTACGTCATTTATTCGTGCACATTGCATTTCTAAACCGGAAGAATCATGACTCTTTGCCCAATTCCATAGCCAGATCCCACCCAGTGTCGTCTTCCCACGTTGATGCCCCCGATATTTGCCTGCCCAAAAAGATGCCGACTCCAGTGGCGACCACAGCCAGCATGAAAAAGCCATCAAACCATCGCTGCACCCAGGCTGGCTCCAGTAGCCCTGCTCCCAAAGCGCTGTTGATGACGCTGCCGACTTCTTTCGGCATCATGCCCCTCAGCATCAGTGCAGAGCTGATGACATACATGCCACTGATTTGGCTGATCAGTAGTGCGAAGTTTGTCTTGGTCGCATGTAGAACATTCGGCATGAATCGGGCAAAAAGATGAAAGGTTTGCGTGACTGCTGTGAATGAAGCGAGCAGCATTGCCCCGGAGAGAAGGAACGAGATCTGTTGAGCCCATGACACCTGGTCTAGAGAAGGATAGACGTGTCGAGCAAACAGAGCAATGGTGTATGTAACGGGGTCAGTATCGGAAGGAGTTGCTGGCCCAGGCGACAGGATGCGGCGACCGATATTGATGGTGGTGGTGCATATTCGGTACACACAATAACAAGCAAATATGTAGGAAAAGGCCAAAGATAGTCGCCCTGCGGCTGTCGTTGCTCGGAGTTGATTTGCCCGTCGTGCCCGGAGAATCGAGAGCGAGGTCTCCAGCGAAGAGGCCATAGTCTCGAGACCCGAGGCCTCCATTTCGAGCAGGTCTTTCTGTTGATCAAAGGTGTTCTTGCGCACAATGCCAACCGTGCGGCTCCAGAAGCTCTGAATCGGGCTTTCAGGAGCGGAGCTCTCCATTAACCTCAGCCTCTCTTTCTTCTCAGCTATCATATCCATGGTAGCATCCAATCCAGCCTGTTTGCGGGCAATGTCTGTGTCGGCGACGACCTTAACCTTGGGTCCAAAGCTCTGCCAAATGGCGCTCACCGAGGCAAAACCTGACAGCAGAGCCATCAGCGACACGCCGGTGATGCCCAATCTGTCCAAGCACGCCTGAAAGAGGCCGTCTGGCCGTGTCATACTGTCTGTAAAGGTAGGTGCTTCTGGCAGGAGCGCCCCTATCGCCCAGAATCCGAAGAGAAACGCTCCATACCCGGCGAATTCCAACACCCATGCCAGATGAGCTCGACTCTTTTTCTCGCCGCGAAATTTGTATCCGGACTTTGCTACCACCGAGGATATCCCCAACAGCGGAATGGCAACCACCAGAAGACCCAACAAACTCACGACTGTGATCTGCAGAGCGACGCTCCTAGCGGTGGGGTTGAATGAATTGGATATTTCGCAGAGAAGTAACTCCGTTAACACGGCAGAGAGGGCTATTGTGGAAGCGAACGTGATTGCTGCCACGCGGCGAGCGAGATGCTGAGCAGCAGAATCGGGCGATGGCGCTGTCACAGGCCGAGGAAGACCTTTCGCCGTGCCATCGGGTGTTTTGGAGGGTGCTTGTGACAAGAGAGGGTAAACCTTGCGGTAGGCGACGAATGTGAGGACCGCGAATGTAGCGATGAAGGGAATCGTTGAGAAAGCCGCTTTGGTGGTGAGACGAGGGGAATGCAGATAGTCTGGGGTGCACTCGCCGCAGTCGTCGTCAGCGCTTGTGGGTAGCATCTTGACCAGTCTGATATGAAGGGCGGCTAGAATGGTGTACTGAATACATGTTCCTACTCAGACAACCTCTGAATGGGGCGAGAGGGAAGACAAGTTGAACTCGAACATGACATACAAGTAGAACTGAGGGACCAGGACGCAAGGGGCCGAATCGAGCATGGTTATTATTTGTTATCGATTGGCCTCTCAGGTCCAGCCCCTCCGCCACGAAACGTGGTTGGTTCCTGGACGCCCAGGAATGCATCGAGCCACGCTTTGAGGCTGTTTAGGCACCACAGGGCGTCAATACCTGCCGTAAGGGGACGCCGCAACGCGTCACATTGTCGGATACGATGAGAACCGAAGAGGGTGCCCATCTTCAATCTCGCAGCATTTCCATGAACGCTCGCTAGACAATACACGATTCTATTCAGTCCGAGTCTCTATCATTTGCAAGTGGATCAATGACTCAAAAGGCCTTCTCCATATAATGTAATCGTACTCATTTTGTTCCCACCAAAAGCGATTGTTTAAGGTGCTTAAACAAACACATTCAGGGGGCTCCAAATCAATAGTCCCGGGACGCCGCAACCACGTCAGCTCGTCCCAGACCCTATTTCCTTGTTCAGGTCCCCCGTCTCGTTCGACTCACGCCGACATCCGTCCTCAACGGGCTTGAATAATGTCGTTTCAACCACAACGCGTGGGCTCCATATTACCGTACCCTTGCAGGAGATTGTATCTTGACCGGAGCATCAGTCAATATTTGACCTCAGTGGTCGTCTCGGCATCTCCACCGCAGTGCCGGGTGTAGAGTAGCTCTTGGATGGCAAAACTGCCGCAGGACTTTAGAAGATCGTGACGGGTAACCATCTTCCTCCATCTTTTGGGATTGGCGTCGCGGGGTGTCCTTGGTCGTAAGGATAGATTTGGGTAGCCTAGTTCTTCTGTATTGTACGACCGATTTCTTATCTGGAGGGGGATCGACCGTGGCTATACGACCGCCGTTGTGGCTTGTCGCGCAGTATGTCTGCTAGCCAAGGTGTCGTCTCTCTGACTGACGGCCGCCGCTCTTCGACTATGTTGGGCACTAGCAACCGAATGTCCTCTTCGTCCGAGATTGCGGCGTCGCTGTCGCGGTGTTCAGACCGCTTTGAGGGCGGATTGGGTGATCTTGCTCGTTCGGTGGGCGTTGTCTCGTTGTCATCCCAGTCTTCCACCAAAGCAGCGATGCTGGGACTGTTCATGGCAATGTCGGCCCTCGGAGCACTCGCGGTGTTCAAAAACCCTATGGGTAAGGCGAAGCTCCGTTCAGGAGAATCATCATCAGATGTCACGTCACTTTTGGCTGATGTTACTCGAGCAAGCGGGCCACCGTATGTACCCTTCAATATACCACGCCTGGGCGGCCCGATTGCCTTTGCAACAGCATCGGCCTCTTTCGCGGTAGCTTCCATAGAGATTGAACTGTGGCTGGCACTTTCAAACACGTGGCTCCCTCCAGCGTGTTGCGCTTGCTCGAGCATGCTGCTGTAGAGACTACGGCCACTTTCCAGTTGCCGTTTCTTCTTCTTTTTCAGTCGTTTGGAGCTTGGCCGAACGACGATTACCGGAACAGGTGATTGTTGCAAGCAGTACTTCGAGACCGACCCTGGGAGTAAGCCTTGCATGCCGCCCAGGTTTCGTCCTCTTGTTCCAACAACGAGCGCAGCAGGTTCGTACAGATGGATCTATCCCGAGTTAGCAATGCAGACCTCTGCAACCGTTAATGTAGTGATGCTCACCATGCGCTGGAAGATGTCTTGCACTTTGCCCACAGCCAACTCCATGATGATGCTGATTGCTTTCTCCTCCGAGCTGTTTTTCAGCATAACACTGTCTAACAGTTGTTTAGCCTCGGTGCGATACTTGTCCCGGTCGTACGGTGTGTCATGTGCGGTCTTGGAATCTTTCTCGATAACTCGAAGGCAGACAATCTCATCGCCGTCATCGACCAGCTCGTCCATCATCCACTCCAACGCATATTCCGAGTAGTCCTTTGCATCGGTACCGCACAGGAAAGTTCGGCTTCGTGAAGTGGCGGCGAAGTCGCAGTGCTTGTATTGTAAGGTGAAAGCTTCAGTGGAGGCATCTCGATTGTCGATGGTGTCAAAGGAGACGCCACGTTGGTAATGTGTGGGAGGAGGGGGCGATGACATTTTCCGTGAAGGCAGGGATACTTTTGAGCCTTGAACGACACTTTCTCTTCTTATGGTGTCTTCGGCGTCGGCTGTATGGAACTGAACCGACGACTTGCGTCGCCCACCGTTGAGTTGGTCGACAAGTTTTGGTCGCTGAGGAGCTTTGGCCGCGCCTTTCCACACCTCGCCAAACTTAAGCTCCTCCTCTTCCTCTGGTGAGTTGGGTGAAGGAGAGGATTCGTGCGCAGTGGCTGTGGCCATTTTAAAGCGCGAGCGAGACGCGGGGTAAAGTTCGAGGACGCTCCGACACAGCAAAAAATACAATAGCAAATGAGGAACAGGCGGGCCAAGGGTAAGATTCAATCAGCTGGATGTCAAAGAACGAGCAGTCACGCTGTGGATGGATCGTGCAAGCAGTGCCACTTTCCTCATCTGGGGGAAAGTCTAGACCTTCCGTTACACTTATGGGGGTCAGTGGTGTGTTCTCTCTCTGGTCGGATTCTCGCGGTTTCGAAGGATGAAGGAGGTTTTCGCGTGGTCGGGGACAGAGGGACTTTCAAGGGCCGTCACCGATCAGCCGGCATGCAGCTGCATCAGGTCCGAAGTCGAAGCAGAGCAGGAGGACTTCATTGCCGGTCGTGAAGTGTCTTGAGGAAGCGGGCTGTGAACGTTCTTGGTATCTTGGCCTTGCCTGTAAAACACATTACTACTAAGCTCAAATGTTCAAATGGAGGCGAGGGCAAGCGGGGCAGAAGGAAGAAGGACGAAAGACGGCGAGCCAGAAGCTGGAAGGGGTGGAGTAACGCTGAGATTGAGGGCGCCGGGCCACTGATGAGGAGGGATCCGTCACCAATCGCTACCAATAAATGATAATCAGATGAGAAAGGTGTCTTTGTGGGGAGAACACTGCCTCCTACTGATAAAGGGGATCATGATGCATTTGCCGCTGTAGACTTTCGGAACATGAGGGGATCTTTCCGTCGCTAAGGTCCTTACTAGTACTTAGGTACAGAAGGCATTTCGTGGAGGGCTTGATAAGCGTCAGTTGTGACAGAGGGTGACCTTGGCCCGGGATGAGTTAGAACGATGCAGCTGCCACAGATGGTGGGTTTGTAGACCACTCAACCTCCTCCATAATAACAGATGAATACATCAGTGGTCACCTCTGTTGTTCCGTCTTGCCGATGCTGGTTGCCTACTACTGCCTGTGCGGAACCCCTGGAGTTCTTCAGCAGAGCCTAGGGACGAACATGTGCTAATGCGCGTGATCAAAGGCCACCACTGGCAAAGAATGAACGCAGGATGTTTCTAGTTAGCCAAGGCTCTGTGGCTGCTTCATCACGCTGGCAGCTGCATCTGAGCGGACCCTTAGTAGAACTACAACTAGGCAAGCATGTCATTGAGCAGTCACCCGCATGTACACCATGCAGGGCAGGCTTAACCAACGAGTAAATACCACAGTAATGGAAACCCGAGGCGACACGGGACATGAATGAAGTCACTGACCCATCCATGTGTTCGACATTGCTCCTCGTATGTCGATCTTTGCGTCCTGTGACCTTCCAGGCTCCTTGTCCTCTAGATTCGCCAATCGCTGCCTGCTGACCTAATTTTGTAGACTGTCGAATGAAACCATCGACATCGACATCGACAGTCGAGGAGTGCCTGCTTCTTCTCTCCACAGCAGGGGGTCTTCTGCTTTTGCGCTCTGGATTCCGGCGGCCGTCTTTTTGTTTTTGGTTTGCCTGTTTCTACGATCGAGGTCCTGATATTGTAGCTAGATACCTAGATTCGAACATGACTCTCTGGGCATCGTTGGCCCCCTTGAGCTAGGCTGGTAGAGTGGCCGAGCTTGAGAGATCAAACGTGGGACAGTTGGAACGCCCGCCGACACCTCTATCGCTCGTTGTGGAGGGATATCGTCAAAATCCCTAATCTTGTTTGATATACAACTAGGGGGGTATATGGCTGTGAAATTTTGTTGTCTTCGCCTTATTTCTTCAACTCGGCATAAGGGTAGGGAACAGGGTCACCCTAAGGACAAATGTCAGTAGAGCTCCACGTTCAAGAGCAGGTCAAACAATCACCTTCCGCAAGTGAATCTTGGTCTTCCGCTTTGTGACTTGGTGCTCGACAAAGACCTCTCGAGTATACTCTGCCTTAAACTTGCGAATAAAGCGAGGATCCCAGAGCTCACTGGCAACACCCAGGTCCTTACAGCACCGCATCATTGCATTGGATTTGCAGCCTTCGACAGCGGTCGGAATACCCTCTTTCGTGAAATAATCTTGCTCTCCGCGCGCAATCGAAACAAGTCTGTCCACGAATCAACTTATATACCATACTCGTCGGTCGAATATTCTCACCTTCCATGAGCCAGTAATGCATATTCCCGTGTTACAGACTTCTCTGTGACTATTGTCTCGCTTCTTGGGGCCAATCCCCAGCCGCCAGGTCCAAAAGCTTTGTTAAGGATCCGTCGATATTTGATCTCTGGGAGATAAATGATGCCGTCTGGCTTGATCTCGATGTCCTCAGGAGATAACGGTGCCTGCAATGCATCCGCAGCCTCTTTAGAGAATGGCTCTACGGAGAGACCGTGAAAAGACCTCGTCCAATCCACTTTTGAGGGGTCATCTTCTTGTAAAGTCAACGGCTGATCCTCGAGGTTGTCGAAAGAATGGCGCTTGGAGTCTGTCGGTGTTGCTTGAGGAGGGGAGGTGGTCTTTGCTGGCTGCTCTGAGGCTGGTGTAGTCCCTGCGAGACGAGCTATGGACTGTGTGAAAATAGTGCGCGGTAAGACGGTACGCAGTGATCGAGAGGGTAACAGGGAGGTCTCGGTAAGTGAGCGGCACAGGGTAATGGAGGAAGCAGAGAGCCGTTGAGACGTGGATGCGCTCAAGACCTTGAAAGGTATTCGAGTAGCTGGCGACATTTTCTGTGGCTGCGATGAGAAACGGAAGAGAAATCTTGCCAAATCCTGAGAGTAACAGTGTTCCTAACCAGCGGATGCGGGTGACACAATAGAAGAGTCAAATATATACTACAGAAGACGAAGAATCAGAGAGCCCGGAAGGAGTAGTTATTGCAAAGAAGTTGATATGGAACAGTAGCTCCAATGCCTCCAGTAACTTTTCTCGCTGAGGCGCGTCTTTAAACACCAAACACCGAAACTCGTGACTCCGGCCACCGCATGCATGCGCCGTGATGTGACCAACGCAAGCTTTTCTCTCGCTGCAGTGTTGTCGAATTTACTGCTCGTTCGAGGGAGCGTCCTTGCTTTGTGTACGCTCCTCATTGCCCTTACGCTTCCAGCATTGTCTGAAAGCCTCCATCTGTTACACCACGTTAGCTTGCTGAGTTGTAGTTGACGGCTGCAATTGGGAGCCGAGGACCAACAAATCTACAGCGGAGCACATCTTTTACAAAGATCCTTGGGGTTTGGAGTTCAACACATACTTCGGCCTTACAAGCTCTCCAGTCTTTCTTCTCATAGTAGCAATCGTTCATGCGCAGTTGCTCCTCTGTTTCTGCCATCAGAGCTCTGCAACCATTTTCTGCAGAAGACGTCAAGACTTACCAGCACAGCCCGTACTGAAAATCCGTTGGTCCCTACCGGTAGCGACATATCAGCCGGGGACAAGTGATTTGGCATGTTAGTCTGCGAAGGACACTTACCACTCATCAAGTTCATCATCGGCGGCCTCAGCCTGTACCAAGCTATCCTGTTTCGACATCCTGCTGTGTCTGCAGTCGCTTAGAGGTGGAAGAAAGAACAGATCCGCATCTTGAGCTTCAGTGGTACAGGAAAGTTGTCTGACCACTCTCAACCTACTGCGCCACTTACAACCTCTCCACAAGTATTTGTCCGCCACTACCCGCCATGTCCAACCGAATGAATGTCCTTGTTTACTCTGGTGCGCTCACTCAAGATGCGTGGCGGAGTAATAAGAATCTAATGCTATCTTCAGGAAATGGCAGCACTGTCGAGTCGGTTCGTCATTGTCTCTATACACTTCGGAGACTCCTGGCACCTCATTATGCCGTCATTCCGGTGACTGGCGACATGCTCATCAAAGAACCCTGGACCGCGAGCTGTGCCGCTGTAGTATTCCCAGGCGGTGCTGACCAGGGCTACTGCAAGACACTCAATGGTGAGGGCAACAGACGCATTCGACAGTTCGTCGAGCGCGGTGGTCTGTATATCGGGTTTTGCGCCGGAGGTTATTACGGTAGCAAGAGATGTGAGTTCGAGGTAGGGAACAAGCTCTTGGAGGTTGTCGGAGACAGAGAGCTTGCTTTCTACCCTGGCACAGCTCGAGGATGCGCATTCTCCGGTTTTGTTTACCACAGTGAAAAGGGGGCGCGGGCCGCCGAATTGAAAGTGGACAAGACTTGCTTGTTTACAGGGGCCGTTCCGGATGTCTTCAAGACCTACTACAATGGCGGTGGCGTCTTCGTCGATGCATCCAAATATAAAGACCAGGGGGTCGAAGTCCTCGCAAGCTATACGGAGCCTCTCGCTGTCGACTCTGGAGAAGGTGCAGCTGCCATTGTCTACTGCAAAGTCGGCCAAGGTGCGGCGTTATTGACGGGACCACATCCAGAGTTTGTCTTCCTAGGAAAGCCAGCAGACGACTGGTCACTGACGAAGCCTAGGTTTGCTGCAGCCAACCTTGAGACCAAACCAGATGCTCCCGGCTTCGCCGATGTCATCAAAACTCTGGCCGAGGACGAGAAGCATAGGATGGACTTTATCAAAGCGTGTCTGACAAAACTTGGCCTCACAGTGAGCGGGGAGCAAAATGTACCCTCCCTCTCCTATATGCATCTTTCTTCATCCGACCCCACAGACACCGCTGGTATCATATCGTCCTTGAGCCATCTCATCGACGTGGATGAACATGGGAGCGAATTCCTCAAGGATGAAAATGATACCTTCCAGATATTGAAACCATCCGTCTGGAAGATGGTGGATTTGACCAAAGCACTATCCTCGGAACCAGAGTCAAAGGAACCTGCTGACCAAACCGATGCCAGCTCCGACCGCATAGTCGACTATAATACGGTGGTTAAGAAGATTATAGTGCATGAAGATGATCATCCTCAACCAAGGGCAACTCCGTATTTCAATCACTCCGCCTTCTACTCGAACCTGCACAAATACCAATCACAAACCCATGGTGCCGTGAATTTTGGTGCCCATCTGTTATACGGCGAAGTGGTCACGTCGACCAATACATTGCTCGAGAAAAACACCAGGCTACTTCGAGTTCTGCCCCAAGGGTTTACCGCAACAGCGACGGTTCAGGTTGCAGGTCGGGGCAGAGGCTCTAACGTCTGGGTATCCCCAGCAGGAAGCTTGATGTTCAGCACCGTGATTCGCCATCCCATGGCGCAGATGCAATCTGCTCCGGTCGTCTTTGTTCAGTATCTGGCAGCGATGGCGATTGTTAACGGCATTAAATCTTACGACGGCTCTCTTTATAAGGACATGCCAGTCAAGCTCAAGTGGCCAAATGACATCTTCGCCCTCGACCCTGCAAAGGCAAAAGAGAATGGCGGTGACAGAAACGACAATTATACTAAAATTGGCGGTATCCTGGTCAACAGCCACTACAACACCAAAGAATATATCGCCGTGTGTGGGATTGGGTTGAATACCACAAATGTCGCGCCGACCACATCGCTGAATCAGCTCATTCAATTCCTGCCGCACAAGGTGGCCCCCTTCACGCTGGAAAGATTGCTGGCCAGGATCTTGACCGTATTTGATGACCTATATGCTCGATTTCTAGTCACGGGCTTCGACGAGGTCATGGAGCAAATGTACTACCGATACTGGCTTCACATGGACCAAATCGTGACCCTCGAAGCCGAAGGTGGACAACGTGCGAGGATAAAGGGCATCACCAGAGATTACGGGCTATTGATTGCAGAAGAACTCGGCTGGGAAGACCGCGAGACTGGGAGGAGGTGGACGCTGCAGAGCGATGCCAACAGCTTTGACTTTTTCAAGGGTCTGGTAAAGGTGAGTCAAAAATCCCCCAATTCGCACTTCTTTTGAGCATACCCAAACGCTGACTGTCATACCCCTAACAGAGAAAGACATAAGTCATACTTGAGAAGTACAACAATGATGAGGAGGGAGAAGTCGCGAGGTCACTATACCCGATTGTCCTCTTCAATGTGACAGTATGAAGATGATATGAGATGGAAAGTTGGAAGCGCTTTTCCCGGTACTGCTACTTGCTCCTATGTACCATCTCCCTCTTTTTGCTCACTCACTGGCCCGCTTGCTTGCTTGCTTGCTTGCACGCCTTCTTACATGCTGAACTGGGATGAAATTCCACGTCGGTACTTGGATCTGAATTAGATGGGACGATATGGAAAATGAGGGACTCTCGTCCCTGCTCGTCTTCGCCAAGAAAGGGCGATCCATTCACACGAAACCCCAAACTTTCTTGTCGTGTCGTGACAGACTACCCGGTACGCACGCCCCTTAGTTTGTCCTAATCATTCCCGGCCCCCGCAACCATGGGTATTTGCAGTTCGCAGACGTTCCGAACCCAGCTAGCCAAAGCCAGTCTTTGGTGAGAGAAAAACCCCCCTTTGTTCTTTCTGGCTTATCAAGCCCTGTCGATGTTGTCGGTGTTGTACTTGACGTCCTGGCCGGCCCAGACGCCGCCGTCCCTGTTGGCCTTGATCCTTAGGCGGCGGACGCGCTTGACGTCCTCCTCGTTTTCGTGCGTGAGGTACCAGGTCCACACGTTAGCGATCCAGCTGGCGCCGATGGCGCCGGCGCACACGCCAAACGACGTCTTGTACCCGTTATGCGCGAAGCGGGACTGGAACAGCTGCGGGCCCACGACGCCGCCGACCTGGCCGATGCAGGACTGGAACGCGAGCGTGAAGGCCGTGCCCGTCGTGCCTGTCAGACTGGCGGATCGCCCTGTTTTGGTGATGGTCAGCAAGAGTGCTCTTTTTGGAGAGGGATGGAAAAAGGGAAAAAGACGAGGTTGGGTTGAGACGGGAATTTGAGGTGGGTGGATGGATACTCACATGCCCAGAATGGGATAAAGTAGACCGAGTAGAATGTGGTCCCGAATATGCATGCAATGTACGTCGCGTACCGGCTCACATTGAAGCAGAGCACGAGGAAAAACGCCAGGGCGCCCGCACAGATGATCATGATGAACTGCGGTCGCGTCATGTATGCTTTACTCAGAAACCACCCGGCGAAGATGATGGACAAGACCGTCGCCGCGGCTGGGGGAATGTTGAGCAGTTGGTTCCTGGGCAGGCCGGCGAAGCCTAGACTGGTCGTGACGGTGGGCAATTGCCATTGTAGGCCGTATCCGCCGAGGTTCATGAGGATCTGGGACAGGCAAAAGGCATAGGTGCGCGGGTCTTTCAGAGACGCCCACACTTCCTTCTTGCTGAATGCCGGGTCGTGGGTGCGAGGGGCGTTGTCCGTGAGTCGCGCCTCGAGGTATGCTTGTTCTCGTGGTGTGAGCCATTTCGATGACCGCTTGGACTTGGGGTAGTCCGGGAGTACCGCGTATACAACCCCGGCGAAGAGAATGGTGAACAGTCCTTCCAGAAGATAAACCCTGAAGGTTTGAAACTTGGTCAGCTTTTGAGGACGAATCAACCCGTGTGAGGAACGACTTACCACCGCCAAGCGCTCAAGCCGCTGAGGCCATTCATGTAAGAAATGCCATATGCGATCAGGGATCCAACGATCCCAGCGCAGTTTTGAAAGCCAAACATCCACATGATCGGTTTACCCATCTCATCGCTGCGGTACCAGCTGCAAAGTTGAGCGGCTAGACCAGGAAAAAGACCAGCTTCCATCATCCCCAAAAAGAACCGAGCTGCGTAGATGCCTTGTTTATTTTGAACGGCAGCATGACAGGCCAACACCTAAACAGCGAGAAATTTTTATGAGTCGAGTTGAACAGTAGTCAATAGGAGATACGCAACGGAACGACATACCAGGCCCCAGGTTGCAATGATCCGAGATTGCCATTTCCGTGGCGTCATTTTCTTCAACAGGAGATTGCTGGGGACCTCGAAGACAATGTAGCTGATCTGGCCGATATCGGTCAGCAATGCCTCTTGCTAATGCTGTATAGAATCCTCAATGGCCCTAGACTCACAAAGTAGATGGACTGGACCCAGTTATATTCGTCCGCTGTCATATTCAGCTCCTTTAGGATATTGCGGTCTTCCCCAACCTGGAGGACTTTGACGGTTGCAGCGTTGGTGTAATCAACATTTTTGAGCATGTACATGAGTCCGATCAAGAGGAGGAATCGTCTGTCGACCTTTCGCATGACCTTGCGGTCCTCCTCGGCGGTGAAGGATGCGAGAAGGGCCTCCCTGTCATTCTCAAGTCCTGATCCACTGGGGAACTCTACAACGGTCTGTTCGAGGTCTGCTTCTTTGGACTCGGGGTACGGGGTTGAGATCGTCATGGTTGGCAACAAGGATATTCACACACCCTGCGATTGGGAAAATGGCAGCTCAAGTTGAAGGATGGTTCTGAGAAGAACCCCGAAAACGGCTCTGGCGGGTGAAGTCTGCTCGTCTATCGATGCTCGGAGGTGATCTATAAGAAGGTGGATGACAAGCCAAGAAGATCGCTTTATCAACAGGGCTTGCGGAAACCTGATAGCATTGCGTGATAAAAAAGACCCTCGAGGCAGTTGACTCTCTTGATGGATACAAGCAACTTGGCAGCGAAGAGTATGACCTTGCAGGTCCTTTTGCCCCATCTTAGCGGTAGCTTTTTGCCCCCCTGCAGACTTGTCTAGACAGTTCTCACAAGCGTGAATCGACAAAAATGGAGAAGGCCGCGGTCAAGGGCCATTCTGGCTTTTGCAAGCTGCAAAATTCTGTCCTCGATAGACTCGTTAGCGTTGGGCGAGGCGACGTGGATGCGTGGATATGTGAATGGGACACATAAATGTAATGACAAGACAGTTTGTAATTACAACATGGTTTCTGCGTATTGGGGTAACCGCACCACACTGGACCGATACTCGCGTATACAATGGGGATGTTTCGGTCCACTGGTCGCTGGGTCGCTGGTGTAGTGGCCGCGTGTAGAACGTGCTGGGTCTTGCAGTGGAGAATCGGATAAACACGAGAAAGGCAGCAGTTAGTGCAACGGTCCATAGGTACATACTCATGCTGACCTTCTTGCCGTTGTCGCAGATGTCTCGGAAGGTCATTGTTCATTTCCCGCTTGCCATGGAGGATATGCCGAGGCCATCGATAAGATTTTTTCTTTTCTGAACGGTTCTGAGCACGCCATCTAGAAGAAGTGCTTGTGGCTTCTAATCTTGGGCTGATTCGTCCCATCGCGGCATGGATGCCGGCTGGAATGTTTGTTGAGGGATCTGCATGCTTGCCTCTCACATGGCAATGCCGGAGCCGCTATCGGAAGCAAATCATAGATCAGTAAAACCCCACGGACCACATGTTTCTCGTCGTATTCCAAAACGTGCAACGCGAGCCTGATGACTGAGACCAGGAACGCCAATCACTAGAGAATGCGTGGGAAGTCTGCTTGACTTGCTAAACAAGTTGTGCAAAATGCTCTTACGCGCGCACGCTCGAGAAAGACATAATTATACATGGTAGAGTTGAAGCTGTAGACGTGCGAGGTTGATCGTGGGAGGTTGAAGAGGCAGATGGACTTGAAATTGATGCCAAGCCCCAAAACGCGGAAAAAGCAACAACATTTTTCCGCCCCCGCAGGGTCCAATATGCGCTGTCATGCTACTCAACAACATCACCTGCGCGGCCTTCATTTCGCTCAAGATCATTTGTCTCTCGAAAGGGCCACCGAGCTGATATCAGCATTTCCCAGTGGCAGCACAGATACCTCAGGCCTTGACAGCTTCTGCAGTTCCGTTTTCTGGCCTCAGCGGCAACGTACTCTCCTCTCCTTTTTGCGTTTCTTCAGGCAATGCATCCTCCTTGTACACGTCGTACTTGTATTTGGCTCCTTCGTGATCCTGCCTGAGGCCCTTCTGTCCTGCGCCATATACCTTCTCGCGGGCTGTCAAGGGTTCGGCGTCGGCAGACTTGGGCGGTGGATACAAGCCACGTCGACGCAGTTCGGGAATCAGCAGGTCAACCACATCCTCGAAAGTCCCTGGGGTTGTGACGTAGGCGAGGTTGAATCCATCGAGATCTGCTTCTCTGATCCATCTCTCCATCTCATCTGCAACCTTCTGAGGGGTGCCCACGCCAACAGGCCCAAGACCACCGATCGCAGCCTTCTCGGCCACGACCCTCGGCGTCCATCTCGGCACATCAGGGCTTGTTGTCGTGAACGCGTCCAGCATACTTCTGACTTTGTGAGCCTCGGTCGAATCTGCAGCCGTGATGTCCTGGTCGAGAGGGATCTTGGAAATGTCGATTCCAGTCCATCCGGAGAACAACACGAGCCCTCCGATAGTCGAGGCATATTTCTTGGCCTCTGCCAACTTCTCTTGAGCCTCTTCTTCGGTTCGCCCAATGATTGGGGTGAATGTTCCAAAGAACTTGATGGATTGTGGATCACGGCCCTTTTCCTTGACCAGTTGGCGGATCTTGTCGATCTTGGGCCTGAGCACTAGCGGGCTATGTGACGAGACAAAGATTGCTTCCGCGTGTGTGGCAGCAAAAGCAGATCCCGCTGGGGAAGTGCCGGCCTGGAAGAGAAATGGTGTTCGCTGAGGCGATGGATCCACGATATGTCGAGAGTCCAGGTTGAAATATTTTCCATGGTGATGAATCGTTCGCACCTTGTCTGGGTCGATATATGTGTCCGCTTCGGGGTTTGGAGCGAGAGCGTCGTCTGCCCAAGAACCTTCCCAGAGCCTTGTGAGTAATTGTCAGCAATTATGCGCCAGTCTATCAGTGCGCGCTGATGTCGGTACTCACTTGTACAGGACTCTTAGATACTCGTCCGCCTGCAGGTACCGCTCATCATGGTCAATGGGGTTGTCCAGACCAATAGCCTTGAATGCCGCCTTTTTCCACGATGTCACAATATTCCAGCCAATGCGCCCATTGGTAAGATGGTCGAGAGTCGAAAAGCGCTTTGCCAGCAGGAACGGAGGCTCAAAGGTAGTCGACGCAGTGATGCCGAAGGCGAGATTCTTGGTCACCGCGGCCATCGCAGAGATAGGCTGTCGGTCTCATGGTTAGTTACCATTATCCCCCTGCGTTGATCTGCACGCGCCAACAACTTACGATGGTCGGATCGGTCATGGGCCATTGGGCAGCACGACGGATACAATTGTCGAGACTGTCTTCGTACGTATCATAGCCTCCATACGTGTCGGCGAGAAACAGGGCGTTGATGTCACCACGCTCCAGAATCTTTGCCAGCTCGATCCAGTAGTCGAGTTTCCTCTTTGTCGCCGACTTATCCTTGGGGTTCTATACATGCTTTCAGTCCCAGTGAACTCTTTCGGAAGAAGATTCAATGTCCATCTCAGGGCAAAGAAGAACTGACCTTCCATTGACCGGGTGATAGATGTCCCACTGTTGACATATCAAATGCATTGAGCAGGATTTGTTTCTTCACTGGCTCTTGAGAGCCGTTGGCATCTTGGAGGGAACCCATATCGATTGGAGCTTTACTGGCCACGCAGACAACGACGTGAAGCAAATTGATGAAGAGGTTCACTTTGCCAAAATCCGACACATTTTCTCGAAGGAATGCTATCTCCAACTCTATGGTCCCATGTCCGGTCTCGCACCCGAAAACTGCAGGTGTAAACACTGTGCCCCTCAGGTGAGTTTACGCATCATCATCCTCCACCACCACCGCTACCCTCGCCCGTCACTCCACAAGAGAGTCGCCGGATCCGAGTCACCGCATGCATGCAAAGACGTGCTTGGACGTGTAAAGAGATCTTCGCCACGCCTTGATGATGCCCAGGATCGGCAAGCAAGCAAAGGGTTCTCCGCTCTGCGACCAAGGGCCGCCAGCCCTGAGCGGGCGCTATTGCGTGATTTTAGGTCCGATTCCACGATTTCCCTCCCCCATCCCAACCGCAACGCTTTAGCTGTGTAACAAAGTCGGAGTATCTGGGATTGGATCTGACTTGGATATCCACACATTGAAACAGGGTTCACAGAGATAAGAGCAGGGCCGGTGGAAAATCCCGTACGAGAAAATTCTTCCCAGCGAGACGTGGGTGGTTCATTTTCAGTTCGGAACAAGAGGGGAGAAGAGATAAACAAGATACCCGCTTTGGAGAGAGCTTCGCGTTCCTTTTTTTTCTTTTTTTTCAAATGACAATGGACCTAACTAGCAGTATTTGTATTTTTGAGTGGGTACTTTTGTATATGTACAGTACCTAGTACTAGGTAAGTAATATGGTAAATCTCGTCACTAATCTGGTACCATTCCATTACATGACTACTTAGGTACCTACTTGGGTAGTTACCTACATACCCCTGTACCTGGCTGAATCCAAGAGTCGCCATGAGGGGCCGTCGATGTTCAATGTCCCATACGTGGATAGTATGCGTTTACGCCTCTAGGATCTTTGTGGGAGGGAACTCTTGAATGAGGCGAGGTGTGTCGTCGACTGGAGACACCTGTTGTTCGGACCCTAGATGGTGGTGGTTGGGTGGATACTCCTCGTCAATCTCGTCGGCGGGGGTTCTGTGAACAGAAGAAACAAGAGTCAGTCAAAGTCAGTGAGTGGTTTGATATTGTAAGTTGGGGATCCGATAATAACAGAGGGTGATATTTTTTGTATGTGAAGGGACAAAGGGAGATCTGTCATACCTTCGTCTCTTGATATACCACGAGATCCAGTGTGCAAACAACATCAGGCAGATGGCGTTGCCGAGCACAAAGGGGTAACCCTTGACGAATCTCGGGGCGTCGACCGTCTTGAAGACCAGCAGCGGGGTCCACGCCGTGGTGGACTGCGAGACCGTGTTGATCAGCACGAGCGTAAAAGCCCGCTCGGCCGGCGAGTAGCGCAGCTGGGTGTTGACCCAGCCGTAGAGGACGCTCGACATGGCGACGGCCGAGTACGTGGTCATGAAGGCGAACCACAGGGCCGACTCGGGCACGTTCCACACTACGAGGATGATGAGCCCGATGCTGTTCCACACGTGGGCGACGGTGATGGCCCACGCGGGGCCCCAGAGGAGATCCGACGAGAAGCAGACGAAGAGGACGTAGAAGATGCCCAGGGCCGGCGAGATGGCGCCCAGCTGGTTGAGCCGCCCGGCCGAGTACCGCTTCAGGCTCTTGAGCCACAGCAGGTAGCCGCCCGACGACGTGTTGATGCTGCCGTTCCAGAAGAAGATGTCGAGCAGCAGGAACGCCCACACCTGCCACGACATGGCCGCCTTTTTCAGCGTCCCCAGCGTGAAGTGTCCGGACGTGGCGTGGCCCGTCCGCTCGAGCCGCTTCTTCGCGACCGCGAGGTCGTGGTCCTTGATGAACAGCCGATTCGGAATGTCCGGCGTGCCGGGGAGGAGGAAGTAACCCAAAAAGCCGACGGGGATGGTTATCAGAGCACAGATGATGTACCTGTCGGGAGAAGACTCGGGTTAGCAATGTCTTTTGAGAGAACGCGTAGTGGAACGAAGAGCGTGTCGGTAAGAAACGTACATCCATCGCCAGCCGGCCAGTCCTGCAACCCCTTCCAATTGCTCCGAAGCGGCAGACTGTAGGAGAGCGGCAGTGAGGGTTCCGAGGGTCAGGCCAACATAGAAGAAGCCGCCTCGACGAGCTATCTCATGTCCACGATACCACGAACCGAAGATGAAATGGACGGCGGGAAAATATGCGGCCTGTCACCCGCGTTAGTCTTTTGCGCGCAAGTAGTCCTGCTGTCACTGACCTCAAACCAGCCGACCAAGAACCGGTATGCCATCAGCTCAGCATAGCTATTGACCCGATATTGCAACAAGGTGAAGACCCCCCACAGGATATCCAGTAGAGGGACTAGCCAGTGCATGGGTATGCGAGTGAAGAGGAACATGAATGGAATCTGGCCCAGAACGGCACCGACGACATAGATGGTCTGGACATGGACCAGTTCGTTGCCATTGAAGCCCTGATTTGACGAATGAGAATTCTTGAAAGACACCAAAGATTTCAAGGAGTCATTTCGTGATACTCACCAAGTCTTCCTTGAGGCCTGCGACGTATGCATTGTCTAGAGACTTGATCAGCAACCATAGCCCCGAGTATCCTCGCCGTGGGGTTGAGGTGGCTCACTGATATTTGCCTGGTCGATATACTTGACCCAGTACGCTAGAAAGACATAGGGCACAATCAGGAGATCGAGTTTGGTGATGAGCTTGCGTTCCTCCTTTGTGTCATCTGGCGAGAACCAGCGGATCTGGTACCATTTTCGAGGACCTGTCGTCTTGTCCATGTTCGTTGGCTCCAGCGTTCCAGATCAATGCAGTCTCAGCCCTCGCATCTACCTTTTTTCGAAGGCCTCTGAGGGCAATTTTTCTCTCATATACCCATGTCCCGTCACCGTGACGACGCGGTCAAGGATCTGACCGTGGGAGGATCGCCTTCGCCTCCTGACGACATGTCGCCGTTGAATGGCGAATCCATGTAACCACGAGGACTAGCTGCCTCAATGACCTCCCCCCTGGCTTAGTAGTTGCATTGTCATCGCTGCAGCTCTAGACAAAGTGACAGCCGGTGTGAATGGGGATCCGAAACCATGGCCCTGGCTCTTTCTCGCTCTGTATCCTCTTCTCGTCGATCCGCTTGTGTGTGTGTGTGTGTGTGTGTGTATCAAACCCCCCACCCTCGTATGTATCGTCAGGTAAAATGGTCAGGGGGTGGGAAAACGGTGTGGCCAATACAAAGAACTGGGAAAAAACCCCCAATACTATCTGATCAATAATGTCGTCCAACTCCGAATGTTGCCCGTTTTACCCTTGGGACGACAAACGTCTTGACGGCTGTGGATTCTGGATCGATGGTGTCAAATAGTGGGTCGTGTTCGTGATGGGCCGCAATCCCTTTCCCTTTCTCTGACAGCGCCGGGTATGGATACCCACGAGTCAATAGTCGTCAACATGTGAGGATCTCGCGAAAGAGGACCGGCACATGAAACGAGCAGGGTGTATAATCTTCATGTCTACACTGGTCAGTTCTGGTGTTGTACTCGTTTCCCAAGAAGGCGTTCCAAGAACAAACCGCACAACATGGCCAATGTCGATGTTATAGATCCATTCCAGGTCAGCGCGGTCAGCAACGGCGAACCCAACAACCACCAGTATCTCGAACAAGAACAGTCACAGCCGAGGCTGAAGAAAGAGGCACTGGTGGTGGTAGAGGAGAGCAACCCAGCTGAGGCCTTGGACAGTGCCAGGCCCCTTGAGGAGACGCCCAAGATCGAGACACAGCCTGACGGTCGCCCTGCAAACACCCTCCATGAAGCATATCCCAAATCCAATGTACAGCTTCTTGACCATCACATTGACGAGGGGAGAAGTCTAAAGGTCGTCATCATCGGCGCCGGGCTGTCTGGTATCCTCGCCGGGATATTACTGCCAGTCAAGGTTCCCAAGATTGAACTAATCATCCTCGAAAAGAACGACGACGTGGTACGTATGCTGCAGAACCTCTCCCCCCTTTCTCCCCCTCAACTTTGCTAAACTACTCGTTTCAATTCGCCAGGGAGGGACATGGCTGGAGAACGTATATCCAGGCGTCAGATGTGACATTCCCTCACATGTCTATCAGTCGACCTTTACTCCATTCACTCAATGGTCGCAACAATTTGCCGAGGGCCATGAGATCCTGCACTACTGGCAGACCCAGGCCAGGAAGTACGACGTCTACAAGTACATCAAGTTTGGCCGGCGGGTCCAGGACGTTGACTGGAACGACCAAGACGGCCAGTGGACCATCACCGGGGTGAATCCCAAGACCGGCGAGTCTTTCACGGAGAAAGCAGACTTTGTGTTGCCGGCCATAGGCCGTTTCAACGACTGGAGGCTCCCGGCGTACCCTGGAGTGTCCGACTATCAGGGTCACCTTCGACATACCTCGAACTGGGACCCGTCGTTCGATCCCAAGGGCAAGAAGATCGCCATCATCGGCAACGGGGCCAGCGGGATCCAGGTGCTCCCGAATCTGCAGCCCCTTGCGAAGCACATTGACCACTACGCCCGGAGCAGGACGTGGATTGCCGGCTCGTGGGCCGGCGACGAGCGCACTTTCGAGCCGCAGTGGTACTCGGAGGAGCAGAAAAAGGAGTTTCTCGACCCGGAGAAGTACCTCAAGTTCCGCAAGGAGCTCGAGGACAAGTACTGGCGACGGTTCCCGTCGACGTTCCGCGGGTCCGAGGAGAACCTCGCGATGCGCGACCGCTTCATCCAGATCATGGCGCAGCGGCTGGCCAAGAAGCCCGAGCTGCTCGACCTCCTCGTGCCAGACTTCAGTCCAAACTGTCGCCGCCTCACGCCGGGGCCGGGCTACCTCGAGGCCCTGACGGCCGACAACGTCACGCTGATCCAGGACCCCATCAAGCGCTTCACCGCCACGGGCATCGAGACCGCGACGGGCGAACACCGCGAGGTGGACGCGGTCCTGTGCGCGACGGGCGCCGCCATCGACTTTGTGCCGCCCTTCAACGTGCGCGCCCGCGGGGTGAATCTCAAAGAAGCGTGGCGGCCACTGGGCGACGGGGAGAAAGTCGACTCCAGCCACTTCGGCTGGCCGTACACGTACCTGGGGCTGGCGGTGCCCGACGTGCCCAACCTCCTGTTCATCCACGGGCCGCACGGGGCGGGACCGTCGGGAACCGTCCCGCACAGCGTCGAGGTCCAGGTGACGTACTACGCGAAGCTGCTGCGCAAGGTGTCGACGCAGGGCATCAAGGCCATGTGGCCGTCGCGGCGGGCGGCCGACGACTTTGTCGCCTACGCCGACGCCTTCTTCCCCACCACCGTGCTGACCGACAACTGCAGCTCGTGGGCCAACGGCGGCAAGCCGGGCGGGCGCGTCCACGGCGTCTGGCCCGGGAGTGCCGGACACGTCACCCTGGTGCGCAAGGAGCCGCGCTGGGAGGACTGGGAGTACGAGTATCTGCACGAGAGCGGCAACCGGCTCATTGGCTGGTTTGGCAATGGGTGGACGAAGAAGGAGAGGGACGACACTGAGGACATGACGCCGTATCTGCAGCTCGAGGGCACCGTAGATCTAAGACTGCTGCATGAGAAGTGGTGGGAATAGTACCAACTCAATCTCTCTCTCTCTTTGTTCGTGCCCCTGAGAAGCAAGATCCATCCATTGGAAATATCCAGACAAGGCGTGGAGATTCAGGACCTCAGAATAAAAACTCACAAGTCCTGGTTCGTTCTAGTTCTATAATTTTTTGGTGGGGGAATCACAATACAACCATCATTTGTTTCCAGATCGGTGCCTTTCGGGCATATTTCACTTGACCCTGACCACCAATCTGCCCCCACTGATTTCACCCCTACGCATCGAATCCAAAGCATCATTGACGGCGTCGAATCCTTCCCTCACCCCCAAGATCGTGGGAGGCACCAAAAGACCTTGTGCCAGTAGTCGCTCAAGCCAGAGCATCAGTGCCTCCCCCAGTTCCGGGATCTCGTGGAAGACTTTGATCGGCACGGTGTGGAAGTTGATATTGGCTGGTGGCGACTCCTTCGGCAGCCCGGTCAAACCTACTAGGTGGGCGGCAGGGCGCGCTGCGTCTACCCCTAGTGTCTTTGTCGGCACACTCGTCGAATCGTCGTCGATGGGGTCGGCGTGCCGTTCTAGGCACTGCAGTAAGTGTTTGGCGGTGTCTCGTCCAACTGTGTCGACGGCAAATCGAAGTCTGTTTTTCGTCACGGATCTTGTTATCTCAATCGCCCTCTCCGGATTGTGGTTGTCAACAACGATATCCGGCTTGGTCTTCGGAGCTGACGACACAGTCAGAGCATGTTTCCGGCAGTCCATAATGCTGATTGTCCGTAGCCCAAGAAGCCTGGCAATCTGGTTGAGCATAAAAGCACTAGTAGAAGAACCCCCCCAGATAGCGAGCCAATCCCCTGGTTGAGCCTTCTCAGCCTTGTTGATTCCATCCAAGCACTCCGATCTGATGTCTTCTGGAAGTCGCTGAGGGTCCAATTGTCTCAATATAGAGAGGAGATCCGGTCCATTTGCTACTTTGGAGAAGTCGAGCCCAACACAAATACCGAGACACAGAGCTGCAGCGACGAAAGCCACACCTAGCGCTGCCCCCGATTCTGGAGCTATGTTGGGTGGCAGTCGGCAAGTATTGAAGTCGGTGGCGACGACACATTGCTGGTACGCGGCTTTGCGAAGGTCTCTATAGTCGGTGGAAATGACAATGACCAAGTCGCCAGGTTTGAACCGTGAATCCCGCTTCGGACTTACGGCAACCTCTCCTACAAGCTCACGACCTGATATGTAAGGTAGTTGTGGGATGCCGAAGTTGAAATCCCTAACGTGTGTTAGTAACAAAGACAAGCGGCTCCTCTCCAACAGGCCAGGGATTTCTTTACGGTGCTTTCCAATCAATCGGGTTGAGACCGATCACTCTATTCCAGACCAGAAGTTCTCGGCTATCCAAAAGCGATGGGATGGGGTGATCTATCACCTCTGCGTAAGGCTGTTTGGGCCCATGGAGCAGCAGGGCACGCTGTTGCGTTGAGATATTCGGCAATGATGAAGAGGAAGACGATGATTTTGACGAGGGGTTTTCAATCTCTTTGACGGTAAACTCGACGTTGATCTCTTTGGCTGTACTCGTGGTCCTCAAAGACCGGAAGAGTCGAACGATACCCATGGCTGCTGCAACGTGAATCAGGTGTGCTGCTCAGTACTGTTCAGTGCCAAATGCAAGATATTCCGTCCGCCAGATCATGAAGTCGACCCAGAATTTTGGACAACTAATCTGAAAAGCGAGATCG
This sequence comes from Fonsecaea pedrosoi CBS 271.37, assembly GCF_000835455.1. NCBI lineage: Eukaryota > Fungi > Ascomycota > Eurotiomycetes > Chaetothyriales > Herpotrichiellaceae > Fonsecaea > Fonsecaea pedrosoi. The sequence goes on along the minus strand of NW_013550613.1, from coordinate 887,199 downwards.
GATACCGGCAGCCACTCCGGGCATCTCATCGTAAGCAATATTGGTACGAGTCTTGTAAAGACTTTGACACAGGGTTTTCAAGACCTGTTGGTATTGGAGATGCAGGTATCGCGTATCGCTTGGTAAGAAAGAGGGGGTTATCCGCTTTCATGTACAATGAATACCTTGCTCACGGTACTGATGCTGCGATTGAACGACCCTATGTCGTGCTCAGACTCCGCCGTCGCGACATCGCCCAACTCTCCCATGCGCGCCTAACTGCGGTTCCAAGACGAACATGTCCGCCCCGAGGTCCTCTAGATGGATCTTTTCCGCCCCAGCGAGTTGGTAAACATTGATTACCAGAACAAGATTTTGCTCTCACGTTCAGGCCATGCTGAAGCAGGTTGGTCACCCAGAAGAGCCGATAACCAGAATCCGCACATGGTCCACTTTCACTTGCAGAAGCATTCCAAGAGGATGGTTTGGAGAAGTGCGGAAACGGTTCTCGTATTGCGTGCTATTGAAGACAATGACGCGATCCAGTTCTTGGGTCAAGGGTCAGCGCCGCACAAGTGACCGCAAGCGAGAGACCAAAGGGTAATACTTGGCCAAGAAGATATCTTGATGCTGATGTCGAGCACCAGAGGAGATTGTGAGCCGACATTCAGACGTTGAAGCACCGAGAGACAAGATAACAGTCCGTCGTCTGTGATAGCAAACATGGCGGCAGAGGTTGGAAGTGCGCAGGCAAATGCGGCCAATGGTACGAATGGCAGCACGCGGCTTGGCGGCGGAACCAAGAAGCAACTCATCCTCAACGCCTTCGCCATGAACACGCCTGGTCATCTTTCACCCGGGCTTTGGCGACATCCTCGAAACAAAACATACAACTATAAGAAATTGGATTTCTGGACAGACCTTGCTAGACTTTTGGATGAGGCTGGTTTCCATGCCTTGTTTCTTGCCGATGTCCTCGGAGCTTATGATGGTAGGTGGAGCAAACCAGGACAATCGTCCTTCTCCTGTGTTGTATAGACATTTCCAATCACCCTCAACCTCCCTTTTTCAGCCTCTGCACGATCCTGCAACCCTACTCTATTCCGCATCCCTTGAGTGTCCTTCTGTGCTGGCAAATATGGGCTCCTGGATCAAGAAAATGGATAGAAATGAACACAAGCTGAAGGCAAAATAGTCTACAAAGGTCCAGCCAATGCAGGTCCCGCCCTGGGATCTGGCGCCCAGTTTCCTGTCAACGACCCGCTATACCTAGTCCCCGCCATGGCCGCGGTGACGAAGAACCTTGCGTTTGGAATCACCGCCAGTACAACTTATGAGCAACCGTATTCTCTTGCCAGACGGTTCTCGACAGTGGATCATCTGAGCAACGGGCGTGTGGCTTGGAACATTGTGACCTCTTACCTCGACAGTGCAGCTCGCAATTTTGGTCTGTCCCAACAGGTCGAACATGATGCGCGGTACGAGCTAGCAGATGAGTACATGGAGGTCTTGTACAAGCTGTGGGAGGGTAGCTGGCGTGGGGACGCCGTAGTGGCGGACAAGGAGACTGGAGTCTATGCGCTGGGTGAACGAGTTCGACAAATTAACCACAAGGGCAAGCACTTCAATGTCCCCGGTCCTCACATCTGCGAACCCTCCCCGCAACGCACACCCTTCCTCTTCCAAGCAGGAACCTCCAAGAGTGGGCGAGTATTTGGTGCTAAGCACGCAGAAGTGATATTCGCCGGAGCGCAACTGCCGGAAAAACTCAAGCCCTCGGTCGAAGCGATCCGTCAGCTAGCGCGTGAAGCTGGTCGAGATCCATATCATGTCAAGATCATTGCGAGCATGTGTGTCATCGTCGCTGAGACGGACGAGGCGGCTAAGAAGAAACAGGAGGAATTCCTTTCTTATGGAAATCGAGAGGGAGCCCTCGCACTGTTCGGGGGTTGGACTGGAGTGGATCTTTCCACTTACTCGGATGACGAAGATTTTCGGTTTGTCAAGATGCCTATGATCAACTCTATTGTCAATGGATGGGCAGACACAGTCCCGGGAAGTGAAAACCTGAAGTGGAACAAGTCGCGCATCGCTGACTACTTGTTATTGGGCGGCATGAACGCAAAGATAGTAGGATCACCCTCGACGGTGGCAGATGAGCTTGAACGCTGGGTGGAGGTGGCAGACGTGGATGGGTTCAACTTGTCTCATGTGGTGAACCCTGGCTCTTTCGAGGACATTATTGAGTTTCTGTTGCCCGAACTTCGAGCCAGGGGCCTTTTTCGAGCTGGACCCGAGAAGCAGGGGGCCACTGCCCGAGAGCAGTTTTTTGGAACACCTTGGCTGTTGAGTGACCATCCAGGAAGCAAGTTCAAGTGGGACATACACGATGAGACACCTCGATACTTGCAGGCGCAGTAGGAGGTGTTGTTGCTGTTGCTGTATGGAGGTCCTCCAGTCGGCGCAGCTTCGCACAAAAGGGTACGATTAGTTGAGGGATATGTTCTTTGTACCTTGCCATGTGCAGTTGTGGATACTAGAAGGTTGTCTCTGGTGTACCATGAATTGTCATCGGCGATGCAATGTGAGAAGTTGACAATGATGAGCCTTGTCGTCCAAGGGCCAGTCTTAACTAAATAAGTGCAGTGGGCCAAGCCTGGAGTAGCCACTGACAGCCTAGAAGGACTCGGCTAGGCGACAGGCAACAGGCGTCCCGTGGTACCCGTCCGACGCCGCCGTCGCTGTTTCTGACGTAGTGATTCGGTACGAGTTGCTATTCTAGTGGCTCACTAGACACTCGTAGGTTGGGGAAGCAGGCGGGCACTAATACCAACAGGTAGCTATCTCGCTTCTCACATTAACCACACACCACACTGCATGCCCTCAAGCATACCGAGTGGAAGCTATTAGAAGAGGGAATAGATGCTGCGTCGAGACAGGGTTGACTCACCGCCTCTACCGCTTGATACAAGAATCGCAAATAATGGAGAGCGGTGTTCGAGTTGAAATTTGTATGCGGGATGCCATGTCCTTGCTCATTGAATAGCAAATGAGTATCAAGGCGGCTTGACTTGTCACCATCTCATACAAATTAGTTCACATTCATCACTGAGAAAGAGCTTTGGCTTCCCCAATTCCTGACCGAGAATTGTGAGTTGAGACAAAGCTGACCGGTTACAGTAACCTCGACTATTCCTCTGCTCTGCCTCGTCAATCCTTTCAGCAGACAGCCAGACAATTGGCACCTTCGCAAGTCGGCACGTTGGCACGTCCTATATCGACACCGCCTTTTGATCTCCTTTCCCCCGCGCCCGACTAGAAACTCGGACTGCCCATGTTGTGGCATACGCTTGAACATGTCTGTGATATGTGACCAGTCAAGTCGCACACCCAAGAGAAAAAGAAACCCACACACCAATGGACGCTGGTGGGGGAGTCTATTCTTTACCCTGGACACATGGATACGAGCCAGCCAGGTGAAGCAATGCTGGTCTGTTGTGAGCAAGGAGCAGTCAGTGAGCATCAAGAATAATAGACGTTTGACGTAAGGAACTTCCCAGGCATGCGAGCAAGTCAGGCAGTGTGGGTGGACCCTGCTTTTGGCATCCTCACACTGACCATGTGCTCGAGGATGGATGTCTTTGGCCCGGTCCCCTGTTGCGGATAACCCCTGCCATGTCAAGACCCTGCACAGCGTGGCCAACCGGTCGGTGTATGCCGCAATGTCCACAACCACAAGTCTTTTACCCTGAACCTACCTGCCAGTACGAGTACTCGGTACCGACCTATGATTCTCAGCCAAGCCATGTTTGCTCCCTGCAACTGATTCTCAGCTCCTGCTGCCCCAAATGCAAAGTGGCAATCCCTGCCTTTAGTCGTTGGGCGCTTTCCTTGTCTGAATCATCACTCACATCCTCCCTGGTCTTTTACCATCTCTCTTAGCCACCAAAACTCATTGGAGTTGGAGTTGGAGTAAAAACCTTCTACGAGTACATCTTCTAGATTCAAACATATGTCGTCACCTGCAAGATACCTCTAAAGCCTTGGACAGGATCGCAGACACTTGCTTGGTTCACCAGTACGACTAGTGACCGAACCTAGCTGTCCGCCGTCTCGCTTCCAGCCTCGCACTTCTCGTGGCGACAGCGCGACGATTGGCTCGTCACACCAAGCTAGAACGCCCATCTTCCCACTTTGTCACCTTGCATTTCGCCTCCGTGTTGACGCACAGGTCTTTTCTTCCCTTCCGGATCACTTCCTGCTCGCTCAACTAGGAGCCAACCACTCGCTACCCAGGACCAACTGCTGCCGCCAGTACTCGTACTACGGTCCACCCCGTAACCTGTATCGTGATCTCATTCGCCACAAGAAAATAGACCTGTCACCCTGGTTTCTGGCGAGCATCGAGAATCGAGAAAGTATTAAGGAGCCACCGTCGCTCCCATGCTCGGTGAAGGAGTCCAGCGTCTTTTAGGGCTGCTCGGTGCACATTGGCCTTTTGCCTTTGTGCTTTACTACTGACCCTGTCCCGATGGAGACCGTTTTCATTACCATCCACGGTCAGTAATCTCTGGCGTTCAGTGCGTACTTTACTGAGACCCCTCACAGATCTATCCCAGGATGCCCGAATCAAGTACTGTTCCGCTTCGGTTGAGGACATACTGGGTTACCTTCCTCATGAGGTGACGGGGAGACCATGCTGGGACTACTTTCACCCAGACGAGATCCCCTTTGCACGGGCAGTTCATGACCGTGGCATCAATCTTGACAAGGCGGCTGTTATGAACTATTGCCGCATCAGGCATAAGGATGGTCATTGGGTTGGTTGTGAATGCGTGTTCACCGTGGTTCATGATGTCCTTGTCGCCAGTACTGCGATCTACCGCCGGGGACCAAAAGCAAGACGTACGAGGACTTTCCACTTTCTTGATCCCAAGCATTATGACTGATTTATACAGAGAGAGCGCTGGATGGAGCTGGAATCCGACGAATCTTTTCCTCTTCCCCCCGGGACCCCAGGTACCACATGTTGTCATATCTGTCCAGCAAGTTCTACGATGAACCATCTGCTCACACCCCGGAGCCGAGGGCAGCACTCTTTCTCAACCGCTTCTCACGTACCTCCACCGTCATGTACGCCACAAATGGCGTTGCCGCAATCTTGGGTCTCCAGCCATCAGACCTGACTGGAAGGAGCTTCTACCATTGTATTGAACAAGCATGCCTTCAAGATGCCGTCAAATGCATTGAAAGCGCCAAAGCTAACGACTCTATTGCCTACCTGAGATTCTGGTACCACAATCCTCTTCAAGAAACCGATAGGCCTGACGGCGAGTCCATTGGTGACGAGAGTGACGAAGACGACGACGGTGGTGTTCCTCTAGGGACTGACACGCGCTCTGGTTCTGGTTCTAATGTCTCGATGGGGGATGCTCCAACTCCTCGCCAGACTCAAGCTGCTGCACATGTCACTGATTCTCAGGCGCAAGGCGCTCCTGGAGAGGCTTCTAATTCTCAAGTCGATGGAGTTTTACAGCCCCCAGGAAATGGGGCACCTGATGTTCAAGTGAACGGTCACGATGGCGGTCATGCATTGGCTTCCGGTGCAGGCACCGATCTCGTTGTCAACGAGAATGGGGCTGAGTCCGACCCCGAACCTCATCGGGTTTCAGCTCCACAACAGACCGAGGCAGCAAATGTCAATGGAGAACGACTGGAGCTTGAAGCCGTCGTTTCCTGTACATCAGATGGACTTGTTGTCATTCTTCGCCGTGCGAAACCATTGGTCCCACATACTCTTGGAGCGACCGAGGCGCCATACTACGCCAACGGACTGTTTGCATCTCCCTGGGCTCCGGAGCCGGTCATGCCTCCCACTATACAGCAAACGACTGTGGCTCCCGCTACTTCTTTCCCGATGACGGACCCGTCCGAGTCTAATTTCATGAATGCCATTCGAGAAGTTGCAGTTTTTGCTTGGTCACTTACAGGCATCAACGGTTCTCTCGCGCAGTATGCTCGAGGCACAGCCTCTCCGGAGGCATTGCCTCCAGACGGTCTTCCTATCTGGGACCCTAATGCGGATGTTGACTCAAAAGCGAATGAGTTGTATAACGGTTTCTTGGGCAGTGCACATCGTCCATTCGCCGACTCTGCCGGGTCAAGTGGTATGAAGAAAGACGAGGATCTGGGCAGCAGTGATGATGAAGTCCTCTGGAAGAGAGCACCAACAATGACGCCCTGGAGACGACCCAAGAGAAGAGCTCATCAGGATGCCTTTGGGGGAGAAGGGAATGATGGAGTGGATGGCGGCAATGAGGATGGCAGGAGAAAGAAAACGACAAGGTCGCATTCCAGTTCGGGGCCCAGCACAGGCTCTGGGGGAGCATCTGCTGCAGGCTCTTCTTCTGGCTCTGCTGGATAGCATGCAATTAGTGATTGCACCAGACTGTGTGGGAAGTGCGTTTGCAATATCTCTCCTTGAAGCAGGCACGCCAGCCGAATATTTGGGTACACGCTCATTGACGAAGACACCATGATACTATGAAATTGACATCTGATGAACCATCATTCAATACCTGTGTACCTCGTAGCGCGTGATATGTCGAACATGACATTATGGTAGGATGTACAAAGCACCTTGTAACTCGCACAGACTCGCCTTGTCAGGCATCTACATAGGTACGAGGTACCTGGTACATACATAGAGTCCTTCATTGACTAGACATGATCACTATGAGGTCAAAAAACGCCACACATAGTAAGTACCGAAGTACAGATGTACATTAGAAGCACGTGTTTTCGCGTTTCTCACGCGACAAAGTCCGCGGCCACAATTTGGTGCGTTGCTCACTTTTAGCCTTGAGCACAAACCCATTTCATCTTTTGAATAGTGGCTTGAACTTTACTCTGAAGTCGACTCCCTGGCAATGCAAGATGCCTCTTGTCAGCGATAAAGTGAATGCTAAGCAATACGTCCAAAATCGGGAATCCGTCACCCATCAGAGCCGCCCAGAACAGCGGTCATTGACGCCGCAGCCAAATTCCGGCCGGGAAAGATCGCAGCAGCGACATGATGAAGCCCGTCGCAAATTGCAGCAAGTCGGCCACAACAAGGAAAATGCCGAGGTCATCAGTCGCCGGGACGCTGCAAAGTTGAAGCTGGACGTGCCCAATACGCTCACAATTTCGAATTCAAAGCTCGCCCAGCTGGCTGGACAGGGTGCTGAAGCACAGGAGCCGACGGTGGTGCAGCACAGCATATTTTCCCATTCCGTCGAACACCGTCACAATGTCTGTACAGATTGCTACCCCCTGGAGATGGCCTCATCCACTGACCCAACTCTAGGCATTTGACGACACCCAAAGCATCCATTTTGACGACTCGCTAAGCGTGGCCGAAGAGAAGACCGGACGCACGAAGCCTTCCTTCAGCTTCCATCATAATGGGAGCATGCCCCCTATCTGGAACAACGCCGACGCTCCCTTCCACCCTCCCGTGCATAATTTTGACGGTTCAAAATTACTTTTTGGTGAACGTGCAAAGAACTTGGGGCTCCCGGACGATTGGCAAGCCCAGGCGGATGCTGAGAGAGTCAGACGAGGCTTTGAACCAGTGCACGGTAAACGGTCCAGTCACACCAGCATTGACCCGGCAAACTATGGGGAAGACGATCATACTCAAGGGTCTGATCCGGATGGCGACATCGAAGGAACATCTATCGTGGAGAACACGCCCTCGCGTACTCGAATGGCGTCTGAAGTCAAGACCACATCAAAGCGTGGCAAGGAGAAAGCGAAAAGGAGCTATAGGCACGAAGATTCAACGAGGCGCTCTTCGCCAAAGCACAGAAAGTCATTCAGCGAAATTGCCCCTCCTGTCGTGGTCGAGCCATCCGGTCGGCAACAGATCAATCGCTTCAATGTCTACAAATCGCTCGAGAAAGAACCAGAGATGGTTTTGCCGGACAATCTTCGTCCGACCATTCAGATGCCTCAACCACATGCGTCACTTGTGCACCCCCCCGCCTTCTCATCCAAGATGTCCTCGCTTCATGAGTCGTCATCCGACGAAGAGCAATTTCCAGCAGCAACCGGACCGGACTCTCCACGACTTACGTCCAAGCGTCACCGCCCAGAGCTGGACCTAGATTTTGACCCGGAAGTGCTCCAAACCAAGTCCATGGCGGACCTGGACGCCATCCCATTCACACAAGACCCACGATGGACGGCGCCGGAACCGGCCCTCGACGCCAACGGCACCCCACTGACTTTATCCACCAAACTCACGAATCTGACCAAAATGCGTCCTGAGGACCAACGCAACCTGTTCAAATCCCTCACCGACGCCGATCGCGAGCAGACGGCGGAATGGTTCGTGGAGAAGTTCAAGGCGGATGTGCAGAGGCTGATGACCGTGCGGCTGGAGCGGCGGAAAATCGCCCTCAAGTTCGAGCTCGAGGTCAAGAAGAGGGAGAAGCAGGTCGAGGTGAAGCGCGGGGATGTGGACCAGGAATTGGCCGGCCTCAAAAAAGGCGGCGGAGAATTGATCAGGGGGAAATCGCCCGCAAAGTGATTCAGACCTCCTCTCCCCGGGAACAGAGGGAGTGAGGGAGACCGAAGGAGATCAAAACTGTACAACCAAACCAAGCCGGAACATTTGAGCGAGAGCTGGGAGCTGGTCCCCGTTCAGACCAATCCTTGGACCACGGAGAAAGGCATTAATACCACGAAGTTACGACGGAAGTAAAAAGGAAAAGAAAGGAATTGAAAGGAAAAGGAAACGAGAAGGAAAGAAAAGTAATTTGACAGGGTTTGCTCTACCCTACCTAGCTACCTACCTTCCTACCTTCCAACATACCTACACCTAACGGCACGACTCGACGACTCGAAAATTCAAAGTTCACGACTTTACATAGATGCATACATAGATCCATAGATACATAATATCTCATACGTCATACCTAATTAATACCTAGGTACAACTGTATATGTCGGTCGTGATACTTCTTATACGTACTCCTTTTTGTATAGTGCAAGAGGCATACAGCCAAGAGGCATAGAAAGAGCAACGAAGGACTACTCCGTACAGTATATGTGGTAGACTGTGGAATCTGAATCTGGTGGGTTGTTTCAGTATCGTGCTAATTCCACGCCGACAGTCTATATCTATTCAGTCTGTCCGGGTATCAAGGATCCGGTAGCTGGCTGTGACTCTGTCGTGGCCACACGGAGCCATTGCCCCGTCTCTCTCCTCCTGATTCAAAGCCTGGTTTCTCCGACCAGCATCGAGGCATACGCAAAGGACCGACTGTCACTTGGTCTAAGTCGACCTGCTCCTGTTGCCATCGAGCCCTCAGAGGCATTGCTGCCTGGGTTCACCCCATCTATCGACCACCTGATGCCGTAAACATGAACACCCCCCTGTTCGCAACGGGCTGTTCGGTCGTTGAAGCAACCAATTCTCAAGTATTGAGGCTCGAGTCTCGTGGTTGACGTATGGGTGTGCAGCTCTCGTGACAAGGCTGACACCAGGGTCTCAACTTGCCGATATGCGAAGACCGCGAAATGGCTCAATCGAACCACGCCAGTCCGGCGAAGTACTGCACTATCTTGGTGGGAGGATCCAGATATGCATCACCAACAAAGTGACATAGGCGGACTTGTGATACTCCGCAGATCTAGTCACTCCAAAAGGCCCGTATTTGCTGGAAATTTGGCTCACAATGTCCTTCGCCCCAGGCGGGCTTCTAGATATTCTTGTGGACAGAGAAATATTGCAACCATTATACATACGTCTCAGGTTTTGCTCTTCTCGCTGGCGGTGGACTGCTGCCCAGCCTCAGCAGTGTCACTTGCTTCGCCTGTGTCCGTCTCAGCATCGTCCTGAGCTTTCGTCACCAGCTTTCCCAGCACCTTTGCAAGTCGCCGGTAATCTGCAAGGAGTTCTTGCACCTCACCAAGCCTTAATTCTTTCGCATCCACCACCTTCATGAATCTTGTGATAGGTGGTGCGGCCTTAATGGTCACCAATTCATCGTTGTCTGGCAATCGCAAGGCGGCTTCGCGGATTGGCTTATTTTTCTCCTCTGTCGAGTCTTCCTTGTTCTCCTGTGCCACAACTATCGTCGGCGTAGGAGGAGTCTGTGCGGCAGGTGGAGAAGCCGATGCAGTAGCTGTTCTGCCACCAAATCGTCCAAAAGCGCCTCCAAATGCAGAGCCTATATGGCTCATTGGATTGAGACTGTTGCCGAAATTCTTTACTGTCTCAAGAGGATTGGTGGTCGCTGGTTGTGTTGCTGGTGTTGTGGGCTTTTGGGGAGGACCGCCTGCTATTGTTGTAGCAGGATCATTAGGGGGCGAGTTTGTGGTTCCTGAAAGAAAGCTCATTCGTTTCCCGGTACCGCTTCCATTGCTCTGAGTGCTGTCCACACTTCGCTCCCGTACAGCTGCTTTTCGGCCTCCTAGTAAGCCGAGTAATTTCTCTTCAGTCTTTGTCAGGTTAGGGGGAATGGAGCCAGACTGTCCGTCATGCACGGAGCTTGACTCGCTCAACGCATGATCGTCTTCATCCGGAGTCAAAGGTCGATTGACGAGTTGTCTCGCTTCGTCCAGCGTCTTGGGAAGGATGACTTCAGTGTTGGGACCTTCACTGCCTCGTTCCTTCAGTTTCCCAAGGAGAAATTTGAAGCTATTGTCCAGGCTACTGGAAATATTCTTGAAGCCTTCTTCTGCCGTGGAACGAACGGCTTCATTCGCACTGCTTATGGGCTGAAGAAGGTCAGAGAATGTGCGTTGATGTCGTGTAGCAGGAGTGGGCGTGGAGTTTTCGGAAAGCGTTTTGACGATCGAGGAAGTTTGACCCGATCTGATTGATGTGCCCGTAGCGTTCGAAGTAGAGGTCGCTGTGGTAGGAGACGCGGAAGCAGGGACCGATTCAGGCAATAAGGGAAACTCTTCAAGCTTATCCGAACTCCCATCTCCTTCTAGTTGGGATGGAATCTTCTTAGGGCCTTCTGGCAATTCGTCTGCCCTCAGGCTCGCCAGGTCGACATCTTCTAGGAAAGTAATCGCGGCCTCCAGATTTGTGAGGCAATAGGCCGCCTCGCCATCGATTTTTGGTGCTGCTCTGAACCGCTGTATGAAATAAAGGTTGCTAATTATGTTGATACCTTCCACTGGTGACGTGATCAATGTGTAAATCAGGGTTGGCAGGATCTCGTCAGCCGAAGATGAGGAAGGGTGTATTGAGTAAAGAGTATCAACCACAGCTTTATGGGCGGTTGTGAGGTGCTGCAATTTCCCCAGCGGATAGTGTTCATCGTTCATCTTAGCCAGGCTCTCTCGCGCAGGAGCCAGTGATGCTTGGACATCTTCGGCCGACGTTTCAGTGTCTTCGCTCCAATCAATACCCAGGTCCTTCAGGCCTATCCCTACCAATGCTAATGCTGCTGTTTTTGATCTTAGCTTCTCGTCTCTGACCTCATCCAGAGTACTTTTGTGTCTCCATATTTTGTCATAAACCTTCTCGCATACTCTTTTCTCCACTGCCTCTTCCAGGACAATCCTTTTGTACTCTAGCAGTTTCCTCTGCTTGCGTCTCTCTGTGACCTCGGAAGCCGTCAACATCTGCTGAGAGCCTCCTCTTTGGTCCACTGGCGCCAGAGAATCACTCGAAGGCTTGTTTTGCAGAGGCTTGGAGCGTGAGGAGGGCTTGGAAGGTGTCGGCGACTGGTCTCGGTGGAGGCGGGACTTGAGGGCCGAAATGTGAATGGAGATTGCGCCGGATGCTCGAGCATAGAATTCCTGAAATAGTTCTGACAACTGGTCGATCGTCGGCGGTTCGTTGTATATCTTAGCACTGAGAGACTCAATGAATCTGTCGGTCAGGCTTGCCAATTCTATGGGCAACTCGTCGAAGCGATCTGGAAGGCTGTTGGCCCGCCCCAGGTCCGGGGATGGAGGTTCATCTTCTTCATTTATAGGCTTTTCAAATATGTCCTCTGGTGAAGAGTCCTGCTTTTTGGGAGATTTCAGAGATGTGACGGCTTGGATGGTGCTAGCTCTATTTCTACCAGCGGGGGACGAGGGAGCAGGAGGCTCGTAACGAGTGAAGGATTTCGTGGAAATAGCAGAGGGTCTCGACTTGGTTGATCCCGTTGAGAAATTCCTCGACATGATGAAGGATTGAGACGTGATGATCTCGAGTGTGGAAATAGTGAATAGACCAGTATTGTATTTGTGCTGTCAGCCTGTCTCGGGCAGCCGGCGCGGGAGATCTTAGAAGAGCATTCTTTTACTCCAAAGAGAAACTATAAACAATCCGGTGCCTAGGAGTCGCAAATGACCCCAGAGCCGGCTCATCCGTAGAGGATTCGTGGTGCGTCGTTTCGCTGTTGACTGCTGAACAAGAGCCAACAACGCATGTGATTGACAGGTTTGGTGGATTCGGTAATGTACCAAATAATAGAAAGTGGTTTAGTTGCCCTCCCCGGTCGGGCTCGACGTCAGTGTCTTCCAGACCCATCCTCGCCTCCATCCACCGAGCCACCACTGGCCACGAGACCCCGAGCCACTTCAGTCAACAGTCACTCAAACATCCCATCTTCATCGACTTCGATCTCCCCTGCACCCTGATTCAGTCACGTACCATCAGCACATCAATATGAAGACTCGGAAACAAAGAGATAGGATTTGCACATCAGGCAGCAGAATCACAGCGAGCATGCTGTTATCCTTCCTCGCCTTAACCCCCTCGGTCGTTGTGGCCAAACTCCCCGCTGCCATTGATCCCTGGTATCCAGTGCCAGTACCGAAAGAATCAGACACTCATGACTTTACACTAAGACACATTTTCCATCGAGGCACCTATCGAGATCCTAATCTGCACAAACGCTACGATTTTAGCCCGCAGGCGCCCGTCCTTCTCACCCAAGACGATGACCATGTCCAGACGTCTTCCCTCCAACCGCCGCCACACTTCACCCTGCGTTCTGACTCTGTTGAGATTGAGCGACTAGTTGACAGGCAAGCGCCGAGCATTGAGAGATATCTCCAACATGCTCGATACACAGGCAGTCCGGCTGTGCTTGACGCTTCGCAGTGGACGCTAGACGAGGTGGTGGGTCCCAATATCGAGCACAAGCCCACGGTACTCAACCTGGCGATAATGGCAGCCAACGCATATAACCCAGGCCCTGGCGAAGGAGATTGGGAAGATGTCAACCAAGGCTATAACCGATCTACACCATTTGGATGGGAAGGCGACGGTTTAAGGGGACATATATTTGCCAACGAAGGCAACGAAACAGTCATCATTAGTCTCAAGGGGACTTCTCCTGCCGTCTTTGATGGAGATGGGACTACCACCAAGGACAAGCTAAACGACAACCTCTTTTTCTCTTGCTGTTGTGCTCAAGGTGGCTCATACTTCTGGCATCAAGTCTGCGACTGCCAGACCGGCACGTATACTTGTAACCGGACATGTGTAGTCCAAGCCTTGAGACAAGAGAACCGGTATTATCGAGCTGCAATCGACTTGTATACCAACGTCACGGAATTATACCCAGATTCGAACGTCTGGCTTGCAGGTCACTCCCTTGGTGGCGCAGTAACCAGCCTCCTTGGTCTCACATTTGGTCTGCCAACCGTAACATTTGAAGCGCCTGGCGAAGATCTTGCAGCAAAGCGCCTCGGCCTTCCGGCTCCCCCATCGTCAAATCCCAACAGACCACGCACAAAATATACCGGGGCCTATCACTTCGGAAACACAGCGGATCCAGTCTTTATGGGAACCTGCAATGGTGCCACAGCAACGTGCACGTTGGGTGGATACGCCATGGAATCCCAGTGCCATACTGGCAAACAATGTGTATACGATACTGTGAGCGACTACGGTTGGCGTGTGGGAATAGGAAACCATAAGATCCACAATGTGATCGACAATGTGATCAAAATGTACCAGACGGTCCCCACTTGTGAACCTGACGATGAGTGCGTGGATTGCTTCAATTGGAAGTTCTTTGAGAGCAATGGCTCGGACTCGACGACGACCACCCGGACAACTAGCACAAGCTCAACGACGTACACAAGAACGAGCACCTGCAAAACTCCAGGCTGGTGGGGATGTCTAGATGAGACTACAACAGCGACTACGACTACATCGATACCGGTGGTTACCACAACCTACACGACCACAAGTTGCGTTACACCAGGCTGGTTTGGGTGCAACGAGAAAGTCAATGTCACGGTAACAACAACCACGCTCGCGCCAACAACAACCTCGTCCACCGCATCTGTCCCTGCTTCTGCCACGCACGACCCATCGTCTACCTGCGAGCACCCAGGTTGGTGGGGATGTCGTGATACTACGTCGACTACACATAAGCCATCTCCATCTTCGACATTATCGAATCCGAGTGCCACAAGAACCGCCAAACCACATAAGAAGCACACATGCAAGACACCCGGTTATTTCTGGGGTTGTCATGATTCATCCAAGTCCCACCATCACCATGTCACAAGCACTGCCATTGACGCCTCGACAACAACGGAAGGCACCGTCACACGAGCGCCAACACTCACCACGAGCGTTACTAGTGCTACGGCGACTCAAACCACTACAGCCGATGATGGTTCAAGGAAGGGAAGGAAATGCAGAAGACGGGTGTTTTTTGGACTAATCTGTCTAGATGGTTACGAAGAATACATACCTGATTTGTGATCGTCAGGTACAACATAGCACGACTTTCATGATACGTTGACATTTATAGTGTGAATATATGGGTTGCATGCACGCGCTCTGACTGCGCGCATACTGGAGTTGGATATTGGGAATGGTCAAGCAGGTTGGAGCGCTTGTACGGGTTTTTTGAACTTTTGAAGACTTGTCACTCGTTTCTCCCTAAGTGAGATATCAAGGAAGTTGATGAACTGTCCAAGTTCTCTAGCATATCCAGTGCCAAATACGAAGATTGGATCAAACCCAGGCAACTGGGGCTCAAAGCAAATTCTCGGATCATGGCTTTTTCCCTTTGCAAAAACCCAGAAGCTGCGTTTTCCCTAAGACATACCGATTACAAGCCCAGCGGATTGTCTGCCGTTTGTTTCTTGCCTCCAATCGAATCGGTAGTGGATTTGGCCGTGTTGCCCACAGCCTTGGTCGTGTCGCCGAGCTATATACACAGAGCAAGGGCCGACAGAATGTCAGTCGATGCATGAATTTCTCGAGACCCGTTCTCGAGCCACTCTCGCAGAGGATGTCACGGGAAGAGGAAGATCGGGGGGGGAGGGGGGGAGAGTAAGAAGAGGGAGGGAATAAGGGAAGTAGGTACATACGCCTTGACTAGCACCACCCACGGTCTTGCCCACACCCTGTCCGACGCCGGAGACGGTGTTGCCCACCGTATCCTAAACGAGCCACGCGAAAATTTTCGACATGTTAGCCCAGACTGTGCAAAATATATAGGGGGGAATGGTGGAAAGGAGTGAAAAGACGCCGCCCAACGTACCGTGACGCCACCGACTGTGTTGCCGACCGTGTCGGTCAAGCCGCCGAGGATGCCTCCTACTTTAGGGCCAAGGTGTGTTAGTCAGTCACTCAGTCAGGTAGGTTTCTCAACGTCGTCTCCTGTTTTTGTTGAGAATAGAGAGAAGGATAGGACAGGACATAACGAGGATGAAGGGAAATGAGGATCCAATTGGGGAGGAAACTTGAACCTACGGCCTTGTTGCTCCTTCTTCTGTTGCTGTTCCGACATGATGGGGATATTAATCCAAACAAGAGTCTTCTTTTGCTTTAGAGAAGTGGTTTCTTGTTGTGGTGGTGATAGGGAAAGAGTGGTAAACGCTGAGAAGTATATCTGGGACGAATGAACAAAGTACCTCATGTTATATTGTATAATATATACGACTTTAGCCCCCCCTCCCCTCCCCCCTTCGTGGCTTCAAGAGATACTCGTCATAACCCACAAGCAACTTTACTCGTTCTGTGCAACAAAGAACCAAGTGCTTGACGTCAGTCTCGATCCCTCCCTCTACTTGGTAGCAAAAGGGGGGAGGGGGAGGATGGAGATGTGGGGATGGGTTTTTCTGGGATTGCCATGGGTTCCAGCACTGACGGGTCAAGGCAGGGAGCCACGAGGGATCAGACAGATCCTTGATCATCATGGCGAGGAGTGGGTGAGTGGTCAAAAGCTCACGGTGCTCAGGCAAGAACGAATGAAAGGAATGAGGACAAGCGGAGGAGAGGGTGTGATCCTGGTAGATATGACGTCGCGAGTAACTGAGTCACTGGTGGGTGATTGGTGTCGATACTGGCACCACGGCAACAGGAAGCAAGCGCAAAACCAGGACTTACATATCGAATCACTCGCATATCACGGGAAATACTAAAAGTGCTGAGCGGTCAATCCTGGTGTACTACTAGTTACAACATATCCTCCGAGGCTCATACCACCAAGATAATCCCTATCCAAGGCTCATAGCAACATCCTCCTGAACACTGAATGCTCGGTGTCCTGGAGCATCTCGCCACTTATCCAGCATATCATCTTCTGGACCATCGCGACTCCGATCGCTCCGTGTGCTGAGCTGGCCTGTATTCTTCCCACTCGAGCTCTTGCTGTCACTGCGGTCTCTTTTTGAGAACCAGCTCCCCGGTTTCTTCACCACAGATGCTTTGGCAGTGCTGTTGGCGTCGTTGGACTTTTGATCTGTTCCAGATGACTTCTCCGTGGGAGTTCTTGAGTCTGCGGTAACCGTGTCGTCTGATCCGCCCACCCCTTTGGCGAAGTCTTTCGCCTTTCTCACCTTGTCCTCTTCCGTGTCAGACGAGGATTGTGCTGGAGTGCCGCTTGGAGTGTCCTCAATGCTCGGTGTCGCTTCAACAAGTTCCGCATCACGGAACCACTTGCGTCTCCTCGTATATCTACCCCATCCGTCTTCTCTCCTCCCATCCTCCCATCGATTGTCATAATATATCCAGCCTCCGCCGTCGTCGGCAGTCGCTTTACCGGACATACCACCGCCTCCTATTTTGCTGTCGCTTATTGCCCTCTTGTGTGACTTGGCGTCTCCATGCTCTATTCGCCATTCGGGATCGATCCATCTCCATCGGGACATACCACCCTCCACATCTGGGAGTTCGAACTCTTCCTTTGATGGTGCAGGATTCAGGTGTTCATCCGTCCAAGGCGCGCGCTCATATGCGAACAAAGAAGTCGTCCAACCCAGACCCAACCACCGCCGTTGATTCTCATATAATATAAACGTGAAACGAACGCCAGAAGAATCCGGTTTCCCCTTGATCGCAGCTTCTGAGGCGAGGTCGCCTTGGGATTTCGATCTCGTCCTGATTGATGGTCGATTTGATGGCCCAGATTGTGCATTGGGCGAAGTATCAAATTCCAACCCAGTGACAAACGCGGCCGCTTTGCGCATAAAGACAGAACGCCAGAGAATAACCCGAGACACCCGAGCCGGCTTGGAATGCCAGGTCAATATTATTGTGCCAACAGCGAGAATGACTCTTCGAGGAGTCAGAATATAGAAAGGCGGAAGGGTCAGAATAACCCAAAAAGGAGTTACTAAAAGAACACGGATGAAGAGGGTCGTCAAAGCTGGCCGGGTTGTAGCGGCGGTTGGTGTGGTTTGGGTAGAAAGAAAATCGGTCAGGTTGAGAAAGGGATCCAATAAGACATTGCACCGAGCAGTCAGTTCCTGCAAGGTCTCGACAATTTCATCGAGGGTCTTATGGTGCGATTGAGACTCTGAAGGTTGCCTTTTGTGGCCCTTTGCTGTGTGTTTCTCTCCGGTTTTGGAGGTGGACGACAGAGGCGAATAGCGTCTGGAGTACATTCCCAGTATGAGACCAACTACTACAATGATCGGGCTGGCAAAGCGAATTATTTCACTTCCATATAGTGTGATTCCCCAAAAGACGGCCACCATCAGATATGACTCCCATGGGTCTCGAGTGCTCCATGACAGAAGACCGGCGAGTTTGTTCAACGGCAGCAAGAAGGGATGTGAATGGGCTAGGGCTCGGGTGATCTGAGGTGGTGTCGCTACTAGTAAAGGCGACTTTTTGTGAACTATGATTGTAGACCGCTGCTTCGATGTGGCGGAGTAGCCAGAGGTGGATGTTGGAGAGAAGGCAGCATATGTGGGGGGATTAGGGTCCCAGGCCTGCTGGGAGGAGGAATCTGACGCAGGTGCATATGAGGACGGTCTTGACATCGATGTGATCCAAGGAGTTTCTGAGCAGTCATCAGCATAGCTGAAATAGAAAGTCCGGATAGGGGATCAGGACATACCAAAAGCTGCCATACACCGAGTAATGCCGGGTCATGAGGATGACGCCCAAAAGGATACCTAAACAGATGACGCTACTGGTGCGGAGACGGAAAGACTCAGTCCAGGATCGCCTGATTGCTTTGTAGAGGTCTGTTATTCAGAGGTATTATAAGAGATGATAGCGACATATTTGACAAAGGAAGATATTTGATGGCTCGGCGGATGTGAGATGTGGTCTTGTGGACAACCTTGACCGCGGCGTAGGCATGTGCACTGCGCAGGCAGAGCCGTGACGATCAATGACTTGTTTGGTGACCGCATCGATGCAGGTGGCAGGACACAAGAGAACCAGGCACGTGACTCGTGAGAGAATTGCGTGGAAATTTAGGCGAAGATTCGCCGGCCGCAGACTGCGACAAGCAAAAAGATTTCCTGCAGCTTCTGTCTTGAAGAACAAATGAACACTCCGCCATCGCCCACATCGCGATCATTAACCCATTTGATCTTGTTACTTTCCGACAAGAATCAATGGTATGTATCCCCTGGTTCTAGATGTCCCCAGTCAGTTGTTCCCTGCAGGACCGGACTGACCATACCAGGCGCATCGAATCATCGCCCAGATCGTCCTAACCGGAGGGCGTGTCTTTGGCAGAGCGTTCGCTGAGGCATACAAACAAGCTCAAGCATCGACACAATATGCAAGGGCTGCTGCGAAAAGCGACCCAGGCGCGGCCAACACCGCCGCCGCTTCTGGGATGACCCTCGACGAAGCCTGCAAGATTCTCAACGTGAAGCCTCCTCAAGGCGGCGCCACCAACATGGAACAGGTCATGGAGAGGTTCAAAAAGCTGTACGATCTCAACGAGCCTAAGAAAGGCGGGGGTGGATCCTTCTACCTCCAAAGCAAGATTCTTCGTGCCAGAGAACGGATAGAGATGGAAGCCCGTGCCGCCGAGCACAAGGCTCGGTTAGAAAAAGAAATCAAAGAAGGTTGGAGACCCAAGATCTATAAAGACTGATCTCCCTTGCGGCTGACCGTCTTTAAAGGACGGTAACGAGACCGGATGGCCAGCTAGGCCTACATGACTTCAAACCTCGTCCCTCGGATCCTCTCTTTCGACGATTGTTTCTCATGCATAGCGGACGGCGTTGGGTGGAAATTTCTCTGTAAAAACCATTTGTACTATACCATGGGTGAGGGTCTACGCTAGAATTTTTCAGCAAAAGAATGGGATTATCACGTCTTGGATGGATGCTCTTTCTACTTTTGCGGAAAGGAGGATGATTTTCAGGAGGAGACAGCAGACAGGTTGACGCGGTGTCTCTAATGTCAATGCTGTCGCAATCGCAGCCTTGGGATTGAGAACGGACGCCGCTCCAACCTGACGAGCGTATCTCCACTCAAGAAGGAATCGAAGCAGCTAATGAACGGGCCTAGTTGAAGTTGACGCAGACATATAAAAACGACAGAGGACAGGAATCCAGGGGAGAGTTGGAGAAACTTGGTGGCCCTCGGACGCTGGAGCAGGTCCAAAAATGATAGCATTTGTGCACATTCAGTTGGCATTCCGCCCCGGTACTAGCGAGTGGCCGTTACATACTTGTATGGGACCAACTAAGAAAGAAGAGACCACGGATCAACCAGGCCGATAAGCGTTGGAGACTTGCAAAGGTTGGAAGAGAGGGCCACACCAGGATCATCAAGATCACCAGGATAGAAGGGGGTATCGACGGGAGTTGAAGTGCGATAAGGTGTGAGATCTGTACGCAGTCTGTGTAACCTGCCAACCTGCATACAGACTGCGCCCAGACCAATATGAGAGCGTCATGGATCTGAGTGGCGTCGTCCTCGATTCTCCTTCGCCATGTTCAAGCCATGCATTATCTTTGTGTTTCATGTCTAGTATCGAGTCAACGTTGCGTGCTTAGACGAAGATCCTGCTTGTCCACCTCATCACTACCACATCCCTCGGCTGAATCCGCATCTTTCGCTCCACACATTTACCAAGTCCTCGTATCCTCCCCATCCACCTCCCTCACCAAGTGACAGCCTGCGAATCCGGAGAGAACAATCTAGGCCACCGGCAATCCACCCCCTTCTTGTTCTCTAGCTCGATATCAGCCGCAGGAACCTTTCCCTCGCATGCATTGGACTGCCCCACTGCGTTGTCGCCATCGCTCCCAGAGTTTCCGAATCGAACCAAACACCCAAAAAGTAGTCCTTGGTGGCTCCTCTCACTGATTGCACCCTCCATCAAAATTCCCGATTGCGACCGCCGTCACCCAGAAAGGTATTTGCATTGACATCTTGCTCCTACATACTTCCAATCCGCCTCCATTCAACATCCCCCTTCTTCAACCAGGACCGCATACTCTGTGCTTGGCCCGTGGGACTGACGAAGCCATGCCCAGATCTCAATCGCCACTGTCCAACTCACTCCCTCCTCTCGTCTTCGGGACCGCCACCTTCAACTATCAGGTAAATAACCACCTTCTTTTACAACCCGGCACATCTGTTGATATCTGGCTTACAGTACAATGTTGATCCATACGCCCTGGGTCCTACTTCTCTTGTCCAGAGGGCTCTCGCCCAAGGAGTCCATGCTTTTGACACCTCTCCTTACTACGGACCGGCCGAAGAGATCCTCGGGACTGCTCTGGACAGCGACCTAGTCCGACAACACTATCCGCGAGATCGGTACTTTATCCTTACAAAGGTTGGCCGCGTTGCCGCCGATGCTTTCGACTATTCCCCGTCATGGGTCCGACAGAGCGTCCAAAGAAGTTGTAGTCGTCTGAGGACTGACTACCTCGATGTGGTCTATTGCCATGATTGCGAGTTCGTCTCACCAGAGGAAGTCCTCGGGGCCATCAGGGAGCTCCGCCGGATACGGGACGAAGAAGGCACCGTGCATTACGTTGGTATCTCTGGCTATCCTGTGCTGGTTCTTTGCGAGCTGGCTGAAATGATTTTGCGAGAGACCGGAGAACCACTGGATATTGTTCAATCGTACGCAAACTTCACCCTTCAGAATACCCGGCTGCTCTCGGACGGTCTTGAGCGCCTGGTGAACGCTGGTGTGGATGTTGTGACAAATGCCAGCCCTCTAGGAATGGGTCTGTTAAGATCAACAGGTCCTCCTGTGGGCGCTATGGGTAATTGGCATCCTGCCCCGGACGGCCTCCGACAAGCCTGCATCAATGCCGGAAAATGGGCAGAGTCCAAAGGAGAAAAGCTCGAGGTTGTCGCGGTCAGATTCGCTCTTGAGAACTGGCTCAGGGAAGGCGCCAAAGTTGGGTCCTCGGGTAACCCACTTGGAAAAACAGACACGTCTTATGGCCATGCTCTTAGCCTGCCTCAGGAGAGAGTAGGCGTCAGTGTCATGGGTGTCAGTAGGGTGGAGGAGCTCGACGAGACGATGCGAGTGTGGAGAAGCGTTCTCGATGGACTGGCTGACGACCTCGATGCGGATCCCGGCACCATTACTCCCTGCGACTCGGTCACTGACCACGAATGGTCTCTAGCGCGTCGACAAACCATCCGCGAACTTGCCAAGGGAATTCGAGGGGTTATCGGATCCGAATGGGTTGACTATGCCTGGGAGTCCCCAGATCCAGGCTTTGTTAATCGACGAGAGAGGAAGGATGATGTCGTGGTGAATGAGGTCGAAGTGCCTGCTGCTGTCGACACAACGATGCTGACACCTCCCTCCGAAGCCGACGATAATGGAGTGCCAACGGACGTTCCTCCAATGCCCTGAAACGAGATTTGTTACAAAGATATCTTTCAAATGGTAGGGGCGGATCTATCCCTTTCGAAGCCATCGTTTGTGCATGGATTTCCGCGACTACCAACTATTGTCCTTTTCAAACTGAGCTATTTTTGCATCCCGGATGATCACGACGTCGGAGAGAGACCGCAATGCATTTTTTCCACCCTGGAAACTCAAAATGTATTCATTTTTGTCTGGTCGCAAACTAGTCTGGAGTTGGATTTCAGAGCTCTTTGAAAATCTCCTTTGCTCTTTAGAT
Source organism: Fonsecaea pedrosoi CBS 271.37 (assembly GCF_000835455.1). Lineage (NCBI taxonomy): Eukaryota > Fungi > Ascomycota > Eurotiomycetes > Chaetothyriales > Herpotrichiellaceae > Fonsecaea > Fonsecaea pedrosoi. Next base: position 864,894 of record NW_013550613.1, on the reverse strand, counting down.
TGCAAATGCTTGACAACGTGCAGCGAAGCGCTTGGAGATGAGGGATCGGGGGACAGTGCTCGCGAACGCGACCCTTCTCGGCACTTCGAACCCTCATTTTCAGGTGTTTTTAGCCTCTTGAGAGTATTGAGATTATTGAGAGCATTGAGAGCAGGAACTCGACATCATAGCACAACACGTCCTCTGTTCTGTGTGGAACATTCACGCTCTTGAGATTCGGACGGAGGTCTATCATGGCATCTCAGTCCCAGACCAGCGGCCCTGACCTGATGCCGGGAACACTTCCACCGCATACCGACAGTGGCGGCGTGTGTGCGAAATGCTCTGCCCCAATCAATCAGCTGGTAAAAAACGAGACGTGATTTTCCCCCATTCAATGAGGCTACGTGGAGACGTGGCTACAACCACCATCGTCGGGACGTAGTGGAATGGAGTGAAATGGAAAGGATAGAAAAGAATAAACGTCTCTCCTCCATGTTTGCACGCCCGCGCGATCTGTTCATGCAAAGCACTTGTACCTCCCTATAGGACTATGTAGGTTACTAGGTTACCTGGGTTAGACACCAGAGTCCTCGTACGAGGACGTAGACGTGACGTTAGCCCCCTCTCCTCGCGCTGTCCCTCTCCATCTGGTTTCTCTCTGGGGAAATCAATCACAAATCACTCACTCACAATGACCGAGGCTGAAGACTTCTTATCATGAATTCTCTGGGTATCTGAGACCTAAGACCTAAGACCTAACCAAGACCTAAGGTAGGTATGCATGGATGTTAAGGACGAGTGTATACCGTGACTTTCCTGTGGTGATGATGCATATTCATTCCACCTCGACAATGACGGCCCTCTCGACAAGCCAGTCCAACACGCCCTGGACCGTCCATCTCCCGTCCTTGAACCTCTTCCACACGGTATCTTCGCCGGCGACATTGCCCACGGCATCCTCCAGGCCCTTAACCCCGACCATGCCCTCCTTCTCTCGCCAGACGCGCTCGGCCTCCTCGCCGGCCCGCCTGACCATGAGGTCCTCATCCTCGGCCCGGTACAGGTCGCAGCGGTCGCACTCTTGACATTTTTGGCCGGGGATGGGCCGGAAGTGTTCGCAAAAGTGCCGGTAGCCTTCACCGGTTTCGACGTTGGAGCCGGCCTTGCCGATGTTCTTGCGGCAGAGGTAGCACATGCTATACCCGCACACGCAGGTGAGTTTGTTGCACCCCGAGGTTTTCACAAACGAGGTCCCACACCGTGGGCATGTCCTCTTGATGGCAGCAGTGCGTGCTGCCTCAACGGTCGTGCGGAGTGAAATAATCAAGGGTTCGTGGCAGACGTGCGGATCGTGCCATGCCTTTTGGCATTTGAGGCAGGACTTGCGCATGCAGGAAGGATTCCGACACTGAAAGCGCGTGGTACAAGTCTTGACGGCTAAATGGGCCAGTGACGTGTAAAAAAGTGTAATAAAGTAACGGGGGAAAAGAACGAAGAAAGGTAATAGAAAGAGGATGGTGGCCGGGAGGAGTTCGAGAAGGAGGATGCAGATGATGGTGTGGATGCCTGTGGTGGGTTTGCGAAGTCGCCATGTGATGGCAGACGTGACTGTGTCCGGATCGTAGATCTGTTCGACTTCGGCGTAAGAGCAGTACGGGCATCGCACGAGTGGTAGAGCCGAGTGTTGGAGGTTATGCTCGGCCAGACGGTCCTGAAACTTTTTCCAGGTTTCAGCGCTGGACTTGTTGTCGAAGCGGTCGAGAGCGCGCTTGAGAAGGTCCTGATGGATATGGCCGTCACAATCATCTGCGGCCAGGCACTTTAATGTGCCGCGCTCGACGTCGACAGATTTTGCCCACCCTTGCCCGAAGAGGGCCTCGTGGAGAGTGTGACGGGCGCAGTCTAGGCAAATAGTATGATTCGAGTGTGTGCAGAATGAGGCGTCCTCGAACGTGACATCGTTATAACAGACCTGGCACTCAAACAGGGCACCCGCATCCTCGGCCTCCTTCAGATTGAGGGCTTGAGCGAGTTCCAGGTCGATCGCTTGTTGGTCTCTCGGTCGTCGAGACGACTGCGCGGACGCGGAGAAGAGATTTGATAACTCCTTGTCAAGGTCGCGAGACCCTGTCGAGATCAAGCGTGGCCCTCCAGGATCCGCCTTTGTTCTATCCAAGAGGACCGACGGGGGTTCGGCCTGGGATCGCTTCTTCTTGAGGAGGTTTGCAAAGGTGGCTTTCCACGACCTGCTCGTTAGTTCTTGAAGGGTAGGCCGCGCATTCGTATATGAGAAGTTGACTTCGGCGAGGACGGCGTCAATGGCACTCTTGCCCAGTGCACTGAATTCACGTCCCACCGTCCGTCTGACCGCGTCCTTATACTCCTTTGTCCTGAAAAGTTCGTCCGCTGGGATCGGCTCCTCCACGCTCCTCGGCGGGACATTCAATCGGCCCTTGGCCCATTCTGCTTTGTACTTATGGAGTTGCTCCGTGGCGATTGGGAGTCTACTGTCGCCATCGAAGCGGACAAGGAGTTCCCGGAGGACTTCGACCTTGACGTCCGGGAAGAAGTCGGCGAGCACGAGCAAGTCCTTGTTCAAGGGCACCGAAGGATCTTCATCTTCAGGTTCTCCCGCGGGCAGGGACTCCTTTGAGCCTGTTCTAAAGGGATTCTTTCTCAAAACTTCGGTGAGCGCGGAACTGGGGGACGTCTGTCGGGAGGTGGGAGTCGACGACGAGGAAGAGGAGGAGTGTTGTGAGGGCGCGCGGTGATGGGATGACGAGGATTTGGGGTTAGCGGAGTGTTTGGATGCGCCTGAGTAAAGCCACATCACTCCGATAGCTGCGGGTCGATTTGAACATGGTGCTCAAGTAGACATGAACAGAGGGACGGGCGAGGATAGAGCATTACTCTTTGGATCTTTTTGAGGAGTTGCGAGGTGTTGCCGTGCGCTGCCTGCGTGCTGCTGCATAGGCATGAGTAAGTTGGTCACTGAGCGAAATAATTGATAGCCACCGGTGACATGGAGACGGCGCGCCGGAGGCCCCCAAAGCGACCTAATTCCGCTTGTGAACAACGCCAAAATTAATATTATTAGTGATGCTTCCACTCAAGCGTATAGCGTATCTTCGTAAATTTTCTGACCTTCATCTATGTACCTAATCTACCAACGTATATATGTGCACCCCCCTTATATTCATTATTCGAAAGTAATTCGCCACAGGGAGAATAATCGGCCTACGTTTCGGACACGGCTCGAAGCTTCGTCAAGTACCAAGTAGAAGTTCGATAAGATGGTTGATCTCTTCCAAACCCTAGTGTACAAGTCACGGTTGGGGGCTAGTATAGCGTATATCGTATCGAACACATCCGACCACGCAGGACTTCGCCCGAGATGATCCCTTTTTCCAACTTTCCCATGACTCCGCCGGATGTGATAGAACTCGGTACATTGTTGAAACCATTAACGACTTACTTGAGAAAGACACGAGAAATCCGTGATGATAGCATAGACAATAACCAAAAAAAACAGTTAACTCCCTCGCTCGTTACTTTGTTCCCGACCGACCATTTCCATCCTATCCAAGCTAGTTAGGTATTTCGTTGCTTTTCAATCCAGCACCAAAAAATCCCCCCTTTGGGGAGGGGAACAAAAAGGGCTCAATCGGGATTCGAACCCGAGGCCTGTCACATTTCATGGCTTTTACAACCAGAGGCCAATAAACCCGCCCGAAGCGACAATCATACCACTAGACCATTGAGCCATAGCTGAGAGAAGAAAGAATCTGTGTCTGATTTGGAGCACATAAACCATCAAGTTTTCTGCTTGTATAATATATAAATATAGGTTTTGTCAGGGCTCTTTCTCGGTTATAAACCCTTCATCCACGGCCCCTGCGTTGACCCAGCGCGGCCCCAGTATTGGACTTTTGGGAATCAACTCACACTTAACCGTCCTCAAGTCATAGATAATGAATTACCATTCTCTATTTTAGAGAGCTTCTAAACTCACGTTGCCAATATTGTTTGATTCTGCTACCGGATTTCCCCCAGGATGCTTTCACTACATAATCTACAACTTGGGCTTGGGAGATCCCAATAGCTCCGCTCCGGCGCCGGCAATGCATAGCTTGCCAGTTTCCTTGACTCGGGTCTGGAAGATGACCTTGTTACCCTCCTTCCACATCTCGGTCACCAGAGTCTGGCCTGGAATAACGGTACCGGCAAAGCGCACTTTGATGTTCTTGAAGAGACCGTAGGTCTGGACAATGTGTTTACCGCTGAATCCCATAAAGCACAGACCGTGCAGGATAGGATCCTTGAAACCACCGACTTTGCTGAATTCAGGATCAATATGCAGGGGGTTCCGATCACCGTTCAGTCTGTAGAGAGCAGCCTGATCTTCCGAGGTCTTCTCCTCGACAATGGCATCTGGGGCGCGCTTGGGCGGTTGGTAGATGGTGGTTGCATTGCCGCGGTTGGCACCCTTCTTGGGTCCTCCAAACCCACCAGATCCACGGACAAAGACGGTGGATTCGTTGTAGAAGATATCCTCTCCGGTCTTTGCATCTTTGGTGACGGTGCCAGTCACGACAATCCCGGCGTTACCCTTATCGACAACCTCCACCAGTCGAGGGTACGAGATCAATTTGGCAGCCGTGGGGATAGGATACTTCCGGATCTCGAGGTACTGTTCGCCATGCAGCAACATCATAGGTGAGAAGTTCGGAAGGACTTCGTCCATCGAGAAGGGAGCAACGGCACTGAAATAGGGGATGACGCCAAATGTTGGCAAGACCTGGAAGTTGTCGTCGTTTTCGTAGACGAGGGGCAGCTGGGTTCTCTTCGCATTGAGAGACAGGTTGTAAAGGATAACATCCTTGTCATCGTAGACAAATTCAGTCCCACTGGCTTGCGCTTTCTTGGCCTTTTCGATTGCTGCCAAGTAGTCTGTCCCAGACTTGGACTTCTGTGATTTATTGCTCTTGTTCTCCATGTTGGCCATGATAGACTTCAAGCCATCCGTAGGGGTTTCAGGATGATCCGCACGGCCATCATCAAAGTTGATGATCCGCTCCCATTGCGCGACAACGTGCTCAGGCGTCAACTGAACATCGACGGGGAATCCGTGGCCGCCGCTTCTTTGCCATCGTGTTCGTCCTTGCCAGCCACTGCCGACTTCAAAAAGGAGGCCTGTTGGTGGTTCCGGCACCTTGTCTGAGGAGAGTGCAAGTACCAGAGGAGCAACATATTCGGGCTTGAAGAGTTGGATCAACTCCTCAGGCAACACAGTTCGGGTCAATTGCGTCCCAGCATTGGGTGCGATGGTGTTGACAAAGATGTTGTTCTTGCGGCCTTCCAACGCCAGAGCTCGAGAGAATCCCAGTATACCGAGTTTCTGTTCAGGTCAGTAAAAAGCCGATTCCGCAACTCGAGAAACTTACCGCGGCAGCATAGTTAGCTTGACCAAAGTTACCATAAATACCGCTCGTGCTGCTTGTGTTCACGATTCGCCCATATTTCTGCTTGAGCATGTACGGGTATGCTGCCTTTGTTACCTTGTAGGTGCCACGGAGATGGACATTGATGATGTCGTCCCATTGCTTGTCGTCCATGTTGGCGAAAGCCTTGTCCCTGAGAATGCCAGCGTTGTTGATCAAGATATCTATTCTACCGAATGTGTCGATAGCTGTCTTGACCACGGCATCACCGTCCTCGACCGAAGCCTTGTTGCCAACCGCCTTTCCGCCGAGTTTTTGAATCTCTTGCACAACGGTGTCTGGGTTCACGAGGTCATTGACGACAACAGAAGCGCCGCGTTTTGCGAAAGCGAGACAGTAGGCCCGGCCAAGACTGATCATGTCAGTGTAAGGTCAAGTTATGAGTGTAGCAGGAGAACATACCCAGCACCACCGCCAGTCACCAGGACGACCTTCCCATCGAAGCGGATGTCCTCGCCTTGTTCGTTGGGTGGCAGCTTCATTGACTGTTCCGCTTTGGACACGAAGTCGGCGACACCATTGGGGTATTCCGGCTCGGAGAAATCGTTGACCTTGTCCCATTTTTTCAGGATGGCGCCGGGAGTGTAGGTGTCGTCGGCTCTGAGCAACAGGCCTTTGGCACGTTCCCACCTCAGTTTGGCGATATGACCTCCACCAACTTCGAAGATCGAGCCGGAAGTATGCGTGTTGGACGGGTGGACCAAGACAGCTACGAGAGGCACCACCCATTCAGGCTTGAGGCTGGCGAGCACCTCTGGAGGCATCACGGTCGCCGTCATTCGACTGGCGGCAATAGGGGCAATGACATTGCAGATAATGTTGTATTTGGCACCCTCTTTGGCCAAGGTCTCGGTAAACCCGACCTGAGCCAGTTTCGCCGCAGAGTAATTGCACTGGCCGAAGCTGCCGAACAGACCAGCGGCGGAAGCTGTGTTGATGACACGTCCGTACTTTTGTTTCCTGAAATATGGCCACGCAGCTCTTGCGCACTTGTAAGCACCTTTGATGTGGACGGTGTTGATCAAATCCCAATCAGAATCCTTCATGTTCTTGAAGCTAATATCGCGGAGGATGCCGGCATTGTTAAGGAGGACGTCAACGCGGCCATAGTTATCGATGGCGGTCTTGATGATCCTGTCACCAAACTCAACACTGTCGTAGTTGGCAACTGCATTGCCGCCAGCAGCTTTGATCTCATTGACAACGAGGTCGGCGGCCTGGGAGAAAGCAAGGTTAGAAGATGGGATGGCCGAGCATGTGACAATTTCCAGGACCGACCTTTGTGCTGCCACCACCCTCGCCCTTGAAGGAACCGCCCAAGTCGTTGACCACGACATTGGCACCTCTCGAGGCGAAGAAGAGAGCGTATGCTTTCCCAAGACCACCACCAGCACCAGTGACCACCACGGTCTGGTTGTCGAAACGGAGTTCTTGCACCATCGTCACCTGTTCAACTCTGTCTCTAGATGCGGGTTACGGAGGATGAGTTTGGTTTCGACGTCACACAGTAGAGGGAGGAAAGAGGGAGGATGAGACGTCTTTACGAGAAGGGAGACTGCACCGATATAAGTCCTTCGGCCGTAGTCAGGGCAATAAAAAGAATATAGCCGAAGATTATGATGATGCCAACAGCACTAGGAGAGTGTGTACAAGTATGATCATGTACCGAGTCCTTGTCATGCGCAGTGGCTATTAGGATTGGCCTCGGTGGGTGTCATGCTTCAAAATTACCGAGGCACAAATCACATGACCAAATCCAACTCAGCGCCTCAGCCCCACACAAGGTCTTACTTCCCTCGTCTTCGCTCCCTCGCAGCGAAAAGCCGCCGTCGGTGAGCGAAAACATGCCCCGAAAGTCCCGCCCACTTTCTAGCCTCCACATCAGCTCCTGTCGGCATGTGAAATCAAGGCGTCGCGGATGCTAACCAGCTGCTCCATCAAAATGTGGCTCAGTCCAACAATAGGTCGACAGCTTGCATGAGCCCAAAAAGAATAATTCAACACCACACGTCCCCTTGATATTTGATACCAGCTGAAGCATCGCACAGAAAGCGACCTTCCAGGTCAAACACACGGCTTTTTGCCCGCACGGATACTCTCGTTCGATTCTCATTTCTCATCGGAGTCGTCTCCGTTGTTGTAGCGGGTAATCTTCTAGCCGCAGCCAACTCCCAAGTACTAGAGAATTGGCGGACAGTTGGCGGACAATTTCAATGAATGAAAGAAGCTGATATTCTCCCTCCCTCCTCATATAGTCCTAGGGTTTCCCAAAGTTCAGGTGAAACCCCCCTTCTTTTCTTAAACCATAGGGGAAAACAAGATGCCCGAAATTCGCGATGACAAGGCCCAATACGTGGTACCTTTCATCCTTTCCCTACTTGCCGAGCACCAAGAGGCATATGCGACGTCCTCGAATCCACCACCCTTCTTCATTGGCCTGAATGGTGTTCAAGGGGCAGGAAAGACGGTCTTGGTGGACATTTTAAAGAGCACCTTGTCGTCTCCGCCCCATAATCTTTCCGTGGTGGTCTTCTCCCTCGACGACCTCTACCTGACGCACGGAGACCAAGTGGCGCTGGCACAGTCACACCCAGACAACCCGCTGTTGCAACACAGAGGGCAGCCGTCAACGCACGACATTCCCCTGGCGCTCTCGGTGTTCGCGAGTCTGAAGCAAAACAAGCCCACCAAAATCCCGCGTTACAACAAGGCTGCGTTTTCGGGCCAGGGAGATCGTGTCCCCGAGAGCGAGTGGGAGAAGGTGAACACTGATCCCTCCAACCCAGTGCGCGTGGTCTTGTTCGAGGGCTGGTGCGTCGGGTTCCGGCCCCTGGCCCAAGAAGCCTTGGAGTCCAAGCACGCGGCGGCCGTTGCGGCTTTGCAGAAGTCCACGACCGACAACCCGTACCACGGCCGTCTGGGCCACAACACCCTCAAATCCATCACGACAATCAACGAAGCTCTTCATAAATACGATGAAATAACCACGCAGCTGGACGCCTTCATCCACATCGACGCTCTAGACCCGCAGTATGTGTACAAGTGGCGCTTGGAGCAGGAGGCCGGCCTCCGCGCGACAAGAGGGAGTGGGATGACGGACGAACAGGTCAAGCATTTTGTAGACGGCTACTATCCAGCGTACGAGCTGTACACGGACACGTTGAGGCAGGGGGTGTTCAAAGGCATCAAGGACCACTGGCAGGGCAAGCAGCTGCGGTTGGTGGTCGGGGAGGATCGCAAGGTGAGGGAGGTAGTGAAGATATGAGATTGAAGAAAGAAACCCGCCTTTCCCTCAAATTCACAGTCTGAGGGAAGAGATCTTTGTGCTGCTGCAGAAGACGAAATTCATCTGCAACCTTATACATGTACCGATTAAAAGATCAGCTTTTCTAGATGCCTAGAGAGGAGAATGGGGGGAACCATACGTGTCAATCATGAAAACCGTTACCTCGCCTCGCTTCAAACACGGTTTCCTCAACAGTGCGGCTCTTGACTGATTGACTAGCCTACTGTACGAGGTAAAGTTGACTGTTCAGAGTTTCCAAGCAGGAAAACGAAATGGGAATTTTCCCAGCTGGGAGGGAACGTCATCACCAAGAACAAGTCCCAAGTATTAGGTACTTGTACAAGGAGTACCAGTACTCTGGTCGCGCAAATCTTGGACTTGTTTCAGATAGATAGAACTCAAAAAAAAAAAAAAAAAAAAAAAAAACGAGAGCGAAGACAAGAACAAGAACAAGAACAAGAACGAAGCGGCAGCGCGGCGCAGCGGAGACGAAAGCGGAGGCGAGGCGACAGGGTGATGGAACGAGAGAGTGATAGAAAGAGAGAAAAAAACCGTGGCAGCGTGGGTAGTCTCTCTTAATGCATCACACAATCTTCGCAATACTTCACAACAATTCACAGCCCGCTTCATATTCTGGTCCTTCATAAGTAGGTACTTCTAAGAGTACAAGGACACTCGTAAAAGTCCCTTGGTCGGTGTTTGGCCTGGATATCTTTCGTTGGCTTTCTTGACACTCATTGGCCTTCCTTGCTGTTTTCTTGTCTTATCTTTTCCTTTTCTTTCCTTTTCCCAATTTTTTCCTAATTTTTTTCCTCTTTGGATTTCGACTGACCACCAATATTGTTCAATTGCGAGGACAAAGATACCCCGAACAGACCTCTCAAACATAGGATCTACACACAGAAATGCTTGCGTAATGTGGAATTTGTTCCGTGGGAGAGGGGACCAGCACAAGACACTAGAGGAAGGCCGTCTGATTCTAAATTCATGAATTGTACTATACACGAATGGACTTGGGTAAGCGGCAGTCGATGAGTGATAAAGAGTAAAACAGTCTGTCGGTCGCTGAGCTAACGGTAAGCAATCGATACTTGGTAGGAGCCAATAGAACCAGATCAGGAGGCGGAGATAACGTGAAATATCTGATGCTTTCTGGTGGTTTCTTCTGCTTGAAGAGCTGGATTTCCTGGCAAGTTGCTTCCGGACTCCAGTGAGAGTAGCGCATCAAGGAAGTAAAAGGTGTCGAAATCAAACATCCTGCCTTGAAAGTGACTGTCTAGCAACCATGCTATCTGCTGCCATTCGAGGGAGATTCCATCATTCCCTGTGCCATCCCATGGTTACAACAAATCGATACACTTGGAACATATTGATTGACCAAACGCGATTAATTTGGAAAGCAACCACCCCCCAAGGATGCCGTAAAGCCCGGAGGATGTGTTCACCTCGACTTTAGAAACTGAACGTCTTTGAAAAATATGAAACTCATGCCTTCTTGTTATTGATTGCCAGCAGGTGGACATCACTAGGGCACCATGTCAGCAGGCCATAGTACAAAAATCAACCACCGGCTCAATGGACCAGTTCTGCAAACTTGCTACTGGAGACACAGGCAAGCACGGGACTCACAAAATGAGGGTGGCGTTTTTCGGGATGAGACCGGGGAAACCACTACATGTCACACCACCAGTTAGCCGACAGAAAGTGAGGTGACGGTAACATTTCGGACGAGTTTATCGAGCGTGGGAAGTAACGTCCGAGTCATTTGATGAGTGAAGACTGAAGAGTCGTGGTCTTCCACGTTCCAGACATAAGACAATCGCGATCAAGTCGCAGAGTTTCAGCCCAACCAATGTCTCGATACCACCCAAGGTGGTCCCACAGTAACAGCAAAGGAGGGAGGTGTTTTCGGTCGGGTACTTTGTTACTCACCGGTCGCCGTACGCCATATACCTGGATGGAAAACGTCAGCTATTCCAATTCGACTGAAGGCTTGGACAATGACACAAGCGTAGTCGCCGAGGCTCCCAACTCCAACGTGGTAGTGATAGAGCTAGCCTTCTCCAAAAACGTCCCAGATATCGTGGGGAAATTCCTCCAGCAAGAGTGGCGGTGAAGTAAAACAAACGACCAAAGGTCTCGGGACAGACTTACCCAGGGATTGTCAATCTGCTCTTCTCGCCCAACGACATTTGCAGCACGCCGTGATCCCAGCCTGTGGGAACCGGGGTTAGAAAGAGCGGGCTGGAAGTCTAATTTCCTTTGTGTAACACATACCTTGAATGACTCTGCCAACCCCAATTTGGGTCTGGAAAGCCCCTCGTCCAACTGAGCTGTCGAACCTGATTGAACAAGGTCAGTAGCAGTTCTTGGGGGGAGGGAGTCAGGGAGCCATTTGTGGGTGGGGAGGCATTACTCGTTGCCCTTGTATTCTTTCTCGGGTTTCGAAGCATCGTATAGCCAGCCAGTGTATTCGATGATGACCTCGTCACCTTTCTTCGGGAAGTCGGTCCTGTTACCCTCGGAGAGGAGCTTCTTGTTGAATTCTGACGCCATGACCGTTTGTCGAACTGAGGGAGGGCTGTTCTCTCAGGAGAGCACCGGTAGTTTGAAGGCGGAATGAGGGACCCTCGAAGGGATTTGCGAGACGGGAGACTGGGGCTCGGAAAGTTTTGGGAGAAAGTGAAGGAGAGAGCCAGGCGCTGAATATATCGGGCAGCGGGCAACGGGATAGCGGTTGAATACCTAGGTCAGGTACTTGTTGACAATCAGGAAACTGGTGGGGAAGCAGGGGCAACGGGGGTGGGCCAGTTGCATGAAGTCACTTCGCTGGTTGATAGCAGGAATTTGAATTACGAGCCTGATCAGCTCTGAAAGGGCCTTGGCAGGGACGTAGCCAGCGCAGTGGGCAGTGGGAGGCAATAGTTGGAGCGAGTGAGAGGAAGTGGATGGGCTGACTAGCTCGCTAGGAACGAGGGCGGTGGGAGCTGGGAGGGGGAGTTGGTTGACAGGGTGTGTGACGGGATGACGGGGTGCGCAGGGAACTGCGACAGGTTGAGGCTGGTACCAGTTAGAAGTGAAGCGTAATACAAGCGGCAGGATCAAGGGGGGACGAGTGTGTTGAGTGGTTATTGCCCTTTTCCCTTTTGTAAACAGCAAGGGCTACCAACTTATCGGTGAAATTCTGCGCGAATAAAATTGCGGCCGAAGCAGTCCATGATGAAGCCACAGCAAACGACGAGAAAAAAACAGACAGAGGTATCCTTGTATTCTTGGTTGAGTTCGCACGTGTGAGTGGCAGACGCCGGCAAGGAATTGACTTCCCGAATAGACTCAAGCTCAGTCAGATGGACACACACCCGGATTCGAGGGGCATCGAAGGGGGCTGAGCAGGATGGGACGGAGTGACGAGATAGCATCCACAAGGCGAAGACCACCTCGCACAGAGATCCGAAGTTTGAACAAGTCGTCGGGGGACAAGGGATGGAGGGGCGCTAACCAAGCAGGGGTATTTGAACACCTGAAGGTCGGTGCATGCGAGGCGGGATCCGCAGGGCGGGGGGGGCAAAGAGGTCAAGGAGGGAGGGGGGCAGAAGGGGGGATCTGATGCATTGGAAAAAATTCAAAAGGGGGGGAAGGTACAAAAGAAAGTCTTCGGCTGAGATCGGATGAGAAGAACCCTGAGTCAGACATGCAGCAACGGAGATGCAGGATGGGTTGGGCGATTTGGAAAAAAAGAAAAAGAGGAATAAGGGAAACGGGAGTGTACAAGATACCGATCTTGGGGAGAAGGGCAAAAAAAAAAAAAATTTACAAGGACCTACCTACCAACTACCAGGATCTGTTTAGTTCGTAGTTGTTAGTAGCAAACAGGCGAAAGAGGCGCATCACAAAAAGTCTTTTGGAGGGGCAGGCAAGGGACGAGGGACGGATGAGGTGGGCCCAACAATACCAACTTGGGCGAGAGAAGGGAGCCATGGTCATGGGTACCTATAATGCCAGGTGCCAGTACAGTGGTTTGCGACCGCGGGGCAACCCTTTCAGCTCCTTACCCGGTAGCAAAAAAGATAAAAACTTTGAAGTACTCCGTAGGTCGGTAGGCAGGTAGGTAGGTAGGTAGGTACTGTTGAACCAACAGTTTAACGAGTACCATCTAGGCATCGACTTGTACCTATAGTACAAGTTTACGACCAAGTGCCTAGGCCCGAAGGTACCCAAGGGTACGGGTTGAATTGCCTAGATTCTCTCGAGGGGGGGGGAGGGGGACAAGTTCACCTTCCGTCATCACTTCAACCGCTGGGGTCAGTGGCTCACTAGGGCTGCCGGCTGCTGCCTGTTGGTGCATGACGTGATTACTTGTCGAGTTGTCTACCACGACCTAAGTACATACCTAGGTAGGTACCTAACCCTAGCACTCGTACGAGTACTCACTCACTGGGTACCATACCATGCATCTTCGCATCTTGTACCTTGTGGTACCAAGTACCTACTTGTCCCACGTACACTCGCTAACTTCGTCGACGCTACTACTGGCGCTACGCAAATCCTCGTCTTTGCACCCCCATCCCATCCCTTCTTTACCTCGAATCATGGACCTTTTCAACCCACAAGTGTGTTCCCCTAATTCGGAAATTGTAGGGAGTGACCTCTTGTGTAACCTTTCACGCGCATCCCTCATACATCGGTGCTTTGCCGCGATGCTGATCATGCGGAGACGCCATCGAAGCCGTCTCTCCTTTCTCACTTGCTTCTTGGTGCATCCTGCATGCCTAGCGCGAGATTCTGGCCCGCTAACTGCCTGTCTGCAGCATCTGCTGCTTGCTGATCACTCTCTCCGAACTTTCTGTCGGCGTGAATGTCCATTTCGAGGACGGCTCGTGCTCTTCCCATTGCTGCTGGAAAAATGCTTCGACTCACCGCTTGATAGGACTTATCCAATCGCAGGTTGCTGCCTGACCAGTGACCATCATCCAAGAAATCCTCCCTGGTTTGCGAGAACCGCGTCATCATCCGTCCCGACCAAACGAGTGTTGCCAGTTGGCGATCACTACCTCGTCCATCATCTGTGCATGGGGCTCGGGGTATCAGCCTTACCGAGATCTTGGTCCATTGAGAGCAGGCCATCCAATCTCGACATGACACATACCGATCATGCTACACTTTCGAGAGATCGACCCAAGTTGTTCTGTTCTCGGAATCGAGCTATACTCCTTCAACCTCGTATATGCGCACCGGAACATACATCCCCCTGCTATGCGTGGTGGTAAAGTCAAAAACTACACCAAGACATCATGGTTTAGTTGGGGTCGTTCCAGCTCGTCGGGCTTTCTGCCATATTGTTTCATTCGCTTACACATGGTCGCCGTGACCAGTCTTTCCTTCGCAGATGAGTGCCGGCACAGCGATTCACCCGTCCACAGTGACTCGTTGCACATGAACGGGACACCTTGACATGGGGAAGCGGACTCGCACAGTGCAGGTCTCGGGGACCATGGTTCGGTCCACCCCCAAGTCTCCGCTTATCCCCGTGGGCAGCAAGGCGTCAATTTCTTCGCTTGAAATACAAATCACTTTGCAAGCCATTGCCCTTACTGCTTAGGCGCTGCTCCTGAACTTCGGATATCGTCCATCCTCCGGGCTTGTTGGTAGACAGCATGCACACGTCGACGCACACAAGCTTCATGACACCCAGTTCTGTATTTTTTTCTGACAATATTTTAGCCTAGGGTTCAAATGCCGGTCTTCGTGCCGTCTCAGATGTCCCATGATCCCACATCCCGAAACATTGTACGCGGGTTTTCTGTAAATCACCAGCATGCGTCCATCCTGGCTCAGCTGGTCCGCAGCTTCTTGCTGTCGACAGTTCCCTTTTGGTGGCTGGAAATCTTGCCCTCCTTGAACAGAGTTTATAGACCTCCTGGCCAGACCGGGAACCGCGGGAGGCCACAAGCACTCCAACCTCCGCCCGCCCGACAACTAATGGGAATCGTGTCCGATATTCCAGAACCCGTATACAGGAGGTCTTAACGACATATTTTGTATCAGATGTTGCCAGGTGGCACAAGCCCAATCATTTACACTTACGCCCAGAATTTGTGTTCCTTAAGCTCTTTCAGCCCCATCTGCTCAGTATGCAGGGTCTGAAAGCGATCGCGGTCGTGTATCTGGCCTTGTCCCGTACCGAGATCCCGGTGGCTCAGAAACGCTACGGAACGGATGCCGACCTTTTCCAAGAAGGCCAGGACACCTGCATAGCTATGAGCAACCTGGTCTACGCCGTGACTGTCATCGGATAAGCAAAAACGGATGCCTCTCTCCAGCGCAGCCTGGCAAATCTCTGCCTTGGGGTACGGCTCGTCCAGGCCCTTCCTCAACGCCGACGAGTTTATCTCGAGGATTCCACCGTACCCGGCGATGCAGTCCAGGTTCCTTGATATCCGTGTCCATACACCCATCATGTCCTTGAAACTCTGGTTCGGATCGTCACTCTTGAGCCGGATGAGATCAAAGTGCCCAACCACAGGAGGTCTGAGGGCCCGCAACATGTCAAATTGGGCGTCAAAGTAATCTTCAAAGAGCCTCTCATCTGTTCCACCGGCCTTTAGTCGGGCGTCGCGATACATGGAGCCGTCGTAGTCGATTGGGATCATGTGGACATGGTGGACCGATCCGACGAAGAAGTCATAGGGGTGCTTGTCCAGACTCTGCTTGATCAACTCCTCGGACTCGGGTCGGATCCATTCGCCTTCAAACCCTAAGGGCAGCCCTATCCTATCCTTGTACTTTTGGCGCAAACGGAGGGCCTCTGCAATGTATGCCGCTTCGTTGGCGAAGTGCATCTCCAGGGTGTTTGTCTCTCCCGGGTAGCGGTCTTGTTCGTGTCGGGGCATGTGCTCGGTCAGGGCAAAGATGGACATATTTTTGGATATGGCCGTCTGGATCACCTCTTCGAGAGAGTCTCGAGCGTGATCCGCACAGAACTGGCCAGAGTGGGAATGATGGGAGAACGGCATCTCGCCAATGATTGTCGTTCTGTTGTTGGCTTGCCTCAGCTCGTCGACGGCCGTGTTTAGGACACCCACCACAACACCCAGGCACGAATGATTTTGGCACTTTTTGCAGATTGTGCTGATGCAGCAGGTGTTGCTCACGCTGAGAGGAACCCTATGCGCCCGAAATGAACTTGGATTGGCCGCTTGAGCTTGATAGGTTTCGACCTGTTGTCTTTAGTCTGGAGGACGAGATACTCGAAAGACTAACACGGAGATGTCCAGACGCTGTACCCGAGTAGGATAGGGCAGTAGGGCAGTCTTTTCGCCGGAATAGAATCCCGAAGTTCATCCGGATACTCTTTCCCCAATATTCCTGGCACGTGTTCTGACCCAGGCAAGCCCGTCCCTTTTCCATCTCTCTTCTTGTATCTATTATGTATGTACCTTGTATGTACTTGTAGCTACTCGCACGAAAAATAAATCCCTCCAAAAAGATCCGCTATCCTCAGAGCTCACCCGGAAAAAAACGAGGAACATGGGACTCGAACCCACAACCTTGGCTTTTTTCCTATTTCATTTTTGATCCATGGTCATTGGTGTTTCATCAAATATACCATGAAGGGTAGATGAAATGAGTAGGAGAGCCACGCGCTACCATTGCGCCAATCCCCCTTTCTTGTGCGAGGCTTTGGAAAAACGGACTCGAAAATCTGTGTTGAGATTTGGCAGAATTCTAAGTAACATTTGCGATGGTAAACCATATAAAGTTAAGTTTTAGTTCACGTGATCTGGGAATTCGGGGCCACCTATCTTGCCTTCCGTCTTGCCTATCGCCCGTACAAAGTATCGATACCAAAGATAAGTCCGAGTGAGGATGATATGGTTGGATTCTGGTTTTCTCGCTATCAGTCCACTTTGTCTCTCTACCTACCAACTAACCTCTCTCCCGAGTTCCTAGGTGCATGTGACTTGTGGTACCGTAGCACCTACTTGTACAAGTATGTACTGTAGGTACCGAATACCTCGTGACATCGTCTGATTCCATGGCGGATATTTGTACCGAGTACTTACTTGGTCTTGGGACTTATTCTTGTACCGGTAGGTCCTTGCGGCGGTGGATCTATCAAGGCGCCACGAGTGCGAGGCATTTCTAGATAGACGGACCTAGACCACCTCGTCTTCCTTTCCTCCGATCGTGCGAAAGGAAAGGAATTGCGGTGAGGCGGAGGTGAAGGCTCTGTTCTGTAGTGTTCTGTTCTCTGTTCAATTACCGGATGACCAGGTGGATCGTTGCATATACATATACCGAGTACGTTGATCACCTCATTTCAATCATCGCGCTTCGTTTTAGAGGAGCCTATGTACCTCGTCCGCCAGTCTACCGAGTACATGTTTGTCTCTGGTCTTGCGCAGGATCCAAACCCAAAAGGCGCACCGCCAGATGAGCATAACAGAATTGTAGCATGAAACATTAACACCAGCGCCAGTTCAAGCTCGCCTTTTGTTGCCTCGCGAGAGACAATTCCCTCTCATTTCTTTTGTTTATTCCTCGGCTCTTTGATCTGAAATCGACGGCGTCCATCGTTAAGGCTCATTGTCTGCCGCAGCTTCTGCGGCCAGATGCTCGCCCTCTTCGGGATGTTCAACCCCTGTTGTTACATTCTTTGCATAAATCCCATCAAGCGTGACGTTCATGGCACCCGACTGCACCAGTGCACTTCGTAAATCATCCAAGAGATCCTCTCCGTCTTCGATCCCTACGCACAATCGGATCAAATCTTCAGGCACCCCGCGCTCTTTGCGCGTCTTAGCATCGATGCTGGCGTGGCTCATACGGCACGGCATGCTGATGAGCGAATTGACGCAGCCAAAACTCACACTGATAGCCCACAGTTTTGCAGACTCGACAATCCGCTCAGACAGCTGGATGTCTCCAGTTTCGAATGACAAGACTGCACCGGGCCCCCGAGCGATAGAGCGGAAGAGATCATACTGAGGATGGCTCTTCAGTCCTGGGTAGCGCACTTTAAAGCCTGCGGATTCCAGGAACCGGGCGATCATCATGGCATTTGCCTGTTGTGCGTCCATTCGGACCTTCAATGTCTTGATGCCACGCATGAGGAGCCAGCAGTCAAACGGAGCGAGGCCGCAACCTGAGGCATTGATGGTGAAGTAAAGCTTCTCCCCCAGCGCTTCATCGTTGACGGCAAGCACACCAGCCATCAAGTCGTGGTGGCCAGACAGATACTTCGTGCCAGATTCGTAGACCACATCTGCGCCGAGTTCCAAGGGATTCTGGAGTAATGGTGACAACATGGTGTTGTCCACGATGACAAGGCTGGCTGGATTGGCAGCGTGGGCGTAATTGGCGATCGTGGGGATATCAACAATCTTGATCAGAGGGTTGGTAGGTGTCTCAAGCAGGACCATGGCCGTTTTCTCGTTCAGCACCTCCTTCACCTTTTCAGGTGTGGTTGTGTCGACATGGTGGACGATGATTCCGCCGTGCGTGGACAGATACTTGAGCAATCTGTTTGTTCCACCATATAGATCGTCTCCTGTCACAACCTCATCCCCCGGTTTCAACTGGCGAGTAATGACATCAAGTGCACCCATGCCTGAAGAGACAACCAGCGCTCTTTTGGCGCGCATGATCTTTGCAAGGTGTTTTTCTAGGTGGGTGCGAGTTGGGTTGCCGCTGCGAGTATAGTCATAGTCGGAGACTCCGCCAGTGGCCGAGGTCTGTTTGAAGGTGGCAGACTGTATGGTTGTTAGCGAGCGTCGCCCTTAAGTTCCTCATCACCGCTGATCAACACTAACCTGGTATATGGGCACGCTGCTTGCATTGTACTGGTCGTTCCCCTCTGAATAGACGAGTTGTGTCGCAATGGCGTATTGTCGACCACTTCTCGGACTGGACGGGGTAGGTGAAGGCGGTAGATCATGCCCGTCCAGATCTACCTGGGAGAAAGCTTTGCTCATTGCGCTGAGCTTGGGATTCTTCAAGGGCGGTGTGGAAGACGACCCTGACTCAGACATGATGGCGGGGGTCGAAGGGTGGCGGAGGCACAAGCTCGACGACTTGTAGAGTACTGATCAATATATTCAATGACATATGAGAGCGAAACTGCTTGTTTGCTTCTCACAGCTAATGGCGACAGACTCGAGGTGTCACACTGAATAGCTAGAGACAATGGACGAGGAGGGCGCAGAAGAAGTCGTCCGATGTGGTGAGTGGTTTGCATGTACCGAAGGTGGAGCAATTTTCGCTGTTGTCCGGGACAAAAAAGGCGAGGAGAGCCACCCAGAGCAAATGACGTGCTCGGGATAAATCTGGGGGGGGGGGGCAGTTTTCCTTCCCACACGACTCACTTCCCCTTCCTTCGGCCACACTCAGGCACCTCAGCTGAGTGCCGACTTCGGCAAAACACATCCCAAATCTTTCGTTGGCACAGACGGGCGCAAAAGGACATGTTTCCCAGTCCCGTGATATCAAATTCGTACGTTTGCAATTCGGACCATTTCGCTGTCTACATCCTTCCCCGCGAAGACCCTACACACAATCCCTGGGCTGAATATTTTACCGAGGCAGTCTCGCCACGGCAAACTGTCCACGAAATCTCCCGATGCACAAGATGAGGGTTGAAAAGGTGTATTTTCAAAAGAATGCATACTATATCCTAGATTGTGGCCGGCTTGACCACTGTTCCAGATGTGCTTAGTAGAGACTATACATAGAAGAAACAGTTCGGATACATCTCAAACTCTACCGAAATCTCTCATGTGGGGGAGGAGACCACGTATAAGCTTGATGAAGAGCCTATCGATAGATACGAGTCCTTGTACAATATCTTGTCAGTCATTGATTCATGTCGGAGGTTTGCCATAATATCGGCACTTTATAACCCAATACTCTATCGATATCCAAAGCCAAGTACTGAGTACTCGGTACCTAGAGAGTAATCGAAAACGAAGGAGTTGTCGCGTTAGAAATCTGCCCGAGGCACCGAGTACTATTACTGGGAGAGCTATCCCATGCTACCTCACAACCAGCATGATAATTCGATCATCTTCTGTCCTTTGTCAACCAGTTCGAATATGTTGATCAACAGACTGCACGCCATGTGGTCCGGGCGACGATCACTAGACCAATGCGATAGAATGTTCCAGGGCGTGAAACGCTGACAGCTAACGGGTTCTGGAGCCATGGACGAGGGACGGAGCATGAAACCCCAGGGTCATCAGAAGATATGATCAAGGATGAAGAATGTGCACGCCCCAAACATTGCAGAGATTTCACAAAAGCTTAAGCAGGACTGACAGGGAGCAGGGTGGCTCTTTTGCTGCAGCTTCTTGGTTCAGCCCCCTTGGGTAATGAAACACAGTCAGCGGGACCAACATGTGTGTGCATGTTTTCATGTGGAATGCTGTTGTTGTGCCTCGTACCGAGTACATTCCTCGCATGGCACAACGTCTCGTCAATGCATACCGCATATGTTGTGTCCGAACCAGCCGATGACGGTGGTGGTATGTTTTCAAAAGCAAACCCATCCCTTTCTTCTCCTCGACTATGACCAGTAATCACAATTACCAACGGGGCGCCAGATGGAGAAGATGGTGGAGGAGAATTTGAACCAATCCCTCTCACCCTCAAAAGCCCCATTGTTTTCGACCGGCGTCTGGCTGACACGCGATTGGGCTCCAGTAAGCTCCTGGTTCCTGGTGCTAAAATTGCTTGCTTGGGCATAGTGTTACGTGCCTGGTCTCTTACTGGCAGCTCAGCGTCCCGGTCGACAAGGACTCACCTTGAAGCAACTTCAACCCTGCCCTGTGGCTCTCGTCAGAATTTTCGAGCCCGATGGTCTCAGAGCGGCGAGCATGCCGGCAGCACAGCGGAAGCACAGACTGTTTCGATGCATGTTTCGGCCACAGACAAGGCGGTCAGAATCCCCGACCGTCACGCTCGCTGGACATGCTCTCAATGAGCCACAACACAAGGACGAGTATGTACTCATGCGAAGACTGCAGATCCTCGTTAGTCGCAGAGGATCAGGTAATGAAAAGCCACGCTGCAGCCAAAGGCGAGCCACGGCGTGGTAACGAGATTGGGGTGTGAAATTGGGTGCAATAGAAGCGAGGAGATCAGAACCCAGTAACGGTAAAAGGCGAAATCAATGGCCTAACAAGAGGAGGCTGAGCCAGCCCCCAGGCTTTGAAGTGCGGTACAAGTACGAGTCTTGGTGGTATTTGGCGCTGCAGGTACGGGCTTAGCGTCTGGATCCTTTAACTAGTGTAGGTCCTAGGGTACAGGCGCAACAAGGAGCGCCCGTGAGTAGCCCGAGGTCCGCTTTAGTGGGGCCCGTGGCTGTAACGGACAGGTTACTCGTTATACTCGGAAAATAACCACTGGGTGCACTGGGTAGAGTGCCTGAGAGATATCTCCGTCGCGGCCACCTTTGGTTGGGCCGAGTCCACTAACTCCCCAAGATCTCTCCGTTTGAGTTTGCCCCCCAGGAGCCGCTGGCGTGCCCTTGTCTCGACCAACAGCCACCGCTTGGGCTTAGCAACTGCGCTTGTTGGCTTGTTGGCCTTGCCTCGTCACTCCTTTCCCATCACGTACACGGACTCCATTCAGCCTCTCCCTTTCGACACGTCCTTTGACAATGCCTTCCTTCTCACCTGTCCTTTGCACTCTCCATTCACGCCTGCACGCCCTCATCATCGAGCCTCGATGATCCGTCAACGTCGCCGTGGTCGCCGTCTCTCGTTCTGCGACCGATAATCCTCCCTTTCGACCTGCCAACTCCGCCTCGACGGCTGCGGTTCTTCATCCCTTTCGTGTCCAAGCAATTTTGCCAGCACCGAGTCCGACGTGCTCGCGTTCATTCCTTTAGACCGTCGACGTCCGGCCTATTTTGACACGATCGATCACGCTCTTTAATTCTTTCCACCTCTTGGACGCACTCTACAGCATTGCTGCCAGTCCCTTCCCGGAAGATCACCCTGTCGTGTCTGGAGTCGACAGATCGAGTCTTCAAATCGCCGACAGCAGCTCTTTGGATACCATCTTTGTCTTCGCGAGCAATTGGCTGGCCCAACAATTCGAGGAGGAGTATAGCTTAGATCAGATCCCTTTGTTGGAAAGACACGGGCCATCCGGGGGTCAAAGAAGTCGCCAAAAATATATGGTTCGAGGCCTTTGATCGTTCGACTTTGTCACTTTGCGCACCTGACGGACAAAGGAATTCTTATTATCACAAATTTCGACAGCCAGTGAGCCTGCTCTCAGTTTTATACCTCGACCAAATCAGACTGGCTTGAACAACTCCGCGAAGAAGACGGAAGCGCAAGAAATCGTCTGGGACGGTTCTTTCGAGATACAGATCAGGGTCATTTGATCCTAGCCGCTCCTTTAAACAACTCTCACCATATACACTCGTTTCACAAGAAGATCTGAAGTAAGCAAAGGCCAGAACAAAGCTGCCAGACGTTTTGCTGACCGACTCTCCAGAAACCTCCCAGACAACGACCTTCAAGATATGAAGATCTCATCACTTACATTGTTCGCTGCAGTGGTGGCAGGATCCTTTGCCGAAGCTGTCCCTGCCCATCGTCGTGGAGCGGACCTGAAGCCCAGGTACTATTTCCCGAGGGTCGTGAAGAGGCAAGTCACGTTCGACAATTCGACCACCTCGACCGACCCCAACAGCTCCAGCTCTACGGACTCGGGAATAGGTAGCTTGATATCGTCGGTATCTGATGCCTTGTCTGGAATCGCGTCTCAAATCTCGGGCGATACAACGACATCGACACCAGCCAGCACCGACGCACAGACTACCGACACAGGCACTGATACTGATACGGCAACGGATGTGGACACTGCCACAGTCTCAGCTACAGACACAAACGTACCCACGATTACGGACTTTTTCAACAGCCCGTCTGCAACTGATGTCCCTACTAGTATCAACAGTGATACAACTTCGACTGGGGCGGATACGGCAAGCATTACATCTATCGCTACTTCAGGTCTGAGCACTGACGAGATTGGCATTACTCTGGGGCTTGGATCCATCATTACGACCGATTCATCTACGGACACTGCTACGGACACTGCCACTGACACTGCCACTGCAAGCACTACAGATATCTCTGCTGTAGCCTCATCTGTTCTCTCATCGGCCAGCGATGCTGCAACTTCAATCTTGTCCGTAGCGAGCTCGTTGCAATCAGTCGCGGCGACTGCTTCTGGCACAGACATCGCGTCCATTTCCTCAGCTTTGTCCTCAGCTGCTTCAGCTGCGTCCTCGATAGCATCTGATGTGAGCTCAGCAAACTCGGTCATAACTTCTACAGATGGCACTACCACTTCGAGTCCAGCTGATGTGACATCTGACCTCAACTCCTTCATCTCGGACGTGACAACGACCCCCACAATCTCACCCACTATCACGGATATCAATACTCCCACGGACACTCCCACAGATACTCCCACAGATACTCCCACGGACACGGTAACGGCACCTCCTACCACCACGCCAAATACAACACCTACGGATGTGCCCACAGACGGTCCAACTGGGACACCAACAACCACTCCGACTGATACTCCGACCGACCCTCCTCCACCGCCACCAACTACAACACCGACTACTACGCCCAATACCACTCCAACTGACACGCCGACGACCACCCCCACTGGTCCGACGGATATTAACACCACCCCGACTGACACTCCCACAGTTACCGGGGGTAATGGGAACAACACCGCGACCACTACTCCTACTGATACACCAACTGACACAATCGGCAACACACTGACTACCACACCTACTGAGACCCCTACTGAAACTCCTACAACTATCCCAACAGTGACTCCGACCGTGACGCCGTTTGTTGGGAACTTGACGACACCAATTGCAAGCACCACGACTGGTAGGGCCACGACCTCGGAGATCCCTGTCAACACCGTCAAGCCTACTGGGACAGACTCGGCAACAGTGTTTGTTCCAGACTCTAGCATCATCTCTGCTACGACGGCTCCCCCCACTGAGACGTCCAAGTCGGCTTCAACAAGCGCTGCAGTCATTCCAACGACACTCCCTCGCGTCATTCAACCACAAGGTGGTGTACCTGACGCGCCAGAAAACTCGACCTTGATCCAGCTCGGGTTTGATTACGGTCTCAACTATGCTTTCGTGGTGTCCTCCCCTACTGCCGTGTCTCAGATATTCTCTTATCTGCCCGTTGGTCTTTCCCACGGATTAGGTATTGACCTTGATCAAGTGGTGATGCAGTATTTGCAGCCTTACAACACTTTGGATACTTTGAACTACATCACCACTTTGGCCATGGCATACATTCCCGCAGACAAAGTCGATACGCTCTCCCTGCAGCTCCTGAATCCTAACTCTGATCTCTACAACAACCCCAACCCGTCGGTCGTAACTCTGATGGGAATGATTGATCCTTCGATTCCCGTTCTGCCTGGATCTCAAATTGCGGGAGGAGGGACACCCATTAACTCGGCAAATTCTGCCGCCACGACTTCTGACCAAAGTGGCACGCCTGATGATGGCACACCCGGAGGCTCCGACTCTGGGAGCTCGCCAATCCGGCCGTCTTCAGTTGGTATTGCCGTTGGAGCCGTGGCTGGTGCCGCAGTCTATGGAGCTGCCATGTTCCTTGTCGCACGAAGGTACAAGAGAAGAAAGGCTGGCCACCAACGGTCAAGCAGCATGCAATCAGGGAATCGCGGACCTCGTGCTGGTGAACAGTCGAACCTGATGGTTGGGGCACGTGGCAGTTATGGTACTCGATTCGGTGGAAGGACCTCTCGGACAAGTGATCGCAGCAATTCTCAACGAAGCGGACGGACGTATATCAGTCCACCCGTGATGGCTGAGAATAGTTTGGGATGGAACTGATTGGCAAGATCTACCTTGTACAGCTGGAAGATGTGCGACCAATTGATTGGAACTCAATGCCCGCTCACGAAAGAAACACCACACTCTGATTTTTCTTAAATAGTCGTTCCCCTTTTCTTTATTGCCAGTTAGGCCCTTTTGATACCTTGGAAAGAAGTGGAGGGGGGAAAGGTGGATTGGAGAAATGCCATTTTGATTGAAGAAAGTGACCATGATGTACAAGAACATGAAGGCCAGAGGAAGAGGGCGGGGAGTGGGGAGCTAGTGAGAGATTGAAAGGAGAGAGACAGAGAGAATATTGTGAATATAGAGCAGCTCATCCATTTATTGTGCTGTAAGATCGTCGATGAGATGGCATGTGTAGAGAGAGGTATTTGATGGCATCTAAGAATCAACCGCCCCAGAAAGATAGTCTATCCTAACCTAACCTAATCGTCGATCGAATCTGGCAATGCAGTGAGGTGGGAGATGTGAAGGTATACCTAGTAGAGGCTGCCAGGGCGTTGAGTGAGGCACAACGGCAATGGCAGTCAATGGCAGTCAATGGCAGTCAATGGCAATTTACTTTAGTTTATCATCCATCGTCGTGTTCCACTAACTGGCTAGCTAGCTAGCTACCAGTATAATATACTAGGTACTCAGTTGACACGTACATATTATCCACAACAGTCAGACGGAGAATGTGGGCAAGAAAATGGCCAATGGCGAATGAGTGATCGATTGATGGTTATTCTAGCCTCCCAAAAGTCCAAGTCCAATCCTGTCCACCTCCATGTCCCATGTCCATGTCCAATAAGAGATAGATGGCCTATGATAGATAGATATCATTCATTCGCAGTATCCAGTATCCAGTATCCAGTATCCAGTATCCAGTACCCGATACCGAACAACGAGTACGGAAAGACAGATAGACAGACAGACAAGAGTCAATCAGCCCCCTGACCTCTGATGAGGGGCGTATGCGTTCCTCACTCTGCCCCTCATGGGAAATCTCTCGTTCAAGAGCGCTTCTTCGGTGGCAGACCCCGTTGTGCTGCCGGCGGCGGCAGCGGCGGATGTTGTTGCTATCTCATCCACGCCCACGCCCTCGCCCCCGTCGCTTTCGGCCCGCTTTGTCTGAATGTGCCTGTCTTCGTGGAATTCCGAGTTGGTCTCCAGTTCGATCAGGTCGCCCATTCGGTCAACGGCGCCGTTACGTTCCCTCTTTGCTCCCGCGCCGGCCATCTTCCTCATCCACCCTTCGATCGCGCCGCCGACGTCACTGGTTAAACCCGCGCTATTTGAGTTGGAGCGTAGGCTTCGTACAGACTCGGAGCTCGCGCGGGGCGTAGATCGGGACGTGGATATCTTCGCACTGAAGCCCGTCCGGGGGATTTCCCCAGGTGGTGGCAGGAAGTCTGGGAAATATTGGTTGAATTTGCGATTCAATGGGTCCTCTGCTGGCCCCGGGCGAGAAGCTTCTGTGCGAAGACCGCGAAGGGTGCCGACCCCTCCGGGCCCGCGGAGGGCCTCGGCAAAGGGGGTGCCTCCGGTGACACTGGAAGAGCGTTGACGACCAGACGAGCTGAGCCGGGACGAGGGAAGGTTGGGACGGCGGACAGGAGAGGCATTTAACGAGGCAGAAAGCTGTGCGGCGTGAGTGGGTGGGTGGCGGAGCGTATCGAATGAGGTTTTGGGCGTGGACGACGGCGAGGCCGTAAGGGTGGCGTTCGATTTTCGACGGGCACGGGGAAAGTAGCCCAGTGCACGACGGGGCACGCGAAGGACCTCAGTGGCTTCTTTGAAGTTGGGTAGCATGACCCAGCAGTCATGTTTGAACTCGACATCTTCGGAGAGAGAGGTGATGAGCGACATCGGTTCCGAGGTCAGAGCAGAGGAAACGGTCGTGTTTGCGCGAGAAGAGCTGTGAACACCGTTGGATGCTGGAGAGTCGAGGTGCTTCAGTTTGGCGTCGGGGATATCTTGAGGAGAGAGGCGGTCGGACTCTGGATCAAAGAGATCTCTGGAGAGGTATGGACTCTCGACTCTCCTGCCTTTGATGGTGGAGCCTTCCAGCGGGACCAAAACATGCGTTCGTGTTTGGACGTTATCGTTTGGCCAGAACCGATTCACCTTTCGGAAGAGGTCAGGCTGGCAGTTGTACTTGATGATGATTCCAGCCAGCGTGTCCCCTTTCTCAACTTTGTGCATGTAAACAAGGGCATCCTCATTCTGGTCCGCGGGAGCCGGTATGGCAGATTCGGCGTCCGAGTCACGTCTCTTAAACTTGCCTAGACGATCGCGGTTCTCTGATGCACTTGCAAGCAGCAGGGCTTCCCTCTTCTTCGCCTGGACCATTGCCTGCCGCTCCTCGACACTACCCTGGATGAGATTTGTGGTGGACTGAATCGAAGGACCCCATTGTGGCAAGGTCCTTTTCGAGCCATAGTGGTTGTCCTGTTTCATCCATAGAGGCTTCTTGAACGAGCCAGCGACCTTCTCCTTCGAAGGGCCCGCCCCTTCACTCCCTAATAACGTGGACGCGAAGCCCTGGAGCGAGGTCCATGGCTCCCACAGGCCCTGACTTCCTCCGGTAGGGGTTGAAGTGCCCGAGGATGACCTCGCATGTGTCTTACTCGATCGACCGTTCCTCGGTCTGTCCGTCGACTTGGACCTCGATACCGCGGCGTCGTTGGGGGAGACGCCTCTGCTGGGGAATAGTGGCGGGGTAGAGGACGTGGAGGTAGATATGGCGGTGGACTGGGTAGGAGTACCCTCATCGTCCAGGTAGGATATCAGACGACCGGTTCGAGGGCGCAGGGTCGAGGTGCTACTATTGGCAGACTGGTAGAGGCCGCTAAGGGAACTGTTGCTCATGGCTGGCCTGGCGACCAACGCGAGACATCGGAGACTGGCGGCGACATGGAGGATCCCGACGGGCCCCAAAGGATATGGATCCCAAAGGGGGGTGTTTGACAGGCGGACCTGGCTTGGTTTGTTCCTTTATACAGAACAGACAAGAGTACGGACAGGTCTGTTGATTAGGAGTTGTACCCGTAGAACCGAACCCGGGGTTGAAGTAGGGCAAAGGTAGAACGTGTGCACAGGGACGGACTTGTCGATGCTAGTTTGACTTTCGGAGTCCTTTGAAGTCCCAAGGAGATGATGCGATATCAATGGGTGAAATGGGGGTTGAATGGGCCATGGCGCGGCCTCAGCCGCCCACGTCGATCCGATTCTGGTCTCAGTCTCACGTGAACAGCCCACATAATGACCTGCTGGGTGACCTGAAGCCCTTTGTTGGGAGCCTCGCGTACTTGGTTTCTCTGAAAATATACCATGTACATGTATATCTCTTATCACAAGCTCAAGAACTTTGTCTCAGTCAGTGACATTCCAGGCTAATGGATATCCATATACGCATGCACCTCTTAGCAATGTACCCAACGTCTTTGGCTCCGACGCCTTGCGAAGCCGCATCTTTGGCTCTTGTTGCGCTTTCTATCATGTACTTGTACCACGCTTGACATCGATCAGAGGCTGTCCTCTCTCCATCTGCTCCGGACCCTTTGCCAGCCTTCCTTCTCCTCCAATCCGCCTCTCTTCTCAAGCCCAAGCCCACGCTCCACCCACTCCTGACTTCCCATTTCGCTCAGACGGCTGAGCGCCCTGGCAAACGCGAACCGCTCTTCATCACCGCTGAAGAGAGAGCTTTGCTTCAACATGCTCATATTCATTCCCAGGTCATCCATGAGGTTGCGCATCACGTCGTCGACATCCGCCCCTTCCTCCTCGCGTGCCCCTCTTCCTTCGGTGGATTTTTTGACCTCTTCGACGACAGCATGTTCTTCTTTGGACGCACCAGATTTGTCATTCTGAACTTTGTGGGTGACTTTATTCAGCGACTCATCCAGCTCACTCTTGGACACAAAAAGCTGAGAGAGAGGCACTGCGGTTGTGAGAACCAGCTTTGCATGCGATTCGTACACGGCATCGATGAAAGTGATGAACCGCCTAGCCCAGTCGCGTTCTCTATGAGTCATGCCGGGCACGTCGGTGACGATGAACGCATCAAAACTGCGCATCATTTCAATGTAGTCCGCGGCACCTGTAGCGCGACCGATCAGCTCGTGGAAAGTAAACTTGGCGCAGCGGCCTGAGGCGAGCGGGATCTGGACTTCGCGACCCCAAACGGTGATTGTTGTGGGATGAGGCGGATCGTTCTCGGGGTCGCCCAGGAAACGGAACCATTTGTTCGCGTGAGAGACGGCCGCTCGATCGAGCGGATGATGGTACACTCCTGAGGGAGGTCTTGGGAGTTTGCGGTAGTCCGTTTGAGAATCGAGATTTATGACCTTGAGTTGTTTCTTCAGGAGGTTAATGCACGGGACAAACGACTGTCGCTGAATCCCGTTCTTGTAGAGATCGTCCGGGTGTCGATTCGAGGTCGTGACCAGTACAACGCCATGCGACATCAGAGCCTCGATCAAACGACGGAGGATCATGGCGTCCGCGACATCAACCACCTGAAACTCATCGAAGCAGAGAACCTGCGCCGTTTCGGCAATATCCGCCGCGATAAAAGGCACGGCGTCAAAATCGTTGCCATACTGCATGCGGACCTTGTGCAATCGCTTGTGGACGTCTTGCATAAAGTTGTGGAAGTGAATTCGAGTCTTGGAAGTGATGTTGGGAGGTAATGTGTCGAAGAAGAGGTCCATCAGCATGGTCTTGCCAGAACCGACGTCCCCATACATGTACAGTCCCTTGGGCAGGTTCTCTGGTATTTCGCCAATGGCCTTCTTCTTGTTCCCGCCCCCGAACAGAGACCCAAACAGAGATTTCTTGGGCGGCTGGAGATCGTTGACGTCCGGGTGGACGATCTTGGGAGGGTTGTATTCTTTTAGAGTCTCGTGCAGGTCTTGGAGGTGTTCAATCAAAGCTGGGGACGCGCCAGTCAGTCAGTCTGGGTAGCTCAACCCGCGAAACAACATAAGAGCGACGTCGTCTACGCACTTCTCTGGTGTTCATCCTCCCGCAGTCGTCTCGTTTGCACTCTCTCGTCATACTCCTCCAAAGGTCCGCGCGTGGAAACATCGGTCACACTGGCGAGCTCTCGTCTCTGCTGCTGGTGCCGCTGGACCGATCTCGGCACTCGGACAGTCTGGCGAAGACTCCTGGGACTTCTTCCATTGCTGGCCACGACATGGATCTGACGAGACAAACTTCTCAACGCTTTTCTTTGCCGTCGCAGAGTGTCAAGGCAGTTGGTGCATATCGTCCGCCTTAACGGCTGGGCTGCGGTATCGGAGAGCAGAGCTCTTACGTAGGACTGAACGGCGATGCGGAAAGGTTGCACAGGCGGCTTCATCTTGCTCAAACGAGGAATGCCTAACTTCACAGAGCAGACCCGCCCTTGTGCTAACAGACCAGCCGAGTCATGGCGAGGAGGTGTATTAACAATAATATTGATAAAGAGAATATCCGCCGCAGTGCAGAGACGTCAGAGCGAATTGCTCTTGCGCCTTCGGAATAAACACCGCAGTTTGTGATCTCGGCCACCTCGGACAACCATCGGCGAGAAAACTATTGCCGTCAGTCAAGACACGATGCTCACCAGTGTCAGATCTTTCAGCCGCCGTTTTCCCCCTTTTATCTTATTTTTCTCATCTTAGGACCGTGAGAGTGGAGACAAAAGGCATGTGGTCTCGCGATCTTGAACCAGTGATAGAGATGGTGGCAGAAATTCATTACAAAGAGCAGGTTCTATAGACCTCTGAGGACTATCGTCTTGACCCGAAATTGGCCTGCGTACCCGCGTGATAGAAGTGACTATATTTTGCGCACAAGGCTTTCCATCATCCATGTCTCATCGCGCCGCCGCCGCCGCGTACCTGTCAAAGATCCGTCCAAAAAAAAAGACTTCGAGAGATTTCAACTCCACGTAAGCAACTTCATATCATCTCCCCTCTTTCCAGACAAGGCCGAAAGTCTTAAAACTTTTTGCGAGAAATGGAAAAGTCTTCCTCCAAGATCGACCCGAGGACGCCTCCCAGGAGCGCCAAACATCGTCACATTAACCATTCGTCTCATCAATTGCTCTGTCGCTCATTCCGTAAGTCGCGCGTAAGAAAAGGCTTGCGAGTCAATGCAAAACAGCGCTGAGACTCGTGAAGCTGCTCATTGGCAATATTCAGAAGGCATCATCGGAAGAATAACATCGTTCCCTCAAGCGCCCGCAAAATTGACGTAGAGTGTTAGTTTTGGGTTCCGTTGTAGCGCGACGTCGAGGTTGTCATCGTTCTCGAGGTCAATCAGAGTGTTCGTTGGCTCGTCCTTATATTGTATGACAATATCTTCATTGACCTTTAGACGTTCCATCAGCTTCTCCCGCAGTGCAGCAAATATAATGTCCTGAGGTACGCGCAGGACAATAATGTCATCCTGAAAGAACACCTTGACCTTCATAACAGCGTTGGCGTTGCTAGCCTTCATGCTTGAGGAGGTGGAATTTTGAGTCAAATTGCTGGCCTGGGAGTGCAGGAAAGGGGGCCCTCCCATGGCCACGCCGGTCCCAGCGGACATGGGTACAGGGCCTCGATGTTGCTGGGACGCTCGTGCGCTGGGAGGTGGCATACCTCCGTACGCCATACCGGGCGCTTGCTGGTTAGAGGACGTCCGCGAGACTGGTTGCATCGATTGCTGCGATCCCGCGGATAGTCGGTAATCCTCGCCTAGCGCATTGGGGTCTATTTCAAAATCTTGACCCGGTTTGGGCTTGAATAGATTTCTCACAAGCATACTTTTGGAGATGTGAGGCGGCATTGCCACTATCTTTTTGATATATTCGTCCAAATTCTGGCGTCGACCGTTGGAAATTGCGTCCGTGACATGTGCTACCGGTCCAGGCATAAACGGGAGGGTACGAGGCTTGCCCTTATTGCCGGCTTCTTCGGGGAACATCTCCAATAAAGCAATCTGAAAGTCGTAGAAATCAGCGTAGTATCGTGATAGCTCCCACCATCGACCGTCTTCCATTTGACATTCAATGATATACCAGTACATGTCGTTGTCGAAACAATAACGGGGCACTGAAGCGCTGATCGGCGCAAGAGGGATATTCGACTGCTGCGACATTCTCGCACCGTTCTATTTGATACCGGGTTAACCTCACCTCTTAGATTGGGACAACAAGACCTTCCACTTACATAGTTTGTGTTGGGGAGTGATTGCTGCGAGGAGGTATTTTGAATGCTCATGCGAGCCATCTCGGATGACATTTGAGCCTGGGGGTTGTCAAATTTGCCCAGGCTGATACTGCTGTTTTTGTATTCCGCTGCAAACTTTTTCCACTCTTCAACTCGAGGGACGCCTGCTTTCCGGACAGCCTCGAGGGGGTCGGCCACCGATTGCATTGTCGCTGTATCCTTAATATCGACAAACGAAACCGGAATCAATCCTGGCCCTCCCAACCGTCCTATCGGCTTCGCAACGAACCATTCCGGATTGGACTGCGCCACGACAATGATTGCTTCGCCGGCTTTGGCGTCCAGCTCATCTGCCCTTTCCGCATGAAAATCGTATTGCACCACACCATAGACCATGGCGCCCGCGCTTCTTCCGGTCATACTCGGCCCTCGCTGGTGTGCTCCTGGACTCGGTCTTGTAGTGGCTGTTGATTCGGATCTTGTGTGGCCGGAGTTGGTCGAGCCTTTCTCTGAAAATCCCGAGTCGTGACCATCCATCTTCTCCCCTGGGGATGAAAGAGAGTTTTCACTTTGTCGCTGCTTCTTACCGACGACTTCAAAGTAGGCCACCGGCACGAGCCCTCTCGCCGAGGGGATGAGCGGGTTGCAGGCCTCGTACCACTCTGTGTCGTCCTCGCGGCTCAGGACGTGAAAGAAGTCGCCCTTGTGGAAGGACAACTCTTGCGCATTGCCATTTTTGGGCTCGTAGTCGTATAAGGCTTTTATCACTTTCTTGGGGGGAAGCGCCTGGATCGTCTTGGGGGTGATGGTGAGACTTGGTGGCTGCCTCGTGTCCTTGTCACTCTTGAGAGATCGGCGGATAGCCTAAAGGAGAGAGATACATGAGCGCCTGCGATCTTGCAAGGGCAGCATTGTGAATGATGGGCGGTCACATACCTTCATTGTCGCATTTGACGTGTGCCCCGCAGTCGTCCTTGGCTGGATAGAAATTCCTAGGAGAATGGGGGTTGTTGTTGGTTCTAGGTCGACTGCATGTGAAGTGGCAAGGTGGAACGAGGCTTTCAACGGCTCGTACTGGTTTAGGACGGTGTTGAACTGTTCGGAGCAAAGATGAGGCAGAATGTGTTTCAACTTTGGAGGAGTTTTGACAGGCTGGGGAAAGGTCGTTGATTGTTCGGACAGGCGCAGCGGCACACGAGGTTCAGGCAAGGAGAAAAGATCTGGTGCGTTTCCTCTAGCGTGTTTAGCAGGGATTCCTCCTGGTGTTCCGGCTCAAGCCCGCAATGGCCCCCACGGATTCAAGATTGCAAAGGGAGTCAAATTTTGCCCATCAAATGTCAGTCACGGAAGGCCAGAGATTGGGAATATTGATGATTCACTTTGGGACTTGCTCCCACTCCTCTCACTGAGAACAGGTAGGCATGTGACGGTCTGATTTGAAGGACATGCGGACCTCCGAGGTACCTGTACTGGGTAGGTTGGTGCGTCTGGTCCGTATGCGAGGTACTCTTGGTATGTATGTAAATGTAAAGAACTTGAGTTCCAAGCGTTAATTAGCTAACTACCCGTACCGTAGTCGACGCAACCCGCAACGTGGGCATAGGCATGGGTACTCGGTAGGGGTAGGGGCACGGGCACGGGCGCAGGCGCAGGCATGGGGGGGATGACATGGGCACAGGGGGGCGCAGGCGCATGGCAGCCACTATTATTCAGTCATTTGGCCCTTGAACCATCAAACCATTCCCAAAGCATCCACAACCAAAAGATTCGAGAACAAAGAAGGCCCCCAACCGCTACCGTTTGACCGGCCGTCCGTCCTCAACAAGGTCAACGACGTCCAGTCATTTCGCGTGTCGACCCTTTGTGCTTTGTGCAGCTAGATCTAGCGGCATGTTGATGGCAGACGGGAACCTTCCAACCATTAATCATTGCCCTGCAGGAAAGCCATGTATACTCGAAACCATCAGCCCTTCCACTCCACTACGAGTACTCGTCCTCACAGCTGGGTGGATCAGAGTAATACCTCATCTCTCCTATACCCTTCTTCAGCTCGCTCATCCCGGTCTGCACATCAAGCCTCCCGCCCTCCCCGACGCAGGTCTCAGGTCTTTGAAACGACAAGGTTTAACAAAGACTGCATGACAGATCCTACACCAATTGTCGAACAATCACATCCATTTCCAGCTTTTGTACTACTTCCAGAAATGTAAATCTCAGAGAAGACCCTTTGTCCTTGTAAGCCTCTACGGAGGTCTTCATACGCATCCTTCGAGGAGCCTCGAAGCATCTCCCACGCTGTTCACCGTCGATGACGGCTATGGGATAAAATAACTGTAACAGTGAACCGGCCCGCAACGTTCGAGTTCTCAATAACTCTGCCTCTGGCCATTTGTTGACCCCAAAAGCACAATGCTAAAGTTGCGGCACAGGTGACCAAAGAGAAAGAATCGCAACAGCCTCCATGCCTGCAGAGATGGCATGTAAGCGACCCAACAGCAATCGAATTTCAGGTGCTGAAAACACGGTGCATGTCAAGCCGACAGTCGCATCAACGATTGCGGTCAAAGACCAGATATATCAACGTCTCCAGGACCTCGTAGAGACCAACTGAATGGGTATCTCATATTTGACCCTTGATGTCGACCTGGCCAAAAGCTCTAATCTTTGCCATCTGAAAGATATTCCCCGCCTTCGCAGTTAAAAAGCGGACATCACTATCGCGTTCTTCAAGTAGATTCGAGGAATCGTCTGGGACATGGTCGAGGATGAATTGGCAGGCCTCTTCGTCCGACTCAAATCCGAGTTCCTCAGTAACGAAGCGCAATCGCACGTCCGGTTTGTACCTGCAAACATTTCAGCGACCAAAGTCATGTTGCTAGAGAAATTGGGGGACTTACGCTTTGCACAAACACGCTAATGCCGCTAGCCTCTCACGTTCTACGAACATATCCATCAAATATGCCCCCATGTCGGGCACGGTGAGATACAATTTGAAGAATTTGTGGTAATTTCCAAGAGCGAGAGCCGAGCGAACCTCCAGCGCATGCTTGATTGCTGGCTCCTTCTTGTCTGCTGGGGTTAGATCAGAGAGCACGTCATTCATGTCAGTTTGGTTGCACGTGTGGATAAAATAGAGGATACGATATGCCTTGAACTCCACAGGGTGACCGCCGAGGTTCTGTTTGTACAGCGCTCGTAGCTGTGTTTGGCACTGGTTATACTCACCCAGGTCACCCTTCTCCAAAGCAATGCGAGCATGATACTCATAGACGCTGGTGGTGAACTCGTTTTTGATATGTTGGACGGTCAAGTCTTGCCGCAGCGATTTGAATTGATCACAAATGTAGACGTAGTTGCCCTCAGTGCGCCATTTCTTCTTGAGTAGTTCCAAAGTTTTGCGGAGGACTTCCAGAGGTCGGACATCATCAGGATTGGGGGCTGATGTCAATCTGAAGTAGTTCTTCTCGAGTTTTTGCGACCGGCCGACAATTGGTCCAGTCATCCTCGGCTCCGGTGAAGCAACCCGTGATGACTCTTGTGTGCGTGGTGAACCCGATCCCGCGCGTGTCTCCTCGAATCGCCGCCTGCGAGAATCCAGGCTTGCCTGGGTTTTACTTACGGATTTATTCATGTCGAGTTTAGGGCGCTTTTCAGATGGGTTGAAGGAAACACGGTCAGCCAGAGATCCGGGAGTTCGTCCATTCGTCCTCCAAGGTGGTTGTGATGTAGAAATTTCACCATCCGCTGAAAGTTCCGTGGACTTGCGCTTACGTGGAACATCCGGTTGAGGGTGGTAAGGAGTGGTGGAAGCGGTTTGAACAGGTACAGGAGGAACATAAGACGGAGGGGATATGGGGGCAAGAAGAGCACGACTGCGTTCATCCCGAATCATTTGTTGCGGTAGTGGCAGCTCTTTCCAGTTGATAGTATCCAACTTGCCACTCTGAGTTGCATCAGTGATGATTTCCTTTAGTTTTGTTTCAATCTGCTCTTTCGAGACATCCCGTATTTCTGCGGCTTTGGCAAAGGAGCGGTTGACATAGTCACGGACGTCTGGAGACCAGACTATCTTTTGTCGTGCTGGCTGTTGCGGTTGGGGCGGTGCAGTGTTTGACACAGTGTTTGTTGGAGGTGAGGGCATATATTGTTGAGGTGGCAATGGAGTGGGAGTATAGGTGGGTGGCGGAGGAAGATGCGACTGGGAGCCAAAGGCATTTCGTGCGGGAACTGGTATGTAAGCATGATTCTGGTGGTTCAGCGACGGGTATGAAGTCTGCCACGGAGGGTGGCCAGCAGGAGATGAATACATGGCAGCGAGTCCAGGAGTACAAGGCTATACGAGGCAAGGTTTAGCAGAAAGTGAAGAGAAGTATCTCAGAGAGCGAGGCGGTACAAGAGCAGGACGAGAATCGCTGAGGCCGGCGCTTTGGTAAAGGAACAGGAGACGGTGAGAGGAAAGGGAGGGAAAGCCCTGAAGTTGTCGTTCAACGTGATGGTCGCAGGAGGACCGTCTCTTGGCACAGTGACTAACTAGATATGGGTTAGCGAAAACTCCCCCTTCAATATCTATCTTTGTCATCCTTCTTGATCTCTTCATTACACAATGGGAAGATGTTGCAGACGCCAGACTTATAGCGACAGACATCTTCAAAGACGTCTTTACTTTCGAAAATGAACTCCAGTTTGCATAGACTGCCGGATGTTCCTCAAAAAGCCAGATCTGACCGCTGGCTCGCGCCCGACCCTGTCCCCAGATGAGGTCCTTCTATTTGTACAGGACGGGGTTGGGCTGTATGAAGGGTGAGACTGGCTCTGGCACTTCCGAAATATTACAATCTATAGGCTGACCTTAACTAGAAAATACAAGATCAAGTCTTGCCAGAAAGGTCATGCATATCTGACCTCTCACCGCGCTTGTTATGTCGACGATGCAGATCCACGGGCCAATTCATGGGCTGTTGATCTCAAAGATGTGGAGAAACACGAGTCCCAGGTAATAAGACCCGTTGTCCCATACGTAAGAAGTGCTAAGGGATTGTTTCAAACAAGGCTGGATTCCTCAAATCCTCCCCAAAGGTCACATTGTTT
The DNA here is from genome assembly GCF_000835455.1 of Fonsecaea pedrosoi CBS 271.37. Taxonomy (NCBI): domain Eukaryota; kingdom Fungi; phylum Ascomycota; class Eurotiomycetes; order Chaetothyriales; family Herpotrichiellaceae; genus Fonsecaea; species Fonsecaea pedrosoi. The sequence goes on along the minus strand of NW_013550613.1, from coordinate 827,931 downwards.
CCAAAGCCGCCGAAACGAAGGTTTGGCACCATAGGCAAAGCCGGGTCGTCACAGTCCCCGAGTTTCCAGAGGGTTGCGTCCTCTTCAACTCCATCAACACGCGCTTCCAGTCCGTTTCGTCCCTCCGCAATATCGTCTACCCCGACACCACTCGTCATCGGCACCTGGGTATGCCCGATCTGCTCTTTCTCCAACCCAGTGCCGTCTAACTTTGATCCTACAATCGCAACGGAATCGTTTCCAATACCGCCTTGCCTGGCTTGCGGGATCAAGCCGCCCTTTCCTCTTGTACTCAAAGCAGCTGTTACAGCGAATGCAAAGCGCCTTCCAGCACCCAGACCCGAGTCAATCAATCTCACACCTGATTCCCACACCCAGTCCTATGGGGATGAGGTCTCATCAGAGAACATCACCTGTCCCCGGTGTACATTTCACAATCATCCCTGGATGCGCATCTGCGAACTATGCTCTGCACCCCTCCCAGTACCAGACTCCATCCAGAGAAAGGCACTTGAAGATTCGGTGAGTCGGTCTGAATCACCAGGACCTGAAATCTCGGGACTTTCGTTGGAGGAAGAGCATGACACCCCAAGTGTGAAGTTTTCTTTTCGAAATGGAGGTGATCGTGTATTCTATGAGCGACTTAAAAACGCAATGATACAGAGAAAGTGGCTGCTACAAGATGCGCCACCCCTTCCACGCCCTGATCTTGACCGTTCCCCGACACCACTTGGAAATCCCGCCCTTGTGCCGTCATCTGAATCACGAGCTGTGGCTGTTGGTATTGCCGGCCTTGAGCAGCGCGGACTCCAGACCCGCAAGATCAACGAAGCGGTGCTGGGCAATGCTTTTGAAGATCTGGAGGCTCTGATGGCATCAGCGAAAGATGTGGTTGCGCTGGCAGAGCGGTTTGCTGTTGAGTCAGGGTCACAAACAGGTGTCCCCGGAGTCTCGTCCGACCCTCTCGTCTCCCAGTCAGCGGCGGCACTCGGCATGTTGGCAACAAGAGATATGATCGGGGACAATTCTTCTGCACTCTACATCTCCGAACTGGCAAGAAACTTGGCCGAATATGCTACGGACGACCAACGGGGAATATTGCGACGTCAAGGCGGCACAATGAGTCTGGTTGACTTATGGGCAACGTTCAACAGAAGTCAGAATGGGGTGGAACTAGTCAGCCCCTCTGATTTCCACAAAGCGGCCGAAGCATGGGAAAAGTTGGGCCTGCCTATCAAGCTACGACGCTTCAAGAGTGGACTCTTGGTGGTGCAACAGCGGAATGCAAGTGACGAGAAAACGGTTGGCCAGATCAAAGGGTGGCTCACGTCACTAAAAATCCCAACGGCTGCTACTTCAGAGGCATGGGACAGGTCGGCGTATGGCGTTGGAGTAACAGCACAACAGGCAGCGGTACAGTTTGGCTGGAGCCTGGGTGTTGCAGCCGAAGAACTCGAGATGGCAGAGGAGAGAGGTGCTCTCTGTCGAGAAGAAGGTGTAGAGGGCCTGAAGTTCTGGCTCAACTACCTGATTGAAGATGATTAGATAGACTTGTATCAAGACGCCATCTGGCCCCCTTGTGTAGCCCCCTTGTGTTCTTTGTACCGAGGACGAGGTACTACCAACCATTCGCGGCGCCCACCCACGAGGCTCTGAGGCCCCATGTGTCGTTGTGGCGTTGAGACTCGGCGCACTTGCCTCTTGTGATATTTTGTCCTCATTCTCCCTAATAGAGGGATTGAGAGATGCGAGGACGTCGACGCGAAAGAATCACGATTGTACTTTATGCTGATTTATGATGGTATCGGTACCGTCTCACCCAAGTCGCTCTTTTCCTTAGTTCCACGCCCAACATGGCCAGGATCGGCCGCGGAGGCTTTCTGGCTGTCGCCATCGTCTTCCATCTGGTCTATCTCTACTCCATCTTCGACATTTACTTTGTTAGCCCGATCGTCCATGGCATGAGATCAATTCCTCTGCAGCAAGATCATGCTCCGTCAAGACGGCTCATCTTGTTTGTTGGAGATGGTTTGCGCGCTGACAAGGCCTTTCAATCCTTTCCAGACCCTTCTCCTCCCGATCCAGACAATTTCGACCCTACACCGCGACCTCTTGCCCCTTTTCTGCGATCTCGAGTACTTGAGCACGGTACCTTCGGCGTCTCCCATACAAGGGTCCCTACGGAGTCGCGGCCTGGTCACGTCGCACTCATAGCCGGTCTCTACGAAGACGTTTCTGCGGTAACGACTGGGTGGAAGCTGAACCCTGTTGATTTCGACAGCGTTTTCAATCGAAGTCGGCACACATGGAGTTGGGGCAGTCCGGATATTCTTCCGATGTTTAAAGAAGGGGCAGTACCAGGACGGGTTGATGCCGATCACTATGCTGCAGAATTCGAGGACTACTCGCAAGATGCCACAGCACTGGATACTTGGGTGTTCGACAAGGTTAAAGATCTTTTCAAATCTGCCAGCACAAATGCCACTCTTGATGCGATGCTTCGAGAGGACAAACTTGTTTTGTTCTTGCATCTGCTTGGCCTGGATACGACCGGCCACTCCTACAGGCCATACTCCAAAGAATACCTTCACAACATCAAGATTGTCGACCAGGGTGTTGAGGCCATTACGAATTTGATTGAGGAATTCTACGCCGATGGGGAAACCTCGTACGTCTTCACGGCGGACCACGGGATGAGCGACTGGGGGAGTCATGGAGACGGCCATCCCGACAATACAAGAACCCCTTTGATCGTATGGGGTGCCGGCGTGGCCCGTCCCCAGCTTTTCCCAGATCAAAACGCTCCCGGCCATGACAGCCTCTCCTCCGACTGGGGTCTTGACCATGTGCAACGCCACGATGTTGACCAAGCCGATGTTGCTGCGCTCATGGCGTACCTGGCGGGATTGGAGTTTCCAGTCAACTCTGTCGGCAAGCTGCCCTTGTCGTATCTTGCTGCATCGACGCAGGAGAAAGCTGGTGCATCGCTTGTGAACACCAAGCAAGTCCTTGAGATGTACAGAGTCAAGGAGGAACAGAAGAAGGCCACCTCACTTAATTTTCAACCGTTTCCCCCTTTTTCGCAAGCCAACGCCTCTGTTGCTGATCGAATTGCCGCCATCGAATCGGCAATCGACAGTAACCAGCATGAGGTAGCCATCCAGTTATCTTCGGAACTCTTCGACCACGCCCTCCAGGGCCTTCGGTACTTGCAAACCTATGATTGGCTTTTTCTTCGAGCACTTATTACCATTGGATATCTCGGCTGGATTACCTATGCAATCACGACCGTCATTGACCTCCATGTCCTTCATGGTGCGGTACAAGATGAGAGGACGGTTGGCACGACCATGGTGTTCTCGTCTCTCCTGGTTGTGTTGTATTCATTCTTCGTCATTGAAAAGTCGCCTGTAACATATTACGCCTATGCCTTCTTCCCAGTCTTCTTCTGGGAGGAAGTGTTTGCCAGGAGAAAGGCTCTCTTTTCCGGTGTCGGTGTCCTTTTCGGCCATGTTCGCAGCTTTTCTCGATCTATCTCTCTTCTCATCCAGGTGTTGCTGTATTTGTTCGTTATTGAAGCTCTGGTTTGTGACAGGAATCAACTCTATCATGAATCTGATCGCTGACCCTTACAGGTGCAATCATACTTTCATCGCATTATCTTCACCGTGTGTTACCTTGTTGCAGCGGTCTTTCCGGCCGCATATGGTGTGGATTTCATCAAGACAAACAAATTAATCGTGCTGGCATGGGCAGCGGGCTGCCTGGTTCTGAGCACCTTTACACTTCTCCCAGTGGTCAAGGTTGAAAGTTCCAACATGATTACTGCAGGAGGCTCACTTATGTTTGGGGCCGGCGTTCTCTATCTTGCTTTTGAGCACGATATCACCAAGCAGTCGAAATCGCGAGTTCAGGAAGCAGAACCCAATTTGCTATCTCGAGTTCTCATGGGTCTTCAGATCGGTATTATTGGGCTGACAATCATCGTCACGCGCTCAAGTGTCGCCTCACTTCAGGCAAAGAAAGGGCTGCCTCTCGGAAACCAAGTCATCGGTTGGCTCGTTCTGATTGCCTCTGTTATCCTCCCTTTCGTGCACCGGATAGCACCCAACAAACACTACCTTCATCGTCTCGTCATTATCTTCCTAACATTCGCGCCGTCGTTTGTCCTTCTTACCATATCGTATGAGGGCCTCTTCTACTTTGCCTTCTGCGCCACGCTACTTACGTGGGTGCGTCTCGAGCACGCCATCCAGCTCCATGGGCCACCACAACCACGAGACGCTTCCTTGGACTCCATGCCCTCCGCGAATGGCATCACGATAACCTCCAAATCCCAGAAATCCGAGAACCTCCATCCCGACCAGACCTTCCGCACGCTTGCACTCACGGACCTCCGTCGTGCCCTTTTCTTCCTCTTCTTTCTCCAATCCGCCTTCTTCTCCACCGGTAACATCGCCTCGGTTTCCAGCTTCAGTCTGGATGCCGTATACCGCCTCATCCCGATCTTTGACCCCTTTTCGCAGGGTGCTCTCCTACTCTTCAAGTTGATGGTCCCCTTTGCCATTATCTCGGCGGCACTGGGAATTCTCAATCGCAGACTCGGGCTACAGAGTTCGGCGCTGTTTATGACGGTGATGAGCATTAGCGATGTCATGACCCTCAACTTTTTCTGGATGGTCAAGGACGAGGGGAGCTGGCTAGACATCGGCACCACGATTAGTCATTTTGTGATTGGCAGTCTGCTTTGTGTGTTTGTGGCGGGCTTGGAGGGAGTGAGCCAAGCCTTGATTCAAGGAGTTGAGGTCGATAGCTACGAGGACAGAACCAAGCAGATGGGCGGAGTTCAGGTGGTGCAAGGGAGCACCGTGGCAAGAGGTGCGAATGGGGATTTGCACGCAAATGGGACGGTGAATGGAGTCGTCAAAGTGACAGAAGGGCGAGAAGGTGTGGACGAGAGGCTGGTGATTGATTAGCCACGGACACAACTGAGGACACAATTTCGTCATTGCGATGGTCTGGGTGATATCACTCCATGTCGAATGTGCGTTGTTCCGTAGATTGGATTGATAATCATGAACCTGTGTGTATGTATATATGATCAATAGGACAAACACGGTGGTCCTGGGACATGTTTCTCAAGCGTTTCGGCTTCATCACTCTGTCTGTGGCTAAGGAGTGCTAGACTGTTTCCCGACCTCTTGATTGACTCGTTTTCTTTGTTGTTCTGATCTAGTTTTTGTGGGCATTTTACGTTTAAGAATGAGATGTTTCGAGCATGGAATTGTCCGATAGATTTTTGTAACTTTTATTTTCAGGTGTGATCTATGGACGGGATTATCTGATATGTGATATCCGATGCGTTTCTACAAAAGGTTGAGCGACCCGGGGGGAGGGGCCGGTGTCAACGCTAGTCCTCCCCCTTTTTGAGGTTTGCCGTTTTGTCGCCTGACAAGATGGGATGGGATGTGATGCGACTTGATGAGATACGGCCTAGTGGTCATCTCTATTCAGAGGGAGGGTTTGTGGTGTCCCCAACTTCTCCGATGCTATTTGGTCGATATTGGTGGCGTATTCTCTCTTCATATCAACTCGAATGTGTGATGACCCTGCCCCGTGTTGTCCTGTCCTGTGTATGGACAGCGATAACAATATTTCATGCGTGACCGAAACCTATCCCATGCTGGGTGGACAGCCTCCCCATCGACCAAAAATCATAGCATGTCTTTGCTTTTCATTTTTACTCGCGAGGATTCCCAGCGCCCCTGTCAGGCACTCCCGTCGTGCCCTTGGCCTTGGAGTATCCCGCATGTTCTCCGGCCTTGCCACCCTCCGCGGCGACGAACTCTGCAGACACGGGTTCCTTTGCCTCGGCGCCTGTCATGCTCACGTTGTGTCCTGATACGGGTCCGCGAGGGTGTTCGCCTTCCTGCTGGAGGCGGCGGAACTCGCTGTTCACGTCGCTGGGGTCGCGGAGGCCCGAGCCGCCCGTTGCGCCGGCGCCCTCGGGGCCCGAAGTCGCTTTACTGGCCGTATGGTGTCCTTCGTGCCGGAGCTCTGTCGACGTCTGGCCCTGGCCCGGGTGACCGAGACCTTGGTGCACATCTGCGGAGGTGGCGCCGGACAAGGTGCTCAGGGGGTCGGTACGCACGCCTTCCTTGCCGTGGGAGCGGTCGACGTTGTCGTTGAAGGCTTGTCCGGGCACTTCGCCCGTCGGGTTGGGTTGGAATGTCGCGTTTGCGGGAGCCGTGCCTGGTGGTAGGGTTTTGGCTGAGAATTCGGGGGCGTGGTCCGCTGGCGAGACCTTTTGACCTACTTGGTGCTGGAAACCAGAAAAAAAAAAAAAAAAACATGTCAGTGGTCTGAGAAGGGTTGCTGGGGAGTGGTTCAGGTCCCAGGTATGTCAAGAGATACTTACACCATGCTTCTCCATGGGTTCATCGCGGGGCTTATGAGGCATGAATTCGCCCTGGGCGTTGGTCATAGAGTCTGCGTTTCTTGCTGCCATTGTGTGTGTGGTTCTTGAATAGATTCAACAGAAAGAGAGACTTCTTCAAATTCGAGGTGTCAATTGGTTTGGTTGGAGAGTGATAAGAACAGTCAAGGTCACAGAGAGGAAGCGAGGCGGATTGAAAAAGGTCGTGTGCCTTCTCATGTGCCTGAATCTTTGACGTCATGCGGCGACATTGTGATCTCATACTTTTTTCCCTCTTGGTGTTTTCATGTGGCAATTGCCAAAGGGGCCTGGGAGGGGCATGGAAAGTGCACGGAGGTTCCTGGAGGTTCAGTGGGAGCATAGTCGTGGTATGGTGGAATGATCATCTTGACTCGATGCTCTTCTTAGAAAAATGTAGCGAGTAGATGCTGTGGATCTCCCCCAAAATACATGCCTACCTTGACGAATACAGTCATTGAGCCACCTTTTGTTAACCAGGGCTTCAGTCCTTACTTCGCATAGGTCCCCGAGAATTCAGGTGCCGAAGCGCAGCACCATACGCGGTAGTCGTTGTTGGAGGTATGAGTGACATCCATGATGGACGATTGTTCCGCTCGTCCCTGTGGTCACCACCAAGCCTCGGCCAAGCTTTTCAAATGACACGTCACACAGCCGAAGTCACCAGCCACGCCCTCGTATACGCGAATCTCATGTTCTGATATAGCGATATACAGGGGCCTCAGAGCCTCGTCACACTTGACTCTTGCCTTCTTGTTAACGAAGAAGCGCACAGGACCACCATTCACCACCAGCTCTCCTTCCAGAAGCCGTGCCAAGCATCTTCGCTGAGACGAGGCCATCAAGCCAGGATACTGGAGCGGCCGAATGCATCGTGCCCGATATTGACTCGTTCGACAGGGATCGGCAGGATGCGTGCTATCAGGCGCGCATCGGTGCTGACACTCAAGTTCTGTTAGAGTGGGACAGCGCCCCGTGGAGTATGGAATGGGAAGAAATTTGCGTGAAGGATGCGGAGTTGTTGGATGTGGAGGGGTAATTTGGTCACAGTCCAGCTGAAATGAAACAGTTGGACAATTATGCCACCAAACTTTACACTGGGACCGTTTTCCTGGAGAGCGCCATATGCAGACTGTGCCTTATACCAGCCAAAAAATAATGCATTCTTTTGGCAATCAGATGCCTCCACAAATCCACCTCTCCATCATCAAACTTCCTAATCAGGTGCGTGATCCGTGTCTCTTCACCGGATGGGGACAAGATGCTCCATAGTAGCGTGTGTGATTGGCTCCAGGTGAACGAGGCTTTGCGGTACTCCGTACTCGAACCCCTAATTTAGGGACAGCTCACGATGGCTCCTTCGTCGGATCGGTCGTATCACAGAAGCCATGGGACCTCTCTAAGAGACTATGAGGGCGGAAATGGGACAACGCCATCGTACGCTTTTATAGAGTTGTGATGAATGTCCTCTTTGGGAAGCTGGCACAGAAGAGTGCCTCTGTAGCAAAACGAGGGGTCTTCGGAGGAAGATGCGCCATGGAAGGCTTGTTTATTGCGCACGCACCGACGTGCGCCAATTACCCACTTTTGTCGTCCTTGGCCGTTGAAATGCGAAGATCTGTGGTAAGTCATCCGCAGCCTGGTTACCCGATCAGGCGTATAGGCGTCGATCCGGATCCACCCCTTAAGCTCAACTACGAGAGGCACAGAAATGCAATTTCGGTTCATCGGGAATTGTGTCACCTCTCCCCCTTGCGAATGCTAGTCAATGTCAGCGCCGTTACAGCGCTTGTGGATTGTCCGGAAGCAAAGTTGTAGATGTCTGTCTACTGTATAAGACTCTGTACGGCTGCACAGAAATGGGATTCTTGAGAGTTTGTGGTAGCGCCTATTCATCACTTCGCCAGGGACTATTGCCCGCGAGCTGAGAGACTTGGTGTCTCGCCATGAATCCCCAGTCACTCGTTTCACTCCTGCTCGCGCTGGCCGCGCTGCAACCATGCGAAGTTGCTTCTCTTGCGGTGCCCCGGCCACCAACCTTGAAGAGCCGTTCACTCCTTCCTCCTTTCTCGTTGCCGCAAGATGACCTGCTCGACCTGACGAGGGCAGTAGATATCACGGCAAAGCAGCTTGGCTACTTGTATGGCCCTCCGGTCGCAGGGGGGCCTTTTTTTCCCAGCGGCGCTTTGGGTCTGGCAAAGGTCGCCGCCGACCAAGTCGAGATCCAGCTCGATGAGGCACCGATCCTCGCGGCGGTTGCTGTCGATACCACCGACAGTACGGTGTCAGCCCCTCAGTACAACGGCCTGCAGACCTTGGACGATTACACCCTGTTATATGACGGCCACTGGAAGGCAACTCTTCCATCTGGTCCCGTGCCAGGAATGTTGACCAACTACACCCAAGACCTTTTGTTTTCAATGGAACGTCTCTCACTGAGCCCCTATCAGGTGAAAAGGCTCAATCCCTCCTCAGACACGTTGCAGTTCAGTGTCGACGATGACGTTGCGACGGATCTCACAGGCATGACACTGCAACAACTGTTCCAAGCGGGACGTCTCTTCTATGCCGACTATCGAGACCAGAAAGATCTCACCCCGACCGATCGCTTTGCCGCCGCATGCGACGCTTTCTTCTACATTGACCAGACCTCTGGGGATTTCTTGCCGCTCGCTATTCGTACCAACGTGGGATCAAATTTAATCTACACTCCCAAAGACGACCCGGCCGACTGGCTACTAGCAAAGATTATGTATAATGTCAATGACTTTTGGTTCGCACAGTGGAACCATCTGGCGAGCACCCACGAGGTTGTCCAGATCACATATCTGGCCGCCATCCGAACTCTGAGCGACAACCATCCAGTTCTTGCTCTGCTAAACCGGATAATGTACGAGGTGTATGCGATCCAACCGCTGGCCGAGACTCTTCTGTTTCTTCCTGGTGCAGCTGTCGACCAGGTTTTCGCCTATACGGGCTCCTCGGCGCAAGACTACACCACCAACCTATACAAGAATGGCGGCAGTGGTCGCTTTCAAGCCAACTATTTCAAGACCGACCTCGAGTCTCGCGGGCTGATCAATTCCAACTTTGGCCCCGCGTTGAAAAACTTCCCTTTCTACGAAGATGCTTCGACTATATATAATGCGATCCACGCCTTCATGACATCCTTTGTGAACTCGTACTACGCCAAAGACTCAGATATCACGGCTGATAATGAACTTCAAGCGTGGGTGAAAGAGTCCCAAGGTCCTGCTGAGGCGATTGACTTTCCGTCGATCAAGACCCGAAGCGCCCTGATTGATGCTTTGACACACATGGTGAGCACAGGACACCCAGCGCACTCACAGTAGATCTGCAAGTAATGTGCTAACCAAATATTCTTCTCAGGCTCATCTTGTTTCTACCTCCCACCACACGATCAACACCAACGAGTTGCTCTCGGCCAGTTCTACGCTGCCCTTCCACCCTCCTTCTCTCTACCAGCCACCTCCGTCCGCCAAAGGGTTCACAAATGTGGTGGATTTCCTCCCACCTCTTGACAAGGTTGAAGCGCAGTTCAGTGTGGCAGCCATCTTTGTACGCCCCTTTTTCGTGGGCACGAACCGCACCCTGATGCACATGTTTGAAGATCCGGTTATGCTCAGCCGCATGAATAGCGCTACCCAAGCGGCGGCAACAACCTTCTTCAACAGCATGCAGTCATTCAGTGGACAGGTTTCTGCACGGACATTTGACGGCAATGGCTTGTCCCAAGGGATGCCGTTTGTGTGGCAGGCTTTGGATCCGAATGTGGCGCCATTTTCTATCACTTCTTAGGATGGTTCATTTGAGCGTTCCTCTGCTTTTTGTATACCATTGATGTATGTACTTTCGACACTAATGTGATGGGGGCACCTTATTTTTCTCTCTTCCAATTCCCCTGCAGCAGATAATTATCGTTGGATGCCAAAGTGCTCAAATTCCTTCCTGTTCCTGGAGCGATGATGGGAAACCCCCTTGTCAGCTTTCCGGAACCCGGGTGTGTAACAGAAATGCATCCTTTCAGCTGCGAAGGAAGAAGTCCCGAAACTTTGTCGTCATTTCTTCGGATGGAGCAAGAAAAAAAGGAGATCTACAGAACCAACCTCTTCTCAAACTCACCAGCGCAGAAACTTCCTTCACCAACTTCTTTTTAAGGCCCAGCCATCAAGCACTGCAGCTCAAACACACGTAAGCTTTGTCCTTTGCCATACTCGGTGAAAGACTCAAAGTGTCGTGATGAACTAGCCCTCTCTTCACTATTTGTTCGTGCCTCGTAGGTCTACCGAGTACTGGGGCTCGAGTCAGGAACCCAAGGGGCCCAGTTGAGTCGACAACTCCTGATGTTGGGGGCCGTTGGGTGGGTTTATTGGAATAATGACATTGCTTTCCCAACTCGGTGGTCAGCCTGAACAAGTCCCGCCGGGTTCTACCCATATCCAGGTTGCCAGGTGCCCCAAAAACGTTTTCTGGTGTGGATTTGCCAAAGGTCGAGTTCGAGAAAAAGCCCGTTTGTTTCAGAATTGGATCCTAGAGGAACAAGACTCTGTCAGACGGGGTTCCCTTTGGTCCCTTTGGTCACTCTGGTCCCTCTGGACTCCATATCGCATGCCAACTTCTGGGTTCAGTTAGGCACAGCAACTAGTCGGTGGTGACCTATTCCTCCCCCGCACCAGCATATCCCTGCTTGGGCCCTGGGCTGGTGATGCAGATCAACAATCATGCAGGTCCAGGGATGCGGGAACCACTTTGGGGAGGTTGTTTCTATTCGCTGCTCCTCGCTAGCTTCAGGCCAGCAGGCCCTTCAACCCAGCCCTTTGGCAATTGAGGATGCCCGACCGCGTCTGATCTCCCGGACGCCACCCTGGAAAAGCCACCCACCCAGCGTCTGGTCCAAAACTGCCTGCGTGCGAACTAAACGGCGACCGAGTGTTCGGTACCTGGCCCGTACCTGGACGTCCCGTGGGGCAAGCCTTGTTGTCGCAAAAGAGCGCCGTTCTGCGAAATAAGGATCTGCCCTTTTTTGCGCACAAGGACGACAACCTACCGAGTAGTACAGCCCGGCAGACGAGGCCAGCAGGAGACGTTCCTCTTCCCACCATGTGGTGGAGTCCATGCGCAAGCCTCCCTCCCTCTCTCTTCCTAGACTCTGCGCAAGAAATCCTCCTGCAAGCTCTACCTACTCTCTTCCTCCCACCATCCCAGCCCGGAAAGCATTTCTTTCATATGTTGTGTCCTTTTTCTCTCCTTTGCCCCCCCCCTCCTGTTTGTACAATAATCCCTTGATAACGCTGCTGCTTTCCTGGTGAACCCAGCTTTTTGACAACGTGGTCCCTCCCCCTCCTCAAGCAAGCGTCGAGTGTGTACAGGTACATCTCTTCCAAGACGAGAGCTATGATGTACCCATGACACTGCATTACACACTCTGCGACGACTCTATCTTTGAATGACCCTCCCCCGTCGCAGTAACCACACACAGTGACATGCCATCTCGTTGTATACGTCCGGCTACGAAGACTCTTGGTTGGCCCAAGGAAATATAGTCCAGACCTGTCGCAATCCAGGTCAAGATGGTCGACACATTGCACCGTAAGTATTCAAACCACTACCACTCAATACGGACAGACGGGTACTGAATATCAACAGCATCTCCTGAGGTGATTGCTACTTGGCCTAAACCGAACTATGTCAATCCTGACACAAGAGGCCCGGGCCTGGTCTACATGTGTATCATATTCGCCGCTATTGGCATCATTACATGTACAGCCCGAGTATACTCACGACTGTTTATAACCAAGGCACCCGGCCTGGATGATCTCCTGGTGGTTATCGCTCTAGGGTTCCTGACCGCCTTGGCCGTCCTGGTCATCATCGGCAATAAAAAATACTATAGCGGCCGACACATCTGGGACATCCCACCCGACAGCTTTGTCGGTGGACGTGCCAACATCTGGGCCAGCCTGTGGTGCTATGTTATCGGCATCACCTTGATCAAGATTTCTGTCCTGTTGTTCTATCGCCGCCTCAGCGTCAAGTTCAGCAGGGCCTTCCTGATCGCAACGTGGATCGGCATCATTTACAACGTCCTGTATTTCCTCTCCTTTGGCCTGACGCTCTTGCTGCTCTGCAGTCCCCTGCACTCGTACTGGGACAGCTTCAACCCCGTCTGGGCCGCGACGCACCACTTCCACTGCGGTTCCGAGGGTGCAGCGCTCCCTGCCTCGTCCGCGTTCAGCGTCGCGGGTGACTTTTACAGTACCCTGCTCCCACTCATCCTGGTCTACTACCTGGAACTCCCGCGGCGGCAGAAGATCGCCCTGTACGCGCTGTTCGCGCTCGGCTTCATGGCCGTCGCTGCCGGGCTGGTCCGGACGGTGCTGATGTACAACTTGCTGAACGTCGACTACGACTTCACCTGGGAGCTGTGGCTGACCTGGATCTGGGCGATTTTGGAGCTGTATCTGGCGCTGTTCGCCGCCAGCGCCCCGAGTCTGAAGCCGTTCTTTCGACATTTCTTTGTCGAGTCGCTCAGTAGCCTTGCGAGGGGCTCGAGAAGACGCGGCGAATATGGCCATGACAACAGCCACGGCACTGGAGTGGACCCAATGTCAGGAAAAGACTTGGGAGGAGTTGGAGGGAAAGGGTTGGGGACATTCACGTCCGAGACGACCAAAGGTGACGCCAGCGTGACCTTTACGACCGACCTCGAAGGAGGCAGAGGTCCTTGGGAAGGTGAACGTAACGAAAGGGCGGGATCTCGCCAGAGTTGGTTCCTGGCCGATGGCGAGAGCGACGACAACGGGACGAAGCATTTCGAACTCCGGGCCAGCCAGGACGGGAAGAAGATGATTCCCATGCGCGTGTACAAGCGCAGTGATTACCCTACCTACGACATTCCCGAGAGATCTTCCGAAGACCCCTTTGCCGACGCCGGCGAACGTACCCAACCCTTCCACCAGCAGTATCAGCCACACCCCGCGTCTGCGGAAGAAGCCACGACGGCATTACCACAGCGGCCAGACTGGCCTCTACCCATTATGATGCCGCCGCCGACGCCGTCGACGCCGCCGCAGACGACGACAACAATGATGATGATGATGGGGACGGAACAGCAACACGAGCCGCGCGAGTTCCTGGCCAACCCGCGGCTTTCTTCGCCACAGTACTTGGAGAAGTAGATGTGTTATTGGTACCAAAAAGGAACGATAAAGTCCTGTCCAGTCTAGTCTAGTCTAGTACCCATAAAAATAAATGTAAAATGTAAACCGTAACAATGACATGAGAGGACATGAGAGGGAGAGTGAGAATGACGAGAGAGAGATATAACACGCGTGCACCCACATTATACGTATCGAGTAACTCACATGGTCTGCTGCAGTTGGCTGGCTCGCTGGCTAACCTGTCTTGACCTGACCTTTTCCAATAAAATGTTCATGGCTGATGGGGGATGGAGCGCCGTCGCCAAATTAGGCCAAGGCTTGACAAACTGCAAAGCACCCAGCACCCGCGGCAATCCACGCACCACAGGCACGCACCGCAGGCACTCAAGGCAGCCAACGCAGGCAGCCGCCCCGCGCAGCCTCCCGCCCGTCGCCAGAAAGCTTTATTTCTACCGAGTAAATTACCTCACCTACTACATCACCCAGTCAGACACTCTCATTAGACCGAGCAAGACGCCTCTTACCTACGTGACCTATCAGCCTCACAGAGTGCGGTCTCGCCTCTCTTCAGTCCAGAGCAATCAATGCGCAGGCCAAGTCTGCAAGACGAGGGTGTCGATCACCAGCATCTGGTACTCGCCCCAGCCATGCACCACCACGGCCCTTCCTCTTGAAGTTGACCGTCCTAATGCGAGGCACACTTCATCACCGGGAATTTCTCCTTGGTGTGCCTGATGCACCCATCCAGCGCCTCCTCAGCGGCAGTTTCTGTACGCCTTGCCACAGTTCAGATGTTGGCGAGCTCGGGATTGGTCACCTCAGGCATATGCTCTCGCCGAATCTGCCTGCTGGTGTAGGCATGTCCAGGGCAGAAATAGCACTTGTGGTGCCACGTTCCAAGTGGTGCTTTTCCTGCTGCACAGTTGCCTCGTATGAGCATTCTCGCATGTACACAGAGCCGGGTGCTAGGCTGTGCAGTCTGCGCCTGCAAATGGTCAGGCTCATGCAGCTACCGGTTAACGATGACTGAGCTCAGCGGCACCCTTGTTGGTCGAACTTCATCGATTTCTCCAACTTCTTCCACCAGCCACCTGCCATTTCTGTTTCATCACGCTTTGCTTCATCACCACCCCGCGCTGTCAGAAACAATGCTGGACCCGGTCTCAGCGATCAGTTTGGCCGCGGCAATAGTGCAGTTTGTCGATTTCAGCGCCGAAGTCATTCAAGGTGTACGAGAAGTCAAGGGTTCAATCTCTGGTGCAACCGAGCGCAATCGGAGCGTCGAAGTTGTCGTGAGCGACTTGAGGAATCTGGTCCTGAAGCTCAGTGAAACGCACCATTCGCGGCAAAGTGAGGATGAGAAGGCTCTTGGTCGCGTTGCCGATGAGTGCAAGATTCTGGCAAATCAAATTCTCGACCTTCTCCAGAAGATCAAGGCAAAGAACCCCAAATCAACCCTCCATGTCGTTTGGGCAGTACTGAAGAATCAAAAATATAAGAGACAAAAGCTGGAACTCGAAGAGAGATTGGAAAGTTGTCGGAACCACCTGGAATTCCAATTAAACTATTTGACCAGGTGACACCCTTTCTACCTTGATCTGAGCAGAGAGAATAACGATCTTACAGTGCTAAGGTAAAGACCGGACTGGATACACTGGTCAACTCTGCTGAAGGTCTGGCTGAAAAATTCGAGTTTCTTCGAAAGCATGTCGAGCAACTTCGCTGCGGAACCGGTGTTGCGTCCTTCAGCCCCGAGGCTCAAGAACAAATCCGAAAGCTCGTGCATCTTCCAGACGACGTACTCCTGGAAATCAAACAGCAACGCGTTCTAAAAAGTCTCGCCTATAGTGAAATGGAGGCAAGGTTTAAAGAAGTCTCCCGAGAACACAGCAAAACCTTTGAATGGATCTTTGAAGACACTGCCCAAGGAAGCAGGGTAGACAACGACCACTCCAGCCGAGAGTCATTTGTGGATTGGTTGTCATCCGGACGAGGGATCTTTCACATATGCGGAAAACTGGGGTCTGGAAAAAGCACATTGATGAAGTTTTTGTGTAATCACCCTCACACTGAAAGGGAATTGCAACACTGGGCAGGTAAGCTGCAAGCCCCAAGGGCAATGCACAGTCACATCGACCCTTGAGAAGCACAGACTAACATGCTCTTGAAAGGCGACCGAAAGCTAATATTTGCCAAATTTTTCTTCTGGAGGGGAGCCAAATCCGTGGAACAGAAGTCTGTCTCCGGCCTCATTCGGTCGCTGCTCTACGAGACGCTACGTGCCTGCCCCGAACTCATCCCCCACGTGTTACCAGGCCTCTGGGCTCAGGCCGAGTCCTCGTCCTGGCAGGCGGACATGAAGCTTGATCTCGGAAAATTGGAGGCCCGAGCAGCAGTCTCCAGCCTCATCACGCTTCGGAACTTGTACAAGGAGCACTGTTTCTGCTTCTTCGTTGACGGTCTGGATGAATTCGAGAAGAGTCCTCAGGATGGCTATGGAGATCTGATCAGGCTGCTTGGCAGCTGGTCCGAGGCTGCACCGGAAGCCGTCAAGATCTGCGTCTCAAGCAGAGAGGATCTGGTTTTCATGGATGCGTTCTCTAGCGAAAGGAGATTCCGCCTTCAAGAACTAACAAGGGAGGATATCCAACGTTACGTTCGGGAGACTTTGCCCATAGCCGCTCACGAACAAACCGAAGGATTAGTCGGAAAGATAACCGAAAGGGCTGATGGGATCTTTCTTTGGGTGGCTTTGGTGACGAAGTCAATTCGAGATCAGTTGGAGGAAGGGTACGAGCTCACTGTTGTCGAAGAAGAGCTTGACCGGCTTCCGAACGAGCTGCAAAAGCTCTTTGAGCATCTCCTCGAGACTATCAGCCAATCTCCCGGTCACAAGATAGCTCACCATACCTTTGCGATGGTTCTGAAGCTTAGATATTACAGGCTCGACCTGATGTTGCTGGCGTATTCTTTTCTGGAACATTACAAAAAGGACCCGAGCTTTGCTATGGATGCATCATTCCCGTTTTCGCACACAGACGACGTTGGCGAAAGAAGACGAGAAGATCATGCACGCAGAAGACTGTACCGAGACTGCAGACACCTTCTGGAAGTGAAGGCAGACGAGGAAGACGGGGGAACTATCACCGTCACCCACCGCTCCATCCTCGAATTCCTCCAAAGTCAGGCTGTGAAGGGCGCGATGAAGTGTGATCTTGATGGCTTCAGCACGGAAGATGCAATTTCCCAACTCTTCCTTGCGGCGTTGCGGTACAAAAGGGAAAGATTTTCCGATGAATTTTTGAGTCGTGTCGTTTATAATATCATCCTTATGCGAGACGAAAGTGGCATTGATCAAGAGCCATATCATTTTTTGGAAGCTCTGAGTTCCGCGGCGAGTCCTGTCTCGATTCATGACCCTGGGACCTCTTTGAAGACACGAAACTTTGTGGAGGTAGGGATTTGCCCTTCGCAAAACGTCATTGTGTGTGTGGCGGGTGAAAGGTCATCGAGTGAAGAAATCCTCACATCTCCTGTCTATATCTCGGCATTTGTGGGAGCTTGCCAATACGTCACCTGGAAGATACAACGCGATCCAACCATTCTCGAAAATAGGTCCGAAATTGCTCTTATTTTATGCTGCATCGAATCCAGATACGTACCACACCCTGAAGCCCTTCACAGAAGGGTGAGTATTCTCGAACACCTTCTCACCCAGGGGCTCTCTCCTAACGTCATCATGCACAATAGGATTACGGGGACTGGCTCCTACCCTGAAGACCTGAGTTTCTGGCAGCATTTCGTCCTGGACGTTGGACTGAGGCAGCTTCCGTCGGATGAGACCAAAAATGTGTTCGGCGAAGTAGTGGAGAGCTTTCTTGCCCATGATGCAGACCCTTACTTGTGGATTTCGAAGACGTTTCAAAGTCTAGATGACGGGACGAGTGACATAGGTCTAAAAGCGATTTTCGGAAGAGAGCGATCCAGGACTTTCTCACTGGAGGGCATCACGGATGCCGGATTCTGGTTTCCACCTTCGGCTGACACGGGCAAAGAGTTTTCGCTCCGAGACCTAATAAAATTCTGGGACTTCGATAACCAGGAGGAGGTCCTGCAGTTACTGGATACAAATGTGCGGCGACGAGAACTGATGGCGGTCGGGGATAACGTGTTAAACGATCAGCCACCCAGAGACCAAGAGGAATGTGTGATAGAAGCTCTGGACATGGCTGAGCCTCAGGAGGAACCGCCAGTCACATCAGCATCAACCTTGAGAGACGCGGTCGCAGAGAAACCGGCGATGAAGCCTTCGACCACGGGAGACCTCTGGTGGTGGCTCCAATGGTCGGTGCGAAGTCATGTCCTTCCATTCGTGCTAGGTGAGTGGTCTACTGCGGTGAATAGGTATCCTTATCAACTTCTGACGACTATTCTAGGCATCCTTGTGGCCTGTGCTTTGCCTCGACTGTGGAGTCTGCTGACAACACAGTCGAGTATGCGAGAAGAGGGAAGACGCGGGGGGATCTCAGAGCTGTGAGCTGGATGGAATCTCTGACCCAGTGATCCCTCCATTCTGCTGCCAGCAGTGCTCTTCGCTCTCTGTCGCGGCAAGTAGCGAAGAAGACATTTACAAGCCATTGGAATCTAGGCCTGTGCTGGTGGTCATCTGCCTTTCATAAGTGTCTTTGGCGTTGGATGTATATTTTATAGATATGAGCAGCAGGATCGCCAGCGACTTCCATATGCGGTATTGAGGAGATGGTTAATACCTCGTACATTGAGTGGGCTTAGGGAAACCCAGTTCCATCCAATCAAAGGGGCGATGATCTTTTTACTCATTACCAAAGGGTGACGACAATACCATCCCCCTCCCCCCCCCCCTCTCTCTCTCTCTGTTTCTACAGTCCCCTTCTCCTCCTTGTCACCTTGAAATATCCAACCTTCTCATAGCCTAGCCGAGTCCATATAATTCTACACCACAGAACGCCTGTATCCAGTCGAGCGAAATCACACAAGACGTAACCCCAAAAAAACAACCATCTCCCCTTTCACATGTGTATAAGAGTGTGAGAGAACACCTTGTCGCCATGTCCGAGATCAAGTCCAAGGGCGGAGTGCAAATCGCGAAAGGGGACACGGTCAGCACGCCTGTACGTACAGCATTTCCACTCATAGAATAGAGAACAGGAGGCCGAGGCATGACGAGAAACGGGGTATAGAGTCAGATGCTAATTAGGGGAACTTTCTGAGGTTTGGAGGATAATAGTATCGAGGCGGGAAACATGAGGGACAGGTTCGTCTGTCCGTCGCGGCTAGATTCGCCTTTCTTTTTCTTTTCCTTTCCGTTGTCACGCTGTTAAGTCGTTCCCCCCCCCCCCCCCCGGGGGTTGGTGTTGACGGTATGTCTAGGTCGAACAAATTCTCCCTGGTGACGACGACTCGCAACAGGCAGAGGAATTGCTGAGAGACGTCAAAGGCGCGACACACCCGCCCGCAGTGGTCTTTACGGACCAGAATGGGAAAAGGGTCGCGCATCGGCCGGGGACGTTGAGAGATTTAAGTAAGGATGAAGATAAAGATCATTGAGGAGGCCCAAGGAAAAAAGAGAAGAAGGATGGGGAGAGGGAGAAGGAGGTAGAGATGGAGGGAGAATCCTATACTATTTAGTTAGACTAACCGGGAAGATTGCTACCAACTCAAAGTATGATCTATGTAAGACTATATGAGTAACGTAGGTACTATGTATGTAGAGGCAGAAGAAGAGGGTGGAGATGGAATACTTGACCTCCTTTAACCAATTAACCAAGTGTCTACCTAACTAGTTACCGGGGGGGCATGACCCCCATCAAAGGCAAGTGATACTTCAGAATTCGCATTCACATCACAGTCGTTGGTAGCGAGAGTCAGAACGCCCCATGACTTATCAAAGCGGGCGAGACTGACTGGTCAATCACCTCCTAAATTATATTATGCTCTTTACCACCTGCACAATGCATCTACTTGACCAAGGCCATTAGGAAGCCGTCATAGTTCTTCTCCGCCACCGTTTGGATGACGACCGCATCGACCCGGTCATCCTTGCCCACGGCCTCAATCAGTCTCCTCGCCCCGGCGACGCGAGGATCGTCCTTGGCGGCCTCGTCGGCCAACAGACCCCGGCGGACGACGTTGTCGACGTAGATGCTCGTCCGGGGCTTGGTCATCTGCAGCGCGTACTCAAAGTAGGCCAGGTTGTTCTCCTTGTCGGCGTCGATGAAGACAAAGTCAAAAGGCGGGCGCTTGCCGGCTTGGACTTCGGCGAGCAGCGCGGGCAGAACCTCGATGCCCGGCCCCAGGAGCACCGTCACTCGATCGCTCAGGCCCGCGTGCGCAATGTTCTCTTCGGCCACTTTTTTGTTTTCCGGGTTGACTTCGACCGTCGTCACTTTGCCGTCCTCCCCCGCCCCTGCGGCCAGCCAGATGGCAGAGTATCCCCCCAAGGTGCCGACCTCCAGAATGTTCTTCGCGCCGGTCACCTGGATTTGCAGCGATAGGAACTTTCCCTGTCCAGCGAAGACGGCAATGTCTGGCAGACCCTTGGCGAGAGAATTGGATCGCGCGAATTCCAACGCCTCGTGGTATTTGTTCCGTCCAGGGGCGAGCAGATGGGCGTTTGTATACTGGTCCACGGCCGTCCAGCGGGGATCGTGCTCATGGACCACCGAGTATCCACCTTGTGCCGTCGCCATTGTCAATGCAGTGCTCACAAATGTGTCTACCTCTACCCAGAAGGATGTTGGAAAAGGTCAGTCTGGCGTAGCCTGGTTGTGGTGACTCAAGTCTCTCCAAGAGGAGGACTACGAACCCTTTTAATCTTTGCTTCGGCCTCGGCCTTCCTCCTTCCGAGTTCGGCCGATATGTCTGGGTGTAAGGGTGTCGCAAGAACTGTTGCGATGGCGTATTCTCCGTCGTGACTGATGCTGAGTTGGGCCACCTGCTCGGTCACCTTGATGGTGGAATCATCCGAAGTGGCCGTGGTCGCGGGAGCCTCTGGACGCGTATCACAGACGACGTGGACGGCGCCGTCGGATTCAATTCCGACCCTCAGATCGCGAAAGCTGAGTAATGAAGCGTCCCAGGCCTTTTTGGCTGCCTCCTTGGACGCCCAGCGGCCGGCGATCCAGGCCACCACCTGTTTTCTAGCGAGCTGGTCCTGACGACCTGCGTCATCTTGCCAGTGCGGGAAGCGGCGTCTCAAATCCTCGAGCTCGGCGGGGACGAGGAAACGATTGGCCAGCCTGACCAGGCGTCTGACATCTGGTTGGAGCAATGCCGAGATGCGGTTCGTGGCAATGATGTCGGTGCCAATGCGCAGCGCTAGAGGGAAAGGAGCCCGCATTCATTCGGCTTGTCGCGCGCGTACCGGAGGAAGAACTTCTGCGGGGATTGAAAGGGATCTTTCCAGGGCTTTTTAAGAGAGGAGCTCTGTGTAGCGGAGTGCTTGTTGACTTTCTGGGAGGATTTGGAGAAATGGTCAGTGAATGGACGGAGGGACGAATGAAGTCAAAGGGTGGCCAGCAACATTTGGCGAGATTGATTATTCGGTGACTGCGACTTCAGCCACACAACAAACTCTCCTTCCCTATTAGGCTTGTCGATGGAATGGCCACTGAATCAAAGATTCAGAGAAGGGAAATGCTCGAATCATCATGGACCTCTACCATCCATTCTGCTATCTACGGCCTATTCAGACTGCTATCACTTCCTCATCCAAGTATTCCTGTACAACAGATATCGCCCGCCTCCGCGCAACTCCGCACCTTTGCGGGGCCCGAGGCCAAAGACAATGAATAATATGGCATTGATCTCCTGCTTCTCTCTTGTTTGTGTGTAGCAGTCTCCATCTCTCTTTCCCCGCCGCAAGACCAAGACACAAACCAAATAGCCTTAAAATGAAGCATATCAAGTGTTCAGGGACGCCATACGAGGTGAGATTTCGCTGTCAAAACTCGTGAGATGTACAACTGTTGACATGCTCAGATTGGTCGTCAACATGGCGAGGCAGCCAAAACCGAGGTTCACGGAAGCATGGCCTTCTATGGCGCTTACTTCAAGGAGAGGGCGAAGCTTTCGTGGCCACAGGTGCAGGATGTAGCGCGAAAGTCCCTGCCCTGGTTGCAAAATTCGTACCCAGAATACGTCGAGGAGATGCAAGGCGTTGCCGACGGCGCGGGCCTCGATCTCGAATCAATCGTCGCACTGAATGTCCGCACCGAGATTGCCTTTGGCATGGTGAGTGACGGCTGCACCGCGCTGGCCTGGAAGACGTCAGATGCGAGTTTCCTTGCGCAGAACTGGGACTGGAACTTTGACCAAACACCCAACATCATCTGTCTCTCGATTGAGCAACCCGGAAAACCCAGAATCCATATGATGAGCGAAGGTGGAATCATTGGCAAGATTGGAATGAACTCGGCAGGTGTCGGCGTCACGCTGAATGCCATCCAAGCGCCGGGCGTCTCTTTCGACAAGCTTCCTTGCCATCTTGCGCTGA
Source organism: Fonsecaea pedrosoi CBS 271.37 (assembly GCF_000835455.1). Lineage (NCBI taxonomy): Eukaryota > Fungi > Ascomycota > Eurotiomycetes > Chaetothyriales > Herpotrichiellaceae > Fonsecaea > Fonsecaea pedrosoi. Next base: position 805,763 of record NW_013550613.1, on the reverse strand, counting down.
GGACGGCACTCAATAGCACCTCTAAAGACGCAGCAGCAGCCGCGCTTCGTAAAGCAGGAGTGGCTTCGGCTTGTCACATCACCATCGCTGACGCTGCAACTGGGGGCGTTGGATTTGAATGTACAGCACTTGACATTGTGGAAATGCCCATGGACACGGACGGCGCATTGCGTGGGTCGTGTACTCACTCCAATCACTTGGTCAAGCAGCACAAGGTGGCAGGGAACGTACTTGTCGCCGACTCCCCTTTTAGGCTCGACAGGATCCAAGAGCTAATGAAGGACATTGGCAAACCGACCATGGAAAACTTGAAGGAGATTCTCAAGGACGAGAAAAACTATCCCGTCGCTATCAACCGAGCCGTAGGTGAGAAGAATACCAGCCAAACCTTGTTTTCCATTATCATGGACTTGAAGCAAGGCTTTGCCGATGTCAAGATGGGACGACCAACAGAGGATGGGGAATCGTTCCAGCTGAGACCATAGTGGACATTGTGACACAAGGACCGAGGCGATCTCCTCTGTCCAAAGAACTTCAAGTCTGGTGTGGTGGTTTTCGATCCGTCTAGCTTATGTACAATGCGTAGGTTCGTCCGAACCAATGTTTTCTCATGCTGCTGTTCTTCTCTCTAATGCGCCTCCTTCTCCGAGATCTTGTTGCCCTTGTCCTCTTGCTCCACCTGTTGTAGAAATTCCCTGCCAAGGTGTTAGGGAGAGCTTCGGCAGCGAACAACGGGCGTAAAGCTTCTTACTGAATGAACTTCTCCTCGTCCTTGCTTGAGGCGTTGATTGGAGGTGTAGTCGATTTCTTGGCTCCACCGCCTCTCGTCAGCAGGTAGGGCAGACCAAATGCGGTGCTGAGCGTAGCGATAGCCAGCTACAAATAAATAGTCAGTCGATGCGGTCCGAGGGAGGACATTTCCTCAACGCAGATTGAATTGTGACAGAGCGGGATGGATCACGCTCACGTACCCAGTGGGATCCGACCTGGCGGCCTGCGACATTGTACATAGCAACCATCTTGACGGTTTGACGGGCTTTGCGAGGGGGATCTGTTCGAGATGGTGTGGGAGTTGTGCGGGATTGTGAAAAGGTGAAGCAGTCGAACTGCGGCCCCGAGATTTTGCGTCTGAGCTGCTGGAGCTTCGTTCAATGACCCGCCGGACGCACCACCTGCTACGGTGGGCCACATCACACACTTGTGCAGTTGTCCGCCTAAATCGCCTGCGCCTCATCTCGGCGGGGAGCTGGGAAGGCTCCGGAAGCTGCAGGGAAGGGTCATTGCACCAAACCAGTAACTGGTACGACGCGATCCTGAGGCTTTTTTTGCCTCCATACCATATGAGCCGGTTATATTGGGCGACAGGCAACTGCAAACGCGCCTGTTGAAGTTTTCCATTTCCGCCTGCACTCCCCAAAATGGCCGGCAGTGAAGGAGACCGCCCAAACTCTGCCTTCCCACGCGAGCAGTTGAACAAAGACCTCCAAAAGCTGGTCGACAAGCAAGATGACTGGATGGACAACTTTTACGAGGGGGCAGGGCCCGACACAACCGACACCAGCATGCGATATGCCGCGTACGCGAACCGTCTGCGTACCATCATGTTGAGCGCCCATCGATATGTTGCGTATACCTCGGACATTGGCGAGTCCTTTCGCCCGGTCGCACACCCCATACTCGTTAGAAGCGCGTACGCGGTGTCATGGGCATACGTGCTCGGTGATGTTGGGCACGAGGGATACAAGGCATACAAGAGGAATCAGAGGCTGCTAAATCCTCAAGCCGATGAGGGCTCTGATGGAACACCAAAAGAACCTCTGGGCAAGGCCGATGCTGAGGCAGCACCACAACAACCCATTCACATCCCTGCGATCGAAGACTATCGGGCTGTGATGGCTCAGCGAGCTATTTTCCAAAGTCTCGCATCAATGGGGTTGCCCGCGTTTACGATCCACTCGATCGTGAAGTATTCCGGGAAGGCGCTCAAGAGTGCGGCAAATCCAGCTATTAGAACTTGGGCCCCGATCGGAGTGAGTGAAGCGTCCAGAGACTTTTTGTTCGAGACTGACAAAATCATAGCTTGGTCTCTCGGTGGTTCCGGCACTGCCATATCTGTTTGACAAACCCGTGGAGGAGGCTGTAGAATGGACATTCTACCAAGCATTCAAGGCCATTGGCGGAGAAAACGCAGTCGGCAACAGACACAGTACAGGCAGAAAGGAGGCCTTGCAAGTTGAAGCAAAGATTCTCAAGGAAAAGAAGGACTTATAATGGCGCACCCAGGCTCAACGGGGGAAGAGGCTGTTTGACCTTCAAATATTGTTGTACACATTCGACTGTGTCTCGCATATAAAGCATTTCTACTCGATCTGTCTACCCTCCCATGACAGGTAGCCGTTGGCGGTCGTTACATGAGCGGTTGACCACCTACGAGCTGGTGAACAGCAGGTCGAGCAGATATAGAGTCTGTCCGCGTAACCAGAGGGAAATATACATCTACTCAACCTGACATTGTCGTCTCAATCCTCTGTCGCTCTACTCTCGAGATTTGCAATAGCATCCAAATATATGGCTAGCCTCATGTTTGGGGCCCCGGGCCGATGTCGGGTCGGTGGACAATGACCCGAAGGCGCGCAGGGACTCGATTGAAATTCCATGTGTTGCGGCGTAAATCTAATAATTTCTCAAGTTGACAATGGTCTTGCTCAGCAACACAGTCAGCTAGACGACGACGATCTCGAAACGATCGGGTACCTCTGCGCGATCTATCTGATACCCCACACGAGCTTCAACGCCCTCGAATTCAAGGTGCCACGGCTTCAATGCACGACGCGCAGGAGCCCCCGCCATCACCATGCCTCAGCCGCAGCAGCAGCAGCAGCAGCAGCAGCAGCAGCAGGAACCTCTGCTCGAGAACAAAGACAACGACAAACTCTCGGAGAAGCTGCCGGTTTGCTCGAAGGCGGTCTCTATCCCCAAACCCCACGTGCACCTCCCGTCGGTGGGAAACGTGTCGGTGGAGCAGAAGAAACCTGTGCAATGGAACACAAGGAATCTGGGGTTGCGACTGGGCGCGGATGTCACCTCTGCTGCAAGCGCCTCGGTCTTGATTGCTCCCATAATAACTGTCATTGACCGGTACGTGGTTCCGGAGAGCTTTGATACTTTCGATTGCGTGGGAGAGCGGAGCAGGCGGGCTCTTGCTACTTGACTCCAGACTTGGTCCTCGGGTCTGCTTGTTCGATGTCCTGCTGGGGTCCTGTCCGGGCCGGACGTTGGAAGTAGGTGCCACTAACAGCAAGGACCAGATCCATAGTTGAGAAGGCTGCGAATGGCGCCTCCTTCTCGTCCTGCCTCTGGCGATCCTTGCGTCCCGCGATCACCCGTCCACATACGTTCATTTTCTCCAGGCCGTTCCTGTTGATCTTCGCCTTGTACTTGTCAACCTACACGACAGCCAACGCCGTTGACACGCTCCACTCGACAGTTGCGTCCAAGCCAGCCTCTACAGTCTCTTCTGGCGCGACCAAGTTCATTGCGACCTCGTCGGTGAATATGAGCGCGTGTGTGTATAAAGACTCCTGCTTTGCGAGGATGTTTGGGGCCGCGTCCTCTTCCACGGGGGCAGCCGTTCCCAAGCTCTCTTACAGCCTCTTTGCCGTGCGGGATAGTTTGACGATCTTTGCGTCGTTCAATCTGCCGTCCATCATCGCGCCACAACTCGCGAACCTGCCTCTGGAGGTGAGGTCGCGGTTTTCTCGCATTCTCTCCACGGAGTCGGGCAGGATGAACACGGCCCAGTTTATGGCGCCGGCTGCCATCCAATTGATATCGACTCCGATCCACCTACTGGGATTGGATCTGTACAATAGACAGGGTCGGTTGGGTTTTAGAGCACGATATTCTCGGGTCGTGCGGGACTGGGGCGTCAGTGCTTTTGCTCGGATGGGAAGGATCATTGTGAGTCCATGACTATTCTGCATACGCTCCATCAGATTTCTACGTTGTGGAAAAAGGGATGTGGAGATCGGTAGCTAACCTGTTATCAAATCTACAGCCCGCGTTTGGCGTTGGTGGTGTCGTCAACGCGAACATGAGGAGGAATTTCATGACGAAAATCGAAGAGTTATGAGACCTATTCGACACCTGCAATGACTCTTACGGCGTTAAGGTTGTTTCTGGGCGGGCTATCTGCTACTATCCTCCGCATTTCGGATGACAACTTGTACGAGGTAGACCAAAAGTTGGGACAATGGGTTTATTTTCTTCTCGGATTCGGTCTCTGCGGCCTAGGGTGCCCAGGATGGTTACAACGCACGATAATGCTGGCAGTCATACATACGGTGGGCGTATGTCCTCTCGTGCTGTCGAAATGTCTCGACTCGGGCCAAGCCAAGGCTGAAGGAATGAGCCAGCTGAGGTGGATGTGATGTTATGTGATGACCTTGTGGATCTCGAGGATATGAAGCGACTCTCGCTGCAGCAGAACCAGCAAGGGCGTGCGTATGAAATCCGACTCTGAAATTTTGGGAGGTGTTCCTCTTGCCCTCCCTCTATAGATACTCGACTCGCCAGCTGAGGGGCGTGGCGTGCGCAGTAACACAATACAATTTGTGTGCCCAATCAACTCCCACAACTTTCTTTGGTACCTACGGTACTACGCCCCATAACTCTTCCTCACCTTCTCCCTCAACAGATCCAGTCCGACGGCCCTCCTCCACCACTCATCCCACCACCCAACGGGCCAGAAAGTGCAATTGTAGAACCAGGTGCGCCAGGCGCCCGTGCCGCGCCAGATCTCCACGGGCAAGCCACGGACACTCCTCTCAGAAGAGGCTTTATTCCACGGCGTGAGCACGTCTCTCACCACGTCGGCGGCCCATTTCTCCGGGTCCTCGCGGATGGGGAACGCGTTGCGCATCGCGCTCTCGGTCTGCTCGCGCACGGGCGCGTAGATGCTCCCGGGGGGCAAGCTGGCCCGTCCGTCCTGGTGGTTCGCGTGGAAGTGCGAGTGCACGCACCCGGTCTTGAGGTCGACGACGTGCACGCCGAACGGCTGCAGCTCGATGCGCATGTGCGTCGAGAACATGGCCGCGGCGGCCTTGCTGGCGTGGTAGGCGCTGTTGTGCGGCGTGGGCTCGACGGACGACACGGACGTGTTGTTCAGGATCAGGCTGGGAGGGGTCCGTGAAGAAGAAGAAGAATGAGTACAGGGTCGGGCGGCGTTGATTAGCAGTGGTAGGAATGCCTGCGTCACAGAGATGCAGGACCATACGTTCAGGTCGAAGAGGGCTTTGGCGTCCGGGATGGAAAGGTCTGCGACGGGCATGTTGTAGCCTTTTCGTGGATAGAAGTTAGTTCTTCCGTTACAGGCAGGTCGAGGACGAGGTGGACCGTTTCCATTCAAACAACATAAATCAAGGACGCAGGTTGGGGTGTATGGGGAAAATGCTTCCTGAGGAGGAGACAACAGGATATGGTGCTGGACATGCCAGAGTACCATCCCTCTATACTCCAGCCTTTCAAGACCTCAGAGCCTCCAAGAAAGAGCACAGCACCCACCCACCACAAAAAGAAAAAGACAACCTCAGCCAGCAGAAGAACTGACGCCCCCCTTGGAAAAGGCCAAGAGAAAAGAATAAAGACGTACCTCCGCCAGCATTATTCACCAAACAGTCGAGTCTCCCCTCGTCCTCGCCCTCCCACCGCGTCAACCGCCTAACGGCCTCGACGCAGCCCTTGATGCTCTCCTCATCCAGCACATCCAACGGCAAGCACTCGATCCCCAATTCCTCCAGCCGAGCCATCTTGCTCGGCTGGCGCGCCGTGGCGAAGACGCGCAGCCCGGCCTTGTGGAATGCGATGGCCAGTGCGTGGCCCAGACCGTGCGCCGAGCAGCCCGTGATCAGTACCGTTTTGCGCGTGTCATTTTGTACGGAGGCGGTCGTCATGTTTTGGGTGCAGTGGTCCGAAGAGCTCTGCGTGGGTGCGACGTGACGTGACGTGGCGTGTGATCTGCGATGGATACGCAATTCTCTTCTCTTGAGCTTTTGCGGTTGCCTCCACCCTCCTCTCGAGTCACTCCCAAAGGATCTTGTTCCTTTTGTGTACCAGGTGTGTGGTCGTCTCTTTGAAAATCTGTGTGTCTGTCGAGTATACCTAGTATGTATGTAGTAATGGAGGGCAGAGCTTCGACAGAAGGACGGCAGAGAAGACGTCAAGTAACCCGACTGATATGGGCTAAACCAACCGTGTAGCCAAAAGAGGAAGGTGGATGACTATTTTCCACTGCCATGTCAGCTCCCCTTTCTCCAGCCTTGTGACCTTCCAGAACAATATAAGTGCTTCGCCTGATACGATAACAGGAGCGGCAGTCGAAGTGTCCGAGGCTAGATAATGCCGAGTACACGTCTTCATGTATTTGTAGAGGAACCTTTGAGAAAACTGAGGTATGGGGAGTAGAGTCGCTATAATAACAAGACAAACTAAAACCAAGAGCGGATCTGGTATATACATTATAATGATAACTTTCCTCCAGCGCCGCCTACACGTCACCCCGCAAGAGACCTATATCTGACACTGGTGCTTCCATCGTCGCATTATTCTTCGTATCGGTAAACAGTTCCAATCTGGACAAACCCGACGGCCACGACCTCTGCAGGCCTTACCGGGAACTCTCTGTGCTAAAGATTCCCGGTCTTTGACCTGTTAGGACAATCCGTTTTCTCGGTCCCTGGACATCTCCATTATCAATCCCTCTTTGTTGTTGGTTATGAGCACTAAGCCCTTCTGCAACAAAACCAATCGAGTAGGCACCAAAACCGAGCGCAGCCAGAGTCAACACCATGTACTTAACTCTGGTCATGAACCGTTTCAAGAGACCCTCGTCCTGTGTATCACGACTGCCCCTGACCGAGTCTGATGCTGCGGACTTTTCGTCTGGCGCCTGAGGAGGCGACGAGGATGACAACGCATTCGGACGGATGGTTCCAGAGAACACATTCTCCTGCCTTCGCACTCTTGGCTGATTTCCAGGCGGACGAGATACGGGGGCTCTGGGAGCTGCTGGGCCAGGGACCGGGTCCAACTCGGTTGGCAGCTCGTCCAACACTGTGGCAGCTTCTTGATCTGGTCGCCGGGAGGAAATATCAACTCCAGGTGTAGATGTTTTCTCTTTTGCAGCCTGCATCATACTCGAAGTTGTGACGTGTTCTGCTTGCTTCTTCTGGAAAATCAACATGTTATCAGTTCCATTGTACAACGAATATCCTGCTCTCTGCATGGTTTGGAAGTGCTTCAGGAATTCCGGCGCGTTTTTAAGGCGGCCCAAAATCCCGATGACATTGTTGGACTTGGGCAATTCGGTGGTCGGTTGATTCATAGGAGAGAAGTTGATCCTCTCAGCCGCGGTGTCGTACGTAAGAATGAGATAGGGAGAATCGAACTTTTTAATTTTCATGCTTTCGATTGGCGGAGGTTGCTCATCGTTCCACACAGGTGATCCTGAGGGGGTGTGGACCGGTTCCGGAACCGTTTTTGGTTCCTCCTCCTGTTGAGGCTGTGCGATCGTTTGCGTGTCAGCATCGCTGTTTGTGTTCTGTTGAAAAACGCTCTCAGTCGGAGCTTCAACCGCGTCGTCGCCTTTCTGCACTTTAATGTCAATCCTCTTCTTACCAAAGTCGGAGCCTGACAACTGAGGAGCATTCCAAGCAGTAGCGGGTCTCCCGCTTCCAATCCGTCTTATCGTATTCTGAGCTTCGTGTAGTTCTCTTCTCACTTCTTTTGCCCCTTGCATGACGTCGCTCAGCTTGTGAAGAGGCGGCTTCACTTCCTCTGCCTGTTCTTGCACTTCTGCTTGACATGAAGCTTGACGGAAACCCGCAACCTCCTGAGCCTTGACCTCGACATCACGAAGCTCGGCACGGATCTGCTTCGCCTCATCCACCAGGCTCGCGAACTTAGGCTCGAATTTGCCTATATGATTATCAATCACTGGGTTTGTGGTAATCCCTGGTCGGACACTCGCGGTAGAAAGCGGGTGAGGTTTACCAACGTCGCGCTCAGAAGTGCTGGAGGCAGAAGCCACAGTTCTGGCCTCTGGGGAAGATTGTGCTGGCTGCCTGTGTTCAGCATTGATGGGTCCATATTCGCTTTCGTAGACAGCCTGTATATCTGCAGCCAGCTGCGACATCTGGGCCTTTTTCAGTTCCTCGTCCTTCTTCGCGTTCTCTGTCGCCTCACGCAAGTCAGCTGTGCGTTGCAAGGCTTTGCTTTCATCAGCGAGGACTGTGTGTGAAGGTGTGAAAGTCGCCAAATTTTGGGGCTTGATGTTGGACTTGTAAATGGACGGAGTTTTCTGTAGCGATTCGTCTTTAAAGACGAGCTTGTCGGTCAATCCCTTTACGGCATCGTGCCGAACATACTTCTTGTAATTCTCGTTCAAGTTCGTCATGGAGTTCATCGTTTTGGCTACGATTCCATTGGGATACTCCCGGATGTGCTCCCAGACATTATTGAGGGTTTTGGTCAATCTTTTAGTCGGAGTTTCGAGCTTTGGCGTCTTGGGTGAGACGATGCTTTCGTTCGCGGCATCTTGCTGTCGAGCCTCAAAGTCCGTTTCGAGTCTTTCTCTGGCTGTCCTCTTCGAGTCTCCAGCCTCCGTTTTCTCACTTGTTAAAGTCGCCGGTACGTCATTTATTCCGACTTGTTTCTCTATAAAAGGGGTGGACTGCGGCGCTGCAGATATTTGCCGATCAAGAGCAGTCTGCAGCCGTGGTGACTTCCCAGTTTGATCGAGAGCAGTCTTTCTGTTCACTCTTTCGAGGGCCGGCTCAAGCTTGTTCTTGGTTACGCTGATTGCTTCATTGACCGAAGAGCCATGTGAATTTGTGGCATTTGCAGAGTCCTCGTTTCGTTCACGGAAACCTTCTCTAGACAGCCAATCCGAAGCATTGGTCTCGGCTTCTTTGCGAGCTCTTGCTTCGTAGGTAGTTCCTGAGAACAGCGGGAGAGTGTCGTCCGGCTCAGGCGATTCTCGGGGCATCTTAAGAGCAGTGGTATCGCTCGTGACAGTCTCTGACTGTGATTGTTCGCTAAGCTCTGTGAAGAGAGCAGTTGTGTCTATGTTGTTACCCTTGGCCCGGGACATCAAGTCCCGGAGTTCCTCTTTCCTCGAGCTGTGGAAGCCTTCTGTTTTTGTACTTGGAGCTGGATGATCATCACTCGGGTTCTTGTCCGAAGCACCATAGCCGTAGACCCTGTGGGATTTATAGGTCTTGACTGGTATATCAACTCCATGTTCCTGGAAGAACAGGCTTTTCAAGAATGGCTGCTTCGAGTGCTCGTCAGACGACGCTTTATCTTCTTTGGGTCGCTGAGGTTGCCTTTCGGGCTCTGGCACTGCTGAGGACTGCACTGGTCCAGGCTCTTCCTTCCGTCCAGGTTCTGCGGAACGCTTCTTTATGGGAACTTTTCTCATGGAGATTGGGTCGTATTCATATTCTTCCTCGCCAACGTCAATAGTCGACTTCCTTACCTCTTGCTTGTCTGGCTCTGTTTCGAAAGAAGACGTTCTCGTTTCTGCTGCCGCATTGGTAGCCACACTTGGAGCAGGGCTTGGCTCTTCAATATTGTGCTCCTTTTTGATCTCCTTGGGGTCGGAAAACCAAGAGAAAGATGTCCATGATGAATTGTTGACTGACGGTGGACTCTGGAGCCGTCTCCCGAACAGAGTTCTGTATGGATCTCGTGCTATAGCACGGTCAACAGCCTCTCGGAAAGCATCAAAGTCTTTGTATATGGTCTGAGCATGATTGTCTTGTTCGTTATCAGGCTCTTTTGGTCCTTGGCTGGATGCCCCTGTAGAAGATAATGGCTTATAGTCGCAATAGCGGTGGGCCCAAAGGCGATGGTGACGCAATGGTCGAACATATGCATCTTCTGACTCCCATAACGCTCTCCTCCGAAGTACTTTGTAGTATCTTGATTTCATAATTTTGTGATGTCTTCTGGCACGCTCTTCAAAGTCCTCTGTGGGGGACCAGGGGCTCCCTGTCTGCCGTCCCCACCACCAGAGTGTTCGCACTTGGACTGCACTGACTCGAGGGGCGCGAGAGACATCGGCTCTTAGACGTAGGACCCTCATATTGGCAGAAAGGGAGTCTGTTCGAAAAGAGGCCATTGATACTCGGGTTGACTCGTCTCGAAGCTCACGGTGTTGCCTGCGTTGAGTAAATAGTGGTTCTGACTGGAGGGGCTGAGATAGCGAGGGCCTGGAGTGAAATCCGGAGAGTGCTGAGGATGTAGGCGAACTCGATGAGGTGGCGGTGTCGCCAGAGAGCAGCTCGGTATCGTTCGTGGTCAGAGGACCAGCAATGGCGGGCCCGAATCCGACCGTATCATGTAGACATGAGGACGCACTTGACGATATGGAGGGCTCTCGGCCTAAGACAAGTGATGGTCTCGACGTCTTTTGTGGTCAAGAAAGTGATGGATGACAATCATAGCAACGCATTGAAGGATGACCAATTGGCTAGGCAGATCTAGCTTGGGTGCATTGGTGCGTAGAGTGAGCATGGGTGACAGAGGAGCACATGGAGGGGTAGTGGACGAGTTAGCGCAGCCAGGCGATAGCGACACGTACAATGCGGGATGCGGAGAAACCGCGTTCCGCCGAGCCACCAGAGCCACTGTGGAGCGGACTGGACTTGCTGACTTGGTAGATCAGCTCTCCCTCTCGCGTCATGACCGTGGCAGATATATCATATGGCTTTGGGGTAATGTGCTGTGTGTGTGCTCAACAATGGCGTATGTCCTATCTTTCGAAATACACCTGCAACACGGCCTCCTCATCGTCCCAAACCATCGCTCTATCCAAATTGACCTAACATCATATTCAGCCCGCAGAACAACCGAATCGCTTCTAAGGTGGAATGAGATCCAAACGGTAGCTCAAGAGGGGGACATAAAATCATATCTTACAACTCGTTCACTCGTCGCCCCTTTTCTTGGTGATGGTGTCCACGACCCTGCCGTAAAATTTGGCTGCGTTGTGTCTTGCAAAAGTGATGTCTTCGGTCAGATAGCTAGGCATTATCTTCATCATCTCTTGATCCCGGTCGCGGTCCAGCAATGGTGTGTACAGGTACTCCGTTTCCTCGAAACTCATACCCTTTGCAATTTCCTGGTCAATAAACAGTCTGAAATGCAACGCTGTCTGATTGTTAGCTTGTGAACAAATGAACCATAGGTCAGACTCACTCCCGTTACGACCAGTCTGGATGCATTCGTATGTGTCACCGTCTTCTGTCTTTTTCACGTTGAGGATAACAAGTCCTGTAAGGTCGCTGTACAGGTCCTCCTTCATTTGTGCTATCTGCACAGCCTGAGCAGCTTCTCCCGGGAGATGACGTTGTGTAGAACTTTTCATCGCGCTGCTAGGAGGTTTCGGGTTATCAACCGACGATGCTCGTGCTGCTACCAGCTTGGCTTGTAGTCCTTTGATCTCGTTTTGAGCATCGGCCAGAGAGGTTGAAAGCTGCAAGGATGTGTCGCGCATTCGTTCCATCTCTGCTTCCTGGTTCTGTACCTGTTTGCGGAGCATGCGTGCCTCGTGCGCTAGAGGGGCTTGCGTGGCCAACTCCTTCCGGAGTGATGCTATTAGGTTATTCGATGCCTGTACACTCGCCTCACACTGCTTGCGGAGCTTCTCCATATTCGCGTTCGCCTCGTGTATGCCCACTTCTTTGAGATTACGGTACTTCAAATCCACGTTCTCGAACTTGCGGGTGATATCTCCTAGCTTGCGCCGGAGGTTAGGATCACCTCGTTCGGTGTCAGACGCACTTCCTGCCCGCCGTCGATAAGGCGGATCCTGCCTCGTTCTCGATGTATCTCTCGCAGTCGCCCTGCCTTTTGGTGCCATAGCAACTTCCGATTCTTCCCCAATCTCTTCGCTCTCCTCGTGAGGTGTTACCACTGCAGAAGATTGAGGTTGAAGAGCCATTTTCGGTTTTGTAGAAGTGCTTATTTTGGCGGAGATCTTTGGAGCTTCCCTCTTCGTGCGAGATGCGGCGTGTTTCGAGCGCACTGCCACGGGTGATACTTCTCCATTCTCTCTCCACACATGTTCATTCTCGGCCGTCTCTGCAGCCTCATGCGCTGTTTTCGCCTTGGTTTTGGCGCGCTTCCCCCTTTTAGCTTTCGGCGCGGTTGATGATATCTGCGCCTCGGAGTCTCTCAGCGTCTCATCGAGGTTACCATTGGAATCTTGGTCGGCTGTGTGATCTTCGACCGCCTTGCGCTTCACGCCAGCAGTTCGTCTCGAAGAGAGGGTTTTGGCGTCTGATGCAGCGCTCTTTTCTGATTTCGACTTTGCTTTTGAGGGCATTGTGACGCGCTGCCTTTTTTGGCCGCGTTTTGTCTGCGTCGCTGTCGCGGTGGTAGTATTGGTCGCGTCGGAGGCAGAAGACAGAATCGAATTTTCGTCGATAAAAGGTACCGCTTCCTCCATGTCGGAGTCGATCAGGTCCGCAATGCCCTTCATATCAATGTACGATCAGTAAACGTCGGCCACGATGGAAGTGCAACAGGGCCGTTTGAGAGGCTGAATAGAATCCGAACAGGAAAGTGATGTAAACAAAGCGGCCCTGGCCACCAGCCACCAGTGGAGTTGGATTTTAGGTTAGCCTCGGAAATCCCACTAGCCACAGTTGAAGTGGCAACTCAACAGGATAGCATCATCACAAGACGAGTCGTCTGGTGTCGTCGCTTTTTCATATTATCAACCTCGAGCATTTCATGTATCTTCCAACTGTATCTTCCGTCGCCCAGAAGTCCTTCCGATGATGTCTCCTGATAGAGGCGATGTCTGGTGGCATCGAGTGCTGCAAGAGCTGGCTATTACAGTCCCGTTGGTATGTTTGCATGTTGGCTCATCCATGGTCCTTGCTAACACATAGCAGATGTTTGGAGGCTACTATATTATTAAGTATGCCCTCGCACAGATAAATCTCGACCCAGAGGCGGAACAGAAAGAGCAAACTCGCTTGCAATCCGCCGCAATATTACGACGACTGGATAATCCGCAACAGAACCAGCTTGCCAAACGATCCCCTGCGGAACGAATACCGAAAGAAAATCTACGTCTGTCTCAATATGAAGAAGTCATCCTACAAGAGCTAGTGTTTCCAGAGGATATACCTGTGTCATTTGACGATATTGGGGGCCTATCAGATATAATAGAGGACCTCAGGGAGTCAGTCATATATCCTTTGATCTTACCCGAACTCTACTCAACGACTTCCTCCCTACTGGCGGCGCCTTCCGGTGTTCTCTTATATGGCCCTCCCGGTTGCGGGAAGACCATGCTGGCCAAGGCTCTTGCGCATGAGAGTGGTGCATGCTTCATCAACCTACATATATCGACTGTTACAAACAAATGGTTCGGCGATTCCAACAAACTGGTCAACGCCGTCTTCTCTCTGGCTCGCAAGCTGCAACCGGTGATTGTCTTCATCGACGAAATTGACGCAGTTCTGGGCACGCGACACAGTGGCGAGCATGAAGCAAGCGGCATGGTCAAGGCCGAGTTTATGACGCTGTGGGATGGGTTAGCTTCGGCCAACACTTCTGGTCAGCCACAACGAATTTTGATTCTTGGAGCCACCAATCGCCTCCACGATATTGACGACGCTATCTTGCGACGCATGCCCAAAAGGTTCCCCATCTCGCTGCCCAATGCCTCTCAGCGCCTCAAGATCTTGAAGATCATCCTTCGAGATACCAAGTTTGACAAGGAAAATCTCGACCTCGAATATTTGTCAAGAGTCATGGCGGGAATGTCAGGAAGCGAGATCAAAGAGGCTTGCCGGGAAGCAGCAATGGTGCCTGTCCGTGAGATGATCCAGCGGCAGAGGGACAGTGGGCAGCGTATGGAGACTATGAAGGCAGGAGATGTCCGAGGTCTTTGTACTGCCGACTTCTTCCTGAAAGCGCGTGCGACCAAGGAGGCTGCTCAGGCCTCAAAAGGAGACAAAGACGATAGGGCATGGAGCACTGAGTCATCATCTCCAATCGCTGACGATGTGGAAGACGCCGCGGAAGAATTGCATCAACCGGATTAACAGTGGTCGGTCTCGGTATTTTCTCGGACGCGACAAACTGCGATGTTGCACTCCCTCGTAACTTGGCGCAGCGCAATAGCATGTCGGACGAAGTCAGGTGCGGGTTGAATGGATAGTTTAGGGCTGGGCTAAAGTGTTATTATTATACCTAGAAGAAATACATACATGAATGGACTAGCTAGCGGCCAGCCATTGGATTGCGCACAGGCACAATAGAAGGAGAACACAACGCGACGAGAGGGCAGATCGAAAATCAACCGGAATGCTCTTCCCATTTTGACTGGTGCATGAAATCAAATCGGCCGAGTTATTACGAGTAAGTGCTTGTAGGAGTCGGTAGCATGATATCGTAGCGCAGCCCCGGAACCCCGCAAAGATCAAGGGACTGGTGGGTTCGGAGTGCGTCTAAAGCGCAACAGGGGGATATGGGGAGGGGGAATGAAGGTGGGTAGGTACATGTACGTCGGCAGCCGTGGCAGCCCTCTTGCAGGGCTTGTAGGCGGGTTGGCTGGACAAATTACGGAGGATCCGGTACGGAGTTACACAGTATTGGGATGGCCATGGGGGGTAGGCGATGCTGCATGGGCACACTAAAAATTTCCCTTGGGCGGACCACTGACCAGCCCTGGCACCCACCACCAGGCGAGTAGTGCGGAAGACGGGCAAGACAACAGGCCCTGGCACTCATGTGCTCTCAGTATCCCAAGAACCACCAGATCGTCTTCTGCAGGAACCCTGTCTCTTCGAGTCCAATTTTTTGAAGCCGACCTTGTCACCGCCTTGTCCATTTTCCTTGCGACCGTCGCCTGTCGTCTGTAATGCACCTCTGCTTTCTAAACAAGCGTAAATTCCTTACTCGCTGCGTTGTGGTCTGAGCCAGCCTGCAGTCATGAGTGATTTGAGCCCGCAGTCCGAATCGCAGGCACCTGCTGCATCAGCTCCATCGCAGGCATCTAGCGACCAGCCCGCCACGAACAGCGCGCCTGCGAGTCAAACACCAGGCCATCCAAGCTTCAGAAGGTATACGATTGTCGCGAGCATTCTGTTTTCATTGACGCAATACGCTAACACGCCTCGCAGACAGCGCGCATCTCGAGCATGTGGTAAGCTCACCTCCTCTTCCTGAAAGTCCTTTTCACCTTGCGACGAGACGTGGATTGCGGTCAGGATGGGATCTGGTTGCTCGCGTAATGGATGGTCTTTGCCTCTCTCGCGAGTTGAAAGAATGTCATAAACGATCCTGCGGACATGGTCAGCTTAATACTTTGGTCCCTCTGGAGATCGCGATAAACCGAGAACCTCGGTCCAAATGTGGTACTCTGTGATCGATCTGGTCGCTGGCAGTTGGAGACTTCCTGAGACACCATCGTGATCCAATGAGCATGTGAATACACGTCGAGGAAAGAGGTTTCCAATATTTGTTGAAGACATCGCTGACGCATTTGCTGTGTAGAAACATGTCATGCCCGCAAAGTACGTTTGCCATGCCACCACCGTACCAAAGGAAGACTGCGAAACTGGATCGAGTTCTAACATTTCCTCTGGATTAGGTACGATGCGACGCAGCGTCTCTCGGGTGAGAACTATCTATCTGCCATCGTCACCGCTGATCGTTGGTCATTGACTGTCTCTAGGGTTCCATGTACAAATTGTGTTGCCTTTTCTATTGAATGCCGGATTCCCGTGCCCAAGCGGAAAAGGGCCAACGCCGCCCGTGCCAAAGATGAGGAGAGGTAAGGTCATTGTCATCACTTGAACCCCCCACGAACCTCGTCTCCTAGTAGCTAGCTACAGTACCCAGCAATACTGACGAGCACTGCAGTGAGGCCGGCGACTCGCAACAGGCGGCGACACCTTCCGAGCCTCGCCCCGCGCGGCCAGCACAACCAAAGCCGACTGTTGGATACAATTCACCCGATGGCATTCCCTCGACACAGATGTCAGAGGCGCAGGCCGCCCAACAAGCTGCCAACAACAGCACCATGGCACAGTTCATGAAGCCCAAATTCGCTCGAGCCCCGATTAAAGAAGCTGGGCGAGTAGCCTATCTTGGAGAGTCATCAAACCTGTCACTCCTTGTCCATGACCGCCATGGCACCACAGATGTTGTTCACTATCCCTTGCCGGAGAACATTAGAGGCGCCCGCGCTCGCCTAACAGAGCCTGACCAGATGGAAATAGAGATCCTTCAGCAGAGGGGTGCATTCCTTCTCCCACCCCGTGCGCTGTGTGACGAGCTGGTGGATGCTTACTTTCGATGGGTTGCTCCTATCGTGCCAGTCATCAATCGAAGCCGCTTTATGAAGAGATATAAGGATACCAAGAACCCGCCATCGTTGTTGCTGCTGCAGGCTATCTTGCTGGCTGGTTCCAGAGTCTGCACCAACCCGCAACTGATGGACGCAACCGGCTCGACCACGCCGGCTGCAATGACTTTCTACAAACGGGCAAAAGCTCTATACGATGCGAATTATGAGGATGATCGCATCACCATTGTCCAGGCTTTGATTCTGATGGGCTGGTACTGGGAGGGCCCCGAAGGTAAGGCATCAGCGGCCACCGAATTTACCGACAACCCTCGATCTAACATTGCGGCAGATGTGACAAAGAATGTCTTTTACTGGACCAGGGTCGCCATTGTGGTTGCCCAGGGGGCGGGAATGCATCGAAGGTACTTGGAAACCGCCCCCCTTATTTCCGGAGCTAACTAATAGTCTTCAACAGTGTGGAAAGTTCTCAACTTAGCAGACAAGATAAGCGTTTGTGGAAGAGAGTATGGTGGTCGCTCTTTACTAGAGATCGATCAGTAGCCGTGGCTCTAGGCCGACCTGTGTCGATCAACACGGACGATTCCGACGTGGAGATGATCACCGAGGAGGATTTTATCGAAGATGAGGGCGATCCGAACAATGACTACCAGGCCGACCCGGTGCACATTCAGTTCTTCTTGCAATATGTCAAGCTCTGCGAGATCATGGGACTTGTGCTGTCTCAGCAATACTCGGTCGCCTCAAAAGCTCGACGGACCAACGCGATCGACCTGACTCACAGCGATATGGCTCTTGCAGACTGGCTGCAAAACTGCCCTCGTGAAGTATATTGGGAACGCTCACGCCATCATTTCTGGTCTGCGCTTCTGCACTCCAACTACTAGTAGGTGTGTCGCATCCGCAACTTGGATCATACGCTGATGATTTCTCAGTACCACTCTGTGCTTGCTGCACCGAGCCCACATGCCGCCAGCCACTGCAAAACCCCATGACTATGAAAATGTCGACATGGCTTATCCTTCGAGGACAATTGCTTTCCAGGCTGCTGGAATGATCACTTCAATCATGGAAAACCTTCTTGCTCACGACCAAGTCAAATACACGCCTGCTTTTATGTAAGTTGGTGATCTTAGACATTAGTACGCTCGCTAAAGCTTGTTGCAGTGTGTACAGTCTGTTCTCTGCGCTCATTATGCACGTCTACCAAATGCGTTCTTCAGTGCCGTCAGTGGTAGCTGCAAGTCAGGAGCGCATCAATGTGTGCATGAACGCCTTAAAAGAGGTGTCGAAGGTCTGGCTAGTTGCCAAAATGGTTCACACCTTGTTTGAGTCCATTCTCGGTAACAAAGTGCTGGAGGAGAGGCTCCAAAAGGCCACCGGGAAGAAGGCTCAAAGAGCCAAAGTCAACCAACGGGATCAAGGTCAAAACCACGCCAACGGCAATTCAAATGGCATCGGAAGTGCCACCCCTGCACCCGCACCGCCGCCGGTGCCGCCGGCAAATCCAGCCAAACGCAAGTTCGACGATATCGACCTCGCCTTCAACGTTGGACCGCCTGCCCCTCAAATGTCCTACGAGCGTTCGCGGCCTCAAACCCCTGCCGTCACGCCTTCTCGCGATATACCACAACAACCACAGCACAACTTCTTGGCCTCGCCTCCGCTGCAAAATGAACAGTACTTACCACCATCCAGGTCTCGAGGGGCGTCACGCTTGCCGTCAAGAGGCCCTACGCGGGCCAACTCTCCATTCAACGGATATTCGATCCCTGCCACACCGCCGGATCTGTTCCTAGTCACCAGAGATTCACCAAACATCTCGCAACAGCTGTGGGAGAATTTCCAGCCAGATCAGCTATTTCCTGACGGCACAATTGGAGATGTGATTGGTCTGAGCACAAGCCCCATTCTCAACCATGCGGTGGATCCTCAACTACAGCAACTACAGGGACAACAGACCGGGATGAGCACAGGCGGACAGTCTATGCCTCATATAGATATATCAGGGCAGGGACAGCAGCAGAGTCAAGTATGGCCTCCAGGAATGCAAGGAATGATGGGTGCAGGCATGGAATTGCATGACAGTGACGGGTGGTCGACTAGTTCACTCGGGAATGCGCCAGTCGCCCCTACAACGCTCAACGTTGAAGACTGGTTCCAGTTTTTTGGGATCAATGGTGAAGTGGCAGGCATGAACATGGACGGAACCTAGCGTGTCAGCTCAGAGTTGGTACAGTGCAAGACACAATGCACGCACGCCGTTTCGGACACGTGATTGCCAGGACATCTCTGCCTGGAAAAAGCCGGAGTTCAGGACATATTTCCGCCTCGAATATTGAGGGGCTTGATGAATGGAAGGGTGGACATTGAACGGTGCTATAACCATGTACAGCCATGTAGATTCAAGACGAAATGACGGGCGTGTGCGAATGTGATGATACAAAGTCTTGCACACCTTATGGGAGTATTCTCAGTAGGAAAAAATGGAGTCTGGAGTTGTTAAGAATCGAAGGTCTAGAACCAGGAAGATTTGGAGACTTTCAGGCTGGTGAGGCTTCTGATCTCCCCGGGAACCTTCGACACAGACCACTCAGCCATGCGTTCGTTGAAAACAGAGAGACTTTCCTTTTCATCTGAGCCCCATTCAGCTCGCATGCTAGAGTCCATGCTATTATTCGCTCGCTTCGAACTTCTCGCAAGAGGCTTAGTTTGCCCAGTTGCGCGGATTCAGATGATTGGCGCAGTCTGACTGGTTGTGTGGTTTTTGACCTGAGTTGAATGGAAAGTTACTGGACGTGTGAGTGCTTGGCCCTTTGACTGATTGGGTTCAACTCACCTTTTTTGAGAAGTGAGTTGAGCGTTTTATTGGCAGCCTTGATGCCTGGGCTGACATTTTACAGGTACCTTGTACTTGTTAGGCTTTCTGTGCGTTACATCCCACCCGAAGAAGCCAAAAACACAGCCCACTGGTGTTGTTGTGTGACAGCCTCCTACGCAATATCCCGACGAGCAGGTGCTCTGTACCTACCCACACACCTATGGTAGCATGAACCATGGCCCCCTGCCCCCCTCCCCGCGGAATTCTAATCGAGTACCCCCCCTCTCGCATCTTTTCTTTTTCCACCCACCTGACGAGGAATGACGAACGCGTACCTTTCCAAGGAAACAGCCGCAACGGTATGGCGCAGTCTGCGCGTATTAGCCTGAATAATAGTGTAATGCGACTGGATCAGGCAACTCTACGAACGAGGTGGAGAACAAGAACACACAGTGTTAGTGACAAGTTCTGGGTCTCGGGTCTAGGCCCTTGAGGGCCGTTTTCATCATCATCGTCATGGGTGATTTTGAATTTCTGATGCGACATCTCTCATACATACATAGATCCAATACTACTACAACACCAAAATAACGGTGCGGAGGGTTGGATGTTTCTATAGAAAGAAACATGGGGTGGAAAGTCACTCGTTGTGATGGGGGAGAGTGTGTGGATACTGAGCATGTTCTGTGAGTAAAGTGAGTTGGTATGAAGAAGCCCTCTTGTCTATATAGACCTGTTGGTGTATCGAGACATTCAGCAACACAAGAGATCATCCAGCTTTATCAATCAAGAGACACAGAAGAACAACACTTCATCAGGACACATACTTGGAAAGTACGCAAAACACTCGCACTCAAACACGCACATATACTTTTCACAAACTTCCAACCTTCACACTTATTTGCCCTTTCTTGACTTGACAAAATCCATCACAATGTCAGCAGCGGTCCTCTCCATGTCCATTGCACCCGTCATCGTCTCAAGCACGACGGGAACCACGATGCAAGCCCTCGATAATCTCGCGGGTCAACCCTCCGGCATGGCCACCATGATGGCAGCGCACTCCGACCAGAAGACCGCAAGCAAGAAGAGGCATTGGTGGTCACGATTCCGACGGGGCAGACCGTGCCGCGAGATGAAGACACTGGACACGGCGCACCCGAGCCGCAGCTCAAGCTGTGGTCCGACACCACTCAACGATGATATGTTCCCCAGGAGGATTCACACCAACACTTCTTCTCAATCCGCGCCTTCGCTGCGCATGCACCGGACCCGGGACAGCTTCGGCGACGAGGATAATACCATGACGAAGCCGCCCGTCGAGATCACCATCACCGGTCCGGACTCGACCCTGGCTTCCAGAATGGAGTCTTCCTCGCGAGAAAGCAGCAGCAGCAGCAACAGCGTCACCTCGGACATCACGCGCAGCAGCACAACCGACAGTGTCTGCTCGAGCATGTCGTCGATATTCGAGAGCAGAGGCCGCACCTCTTCCGGGCGAGGCAAACGGCAAGAAGCTCTGGGCACCAAGGCCATGACGAAGGAACAGAGCAAGTTGGCAAAGTATCGCGCACGACAGGATCTCTATCAAGATCGCTCGCTCGATACCCTGCTCTTGGCCAACGCTTTCATCGTCATGTAAATATTGGATACATGGTCGCGTTACCTGTTCTTTGTTGATCACCTATCTATCGTCAGTCGGGAGTATGGAAATAGCAAAGCATGGACGAGGCGTTTGGGTGTCTGATCTCTCCTCGCATACAGGTATAGGCATACAGGACAATAAATTCATCCCAGCGAGGGATTTTATGACTTACCCGGACCGTTTTTCTCCAAATATTCCTTATGGTTGCTGGTCTTGCCGTGATCTGTGCTATCTCTTTCCTTTGAGGAAACGTGGACCGGATCTCATCATTTTCATGTTTCACGTCCTCAGCACCTTCGGTATTGTCGCTGCACTGCATCTGGCAAAGGCGTCCACCATGCCCTCCATACCGGGCCATTGCTCTTTGCACCAGGAAAGTAGTACCAGGCAGTCGTTGGACAGACCAAGCAGGTCAGAGAAGTCGAGCTTCGGCTCTCCATTGCTCCCCATCTCCACATCCCGGTGTGCTTCGGGAGTGAGAGGGGAGGGCGTTCGGATCTCGACAACCGCAGCAGCGGGCTCGAGAGAGAGAAGAGCGTAGGATATGAGTGTCATACCTGCCTGGAAGATCGAGTACGCGACGAGGAAAGTGATGGGGAAGATGGAAACCGGGGACTTGGATGTCGTCGTCGAGCGAATAATGAGGGTGTACAGCCTCAGCAAAATCTTCGAGGAGTGGTAGGGTTCCGAACCGATGATAATCGGGGGGTTCGACCGGGTCAAGCTCTGTTGTGATGCATCGTTGTTCCACCGAACGGCGCCCAGCGCCTCAAGAAGATGGCGCTGGAAGAGGAAGAGAACCGACGAGTGATACATGATGTCGCGTGTGACCTCGCTCACCCCTGCGACATTCTGGCCGTCGTTGATGTAGGGTCTTGGGCTGTGACTCTGGTACCATTGTCGCAACGCGGCGTGTTGCTCGAGGAACCAGCTCGGCTGTGGAAGCGGGCTGCTGGCCGAAAGGTATATCTCCGTGTATATCTCTGATCGAAGGAACATTAGATGAAATCCATGAGCCGCCGAGGCCTTTTGTCTCGATTCGTCGTCCAAGAGCGTCGGGTCTGTGAGTACGGTCGGATACTCTGTGGTGATGATAGAAGTGGGCAGATCTGACGGTCGACCGAAACATTGCCCTACCAACCGTTCGATGGAGTAGAGGCTCCAGAACGCTGTTCGCCTCCAGGTCTTTTCATCTTCGCTCTCCAATGCTGAGTGACCCTGCTCGGTGTGGTAGCCCAGCTGTATGCTCAAGCGGCAGGCAAAGTCGAGAATCTTCCAGATATTGCCTTTGCGGGGGTTAAAGAGACAGTAAATCACGAGGAGGAGGAGCGCTTCGAGGGACTGCAGTGACACCTCGGCCGTGACTTCTTCAACATACCTCACTGCCTGCGCATAGAACTGATTGCCGTACGCCACGAGGCTGGGACTGTGCCGTGCCTTGGCGGCGCAGGAGATGGAGCACATCATGGCGATACGGAAACATTGGTATTTTTCGGTCCGCTGCACCTTCTCTGCGTCGAACTCCAGGGCTCCGCTCGTGGCCAGGAATCGATCAATGTCCTTTTCGAGGTGAGTTCCGACGATGCACGGATGGATCACATTGATGGACGCCATGTAGTCCGTGATAAGGGACTGGACAAAGTCCCTTCCCGTATCAAAGACGGCTGTGGGGGCCACGGCATCCAAGTCTCGATCATGGCCGTCTTGTGGCGAAAGCAGAGGCTCCAACGGGTCCGAAGGCGTGAAGAGCTTCTTGTCGGAGGCCAACGCGAGAACCTCAACTGCGAGCGCAAATACCGAACTTGAACCGTAGAACCGGGACGTCAAGCCATTGACGCTGGGGACGGGAAAATGGTTGTTGAAGTCTCCCCCGAGGTCAGTATCGGCTATTGATTCTGCGAGGGACGGAGAGGCTCTTGGCACTTGATGCGCCTCCAAGCCACCTGGAACGGTCTCGGAAAGGTCTTGTCGGCCTGCATCGGCCCCTTGTGTGACGGTGGCGTATTTTGCCTTGAGGCTGTCCAGGCGTGTGACGAGAGACTGGATATACCTAACTCAAGTCAGAGACAGGGCCAATCATTCACTGTGCCAGAGTCAGAGTCACGTACTTCCGTGACAACGTCTGCTGTAGTGCGTGATCGAAAATGGTACAGTCGACGTCTGCACTCTGGCAAAGACGACAGGCCGGCATTTGGGGGTCACATCTCTTCCTCAGCCGCCGACACCGTTGACAAGACGGCAGCGACTGCAGCGCGTAGTCTAGTTCCTCCATGAGTCTGTAGCGGTTCTCGCCCGGACAAAAGTCTGCTCATCTCCGTGATAGAAGTTGTCCGTATATTTGCATGAGTAATGAACAAAGATACTCTCATCCGTACTCATACCAGAGTGTCTTGGTTATCAAGTTATCAAGATATCAGACTGATTGGGACTAGCCCACCCCACCAGGCTCTCCGGGCCGGCAGTCACGTGTAAAGACACTAATACGGAATAAGAAACGTTGCCGACTACAGGTTTCTTGGCTCTTTTGTCCCCTTTGATTCTCTCGCTGCGTTTTTCCTCCGCTCTCAATGCCGTTCGCAATTCTTCCCCGTCGACAACAGCAATATACTTTGCTTCTACCAACTCTATCCTGTCGAAGCTCAGCGCCAGTGTCGCTCTTGGTATATAAAGACATGTAGGAGAACCGCGCCGGGACCATGGGAGAACAAGCACTCTTTGACCTGCCAAGCTTTCGCGAATGTCCTAGATCGGTGCTTATCACCAATACTCCTTTATCTACCCCATCTCGGTTGGCAGGCGAGCTAAAAGATAAGTCCATGGGAGCCCTTCGATGTTTCATTGGTGTAAGGGATGGTGAGCGCGTCTAGGGGAAACCCAGTCGCCCGTCCCTTTTTGACTGAATGCATAACCATGACTACTGTCTAACAATCTGCACGGTAGGCCCATGGTGCCAAATCTGTCGACCGACATTGAAGGAGTCGCGCTTCAAGCACAGACGGTCTGGGTGGTCGGGGAGTTGCTCAGTAGTGCAGAAGAATCCTAGAACAAGACTTCCTCCAGCCTCCGCACCGTGGTTGCTTCGGACATTCACGACCTATCCCCAGATAAGCTACAAAACAACACTCTCAGTTATTTTCTTTGCAGAGTTACCACTTCTATATTACAAGTCCAGGGCATGGCCATTCTACAGGTCTCCTTCTCGGAAGAGGCTCTTGCTGTTTGCGATTCCTGCTCAGTTTTCATCTCGTGATAACTTGGTGATAGCTATGTCCTCGGTGAAGATGGATGCCACGGGGTCCTCGACGCCGATCGCGGATGAAGAGAAATTGTCCATGCAGGCGGACCAACACCCTGCCGAGTCATCATTTGCAGAGCTGGGGACGGTGGACGCCGTTGGAAATGACGGCCCGAAAACGTCGTGGCAGAAGTTCACGAACTGGATGGAAACTCGCGCCCGCGTGGAAGCTCGCGGCATCGAACGCGTGCCGGAGTCCGGTCGTCAACGCAAGGCTACGATGAGGGACTTCTTCCAAATCGGCATCGTCTGGTTTTCGGCCAACTGTACTGCCAACAATATGACAGTCGGGGTTCTTGGGCCGATCGAGTTCGACCTGGGCCTGAAGGACGCGATGCTGTAAGCTTTGGCACTTTGGGGGTCAAGACACGTGCACGCGCTAACTGTGAGACCAGTATCTGCGCCTTTGGAAACATATTTGGTGCCATGTGTACCGCATATATTGGTACATTCGGACCAATGTCTGGTAATCGAACTTTAGTATGCCTCCCTCCTTCAACTTCCTCCTTCAAACTTGATCTTATATAACGTTGGAACTAATATGGACACCAGGTCAACGCACGCTACACAATGGGATGGTACCCATCTCGACTGGCCGCTCTCTTCAATGTTGTCGTCCAGATCGGGTGGGGTCTGGTTGACTGTCTGGTCGCTGGCTTAATCCTGTCCGCTGTCAATGGCGGAGGCATGACTGTCATTGTCGGCGTTATCGTTGCAGCACTGGGAACCTGGCTCATCATCACATTCGGCATTCAATGGTTCCACATTTATGAGAGGTTTGTGGAGAGCAATTTCGACAAGTCCCGGGTGTGTATGCTGACGGTGTCTCAGATATGCCTGGCTCCCACAAGTCTGTATCCTATTCATCATGGTCGGAACGGCTGGCCCGCTGTTCGACACCAGCTCGGCTAGCGCAGGCGAAGGGTCTGTCCTTTCCGGCCACCAGTTGACTTACTTCTTCCTCAGCGCCTCCGGTGCCCTCGGCTGGTCCGCGTGTGCGTGTGATTTCTTCGTCTACTTTCCCCCGAAGACTTCACGCTGGCAAATCTTCCTTTGGACGACTGTGGGTCTCGCTTTGGGCAAGATGTTCCCCGAGTTGATCGGTATCGGCCTTGGGAGTGGCCTAACCAAGAACCCAGCATGGAAAGCTGCCTTCGCGAAGTCCGCTGGCGCTTTGTATGTCGAAGGCCTCGCGCCATTGAACCAGTTCGGCAAATTCTGCGCAGTCCTTCTGGCTTTGGGCATCGTCGCCAACAACGTCGCAGGAATCTACGCCGGTGCCCTGTCATTCCAGCTGCTTGACCCGCGATTTGCTCGCTTACCCCGTGTTTTCTGGTGTACCGTATCCACCATCATCTTCACTGTGACCGCCATCGCGGGTCGCGCCCACTTGCTTCAGATCTTCATCAACTTCCTCTCCCTGATCGGGTACTGGACCATCATCTGGATCACCATGACACTGGAAGAGGAACTGCTTTTCCGCAGGAAACGCGGCTGGTACGACTGGAGTGCCTGGAACACTCGCGAGCTTCTCCCAATTGGGCTTGCCGCATTTACAACTTTCGTGATCGGATGGGTTGGGGCTGTCCTGTGCATGGACCAAGACTATTACACGGGCCCGATCGCGTCCTTGATCGGAGATGGTGCCGATGTAAGTCTCCTGTCCACACCTTTCTGCGAGTGTTGATTCTCCTGTCTGATTTCAGCATCGTGACTAACTCTTATTCTCTAGATCGGCCTTCCTGTAGCTGCATCATGGACAGCTGTCACTTACCCTGGTTTGAGATACCTAGAACTGAAGTACATTGGGCGCTAAGTCTTTGAACATGGGTCGTGAGGGATTTTCTGCTGAGGGAAACGTGGCAGGGGTTCTTGGACAGTAACAAGAGACCGAGAGTATGTTTGATATCTTTTCAGTACCATGTTATACTAAAATATACATATCTGTACTTGGATGTATGAGATGGCTCCGCAGTAGAGTGAGTAACAGACCGGAATCGTCTGTACAGGATTCAAAAATTCAAACAATAGTATCACATTTCCTTTGGTTTCCTTCTTGTTCTCGCTCTTTGCTTTTCACAAGCATCCATTGAATGCGACGTTGAGAATGTATTGGTATGTCATGACTTCGGTGGAGTAAATTATGTATACGAAACATCGAAGGATTCGTCCCTGGTCAGGCGTCTGTTGTCCACTACAGTCGTGCACTTGTCACTAGGCCCGAGCGGAGTTTCTGTGAGTCTGAGCAAGTAGCAAGCCTTGTATCAGCATCTGCTTCTACCTGAAGCAAGGCCCAACATCTCTCTACATCCAACTCGCAGTCATACTCGAATAACCACTTTCCAACCCCACCACTTCTCCAAGCGAACGGATCATCCCCTTGCCTCAGTCCCTGGGGCACTGCGCCATGGCCTTGAGTGTGATATGCGTCCTCAAATGCCTTCATCTTTTGGTCCCGCTCTCTCTGCTCCGGACCGTCTGGAAGGTGATACAGATACTGGCTCTCGTATGCCTTCTCGACGACACGCTGGGTGCGTGGTTTCCGACACATCTCGTACACTCTCAGGGCGTGTAGCTTCTCTTGAGGTGTGGCGGCGGAGGTTATCCGTGAGAGGCAGAGGCCTAGTACCGCAGCGTCTTCGATGGCCATGCCGGCGCCGCTAGCGAGGTAAGGGAGAGTGGCGTGGACGGCATCGCCGAGTAGGACAAACGATCCGCTGGGGTGGTACCAGGACGGGGAGCTCGGGGTGGGTGTTCGGGTACAGAGGCGCCACTTCTTGACTTGCGAACAAGTGGACAGAATTTTGCGGACCCTAATGTTGAGTGTGAGTGGTTGCTCCAACGTGCATATGTGCTGCTGGCCAGGTGGAGCCTGCTGCAGCTACAGGGCTTGCCTTACCTGGGATCCCAATCCTTGAACAAAGCTTGCATGACCTCGACGTTCCCTTCCTGCGTGACAACATCGTCCGGTATATCATCGGGGACCAGGAGGACCATATTGAACTGTTTACCTCCTCTTAGGACATACGACACGACGTGGCATTCGGGTCCGATCCAGTAGTTGACCTGCGGATCCAGCACGAAATCTCTGAGTTCTGGATCCTTCAGCATATCATCGGTGTTGAGGAGCACTCTGTACGCCATATCGCCCGATTTAGCAGGAGGGTCGTTTCTGCCAACCAGAAGATTCCGACAGTGGCTTCTGACGCCGTCCGCGCCGACGACGAGGTCGGCGTCCATGTAAGTGCAGACCTCTTGCTCGCCGTTTTGGACAACCACCGTCGCATGACCTCCGTCCGCCGCGATCCTGACATCGGTGACTCGTGAATTGGCCCGCACCTCGGCACCGAGTTCCACCGCTCTGTCCCAGAGACATTGATGCAGACTGACGCGATGCAGGTCCCAATACGGACTGCCCCATTCCTCGCGCGTAGACTTGTGGATATCCCATGTTGAGATCGTCTCGCCTCGCCATCCGATCATGTTGCACAGTCGCGGCGTCGTGGCACATTGGCTGAGCTGTTCACCCATACCCCAAGAGATGAGGACTCGGGACGAGTTCGCCAACGTCTGGAGACCTGCGCCGATCTCGCCCATTGCGGTTGCGGATTCGAGCACGGTGACTTCATGGCCAGCAAGCCTGCATGATATAGCCGTCGCGAGCCCGCCAAGCCCAGCGCCAACGACGATGATCTAGATGCGTGTTAGGTGGTGTACGGTGAACAGGGGGAAGTGCCTTACCTTCAGCCTGTCACCTGCATTCCGCTCGATCTGCTTTCGCAGGGGTACGGATGAGAAGTTCATCTCCAGCAGTTGATGCAGCGGTCAAAGACACATGGGAAACAAACGAAAGGGTCCACCCTATGTACGGCGACGCGAATGGCTAACAAACGAGTGTCCCAAGATTCTAATCCTAGCCTGGAGCCATACATGCCAATAATATATGAAATTGGGGATGTACGAAATGACACACGGGACTAATAAAATGCCCACTCGACGACGTTCCAGTGGTGCGATCCAACCCACCCAACGTCGCGTCGAACGATGATCGGGCGAACATTGACAGGAAAGAGGTGATGGAACCACCTTGGAATGGGGGATCCGTGCCAATTGCCGAAAAAGTCGATATTGTCGTACAGGTGCGCCCATACCGTCTGGAGTATGGGTTCAGGAGAAACGCGATGGTGTTGGCCCTTCCCAGCGAAATATACATAGGCGTCGGACATTCTCGACAGACGCGTATCGTGGCTGATAACGGGCGACCATGATTGACCAATCACCTGGTAGATATCTACACTAGTCGCTTATATTGCCAGATTGGGATAAAGTGGATACAGAACGGACAACCTTAATTCGTCCTCGATCTTGCCGTTTTGCCGTCAACCTGAAACCCAAGCCACGTCCATATCGTGAATCTCCGATGTGCTCGTACCAGAGTTAACCCGCAAGCGCCACTCCCATATGACCACCTGAGAAATAACCATCATGCTACAAAGTCAATACACCACCCCAAGCTGCCTAGTTGCGGACCATTATCAGTTTGGGCGGGCCTCCAAAAGAGTCCACTGAACCCAAGAATCCGAAAGCGGTGCAGCTCAGACCGGAAAATCGCGTGAAGAAGTTCTGTCTACAGAGAGGGAAGATACGGAGCTGCTCAAGAGGTAGGCTCCTTGCCGCTATGGAAATGTGGACCGAGTATGTAATAGATGCCAGGCACTTGTACGCTTACCGCATCCATGGGCCGGAGAACGTCGACCTCTATGTCAACTTCACCGAAAACTGCAGCCTGTAGGCGCACCGTATTGTCTTGCGTCAGGTGTCGGAAGAGGAAATCCAAGGTACGCCACACAAGTCTGCTTATTCGTATGGTCGACGGAGCTAGTGCTCGTTGGAATCTATACGTCTGGACTGACATGAATTATGTGCAAAGTGCGACAGACAGCTACCGTCATGCTCCCAGTGCCTTGCTGTGGGCGCGGAATGCAGGGGATTCAACTCAGCCCGGGACGCTGCCATTCCCCGAAGTATTGTACAACACCTGGAGAACGAGATTGCCAGCTATGAGTTGAAATTGGCGGAACTAGGCTGCGTTGACGCCGACATCCAAGAGGAGATTGGTGGCACCGAACCTTCAGTCACAAATCTTTCTTTCCTTGCCACGGATTCTATGATCGATGAGCCATCGCATGCCTCTCCTTTAGAGATGGTGATCAGAGATCACCATGTAATGGTCGAGCATGCGACAAATAGTCCCACCACGGATCCATCCTGTCACCAGCGAAGGGGATCGGGTGCCCGAGATGCGACAAAGGAGCGAGTCATTGCCAGCGCCGAAATACAGTCCATGATCAATGCAACCTTGCCCGTTGGTCCGTCGCTGACAGACGTTGTACGGCGCGTCCGTATGGGTCTTACACCGTCGCTGGTTATCTCACCCGAGGCCAAGGAGCAGGCCCAAAGCAAGACGCCAGCCCAGAATCGCGACAGCCAACCGGAGACTGACGTGTCAGTATTGATGAGCCTCCCGTCACACGTCGTCCACACGTTGGTCAAGAAATACGTGCAACGCATGCTCCCCGTCCACCCGTTCCTCTACGAACCGACAATATGGGAGCAGCTCGATCGCGTACTTGCGAAGATCCCGCGGGCTGAAGGTGGTGCGTCTTGCTCACGGACAGTAAAGCTTGACTACGACTTCCTCGTCATCTATTTGATTCTCTCCGTGTCTACAACCTTGGGCAGTGCAAAGGTAGGGCAAGGCGCACGATGCATGGCGTTTTCTGAAGCACTGTTTAAGGAAGGGATTCGACACCTCTCCCAAAATGCAGCGTATCCTTCCGACATGGCTTGGATCCAAGTTACCTTGCTCATTTTGCAGTACGCATCCATCAATCCAAAGCTGGGAAATGTGTGGATTCTCAGCGGTTTCGCCATGCGCAATTGTCTCGAGCTGGGCCTCCACCGTGAAGTGTCGAAAAGTATAGGTCTGGACCCCCTGACTATCGACCTCCGCAGGCGCATATTTTGGGCTGCATACTGTATGGATCGGTCCATTTGTGCAGCGCTCCAGAGGCCCCTGTCGATTCCGGACCCAGCGATCGACACGAGCGTCATGTCAATGCTTGAAGACCGCTGCATCACTTCACAAGGCTTCGATCATCAGGGTCAGGAAACCAAGAAATTGGCTCTTCGCTGGATCGAATACCGACGAGTGCAATCCACCATCATTGAAGTCCACTTCCAAAGCCGGCTGCTGGACCCCCAACAGACGTGGCAAGAGTGGCTGGCGGTGATCGAGCGACGACTGTGGGAATGGTATCAGTCTGATCTCCCTCACGACGGATGGACCGAGTTTGCGTTGATGCACGGCCTAGTAATGCTGCACCGACCTTCTTCTCGCGTGCCCTTGCCCTCATCCACGAGCATGTCCACCGCTTTCGAAGCCGCCTGTTCCGCGGCCAAGAGCTGCCGCGGACAGATCACGTCAGGATACTTCCCACGCCCATGGCTTGCGGCCCACCACACCTTTGAAATGGCCCTGGTGGTGCTTTTCTGCTTGCGACACAACTTCGAGGCGATTGCCCTGCAGTTTACCCCCAATGAGATCTTTGAGATGACAAAGCTCTTCACTTCAAACCTGCTCACTATCTCAAGCCAGGGTTGGACCGAAGTCTCGGCGTATGCGGCCATCTACGAGAGACTACTGAGCCCACTCTTAGACGCCATTTTCACGCGATCCAGACCCGTCGCAACGGCACATACCCCCGAGCAGGAGGCGGAATTGGCGAGGCTGCTGTACCCCAGTCCCGCACATCCGCAGGAGTTCCGGTTCGTGGAGATAGGCGGTACCGGTGTCTCGGAGGATCTGTTTTCGTTCGATGCTGGCATCTTTGATTGGGATGATGATCAGCTTGCGAACGACACGACTTCATTCCCATCCTTTGTGTTTTAAAATGCTCCATATCCCTCGGGATAGAGCTAATAGTACCCTGAATCCCGGCCCATATTGCCGACATACGAGTGGGACATGTACGAGAGCGTACAGGACCTTTCGCACAAGTCGTGTTCGATCTACGAGTTCAGCCTTCAATACACGATACACGAGTGGAGTGGATCCAGGCAAGTCCCACGTGTCGGAGATTGGCGCTCAGCAATCGCATCTTTATACACAAGAAGAGTGTAAGCTAGATCGACTTTCCAAAGCAATAACCCACTATTGCTGAGGTATGTATATCGGGGTCAACCGCCATGATCTGGCTTTTAATCTGTTGGGTCTAGCCATCGCTTACTTTTCTTGGTTCCAAGAGGGAGGAGATACTTCAAAGACTAGCCAAAAACGACCAGTTCATTGTACCGGTATCGTCGAATAGGCTTGGAGGGCACCTGATCTGGCTGATACGGCTGAAAATGGAACGCATCGACACCCATAGTCATGCCATTCCAGCTCGGTGGCGGCAGCATTGTATGGACTTGGGCTATGGCGACACTGATGGTATTTCGATGGTCCAGGTAAGAAAGCAAGCAAGCTGTTGAAGCAGAATTCATGTGTCTCCGACTGCCTCCTGTGGAGACCCAATGCTGTGTAAACGAGGATCACTGGGTAGACTGACGGGGGATCAAATTCCAGGACTGGACGGTCGAGGCACACCTGGCGACTATGGACAAAGCCAAGATCACGAAGAGTATATTGAGCATCACCTCGCCTGGCACGCACTTGAAGCCTGGGGACGATGCCTTTGCTCGCAGACTGACTCGCGAGACCAACGAGGACCTTGCCGAGATCTGTGCTGCGCACCCAGACCGATTTGCATTCTTTGCAAGCCTGCCTCTTCCCGATATCGAGGGCTCCCTGGCCGAGATCGACTATGCCTTGGACCACCTCGGGGCGGTGGGCTTTGCGGTCATGACGAATGCACACGCCGTGTACCTAGGCGACCCGGCTCTGGACAGGGTCTTTGAGAAGCTGAACTCGCGGCGTGCCGTGGTTTTTATGCATCCGACCTGCTGTCGGGTGAATCTTCCCGTCGCTGACGGCTTGGCCCCTCAAGCGGTGGCACCCCTGACCCAGTATCCGCGGCCTATGCTCGAATTCCTCTTCGACACCACCCGGGCAGTCAGCAACCTCATCCTCTCCGGCACTGTGGCGCGATACCAATCCATCACGTTCGTCGTACCTCACTGCGGGGCGGCTTTGCCCCCTGTGATCGAGCGGTGTGTTGGATACACGCCACGCACGGTCAACCCCAGCATGCCCATCACTAGCGACGACGTCAAGCACCTGTTCAAGACGCGCTTCTTCTTCGACCTCGCAGGTTACCCATTCCCGGACCAGATACACGGCTTGCTGCGTTTCACGGAGCCCTCGCGACTTTTGTACGGGACAGACTATCCCTTTTACAAGGCCGAGGCCGTGTATCGACTGGGCGGAATCTTGGATCAACGGGCACCGGAGATATTTGACGAGGAGACGAGGAAAGGGATCTTTGGCGCTAATGCGAGAGGGCTGTTGTGGCCCAAGTTAAAAAGCCATGCTTAGGGTGAAATGGAAATGTGTTGACCCTCCCCCCACAGCCGGTGTTGTGACTTTGACCTGCCACAACTTGGGCAGCTTAACCTGCGACTTTGAATTGTCATTGGCGACCAATTCTTGCCTCAAACAGCGTTGCGTCTGAGGCACCGAATGCTGCAAGCCAGTACTTGCCTGGTGCTGTACCCGGAACACAATCTGCCACAGACATCGAGTTTCATATTCGACAAGTTTCTTCCTTCCCTGGCCACTCTTCCTCTCCTCATGTTTTAGTCTCTCTATTCTGTCTATAGTCACGAAACCCTATTACTATGCCACAAATTATACCTCGATCCACGGATTCCTACTCGTACGATTGTGCAGGCTAGGCCGGGTGCATATCCAATGGATTAAAATCCTCGCACACGGAGACTATCACTGTATGAGCACCACCATGATATCCTCTGTCTAGAGGCATACGCTGCTGAGAGAGGATTGGCCCAGAATACTCGGCTCGGCTATTTCAATCTCGAGGAGTTTTCGTCTCATTCGCCACCTTCTTCGCTCCGTATCCCCATTTCGAGTCAGAAAGCTGCGATTGGCTGAGTAGGTCAACAACCCGGTAGTCACTTTTCCGAGAAATTCGTTGTAAAGGGACACGATACGGTGGCGCAACACAGATATTTTGTCAGCCCATGCCAACTCCGTGAATCCGTCTCGTAGGTTCTGACCAGGACAAGGTAGGACGGGGGCCCCAAATGCGCGGAGCGGACGCCCCTGTGGCTTGCCGCTTCCGGGAGGGTTTGTCCAGACAAATTGACTTAACAGTGGGTTAAACTTGAAGACATCTTCGTGGTGGAGGCCCTCTCGATGCTTCACTTTGTCCTCCACCACGACTTTTCTCAGCACGTGTCGGCCTTTCCTAGTCTTCTAAAGGTGACTCTTCCCCAATCCTCAAGATGGGCTCAATTGCGGCGCCAAGTGATTGGCGGGCCTCGGACAATCTTGAGCTCGAAGCATTAGTCGTCGGAGGAGGTTTCAGCGGTCTGTATACCTTGTACAAACTCCTCGACGCCGGGATCGACGCGAAGCTCTTCGAGGCGAGCAATCAGTTGGGTGGTGTCTGGAACTATAACCGATACCCCGGCGCGAGAGTCGACTCGGAAACCCCGTACTACCAGTACAGCATCCGCGAGGTGTGGAAGACGTGGAACTGGAGCGAGCGGTTCCCCGGCCACGAGGAGCTGCGGAGGTACTTTGACCACGTGGCGACCGTGCTTGGACTGTACGACCACATTGCGTTTGGGCAGAATGTCGTCGGGTGCGATTTCGACAACGACGCCAAACAGTGGGTGGTCAAGACGGAGCAGGGAAAGACCGTCCGGTGCCGATACTTGATCGCGGCCGTCGGGTCGTCGTACAAGAAGCATTTTCCGGATTTCCCGGGCCTCAAGGACTACAAGGGCGTCCTTCTGCACGCGGCGGCGTTTCCTGAAGGGGAGTTTGACTTCTCCGGAAAGGACGTTGCAATTGTCGGACAAGGTTGGTTGCACTCACCGGCGCTGCGCTTTTTTCAGGGAGGATGCTAATGCTGTGGAACGCCGCCAGGTGCTACGGGACTGCAGATCACACAAGAAGTCTCCAAGAAAGCTGCCAACCTGACCGTGTTCATTCGGACGCCAAACACGGCGTTTCCGATGTATCAGCGCAAGATGTCGGCCGAAGAACAGAACCAATATAAATCCGTCTACGACCATCTGTTCAAGGTGTGTCGCGAGTCCCGTTCCGGCCTTCCTTACTGGTCAGACGGGAAGGGCACGAAAGACCTCTCCCCGGAGGAGCGCGAGAAACGTTGGGAAGAGCTGTGGGCCCGGGGCGGGTTCAACTTCTCGATCGGCGGGTTCCGCGACGTCCTGTTCGACCAGGAAGCGAACGACCTGATGTATGACTTTTGGAAGAAAAAGGTACGGGCGAGGATCAGCGACCCGAGGAAACGAGAGATTATGGCGCCGGAAATCCCGCACCACCCGATCGCGACGAAGCGGCCCAGTCTGGAACAGGACTACTACGAGTGTATCGACAGGCCGAATGTCGACCTCGTCAGCCTCAAGGAGACGCCGATCCAGAAGTTTGACAGCGAAGGGATCGTGACGACGGACGGCAAGCATCGCAAGTTGGACGTCGTGATCCTGGCGACGGGCTACGATGCCATCACCGGCAGCTTCACGGACATGGGCTTGAGAGACGTGAATGGCCTGGACATGAAGGAGAGGTGGAAGGATGGTGTGCGTACGCACTTGGGCATGACGTGTCCGGGCTTCCCGAACATGTTTATGGTCTACAGCCCTCAAGGTATGTCTGCCCACCTACTCAGCTGCCCTGTCTTCTTCGACTGGACGAGTACTGACTCTCGATTAGCACCTACGGCTCTCGCGAACGGCACCACGATCGTCGAGGTCCAGGGCGACTGGGTGGTCTCGACAATCCTGAAGATGAAGAAGGAGGGCATTCTGACCATCGAGGCTAAGCCAGACGCTGCAGAGAAGTGGGCAGCCGACATCCAGGAGATGAACGAGAAGACACTCTTCCCACTGACGAACTCGTGGTACATGGGGGCGAACATCCCAGGCAAGAAACGGGAGCAGCTGAATTATCTAGCGGGTTTGAATGTTTACGAGCAGGCTTGTAAGGAGGCCCAGAAGCAGTGGACTGGGTTCGAGACCGTTCTTGCCATATAGTTGCGGCTGGGGACAGATCAGTCCCGCCCTT
Source organism: Fonsecaea pedrosoi CBS 271.37 (assembly GCF_000835455.1). Classification (NCBI taxonomy): domain Eukaryota; kingdom Fungi; phylum Ascomycota; class Eurotiomycetes; order Chaetothyriales; family Herpotrichiellaceae; genus Fonsecaea; species Fonsecaea pedrosoi. Next base: position 770,337 of record NW_013550613.1, on the reverse strand, counting down.
TTTAAACTCAATACAGTGTGAGGAGTGTGGTATGACTAGTATATATGACTACAAAATATGCAACTGGGCCGTTCATCTACTGATTTGAGAGTGTGGGTATCGAACTACACCACCACATACGGAGCAGTAAAACGAGCTACGGCTAACAAGAGGGAGCTCCGGTACCGTTAAACATCCACCAGTCCCGGTAGTAAACTGCCCTAACTCTTCGTAGTCGGACACATAACGATTGGCGACCCGAGTGCCGCCGTGGCTCACCTATTCGAACCCGCTGTCTAATAAGTGTACATCAGTATGGACATGATTTGCGTCTCGAACTTGACTCGGACAAGACTCCTTTCAACCCTACCAACCCAGTCACCCCCTTGTTAGAAGCGTTTGTCTGTTGTATCGATCGGTCACTAAGTCCATTGTCCCAATATGTCAGGGCTTCTCCGAGGAACTGCCTTTGTTACCGGCGCCGGCTCTGGTATGTGGTCTGTCTTGATGTTGTGGCATTGGTACGCCCGGTACTAAAAAAAACGACTCACAAAAGGTATCGGACGCGCCACGGCCATCTGCCTGGCTCAGCACGGCGTGTCAAATCTCGCCTTGGGGGACGTGGACACGAAGAGGTTGGAGGAGACACAGGCGGAACTTGTCGCCCAAGGGTTGGCCGTGCAGGTCGTATTGATCGAGCTTGACGTGAGCAGCGAGGATGCCGTGAGAGGCGCCATCGCGAAGACCGTGGCGGCATTTGGACGCATCGACTATGCCGTCAACAACGCCGGCGTGGCTGGCCCGATGGGCAGGGCCGAAAACGTCGCGTTTGCAGAGTGGCGGCGTCTTCTCGACGTCAATCTGAACGGTGTCTGGCTCTGCCAGCGGGCGGAGATTCAGGCGATGCTGAAGCAGGATCTTCGCGCGACAGGGTATCTCAGACATGTCGCTCTCTCTGGCAAAGGGTGTGCTAATTGCAGTCATGAAGACCATATTCCCCTGGATCAAGAGGGGTCATTGTCAACGTCGCTTCGATCCTGGGCTTGATGGGAGCGTCTGGCACAAGCCCCGTCACGGCGTATAGTGCGGCAAAGCACGCTGTCATGGGTCTCACGAAGACGGTTGGTCTCGATCACTATTGTCCCTATTTCCCTTTCCGGATTCAATATCATCGCGGTTTTTCATGGCACTATTTACTTACGGCGCTTCTAGGACGCACGCGTCTACGCGAAAGAAGGGATCCGGATCAACGCAATCTGCCCAGGGTAATTCAAACCAAGACACCCTCACCCAGCCCTTTGCTATCTCCTGTGAGAAACGTGTGCACTGACCCCGGTCTCGTCCGTCTCGCTTGTAGATTCATCGAAACTCCCCTACTCACCCCGACCCTGAACGACGCCGTTCGCAAAGAGCTCCTCAGGAGAATCCCCGCAGACCGGCTGGGCGCGCCCGAGGAGATTGGCAACTCGATCGTCTACTTGATGTCGCACTTGAGCAGTTTCATGTACGGTCACGGCCTTGTCGTTGATGGGTGAGTTGTGGCTTTTTTTTCCCCACCCCGAATTAATTTCTGGGACGGTTTTTTTTTATATCTAATTTGCTCTGCTGCTGTTTAGTGGGCAGATATGTGGCTGAGCGATCGGGCATTTGAGGCTGGTTGGAAAAGGAAATTGCGAACAGGACCGCGAGACGACATTTATCTATATGGGGATAGGCTCCTGGCGGACCTCAAGGATGACTATTGTCCCATGGCACTCACGAAACCACTGGTTACAACGACATGGATAGATAGATAGAGATCCCGCCTTGCACAGCGAGCCTCGTAGCCAAACCCCGGCACCAATCGGTGTGTCTCAAGTCCTTATTGATGGCAGAGTTCGACCTTGAATTCTAAAAGTGTCAAGGACTCATGTTTTCTATTGAGCACCTCCGAGAAGCCACTTGATCCCAGCGATCAGGTCTTCGGCGTTCTTCCTCGCCGCCATGAGCTTGGGGAAATACCCAAAAGCATGTGGAAGACCCGGATACACATCGAGCTTGACCGGGACGCTTTGATATCAGTCAGAAAACGACACCGGCGAAACGAATTCAGCAAGAGGAAACGGATCTTACCCAGCTGCCCGGAGCTTGTCTGCATACGCCAGACCCTCGTCACGTAATGGGTCCATCCCTGCTACCTGCATGTAGGTAGGGGGATGGCCCTTGAACGTCGGATTCAGGAGAGGAGACGCCTCTGGGTCCGACGGGTCCGGTGGGTTCAGGTAGCCGTAGAACAGTTCCATCGAGCGCTTGGAGAGGAGCGGCGCATCTTTGAGCTCTTCGAGGCTGTGGAGGCCCAGTTCCGGCGGGTAGCAATCGATATGGCAGACGGACGGGATGCGCATGATCGAGCCTTTGATAGGGAGCTGCCCATCCTTGACGCGGTGGGAAAGGACAGCAGTCTAAGAGTAAACTCTCATTAACAACCGCATGGATGTATTAGAGGGGAAATCTCAGCAGCAAGCGAGGACATACTGTGTGGGCCCCTGAACTGCTTCCTCCGATGATGATATTGTTCACGTCGATTCCTAGATTGTCGTGATTGTCTATCGTCTGCCTCTGTCAGTTCATTGACATGGTCATATCGTTTACACTTGTCATACCCATTTCAATGCCTCCCAAGAATCCTCGGTGCCTCGTGGGAATGGGTACTCTGGAGCACTATATTGGGTCAGAGACGAGCAGGAAATCCAAAACGAGCCAGAGACAAAGTGGTGAGTTGTATACGCACAGCCTGTAGTCGACGCTGACAACCACTACTCCTGCCCTCACACACATCGCCCGACACGTCAAATCCTCGCCCTCGAGATCGCCAAGGGTCCAGCCTCCTCCGTGGACGCTTCCTTTGTCAGCCTCGTTGCCCACCACCAGGCCCATTTCTGGCGCGATGGGACACCTACTAGAAGACAGCCGGCTTTGGATTTCCCCCCGATGTTGGCTGATAAATCCTCAGGGCTATAGAGGCACCGTCAGATGTCGGTATCTGCTCATCTCTGACCTTCAGCCCTTCAGTGATGGGTGGGACCTGGGCTTGGGCTCGCTTCTTCAGCTCCACCATAATCTTTCGCATGTGCTCGGGCGTGCCAACAAGGATCGGGACATCGTCGAAGTGGCTCGCGTAAAACTAGAGATTTTCAGTACCGCGATACGTTTGTTACATGTTGCAGGTTGGTTTGGAGTACTTCTTCCCATTCTTTCGTCGGCTTACCGAGTTCGGAGTATTTGGACGGCATTTTTCCCAAGTCGTCGTCGTCGTCGTCGTCGTCGCTGAGAGGCGAATCCCTGGAGATCTAATCAAGCTCACTTTTGGCTCGCAGGACACTACGTATGTTGATGAGTTAATACTCGGTACAATTTGGCGAGACTCCAACACAGCAACCGGTTGGAGAAACATGGACCCCCTTCTCCCCCGCCTTTTCGTCCGAGATCATGGATCCAAGCCCGTTCCGGAGTGGGTGGGCAGCTCCTTCGAGACGCCAACGGACTCGGCAAAGGTTGCCGAGCCCTCAGCATCTACGGAGTCGACCACGCACGGTACGTCCATGGCGACACCGAGTTCACGGAGACGGACCGCCTCCCAAATGCTTCCTCTCAGATGGGGAACAAGCTCCCCTAGCGAGGAACAAGAATATCGGAGCTGGACGAGTCTGCTATGGTGTATGTGGCGTGACCATGTCGTTCGCGGCAAAGTTCCGATCGCGAATACTTCGATTCTCGTGGTGGGACGGATAGTATACGATATAGTTTGCATTTGCCCAGAATCACATCTTTGGGCTATCAAACGGGATATATTCCACTCTTGGTTTGAAAATCATTGATCGGCGACGACAAAGTAAGCCCTCGAGCGTCTCAAAAAATGGGCTCAATAGATACAAATGACCACCGGCACCTGTCGGGCTTCTATGAAGAGACCGACACGGGCTACCGAGTCACAGAGGAACGTCTGGGCCAGCCTCGACATCTCCGAGTCGTCATGGTCGGGGCTGGCGCCAGCGGGCTCAACATGGCGCGCCACATGGAGTTGCACATGCAGAATTACGAGCTCATGATCTACGAGAAGAACGCCGACGTGGGCGGGACATGGTTCGAAAACAGGCAAGTCATGCAAGACACTACCCTGTGCTGGATAGTTGCTGATGTGTCTTTTGCAGATATCCTGGGTGTGCTTGTGATATCCCCTCGCACAACTACCAGTTCACATGGGAACCAAACCCGAACTGGTCGCATTTGTAAGGGGCAGCAACATACTGGTTGCGAAGTCATTGCGGCAAGTGCTGATACTGGCTTGCTCTAGCTATTCCACCTCGCAGGAAATCCTTGAGTACTTCAAGGGCATTGCCGAAAAGTACGAACTGTACAAGTTCATCAAGCTCAATCACTATGTCCAGTCGGCCCAGTGGGACGAAGAAGCCGGGATTTGGCACATTAAGATCAAGGACACATCTACTGGGGAGATAGTAGAAGATTGGGGCCACATCTTTATCAATGGGTGTGGAATCTTGAAGTGAGTTACACCCGTACTCCGTTTGACAGAATACCCTTGCTAAAACAGCCAACTTCCAGCAACTGGAAATGGCCTGATATACCCGGACTGCATTCTTTCAAAGGCGCCCTTATACACAGTGCGGCCTGGGACGATAGCCATGTTCTCGAGGGCAAACAAGTGGCTGTCCTTGGATGTGGTTCGTCAGGGGTGCAGATTATCCCTACTATTCAACCGAGTGAGTGGTCCCTGTCCTTATCCTGGAGATGCTGTATGTGTGTGTGTGGCTAATATCGGGAACTGTAGAGGTCAAGTCTCTGACCACGTTTATTCGCACCCCTACATGGATTACCGCTGGGTTTGCACAAAACCATGCTGGCCCAGGCGGCGCCAATTTTGAGTGTCAGTGATCCCATCAACAATGTATTCGCTGCTTCGAGCGTTGTGCTGACCTCGCCTGTGCGAACACGTAACAGTTAGCGATAAGCAAAAGCAGGAGTTCCGAGAGCATCCTGAGAAGTACATGGAGTACCGGAAATCGATAGAGAGCGAACTGAACCACCGATTCAAGCTCGTAAGCGAATTTCACTAGGATATGGGCAGAGAGGAGTCCATCAGTTTTAACTGATTTTTTTGTACATTGACAGGTCATCATGGGAAGTCAAGAACAGGAAGAAGCCCGACTCTTCTCCATCAACGAGATGAAGACCAAGCTGGCGGGCGACGAGCGCCTGATGAAAGCCATGATTCCAGATTTCGGCGTCGCCTGTCGTCGTCCCACCCCGGGCAACGGATACTTGGAGGCGTTGACTGCCGACAACGTCCGCGTCGTCACGGACCATATCGAGTCGATCCTCCCTGAAGGGATCAAGTTGACGACGGGCGAAGTCATCAAGGTCGACGTCTTCATCTGCGCCACCGGGTTCGACATTTCGTTCTTCCCACGCTTCAAAGTCACTGGCAGGGGAGGCAAGGTTCTCTCCGAACAATGGGCGCGCAAACCAGAGGCGTACTTTTCTGTCGCTACGGAAAACTTCCCCAACTATTTCAGTACGTCCCCTTTCCCCCTCCCCCCCCCCCTCTAAAAGGGTATACCATCGATGATGACATGATGATCTACTGACACGAAACTCCCTTAGTGTTTCTCGGCCCCAACTCGCCCGTCGGCCACGGCTCCGTCCTCCCCATCATCGAGCACAACACCAAATACTTTATCAACTTCATGAAGAAGATCCAGACGCAGAACATCAAGTCCGTCAGCCCCAACCCCGACGCCATCCGCGACTTCAACGAGCACATCACCGAGTTCATGAAGCGCACCGCCTGGGCGACCCCCTGCCGCAGCTGGTTCAAGAACGGCACCGTCGACGGGCCCATCGTCGCGCTGCACCCCGGCGGCCGCATCCACTGGTTCCATATGCTCGAGGACATCCGGTACGAGGACTGGGATTACACGTATCTGACCAAGAATAGATATCAGTACCTGGGCAATGGGTTCTCGACCAAGGAGCTGCCCGGGAAGGACAATGCGTGGTATTTTGACGACCCGGAACAGGGGTATAGAGAGTATTAGATGAGTGGGTGAGATAGATAGGAAGCGGTGTCGACGCATTAGATTTGTATGTCATGACGTGGTTCTACGATGACTTTGGATTATCTGTACTGGATGATTCTCGTTCTCACTCCTCTCCTCCTTTGAAGTAGTAATATCGCTCTCCACGTTCGTTTGGATTGGACTTTTTTTCGGATTGGGCCACATTGCTTTGCGGTCTCGAGTATGTACAACAACATCCCTCCCTTCGGCCGGGAGACTTAAGAGGGTTGTGGATATTCCACCTGATCTCAATCCCTGCCTCCTACATGTGTGTCTGTTTAGACTTGAACCGGCTGAGTCAACCACAGCCTTCTCCTCCCCCCCCTCTCTCTCTCTCTCAAGCTCCCACCATACCTATATCGCGTAGCAAGGGCTGGGTTAGCGTTGTCTATATTATATCGAAAGCATCAAGGCCCCCCAGACGGGCAGCCAGGGAGTGGGACAGTGCTTGCTCACCTCCATTAGGCGCCAGGGTCGTCGCCGTGACGAAGCTGGCTCGCCCGCTCGTGATCCAGACCAGAGCCTCGGCGATTTCCTCGGGCAACCCTTGCCTCTTCATGGCCATCTCGCGCACCATCTCGTCGAGATTCGTGTCGTCCTCCTCGGGCACCTCGCCCAGCATGGGCGTCTTGATCACGCCGGGACAGATGGCGTTGACCCGGATGCCGTCCCGGGCGAAATGAAGGCCGTCGGCCTTTGTGAAGCCGATCACGGCGTGCTTGCTCGCGCAGTAGGCGGGGAGGTTGTCGTAGACGCGCAGCCCGGCCATGGACGCCACGTTGGCGATGGAGCCACGGGCGGGGAACGTCGTGTCGGACGCGCGCAGGGGCTCCTGCTTCAGCATCTGCGTGATCTCGGCCCGCTGGCACAGCCACATCCCCCGCGTGTTGACCGAGAACTGCTTGTCCCACTGGCTGACGGAGTACTCGGTCGTGACGCCGGGGAGGAGGATCCCCGCCACGTTGCACGCGTAGTCGACCCGGCCGAAGCGGTCGACCGTTGATTTGATCAGGGATGTCACCGACGACTCGGACGTGACGTCTGCCCGGGGAGCGTTAGCGTTCAATGGCAGAGTTGAGTAGATGGATTCATAGTGGCGGTTTGGTTTTTTTGATAAATCGAAATGGTTTTGCCGCAAGGAGATTCAAAGGCTGGAGGAGACAGATGGCATACTACTGACCGGTCGGTATGTCAATGACCTCGACGCCTTTATATTCGGCCTCGAGCTCCTCTCGAGTCTTTTTCAGCGCCGCCGCCTGCACGTCGGCAATGGCTATCCTGCGACATCCTTCCTTTGCAAAGAGCCTGGCCGTGGCACGACCGATTCCTTACGTTCCCCAATGATTAGTTCAGCCAAATCAACCAGCCCAACCATAAACCCGCGCTGGCTGGGGGAATAATGAGTCCAGGCGGTTTGCTCGTACCTGAAGCTGCTCCAGTAACGAGTGCCACGCCGGGGAAATGCATTTCGTAAGTGAATGGGTAGCAGAGCCGTATACGTTGGGAAGGGTAGGTGTTGCGGGTTGGATATACAAAGTCTGTCTATAATATGACCCAAGGGAGTATGATTTAATGGAAGGGAGCGAAAGAGGGTGGTTGTGTATCACTAACATCTAGTCAACAAAAGGACTCTAAGATGCCGCTGACCTGGATAAACTATCTAGTGTACTACCCCTCACACGAGGCGACGTACTCGGTACACGCTGTCTGTTTGTTGTGTCCACCAAGCGTCCATCGGGGCTGAGTCGACCAGGGACCCAAGTTTCGAGACAACGCGGGGACCCCGGTGCGTTTGTTCACAGCTTGTTCATAACCGGGGCGGCAGGGCGGGTTTTGTTGCCGCTCCCGCTTTTGTCGCTGATGTGTACTGTTGGCTGGGGTTTAGAGGTACGAGTGAACTCAAAGGACCAAGGGCCAAGGGGGTAGTGGTGGGGAGGTACGAGGAGGGTGCCGTGTTATCTCTTCGGGAACCGGCACAGTTTTCCGTCTTGTACATACGGCCAACGATGCCACTCAACCACCCAACCAACCGTACACGGGACCCTGGTTGATCGAGCTACCTACTCGTATATACAAAATTTGTTGGTACCCAAAGAGTAACTCTAGAATATCACCATGAGGCCTTCGCCTGGCTGGGGACGGACGCTACGTGGGGGATAGGTAATCACTTGATGATAACCGACATACTCAGCTCCGGAAACGACTCGGCAAACGCGGGCTTCAGGGACCAATTCTCCAGCTTGTGCAGGTGCATCTTGAACGCGTGGCTCAGGTGCACGGCTCCCGTCGCGTCGTCCTGCCGTACGTACGTCGCGGCCGGGTCGTACGGCCAGTTGACGTTGAGACAGCTGCAGAAGGACGGGGTGAAGACGTTGAACGGGTACGCGTGGTGGTCGAGCGTGAGCTTCTCGCGCAGTTGCGGCCAGGGAAGCGTGTCGATGAAGATCGGGTGCGTGACTCGACATTGCGACGGGCGGGGGTGGAACCACGGAGGGAGGGCCTTGTAGTTCTCTTCGCTGGGGGAGATTCGGTACTGTGCTCAGGGGTTAGTTATCAAAATGGACTTCAAAGGCCTTGACACGGCGTAGGTCTGTATAGAGAGAGGCATATAGTGTTGGGCAATGCGGCAAGTGAAGAGAACCGTGGACTGTAGTTCTGGTCCGAATACATGGCTCGACATGGGAGAAACCATGCTCACCTTCAAATGGACATAATTCAACCAGAATATCGCCAGCTTCTCGGGCAACTTGAAGTTCCACTGGCTGATGGGCGGTGTTAGAAACAGAGTCAGCGAGTCCGCCGTAGCTAGACTGCTGCTGTAGTGACCTCCCAGCAAAATCTGCACGTCCGGGTCATGGGCCGCGCGCAGCGCAGGGTCGTCGTCGAGCCGGGCCTGGTGCTCACTGATACATTTGAACAGTTTGCCATCCCAGATATTGCTGGGCGGGCAGTTCTGCGGTATCGGGACCAGTCTCTCTGCCGTCATCTCGGGGGCGATGTTGTTGGCCAACCATAACTGCGGGTCCGGGGAGAGATAGAAGTTGTTATGGTTGAGTGCAGGGAGTTCGTCTGTGCCTTTTCTCTATCAGTTCGAGGCAGCAATGGGAGACAAGATCTCTCTGGGAAGAACACTCACCCAGGTCTAGCTGGCCTGCATAGGTCTGTCCCTGGTGCAGCACAAGTTGGTTTCCGAAGAAAGGAAGCCCCCTTCGATGGTCGCTGTCGTTGGCTGTCATACCATGTATGCTCATCTGGAAAGCGGTCAGATAGATGCCTCTCATAATATGGCTGGGACAAGTCCCGACTTGCCTCGAAATCCCCGGCAGACGTGTCGAGAAAACAGTTACCAAAGTCATTGTTGGCGTCCACCATGATCTCTATCGTGTCTCCACTGTTCACGCTGGGCGGGTCTATGAGGGCTTCACAGCCTTGACTAGATTGATCGAGGTGATGAAGCTCGTTGTTGGCTAGGTGGTGGGTATCATCTATACGGTGGGTTTCCTGGGTAACATCTTTCTCGTGACTGGGGAGGCCATGATTTGGATTCGGTCGTGATGTCGTGCAGTATTCTGGGGGTGGATCGTCGTCCGTCTGCTCCTTTTCCGACTGTATCTCGCGAGGCTGGTTGTTGGAAGGCAGCCGCCGTTTCTTCCTCGCAGGGCCACCTATGGCGTCCTTGTTGTTATTATTGCTGCTGCTGCTGCTATTGTTGTTGTCCTGACTGGTCGCGACGTCTATGATACTCTGTACCTTGGCCTCGAGCATCCGAACCCGCAGTTGCAGTTCCTCGTTTTCCCTCACGAGGTCTGCCACGCACGTGTCGGACTCTAACCGGGCGAGCTTCTCCTCCAGACTGGCAATATACTTCTTGGTGCGTTCACGCACATTGCGCTGTGACTCACGGTCCTGGATCCGTTTCCGCTCAAGCTGTGCCCTGGTGCGTCGGGGTGGTCCTTTGCGCCTCGTATCGTTGGTTGCTGCGAGATTGTTGGTGGGTTGGCGAGGAGACGAAGCCTGTCCGTCTGCTGATGATTGATCTAATGCTGGAGACATGATTCTGACTCGGACTCATCCATAAAAGCTGCTGAACTGAGTGGACTAAGTTGTGATGAACTGAACTGTTGATTCGGAGAGACAGACCATACAAGAAAATGCGGGACGGGAACATGGGCCGAGAAGGTCTCGTCGTCACGAACAAGGATGAACTGGAAACCCCCCTTCTGGCTTATCAGATCCCGCGAAACTCTTAGGGTCATGCTGGGGTGACGGAAAAGCCAACCGTCTATCTAACCATGCGTGGTCAAGGGCCTCCCGGGGCCCCGCGTTGTCTAGGACCGTGGAACAAGGAGGATAATTGGTCCCCCAATGCATAAAAATTTCCAATGCTTCCGTACTTTCTAACTACCCAAGACGGTTCTAGGCAAATAATCAGTTGTCTTTGGGTCCTTATCAGCATCGGGTTGTGCAGAGTATCTCGGCACACAGAAGTTGGATTCCGTCCCACACCATCCATCACCCGCGTCCTAGAGCCTTGACTTTTCCCCTCTAGAATATGTAGCTGGACAGAGCTAGCAAAAGCCTCCTTGTCCGCATTGAGTACCACGCTATTACTTACTTCACTAACCTTCTCTTCACGTTCAGTGTGCGAACAAGGAGGCATCCAACAAGTTCTTTTGGGAAATGCGTGCTATTACGAAGCCTCTATACCCGCCTTTTGTTTACCGACAACACTAGGCATGCTTGGGTGCTTCGATCTGAGCAATGTCGACTTCCATCTCGGCCTTTTCATCCTCGGCCTGGTTTGTGAGGTGGATCGCTACATCGTCGCCAAAGATCTCGCCTACTTCTTCGAGGGACAGGCCCTTGGTCTACAACAACAAAAGTTAGCACTTGAGACGAGCAGCTGATAGGATAGTCGCGTACCTCGGGGAAGAAAAAGTAAATGATGGGGATGTTGATGGTCGTCAGGACGATAAAGACAATATAGTATTTCCAACCGATTTCGGCAAAGGCCGTGGGCGCGGCTTCGAGGTAGGGGATTGTGGTCAGGAACAAAGTCCCCACAGACCACGCCATGCCTCGCGGTCGAATATGTGTCGGGAAGATCTCGGAGCAGTAGATAAAGCTGTTGGCATCAATGCAGCATCCGTAGCTGTGGCGGTCGTGTCAGCTCATGGACAAGTCACCCTGTGATTCGCAATCCACGATATCAACTTACAAGGTCAGATGCAAAAATATAAAGAAGAGCGCCGCACTCAGCCCTCCATGGCTATCAGTGCCCGAATAGTAGCGCAACAAGATGGATTCAGCGATCAGTGAAACCAGCATCCCACTGAGGCCGGTGAGGAAGAGGAACCTTCGGCCGGTTCGGTCAACCAAGATCGAGTTGACGTAGTTTCCGAGGGCCCCAATTGTGACATAGATGCCAGACAGAAGAAGAGGCATATGTCCCGTCTGTCCAAGGCCCTGGTAGATCATGACGCTGTAGTCTGTCGACTCGGTCAACAACATGTTTAATCCGTGAGGGCCAGCGAAACTTACTGTAGATGACGAGGATGCCTGAAGATTCATTACTGAAGAAGGTAAAGAAGCCGCAGAGCATCCTCTTGCGGTAACTGGGTTTGCGCCACAGATCCCAGATGGTCTCGTGGCTGAAGAACTCCCGGTCGTGGTCGACCTGTCGGCACATTTGGTAGAATTCCTTGCGGGCGTAGACCTCTTCCGGATCCGATGGATTGTAATGAAGCTTCGCAACGATTTTCCAGGCTTCGTCCCGGCGGTCTTTGAGGAGCACTGCATAACCCGAGTCAGAGATCGTTCTCACGAGGGTGAAAAGGGAGCCAACGTACGCCACCGTGGAGACTCGGGAATCCAAGGCGCAACGGCAAGGGTCAGCAAGGGCCAGAGGCAAGCCACCGCCAGAGGGAATCGCCATTGGAAGTTTTCGTTCTGGGAGAAGTAACAGCCATAGCCGACCCAACCGGCGATCATATAGCCTCCCACGAGAACGACACCTGGGATTTGTGTAAGTACGTGAGAGCTCTAGAATCTCTTGTGACTTACCATGCTGCCCGACCAAAAACCCCCGACTGGCGGGAGGAGATATCTCTGCTTGCATGATTGGGATCAAGGTGACCAAATTTCCTGAGGCAGAGGCAAGTCAGTCAGATGTCTCATCTCCCATCTCTCATCTCTGATCAAGCACCACTCACCGACTCCGTAGCCAGTCAACCACCGTGCAAATAGAAACATGCCTATCGCCGCCGAACCTGCCTGCAACGCGGAGCCTACAATCGAAATAATCGTGGCAATATACAAGGCCTGCTTCCGACCACGGGCGTCGCACATCCAGCCCATGGTCCAGCAGCCCATGAAGGCACCAGCGGAGAAGAGGCCGCTGGTGGCACCCAGGATGCGATTGGTGTAGGCATAGTTAGGCTCGGTCGGCGCAGCTGCCAGGCCAAAGTATTTGAAGAACCCGGGCTATGTTTGCGACAGTGTTACTATGGATGGACCCGAGAAATGAATGGTGGATGGACTGACCTGACCGAGGGTTGTCGAGATAATGCTGAAGCAGTAACCATACGACAACGACCCTAGACAAAGGGCGAAGACGATCTGTTCGAGCAAAGGTCAGTTCACTGGTGCCCTGGTTAAGGTGAGCTGGTGTTGGTCTACGCACAGAGAGGTTGTACCACGAATAAAATCCCTGTTCCTTCGCCATGGTCGTTGAAATGTTTGCGTCACGACAAGGAGGTAAACAAGAATTTCCTTGCAGTACCTTTATAGCACGACATTGTGCAGGGAACAGGTTGGGCTCGGGTCACCAAAGGAATCGACCGGTCTTGTCCATACTGTCCAGAAAGCCATCACGGCTGCGCTTCCGACATTCCGATCCTACAATTCCGTGGCACGACGAATCGCGTGGCTGACCCAGGTATTTTCATACACTGTCTCATACACTTTGTATCTAACCAGGAAGAGTAAAGCGGGCTGGGGCCCAGAGTGGACGTATCTTGGGGTGGCATCAGAACTTATCAAAGCGTTTGCTCGGGTCTATTATGTGGGTTGCTCCAGCCTTGGTCCTCCATCTATTCTCCGCCGAAATCAAAGCTACAAACTCGCTTCGAACAGTCGCTCCAGTTGCTCTCTCTGGGGCTCCATATCTTCTTCGAGGTTGGGGGCGAGGTTCAATACCCGTTTCTGCGGCAGCGTCCCCTCCACAAGGCCCGGGATGTTCTCTCTGCTGAAGCCGAGATCTCTCAGACCTCTCGGCTGATCCCCCAGCTTGGCTAGGAAATTTGCCAGAGCCTCGCCGAGGATTTCCCCAGCGCTCTCCCTTTTCGCGGTGCTGATGTCCACGCCAAACGCCTCGGCGGCAGCAAGATGTCGCTCCGGGTTGGACGCAGCTGTGAACTTGAACACACTGGGGGAAGTGACTGCGACACTGACTCCGTGAGGGATCAGTGGCTTGTCGACATTATAGCCCTTGTGGCTATACCCGGGATTTTGACTCGAGATGGGATAGCTCATGCCGTGGCACAGATGGACGCCTGCATTCCCAAACCCGACACCGGCCAGAGTAGCCGCAAGCAACATCTTATTTTGCGCGTCACTATCTTCGGGGTCTTTTACTGCCCGCGGAAGGTATTTGATCGTGTCTTTTAGAGCTTGGAACGAGAAGACGTCTGAAATGGGGTTTGCGCCCTGATACGCCGGCCGAAGGATAGGATTCGACGGGCGAGGGGTCCGTTGGTTATAGGGAATTGCGGTCCAAGACTCCAAGGAGTGGCAGAGGACGTCGAGCCCAGACGCAGCGTGGACCGCTGAAGGCATTGTCCTCGTGTTTAATGGGTCACAAATACCCAAGGTCGGTTTGAGGGCACGAGAAGCTACACCAGTCTTTGCTCGGTGTGAGGTCAGATCAAAGATGGCAGTGCCAGTTGTTTCCGACCCTGTGCCCGCCGTCGTCGGTATCGCGATCAGTGGCAGAAGCTTCCGAGCCACGGGGAGTCCACGGCCGAGAGGTGCATTGACAAAGTCGAGAAGCTCTGCCTCGGGGTAACAGGTGTAGAGATTCATCATCTTGGCCGTGTCGATGACACTTCCACCACCGACAGCGATGAAAGCATCAGGCCGGTACTTTCTCGAGAACTGGATGGCTTCGAGAATCCTAGATGTATAGACAAATGGTCAGATAAACAAAAATGGTCTTCTAGGAATGGAGTGTGTGGACGAGTAAAGCCTTACGAATGTTCTTTCGGCTCCACCACCACCTTGTTAAACATCGTATAGCTCAAAGCCTCTCGGTCCAACGACTGGTGCACCTGCTGCATGGCATGCAGACCTTGGATGTTAGTGTCGGTGACGACGCAGACGCGCTTCGACCCCAGGTTCTTGACGTCCATGCCCACTTCGGCGGTGCATCCGGGCCCGAACCGGATGCTCGAAGCTGCCATCTCGAAGGCATATTCCTTTTCGGCCGGGAGTTCTGCCACTTTGGCTAGATGTTTGGCTGCAGCATGGAAGGACTGGCCATGATGGACTCCGGGGTTGGAATGGCAGCGACAGTTTGGGGGGTGGTGGAATTGGACCGTCCGAAGGAGATCGAGGGCTCGAGAGGCTGCGGACGCCGGGACGCGAGTGATGATGCCCATCTTCCCTTCTTTCTTGGGCAGTGAGCTACTGGTGCCACTCCGACTGGGCGAGTAACTCACATGTGCTCGGCTTGTTTGGTCGTTTTTTATTTGCCGGATGCCTCAATATGTAGTAGTGGCAGGCCATGAGCAGGCGTCCGCCTCCACGGAAACATCCCAGTCTCGTTAGTGGGCTCCTTTCACCGCACGGGACGATGATCCGAGACCTTGGATCGATAATGCAATCGGCAAAGCACGGCCTTGTAGGTCAGATTGGCGCCTCTTTGGATAGAGTTGGCCCGGCATAAAGGGAACCGGGCCGCTTCAGAGATTGGGACTCGATGAGTGCGGATCGAGGTGCTTGCACTACCCGCTACACATTTGGGGGTAACTCATCCGAGCAGGAAAGTCGTATCTCACTCTCAATTCTTCTCAGATGTAAGTTCGCCTGTCAAGAGACACATTCAAAGTCATTGTTCACAGCGCGCGGGAGCGTAACTAAACAAAAGCGCAGTTTGAAGACACTCGTCAGAATTATATTATCAGTTACAGTTGCGCCTCCTCCTCGCTTCCCTGACGCTTCTAGAAACGACACAATAGTGACTTTACAATACTGATTCCACTGCCTCACAAATCGGCAACAATTCAAAAGACGAAGAACATGGATCCAAAGTTCCATACGCCTCCGCCTCCCAGCACAATATTCAGCCTCTCCTACCCCGTGCCCTTCGTCCTCCTGATCACGATACAACGTGAAAAGCAGATGAACTCGATCCCCCTAAGAGGTCACTGGGAAGGCGAACTCCTCCTCCAGTGGTTCGACTCGGAGCCCGAGCTGCGCATCGCCGTCATCACGGGTGCTGGGAACAAGGCCTTCTGCTCCGGCCAGGATTTGATCGAGCAGGAGGAATTCACGCATAACCCACCACACCCAAAGGAGAGAAAATTTGCTCCGTCGGGATTCTGTGGGCTTAGTAGGCGAGGTGGCAAGAAACCCGTCATTGCAGCTGTCAACGGGTATGCGCTGGGCGGTGGATTCGAGATTTGTCTCAATTGGTGAGTCCTAGCTTCGACCACGGAGACACTTAAGAGAATGCTGACAAGGCCCCGCTCAAAGTGACCTTGTCGTCGCGTCTCCAACAGCTTCCTTTGGACTTCCAGAATCGTCAATAGGAGTGTATGCCGCCGCGGGAGGGCTTCCACGGATAGTGCGCATCTGCGGCATGCAGCTCGCCGCAGAGATAGCCCTCGCCGGGAAGAGACTGACCGCACACGAGGCCAAGGCTCTTCAGCTGGTCAATATCGTGACCGAAACCCCAGAGAAACTCCTACACGAAGCTCTGACACTGGCGTCAAGAGTCGCCAACATGTCACCGGACGCAACGATTGTGACTCGCGCAGGTCTGAGAGAAGCGTGGGAAACGGCAAGTGTGGAGAGGGCCTGTCAGTTGACAGCAGACCGGTATGAAGAGCCGCTACTCGCCACACCAAATCGGGACATTGGATTGCGGGCATTCAAGAAGAAACAGAAGCCGAACTGGGTCCCTCCCAAGCTTTGAAGGGGTGGTCGGTGACTCTGAAGAGCCCAATGTCCCTCCACTCAATCACGGAAGCTCTATGCCGATCGCTCATGTGCTGAAGAGTGTAGTGGTCATGTTCCATGCTGAATCGTGCAGCCACCAGTCATCTTCGGTGGTCAGGGTGAAGTCAAGGTTGGAATACTCAGTGGCGTCTGCGGACGTAGGTGGATTCATCGGAGCCATCTGGGCAACATGAATTGCAGGCGGTCCCGTAGCAATCCCCGTTATGCTCCCGGGCATACTGTTGGGAGACGCCGCAATGACCTTCTCCGGGAAAATGTTGGTCAAAGACGTCTGGTTGAGGAAATGCGTCAAGCTCGACCTCATCCGTAGCGTGACTGGATAATGCTTCTCGACCGCTTCGAGGACTTCATACAGTGAACGTAGCCAGCGCACGTCGTTCTCAAATGGCAGAGAGAGCTGGCGCATGCGAATGATATGTGATGCCAGCGCAACAGCCGCCACGTAGACATTGTCCAGCATCACAGTGATAACATTCTCCAGGCCAAAGATGTGTCTGTACGAAAGCACCAGTTTCGCTATCCGCACGGCGTTCTCGTGCACCACGGCATACAGATGATCAAGGCTTTTGGGCTGTGCGTCGTCTCTGCCGGACGTGCCAGATTGCCCTGCCTTGATCATGGCGCGATGTATTGTCACCTGCATTCCAAAATACTGCATATGAGGCCCGTACGCTTCCGCGTCCAACTCGTCGATGCGTGCATCGTCAAAGGCAAGTTCGTGCGGGAGACGGTCAAAGACAGAACGCAGGTTAATCTCGAGCGAGCAGAGGCGCAGGTTGGCACTGCGGTCCGCATGGCGAATGGTGCCGAGCGAGTTCAGGATCTCGACAATGTCCACCATCTGCAGGCACAGCGCAACCCACATGTCCAGAGTGTTAGTGTAGCATCGGCCTGCCATGATGCGTCGTACGGCAGCGATAACCGGAGATGAGATCGAGGTCGGTCGTCCAAGGTACAAGCTCCACAGAGTGGCATAGACGAAGGTGCCGAGCAACAGAGTCTCCCTGAACGCGGCCTCCTCCTGTTTCATATTGTCGTCTTTGTCGGGCGAAGCGAGATCCACATGCAATGCGAGATCTACCAAGAGTCCCGTGGCGATGACTGGCGAAGAGAAAAACAATGTTAGCAGCAGCCGCAGCAGCAAGGAATTCCACTCACTACTGTACGTCCAACCCAGCCTGGCACGGCCCCGCGTGGCCTCAAAGTCACTCAATAAAAGGAAACCCTGCAGCGAAGCGATGTTCGGTTGCTCGAGCTCCGACGAGATCTGCGCCTTTGCACGCTCCGCGTACTTTCTTCCCAGCTTCCTGACCGCGCTGGATGTACTGTTCCGCGTCCCCGCGGCCATGATGGTGTTCTCCAGGAAGTTGGAATAGAACCGGTGCCGCCCTCCCTTTCTGCGATCGCGCATGAACAGGTCTTCGTGGACAATGATCTGGGAGTTTGGCTGAATCTTGAAGAAGATGCGCAACAGCGCCTTACACAGCTGCTGAGAATCCATGTTCATGGTCGTCTCCTGTGGTAAATCATTCTCTGGGGTTATGGCAATGGACTTGATCTCGGGCGAGTGAACATGGAGCTGTGTTGTCGACCCGTAGTAGGCGGGATCACCACAATTGCCGTCTCGAAGCACACGAGGCTCCCCTTCCTCAATGTTGGTCATGGACACATCATTGACAGAGGCCGCGTTGGGTCCCAGAGAGGGCAGATTGTTTGGGAGTGGACTGAGATGGGCCAACGAGGGTCCGGTAGGGATGCTGGGGACTGCATATTGGACTGTTCAATGTGTCAACCTCGCAATGTGGGAGGGTGTCATATCACAACACATACGATACGGGCTTCGCTCGACAGGAACCGTCTCAGGAGGCTGACTCTGCCTGTTTTCTCATTAGCATGATGCCTCTGGTATTGAGAGCTACGGCGGAATCCTCTACGCACGCTTTACTGGCCCAGTCAGTCTTGTGGCTCTGGGTGAGATCAACGGGCCATTCTGGCGCCGCCATGTCGGCATCTGGCACTCCATCGTTGCGCTCAGGCTGCTGCTCAATGACGATCGTGTCTTCGGGAGGGTCAGTGACGGTTGGGTTGTGATCGATGGATATTTCCCGCGTGCTGTCTGGTTGGCGCACTTGGGAGTCGTCGTCGACTGCCATGGGGACGACGTTGACCTGCTGGGCCTGCAGCGCGGCTCCCTCGGCTGATGCCTTTTGGATCATGCCCTCCAGAGATCGGATGCGTTCTTGCATCTCTGCCAGTTTGTGACGAGCCGCACCATTTCTACACGCTGCTCGTTAGCCCCTGTCTCTGGCAAGAGAACCAGCAGAGATCTCTCTGCGAAAATCAGCCCAACCTTACCTTCTACGATCGCTATCGCGGTCTATGATACATGCACAACTTGAGGACCGACACGGAGTACATTTTGACCCTGGGGGTATCTTTTCGGCATCGCACTGGTTACCACCCCATCAGAGACAGTTCGGCATGGGCATGCGACAAAATCCCCTTTTGTCTTGCATGTCAAATCTCACGATGGACCTGGTTTTGCTGACCTTGATTTTGCGTTGACGACAATTGGTGCACACGAGGCGAGCGCGGGCCTGGTTCCTCGGCCCCTTGGGAGGATGGTCTTGAGCACTCGATCGCTCAGTCATATTTTGCCGGTCAAGTACGAGGTGCTAGACAGGGTCGTTCATGATAAATGGCAAAACAGGCACCGTGGTAACCCACTTTCAGGGGAAGTAATGCAGGCAACGTCTATTTGAAAGGTGGTGTTGTTTTTTTCTCCAGTTCACCACAAGTTCCCTACTAGATCTCAGCTCCGCAAACTTGGCCACGACGGTGGGTTCAGACACATGTCGACTGGTCCGTGCATGCGGGGTGCTCCCAGAGGCAAATTTTGAACCCCGGAATCAAAGGGAAACCATCCCCCAAAGTGCATAATGCAGGTCGACCAAGTCACGATGGGCCAGTCAGCATCCTTGGGTTTCTATTCCACTAACGGAGCCATGTCCTGGGCGGGACTGGACTGGGGCGGAGGCGTGCAATCACAGCCTGCGTCATATACCCCGGAGGTCGCCATCGAGGTCACAAGGATCAAGGAGGCACGGTACTTCGGACTGTCTGAGTCAGGAAGGGGGGGGGGATGTGGGCAGCTTTGGGGCCACAAGACAAGCGCGGAAATGGGTAGCCGAGAGAAGTTGCTATGGCCAATCGACACCACTCGTTGCTCACTCGTTCGGCAAACCCTTTGCCGTGATCTCGGGTGAAATCCGACGTGCCGTTTCGTGGGGACGGGCAGGACGGATCAATCATGGACGAAGAAAAGGGGGGCCTTCGAAATAATTCAGTTCGTCTGTGTTCTGGCTCGACCAGGCTTTACGCCCCAAGCTTCGCCCACATGGGCTGGGTCTAGGTCGACGCCATATCTGGTCCCTCACTTCCCTGCTGCCTCGTCCAATTGTTTTTGGATATTGGCATGATACCGATCAATCCCCGCGGGGCGAGCCATGACTGTCAACAAATCATCGGCACAGTCGACCCCCTTTGGCAACTCGCAGGTCAGATTTCTCCTGAAGAGACACTGGCCCGGCCCTGCCTCCTCGAACGTGTAAGTGATGGTGCAGATACCATCGACACCACCCGTCCCGTCTGGCAACTTCCCGATGCCATTGATCTGCTGGATTGCCCACTTGAACGGCCGCACCGCCGTGATCAGGGTCCAGGTCGAGTGGTACGTGTTGGGAGGGAGTGTCACTTTCTCAGTCCACGTGTAGCCCACTTTCAAGGGCAGGTCCTTGTGCATTTCTTCCTCGCCGACCATGCCACCGCTGCCCTTGTAGTTCTTGCCCCAGGTGGTCGGGTTGCTTGCATAGTCGTAAACCACCTCACGGGGATGGGTGATGACCGTCTCGGAGGTGTTGCTCATTACACCCATGGTTGCTGTCCTTTTTCGGGGGCCTTTTTGGGCAGCTCTCGAAGTGGGTTGAAAATGGAAAGGCCGCTTTTCTTTTTTTTTTTTTTTAGCTGTTATGTTCCTCTTGAGGTCTTTATCAAAGACTAAGGAACGTTATATCCTTCTGTCCACTGAGAGGGACTCTATTTGCCGTGTCAGAGGTCCAATCAGAGTCTGACATCGACCGAGGTGTAGGTATACCAAAGGTGAAATGTCCCCTCTTCTCCACATCCATTCGGCTCAAGACGAAACGTAGCGGCTGAGGGACGGCGACAAAGCTGTGTTTCCCGAATCAGCTTTGCGGACGCCCACCAAGCATCGATTTGGCAGGGCATGGCAAGGCAAGGCTTGGTCGCTCAGCCTTGCACGACCATTGTACCCTTCCTCGACAGGTGGTGAAGCAAGACTTTGACATCGTCGATGATCCTATAGCTCATTGCAACGGTACATCCATATCTATATCTCGACCAGCCCTTACAGCGGCCATGTTGGATGCGGCAGAAGTTGCAAAGCACAATTCCCGCCAGTCATGCTGGGTGATCATCTCCAACAATGTGTACGACGTGACAGACTTTCTTGCAGACCATCCTGGAGGCCCTGGCGTGATTCTGAGATATGCTGGAAAGGTATGTTCTCCCATTGACTCGACTGTGATTGCCGATGTATTCCCTTGCTAAAGACACATGCCACAGGACGCGACTGAGGAATACGAACCAATCCACCCGTCTGGTACTCTCCAGCGACATCTCCCTGCAGGTTAGACTGCCACCTTTATGATTGTTATTCCTAGAAAGCATCTCATTCGCGGCTGATAGACAAACATCTCGGTCCTGTTGACCCGTCCACCTTGAGCGCGCAACGCACCAGAGACAGCAACTCCGCTCCCGACAATAAATCCTCTCCGAGTCAGTCGTCCACCCCACATATTTCCGTGTGTCAGAACCTCGACGACATTGAATCCGCAGCACGCCAGAAACTGACGCGCAAGGCCTGGGTCTACTATGACTCTGCCGCCGAGAGTCTGGAGTCGTTCCACACCAACCGCCGCGACTGGGCCAAGATTTCGTTCCGTCCACGCGTGCTGCGCAATGTCGCGCGGGTGAGTATGAAGCGTCGCATCCTGGGCCACGACGCAGACTTGCCGTTCTTCATTTCGCCCGCGGCCATGGCCAAGCTGGGCCATCCGGACGGCGAACTCTGCTTGGCACGGGGCGCGGCGGAGAGGAATATCGTCTACTGCTCAAGTACGTACAGCTCGGTGGCGCACGACGAGCTGGCTCCCTGCTTTGACCGGCGCGAGGGGAGGGGCGCGTTGAGTTTCCAGCTCTACGTGCCGAAGAAGAAGGAGGATGCGAAGAAGTTGATCGACATGGCCAAGAGGCTCGGGTGTAAGAGTCTGGTCATTACAGTGGACACGCTCGTCGTGGGGAGAAGAGAGGAGGACGACAGGTATAAAGCGGAGATCGAGGTGCAGGAAGGGCGAGAAGTCCCTAGGACGACGAGCGTGGCGGACGGCGAAGAAGCGCCGATCCTAAGAGGTTATCATTCCTCCACGGTCGACTGGGAGGATATAAACTGGATGAGAAGGGAGTGGGGAAACGAACGCGGACCCGTGGCCCTCAAGGGAATCCAGACCGCTGAAGATGCTTATCTCGCGTCCTTGAGCGGCGTGGAAGCCATCTACCTGAGCAATCATGGTGGGAGGCAGCTGGACTTTGCACCGAGTGCGATCAGGACATTGTTGGAGATCCGAAAGTTCTACCCTCAGGTGCTGGAGACAATCGACATCTACCTTGACGGGGGTGTGCGACGAGGCACCGACATCCTGAAGGCATTGTGTCTGGGCGCGAAGGGTGTCGGTCTCGGAAGACCATTTCTTTACGGGTTGAGCGCTTACGGGACAGATGGGGTACTCAAAGTGATTGAGAGTAAGTCGTGCCATCCAACGAGAAGTACAGAAAGACTGACCACCCCGCGATAGTGCTGAGTGATGAAATCGAGACGACGATGCGGTTGTTGGGAGTGACTGAGTTGAGCCAGCTCGATCCACATTGTATCAACTACACTGCTCTGGAAAGGGACCTGCCTCAAGAAGTGAGAGAGGTGCAGACAGGGAGACAATTCAAGCTCTAAGGCAATGAATGATCCAGTTTTGTTCTCAGCCATGCCTTTGGAATTTGGCCCACGCTCTATACAAATTCGTCTTGATACCTCACAGCTTCGCACCGGCACTTCGAGCGCCCTGACGAGCCGCGGCAATGTCATTCGCAAGACCGCTGACAATAGAGCCATAGTCGAAAGTCGACAGCAGAAAGTCCATCCCCTCTGCGGCGCGCTTCCTCGCGTGGTCCTCCCCCATGCCCATACACCCGACGACCTTGCCCAGTTTCTTTCCCGCGGCACATATTCGTTTCAAGGCGTTGAGAAATTCCGGCTCTGGTCCGTCCACCGCCGCCGTGAGTCCCAGAGACAGTCGCAAATCAGCAGGACCGATGAAACACCCGGAGACGCCCTCGAGGGCGAGGATCTCCTCGACGTTCTCCAGCCCCTCGCGGGACTCGATGATGGGTAAGATCGCAATATCTCCTCTCTTGGCCCTCTCAAAGTATCCCCCCATTCCTCCGTGAGGCCCGTCCGGGTGGCCAAAGGGCGCGTAGAGGGGCCCAAAACTCCTCCGACCAGCCGGCGGATAGAGCGCACGATCCAGGATCGCTTTCATCTCGGCGACGTTGTTGACCATGGGGATGATAATGCCTGCGGCGCCGCTGTCGAGACCCCATTTCACATACTCGACCCCGTGCGATGGGATGCGAATAATGGGGAAGCGTGTCCCCCGCGATACTTGCACGTATGCGTGGACCATTTGCGTAACCACGTCCATGGTCAACGGGGCGTGTTCCATGTCGATCATGACGAAGTCGCCGTCCGCCTGTCCGGCCAGTTGGGCAATGATGGGTGACGGAATCGTCAAGACGGTACCGACCAGAGGGCCATCCTGAGACTTGATTTTCTGGACAAATGTCTTTGGTGATGCAGAGCTGTCTTGCGAGGTCCCGCTGGGAATGCCGTAGGATGCCATGTTCGCCTCGATATACGGAGTGCTGAAGGGGGATAGATGTCTGGAGATGTCTGTAAATGTCTCCTGAGATACCCTTTGCTATACTGGCCCTCGTACGTTCTTCCACCTCGAAATACTAATGAATCTTTTGGGGAAGCATATACTGTGTCACCTAGCCACGGGAAAGATGCCTCCCGCTCATCCAAACCGACACACGAAACGTGCATGACTCGGCTGTGGTGACTGGCCAGAGCAACCTATCGCTCAAAGGCCTAAGCATTGCCGCCACGCCACGCCCATTAACCGACTGATACACTCTGTTTGGTTATTCTATCTAGACCAACTGTTTCATCGTCCTGTGGCTAGTGTGTGCTTCTATTTCGACTATTCGGACAATATTCTAACTCATGAAGAACTCTCGGCTCACTGGTCAGTAGCACGTTAGAAGTCTACGCCGAGTAGACAGCACATTGCTGATAGCTGTGCTCTCGTTGATCGTAGTATTTCTTATCATATTTCGGATCATGATGACCTATGTAGAGAGTGCAGCGGTTCGATGAAGGGGGAAGAAGAACTATCGTGCAAGGCCAAACTGGAAGTTTTGTTATGCTTTCACACGAACCAAGAATCGAGTGGGATGTGAAGGGGATACTGCCGACTACACACTACTACACGCATGGAATGTTAATCTGATACATCCTGGCCCAAAAGCAGTGATTGCCATGTGATCGATCTGTCCTGGTCTCCTTTCCCATCTCGAAATAGTTGCAGGATTTCCACTTCAACTCCAAGGACCAGATCGTCTCGGACATGCACTTCGCCAGCAATTCCTTTCGATTGCTTGGGAGTACAGAGCACCCTGCGAAGCAAAGGACCAAGCTAAACTAAGTGCCCATCTCTTGTGCACCAGATACAAGGCTAAAATGAGTGCTAGAAATTCTAGGCCCAAGGACGGAAACAGCGACAACAACAACTGATGCTGAGTAGATGGCCAGATGGACTCAAAGGCCAGAGGCCACGACGGAGACCTCGGGCACTACTACTCCCGGCAACTTCTGGACTTCTGGAGCGTAGCCCTCGTCGGCTATCCCTCAGGGTTCGCAATGATTCCCCCTCTGCAACTCGGATATCGGCAGCCGCAGACGTGGCTGTTCTCTCGGACTTGTGACCAGAATGATTTTTCTTGGGGGCTTGCGGCGGACACATTAACAGGGTCCAGGTGTGTGGCTGACTGACGTGAGAGAACCTGAAGGTATGTTAAAGCAGACATATTACGCCCAATATCAACGGACTTTTGGTTGAGTGAACAAGCTCCAAATATATTCTCCAAGTCTCTCACAGTGGTTAACGTCCTCTCCTCAACATGGTAGCAGATTTGACGCCGCGATATCTCAAGTTCACCCCGCTGGGGGAGACATTCGTCGCCCAGGTTGACGGGCTTGACTTCTCTCAACCCATTCCCGAGGCGGTTCGGGACGAACTCCTCGCGGGGCTCCAGAAATATGGCGTTCTCGTCGCACGAGCGACCAACATCACAGACGACACCATGATTGCCCTTGGACGGCAATGGGGGGAGCTGGACAATATCACAGCCCACAAAAAGGCCGGGCGCAAGATGCGTCTCCCTCAAGACGAGATCTTCGACGTCGGCAACATCGACCCGGACAACAACATCATCACCGCGGCGGACCCGTTGCGCATCTCCAGCGCCCGGGGCAACGCTCTCTGGCACGCCGACGGCGCCTATAATCCTCGACGCTCGGGCATCTCGATTCTCCGGGCCGTCGAGCTGCCGCCAAAGGGCACCGGCGGCGAGACCGAGTTCCTCGACTCACGCACCGCGTATGAAGATCTCCCTGCCGAAACCAAGGAGAAGATTCGCGGCCTCGTCAGCCTCAACACCCTCCTCTGGAACCGCAAGCAAGCGAACCCCGACATGGACATGTTCAAGGACATCGACTGCACCAAGGTCCCTCTGTCCAGGCACAAGCTCGCGCAGATCCACGAGCCTACCGGTCGCGGCAACTTGTACATCGGGTCATACAACCACCACATCGAGGGACTCCCCGTCGAAGAGGGTCGAAAGCTCATCGACGACCTGCTCAAGCACGTCACGCAGGACAAGTATAAATTCGCCGTGCACTGGGAGAACCCAGGAGACGTCACGTTCTGGGACAATACGGCCGTCTTGCACCGCGCCACCATCGGCGAGTACAATGGCAAATATCGTCGTGATATGAGGCGGATCTCCACGTTCGATACGAGCTCATGGGCGTGGGGGGAGAATGACCCGGCGAATTCCACCCAAATTGGACTTCAGTGAAGAAATTGTTGTATGTAAAAAGGCCGAGTTGACGGCCTGAAATGAGTGTATGTATTTGAAAACGAATGGCGAGTCCTCCATCACAGACTTTGCTGCTCGAGTAACATTTGACATTTGACACGGTTATTTTGATAAGAATAAATTCTCTTTATTTTATGGAGCAATCAATCCTGGACCCGCTTTCAACGAAGTGACTCGAATTGTTCACCTGTGAGGGTTTGGTTTTGAGAGTCAATCATGTCGACTACTGTCTTTCTATATGCTCTGGTCTTGAATCGTCCTTCCCAAAGACACCGCGACTCTTTCTCTCTAGTTCGATCAAAAGATAGCCATGGCGTTAGGATGACTACCCACGCCGCCTGGAAAGTGTGAAAATGTGAGCGAAATACTCTCTAGCGTTGGGTAGGGTGGAAACCTTACCGGGTACGTTTGACGGACTGCTCACGAAGAAGAAATGATATCTACCGTGTCTCTTGCACGCGTCCGCCAGCTTCTCAAAGTCCCACATCTCCCCTATGGGACAGCCCCAGCGTGGGAGCAGGTAGA
The DNA here is from genome assembly GCF_000835455.1 of Fonsecaea pedrosoi CBS 271.37. Lineage (NCBI taxonomy): Eukaryota > Fungi > Ascomycota > Eurotiomycetes > Chaetothyriales > Herpotrichiellaceae > Fonsecaea > Fonsecaea pedrosoi. The sequence continues at coordinate 744,124 of NW_013550613.1, read as the reverse complement.
GATGGTGGTTCCAGTCGTACGGGGTCGGCCACGACTCGAAGGCCGGCGAGTCCGAAGCCACGGCCGCGAAGTAGTTGTCGTGGAGGAAGTCGACCATCTCCTCGCTGACCTCGACGCCGACGAATTTGAAGTCGTAGACGCCCGTCCCTTTGGCAATACTGGCGCGGCTGTCCTGGTCGAGTCTCTGGTAGTTGTCGATCCAGCCGGTGCGGATCATCAGGATGTCGCCGTATTGAAACGTCAGGCCCTGGGCTTTTGCACAGGCGAGGAGCTCGGATGTGGAGATGGGATGAGTCTCGTTCGGGTCATATTTCTTGTTGTTCTGCAGAGCATACGACCAGTAATCGATGAGAACTCCTCTTCCGACTTTGTATGCTGTCAGCGCCAATTGGATTGTTGATACAGGGGTTCTTCTATACCAATGCCATGGTCTGCCCATGCTTGAATTCCACAGCGCGTAGTGTTCATGATTTCGTCTTGGGTAAGCTAGCTCAATTAGTTCTGGCGACAGGCGCCTGAAAGGGCAACGCGGAGCAATAGCTGACATTATTGTAAAAGACATATCCGCCACCATTAGCGATGCTGACCTGGGAGAGACCGTTAATCATCATCTTCCAACGTAGCGCCGATATGTCTTACATGTCTGAACCCGTCCCACTGCGTTTCTCGTCAGCTCCACCATTCAAAAGGCTTTTTAGTAAATCGCTTACCTGCGACCCCGACTGCGAGTTCATCTGATACAAATCATCGTTACCGGCTGGACCTAGGCTTTTCACTTTCCACTCAAAGGGCTCGCGACCGAATGCTGGAGGATTGGGGAGATTAAGAGGCCAGCTAGATGTCCATCAGGACTAGAACAACATATGGCAGAAATATCGCGTTTGTCATACTCCAGATTGACCGTCTCCCCGGACTCAACGAGCTTCGCGGCCTCCCGTCGGCGGCGCGGAGTCAGCAGGTTGAGTCGCCCTAGCTGTGACGTGTCACTGTCAGTCCATCCCGTAGTGACGCGAGCACTCGAGAGGAGATGGTACCTCGTCATCCTTGCCCCAGAACCACGCGGCACCCTTCGGAGCACCGGGAATATCTGGCAGTTCCGCGCGTTTTGGGAGACTGTTGGAGTCTGGATCGAAGCTCATTTTGTTTCCTTTGGTGTCGGTACTGCGTACGGGAGTCGCTTGATTATACAGTCGATTGATGGGAGTGCCGTAAAACCTCCAAAATTATCGCCACTGACGGCCCATGAGTGACCAAGCCCGATTGTTCTTATATCCCTGGCACGTTCTACAATGAAGCCAAGCCCGTTCTGCTCTGCCTATGCTGTCTGACGGTGATTGGATTGGCGATGCACCTCGGCAACACAGGGCAAAGGGCTATATTACACACTCGGATCGATAGCCGCACAACACTTCAAGTTGTATGGTTTGCTTCGACCGATTCGTGCGTGTCCAGGGTCCACTGGCCCTTGACCCCAGGGATTTAGTGTTATTGGTCCCACGGCAATAGATGGCGGGAGCGGAGAGACTCTCATATTGGGTTACTCATAGTGTGCTAACCATATATGGATAGATTCAAGACAGCGACTCCACAATATTGGACCCACCCGGCCAATGACAGCATTCACAGAGCAAGCCTTTTCATTTGAGACCTGTATCCAATGCGCAAAAGCGAGATCTCTCTAAACGTCGTAGTCTCTCTGCTCGTCTATACCGTCCACAAGTCCGAGGTAGAAGGTTAGATCCCGTCCGTCCAGGTCTCGCATCGAGAAGCCGTTGCCTAACCAATACCATGCATTCCCATGTCTGTATTTGATGTGATAGTCCTCATACCGCGGTGAGCTCAACAGCTCCATACTAGATAAAGAGTCAGCAGCATATCACATCAAAGTTGGCCTCCTCACTTGACATGAGAGAAGAGAAATGTTGGGAGAGATCACTTACTACTGCAGCCTGGTTCCTGGGTGAAGCATTATCCGCCCGTCGATTGTGCCTCCTTTGAACCAACTCCGACACGGTGCGTCGTAGACGGTTCGCTTGTTGAAAAGGTCAGCATGCTCGGCATATTGATCAATCATCTCCGTCTTGGGCGTAATGCTCTTGATATCCTCCAGCTGGATCTTGCGGACCATTTGAACAATGTACGATGCAAACAGCTCGATCATGGGCATGGCGCTTCCCTGCCCGAGAGGCCCGTAAGGGCCATAGAACGTGAAGTAGTTGGGCATGCTGGGCGCTCCCACACCTAGGTATCCAATAGGTTTCTTCGCGTACAGATCCTGTAGATTGATACCATTGGCGACGATTGGGAATCGAGGAACCCAGGAGGTGTCGAAGCCAGTGGCGCAAATAATCACATCCACTTCCTGCTCGACGCCATCCGGGTCGATGAACCCTTTGGGGGTAATTTGAGATAGTCCGCCTTGACAGTAGACCTGGACATTCTCTTCAATCAAAGCCTCGAGGTAGCCGTTACCGGGGCTGGAATGCGTCAGCAAATAATTGCTAGGTGGAGGGACGTCGGTGAAATGACACTTACGTGGGCCTCTTGCAGCCAACGGGGAATGTTTTTGGGATCAGCGCTTCTGCCAGCTTTTCATGGCCTTTCAAGCGCCCTGTCATTTCTGTGTGGGCAAACTGATTCGTGTTAGTGAGCCACTTGTCATGTTCCTTTTTCGTGGACGTACCTTCATTGCTGCCATCGAATCCGGGGTATTCTTGTGAAATACGTAGAACCCTCGAACCATCTCAACTTCGACCGACTTCCTATACTTGAGGTAGTAGTCGGGGTCATTGCGGAAACGTTTCTTCTGTTCTTCCGAGTCTGTCATCGTGATGGGTTAGTACCAGTAGATCAAGCAGAAAGTGCCTGCGCAGGAAAATACATTCGAAATTCGTGCCGTTCTCTCCGGCGTACTTCTGTGCAAACCCAGCCGTCATCCAAGTCGGCGTCCGCACCCAAGTGTACAGTTTCGACACGTCCTTCTGGATGTTGGCGACAATCTGGATCCCACTCGAGCCGTTTCCCACAACAGCCACTCTCTTGCCCTTCAGGTCCAAGTCATCTGGCCACGCCGCGGAGTGCGTCAAGATGCCTTTGAACGAGTGTAGGCCTTGGATATCTGGCCACTTCCATTTACTGTGCGTCGCTTAGCCTCCGCCACGTTAGAGTCCTCTGCGGAAATGCTTACTTTAAGAATCCCATTGCATTGACGAAAATATCGCACTGCTCATCGATCTCAACACCAGTCGCGAGATCTCTGATCTTCAGGTTCCATAGTCCAGTCTCCTCATCCCAGTCGGCGCGCTGGACCTCGTGGCTGAACTTGATGTACTTCCAAAGGTCAAACTTGTCGACGACGCCTTTGAAGTAGGCAAAGATCTCCGAAGCCTCGGCGTAGTACTTGGACCATACTTCTGGGTTCCAGGAGAATTGGTAGGTGACACTCGGTATGTCGCACGCACAACCACTGCATTTCATTCATGTCTGTCAAGGACAGTCCTTGGAGGCTGCAATGAGATTTTAGAACGTGAAAGTCACTTACGGATACTTGTTCTCCCACCATGTCCCCGCTACGTCGTTGTTCTTCTCATATATGACCAAATCGACATTCTGCAGGCGATCCTGTGCGAACTTTGCCAGGTTGATGCCCGACGCACCAGCTCCTGCGCAGATTATCCTGAGCTTTCGCGCGGTTCCCGAGGGGACTTCGTTGATCGAGTATCCGTTTTCATTGGTCGTCGGCCAGTTGTACAGCGCTGGATAGTTCTCCGGGGGCACAGTGATCCCGTTCGCTTTTGGAATTTCCTCTTCTTGCACCAGTTGGACAGCCATGGTTGACGGGCTGCCTGTTAGTGAAAGAGCCAGCAATCTCTATGTCTCTACAAAGGCTGGCCTACACCTACTTACCTGGAGCGAAGACTCACTCTTTCAACAAACGTGACTGATTGCCTCAGACAAGCTACAATTCGCGCTAGGAATCCATGCGTGTCTTGCCACAACACACGGGTATGATCCGCTCTCCGAGTCAGATTTGTCCCAAGCAGTGTGTTTTCGGTTCGGTAATTTATCCGTTACGATCCGTCACGCCTGGGACGAAGTGCATGTAATATTCGGTACAGCAGTTCAGATGATATCTCATGCGGGGGAGAGAGCTTTGTTGCACAGTTTCAATACCCTGGATTCACGGTTTAAGTGACGGTTTAACTCACAAGGGTTAGTTTAGCTTTGAACTGCAGAGACGTTTTGCCTTTGAAGCTTTGATCTTCTCATTGTCTTTCTATATAGTGAACGGGACGACTTTCTTGATCACAGCACAGCAAGCGCATTTGGTGGACTCGCCACGCCCCCTTCGATGTTCAGTGGTGCACTCGTCACAAAGAACGTCCACCTCTTCTGTTTCTTGCATTCGGCAGCCAATGCTTCCAAATCCCACAGCTCCCCCAATGGTGTTCCCCACAGACCGAGCGCGGTGTCATGGATACCTGAAGTATTGTCAGTGTCGGAATTTATAGGGTCATAGCATTTGAGGTATGCCGGAGGGGCATGGCGTGAGACTTACGGTACGGCATCTCGGCCGGCCAGGCTTCGAAGGCCATGTTGTCCCCGACGAGGGCAGCAAAGTGGTGGTTCCACAGCCACTCGATGGACGATGCTGTCCCCTCGACTCCGATATAGTTGTGGTTGACCTTACAGCCTTGCACCCTCTCCTCGTCCGTGGCTTCATTGTACCACTTGATCCATCCCGTGCGCACGAAGAGGATATCGCCGGGAAGAAATTCACTTCCCTGCCACTTGGCGATCTCATCTAGGTCCTTCTCAGTGATCTTGTGCTTGCTATCCGCCCTGTATTTGATCCCTTTGTGCTCCGCCCACGCGACGTAGTCAATTAGGATCCCTCGTCCGGTGACGCCTCCTCGTTTGAGCCATTCTGTGCGCCCGTGATCAGATTTTGTTCAGAGCGTCGTTGTGACGAACGGTACAGTCTGTTACTCACCTTGAATTCCGTTCCTGGAGTTCGGATTCGGTCCACTGATTTCCTCGTGGGTCAGTCCGTTGTAGTATTGCTGAGTCTCCTGAAAAGCCCAGTGTCCTGTCTACTGTTAGTGGAAGGTCGTTCCTTCGTGAAGCCGATGCCAGGGTGGTACTAACGCAACCCATCCCACTGGCTGCTGGTCTGGGTGTTGATTGTGATTTCGTCGTCATGTCCCACCAGCGCGGGCTTCAAGTCCAGAAACTTGTGGATGATGGGATTTCGATTATGTCCCGGATTGCGAATATTCTCGAGTGGCCAGCTAACGGAGCCTCGTCAGCGGACTGCCTATCAAGATACGTCCTTGAGAGATGCATACTTCAGCGAGACGCTCACTCCCGCCTGGATCTCTTCTTTGGCACGGAGAACCTTCTTCGGCGTCAGCAGGTTCAGTGTCCCCAGCTCGTCCTTGACACCGTCTTTGTCAAATAAGCCCCACGCGCAGCCATGAGGCATCCCCGGGACGGGCGGGATGTCCTTGTACAGGGGCAAGTCTTCGGCTTCCAGAACCATTGTGATGTATGCTTTCCCACAGGGTACGTGCTCTGTCTGTGTTTGACCATTCCACGAACTAAAGAATCGAGCCCAGTTTAAATTACTAGTTCCTCAAGTCATGTGTTGTGTCTCATGGGCCAGATGGGCCGTCCCTCCGTGTTTCGGGCCTTGTGCTCCGCTGGATAGACTTATCTGGCGGATGACCCGAGACTCTACACTGTCACTGCAAGCATGCGGGATAATAGCCGCTCTAACTTTGAGCATAGCTTGTTGTTCAAACGTCGTCAACCGCCTGCTATACGACAGTCTTGTCGTTCCATTCAATGACGACTTTTCGGAGATATGATTTCATGCATGTGTCGAATCTAGCTAGTACTTTAAGACGTCCCTCGGTAGCCTGTGTATCGGTCCCTGGCGAGAATCTACGACTGATGCAGTGCGAGCGATTCTTTCAACAGCGCGTCCCCAAGCTCTCTCAGCACGTTCTTCTTGATCTTCCCACTCCCCGTCAATGGATACGAGTCGCCAACTTTGGGATCGCCAATCCAGAAGACATGTTTCGGCGCTTTATGCCTCCCGAGTCTCCGCCTTACCCAGCTTCTTACTTCTTCGTCATCTGGCCGTTTGTCACTCGCAGCTTGTAGAAAGGACGCCACGATCTCGCCGTATTTGTCATCCTTCAACCCCACGACGCTGGCGTTCATGATCAATGGGTGTTCCATGAGGATCTCTTCGATTTCGAGAGGGAAAATATTCTCCCCGCCTGGTGGTCACCAATAAGTTTGTTGCCCGGGTTATATGGGAAGGCAAACGTGAGGGGAAGGGATTGGAACGTACCGCGAATGATGATGTCTTTTATCCGACCCGTGATTTTACAGTATCCATCTTCGTCGAAGGCGGCTTCGTCGCCAGTATGCATCCACAAAGTCCCGTGCTCGTCCCGTATCATGACCTCCTTTGTCTTCTCCGGGTTCTTCCAGTAGCCCTTTTGCAGCAGATAACCGGAGATACATAGTTCTCCTTTACAGCCGATGGGCACAATGTTTCCCTGCCCGTCAATTATCTTTGCTGATGTATGTGGTAGGATCGTGCCGACGGTGGCTAATCTTCGTTCGAGCGTGTCGTTCCAGGATGTCATGAAGCTTGCGGGAGACGTTTCCGTCATACCTGAAGTTAGTCAGTCTGCGAATCATGGGAGAAAAAGCGACGATGAGGCTCACCGTAGGTATTTGTCAGGTACTTGAGGCTCATTTTCTTCCCCAGATCCTCCATCATCTGTCTCGGCGTTGCTGAACCTGCAGCAATGCCCGTCCTCAGCCTTGAGAAGTCGTGTTGCGGCCCAATCAGCTGCATCTCCGCCGCCCACATGGCGGGTACGCCGTGAATAGCTGTACATTGCTCGTCTAGGACGGCGCTCAAGACAGATTCGGCATCAAAGCTGTCGCTGGGGAACACGATGGTGCTACCGTGGGTAATCGTCGCCAATAGTCCCAAGACGAGCCCGAAGCAATGAAACAATGGTGGAGGGCAACAAAGAATGTCCTTCTCGGAAAGCGCCATTCGATCCCCAATGAAGCGCGCGTTGTTGATGATATTGCTGAAAGCACGAGTGGTCAAATTATATGACCTCAAAAGTAGACTTGGGACTTACAAATGTGTTAGCATGGCTGCCTTCGGATTGCCCGTCGTCCCACTGGTGAACTGAAGGTTACAGACGTCGTGAGGAGATACAGCCAGCTCTGCCGTCTGCAGGGCCGTGTCGCTTACTTCATGACCTCGGGAAATAGTGTCACGTAACGTCGGAAGAAATTTGTACTTGGTTGTCTGATCGTCTCTCAACAGAAGCAATTTCTGTAAGCCAGGTATGTTTGTGGCCCCGGTCGAATCCAGGAGGGTCTCGATTGTGCTATCATAGCTTCGTGTGCCGATTCTGGCCGTAATGAATAGCACCTTGCACTCTAAACCGGCCCATTAGCATACATTTTCCTGCAGGGGGAAATGCAATGCACATACCACTGGCAACGATTGCCCGCTTCAGCTCTTCTGGCGTGTATGTCACATTGAGCACCACGAGAATCGCGCCTATTCGTCCACACGCGAAGAACAGCTCCACATACTCGGCGCAGTTTCCCGCAAAAATTCCCACGCAGTCTCCATGTCGGATTCCAAGAGAAAGCAGGCCTCGCGCAATCTGTTGGCTCCGCGCGCGAAGGGACGAGAAGGAGTGGCGAACGTTTTGAGCCCGAGACACCAAAGAGGTTCTGGAGGCAAGTTTCTGCGCCTGCAGGTCCAGCAATGTCCCTAGATGGAGGCTTAGTAGCTCTGGCTCCTTTGGGCCATGAAGAATCGATAGCCGCGTCTTCTGGTCGAGGTGGCGGAGAGTCTGATGCAGACGCTCAATGGCCATAATGGCAGTGAGCTACTGATACTTCGGAGCAGAGAGGTGTAGCTGGGCTCCTACAGTCTCCTGTCGCGACTCAGCGCGTATTTACATGGACGTGTGGGAATCTTCTGTGTCAGAGATCGGTGGACACGGAACCAGCCCGTGACCAGTCTGGGGAGACCGGAGATGCGGTGCAGGGACCCTGACTAACTGCGAAGTGGTCCAAAGGGCTTGATCTGGCTCTCCTACAAGTATTCACATTGTCACTTATGTGGCAGTCGCCCCATCGTAGCGTCTTCTGGCCGATCGAAGCCACCATGGGAGCACAGAATATTCCCTTATTAGCCACACATCTGCTCAGATTCACGTCCTCAGTGACCATCGTTCAGACTCTGTCCATTCTTTTGGTCTATATACTGTCATTCTTCTCTTAGCAGCCATACTTGTTGCGCATCTTGGGCTCAGAATGGCTACTTATCAGAAAATAGCGCTCAATGATGACTTTTTTTTCCACTAGATGTCTCTATCACATGCAAGAAACTGAGGCTCAAACCCAGATCACAGTATCGAAATGACTGCATTTCAAGCCTTTTCGGTGTTGTAGCCCTGTCCCCAATACGGAACCCGATCTTTGAGCGATGCAGTTCAGTGTATCACATGTTCGAGCGTCTGTTAGCACGATCAAAATGAGCCTGCCACGGGATGAAGCTTCCAGTACCCGAATTGGAAAGTAGAGCCCACAACTCGACTTCGCATTGGTTTGTTTCGTTGATGCTGTTGTGCATAAAAGTAGACACAAACACTTGCCACCAGCTACAAGGAGGAGTACGGTCCTGCTCCGTGGCAGGGCAGTTGAGCATCTCGACCATCATGCCATGTCACTGAGTTGGGTTCATTCCCTCGACCCAGAGAGACACGCCCTCCAGGCTCGAATGCCCAATCGGGTCGGCAATAGATACCCGAGATTTGTGGACACGGATCCCCACCGCATCTTCCGCCCTGGAACCTGGCCACTTTGCTTGACACTAGCCAACGCCGAGAGGACGGATCTTTGATCTCGCGCTCGGTATTTTGTGAAGCATGCTGGGAAAAGGTCAAACTTTCCACCTTCCTTGATCTCGGAGTGCTACAGCTTGAAAGACCTTGCTCGAATGGTACGCCTACGAGTATATAGTATTGAGGTTTGGCAATTTACATCAGCCTTTTACTCTTCGAGATTTACATACAAGTCGCAGGGATATGCATGTTTTGAGTCCCTAGTGACTTTTCTTCCAGGCACGCTCATAGTAGACTGGCTGACTAGCTACACTTTTCCCTCGATTATGCCCGACCCATTGCTCAACTCTGGCAGGGATTTCCTTGGCTATCACTGTGGCAAATGTTAGGCCACGCGATGTTCTCGTTCCTTGTAGTTCCAGAGTCTTTTGACGCTTGCCCCGCCCACAAATGACTTTCGCACCATCGGGGTTGTCTTTTCATAGGCGCAAAAGTAGGCTCGGAGAGACCCTCCTTCCACCCAAGAAGAAATGGTTGGCAGCTCCGGGGCAACATGTGGGGGATTTGAAAGCGTGGCATTCCCATCCCACACCTACGCTCGCTTGCTACCGTAGGCATAGCCATCGCACCACTTTGACAATCTGGAGCATTGTTCTCTCCTCTTACCAATCTAACCCTTCAAAATTTGAGCCACGATTACAACGCAAGCTGTTATAGGGAAACTTTTCAGTGACAGAATGGCAGAGGAGGCCAGGGAGGCTGAGATTGACCACCCGCGCGGAATCAAGAGAGTAAGACAGGCGTGTGCGAACTGCAGGTAGGCATGAATTCACCTCCCGCCCACGGCATGAGGGTTTTTTTTCCTTCTTCTTTTTCTCCTCTCTCTAAGTAACCGCACCAGGCGCAAGAAAGTCCGATGCTCGGGTGAAAGACCCTCGTGCTCTTTCTGCGCACGACTTGGGCAGGACTGTCACTATCTACGCGAGACTACGCTGGATGGAAGGGATCCGATGTCCCACGGAGGCGGATCCGCCAGCCGATTAGAAGTATGAGAATGCTCCGGACGAAGGTCTCTTCTGTTAAGACAGTATTGATTGAATTCATCGAGGAACAGGAAGATCTTATCGCTCGAGTCGCGTCTCTGGAAACGAAGCTGGCTCAGCTAAGTCAATTGAATGCGTATGTGTTTCCTTTTGTTGGCCTTTTTTTCTCCTCCCGGTGAAACTGATTTTTCAGACTTATCCCTACTTTGACCAACGCGTCGGGGCAATCGAAATTGCTTGACGGGGGCTCGGTGACAGCATTAAACGATACGGGTACTTGGAGTGACAGATCGTTACATTCACCCTCTGTGGGCAGCACTAGCCCTCAGTCCGTACAGCGGCGGTATGGCGTCTTGGATCCCGTTCATGTACAAGTGAACTGATTTGTCTGCTAAAGCTCCTTCCAAGAGTTGCCACCAATATCCGTGCTTGAAAACGCTTGCAATACCTTCTTCCAGTACTGCCACAATCAACCATACACATTTTTCCACGAAGGAAACTTCCGAGAACGATTGCAACAAGGGACATGGCCCAACTACTTACTCTTTGCATTCTTAGCATCTGCTCTGCGTTACTCAACAGACCCATGGTTTGAGGGGAAGCATAGTGACGCCCTAGAAGAATACGCGGCAGCTTCGTGGAGGCTTATTGTCGGTTGCGGCTGTGCTGTCGAAGAGGGCGCCGACACTGCGGTCGTGCAAGCCATCTCACTTCTAGCCGTCATCGATTCTGCTGGTAAGTTGTGTCGAATCCCCGATCTCAGTTCGATTACTAAGACTTTGGTAGCTGGGAGAAGACGGGCGGCATGGGTCAAGATCGGTTTGGCAGTTCGAATCAGTCAAGACCTTCACCTCATGATGGACCCAGCTACCAGTCTGCCGGAGACGGTACGAGAAGAGCGCCGACGATTGTTTTGGTCGATTTACCTTCTGGACCGATTTGTTTCGTGCTCAAAACAACGACCTCCAGCCATCTTGGACTCGGACTGTCAAGTACAACTCCCTTGTGACGAGCTCGATTTCCGTCAAGGCATCGCGCAAAAGACCGAGACGCTCACAAATCTGGGCACGGGGGCTAGCAGTGGCCACCCGGCGTATAGACCGGGACAGTTTGCACTACTTGTCCTCATGGCTTGCGTCCTGGGTCGATGTGCAAGGTACATGCTTGACAATCGCGATTTCGCAGAGGAGCGAGCTCCGTTCAATCCACAATCGGACTATGTGACCATATCGTCGATCCTCCTCTACTACGAGTCATTCATCGATTCTGGCAGAGCGGTGGAAGAGATTGTCCGACTGGGTATGCTCAAGCAAGACGGCGTGGTTGACCAGCAGATGGTCGGACACATGATTCTGGCACGGGTCCTGTTTCACCTGTGCCACTGCTTACTGAATCATCCATTTCTCCTCCGGCAGCGGGTGAATGCGACACAAGAAAAAACGCCGACGACTTGGTTGGCGAGGTCGCTGGAGGTGGGACTCGAACATGCCGGGCGCTTGACGAGAGTCTTTCGGGACGCAAAGGACACGGGCTGTACCGTGGCAACTTCATTCTACGGATATTGCCTGCTGGTTGCGGGCACGATACACGCCCTATACACGCACTCGCAGGATCCGGAGCTGCAGCAAGAATCCATGGGCTATTTGATCTCCGACATTGCCTATCTGGACGATATTGCGCGATACTGGAAGAACACGAAACTGATCGTAAGTCCTCTTTGTCCTACCTTTTTTTTTTTTTGTGCGCTTCCATTCACACAAACCTATACAGGCATCTGGACTCAGAACGTTCTGGGGCCACAGCGCGAGGTTCAGCAGCCTTCTGGACCCAAAACCTTCGCCGTCGACGTTCAGTATTTTAGATCTTGAGATTCTGTGGACGTCGGTCGACTACGGAATCATGTCCGACCCCGACAAGTCCCTGTCACAGAGCGTCTGCGCCTCGGACGCGTCGCCGCTTGGATGGGGAATGTCGCCGTGGAAAGACGACAACGACCTCGTCGACCACATCTCGGACGCCGACGACAACCCGTTCCTGCACAGTTTGGCCATCGTGAACAGCCCGCTCGACCACGCCACCGGGACTCGGACGCCCGGACAACATCGCATGTCGCTCAGCAGCATCCAGCCGTTTCTGCAGCTCAATTCGGTCTTTGGGACACCCAATTTTGGATTGGAATCCCCCAAAGTCAACGAACCTTCCATCAATATTGAGAGCGACCACGCATTGGCCTTTGGGTTGACGCGGGCACGGTCTTTATCGTGAGAGTGGTCGGGGATGTTGGTGGCACCGGACTTATCCACCTTGCGGGGGGTTGAAGATCTGGATGCCCAGTGTATCTGTATTATTTCGCATGGGGAGTGATCCATTCAACAGAACATTTTGTGACGGGAATTTATACCTCCAAGGAGCGGGTTTTTGTAATGGAAACTTGTCTTTATCATCTAGACAGGACCATTCGCTTCACCCTGTCCAAGAATAGCTGCTACAGTATATCGTCTCTACAGATGTATGGTTGAGGACAAGGGTAATAAAATCCCAAAGGGTTAGTTAATATGTTTCGCAATTGCTGTCAATGCACAAGTAAACCTCTCTCGAAGAATTGCACGGCTAGAAGATCTCCCTGACCTTGAGCTTCCGTGCCGCAATCCTCTTTTCCTCTTCCTCGCTCAACACAAAGGAGTAGAATTTCTTCTCCAGCCCCTCGCTCGTGATGTAGGGACTCAGGTCCCCATCGTCCCTCATTTGATTCTTGGTGAAGCCCAGGCCCATGAACGCCCACATGTTCTGCTTGTTTTCGTACTTGATCTCGTAGTCTTCGAAGCGCGGAGAGCTCGTCATCTCGCAGTAGTGCAGGGAGCTGCCGGGCCAGACCGAGTTGACCCTGCCGGTCTCGTTGTTCTTGTACCAGCTGCGGCAGGTGGTCTCGGCCCAGCAGGTCCCCGAGATCCACGCCTGCGCGTGCTCGTTGAAGGCGTCGGTGACATCCTGCCTCGGGGTGAGGGAGTGGAGATGATCCCTCTGCATCTTCTGGATCACCTGCACAATGTACTGTCCCACGGACTGGAGAGGACCCATGACCGATCCGTTCGACACGGGAAACGTCGGGCCCTGAAACACAAAGTAGTTTGGCATGTCAGGCACGGCGAGGCCGAGATAGCCCTCGGGAATGGTCTTCCATTTCTCTTGGAGCGAGACGCCGTTGCGGCCGATGACGGGATACTTGGGCTTGTAACTAACATCGAATCCAGTGGCGCAGATAATGGTATCGACCTCGACCTCGGTGCCGTTGGCCCCAATGACGCTGGTTGGTGTCACCTTTGTAACGGCGCAGCGATGCAACGTCACGTTGGGCTCCTGGATAGCCTTCATGTAGGGATTGCCGGGCGTAAGACGTCGACAGCCGGGCGAGAAGCTTGGGATCAACTGTTCGTAAATGTCGTCCCGATGGATGTGTTCCCGCATACGTTTCGTGAAATAGTCTCGGACGACCTTGGCCTCTGCGCTCGATGTCATCATGGCTTTGAGGCCCATGGCGGTATTCAGTTTTCCCTCGATGGTCTTTGCTTGATTGATGAGTGCAGCATTGTCGTGTTTAAATCTCTCTCTTTCGTCAGCCGTATCTGTCCATGGGGTCAGTCAGTCAATTCAACCTCGATGTATTTTGACCTTGGACGAAAAAAAAGGGGGTGACTGACAATCGAAGTTGTCCCCTGAATGATCGGCAATCTCAGCAAACCACACGGGTGTCCTGACGAAGACGTCCATAGACTTCACATGTGGCTGTAGCGTTGGCACGACCTGAATGCTCGTAGCACCAGATCCGATCACCGCTACTCGGTCGTGCTTCCAATGGGATGCACCATACTCATCAGGCCATCTGGCGGTATGCAGCAACCTGCCCTTGAAGTCCTTCAGGCCTTGTACCTCGTCGGGCAACTTCCACGAGTTCAACAGGCCATTGGCTGCGACCAATATGTCACAGGTCTCTTCAATCGTTTCGTCTGTGTCGTAGTTGTGAATCGTCACATGCCATTTCCCCTCGTCTTCGTTCCACTTTGCGGCCCGGATGGCATGGTTGAACTTCATGTACTGGCGCAGCCCGAAACACTCGACTACCCGGGTCAGGTATCGAAAGATGTCATCTGAAGCACTCAGGTATTTTGGCCAATCGGCGTTGAGCGCAAACGCATATGTGTATGCGTGGGATGGTACATCGCAGGCACAGCCAGGGTACCGGTTCTGGACAACCCAGTCGTTAGCAACACGGTCGACGTATTCCTGAGCGATAATCAACGAATCTTCTTAATTACCTCAAGCCAAGTTCCACCTATATCACCATTTTTCTCATACACGACGTGCTCGACATTCTCGCAATGCTTTTGTAGCAGATATGCCATGAGGATGCCGCTGACCCCGGCACCAATGGTAAGCACCTTAACCTTTCGGTTCCCCGGATCGTCAAGAACAAAGTCCGGGACCGTGTAGCCATCTTTGGTATGACCAAGTCGATACCCATATTTTCCTCCCGGGCCATTCGGGTCAACAACCCCATTCACCGCACCATTGCCGTTGACCTCTGCCCCAGCTTTGTCCACATCAAAAACCATGGCTGTGGTAAGCAATTAGAGTCGTGTCGATGGTATCGAGTCGTTGCACAAGCGAGGCTTGTCTTCCTTTAACTATAGATCTAATGTGGGATGTCTATCTGCATGCGGCAGTGCCAAAAAGGCATCTAAGTCAGGAAGAGCCGACCCATCGGAGTCAGAACGGGGAAGGCCCTCGAATGAGTTGGACAAGGTTTTTGTCCAATGCGGGAAATTGTCCATTTTCTGACATGAACATGTCGTCAAAGCCTTTGCAATAGGTCCAGAGAGATCGAGAAAGAAGAAGAGGGGAAAAAAAAAAGAGTCAGGCACTCCTGACGCTCTATAGCTGGGGTTCCATGTAAGTTCGATTTATGGCACGTCTTGATACGCTATGAAACCACCTTGACGTAGGAAGAAGTCAATGTCCATGCCTGGTCTATTCAAATGTCTTGCAAGAACGTCACACAGGCTCTCAAGCTGCAGCACCCCCGTCTACCGGCACGATTGCTCCCGTGATAAATGATGCTTCGTCGCTCAGCAGGAAGGCGATCAGGTTGGCGACTTCTTGGGCCTGCCCTTTCCTCTGCAGCGGTAGGCTGGAGTATGTATTTGTCGTTTGATTTGATGTCGAAGAAGGTGCTCCAGCGAGCAAGCTGTCAAGCATTGGCGTTTCAATGGGACCGCTAGAAAAGAGAAGTGTCAGTATCGTGTCTCTTGCACTCTGGGAAAGTCGAGACTCACGGAGCAATGGCGTTGACCCTGATTCCCTGAGGGCCCATTTCTTTGGCAACCGTCTTCGTCAGTCCCACCACTCCATGCTTGGAGCAAACATACGCCCCTAAGCCTGGCCTCCCGGAGATCCCTGACAGGGAGGATGCGTTCACGATACTCGCTCCCCGCTTCATGACCCGAATTTGCGCTCGCACGCAATACATCAAGCCACTCAAATTGATGGCGATCATCTTGTCCCACGTCTCATTCTTCAGGTCGGCAATGTTGGTGAATCCCAGCTCGATGCCGGCGATGTTTGCAGAGGCGTCGAGGCCGCCAAAATGCTCCACAGTCGAGGCGATCCATTTGTCCACCGCGTCGCTCGATGATACATCGAGCACGGTGCCGACAACCTCAACCCCCTGACTTTGTAGCTCGCTGACCACTTTGTTCAAGGCATCCTTCTGGATATCAGCCAATGCTAGTTTGGCCCCTCTCTCGGCGAGCAGTTTTGTGAGGGCTAGTGCAATGCCAGATGCGGCACCCGTGACGGAGACTACTTTTCCTTTCAAAGACATTTTGCTGTATTTACTAAGATTGCATGAAGACGTGGAACAGTGGTTGGGCGGGCTTTTCCAAGCCAGCCAGTATACACAGTAAGATTAAGTATTCGTGATATGGCCGGTAAATTGCTGGGCGAGGGGTGCCCGACACGGCTAGCACCCATCCTACTACGAACAAGAGACGGATGGTGGTGATCGACCTATTTCCGCGAGCGGCATGCACCCGCTCACGTGCACTGTGGAATAGATCCAGCAAGGTCTTTTCAGCGAGGGTAGAATGATGTCAGGAACGGGGCTCAACCGAGGCCCCTTAAGCTAACGCATTATCTGAGTTGGACCTGAATCGCCCTCTTATTTCTGAACGACACGTACAATACAGGTTACGACAGGCCTACATTGATGACAAAATATCGTCAAGGGGGTTGGTATCATGGTGGAGAGGATGAAGCTAGCGATGGATATCTGGAACGCTTGTGTGCAGTAGAGTTTGTCCGGTTGCAAAAGGCGAGTGCCGCTGGCGAAGAAACGATAATATGCTCCATTGAGATGTACACAAGCGCCATCTATGATCAACCGTCCATAATACAGCAGGGACTTTACATCCTCGCCAGCGACGCAAAGCTCTTGCTCCCCTGGACCTCCTCCAGCTTGACGACGTCCAAACACATCCCCAGCACATCCCTCGTGTCTCTGGGATCAATGACCCCGTCGTCCAACACCACGCCACTCGTCGTGTAGCACTCACTGTCGCGCTGGACGTCGTTTCGGAAGCGGTCGACCTCTTTCCGGATCTTGGCCATGTCGACTTTCCCTTTCCTCTTCGCGCTCGACACTTGGACGGTTTCCATCACTCCAGAAAGCTGGTCGGGCCCCATCACGCTGCACCGCCCCGTGGGCCAGGTGAAGATGAACCGCGGTCGATATGCGCGGCCGCACATGGCGTAGTTGCCCGCTCCGTAAGAGGCGCCTAGGATGACAGAGATGTGCGGAACGGTCGAGCAGCTGACGGCCGAGACGAGCTGGGCGCCTTTCTTGATGATGCCGGCATGTTCGGCCTTGGTGCCGACCATGAAGCCGGTGACGTTGTGGAGAAAGATGATGGGTATATTCCTGAGAGAGCACAGGCGTGAGAAGAGAAGCTTGTGGAGCAATAGCGGACAAGGCGGGTAGGGCTTGGACTTACTGTTGGTTACATAGGCGGATGAACTGGGCGGCTTTTGACGCCTCGTCGGGATTGATGATTGGTGTTTGATTGGCTATGATACCTGCCGTGTGTCCTGTGCATCCAATACTCAGTATCCCACATGTGCAGGGCTTCCTTGGAGTGAGTCGAACATCAAAGAGGACATTCATGTCTTACCTGTAATGCTTGCCCATGCAGTGATGATGTTCTTCCCGTAGGTGGGCTTGAAGTTAGATAGCCGGGAGTCGTCCACGATCCGCAGTAGTACTTCAGACATATCAAACGGCTTGCGGATGTCTGGGTTCACAATCGAGAAAATGTCGTCTGCTGAATATCGTGGCGGGAGGACCGGATTTTGAGCCAGTGATAAGGATCTGGGCCGCCTGTCGAGGGTGCCGACCCATTCCCTTGCTTTCTGTATGGCATCGAACCTGGAGATCAATCCCATCAGCATCTGAACACGACGGATAAACTTCCGTTCGTTGCACATCTTACTCGTCCGAGGCAATTTGGTCCGCGAGCCCAGTGATGGAACCGTGAACCCTTGCGCCGCCTAGATCTTCGGCGTCCACCGTCTCCCCCGTTGCCATCTTGACCAGAGGAGGTCCACCAAGAAACACTTGGGCTTGATCTTCGACGAAGATCGTATAGTCGGAGAGGGCGGGATGATAGGCTCCACCAGCGGTGGAAGAGCCAAATACAATTGCACACGACGGGCGCCCACGTTGACTTCGCAGAGACAGGTCACGAAACAACTCCCCTCCTTTGTGGAAGACACGGAACTGTTGCGGCAAGAATACACCGGCCTGTGGCACTTGAGTGTCAGCGTGGTCAGCCATGAAGGTGCCACTTTGAAGCTCACCGATTGCACGAGCGATATCAGCGGCAGGTCGTTTTCCAGCCCGATCTCCATGATACGGCTTTGCTTAACAACTAGGCAGGTAGAGACTCAGCCAACGATGCCCCCTTTCCTTCTCCATGGCGCAGGTTCCTCTCTCACCTGTAATCTCGTTCCAAGCACCACCACTCTGGGTCGGAATGTGTGACATTATCAAACATAGTGAGCCACTGCGAGGTTGAATCAGTAATTTGAGAGTCGCTTAAGACCGGGTGACTCCGAACTTGACGCTGCCAATCCCTGCTATCAGGTTTGCGCAAGGGTTGGAAGTCTCGACACCAACCCCTGCAAAGCTCCCCAGCTCCAAAAACGGCGACTCCGGATCAAGCAGCAGCGCGATTCTGTCACGAGCTACGCAAACAGCGCGTTAGCGGAAGACAATTGGCCACCCAACGTACTCGTAGGCAAGCTGTAAGCGGAATAATGAAAGGTGTACTAACAGAGTAATTGTCCGCGGTCATTGTGTCTGCGGAGGTTTTCATCGTCGCCTTCGCGGCTGACTTTCTCCAATATCGTTTCGAATCTCTCTAGAACGGGTTTCCAGTTTTCGGCATTTTGCTGGTACTGTGCAGCACTCAGGTCCAGTTTCGAGCGGATAACTGGGAACAGGGTCGTTTGCGGCGACATCTCGTTGTGTTGAGAGAGAACAGGGGATAGATTGTCGCTGATTGTACTTTGTGAGGGAAGACGCACGTCCTAACCACGTCCGTTACGTACCTCGGTTAAAAGATGCTGGATCAGGACAGCTGGGCGGGTCCGTTCTGGGGGCTCTCAATGGCTCGTCGCGGGCGGGGAGCCGTGCCCACCATCGAATCCCAAACCCAACGCGGAATGCATCAAACCGAGGTGAAGGTCGTGGGCGTGGGATTTCTAAATTACAACATATTCCAATTAATTAGTGGTAACAACATAGCATCTGCACGCTCAAACATTACCACCACCTCTAGATCAGAACCGACAACATTTCTGTTGAAGGTCCCCAATCTGGGAGCTTTGGCTAGCTAATGCCGCCAATCCAAGCTCTTGTGAAACACCGCAATACGAGGTAGACCAGACAGTAGCCAAAATAATCTTCCAACTTCCAAATTTTCACAAACTTGAAATACCGACGTTATGAAATTCACATTCTTCTCCTCCTGTAAACCTCTGAGACAGATGGAGTTGACTCATCGATCACGTGCCGGACCCCTCCACTATGCCAAGACGGCCGTAAATAGCCGGTTCGCTGGCCAATAGGAGTTGGCTTTTCCGCTACGGCCTCCTGAATGCCTAGCCTTGTACCACGACGTCGAATATTCGAGGCAGAAGCCCCGACAACAAGGGTTGGCTAGCCGCGATGAGAGAGCCCCAAGGATTGTGCTCATACTCTCCCTCTTACTGGCCTCTGGACATGAAGTAACTCCTTTTTTAACACCGACTGCGCCAATGTCACTGGACGATTGATCTTGAGAAGTCTTGAATTCTTGTTGAAGCAGCTGTCTCGCGGCTGTCTTATCTAATATCTCTAGAGCTCTGATTTGTCTAATACTAAGGGTGATTCATCCATCGTCCGATTAAAAGACTGCCAGAGCGTTAGGCGGAGAAGCCACACCGCCCTTCACGTTCAACGGGGCACTCGTGACGAAAAAGGTCCAGCGCTTCAGACTCTGACATTTCTGTGCAAGAGCTTCAAGGTCCCACATCTCTCCAATCGGCATCCCCCACCATACTAGCAAGTAGTCATGTAGAGCTGGAGTCGGTTGTCAGTGAGCAGCCCTTTGAGACTAAGGGGTTGGATACTCACCATAACTCTTTGCAAACGGCTGCGTCTCAAAAGCGACCGCGTCTCCTGCTACGGCGGAAAAGTGGTTATCCCATAGCCACCGCACCATGTCTTCTGAAGCTTCAGTGCCGATTGTATTTGAGGATCGCATGAGAGCGTTTCGCTCCTCATCGTTAGCACACTTGTTGTAGGCCTGTATCAAGCCCGTCCGCAGGATCAAGATGTCCCCGTGCTTCAGTTGGACATTTTCTTCCTCTAGAATCTGTTTTATCACCTGGAGCGATATCACCTGCGACGTTGCCGGTTTTATCTCGACTCCATTTCTTTCCGCCCACGACGCAAAGTCAACAAGAACTCCACGCCCGACAACACCTCCGCGCTCGCTCCAAGCTTTCCTTGTCAGTAGGCACATAGGCCATGAGAAGGTGTACACACTTACAGTGGATACTCAATTCTTCTGTCCCTATAATATCATCGTGAAGGATTCCATTGTAGTGTTGTTTCGTCGTCGCATGGCCCCAATGCCCTGAGTCTTGTCAAGATCTGTCATTCAACTGGTGGAGGGATTGTAACTGACTAAAGCCATCCCACTGCGAACTTGACTGGGTGTTGAAATGCACAATGTCATCGAAGCAGCAAATTGGCATGTTATGCTCTTTGCCGACATCTTTGATCGAATGATGGAATTTCTCTCGATAAAAGGGTGAAGGTGGGTTTTCCAGTCCCCAACTAAGCAGCGTACGAAATGAGAATTAGTGCATGACCGATTTGCGCATACCCATTAACCACCGTCGACGTACTTCAAAGCAACGCTCTCGCCTGTTCTGATCTCTTTAGACGCCTCCAGC
The DNA here is from genome assembly GCF_000835455.1 of Fonsecaea pedrosoi CBS 271.37. Classification (NCBI taxonomy): domain Eukaryota; kingdom Fungi; phylum Ascomycota; class Eurotiomycetes; order Chaetothyriales; family Herpotrichiellaceae; genus Fonsecaea; species Fonsecaea pedrosoi. The sequence goes on along the minus strand of NW_013550613.1, from coordinate 723,624 downwards.
ACAACGCTTGGCGTGAGGGTGTTCAGTGTCCCAACTTGATCCTTCACGCCGTCCTTATCGAAGATGCCCTACTACCAATTCAGAGTCCAAGATCGCCAGCCGAGAGAGCGCGTACCAACCCATGCACAGCCCTTTGGAGTCCCCGGAACAGGGGGAAGTTGGTCAAAGGAAGGAAGAGCTCCAAGAGGCATGGTGAAGGCACTGCTGGCTTGCTTGATGTTTGATTGCTAAAGTGAGTATCGAGCCCTCGATCACTCTGTACTGCACAGATACACTACATCTAACTGTGGTACATTATACGTGCGTGTCACCTAGTCACAAACTGACCATTGAAACGCCTGCGGAAAAGACATTGCCGGCCGGACAGGGGTGACTGGCCGGTGAATGTCAACCGGGAGCGTCTCCAATCAGCCAATGGTCATGACACCCTCGTATAATTCTAGACAAATCAACATCTTGGATGTTTAGGTAAGACTGACCGGTAATGAATCGGCTGCTGGAAGATCGAAGCCGAGGATAACTGCCTCCTCAAGTTGGATAAATATGAAAGGGATGATTGAGACGGCGAGCCTCATTCTGATGAAACAACAGGTAATTCCATCACACACGCTTGTCTTAACACCATCAACATCATTGTCGTTGTGGAATATTTGTTCTGGCGCAACGCCCCACGGAAATGGCTGCCCAAAGCAAGATCAATGTCCAACCCCTCCATCCAACCTTCGCTGCCGAGGTCTCCGGAATCGACTTCAGCAAGCCAGTGCCCCCGGAGGTGATCTCCCAAGTTCAGGATGCCATCGACAAGTACGGCGTGCTTGTCTTTCGTAACGCAAATCTAGACGACGATGCCCACGTGGCATTCGCGCAGTCATTCGGGGAGCTCGAGCCCACCCCAGCTGCCAGCCTGGGCGTCAAAACCCGTCTTCCCAGTCCGTATATCGGGGACCTCTCCAACCTCGACCACAGTAACAACTTGAAGTTGTTCGAGGATAAGATGTCTCGTCTCTTCGCCAAGGGGAACGAGCTATGGCACGCCGACATGCAATACCATCCCCGACGGTGCAAATACTCGACCTTGCGCGCCGTGAAGCTCCCTCCCAAGGGAACCGGCGGTGAAACGCTCTACGCCGACTCCCGAGCAGCCTACGACGATCTCAGCCCGGAAATGAAGGACAAGATTGAGAATCTCGTCGCTTATTGCTCCCTTCTTCACAATCGACGAGTGGCGGCTCCGGAGCTGTACAAGGGCGTCGACGTCTGGGACTGGCCTAACGCCAAGTACAAGCTGGTATACCCCCACGAGGGAACAGGACGGAAGAATCTCTACGTCACTAGTTATATGCACAAGATAGAGGGTATGTCACAGGAGGAGAGCGACAAGTTGCTTGACGAATTGAGAGCACATGCGACCCAAGACAAGTATGTGCACACGGTGTTCTGGGAAAATGATGGTGATATGGTCATGTGGGATAACACCGCAGTGCTGCACCGGGCAACCGATGGCTCGGGGTACATTGGGAAATACGTTCGAGATGTCCGTCGCACCAGCTGCTTCGACAGTGGAAAGTATGCGTGGGGCGAGAATGATCCCAACAACCCCTGGATCATCAAGCTGCCCAAGGACCCCCTCGGGGCTTCAGTGGCGTGAGTAGATTAACACTGTAACTATCGTACGAATAATTGAACATCTTTCCCTTGAAAGTTTTTGCAAAAACGATATCGTCTTGGTTTGTATGAGGAGGAGGACAATGAACAGGATACCGTGGATGATGGACGTACAGTCAAGGACATCTGGAGTCACATCCCAATCCTGGATGTCTCTGAGGGCTGTCTGGATGGGCTTCTTTGGATTGTATATGGTCTAGTTCGGATACAGTGTGGGTGGCCAGTTGACCAGTCAGCCTTGCAACCTACTCAGCCATGCAAGGAGAGGCTCCTACGGGCATCAAAAGAGAAGACCTACTTCCAGATTGCCGCCGACATCGTATTCTGTGCCCCTGTCTAAATGCTCCCCCACGCAGCATCGGCTTCCAGTCTTACCGAAAGGGGACGGGTACCCCAGACTCTCCCGGCCGTGATTTCGGCTAAGCCAATGCTTGTCAGGCACGTTGGCGTTTGCCTTATCGAAAGGCCTCGTTTAGGGTTCTAGACCTGCACGTCCACGCGGCGCTCCACGGGGAAATTTGACGCTACCGGGAAATAGAACCGAGCTCCCGAGTCCTTGGGTATACAAATTAGAAGTAACATATACCTGAGGCTGTCCACCCCGACCCCGGATTTTCAGAGGAACGTGGCCTTGTTTTAGTTTTTCCCCCCTCCAGTATCACTGCAGTCATGGCTAGTGACACCGCTGCGAACACGATGAAGGAAAAAGTCGACGACGTGAGGGTCGAGGAGGCATCGTCTTCTCCGAATGAGCTCTCCGTCTCAGGTCCTCATCCACACCATGTAGAGCATGCGCCGGCCGAGTACATCAATGGTAAACCATACTGGCAGACAAGCCTCTTTCTGGGTTCCTTCTGGGCCATCGGGCTCGGTGTCCTTGCCTGCTATGCTGGCTTTGCCATGCCTGCAAATACCCTCCCGCTGATCAACGAAGATATTGGTGAGAACTCCTCCCAACTTTGTTTACTTTGGCCTCTTCACTAACGCACCTCAAAGGTCCCAGCGCTGATATCAACTGGGTCTCCCTCTGCTGGACATTAACCGTTGCTATCGGCTATACCCTCGTTGGAAGACTCAGCGATATCTTTGGGAGGAGATACTTCTTTATCGGAGGTGCCGCCCTGGGTTTGATTGGAAGTACCGTGGCCGCCACGGCGAAGACGGTGAACCAATTGATCGGCGCGACCGTCTTGATCGGATTGGCAGCCTCGTCTCAGATCTCCTTCACCTATGTGACGGGCGAGCTCGTCCCGGTCAGACATCGCTTTATCGTCAATGGTCTGGTCAACGCCGTCAACATGCCAATTGGTGTCTTTGGCCCTGTGATCGCCCGTGCATTTATACTCCATACTTCAGCGGGCTGGAGGTGGAACTACTATCTCACCATCATCTTGAGTGAGTACTGACACTCCCTTTTACCAAGCTCCCCCAACTGACGGAGAGTCTAGACGCGTTGTCCCTCATCCTATGGGCTCTATTCTACTATCCCCCTGATTTCGCCCATCTCCACCGTGTCCGTTCTCGCTGGCAAGAGATCAAGAGTATCGACTATGTCGGCGTCGTTCTCTTCTCGGGAGGATTGCTGCTGTTCTTGATGGGTTTGTCGTGGGGAGGAGGACAATATCCATGGAAATCCGCACATGTCATTGCCACGATAGTCGTTGGATTCTTGACCCTGGTGGCCTTTGTCTTATACGGTACTCATTATCCTCCACTGCAAGGATCGAACCCTACTGACCAAGAGCAGAAATGTACTCTGGAGTCTACCGGCCCCTGGTGCCGATGCATATCTTCAGGGACTTCCAGTACGATATGATCGTCGTTCTGACGACAGTTGGCGGCATGATTTATTATTCCATGACTGGTATGACCGCCTGGCTCCGGAGATCTCGCCTCGCCCAGAAGCTGACTTGGAAATAGTGATTTACCCCGTCAGTCTCGGCGTCTTCTTTTCGAGTGACCCGATGACTGTGGGCTGGCTTTCCTGCGCCGTGGGCGGCGGGACACTGGCTGGACAAGTCATTGGCGGCCTCCTCGCGATGCGTATCGGCTACATCAAGTACCAGATGATCTTTACGACACTATTTATGGCAGCGTTTATTGGTGGGTTGGCAGCGCAGACGAAAGATACCCAAGCGTGAGTTTCACCCGTGTCCTGACTGAAACAAACACAGATACTGACTCCATCCCAGCCTGTCGAGCGCCTTTGCAACTCTTGGATCCTTTGGTGTCGGATACATCGAGATCCTCGCGGCCACGGCGGCAACATTCGTGATCAAGGACCAGAAACAGATGGGCACGCCCAACGGCATCTTTGGCAGCATCCGGAGTGCCGGTGGCGTCCTCGCAACAACCATATACCTGACGATCCTGACGAACCGCATGGCGACCAACACGACGAACATCGTCGTCCCTGCGGTCCTCGAGGCGGGACTCCCACAATCGTCTCTCGAGCAGTTCTTGACAGCGCTGAACAGCGGGATTGCTTCAGCGATTGCCGCCGTGCCGGGGGTCACCGAGAGAATCATCCTCGCCGGCTCAAGCGCATTGCTCGAGTCATATACGGACGCGTTTCAAAAGGTGTTCCTGGCCAGCATCGCATTTGGCGTGCTCTCGGTGATGGCCGCGGTAGCGATCAGGCCGTTCACCAAAGAGGAGCTCGCAGGGACCATCATCTTTCATTTGGGCGAGAATAAAACGCATCTACCGGCGGCTGGGGTCGTGGAGTCTCAGGAGGATGAGAATGAGGCGCCTCTTGATTAAAGAGGGAGGCCTCCACCGGGCAGCCAATTGGACCTTAGAGAGCTTAGCCTTGAGATTAGATCCAGTTGAATGTTGGCCGTAAGCCTATAGTCTTGTTTGCTTCAATCAGGATCTTTCAGAAGGAAGATCCCCGCTGCATGCTCAGCGACTGGCGATACGTTACCTACTTCAAAAGTACAAGTCTGAGAGTACCCTGTCGGAGATCGAAAGTGACCTGCGGACTGAACTCGATACCCTAGAGGACATGGACAGGGATTCGGTACCACGGATTTCCCTCCTAGACAGTTATGCCTCTTCCCGCACACATGTTTGATACTACGGATTTTGTTTACCGTCCTTTTCCGGCGCCGCATCAGGACTCCGCTACAGAGAAATGTGGGGTATCAATGGGTTCGATGTAGACGGCATTCACCACCCCTTTGTCATGATTCTTCTATGGCCACCTCGGGCGTTCTATATGCTGGAGCCACATAGACACTTTCAACATCCAGGCACAAAGACAGCAGCAGGCCCAGTATGACGGCGTTCAACTGGGCATACGTTCGTGGCGCACCTATCAGGTTTACCAGGATATGTGCCTTGTACGGCCTCAACGCCGTCTTGCTTACTCTTTGTCGCCTCGTATCGCCGGCTTCATCTCTCCCCACAAACTATGTCACTGCCTTGAAGTCGCTTCTCCTCAAGATCTTCTTCTTGAAGGACTACAAGTTCATATACTCCACCCCGCCGGCGGCGTTTGCCGCGTCCAGGCAAATCACAGGTCAAGGCTGGCATGCGTACGAAGTCGACTGCAATCCCAATCTGGCACTGAGCGACTATGACGCCGTCGTCCTGTACTTTCACGGAGGTGGCTATGCCATTGGTGAGCCGATGCAATACTACGAGACGTTCAAACGGTGGCAGAGGAAGGCTGCTCAGCTTGGGACTCGTCTGGCTATTGTTTCTCTACGTTATCGTAAGACTATATACTCCCCCTCCTTCGACGATTTTTCTCTCTATCTATCTGAATGGCTCTTTTGGTAACAAGACCAGCACTCTCGACCGAGCAACCCTGCCCGGCACAGCGCAATGCGGCATTAGCAGCCTATCAGCACTTGATACAGCAAGAACACGTACCACCAAGCAAGACCATCCTATGCGGCGACTCTGCGGGAGGTACGGCTATATGACTACTACCCAGTACCCTGTCGTTTTTCTCATACTTACAAAAACCGTTACAGGAAACCTCGTCGCGTCCCTACTGGTCTACCTCCGCGACCACGACGACACCCCCCGCCCAGCATGCTCCGTCATGATCTCCCCGTGGCTGGACCCGTCGCTGTCCAAGACGGCCGAATCACCCTTTGCGGGAGTCGACTTTGTCTACGGCGACGGGACATGCGAGGGAACGCGAGGCATGGCCCAATTGATCGCCGGGAAGGACCACAGCCCCAGCGACCCGGAGATCTCGTTGGCCCTGAGCACCGACCTCAAGGGCATCCCGCCACACCTGTGCTGCTACGGCACCGCCGAAGTGTACCAGGAGGATTCGAAGATGTGGATCGCACAGTGTCTGGCGGACGGCGTCGATGTGACTGAGTACAGTGGCAAAGGCGCCGTGCACACGTTTGTACTGGGGGGATTGACTGCGGATGCGAAGCTGGAGGAGGAGGCGGACGGGGTCTTCTTGGGCTACATCATCAAGCATCTTGCGTTGAATCGGAGCTAGAATATACTACAATGTTATCCGTCCAAGTTAGAGAGGTGGATATGTGCCCCGACGAGCGTCTCCGCTTTCAGACACACCCGTTTACTGACTCTGTGGCTATGCATCTTGGTTGTAGCATGTCACCTTTATCATAGTATTCCAGAGACATTTGGTCTGTCTGTTTAAGATTTCACCGTTTTCAAAGTTTCTCCCTTTCTACACTACTCCTCGGTCATTCGAACGCGTTCTAATTCTAGATCCTCAGGATATATTGCACTGTTTGGGACGTTGCAACAGATCAAAGACACGCCGCAGACAGAGACATTTCCCCCAGCTATCCACGACAGAACCAGCGTTCGCGACTCTGACGCCTGACTTCTGGAGAGTCTGACTGGTTGTTTCATTGAATCCGAGGCCTGCACTATATCCCTCGCTCCCTCTCCATCGACATCACTTTGAAAACTGATAACTCGAAAACTCGCTCTCAGCCTCCTTCTGGCAATGCGCAAAGTACTGGACCAGACCCCCGAAATAGAAGAGGACGTTCAAGGGCTTGCCCGGGATATTCGCGCCGATGTACCAAGAGCGAGCCTTTTGAGACGCCGTAGCTAACAGCGTCGACTCGAACGTCTGTTGCACGTGGCTGCACCAACCGTCGACGGCCTCTTGCGTTACTTCCATCCGGTTGTAGCCATGAGTATCCATGTAGCTGATTGCCTTGCCGATGAAGTCGGCGGTATTGTCAATGATGACGGGGATATTGGCAAACGGTGCCTGTGGCCCGGATATCATAAACATATTGGGGTACCCATGGACGCTGATGCCCAGGTGAGTTTCCAGCCTGGGATTCCATTTCTCTGCCAGTGATTGGCCATCCTTACCGCGAATATCGATCTGGGTGAGCGCGCCAGTCACAGCGTCAAACCCGATGGCGAAAATGATAATGTCGAACTCGTATTCAGCAGTCCCTGTCCGAAGCCCCTTCGGTGTAATCTCCTGGATGGGATCGTCGGCGACACTAACGAGTTTCACGTTTGGTCGGTTAAAGGCTTCATAGTAAAAGTGCCCAAGGGGTGGTCGTTTAGCCAGCAGAGGATAATCAGGGCAAAGTAAGTCCGCAGTCTTTTCATCCTTGACGATTGTGCGGATCTTCTTTCTCACAAACTCCGAGGCCACTTCGTTTGACTTCTCATTGAGTAGCAGATCGTCAAAGGTCTCAAAGATATAGCGGAACCCGCCTGCTTCCCACCCAGCTTCGAGGATTCTTTGGTGGTCGTTTTCGTCTTTGACATCGGCAATGGTCCGACCAATAGTGGGCATTGCGAAGCCGAACACCTGGCCTCGAGCTTGCTCCCATACTGCATCATAGCTGGTCTTGATCTCCTTTAGCTGATCTTCCGTCAATGGGTGGTTACGAGCCGGTATCACGTAGTTCGGCGTGCGTTGAAAGACTGTCACCGACGCAGCGGTATGCGCAACAATGGGCACGACTTGAACTCCAGTGGCTCCAGTGCCTACCACGGCTACTCGCTTTCCCGCGAAGTCGATCTTCTCCTTTGGCCAGTTCGACGTCTGATACCATTTTCCTTGAAACGAATCCAAACCAGAGAACGGCGGCGCTCTCGTCGCTGACAGAACACCCGCCGCCGTGATGAGGAAGTGGCAAGTGTAATGAATGTTATCCGCGGTCCTGATATCCCAGATATTGAGGTCTGCATCGTAATGTGCCGACTTAACGCGCTGTTTGAACAGGATGTCTTTGCGCATGTCGAATCTATCGGCGACGTGGTTCAAGTAGCTCAGCACCTCTTGCTGAGGGGCAAACCGTTCCTTCCATACCCAGTCTGTTTTCAGCTCTCGCGAGAAGTTCATGATGTAACTCCAACTCTCGCTGTCTGTCCGTGCGCCGGGATATCGATTCCAGTACCAGGTGCCACCCACGTCGGAGCCGGCTTCGATGATCTTGGTCGACAGGCCGAGTTTGCGAAACTCGTGCAGGATTCTCAGCCCACCGAATCCGGCCCCGATGACGACAGCTGCATAGTCAACGTCTCTATTGAATCTATTTTTCGGTGTGCGAGCCGCCGTGACTCCGTTTTCCACCTTCTGGACCCCGTTAACGGCCGGTGCTGGCGGTTCCAGGATGGGCAAGACTTCAGTAGACATGACGACTCGGTAAAAATGATGCTGGGCCTCCAAACCTCCAAAATCAGATTGGATAGTAGTTCCTGATCTCGAGTGTACTGTAACTCACTATGTAGGGCAGTTGGATGAATGACATATAACGCATCGTTGGCACTTCGTTCTCGATCCGCGAGTTGTACGCGGAGAGTCACGAATCGTCGTGATTTCCGCAGCGCAGCCTTGCGCATCTTATGCCGGAGTTGGGAATAAGACAGCAACGCGGAATGAGAACCCGTTGTTTCAATACAGCGGCATGCATTTTCCGAAAGCCAACAGGACCGAAAAGTCGTTAGGTATCAACGAAAATGGTTAGTGCCATAGCCCATTAGAGGATCTCCCACCGCAAGCTTGAAAGGGAAATGCCCGCCATTCAAGTACCCAGCACATAGTTCTATACCCGGGCGGACATACTAAGGCTCAATTGGTTTCCTGTCATAGTATCCAGAAGTTTCGCGCACACATCCAACACAATGTCGGCCGCGCCTAATCCTGAATCCATAAGAGACAAAATCGAGGGCACCGTCGACACAGAGGCCTATGCTCGGCTCAATGGTGTTGACGAGAGGTCGATAGAGGCAGAAAAGCATGTGGAAAACCGAGGCCACAAGAAGGTCATTTTGGTGGGTGCCGGAGTCTCTGGCATCACCAAGGCGGCGCTCCTTCTCAAACACAAGGCGATCAGCCTCGAGGATTTGGTCATCTTCGATGTGCAAGCCAACTTCGGCGGGGTGTGGGAGAAGAACAAGTATCCGGGATGTGCTTGCGATGTTCCAGCGTTGCAGTATACCAACAAATTGATGATCAATACAGGTGAGAAAGGCACTGAGTACTGCTTGTGGTCAGTCGATTGATTACAAGTCTCAGAGTACACGCATTACTACGCAACCCGGGATCAGATCGCCAGCTTCTACGTGAAGATGGCGCACGATCTCGGGCTGAACCGGTGTGTCCAGTTCCAGACATTTGTCAAAAGCTGTGTCTGGGACGAGACTCGCTTCGTCTGGCACATTGAAGCTGAGAACCAAAAGCACCGTACAATTGAGAAGTGGACGACTGATGTCCTGATCCATGCCGTGGGAGCCTTTGATAGACCCAAGTTTGGTCGCACACCGGGTCTGGAGTCGTTCAAGGGATCTTACTGGCATACGTCCCGCTGGAACGATCAAGTTGACCTCAAAGGCAAGCGAGTCGCTGTAATCGGCTGCGGTCCCAGTGCTGGACAGGTGATTCCGGAGATCATTGACCAAGTTAGCGAGTTGACGGTCTACATGCGGACGCCGCCAATGGTGCTTCCAAGGAAGGATTTTCAGCGGTCAGAGTAAGCACACCACTTCAGCTCGTTGGGCCAGGTACTGATCGCACATTCAGAGCATGGATGTGGAGCATGAGGAACTTACCATTCTTTGCTTCGACAGTCCGCAACGCCGCCTTTGTCCAGCAATGGCTTCTGGGCCAGTCTGTAGTGACGCGGGGCTCCTACCTCAACAAGACACTCACCAAGAAAGCCCACGCATTCTTGGAGGAACAAGTCCAGGACAAAGCCCTCCGGGAACTTCTCCGTCCCGACTACGAGTTCTTTTGCAAGCGGCCACTGTTCCTCGACGACTTTTACTCTGCGTTGACCAGGCCTCACTGCACCGTGGTTCGCGAGAGCCTGGACCAGTTCGTCCCCGACGGGATCATTTCGACCGATAAAGCCACCGGGGTCAAACACGAGCGTAGTTTCGACGTCATTGTCTTCGCGACTGGATTCAACCTCGCACAGTATCTCCAGCACGAGACGATCATCGGGAGAGGGGGCGTCAATTTACAAGAGCAGTGGAAAGCACATCCGTCCGCCATCTACGGTGTGGCCACCGCCAACTTCCCAAACTTCTTCTTCTGCAACGGGCCCAACGCCAACACGTATTCCTCTTTCCACCACGAAATGAACGAGGTTGCTTCGGACTATACTTCGCGCATAGTCAAGGAGATTTTCCAGCGGAGCCACCACGGCACAAAGTTTGCCGTCATGCCCAATGCCGAGTTTGAGCAGAGCTACAACGATGAGATACAGAACAATCTTGGTCACTTGGTGTCGCAGAACAGCGCGTGCAACAGCTACCACAACAACGCCGACGGACATAACACGATTGTTCACCATCGGAACATCTGGAAGCTGTGGTGGAGGCTAAAGAAGATTGATTGGAATGAGTGGGACATTTCGATGGCTCAGGATATCAAAGACTAGTTCATGTGTGGGGGACACGTAGATACATAGGATGAATCATAACAAGTAAACCAGGCGAGTACAGCACTCAGCTTGTCTTCAGGCCAATACAGTGCAGGAGAGTTTCATCTTGAATTGAGGTGTGATCGACGCTGTGTGCATACCAACTGTACAGGGCTGATATGATCACGACTATCGCGCTACCACTTTACGATGAGACGAGCAGTGCCCTCCACCCAAGCTCTTTACCTCGTACGCAATACTATACAGACTAAAACTTGCTATAAAGACGCTAGTGGTGACGGAAAATGATATTATTCGCTGCCTTTATGAGTGATTACCGTATCCGGTATCGGGCCCCACATCCGCATCCTTCAGCACCTCGACGCTGTTTAGCTCTTGGTTAAATGCGGTGTGCGGCAGTCAATTCACCCCCGACCGCGGCGAAACCCTTGACCGCGGACATGGTTTGGCCGTCGAGCTGTCTGCCCTCCTAGTCTGAAGAGACTGAGAGTGTAGGGATGTATTCGGTGTTGCGGGGCCCCGGACGGGGTCAAGACAACCGCTGAGATTTTTCAAACACCAGTGCTTCCAGGCCTGTGGGATGCGGTATAGAAATCAGGGAGCTGCGCCCCCGTCACGCCACCAGACTCCTCTGCTACCTCTTACCACCGAAAGTGCCAGTCCGCCCATTTCCATAACAACATGGTTGAAGATCCAATGTCGTCCACCCCGGAAAAATCAGTTGAACCAGCGATAGAGCTGCGTGAGACTGTCAACGATGGACAGCAGACCGTCAGTTCCAAGCCATTCTGGCAGAATCCTCTATTCATCGGCTCCTACCTTGCCATGTCCCTTGGAGTCACAGGGTATTATACCGGTTTTGCCATGCCGTCGAATACGCTGTCTATCATCAATGCTGATATCGGTGAGATTTTGTGAACTTTTCGCGGTGGTACCTGCTACAGAAGCAAGCATCTGACCGGTTTTGGTAGGGCCAAGTGCTGATATTACTTGGGTGTCGACTTGTTTCACGTTGACGGCGGCGATATCCTCCACCATTGTCGGTCGCCTGTCCGACATCTTTGGACGACGATACTTTTTCGTGGCGGGCTCCATGTTGGCCTTGATTGGGAGCATCGTAGCCAGCACCTCCAAGACCGTCAATCAATTGATCGGGGCGACGGCACTGATCGGCCTAGGCTCAGGCACGCAGTCGTCGTACGTCTACGTGATCGCCGAGATCGTGCCATACAAGCACCGCGCCCTGATGATCGGACTGATCAACATCCTCACGGTGCCAGCCAGTGCGTTTGGCCCTCTCGTGGCACGGGCCTTTATCCTGCACACGTCGGCGACGTGGCGGTGGAACTACTACTTTGCCATCATCCTGAACGGGTGCTCCACCATCCTGTGGTTTACATGCTACTTCCCGCCGCGGTTCGAGACCCTGCACCGCAACCGGTCGCGGTGGCAGCAACTGCTCAAGGTGGATTTTATCGGCATGTTGCTCTTCTCGGGGGGAATGTTGTTGTTTTTGCTGGGTATCTCCTGGGGAGGGAACCAGTACGCGTGGAATTCGGCTCATGTCATCGCCACCATCGTCGTCGGAGCTGTCATGTTGATTGCATTCATCCTCTTCGGTGTGTACAAACCGCGGTGCTACAGCGAGCGACCAGTCCGACCGCAGCGCTAATGGACCTATAGAGATTTACTCTGGCATTGACGAGCCGTTCATTCCCTTGTCAAGCTTCAAGAATATCCAATTCGACGTCATCGTCCTGCTGTCGGTCGTGGGAGGGATGGTGTACTACTCGAGTGCCGGTGAGATCTGACTTTTCATTCTATTTCTGATCTGTCGTCGTCAGACACCAACTGACCCCATACCAGTAATCTACCCAACTCTCATCCAGATATTCTACACAACAGACATCTTCCGCGTCGGCGTCCTCACCTGCGCCCCCACGGCGGGGACCTGCTTCGGCCTGTTCGCGGGAGGTCTGGTGTGCGAAAAGATCGGCCATCTCAAGATACAGTATATCTTCTCCGCATGTGCCTTGACGGCCTTCACGGCAGGACTTGCAGCCGCGAACGCCAGTAATCAAGAGTATGTCTTGCATTTTGTTTCCCTACTCCTCATTGTCATTGCCGATACTGATTTGGAAGAAAAAGTCTCGCGACGGCCTTTGGCGTCCTCGGAGGCTTCTTCGTCGGCTACCTCGAGCTCCTCACCGAAAGCACCTCGACAATCGTGCTGAGTGACCAGATGCTCCTCGGCTCGTCGATCGGAGTCTTGAACACGCTGCGAACCGCGAGTGGGACAATCGCCAGTAAGTAAAAGCAATGTCCAAACCAGGTCACACACAGAGGTGATCTGGCAACAAACTGTATATATGTATGTATACCCAGACACACACTCACTCTGGCGCTCCACACAGCTACCATCTACGTGTCCATCTTGACCAACACGGTCTCCGCAAAGATGACATCGGTGTTCGTCCCCGCCGTCGTGCGAGCCGGCCTCCCCACCAACATGGTCGAGCGGTTCGTCGCCGCCTTTACCAGCGGGTCCGAGACGGCCATCGCCAGTGTTCCCGGCGTCACGCCCGAGCTCCTCCGCACCGCGACGACGGCGTACCAGGCCTGCTACTCGGCCGGGTTCCGGAAGGTCTTTCTGACCAGCATCGCCTTTGGGGGCTGCGCCATCGTCGCGTCCCTGCTGTACAGGGACATCAAGCCTGAGGTCATGGAGCGTGGAGTCGTCGTCCACCTGCAGCGTCCTAACCGGGAGGAAACGGTGGTTGTGCAGGGAGCGCCCGACAAGGAGGAATGAAATGAAAAGGCAAAATCAAATAGAACAAAAGTGAACGAAGCATCGCTAATCTATCAAGATTCCCTGGCATCTTGTGGGCTGTGGGATGCTTTGCTGGATTCTCCAACAGCAGTCCAAACAAAAGTGGACGGTGTGGGTAGACTGTCAGTGTATACTCGCTGAAGCTAGGGGGTTCAAGTAGCCACCCCGTATGGCTAGGGGTCATTGCTCGGTAGAGTGAGCCTCCCCCCGATGTCCCCTTTGGGGTCTGTCGTCTCTGAGGAAATGAAGATCCCAATGTCCATGCATGCATGATTGTGAAAGGGCAACAGTAAGGGCCTCGCGCTATTTTTGGATCGCACGTCATGTCGTGTCGTATCCTGCTACCGGCGACTAAAGAAGGACGGCTTCGGTAGTGGTCATCCCCCAGTTCAGGGGTGAGACGACTTCGAGGAATCCAAACGTGCAGGGCTCTCCGCCGTGGTCAGTCTGGAACCACGGGTTACAAGCTACGGTGTCGCTCATCCCTGGTCCGTGTTGGACGTCAGCTGTGGAAGACGGCTGCTGGCCCGCTGGTGCTGGTGCCACTGAGACATCCGAGCCGGCCACAAGGGTGTGGTCCGGCGAGGATGATATCACCGGCTCGCACCAGCGGGTTGGGTCAAACGGCGCGGCTCTCCCGCTCGAATGGCTCAGTGTTCTCTGGTCCTTTGCTGTCGGCGTGGCGGTTTCATTCTGGCCACTGCCGCCGCCGCCGCCGTTCTTGGCCGCCGGACCTCGCCAGATGAATTTGTCGAGACCCGTGCTCTCCAACAGCGAGTTGAGCACGGTGATCATGCGCTTGACGACCGGGTAGTGCACCTGCAAGCACTCGCAGACTTCGAGGATGCAAATCAACCACTTGTGGTCTCTCAGCCCGCTGGCGTGGTTGTCGTTGGACGCCATGCTCGTGATCAGCGTGCTCGCCGTGGTGAAGATGATGTCCAGCATGAGCGTCGCGAACCCCCAGTCTTCAAAGGCGAGACGGCGGATTTCCAGCGTCTGTGCAATATTCACGGCGTTCTCGTGCATGATCCGCTGCGACTGCTCTCGGCTGTACGGCCACTCCCCAGAATTCCGGCCTGCCACTCCAGAAGAAGACGCGTACAAGTGTTGGCAAGAGCTGACGGTCCGGTGGAGGAGGATCTGGACGTTGCAGAATTGCATGTACAGCACACACAGAGAGGGTGGCCAGCAGGTCGGGTCCTTTTCGGTCCATCGCAGGTCCGGAGGCAAAGACGTCTCCCATCTCGTGATGGCCTCGTCGAGCTGTTTGCACTTTCTCAGCGCCTTCTCGTGGTCCAGTTTGATCCGATTACACGCGTTGACCATCTTCCTCACCAGACTGGACAGGTCGACCCACGCGTTCAGTAAATGCTCTTGGTACTCGGAGTAACCGCACGACATCCACGCGATGAGAATGTTCGAGGCCTTCAGGGACGAGGGGCGGCCCAGAAAAACGCTCCAGACTTGTTCGTACACAAAAGTGCCGTACGTCATGCGTTGTCGAGCAATGGCGTCGTCTTTGGAGATGATGCCGGAGTCGACCAGTTCCGTGCAGTCTTGATGCAGACCCAAGTCCACTATGAGACGGCATGCGATACCTGGGTTCGTCAGTATCACTAGGTAGTCAAGTGCGATCAAGACCGACGACACAGCGAAACGTACCAACGTAGATCCACCCCAAATTCTCGCTCCCGTTGGTACACTCGTAGTCACTAAGCAGACAGAAGCCGTGGATGGTGGACATGATGGGACTTTCCAACTCCTTGATAAGCTGCTTTTTGGCCCGCTCGGCATACGAGCGACCCAGTCTCCGGACCGACTCGTCTTTGTCAAGGCGTAGCGCACAAGCTATGAGGGCGTCAAGGGCGAACTGAGAAAAGTGTTGGGACCGAACTCCTCTCTCGTACCCGGCCATGAAGAGCTTGGGATCGACCAGGTAGATCGACATGTCCTGGAACTTCCACCACTTTTCCAGGTACTTTGCGCGGAACTCGCCAGTGTCATTGACGGGGCTCCCTTGGTTCGTGTAGGGCTCCATGGGCGCGGTGTGTAGCCAGTGACCCGGGAATCGGCCGTCGAGGGTATTGATGGTGGTCGAGAGCTGTTCATCCCCAGGGCCAGGAGGAATAGGGAATTGCCCGATCAATGTCGAGGGCCTTTCAAATACGTCATGATGCCAGTAGTTGAGGCCCAGATCGCACATACTGGGGTCTGCACTTGTCAAAAGGGGCACTGGCCTGCGAGAGATGAATTGATATCAGCTCACCTTCTCTATCTCGGGCAGACGAAGACTCGGGCACTCTGTAACTGCTGGAGATTTTGTGTGTCTCTGCTGTTTGAGAAGGATCACAAGGGTGGACCACCATCGTATCAGGCACAGCTGTGTGTTGGTTAGACGATTCAGCATACATCGACATGACATGAAATAGACAAACCGTCGACCAGGTCATGACTGTCCAAGCTGTCAATCTCCATCGCACCCAGCACATTGCGATCGACCTGCGTAGAAAGTGCTCCATGCAGCTGTCGGGGATCTGTGGTCTCGCTTTGACCAGGCGAAACCCCCGGATTCTTATGTGACGGTCTACTTCTCTCCTCGGGCGGCTGAAAACTTCTGATCTGGGACTCGAGGGACTCAAGTCGCTCTTCGAGCTGGCGCACATGTTTCTTGGACGCGTTGCTGTCACAGAATCAGACGAGCTCCCGAGGCCTTTGAAAAAAAAAAAAAAAAACAGCTGCCACCCACATCTTGCGGTTGTCGTCGTAGCTCACAATACATTCTATTCCAGAGTTTCTGCACAGGCGACAGGGCTGTCCATCTTGCATGAGCTGGACATTGCACTGTATCCATATGCCGTCAGTCAGCCACACGCCCACACACGAGATCACCGACGGAATTCACCTTGACTTTTCGTCTCCGACACGCGGTACAGGCGACGGAAGCTCTGGACCTCGGGACATGGAGTCCCCTTGCCGTGTCTCCTGCAGAGGGTGACATACTGGCCGAGTTTCTCCTCCTATACTCAAGCCATTCATTCACGTCGGAATATTCGACACCGTCAAGTAGCTGACTACTGGAATTTCCAATCTTGAACCGGGTCCGTTCAGAAGGACGAAATGGTAGGTCAGAAAAGAGCCCGGGGGGATTTGGCCATGTTGGCCATGGCAGAAGGGGACCCCGGACCCCGGACTCCGCCACCCCCTCTTCCTCTTCGGCTCATCAGCCGTGCCCAGTTATTTCAGGCCAGCCACAATCCCCGCAGCTTCGATGGCAACAAGGCTGGTGTAGCCGCTAGGAGGATGTGGGAAAGTGATAAGTACTCTACCACTTGGCAAGATAGAGCACTACTACGAGACTTGCTCAAGGCAACTTCTTCATACGGCAAACAGGGTCATATCCAACAACAGAGCAAGGCCATTTTGTATCTATTCTCCCACTCCTACGTGCCTCATAATCTGCTCCTGGCCTCAAAGCCGAGTAATCGGCGAGGCAATTCATTCTCGAGTTGTCTTGCATTGACATGGTCCGGAGTGAGCTGGTCCAAGGCAGTGACGCCCATCAACCTCATCGTACTCTCTATCTCGTCACTCAAGACTAGGTAGGATAAACTGTTAGCGGACAATTCGACCAGGTATGCTTGGGATTGTAGACTTACTTTGGATGGCTTTCACGACACCATCCGTACCATATGCCCCAAGAGCATACATGAATGGTCTACCCAGTCCGACGGCCGTGGCACCCAGACACAAAGCCTTGATTACATCGCTCCCCCGACGAACGCCACCGTCAAGATAAACCTCCAGCCTTTCCAGGACGTGCGGGCAGAATGTCCTGATCTCCATCAACGTCCGGAGGGCGCTAGATCCAGAGTCGAGTTGCCGTCCTCCGTGGTTGCTGAGATAGATACCGTGCACGTTCGCACGCAGCGCCGCTTCTGCGTCTTCGGCACATTGGATGCCCTTGAGGTAAATCGGGCCGGCATCTCCCCACTCTTGACGGATCCATTCGAGATCGCGCCAGTTGAGCGTCGACGAGTGAGCGCCGCGTAGGATGGGTACCTCTTCTCCCGGACTTGCGTAGAATGGACGAGGAACGTCGTCGTCGCCGGCCTCGTATGCTATTTGTGCTTGGAACAGCTCATCCTCTTCTCTTTTCCCTCCTACGGCAGTGTCGACCGTAATGAGCAGTCCTTTGAACCCAAGTTTCTTCGCGTTCCGAATCAGCGCCTCGGTCCGTGATCTCTCCTTTGCGACATAAAGCTGGAAGAACAGCACTGTAGGTTTGTCTGGCTGTACATGGCTTGCGAGCTCTTCGTGTGGAACAGACGAATAGGTGCTCACGCAGTATGGGATTCCGTATTTGATTGCGGCGCGGACAAGGCAGAGCTCTCCGTCAGGATGAGCTAGACGCGCCATTGCAGCTGGTGCGATGAAAAACGGCAGGGAACTCTGGAACCCCATGATACGCCGACTTGGGTCTACCTTGGCCACATCGGTAAGCGTCCGTGGACGAAGGGAAATTCTTGACCAGTCCTGTCGATTCCTGTAGAACGTCACTTTATCTTCCGCCGCCGAGTGGAAATAGACAAAGGCTCGCTCCGGGATCGCTATACGAGCTGCCTTTTCAAAGTCGTCGAGATTCATGCATAGCATCAACGGGATTGGGTCCCCTTCTTTGTATTTCCTCTTTACCACTTTGACACTGCCTTGGTCGACAAGCACTGGACCTTTACAGTTCTCTGTGGGAGTTAGTGCGCCATCAAGCAATGGATGTCCACCTTCTCACCCTTGCTCAAATATCTTTCGAGAGTCCCAGGAGGGTGTAAGGGCTCATACGCCGACGTGGCATCCTGGTAAAGTGTGAGAAGGAGTTCCAAGAGTCTACAGTCTTCTTATGCACACCTGGCCTGCGTATCGAAGGATGATGGCTGAGCCGCCGGGGTGATGATCCAGGAAGTCGGTCAGATCGTACACATTTCCTGAGATGATGACCCAGCAAGACTCTTTTGTGCGATGTTCTTCCACCTGCGCCTTGGTGAGCATCGTGTCGCTGTAAAATTGTAACTCAACAACAGTATTCCATGAAGGCGGATTGAGCTGTCGTACATGTCCTCCTTGCCTTGGTTCAGATGGCCAATGCGAACGGACCGAACTGAGTCTCCACCAGTAGTCCTCCGTTGGTACGGTACCCCTGCCCTTTAGGCTGTCCAGTGGAGCATACCTGTCTCCTATCATCATCGACGGCATATTAAAAGCGGAAAATCCATTGCCGTCGGCCCCATTGGCTAGGCAAATCAGGCAGATCCAATCGGAGAGAATGTGAAGACAAACGCTGATAGTAAGAGTCAGACAGTCCTGGATTGCAATGTCTTTGAACAAAATGACCGAGTGAAGCTGGTCCTATGGGCATGGGAATCTCCTTCGAGTACTCTTACAAGGACAGATAAACACAACCAGTCTCGTCGAGGCGGGTGCTTCGGATAGCAGGTTCCGGAGGGCTTTATAGACTAAGTATTCTCCGCAGATTGATTTGTCTGAAGCGAAAAGTAGAGTCAACCTCACCTGTGAAGCTTTTATCATTACTCAATTCATCCTGAGAATGTCTCCCCGCTTTGAGAATCGAGTCGTATTCGTCACAGGCGGTACTTCCGGGTTGGGAGAAGAAGCGTGTAAGCTGTTCGCCGCCGAAGGTGCTCAAGTCTTCGTTACAGACCTGGAAGAGAGAAGCATTTGCAGTCGCGTTGGGCCAAACTCTTCCTTCTATCCCTGTGACGTGGGAGACCTGTCACAATGCGAAAAGGCCGTCGCAGCGTGCGTTGACAAATATGGTCGTATCGATGTCCTCTTCCACAATGCCGGTCGGTTCGCGCCGCTTGCAACAGTGCCACGCCACGATATCGACTTGTTCAAAGATGTCATCAACATCGACCTGATCTCTGGGTTCTATCTCGGACGCCTCGTCATCCCTATCATGCAGAAACAAGGCAAAGGAGCCATCGTCATCACCTCAAGCACTACGGGGCTAGGTGGCGACTTCGGAGTCCCAGCATATGCCACGGCAAAGGCAGGTATAGCTAACCTGGCAAGATGCATGGCTTTGGATCATGCCCACGAGGGCATCCGCGTCAACGTCGTCTGTCCCGGCTACATGATCACGCCGATGACCTCGGGCTTTCGCCAGATGCCAGAGGCCGAAAAGTTTCTGGTAGACAGCATCCCCATGAAGCGCGGAGCCAAACCGATCGAAGCGGCGAGGGTAGTGCTCTTTCTCGCATCTGACGATGCGTCATACGTGACCGGGCAAGGTAGACACGTCGCATTCAGTGGGTAGTTCTGTACTAACGCTACAACAGCACTTGCGGTCGACGGCGGTTGGACTTGTGGCTCGGGGTCGCCGAACATGGCTCAATGGCTCGCTTGACTGATTGTTTCAATTTTGAGTGGACAATGGAAGTGTGTATAGCAGCTAATAGGGGTAGTAGCAGAGGCAAAGGGTCGACGTTATGTTGCAATGAATGGCATCAGTTGGCACTCACCAATTTCCGCCGCCTGATTGCGCCTGCGCTTTGATGCACAGCTATCGCTCGGCCACGACATTTGCTCTTTTACTGAACTCGCAAGCTTCTGATATGTCCTTGACATCAGAACCCACCCTGGTATTTCAGATTTGAGTACCTGTCTTTTCCCATTTCCGAAACTTGAATTGATATTCCACTTTTCAACACGGGACATCCGAACGTGATGTGGCTGCCTGCGATACAATTTTGGCAATTTCTTGGTTTACACAATGCCTTGCTTTCTCCAGCGGCGATAGATCCAGGCCTGGCTCTTTGGCAAGTAGACTCGCACCGCGATCTAGGAGAAACTGTACTCTGGCAACGTCACCCTTTCCAATGGACACCCACAGAGGTGTTCCAGTAGATATGGAAACATCGCGAAGGTCATTAAAATCAGCAAAAAGGACATTATCGACAGGTGCCCCTCTATTGTACAATAGCTTGAGGATTGTTAACGCGTCGGGGTCTTCCGCGGGTCTTTGACAAGCGAACCAGACCAATTCGCCTGTTGTCGCAGAGCCACCAAAATCCAGGAGAAGCTGGACGATCTTGAGGGGCGCGTATTGGACAGCACGGGAGAGCGGCGTCACTCTATATTTTGTGGCGAACGCATTAGGATCGGCGCCGTGGACAAGAAACCATCGAACGACATCTTCGTCGGCACCCGCCTGAATGGCGCGCGTGAATCGTTCAGCATAGGACCGCGTCTTTTATCTATACATACTCCCCCTAGAAATGGCGGATCACAGTAGCTCTCAGGCGAATTAATGTCCCAGCTGTTATTGAGAAGGACTTGGGGAATTGGTAGAGACTTGGACTCGGACGCGAGGAAGGCTAGTCCCTTCAATTCATCATGGGTGGGCGGGCGGTGATTGAGGAGGCGAGCGAGTTCATCAGCTCGACCTTCGGCGGCAGCATCGGCGGCAGCGATTCGTAAAGGGATATCGGACATGAGTCTTGCTATTGAGGCTTGGTTGGTCAGCCACTTGTCGGGCGTGTCGATTTGGAAGATGTGACTCGCAGGGCTGCCAAGAAAACGTAATGACCGTCACTTGTAGCACGCCTCGCAGCCTGGCAGCCTGGGAAGTACTCGGTCCGAAGACGACCGAACGACGCCAGTACTCGGTATACCTCCCTGTAAGGGATTTCTTTCTCCTCGTCAGGTCAGGCTGCTTGCACAACTGCCATCTATTGATGCGGACACGACTCATGTCCTTGGTGAGGCTATGCTTCATCAGACTAGTAATACTGCCCGGTGGTGATATCCAGCAAAGCCACAAGCATGAAAATCCGCTAGGGTAACCCGACATATGCCAGTCTCCGATGAAATGGTGTAACTTTATTGCATGTCTGCATCCGAAATCTCGACCACAATCCACTGGGCTCATAAACTGACTGCAGTGAGATATAGAGGCCCTATATTCCAAATTTCGAACGGAGAAACTCCCCCACCTCCGAGATGGTGCGGTCCGCCTCTGGTGCCCGGCCCGCCATGAAATGGTATACATGTTGCATTTCTGGCGCCACCTCGAGATGCGCCTCGACATTCGCCTCCCTGATCTTATGAGCGAGTCTGACTCCATCGCTCATGAGCAGCTCCCAACCGCCAACGGAGATATGGAAAGGCGGCATGCCGGTGAAATCTGCATACAGGGGGTTGGCCAGAGGCTCCTTAGGCGACACTTTGTCCCCCAGGTACAAAGACACGGTGATATTCGCTACGCCAGGAGGCGACAGTGCGTCCTTGTCTGCGTTGGATATCTGCGACTCGCCCTTGGTTTCCATGTCGACCCAAGGAGAGAAAGCTACCACGGCCGCTGGCAGTGGGATCCCGAGCTGCTTCAATTTGAGGACCGAAGCCGTTGCGAAGTTCCCGCCTGCTGAATCCCCCGCGACGGCGAGGTTCTTCGCATCAAAACCCTTGCTCAGGAGCCATTGGTACGCCGCCACAGCATCGTCGAGGGCGGCTGGGAACGGATTCTCCGGTACAAGACGGTAATCAATAACGAGGGCGAGGCTTTTCGCCGCCTTTGCCAAATGCCCGGCAAGTTTACGATGACTTGATGGAGATCCTGCGAAGCCAGCGCCGCCATGGAGGTAGAGTATCACTTGGGAAGGATTCGCGTCGAGTGGCTTGCACCAGATGGCCGGACGCTGCGTACCGGGACAGCGGACTTCCTCGTACGTGACATCCGTCGGCTCAGAGGCAGGTTCGTGAAGGGATTCCAAGAGTGCTCGCTGGTCTTGAATGCTCATCGGCGGACTGGCCATCATCCGCTCCTTGATCCCATTGTATAGGGTAACCAGGATCTGTGATTCCTTGGAGGCAGGCATTCTGACGAGGGGGTGCTTGGGGTAGCTGTAGGCATCGTTTCATTGGTGAGAGGCTCTCTTACGAGTACCTTGATATATTGTGCAGGATGTCGGCTCCTATACAGCCGACAGGATCGCAAGCTTGGTACGGTACAGCTTTGACTGGGCGTAGGAACGGGAACCAAAGAGGTGTTTCTGACCTCGGGTAAATTCTGAAGGTCCTGGGTCCGAACAGTGGTGGCATAGCGCAGTACACCGAGTACAGTAGGGGATTGCCCTATTGTCACTACAGGTCTTTCCCTCTACGGACCTTTCAGTCTCGGTTTATATCACGAGCATATACTAAGAAATGAGTCCAGGTGCACTCCCAAGTTAATATATCGAAGATTATTGGTTCTACAGGGGATAGTTCGCTCGGTGGAAGTTGACGGCGTACAAGACGATTGCCATTCAAGACAGTGCCTTGACGGCCAGTTCCAGTGCAGTCAAGGAGAATGACTACTAGAGCCCGAAACTAGGCAGACTGTCTCCCATATTGTCCACCACCTGAGCCATCCTAATTACAACCTGGGGCTACTAATTTTCTGAGCGTCTTGTACATAAAGTCCCCTTGGCAGCGCCAACGCGGGGACATTTGCCGCGAAGCCAGTAGCTCGGGAAGCATTTCCTTTGTATTTCGATCACTTCTGACTCGGTTTTCTTTGTGAGTGAGAGTGTTCTTGGAACATTGGAACAACATGTGGTATCAGCTACTTTGACACCCAATCCAGCTGGGCCAACTGGATAAGCTGTCGGCTAATGCGATGGGCCCCGCCGTGACTCCGCGAGTCTCTTCTCTGGGCACATCAGAATCCTTACCCGGCCCCGGATTGAAACCGAGAATGGGGGAGAGGGCTTAGAGACGCGGAAAATGCAGTTCATTTAGCCCCGAGTCAGACATGGGCCGGATGCAAATGTATCTTAGCGGACAACTTTCCACCTGTATTGAATATCTAAGCAGTGTGTGGGGTTCTATCAAGGAGAGTCGTTTTGTCGTTTTGTACCACGTTACAGAAGCTCTCGTTGATATACCTCCTCCTCCTCCTCCTCTTTTGTATACTGCACAGGTCACATTACACATCCATCACGATGATCGAGGTCGGAGTGGTCAATAACGAGACGCTGTCGGCACCAACCGCAGAGATCAAGGAACAGGCACAGAAGAGCAACATCGCGCTAGACTTTGATCCTGATGCCCTGAAGGCAAAGTACATCGCTGAGAAGGAGAAGCGAAGCAAGAATGGCGGACTGGAGCAGTACCAGCTGGTCAGAGAGCATGCCAGCTTGCTAAAGTTTGTCGACGACCCCTATGTCAAGCCGGGATTTACTCGGGAACCCGTCAAGCATCTCTACGATGTCGTCGTCATTGGTGGCGGGTTCACTGGAGTTCAGGTTGGAGCGTGTCTCATGGGCCAAGGGATCACGAACTTTTGTATTATTGAGAAAGGGGGCGACTATGGAGGTACTTGGTATGTTGCACTGTCCCTCTCCCAGATCCACAGCCCCCAATAACTCACTGTAAAAGGTACTGGAATCGATATCCCGGAGCTCAGTGCGATATCGAGTCTTACATCTACATGCCACTGATCGAAGAGATGGGTGTCATGCCCACGGAGAAATATGCTCGGGGCCCCGAGCTTCAGCGCCACGCACGAGCAATCGCCGACAGGTATAGCCTGGAAGATCACACGCTATTCCAAACCATTGTCAAACGACTGGTTTGGAACGACACCACGGCCACGTGGAAGATCGAAACCAGTCGTGACGATGAGATCGAAGCTCGCTGGGTCGTCCAGGCGCCCGGGCCACTTCACACCCCCAAGTTTCCCGGCGTGCCAGGGATCGAGCTCTTCAAAGGAAAGAGCTTCCACAGCTGCAGATGGGACTATTCGTATAGCGGTGGTACCCCCGAGAACCCAGAGCTGACCAAGCTGAGAGATAAACGCGTCGGGATCGTTGGCACTGGAGCAACGGCAATTCAAATCGTCCCACGCGTTGCCGAGTGGGCCAAGGACTTGTATGTTTTTCAAAGGACGCCTTCCTCGGTCGATGTTCGAGGCAACAGGCCAACAGACCCCGAGTGGGCCAAGTCTCTCACCGCGGGCTGGCAGAAATATCGCATGGAGAACTTTGCGACACTCGTGTGCGGCGGCCACGCCGATGAAGACCTGGTTGCTGACGGTTGGACCGACATTCTCCGATCACTGGCAGGGTTCTACGGGACTGGAAGTGATGCCGATGATCCACAGGCCCTTGCGGTCAAAATGCAACTTGCCGATTTCAAGAAGATGGAGTCGATCCGCCACCGCGTCGACAGCCTGGTCAAGGACCCCAAGACCGCAGAAGGTCTCAAGCCCTGGTACAACCAGTTTTGCAAGCGTCCGTGCTTCCACGACGAGTACCTGCAAGCGTTCAACAACCCGAATGTCCACTTGGTCCACACGGACGGCAAGGGCATTGACCGGGTGACAGAGCACGGCATCGTCGCCAATGGAGAAGAGATCGAACTCGACTGCATAATCTATGCTACGGGATTCGAATTTGCCGGCGATTTCTGCGGTCGCTTTGGTGTTGAGATTGTCGGCCGCGGCGGCCAGACATTGAGTGAGAAATGGAAAGACGGCGCATCGACCTACCACGGGTGGTCTATCCACGGCTTCCCGAACTTGATGACCTTGACGCCGCTTCAGTCCGGCTCCATTCCGAATTTCACCCACAACGTGGTCTTCATGATGCCACATCTCATTTACCTCATGGAGCAGTTCAAGAAGCGACACATCAAGAGCATTGAGCCGTCTGTCGAGGCCGAAGCTGCTTGGGTGGCGGAGACGGTAGAGCTGGGCAAGTCCCGAGGAGACTTCCTCAAGGAATGCACTCCCGGCTACCTGAATGACGAAGGGGTGGTGAACGAGGTGACTTTGAGGAACCAGCCCTACGGCGGCGGTGCGCCCAAATTCAACCAGATGCTCCGCGAGTGGAGGGAAGCGGACCGCATGGAGGGAATGTTGATCACATACGAGAATGAAAGCGACGAAAACGGCACATCGAGCAACTCGACGAATGGGAACCTTCAGAGTCACCCTCCGACCAGCACAACAGTGCAGGTTGCGAGTGCATAAGGGGAGCAGAAACACGTCAATTTACGGGTGACATACGGTTCAGATAGCAGCTCCATGCCCCAAATTTAGGCCAAAAAGCCCTGGGCCTAATTTCTTGCGTAGCCAGAAAGTATCTCTATCTGCAATACAAAAATGTGTGTAGCTACCAAAGGCACGGACCGAGTCAGACTTGTCCAGATATGATCGGACCCAGCTCATGATTCCTTGTCCGGGCCTGGGTGCCCGGGTATTGGTCTGCCGGATATTCTTAGACGGATGGAAAAAGACTGTTACACCGAACAGAGGAGTCACAGAGTATCCCTACATAAATACATAAATAAATATACATCGACACACTGTTCTACCATCACGCCACAGTACAAAACGCCTCGTGGCCTCCAACTCCATTGACGAGCCATCTCTGACACACTCCCCGCTCCCAATAAACCTGCGGTATTCACTGTGAGCGTCCCGACATGTCCACCCAAGGCGGCTCCAAAGCCATAGCCCCGACACTTTTCAAAGGGCGCGTCGGCCTCGTCACGGGAGCTGGATCACCCTATGGCATAGGCCGATCGATCGTGCTCCGCCTGGCAGAAGCCGGGGCCGAAGTCATCTACGCGACGGATCTGAATCTGGGGAACATTTCCAGCCTGGAGAAATCCGTCAAGGAGATCAATCCGGCCTGCACGGTCGAAGGACGGAAGCACGACGTGGCGTCGGAAGAGCAGACGGTGGCGCTGCTGAAGTCCATCGTCAAGAAACACGGCCGTTTCGATTTCTACTTTGCCAATGCAGGCTTTGCCGACGTCAAGTCTGTTTCTCCCCAGTGTTTTTTTGCTTGGAAAAAATGCTTTCAATCCATGCGCTGCGAAAATGGCGCCGGCCAACTAATCAATCTGTGGGCGATTGTAGGAACATCAACGACTTGACCACGCGTCATTACGAGCGCGCAATGAACGTCATGGCGACGTCGGTGTTTTACGCCATCAAGTACGGAAGTCAAGCAATGGCCGTGACGTCCCCGGCGAAGCCGCAGTCCGCCGGGACGATCGTGGTGACTGCATCGGTGGCGGGCGTTTCAGGCCTGTTCTCGGACCTTGGATACTGTGAGCTGGCCCGCGAGGTATTTTCCTACATCGCCCCGAGACACATCTGACACACGGAGCAGCAACCGCAAAGACGGCAGCGATTGGTCTGGTCACGCAAGGCGCCGTGAACCTGTCGGCGAGCAACATCCGCGTCAACGGCGTTGCGCCCGGCGCCGTCCAGACGAGCTTGATAGTCAACGCCCCCTTCGCGCAGCAGGAGAAGGAGTTCAATCTCGTCATGAGCGAGTCGGAAGCCAAGGAGGTGTTCCAGAAGTACATTGACGTGCGGGGCGTCCTGGACCAGCAGCAGTACTACTACAACCGCGTCGCGCAGCCCGACGAAATCGCAGATATCGCCGTCTTCCTGGGCTCGGACCTTTCTTCTGCCGTCAACGGGCACGTCGTCGTGGCGGATAGCGGCAAGACCAAGGGAGCTCTTGGGGAGTCTTACGTGGGACCCGTTCCTCCGGTGCAGCCGCTGGACTTGTCTTGAGGTCCTAGACTCTCTCGATATAGTAGTGAGGAACGGAGAGAGAGCATTTCTCGGATCCACGGTATGATACCAGGCTGGAAGGCATTAGCACTAGTTCACAGTTCAATTGAATGGGCAGCTTGTCAATGTGATCTTAGCTCCATTACTATGATCTCTCTGTTTACCCTTCGATCTCTATTTCCCCCCGCCTTGCACAAGGCTTTGCCCCACCTCGACCCACCTTCCTAAAGCGGGTTTGTCCCTGGGGAAGTTGTAGGTCGTCGAGTTTCAACAGCACATTTTATCTTTTTGCCTCTACATCTCGCCGAGGGTACTTTTGACGTTGGGCACAGGTTCTGATCAAATAGAGTACTCTCTTCCGCGGCACTATTAAATAGCCAAGGGGGGCAAGGTTTTGTCTTTTGGAGGGGGAAATCAGATACACAGCCTCCCAAATGTGTTTCACTCGTGGAAAGTTGCCAAAAAGCTAACAGGTGGATAGATTAGATACCCTATCAATGATACCTCATCGATAGCTGTACGGGTACAATCGGCAGAGACTCCTGACCTCGCCAAAGGCCCGCCGATTGACGTCTCCCTCATCCGTTTACGGACGCTTTTTACATCTTAGACTCTGTGACTGTCTCGACATGATGATCTTCCATCTTGCCATCCTTTTCTGCCGGCGGGGTTTCGAGGTTCGTGACAGGAGTGGCAGTGACGTCGTCGTCCAGGTGAGCGACTGGTTCTTTCCCAAACAGCTGATCGATTTCTTCGAGCGCAAGACCTGCCGTCTACATGATGAGGAAAGAGAGAGCGCGTCAGTTGATTAACTGCCTGTGGCATTTTTCTTGGAGCCGAACCAAAAAAAGAAAAAAAGAAAAAAAGAAAAGAAAGCACCAGACTCGAATTCGCAGGGTGGTGGCTTCTTACCTCGGGAAGGAAAAAGTATTGCACCACCGTGTGGACGATCCCAAGACACATGAAGACCAGGTAGTACTTCCAGCCGATGGCGGCCTGGGCGGTGGGCAGGAGTTCAAGCCAGAGCGTGTCGCAGAGGAAGAGACCGCAGAGGCTGATGCCCACGGCCTGACCGCGAATGTGGGTGGGGAAGATCTCCGAGACGACGGTGAAGGTATTGGGATCGATGAACGTGCCGTACCTAAAGGGGGCCAAAGAAAATACCAGCTCAGCACCAAAGACGCGCGCAGATTATTTGGCGGGAAAAGATTGAGACGCTTACCCGAGCACATAGAGGAACAGAAAGACGGTGACGGCAATGGCCATATCTTTGGATCCAGTGTTGCTGTAGCTTCCAATCAGCCCGGTAGCAACGGTGAAGCATGCCACCGTGCCTCCGAATCCGTAGACTGGCAAGACAAGTGTTAGTAAGTATGCCTCAACAAGAAAAGGGGAAAGTCAACGGGGTTCGGGTTTGTAAAATCTTACCCATGGCCCAGCGGCGCCCGATTCTATCCGATATAAAAGCACCGAGGACATTGGCGATGAGTCCGACTGTGTTCCAAGCTGCAGCCAAGAGAAGAGGCATAGAACCCTTCAGGCCCAGGGACTGGTAGATCAAAACGTTGTAATTGTTGATGACCAGGATCTGCCCATTCATTGTCAGCGCTCCTAAATCGCCCATCAGTACTCGATGTTACCTACACCGGCGTTCTGACCGCCCGCTGCGACCGTCAAGGCCAGGTATAATCTCCTCCGATACGACTTGTCTGTGAAGAGCTGCCATCGCCCTCCAACTTCGTAAGCGCGGCGGTCCGCTTGCAGCTGACGCACTATCAAGTTGAGCTCTCGATGTGCAAAGGAATCCTCAGGGTCATTAACGTCGTGGTGCAAGCGACAAAGGATCTTCAGGGCTGCGTCGTTTTGTCCACGTTGAACAAGCCATCGAGGGCTCTCGGGGACTAAAGTAAGGGCACCAGTGGTCAGCAAAGCGACATCTCACACATAGAGTGGAATTGCTTTCTCTTGCATACTGAACAGAGAGCCGACTATGAGAATAAGGGCCCAGAGAAGGAGAACGGCGTTTGGGAATCGCCATGCAAAGGTAGAGTCGGCCTTGTAGTAGCAAGCGAATCTGACGAAGAGCAAACGGTCAGTGTTGATCTTTCTTGACGTCAGCTTCATCACATACCCTATCCACGCGGCCGAGAAGTATCCAACGTTGATAAAACTTCCGTGTGCACCTGTCATCAAACCTCGAGAGTGAGGTGGAGCAACCTCTGAGAAATATGTGGGCATCGCGACGATGAGCATTCCAGTTGGTACCCCCGTAAGCGCTCTGCCGACTAGGTACTGCTGCCCGTTAGCAAAGTGTGGCACGTTCAACGTACGTCGGGTACATACCATGGCCTGATTGACGGCACCACACTGAATCGATCCCCCCACAAGGCCAATAAGGCAGGCCAGCAGGAATGTCCTTCTACGACCCATCGCATCGAGAGACCAGGCAGACACCAGACAACCGATGAAGCCAAAGCCAAAGAAGAGGCCGTTCGCAGCACCGATGATGGTTGCCGTGTGCGAGTATCCGGGTTCCGTGGGGACTGAAACCAGGTTCATTTTGCTGTAAAACGTCGGCTGGCCTATCGTGTTTCCAATCACGGCCAGACTGTAGCCGGTGAACAGAGATCCAAAGGCCGCGAAGAGCACAACCTGTCATCTGACCGTGAGCGGAGGGGGGAAGGGGGTAATTGGTCACGATGCGAGAGACGTACCCATAGGTTGTAGTTCGAATAGGTCTCCATGTTGAACTTGCTGGGATTTCACAGTGCTTGGAAGGAGGTTGTATCGCAGTCGTCCGAGGAAATTCGCAATGAAGCCAGCAAAGGGGAGGACGTGCTCAGAGTAGCAGCACAGACAACTATATAAGTCGTCCAGCTCTCAAAGGAACAAGGATGGTTTCCTAACCGAGGATTCGCTCTTCCTGATTGACAGTTGGGGACCCCAGATCCCAGTATTCACTAACCCCCGCATGTTTCCACGGTCCCAGTAACGTGGGTCAGCCAATCGAGGCTCTGTCTCTTTGTGTATCGTGCTGTAACGGCCTGCGAGTAACTCCCAAAACATCCTCGGTAACAATACCATGAAACGAAGCCAGCGTCTTGGTCATGACTAAAGGCGAGTCAAGGCGGTGACAACAGTCTAATAAACGTACTAGTCCAAACAGGCGTCTTCGTCTCGTAAGTCAACCTCGGTTGGGTTCAATTAAAGACGAGAATCGATCTAGAGCAGCACAAGCAGTTCAGACCAGACTACTCGTTCCGCGGTGGTATCATCCGCGAGAATGTGCACTCGATCACTAGACTGAAAGTGCCACGCTATCTAGCTAAGCCATCCTCCTCGGCATTCTCGAAAGACATGTCGGTCTCTGTCGGTGTGTACGCCTTGTTGTTCTTTCCCACAAAGTCAAGAAAATCTTGTGAAGCCAACAAAGAGTTCGCCTCGGGATCCCAGTCCGTGTCGAACCTTGAAGCAAATGAAAGTCAGCAAAAGATCACTAGGCTATACTGACCAACGACGGGTTGAGTCAAGTCTTGGAGCACATACTGATGAGTCGGTTCGCACGTTGTAAACTTGAAAAAGTCCAGTTCCAAGTTCGAAAATAGATCCTGGTCGGGGTCAGGAAAGCCGAAATCGACCGATGGCTGATCTGAGGATGGGGATATCTGGTATTCCTGATAGGGGCCGCTCGACGATCTGGCGTCCAGGAGGCCATTTGCCGAACCCAGTGAACCGTTCGGTACTTTTGTAGGGTTTTCCTCGTTGCCTAGTCTTTTAGTTCGATTCCTCATCCTCGATCTTGCTTCAGAAAAGAGTCGTATGGAGAAATCGGCTGCCCAATAAGTCCTGCGCAGCTCTTGTAAGACGGTCATGCACGTGTCCAGCTGCTGAAGTCCCACCTGTCGGGACAAAGGGTTCGCCTGGGAAGCCTCGTAGAGATGCATCTGCATGGTTGGAGAGATTGCTTGGATCCTGACG
This sequence comes from Fonsecaea pedrosoi CBS 271.37, assembly GCF_000835455.1. Lineage (NCBI taxonomy): Eukaryota > Fungi > Ascomycota > Eurotiomycetes > Chaetothyriales > Herpotrichiellaceae > Fonsecaea > Fonsecaea pedrosoi. The sequence goes on along the minus strand of NW_013550613.1, from coordinate 692,690 downwards.
ATGAGCAAAGGTTAGCGGCAGGGTGAGATGCACGGTGGGAGAGCCTTTACAAAGCTGATTGGCAAACACTCAGGTAGCCCAATTGACTCAATTTGATGAGACTAAGATTGACACTGGATGCTGCTTCCAATACCCTCGGCATGATGGTCGATCTCCAAGCCTTGTGCTCGCTGGGTGACAAATCAGACGGCGGCGACAAGATATAAGGCCGATACAACGCAATCAAGACGTTCCTAGAGCAATTGTCAGACCTTTGTCGTTTGTCTTCTAACTAACTTTCACCAAAGTACCTTTCGAACAAATCGAGCTGCAGGGAGAATAGCTGTACATCGGTGTCCTTGTCCATGCCAGTCGTATCTGTTCTCGTCTCAAAGTACTCTAGCAAGCTTTGCTGGCTCGTTTCAATCTCACTCGTAGTCGCCGAGAGCATCCCGGGCCTGTAGTGGCTTTTGAGAATGCGTGATAAGACGATGCTTAAGTGGAGATACTCGATCCAGCATCGCCCGAGGACGTGCATGGAAGCCGGTATATACTCTCGAAATCTGTTGTTTCGGTCAACTCCACTGACGAGGAGAATGTCCTCGGGGGTTGGCATTGGAAGGTCTGTGTCTTTCGAATTGATCCTCATGGGTCGACCTAAGCCAAAGGATATCCAAGTCTCCCGGAGGTAGCACGACCACCAGATCAGCTTCCAGAGGCTCTGATACGGGTATTTCGACTTGGAGGCCGAGGGAGGAAGTCGTTCCGGATTTCTGTGCAGCCCTACAGAGTGGCAAAGCCCGATGGCGACTCCGATCCAGTACCAGGAGCCTGTGCGATCTTCGGTATCGACATACCAATATGCCAGGAGGATCACAGACTGGATCAACACGATTTTATCTTTCTCATAGTCGACGTCGTATAATGCCTAGAGAATGCAATATTAGTGTTCGGCTTGCCGGGATTCAAAATGCAAACGTGGTAGAGTGTTCGGACCTTGGCCTTCTGGTACATGTCCCGCTTCATGGCCTTGCGTGAGCGAAAGCCTGCCTTACGAGCTAGCTCTGGACTGACAAACTGCAACGACGGTCAGCTGGTGTCACTGCGTCAAAATGCCAAATCTCTCCTCGGGATAGCACACATTTGAAGCCGCAAAAAACACGCTCCACAGAAGCAACAGATTGAGCTGCTGTAATCCATGCTCCTGGTAGCGGACCAGGAAGCGATTGGCGTCCAAGATTGGCAAGAAAGGGTGGACATATCGAAAATAGTGTCGAATAAGCTCGTCGCACACGCTCTGATCAGGCAGCGTGAAGGCTCCCTTTGTTCGCAACAATGTAAGGTCTTCTTGACACACGGTCTGCACGGCAATTCGAGGAACCAAGTAGTGAGACGGCCGCTCGGTTTGGCAAACGTCCATAACAAAGGTCAAGACATTAGTTTCCCCTGTGCGACGAAGGCGATGAGTCCCAAGCCCGTATCACTGGATACCTTGCGGTGGTGCACATACCTGCGTAGAACGGCGCGGTGGAATCTTTGTCCGGGCTGCCATTCATAGCATCGCTATAGCCTCCGGGGTTGTCACCTTCATCGATATCGGACGAGTTCAAGGTGTCGTCTTGAAACTCGACAACGTCACAGCCATTCGTGGCAGGTCGAGATCTGACAAAGTCCGAGGTACCGCCTGCGGGCAAACCAAGAGATGAGTCGACCCGGACATGTCTCTCGCTGGATTCGCCTGAGGTCGCTTCGGACGGCGCGGGCTGAGCATCATCAGAGGGACGCGTTACCAGTCCGACAGAAGGCTCGCTGCCGCCAGGCTCAACGACACTACCGCGTGCTCGTCTTCTCGTTTTATATTGTCTTTTTTCACACGTCCATATCAGTGCGCCGATAATGGGTGCAGACTTCTCAACCACAACAAAGGTGCAATGCGAGACACCCACCTTGGTTTCTTTCGGGATGCCACTGTGCAATCGCATCCATCCTGTCGGCAATTCCAGCACGGAGGACCACATTGAATGACGTTACATCTGACCTTGCGAGCATGACACTGCTCGCAGGCTACTGAAGCCCGTTTCCGTGTACGTTGGTCCGGTGCTCTGCTGCCGGGAGACGTGGGTGTCATGTTTTGGCACACAGTCGCTGCTGTTGAGTGACGGTAAAATTCCCAACCCGACGGCTACTAAAGCGCGCGTCGGCTGCCCAGAGGGGCCTGTCAAGCCTGTTTAAAGTCTCCCCCCTTGGAGCACACAGCCTTGGCCGGCCCTCGGATCGCGAACCCCGCACCCGGAGCGCCGCTGGCCAGAACCCTCGCCGAGAAAAAGAGAGTCGGCATGTTTGCTATTAACCTACTTGTAACTTGTAAAAGCCCGGCAGGTGACACCCGCGGCGGCCAATGACTAGTATCCTTTGTTGCGTTCTTCACAAGATAAGGCTTGCCCCCCGCCCCCGCCCCCCCTGCACACGAGTTACCCTCGGTCCATGAGATTGGTCGCGTCTCAGCCTTCAGACCGATATCCGGGCTACGCCTTTATCGGCTAGATTTTGGGCGAAAAGGTGCAGCCAACAACGACATTCCGCTCCACATTGTGTCCACTACTTGTAAATAAAATGCGCCGATGGGTCTGCACAACGGAGACAAGAGAATGGTGTGACCAGCTCACTTGGAACTCTGGCATCGAAATCAGAGCACTCTCGCCTACTTAACAGCTTTATCTCATAGGAGCAGCGATGAGTAATTCCGCAGACACTGGCAAAAGGTATTACTTTTTTTTGTGAAACGGTTCCCTCGTTTGAGGTCATGAAGAGACTCAGCATGAGCCGATACTATATACATTCAAAGTTGCCGGATCTTAGCCCAGAGACTAGATAGTCCAGGGGGAGTCTTCGTTGCGTATATAAGGTGCAAGTCCGTTGATGTTCGGCTTTCCATCAACCTGCTCATAAAATGCCTTGATTTTTCCATTCCCCAGGAACGCCCACTGATTGCTGTTCTCATATTCGAACTCATAGTCTTCAAAGCGTGGGACTTTGATTGTCTTGACATAAGTCAGGGCGCTTCCACACCACAATTGAGGTTCGCCGTCGACGGTGCCGTTCTTGTACCATGACCTGTAGATGACATTTAATATAGTGCTCAAGATCGTGAATGAGGGAGATTCTTACCGGCATGGCAATCCCCATACTGTTTTTTTGTGGAATGCGCTCATATGTTCATGAAATTGATCGGTGGCCCGACGCTTCGGCTCCACGGATCTAATCTTCTCTTCTTGCATCTTCTTCATTACGGTGATGAAATATTCGCATGCTGTCTCGATCTAGATGGGAGTTTCGTCAGCCACATGCAAACAGAAAGCATGCGCCAAACTCACAGCAGGGAGAATGGTTCCGTTCCCCAGGGGGCCTTGTGGGCCGGTGGTCATGAAATAGTTCGGGAAGCCGGGAGCGGCAATCCCAAGATATGCATCGGGTATGTTCTTCCACGCGGTTTCCATCGAGATACCTCCGCGTCCGATAACTGGGAAGGGTGGAATGAAGGATGTATCGAAACCAGTGGCGCAAACCTAAGGGAGTTAGAACTTGGTCAAATTGTAGAACACACATCGCAAGACTCACCAAGACATCAACATCGTGCAAGGTTCCGTCAACCATCTGCACCGCAGTCTCGGTAAGTCGATGGATCTCGCCGAAAATTGGCTCGACATGAGGCTGAACGAGCGTCTCAAGATAGCCATCCCCAGGCGTGATCCTTCGGCATCCCGGTGCCCATTGTGGGATTATCTTAGCCTTCAGTTCCTCATTGCCCGGGCCCATCCGGTCTTTCATTTGCTGGACCATAAACTTGTGCATTTGTTGCTGTGTCGAACTTCCGTTGATGAACATGTCCGTAAGAACGTTCATTTCTGCTTCTATTCGGCGACGGAACTGAAGATGGGCCTGGGGATCTGCCCGGAACTGCTCCTTCTCTTCTTCTGTAAAGGTAAACTGTTCGTGCTTGTTACCCTTGGTCGACCCGGGGTTCGCATCACTTGTGCTTTGGTGTTCGCCTCCATGCTCATCCTGGAACTGAAGAGCAACGGAGCCGCCCAGCGCGGGCGATATCCAGGTAGGTGAGCGCATGAATACTTTCAACTTGGCCACGTCTGGAAGGAGATGTCAGTCGCGGCTCCTTGGTCGACTTTCACCTCAGTCGAAGCAGTCCAAGAACCAACCTTTTGCAATCTGGGGAAGAATCTATTGACCTGTGAGACACAACTTTGACGTTCTGCACGTTGGGTCTTCTTACCTGGATCCCACTCGAGCCATTCCCAATGAGTCCAACAGTCTTATTCTTCAAATCCAAACTGGCGTCCCATCTCGCCGAGTGCAGCTTTGGCTTTTGGAACGTCTCTATCCCAGGAATGTTGGGCCAGCTCCATTTATTCAGGAACCCGGCTCCGTTTATGAGGACGTCGCATTCATCCCTGAAGATCCTCGAGGGGGTCGAGGTGCGGTCCTCGATTTCCAATCGCCATTTCGACGTGTTCTCGTCCCAAACGGCTTCCTTGACAACATGAGAAAGCTTGGTAAACTGGGCGATATTGTGCTTCTCGTAAAATCCTACACGATTAATGTCAGAAAAAGGGGATTCCCAATCATGGGCGACAGATTGACCTCTGCAATACCCATGGATTTCTTTGGAGCCAGCATAATACTCGGACCAATCCGGCTTGGGATCGAAGGTAAACGCTTTGAAGAGATTGATTAGCTTTCCCTCCCCGTCGACCTCGCTCTTAAAAACTTACTATAGATATGAGCAGGTATGTCACAGGCACATCCTGGATATCTATTTTCTAACCACCTGGCTTGAAGTCAACACTGTGATCCTCCAAAAATTGCACCTCAGCACGAGTTTCTTTTCTTACGTTCCACCGACGTCGTCGTTCTTCTCATAGATCGTCAGCTCGAACGAATCCAGCAGCTTCATCATCTTGTATGCGAGACATAGTCCTGAAATGCCCGCGCCGATGCATATCACTTTGATAGGTCGAAGGACCTCTGAATGGTACCATTCTGGCACCTGGTAAGTGCCCAGTGAACCCATATTTACCGAGTAACAGTCTTTGGTCCAGCCGATAGCGTTATCGATATCAACACCGCAAACGGCTGCTGAGAAGATGCTTCCGCGAGAAAAGTTGCTTCGCCCACCCACCCCGCTATATAAGTCTTGGGAGCCAGACCTCATTCACTTACCGAGGTCAGGCGCGTAGTTGTGACGAAAACGAAGCCCGATCGTGGACCATCATGCAAGACCTCTCGCCACCTCCGCAGACCCCGTTCATTCCCCCACATTTCCCGATACTTTGGCTCCAGAGCTGGGGGCTTCGTGGTGATTGGACGCAGTCAAGGTTCAAGATTGACTTACATGACTCGAGCTGCTCGAGCTGTAGCGGTATTTTTTTCTGTATTGTTGCCGAAATTACCTCGGTCAAGATTTGTTTCTCGATGGACGGCTGAATTTGGTTCGAGAGAAAGCGTTTTGCAGCTGTAGGTAGATTGATGTCTTTCTGGACCCCTGTCAGCCCAACATCTATTGTTTTGTCGAATTGATCATCTCGATGTATATGTGAAACCTAACTCTTGTCCTCCCACGGCGATTTTCTTTTTAGATGGGCTTTTAGATATACGGCAGGATCGTGGGTAGGTCTGTCAATACGATCCCGGCTACAATGCTACAGTCCTTCCCACCATCTATGATACCGAGCCATTGGTCCCTGCAGCTTTCCTGATGCTATACTCCATCAACCCATCACCTGGACTGATCAGCTCCTTGTACTTGCCACCGGACGTGAATTCAGCCGCTTCATTCAAGTACGGAAGAACTGGCCTGGCCGAGAACTCCCTTCCGCTGCACTCAATGGCCTGTCCAGTCACCGTCGCGTCTTGCAGGATATATTTAATAGCCTCAACGATCGTCGACGTCGGCGTAATAACCTCGCTCGGGAGTGCATCTGCCAACTCCTTGCTGAAGATGGCCGTGGGCACCGCACCTGGGCAAATGGCATTGACGGTGATGGGCTCGCCGTCATCCTTGAGTCTCTGCCCTAGGGACCGAGCAAGGCCCACAACCTATACCTCGTCCTTCGCATCAGTCACAGCTATCCATAAGTGATGACAGAGGTCCAGTGGCTGGGCTGGTACTTACGCCATACTTGGCCGCCGAGTAAAGGGAAACATCTGGCGCCGAGTAAAGCCCTGCTGAGCTCGACGTCATGACCAGTTTCCCTCCTTTCGGAGGATTTTTCCTGAAAAAATGCAACGCGAGATACGACGACCAGATGACGCCCTTGAGGTCGATATCGATGACCAGGGAGTCTGGTTCTTGGGGGGCACCACGGTCAAAGTCCTTTGCAGGGCGACAGAAGTCGAGTCTATCCACGATGCCCTTCTCGAATTGTGAGTGACCCGCAGACAGGCTTTGCGTCGAACATACGTACCGCATTGGCAAACACTGCAATCGCCGACCAACATTAGTCTTGGATGTATTCGCACGAGCCAGAACAGGGCGTATACCAAAGTCGACTTGACCCCATCTCTCCTCAGTCAAGGCAAACGCGTTAACCTGATCATTGTAGACGGCAACGTTGCCCCGAACAAAGAGCACCCGGTCCCCAAATCTTTCGGCAATCTGTGCTCCAGTGGTTGTGTTCAAGTCGACGACTGTAACACTCCAGTCTGCATCGACAAGATACTCGACGACGGCCAGACCAATTCCCGAGGCTTTGGACAGATATTAGAGTGGCGGAAACACCATGCATTGACAGGAGACTTTACCTCCTCCCGTGACTATGGCGACTCTGCCAGGCATTTCGAGTGTATACTCCCACCTAGTAGCTCTTGTCGACACAAGCTAGGGCCGAGTCCCGGGGAGTCGGTGTGTAACAGGCACTGCTAATCTATGCGCCGCCAAGCAAGACTGAAAAGCCAGATGTTTGCGTGGTCAATAGGTATTCTGTGAGCGGTTTGTCCTGGCTGCCTGGCTCATCTAAACGGCCGCAGCCTCGTGGACAGGGGGTAACCGGAAGCCGGCTAATTCGGTATCCTGATTGCCGCAACATGTTGATATTAGTCGGAAAACGTCTCTCGCGTGACTCAGACGCATTACCCAGCGTCAAATCCCCCCCCTGGCCGCATTTTATGATGATTTCAAACAGGCGGTCCCTCAGCCGCCAGCTCTGGACACATGCCTCAAGGCTGGGTGGGTTCAGCCACTCTTCGCCAAACACCCGGCTCAGGGTCAAAGCGCACCAATATCTGCGGGTTCCAGACTTCCGAGTCTGGAGTTGTCCTGGGGTTCCCACGGGGCTGGTACCGTTCATTCCTTCGGCCCACCGGCTGGGATGGTGACTTATAGATGCTACATGTGAGACACCAGGTCTGTCTATCCAACTGTGGTGTGACAATCGAAGTCGTGACCGCAAGCAGCTTTGTTTTCCTTGCAACAGCCAGGACCAGGAATTTGTAGAAAAAAATGGCTGCCACAATTGAGCAGGTCCCTTCCTCAAAGGAGGATGCGGCGATCGAGCATGCCTCGGTCTCCCAAGTCGAGGAGCTGAGCATCGACGACCTGGCCAAGCCTGAGGATATCATGATCATTACGACTGAGAATCCCTATGGCGAGATCAACTTCATCGGAACCTACTGCGCCATCGCGCTCTCCCTCATGGGCGCCTACGGTGGTTGGACCATGCCAGCAACGTCTCTGGCTTATATCAACGCCGACTTGGGTGCGTCAGACTATATCAGATCCCATCAAACACACTTCTAGGAATCAACTGGTACGGGTTCTGACAACATGGTTGTATAGGTCCCACCCAAGACATCAACTGGGTTGCTCTCGTGTGGACTCTCTGCACGGGCATCGGCTTCACTCTCGTGGGCCGCCTCTCTGACATCTTTGGACGTCGCTATTTCTTCATCGCTTCGGCCGTGCTGGCGACCGTCGGCTGCATCGTGGCCTCCAGAGCCCAGTCCGTCAATCAGTTGATTGGGGCAAACGTCTTGATCGGCCTCGCTGCGGCGGCGCAATCTTCATTCAACTACGTCGTCTCCGAATTGGTCCCTGTCCGCCATCGGTTCTACGCCTTGTTTGGCGTCTACCTCTTGGGAATTCCCATTCTCGCATTCGGCCCGATATGGTCACGTCTGTTTATCGTCCACACCGCACAGAGCTGGAGATGGGATTACTACATGATGACCATTCTGAGTATGGGAAACGCGCCTCCTCAGAAACCCCCCCCCTCAAAAAGCGATATCTAACTTGTCTCTTCTGGCCAGATTTTGTCAATGTGCTCCTCTGGACCATCTTCTACCACCCACCGGACTTTGAGCACTTGCATCGAAACCGGTCCAAGCTGCAGGAACTCAAGGAGATCGACTACGTCGGCATCTTCCTCTTTACGGCTGGCATGCTCCTGTTCATCATGGGTCTGTCCTGGGGAGGCGTCCAGTACCCGTGGAAGTCGGCACACGTGCTCAGCACCCTTGTGATCGGAGCTGTCCTGGTCATTGCCTTTGTACTCTATGGTTCGCCCGCCTTTGACCCTCTTTCTGATTTCCGTACACGGGTGGAGGCAGCCCCTTGCTAACCAGAAACATAGAGATTTACATGCCCTTGCGTCGACCGATTGTTCCAATGCACCTGTTTAGGAACAAGGACTACTCGGCCCTCATCGTAGTGACGACTGTGGGAGGCATGATGTACTTTTCAATCAGCGGTAAGTCGAAGTGCTCTGACGGCTACTGATGCCTCGCCCGATCTTCGCATCTGCTAACTCGCGTATCAAAAGCCATTTATCCTCAAATGGTGGCTGTCCTGTTTACGAACGACATTGTCTACGGCGGTATTCTCTCGTGCACCGTCACTGCGGGCACAATTGCTGGGCAATTGATCGGCACCGCGACGGCCGTGGTAGGTGGGCGCATGAAGTGGAAGCTCGTGGCTTCTTGTGTCGCCATGACTGCCTTTAATGGCGGCGTTGCCGGCGCTGGCGAGGACAAGGCCATAGCGACCGCCTTGTCCTGTCTCGGGGCTTGTATGGTCGGTATTCTCGAAGGTTATGCATGTGGCCTGGTGACCATTGTGATCGACGACCAAAAGGAGTTGGGCGCTGCCGGAGGCATTTTCGGCAGCGTCAGGACAATTGGTGCTGTCGTGTCAAGTAAGTCTTCCATCAACACTTTGTGTGACTCAGTTCTATACACTCGGCTTCTCCGCAGACATGGTAGTTGATACTAATACGCCGAGCCTACAGCTGCCATCTTTACATCCATTCTCAACAACAAGCTGTCAGGACATATCTCCGGGGACGTCGTCCCTACCATTGTCCAAGCAGGCCTCCCCGTGTCTTCGGTGGAATCCTTCGTCGGTGCCCTCACGGCGGGCAACGCGGACGCGATGAGCAAGATCCCAGGCGTGACGCCGTCGATCATTGCCACGGCAGCAACGGCACTCAAGGACGCGTACTCCAAGTCCTTCGCCATGGTGTTCCTGGCCAGCATCGCATTTGGCGGCTGCGCCATCATCGCGGCCCTTTTCGTCCCCAACGTCGACGACAAGATGACGCACGAAGTCGTGCGCCGGCTGGAAGCGAGTGGCTTGGGCAAATTCGGCGGCAAAAAGGAGAAGAATGCGACTTCTGTCACCGAGACCAAGGCGTGACGGGGGCTGCTGAGGGTGGTGGTGTGTCCAATGAGGACGACGTTGCCAGATTTTCCAGACGTTGCAGACATGTTGGAGAGATTCTGAATTGCAGCGTCGTGCAAGTATTCAAGGAAGTCGTCGGAAAATCATCTTGGGCGGAAGTCTGATCCTAGTAACAATGTGACCTAAAACTCTCCTGGGCTCAGTTGGCTTTTGGGTGGAGAGCAAGCCTTGATGATTGCTTCTGTCTCTCGTATCGATCCATCTCCGAGTCTCTCCAATTCCGAGCCCACCAATTCAAGTAGATAGTCACTGCCGCAGCCTAATAGCGAACAGTGATGCTGGCACTAGGACTTATTATGGGGGATGGGAAGACAAGGCTGAATCGTCCCGTTCAGGAAGGATGTGGACCCGCCCCCCTCCCTTGGCTGATGTAGAGTATCTAATTAAAGCCTTGAGAGGATTCAATCCCACTCCGTAACATTGTCACATTTTGGCGGGATGATATCCTCATTCCCATCCCAACTGCAGCAGAATGCCACGTGGAGATCGTCGATCGTGCAAACGACTTGGTGAAGTTATGTGGTCTACTCCGTCCATGTTGCAGGTAGGCTGCGAAAACTTCTGTGTGCAGCACCCCCAGAACAGGATTTCCCCCGCTGGTCCAGGATTCAGGCGACATTCCTTCATCAGCTTATGTCATTTATTTTATCCTTGCAAGAGCTCTCTTTCATGATCGAATTTCTTGATTTCCCGTGTCTCGAGACCATGGATTTCTATCGGGGGCCTAGTACCCAAGGCGTCCAATCCACACAAAGTCATGTTTCCACGGCAACCGGACAGGGTCACCACTCATGACACACACCATGATTGGGTGTTGGCACGTCCTTCAGCATGGCGGATGAGAGAGATGTCATCATGGCTGCCAGCTACCTTCTTTTTTCAGAGCTGAGATGCCAGTACCTCGTACCGTAGGGTTTGTGGCGGGGCTTAAAAGTAGAGTCTCTGTCTGTCTGTCTCCAGTCTTGATCCTTGTAGCCCGCGTGCCCGCCCAAGGTTTATTTCGTATCGACCCAACAACCACAGCGAGGCTTAAATGGAGCGTGGGATGCTTCCTCGCACTTCAACACCGCGGCCATGTTTCCAACTGGAGCTGTCTCTGTCCTCCTCTGAAAAGACGAAGTTTCGGTTGGCAGGGCTGTAACCTGAAGCACTGAAGACCCAGGCACCCAGGTCATGTCAAGTGATTGATCCTCTCAAGCCTACTGGTACAACTGAAAAGACGGCGGGGAGTAACGACCTTGAGCATTGCGCACGCGCACACACACACACACAGTCTCTCTCTAAAACACACATGCGCACCACGGCGCTCTTCGCGGGTCTGCTTCCACAGCTCCAACGGCGAGACACGTAGTAAGTACCTACCCTTCTAACAGATCATCGCGGTTCGCGAGACACTGTCTATCTACCACCTACCCTCTACCGTGACAGCACTCGACTAACAGAGCCCAACTACCAGTGACGATGGAGCGTACACCGAAGTCGTACAAGCCACGAGCTGGAGCTCCTCCGCGTCCTACTACACCACGTACGGCTCGACCGCGATTGTCACCGTCACGACCTACATCCCCTGCCCGGTCATCATCAGCTACACCACGGTGCGCTACTGCTCGAGCTGCAGCACGTGCGACGGGGGCTGTGGTTCTCCCACATCGGTGCTGCAGACCACCGTCTGCGTGCCGAAACTGTGTTCCACGGTCGTCAACGACGTCGGCCAGGCGACCACCACGCCCTTCGTGGCGGGGGAGTACGCTATTGCCTACGTGACGAGCAACGGCGGCGGCGGCGGCGGGCAACCCGCTGTGACGACGAGCATTCCCGCGTCCTCGTGCACGGCCTACGAGCAAATCGCTCTCACCGGAATCGATTGTCAAACGCTCCCTGCGTGCGGCGGCAGCGGCGGAGGCGGCGGCGGAGGAAGTAGCGGACTCACGTGCGAAGCGAAGCCGTGCACCACGTACATCGATGTGGATGGGGACGGGAACTACGACCACGACGAAACACTCACCGAGGGCACGCAGTACTTCTTCACCGAGTTCGCGCGGCTCACCGTAAACGGCCAGGTCACATCCACGCCGGCCAGTCTATGCGGGGCGCTCACCGTCCCGACACCATGGGCCGCCGACGTCCAGGCCACAGTCACCTGCGGTTCTGACAATGACAACAACAATGACGCCAACGGCGACGGCGTCCAAGTTATCACGTACACGTACACGACTAACGGCGCCACCGTCGTCGTCGCCACCACCCTCCCCTCGCACGGCGGGCCTTTCCATCTCACCGCCGCGGGCGATGGCAGCAGTAGCAGTGGCTGTGGGCCCCGCGCCGGGGGAGATCTCGGGAGAACGACCCTCTTCTGGACCTGTGTCGGCACGGCGCTCGCGGCGGGCGTGGGCGTGGGCATGATTGTTCTGTGAGAAGTTGAGGTTGTGAGATGGCAAAGGGCACGAAAAGAAAAGAAAAAGAAGAGAACATCGACAGCATAGATGTATACGACATTCGACACTCGACACTCGACATTCGACATTCGACATTCGACATTCATTCGATAACAATCTACAGGACCTACCTATGTACCATGAACACGTACATGTACACGTATCGGTATAGGTAGGTATGTATCTTTACGAGGATGACTACCTAGGTACCTACCTGCACAGTCGGGGAGGGGGGATAACAGGCAAGCGATCAAAGAATCCCATTCTTTCTGATGCCTTTTCTCCTAATTTTCGGGTGTATGGGAGAACACGCGGAGATTCACCATGTGCGGGCACTCCATGGGCATGTTACCTAGGGTATACATGTCATACACATCATACATACATGATGGTACACGACGGGATATGACTGACGCCGCGATCACTGGATCAGATCACGTCAAACAGGCCCTCTATGTGTATGTACATATACACGGATACACGGAAATTGGTCAGAGGGCGGTCTGGCCGTCTCGAGTACCATACATTATATCATTTCCCTAAGAGGGCCCCTGTGCGAAAGGAGCATGTCCGCATAGTCTCTATGATCAGGTATAGAGAAAAGTAATGGGGTGGAAAAGAATGGGAAAGGTTTGCGTCATGGGCGCTCATGCATATCATGTTTACCATCCCGTCCAAAGGGAAACGACACGGAGAGAGAGGTGCTCGTGTTGATGTTTGTCGATGTTGATTTATCCTAGCAGTACGTAAAGGGTGTCGCAAAAAAAGATTCCCAAGTCGAGTATCAAAGTATGGAGAATGGCATGTCATCAGTGAGGCTGCCGCCCCCTTTCCATCTCTGAAAAAGCCATTGTGGCCACCATCAGTCCATCCAATTGTTCAATCCGCTTCGTTGGGAATTCCAACAATCCCTGACCCATGGATCAATGCAATCCTCGTCAAAAAGTCATTCCAAACCCTCAGAGGTCTTTGACCAAGTCCCAGTCCAGTCTACAGGCACTCTAGAAAGATATGTAGCTGTCCAAAAGTCTAGGTCTGAACTGTTCCTCGGAAAAAGGGTGCGGTTCGTCTTCTCAAGGCTGGCGTCTGAAGGCTGACGCAAGTTGCTCTTTGCCGGTCCTGTGGTGACTGCTTGAAGTATGCTGGTCCTAACATGCTGGAAGGGGAGACTAGTGAGCCTGGGTTATTGCGTCCAGCTCATTACAGTGCTTCCTGCAGTTCTCTGATCTTGTAGTATATTTCCTTCAAGACCTCTTCTTTACCAACCTGTTCCAGCCCATCAGCAAAGCAGATACAACTAGATTGTCGAAAACAAGAGGCAGATATCGATAGCGGTACCAACGAAACAGCGCTGGTGATGCTTACCTTTATCTGGAAACCCGTCGGCTTTCCTCCCTCCAAACCAGTGAGGTGCATGGTCTTTCCACTCGGTTCTTTGCCGTCGTGTGTGCCCACATTCATCTCTTTGAACACCGGCGTGTTGAGCAGTAGACGATGTGTACCCATCGCGCGCATGATGAGTCGACCCCTGCGTTCCAGAGTCACAGACGACTCGCGTTCGCCGCCTTCAAGAGCAGCTTCGATATCTTCTTCGTTTGTTTCCGCAGAATCGTCTTCTTTGGGTGCCTTCTCTCCTCCGTTTTTGCCATCGGTGGCAGGTGTTTGCACGGTTGATCTCGCTTCATATCGCATGTTGATCTTGAAGTCCCCTATTCCGCTCTCTTTCCACTCCCTTTCAAAGTGATATAGCTTCGCTCGACAGCTGAAGACCGTCTCCTCGTCTTCTTCTCCTGTATTGACTACCGAGTATCAGTTAGCAAAAGCCCCTCATTGTAGTACCAATACAAACTCACGCTCTTGCTCGCGGAACCTAGGGTCTTGCTCGGCTTCTTCGCCTGCCGCTTGTGTTTCGTCGTTTTCGCCTCCGTCTTCGCTATCTTCCTCGTCTTCATTCGTCTTCGCCCCAAAGGGCTTCGGCTTGCCAAACGTGCCTGACGCTCCCGCCGAAGCACCAAACGGGGAGAGGCCCGCACCAAGTGGCTTTGCAGCACTTCCAAACCCGCTCCCTCCTCCGAATCCAGCCGCAGACCCGAAGCCCCCTCCAGACCCAAAGCCGGACGTGGGTTTACTCGCAAACGGTGACGCACCTCCGAATCCGCCAGAGGACGATGCGAACCCGCTCGTTCCTCCACCCCCACCAAATCCGCCACCAGCTTTGGCCGTCGCACCTACCGCTCCGAAGGGTGACTTTTCGGACGCAGCAAACGCTGACAATCCAGAAGAAGCAAAGGCCGAACTTGACGTCCCGCTCCCGGGAGACAAAATTGAGGCCGACGCTTTCTCCGGGGATTTGGGGGACTTGGGGGATTTGAAGCTACTGAACGGCGAGGTGGTTGATGTGTTGGCGAAGCCTGATGATGCCGTGACCTGTGGCTTGGCTTCTTCTTTGGTTGATGGCAGGGCTTTGACTTGGGTCTCTGCTGCCGCTGATTGCTTCTCCGAGCTAGCAGCAACACTAGATGATTTATCCTCTGCAGTTGATCCACAGGCATCCTGCGCGACAGCAGCTGTTTCCATCTCCTCCTTCGAGGGCGCCAACACTAGAATCCCAGGCCCGCCTGGAGACTGTTGTGCCTCTGCATCACTCTCTTCCTGGACCGGGCTCGCCATGTCCTCGTACTTCTCAAAAGTCTGTATCTCCTCGTCGTTCCCCGAAATCTCTCGGGATCTCATCCTCTTGTGTTGGCTTCCCTTCTTTGGGAGAGGGGCTCCTCCATTTTCGACACCGGGACCAGACTCTTCGGTTTGCAGGTCTTCGAACGACCGTTTCTTCGAAGGACGGCCTCGAACTTGTCCGTTTTCGCTTTGTGACTCGGGCAATGATTCGACCGTCCCAGTATCGTCCACAGGGTGATCTCCAGCGACTCCAGGCTTTACCTTGGAATACTGCGAGAGTCCTGCAATGGATGTTTTCTTCAGTTTCTCCCGCGCGGTGCGTTCGCCCCCCTCGCCGTCTGAACTTCCTTCTTGAGGCGGTAGATCTCGTATGACTGTGTCTTCTGTTGATTCCTGCGGCGGTGGTAGGTGTTCTGTTTGGTTGCTTGTAGCCATCGTGGGTGATTGGAATTGTAGTGACCGGGTCTTGTTGACGGAGATGTTCTGCAGCCGGTGTAGCACTGCGGCAGTCTTCGAGGCAGCGGGGACTCGCAGGTTAGATCCTCCTTTGTGTAGACACCGTTATCCGACCGGTTGATGTAGATGTTGAGATTGGCACTGATGGATTGTATGATTGGGTTCTCAACCTCCACACCGTTCAGGGCAACTTCCCCCTCACGGACCCAGCCCAAGTCTTCTTAGATGACACGAGTACTTGACTCGAGTGCGAAAGGGAGTCCAGAAGGACTGCTTGCGCCTCGAGTGCTTGGAGGCTCGAAAGGCGGTGCGAAAGCAGCGGTCGTCTTCCGTGCTTGGTGGTCGGAATCACTGGTTAACAAAGACGTTTGCGGGAGGGTTTTCCAGTAGGAACTCGGGACAGCTTTCGTGCAGTAGAACGTGTACAGTGTCCCTTAGGAGTAAACCGGACGTGGGCACTGCAGACCAGAGATGGATACACAGTCAGAGGGATGTGTGGTCGGCACAAAGATACAGGTACGATATGATTGAAGCGGCTCAAGACGCATGATGCGCAGGCACCTGCTCCGCACAAACAACAACTCATAAACTTCTCATATTCCGCCCCACTCACAGCAAATGTCGTCAGGGCCTCAAACCAAAACACTTGAGACGTTGCCATGCTATTGAAATCCATTCTTCTACATTAAATTTTTAGAGTACTGACTGGCAGTGCGAGAGGCACAACAGCCACCCATCCCTGGAATCTAACTAATAAAACATAGGCAGCCGAGACTGACATAGAAGACAAAGAGAGGATAGACGCTCAGGGCCACCCTATTCTTTACAACCCCTGATCCTCCGAGGATACTAACTCCGGCTGCTAGTGACCATGCAACAAGAACAATGTATACAGGAATGCGCGCAATAGTTGGTAGGCCGAGCGCGCTTAGTAGGGCGGCAATGGTGAGTGGGAACAGAGTATACCCAATAATGGAGACGGATTGCATGAACGAGCTGGAAAAAGGGTCAGTACTGGTGGAATTGAAACAAGGGATTGGAAGGCCTCACATATTTCCTCCCAGCAGTTTGATCTGGAGGGTTACCACAGCTTCACCAATCCAGACCAGGGAAAAGACGCCAGAAAAGACCAGGTCGGTCTGGCCTTTGCTGGCGCGCATGGAAAGGAAGACGCTCAGCAGCAGGCAGAATATTAGAGGGCCCCTTGGTACAACTGTTAGCATGCGTGCAGTTGGCAGTAGATCTTATCTCACCATAGATCCCAGTCTCTTAACCCGTCGCTCATCCCTCCCTGCAGAATGCCATCTGCGTCAGGCCAGCGACCTAGAATGCCTCTAAGATCTCTTCCAAATCCTCCTCCCTGGCTCTCAACATCGCCCATGCCGGTGCCCTGTCTCTGAAGCATGCCTCCAAGCAAATACTTGGGGTAGAGGACTTGTTTCATTTTCTCCCATACGGCGAATAGGTCTCGAGATACCGTGTCCCAGACACTCTCATCGATGGTGTTTTGTGTAGCATGCCTGTCTTCACCGGGTATTCTCGAAGTCAGATAGCTTTGGTTCAGGGGTGCGCTGGAAGAGGAGGATTGAATGTTGCCTGTCAAAGGGGCGCGATCGGAGGGTTCGTCGGGTTCGACTTCTGCAGAAAGTGAGCCTCACTCGTGTCTTTGTTGATTGAGCCAGGGTCCTGTACCATCATTGAGGAAATCGTCTTCAAGTACTTCATGGTCGTCGTCATAGGAGTTTCTCGATAGTCCACTGGCCATGGTTGCTAGCGTGTCAACATTCGCGACTGAAAAAGGATGCCTGGCAGCAGTCGCTGAGATAAACAACAGTGAGAATGTCGCGCAATCACAATATCATGTGGAGCGTGTCGGATTGAGGTTGGTCGATATAATGGAGCAATTTGTACGCGGTTGTCGCAGTCTCTATGGGGAAGGTCTTGGATTAATTATGGCAGCCTCTGAACCAACTGGTGACACAGAGATCAGGCGTTGGGTGGGCGTAGGTCACCTCAGTGGATAAGTCAGATATTACGTAACCCATATTCCTCGTCATCGTCCCTTACACCTGCGATACTTTACAACCGTCGCAGTTTCACACACCTTCCGCAATTCCAGCTTGAGTGAAAGGGGGGTGCGTCAGTCTCTGGATCAAGAGATACTACCTGGCTTTCACTCAGGGTCTTCAAATTTACCTTCATCACCTTCAAATGTCCTGTTATCCGCCAGTCTGATGAATTGCAGCCCTTTCTCCAACCTCTCAATGAGCATCGTATCAAATGCCTTCTCCTTAAAGCTAACCCTCTCGGTCCACCAGTCCAGCAAAGACGTTACCCTCGCGCCCTCGGGGGCTCGCAAGAGCCCTACACTCACATCGACCAGATCCGGCCTTTCGAGGCAGTTCCAGAAGACCGTAGCACCACAACGGGAGCAAAAGTCACGAAAACAGCCCTTAGAACTTTCAATCCGTTTCAGAGTGTCCATAGAGAGGTCCGGCGGGCTTCCATCAAGCTGAAAAATGTTGGCTCTTGGGATAAAAGCCCAGGCTTGAATTGGCGACCCGGAGGCTAATCTGCAAGACCTGCATGCACAAGTGCCTGCCAAGTATTTGGAATCGTTTGCACGTAACCACCACTTGACGTCTTCCCGATTTCGCGAGATAGGAGAATGATCCGGGACAAGCAAGTCTGGCCACGGTGAAGAGCATGTCCTTGAGAGGATATTGGGCCGGGTGATGCGGAAGTTAACCCCTCCACAATGACAACGTGCGTAAACATCGCCTAAATCTTCAGACATCATGGCAACCTCGTCCACTTCACCTTTTCTGATAGGAGAGCTATTGTGGTCGCTTCGTGTTGAAACATCTCGGGTCAATTCCGTAGCAAGAGCTCCGTCCGGTCTCTGCAAATAAAGAGGTACTGAACAACCGTCTGCTTCGGCTAAGCAGATAGCCAGTCCCCCATCTTTCGTATCACCAACAAACTCATGTTGGACAATTCTTTCCAGAGTCACAGCTGACGTAGCTGATAGGCCTTCCGCACCATCGACAACACCTGAGCAAACGGTCCAAGTGTCATCTTTGTGGATGTTGACAAACATGGGGGAGCCGCACATGGGACAAAAATACCTTGTCAGCTTTGGGGAGGAATCGTATTTGGTAAGTCCATCCGCAGTATTTGGTCTCGAGGTGAGGGGGAGACACGAGAAGTACAATCCACCAGTGCTGTAACGGCAGCTGTTGCATGAGCAAGGAGATACGGGAACAGGTAGTTGGGAAGCTATCTGTAGTGTCTCTGAATGTTTCCCACACAAGCATGTAACATTGACAGTGGTGGTCATGGCTGCGGGTTGAGCGAATTGCCCCCAAGCGGAGATGTCAAGCTTCTTATGTGACTCAGCTTCTGTAGCAGCGGTGTCATTGCCGAAGTAGACAGCATCGATGACCAGGGCGCGACGCAGGACTGCCTCAGGCACGAAAACATAGATAGAGAGGTTTCGACTGTCTCATTTGCTTTGGTGTGACGATATAAGAAGCAGTGAGATGGGGGCCGAGGGGCGAGGGGCAAGGGTGCCGCTGGAAGATCGGATCGTGTAAAGGTGACCTCTAGCGATGGGGCGACGATGTCGGCGTAAGAGGTTTCGGCAGAGGGAAACGGAGGATTTGAGCACATTATTAGCATGGTGTTCTGTGGCATATAAGGACTTATGCAGCTATCGGGGACTTGGTAAGCAGACAAGTAGACCAGGAGGATCGATCGATCGATCACAAGGGAGTCTTCCCTGCATTGCTTTGTCGTTCTCTGGAAAGAATAATATTTTAAGAAGCCCAAAGCAGTTTAGGATGTTTGGCACGGCGCACCCATCGCCGCGCAGGATCCAACCGAAGCGCATCCGAGTCCGAACATAAAAGCGTATCTCCATCTCGCTCCCTCTCTCTGGGTTCCTTTCCTTTTCCTCTTCCTCCTTCCTATAATCAGCAACAAGAAATCCCCCAAGTCTTTTGTTCGCAGCCCGCACACGCCAGCTGTTCAGTCTTTGAACAAGCAACACCGCAATCTACTAAGCAAAGCACTCGCTTCCTAACAACAAAATGGGTATGCGCCTTTCAATGGAGGAGGATTCGGTTCGTTGGTGCTGCATATGGCTGACTCTCTGCATCTAGAGCCCTGCTGCGGCTGCGGCTCTGCCTGTGAGTAGCATTACCCCACCTCGATTCAAGGAGGATCCTTCGCTAACATGGATACAAGGCCGATGCCCTGCTGGCCAATGTCAATGCACGTGCGTTATGATCGATCCGTCGCTCTGGTCGGCAAGAAGTGGCAACTGACGAGCCCGTTCACAGAAAATAAATAACCCAGCGCATAACACTCCTTCTATCACTTCATTCTGCCCGAACACAGAATACCTTTCATGACAAGGGAAATACAGCTGCACAGTGTGCTCTGACAAGAGATGGTTTAACCAGGCACGGCAATAGGGATG
The DNA here is from genome assembly GCF_000835455.1 of Fonsecaea pedrosoi CBS 271.37. NCBI lineage: Eukaryota > Fungi > Ascomycota > Eurotiomycetes > Chaetothyriales > Herpotrichiellaceae > Fonsecaea > Fonsecaea pedrosoi. Next base: position 672,913 of record NW_013550613.1, on the reverse strand, counting down.
GCCATTGTCGAGACAGAGCAGACAAGCAAACGTAGCTTTTTATGAGAACAATGATATGAAGAAGCCGTCAAAGCCATTTCTAATGAACCCAATAGCTGGAACCCTAACACCACAATCGTGAGTTTACCAGCACAAGTAGAGAGTACCAAGTATAGGTTGCTGGCTTCGTGTCCCGGCTGCTGGTGCGTGCCGATGCGACCCGATGAATGGACTGGCAGCACGTGGCGGGGTAAGCGTTAATTCTGTCTTCTCTTATCGGCCCCTATCGTTATCTTATCGAACTGTCTCTCCAGGGTCTGGCGGGGAAGCACCTCAGGGCTGTAGTCAGCGCAGGAATTCCGAGAACAAAGTATTTCTTTACAGCAGCTCAACATTTCTTCTGCAAAAATGAGCAAACGCTGTCTGCCAGCGATCTCGTCGACTGCCCATGTCCAGCCGGAATTCTCATCCGCTTTGGTGCTGGGAATCCTCGAATACACCCTATTTCCTGACTAAGTTGAGTCATACTGACGCAATGGTGCTTTAGGTGTCGCTGCACCGTCCTCTCCTTGAGGTATGAGGTAACTGCCATGTTGGATACCGACGACGACATCACGGTCCATCTATCTAGCTCGCTTGACTGAGGAGCCTAGTGTCGACGGGAACCGGACTCGCCTGCCCTTCGCCTCGGGGAGAGATTCGCCCTCTTTACTACTGCTTCGAGTTCTCTCAGGCTATGGAATTTCGTTGCTCGCCATGCCAGTGCCAGTCCCTCTCTCTTCCCGTGTCAAAGGCGCCATATTTGGCCTTGCGGTGTGCGACGCACTCGGGGGCCCCGTCGAGTTCAAACCCCGCGGTTCCTTCGACCGGGTGACGCAGATGCTGCCCAACGACAACTTCCGTCTCCCGCCGGGTTGTTTCACGGATGACACTTCGATGACTCTGTGCCTGGCTCACTCGCTTCTAGAGTGTGGCGGCCAGTCAAATATCGTGCACCAGGCCGAAAAGTACATCTCGTGGTGGCGGGACGGATACATGTCGTCAGTCGGTCGGTGCTTCGACATTGGGGTCTCGACGAGAAGTGCGCTCGAGATATGGGACAATTTCCTCCATCTCATGCCTCGGGACTCGTCACCACCGGTGGAAGAGACGGAGCGTGCGATACTAAAGAAGATTTCCTTTTCGTTCGGCAAGGACGAATATTGCGGCAATGGGAGTCTGATGAGAGTGCTCCCAGCGGCCTTGATCGCCCCCAGCGAGCCGGATGCCGTCCATCTGGCGCACGAGAGCTCGCTGCCCACACATCCTCATCCGCGGTGCGTCCACGCGTGCATGATCTACACTGCGTTGGTCCTACAGGCGCTCAACGGTGCGTCCAAGACCGAGCTTGCTGTCAGCTTGGCCGAGTCCGTGCGAGAGATCCCCAGCAATATCTCCGACACTCCCGTCGAACTCGTGCTCGCGGAGAGGCTAGGCAAGTACCAGACACTAAGAGATTGGGAGGAGACGCCGGCGGAGTCAATCCGGAGCACGGGCTACGTTGTTGACACGCTTGAGGCGTCGCTCTGGGCCTTCTTCAACGCCGACACTTTCGAAGAGGCCGCAACCCTGTCTGTCAATTTGGGTTACGACGCGGACACTGTGGGCGCGATATGCGGTGGACTCGCTGGGACATATCACGGGTTCGAAGCCATTCCCGACCGCTGGCTGCGCGAGATGAAGAAGACAGACGTCCTCGACGAAGTAGCGCAGAAGATAGTCGAGCACAAGAGCAGAACAGTGTAAGCTTGTTAGACATTTCTACAGCGTACGGGAGAAGCATACTTTTCTTCTCCTCATCCTCCTCCTGCCATCGACCATGCATGCCCAACCAGTTCCTCAAAAGGGAACCCCCGACACGAGCACACAAAATGGGATGTGCATAACCTCTTTCAAGTTTTTTTTTGTCCGGTGGGGTTCATTGAAGCCAACTTTGGGTCATTGGGGGGCGATGGAACGAATCATCGACCATTACGGTAGGTGAGGGGATGGCAGACCGTATACATTAGGTTGGTATTTGTACATATGCACAAAGTATCTTGGTTACTCGGTTAAGTAGGATTTGCCACCGCCAACAGCAAAGACAGAAGGATAGGCAGACACAGACATAGACACTAGGAAAGATCATCTGACCTGACGTGACTGGTTTGAAGAAGAACAAACGGAGAAATCAGTGACGCCATTCCAGCGCAGGCAGCGAAGAAGCTAAAAAGGATATATCCAGAATACCTACCTCCTCAGCGAGGTCTTTATTTTCAACATCCCTACTTTAAGCATACGGTCATCCATCGCCCTTGACCTTTCAATACTCATTATCCCAAAGAGGAAGACGATACCTTAAGGATTTGATTTCGATCTCGATCTCGATCCACCTCTCTCCTTCATTCTCATTCTCATTCTCATCCTCATCCTCACTCATACCCACACACCCGCGCACCGCCCCAGGCAAAGTACAACCGCAGCTCGTAGCCCACAACCCGTAAAACCCAAAACACAAAGTCATAATGTCCAACTACTCATACGGCTCGGACCAAGTGTCCCGCGGACAGCACCAGCACGGCACCGCCGGCTCTAGCGGTGGCAGCGGCACCAGTGGCAGTGGAGGCAACTCGCACGGCTCAGTGTTCTACAGCGCATCGACGTCGTATTCGATGTCTAGCTCTACATCGTCCTCGACCGGTGGCAGCAGCAACTCGAACCACGCCCAGCGGTACAGCGAGACCTTGACGAGCAACGACCGCGACGGGACCAACATCCGGCGCGTGGCCGAGGAGACGGGCAGGCCCACAGTCAGCGAGGAGACGTATATCCCGCCGCAGCGGGGGTCCGTGGCCGGGTCTAACTCCTCGACAGGCGGTCGAGGTAGAATCGAGGATGTCACTGATCGTGACGGTGACGGCGACAATGACGACGAACAGGCCGAGAGGGATCGAGAGTACGAGGAGAGGATCGAGGAGGAGTATGCCAAGCGCGAAGGGGGTGCTTGAAGCAAGCCATCGTCCCTCTCCTTCTTCCGTCTCCTTTCCTCTGATTCCTTTTCTCTTGAATCCCCCGGACCAGTGGGATGGAGGTGGCTGGCCTGTTGTCCTTTTTTTTGGGCCTCCGGTGATTACCGTGTAGGGTCCTTGTCTGTATCATCATTGCTGTTATTACTATTGTTGCTGCTACCACCATCGATACCACCACCATGACTGACTCAAGTTCACACCTGTACATATATTCTTGCAAGCAACAAAGGCAAGCCAAGGAAACGCAAGGGAGACGAAGGACCAGGCTTTGACTTTGGACAGCAACAGCACTTGCTGTATGAGGCTAAAGGAAAGGCGAGAGAAAAATGAAGACGACGAGGAAGGAAAGGGTTTCAGTCCACTGCATCCTTGCCTTGCTGTATAGGCATGACCTGCATGATGTTTATGCCTACCCATAAAAAGTGCTCGTTGGCTCACTCACTCTCACCCCCCTCCCTCATTGAACCAAAAAAAAAGCAAATGACATAATCACCTACTCTCTGGAACTACACCAAAGGCCAAAGGAGGATAACAAACTCACCTCACCTCAACGAGACGGGGGGAATAAAGGACAGATTCCGGTAATGGAAGGGGTATATAATTTGCTCTGTAGTCTCAAAAACCAAAAACCAATCCGCTCTTCTGCCACTCTATCTATCTATTCCACCACTAAATATCCAGCTCTGCGTGAACATCTAAGAACCCTGGCACGTATAGGGTAGGAGGAGGTGTAAGGGAAACATATAAGACCATGTCAACTGGTAAAGGGAGATGAGGAGGACGGGTTCAATCCCTTCCTCAACGCTCGCTCGGATCCAGTTGTCTGTCTGCTTTCTGTCACTCCCGGCCAGAAGCTAACGGGAGATGTGTCTCCCGTTGGTTGTGGTTGACGATGGATTGCTTCGCATCTGGCGAAATAAAGTGGACGAGTGACGAATGACTCGACACAAACCAGTCTCGCACGCACAGTGACCCATGAAACAAGTACTTTTGGGCTGGTGCAAAGAGACAGGTAGGTTGTTTGCTCCTCCTAGATCTTCAGCTCCTCTAACGACGCCGCAGCCTCCACGCTCTTCTCCTTCGAAAGGATGAGCGGACTTGTCGAGATGTCGATTGTCTTGGTGCATATCCATGCAGACGCGTACATGTTGACCCTGTAATAGAGAATGAGAGGCCTGGCTCCAAAGGATGGGACAACGAGAGAAACCGTCTGGACTCACCGATCGATACACTTGCCAGAATCCCGTCTGCCCACGCAACTCGCACTAAAGCCATTCTGCTCAAATATGTCCGTGTACCAGGGCCGCAGCGCTGCAGAGCGGAACAGGACACGACCTCCAAGCTTGAGGACCTTGTTCAAAGCTACGATTTGCTCCAGAGCCGCCGAGTCCTTGTCACTCGGGTCGAACCAGTCCATCGAGTCCATCAGCTGCAGATTGTCAACGGAGGTTCCCATAGAAATGATTTATCAGACGAGAAAACCACCAGACTTACAATAGCAATGGTCAATGTCGACGGGCTGATCCTAGCAATCACCTCCATAATTTCATCCGTGTGGATGCGAAGACCATCAAATGCATCGGGCTTTGACAGCGTTGCGTGCGCCTTGACCCCGAGGTAGCGTGGATGGCACCTGTTTCGTTGCTTCATTAGATGGCTGGGGGAAAAAAAGGTCCAAGAGCGGAATGCTTGCTTACTTTCTTGAGAACTTCCCCTGTAGGCAGAGGTAATAGAAATAGTTCTCCCTACTGATCTGCGTTGTTTCCACCACAGGATCCAACGTGTCGACAACGTATTGCCAGATAGCTTCACCGCAGAGCTTCTTCGTCCGTGGCAGCCCTGTCCGCTGCGCGTAGTCGTCAACGATGAGGGCGTGCTGGTTGGGGGGAACCCCGGCCGCTTTCCATGCCCACCACTCTGTAGACACCACCGTCTTATGTAGGGGCCAGCTGAGCAGGAGATTCCTGATCTGAGGCCACATCTCGCGCTGCTCGTTTAGCGTCTCCACCTTACATATCGTGCGCACTTTTGCAGTGAGACCAAACGTCTTGAACAGCCACCGGATGAGCTTAATGGCGTGTCTGGAGCCCCCACTCTCGTACAGACCCCCCTTGGAGGAGAAGATATAGGATTTGCTGAGCCAGTACTGGAACGCTTGGCTGGACATATGAGGACTGAGTTTGGAGAGGAGGAGATTGCGGAAGTCTGGGTGCTTGCCCTCGCCGAAGAGTTGCCACACGTCATTATAAGGGAGGGCGGTGAAGGCGGCAACTTTGAGCTCGAGGAGGTGGTTTTGGTTCGGGTTCAGATCGACTGCGTGAATCCGCTTGGGTCGTTCAAGCAGATAGTCAAGAATGTTGTCCCCAGCGCTGGTGATGGTGAGGATAACGTCGTCCTGATTGATCTTCAAGAGCTGATGGTCGACCTTGGGATCTTCCCAGTTGAAGGCATAGATATACTCGTTGCCGAATTGTTGATGTTTTTGCAAAAGGTCATTGTAATAGATTCTCCAATGGTGCTGTTGGTAAAACGCTGAAGGAAGAGGCAGGTCATTGCTCAAGTTGACAATAGCCGACTCATACGACTTTGACCGCGGAATGCTTTGTTGTGCGTCCAAGCTCCGCTGCTCCTTGAATTTCATGGGGGACAGATATGGTGATTCTGTAAGAGCCGCATCGAGTCTTTCCAAGACTTCCTGCCCCTGTTCAGCGAAAGCTTCGGCATCTCGTCTGCATCCAACGAAAATATAGTATGGGATGCTGTGACGAAACACGGTTAGTTACCGAAGCCTCATGGATAAAGAGAAGCAGAAGAAGCCTCGCAGGAGCCCATCACTTTGTCTGTGATGGAAGGGGATACACAAGGACTCACCCGCCGAGAGGATAGTTTCGCTGGCTTGTTGACAAGACAGTGCCAAAGCGATACTCAACGTAGTCCCTTCGACCACCATCAAGGTTGACTCGATCGGCATCGAACCACGTGCGCCAGAACATGCGTCCGAACCAGTTCACATGGCGGTTGAAGGTCCCACCACAGTAGTTTCTTGACGAGACATCGACAATGCTTTGGACGTAAAAGTCACAAATGCCAATCAAGCCTCTGGGGGACAGAAATCCTGCGACCATGTCGACCACGCCGTAGAAATCCGGGATCATGGACAAACTGTAGCTCATGGTGATCAGATCCGCCGAGGATGGAGCGCACGCGACCGACCTCGCATCCTGGCACAAGACGGTGACATTCTTCCAGCCGTTGTTACGGACTCGTTCTCGGGCGACCTCACATAATGAAGTGGAGAGATCGACGAGGAACACATGTTCGAAGAAGCCATCGACACCCACCAATTTGTCCATGACTTCAATGTTGTACCCAGTGCCGCCCCCAATGTCATACCATACAGGCTTGCGTCCTTCTCCGGAGGCCATTTTACCCTGCAACTTTGCCACCAAGATCGCAAGCATATCCTCTCTCCCTCGCAACAGGCGTTTTCGGGTAGAGTCATAGACATTTGCCTGAAGGAGAACATGAGCACCAAGGAAAAAAGAGTAGTAAATTTGTCTACCCTCCTACCTGAGCAGAATAGAAACTTTCAAGAGCCCCTTGCTGGCCAATGTCGGCTCGTTTGTCGTGGGGCTTGAGCATACAGGCATAGACGAATTTGAGATAGGGATGGGCAGCGACTTTGTCGAGCGACACTCGTCCGCCAAGTCTATACAACACAATACCCAGGATGGTCACGAGGACGAAGAAACCGGCACCGATCAAGCCAAGTTCGAAGTGGAAATCCTTGAGGCGCTGCCATTCTGCTGCGTAGTTGAATTGTGCCATTGCTGCTGATCAAACCTACACAACAACGACACCTGCAGATCCAAGGGAGAAAAGAAGAAGAAGAAATTCTGAGGGTGCTCGTGAGCGTCTTCTCATATTGTCGGGTGTTTATGTCTTGACCGCAAGACACAGGGTGACTCTGGGCAGCGAATAAACCACGGGGAGCGAATTCCACAAATCGGATCACTGGAAACAGCCATATGGCGCACTGAATGGCGAGGACAACCGCCGTAGAGCCTCGAGAACAGTCCGATTAGGGGGACACTGGCAGCCAGATTACCCAGAGCTGCGGCTGCAGGTGAAGCCATCGAAATTCGGTGGGATGAACTTTGTCGGAAAAAGTTCACAGGACATGTGGTGAGAAGCTCTCTGATAGCTATTCAGGGGGACGAATCAACGTCGAGAACTTGGCGCGTGGACGCTCGATAATCCTATCGCGGGCGAGTAGGGAGAAACAAGCTTGGGCAGCATCATCTCGAACGAAAGGCAAGAATCGGGTGCACGTGTTGTACAATTAAATCGACAACTCCTTGTTATTCGATATTCATCGGCTGCAGGGCCACGAGATCCCATTTCTGTCCTGCAAATTGGTGGTCTTTGGTGATGGTGGGGATCGCCAGGTCCTGGCCCCGGCCCAGCGCAATGCAGGTCATCCACCATCGTTTCTCGTTTCACTTTCCAATCTCGACAGGAGGTCTTGCGCCTTGTCACGTGCTCGGGCAGCCTCGCGGCTGTGCTCGTCCTGGTCGGAAGGCTGGTCTGTAATGGGAGATGGCGCTGAGTGAAACTGATCCAAGGGCATATCGACAGCATCCAGACCATCAAGCCTTGCGAGGTAGGCACAATCTTCGTGAAGGTCGGCTATCCAAAGGGCGACCATTGCACGAAGTCTGATGAGTTCAGGTTCATCCATGTACGGAACGGTGGCCATGCAAGTGTCCATCCTGGATGCAATTTGATCAGCCTGTTCAAGCTCCCTCACCTTCTTGTGTGATTGACTGTTGGACTTGCCAGCCCGAGGAGAGGACGTGACAGAGTCCATATCACTTTCGTCAACCTCATGCTCGGTTGCGTACTGAAATTGGACCACGTAGATCCAGAGGTTGAACATGGCGAGGTAATAGTCAACAGCATTGACGGCCTCAGGCCATGACTTGTGGTAAGGATGTCTAACGATAAGTCGCTCGTAAAAGCGCTTAGCCTTCTCGAAACCCTCGTGCGTGAACGGAAGTGCCGAGAACCTCTTGGAAGGAACCCGTTCCTTGGGTGCCCCATTACGAAGAAGCACTTCAGCCACAATGCCCATATAGCCTTGAGTACGGACTGCGGCATGTTTGCTGACGATATCCTCACGGAAGATCAAGCCTAGCGCACGAGCAGCACGAGGAAAATCTTCCTTAAGGAGCGAACGGTGGACTATTGTGGTCAGGGCAGCGAGGTGCTGAAAGTGCAAAGACCGTGAGCTGTCTGATACCTTTGACAGTTGTGCGCTTTTCTTCTCTTTGTCCACCTCTCCTCGTGCCTCCTGACTATTCGTTGAAGGCACCTCGGCGTGCGGAAATGGGAAAGGTGGTGGAGGCTGATACAACGGCTGCCCAGCAACACGACGTTGGAGTCGCTCGACTGGAGATACAACAGCGGTATAGTCAAGGTTGACAGAGGTCTCAAGTTGACTGTCCATATTATAGATTGTCTGGTTGTCTTGTTCTTCGCCCTGTATAGCATCATTTTCCTGCATTGTCATTCTCTTGCGCTTGTTCTTTCCTGAAGCTAGTTCCCATGTTGTAGGACAGGCTCGTCGCGTTGCGACAGGTGGTACAAAAATGTGCGGCATGATTGTCTGTGGTATTGTTCAGAGAGGTAGAGCCGCTGAGTGAACACCTAAAAATGAAGGCATCCAGGTGTATAGCCGCGTGCTCTTCAGGATGGCGCCCAAATCCGCGTGATCAATAGGCTTCCCTAGAAATAGCGTCGCACCGAGTCCCGCGTGCTGCAGCTGTGATGTAATCCATGTCAAGACTTGTGCAGATGCTCGACGGGATCAGAATAGTGAAGAGACAGGGTTATATAGAGAGTGATACAATCCAGGATAACAGAAGACAAGCATGGATCTGGACAAAGGCATGTAAAATAATTACATGAGGAGTCACTGATGTTGTTATTGGGCCGGGGCATTTGTTGTTTGATCAGGTCCTGAGAGGTCAAAAGTGCAGGGTGACCAAACAAAGTCCGTGCTTTGGTCCCTTCGTCCCTTGGGGCGACTTTTGGCTTGCTCGCTGCCCAGCGCTTCAGCCTTTCCTTGGTCCAACCCACACCACACCACTTCCAACCTCGACTCTACCAGGCTCAACCAAGCCATCGTCCTGTGAACTATCCTAGACATCTCGCTCTCTCTTCCACTGGCCACGAAGTCCATTCTCTCCACCGGCATCCCCACGTCCTCATCAGTCGTCGAATAGGGCCAGATTTGGAGCGTCTTGATGTGTCGGTCCAGTTGCTGACAGCGAACGCAACCTTGGCCACCGATCAAACCCTCTGCCTTGAATCTCTCCTTCCACGCCGTACACACAATACAATCAGTTAAGTCGGCTCAAGATTGACGACGAAGTCCCGCAGAACCACCGCTGTTTGAATATGACACCATAACTAGTTTGTCCCTGTTGCGCAGGCCGAAAATCAACTGGCCTCCACATATGGGGAACACCACGTCGACTCCTCGTGCTCAGGCGGAGGCTGGACTGATGGAGGAGTTAAGGAACACTCCGGATGGTGCGGAAACAACAACTGGCGATACTGGCACCGAGGGCAGGAGTTCTCGACTGGCGAGACGGAATGCCCAGTCGTTGAGAATGGCTGGTCAGAGGGCTAGCACTCTTTACGACAGTTTTCGACGACATCGATCTGTTGAATCGGTCACATCTCGTCCGAATGCAGGCCATTCGTCATCCCCTCCTTCCGAGACCGAATACGAACAAGAGAACAGACCGCTGGTAGGTTTGGAGGATGTGGACATGACAGACACAGAGGCCATCGCGACACCTATACTATCGCCATCCTCGAGCAGGAGAAGGTCAACAATGTCAAGATTGGGCTCCAGACTGCTTCCGGATGCCGTTGCAAGAGGTCTGCTACACAGTGGAGAAGAGACCGCAGAAGAAGGTCGGGCGTTGCGCCATGGGATTTCGGGGCGATTACGCCCTTCCGTCTACGAACGACCACCAAACTCAGACTCGAACAGTCGGGTATCCCTCACTGGCTCTATAAGACGACGGAGCGAGAATAGGACTGGATCTAGACGACGAGCAATCCGAGGACCCTTTCCTGCCCTGCAAAGCATGAGCCAACCGCGTGGGTCTAGCAATTCGTGGTCGGAATCTCTGGACGAAGATATACGAGAGCTTCCCCAGCCTGCAGCCTCTGGTCTACGACACCGAAGCAGGTTCAGCAGAGTTCGGGATTCTATGTCCATCTCTCAACGGATTTCGAGCCTATTTCGCCAGTCCACCGAGCAGCTTCAGTCTAGCCAGGGAGGTCGAGAGTCTCCTTTGAGGCCGGCGAGGGTGACGTTCGCCGATGAATCCGATCATCTCCTTCCTTCCATGCCCTCCGCTGACCATCGCCATGAAAATGATGATGCTCCTCATGAGCTAGACGCCGTTGAGCCTGAGGCTCGGACCCTCCTGGCCGGACCCCGAGTCACGTCGGGGATGAGTACCATTAGACGCTTTCAGCCGGGCCTCCGTTCACGATCAACAAGACTGATACGAAGAGGGGAACATCCGCCTCTCTCACAGGTACTCCAACTTGCTGCCGCAGCCATCGCGGCTCAGCTTTCCGGCCACGCCACAGCTGGTTCTACTGGTCCGCGTAACCTTGGTGGTGACACTTTTGATGGAAGCATTCAAAACTTTGTACAAACGCTACAGGAGGCGGCGACCGCCCAAGCCGGAGAAAACATCGATGTGAACGCACCGGGTGGTGACCTGCCACCAGTGAACTTTATGAGAGTATTCCAATTTCCAAATGACGAAAACGGGTCGCCGATCGCATCCCAAGCAGAATCGCGCGATGTTGACCATATGGACTTGGATTCTATCGCTGGACCTGGTGAAAGCGATCGGTCGGTTACCTTGGTCCTCGTTGGGGTCCGATCGCTCCCGCACGGCCAGGACAACACTGGCGGCGAGAATGGCACGCTGGGCCCTAGTCTTGACACCCTATTGAGCCTTCCATTCTTGCCTCCAGCCAATGTTCTACGGAATGGAAGCTCTGGCGCTTTGTTCCGCCGGTCGGATGGCAGAAATAGATCAAGCACACGGCGACACTCGATGACCAACTTCAGCTTTCCCGCGCAGTACGAGACCCAGAGACATCACCGCACCAGGACACAGACCAGCCGCCTGTCGAGCCATTCAGATCAGACTGTGCCCACTACACCTGACGCGGGCGCCTCCCCTACCTTGCTCTCAGAAACTCCTCCCGGTCCCATACCACCTCCTTCGACCCCAGCAGACATCAGGAGTGGGCATGCCACTCCAATTCGGCGACCTTCCTCAGCCTCGGCTGCACCTAATCCGACACTCTCCGAACTTGACGAGGATCGTCCACATGATCACATCGACGACCGTGCCCCCCCAGAAACTTCGTTTAATACCGCTCGACAACGACGACGAAGCGACTCTGAGTTCGCCCGCCGGCCCGAGCTGGGATCGGGTGCAGCAAGGCGCAATGGGATGGTAGAACCAGATCCTCCGCCAGCAGGTGTTGGACGAAGTTGGCTGATCTATGTCGTGGGCACCAACGTTTCGGCGACACATCCTGCTTTTGCTATGCCGAGTTTGTTTACCGATAACCCATCCTATGAGGACATGCAGATGTTGTCAACCCTCCTGGGACCTGTCAAGCCGCCTGTTGCAACCCAAGAAGATGTGAGCGCCGCTGGCGGAGTCTTTCGGCTGGTTGTCCAAGACTCGGGCTTCCTCGGGGAACCCGACTCTGACGGCGATGGTTCCTCGCTTGTAATAAACTTGGGGGAACGATGTCTCATTTGCTTGTCAGACTATGCTGCGTCGGAAGAGGTCCGCCGCTTGGATAGATGCAAGCATGTCTACCACCGCGAATGCATCGATGAAGTGAGTCACCGCTCCTCAGATCATATGTATAGAAATTTACTGACACCATTGCAGTGGCTCACAACTGGTCGGAACAGCTGTCCCATGTGCCGTGGCCAGGGCGTGCAGGAGAAGGGTCCATCCTCCAATTCCTCGACGAATTCTGGCACGCCTTCCTCGACCACCACCACCACATGACAGAATGGTCGAAGAGAGCGTCTGAGATCTTTGCGCAGAAGCTCACGTACTTTACGAATTTTCTTGGAGCGTTTTCTTGAAAGAAGCTATCAGTTGTGGCGCACTTTGGGTAACAATGGCGAAGAGACGGCGACTGGACCGGAGCGTGCAGTCTTTACAGACTGGGAATACTGGGGGACTGGGAACTGGTCGGCTTCTATATCGCTGGAAGGAAGTTGTTTTCATGGATCTGGGACGCTCTGATCAGACACGAAATTTGTTTTGCGTTGCTACATAGCCAGGGCTTTGGGTGTTGGTCAGAGAGCTGGGAAGCTTGGGGATGAATCTCAATCAGGACGTGTATGTAAGGATCACACAGAAGGGCTGGCTCCTAATCAGAACTCGCGGTCTTTTGTGACGCTTGGGGAATGAGTATGAGTCTTACGTTTTTACAGATATTATCTACAGAGCACCTTGTCACTTGGTGCCCTAGTTTGGTTCCCTATCTTGTCGTTGTCCTCTTGATCAAATTACTAGTCATCCTCCTTCAGATGTGTTCTGTCAATGATCCGCAACTAGGCCAGGGACTTTGAAACACGGGGCTTTGCATTGGAGCAACAAGCGAGGATTCGATACGAGCCTTGCCGCGCCTCCGGAATGGGAATTGACTTGTGCTAAATGTCTGTGGGGGCGACTTGTGCAACTCGAAGACAGCGACTTCATCAGACTTGGACACGAGCGTTGCACGAGTTGACCTTTGTCCTTGGGGGGAAATAGCCAGGCACCAGGCACATGGAAAAGGTGGAAACAAATGCGCAGGAAATGACCACAAAACTAGTGGCTTCGTTGCAATCCCACAATCGAGTTCCTCACTTCTCTGCATTGTTAGGAATCCACCAGCTTCCGACGAAACAAGGTCGTTCACCCATAATACCCACTACCAGGTACAATACAGACCGAACACTGTGAGTCCTCAGCCTCCGACTCAACCCTGCGATCCCCTGTTCCCTCCTCTCCTCTCCTCTCCACCCTCCGGATACCATCCCTGACCAGCCTGGGCCATCGTCATTGATTTTCCCACGTCCATCTTCCACCGAAACACAAGGTCTCAGCAAGAATTAGAGCTTTTTCAGGAACTAGGACTGATAAGCGTCTCATCGAGATCAGGATGATCAATGATATTGAATTTGGTCCGGAACTTGCCAGCGAGTCAGTTTTGGGTTCCTCCTCAAGCTGTCCGAATCGCCTTGCCACCCTCTCCTCCACGGTAGCCTCCTCCTCTATGTGGGCAAACAAAACGGAATGGCTTGGTGCAATGTGACATTGGACGCCAAAAGATGCAAAAGAACACTACCAGTGGCGCTCTCAAAAGGCCAAGCCGCCGTGTTACTTGTTGGCCACGCCTGTCAACCACCAATGGACTTGATTTGGGGCAAAATACGGACTACTCGTACACACGGTGTTTCGGGACAGCCGGTTGAGATGACGAGAATCCATCCCTCTGCGAGCCACGCCGGCTTTGTCACCAAGGGATTTTATTGGACAGCCGACATGGAGCTCCCACCCGCTGGTGCCTCGACGCCAAAGCTTGCAAAGCAGTAAAAAAAAAGTGGGCTTTCTGACTGGAGTGACAGCAGGATCTGCAACCAGGGTGAATAGAGACCAGAGGGAAAAGCTGTGCATCCCCAAAAACCATGCTAGGCCATGACTGCACCCACTATTGGATGTGAACAGCTTCATCCCCGACCAGTTTGACACGCCTATCGACACTAAAAAGCCGTTTCGGGTACTAGTATGTTGGCTTCGCTCGTGTCCGGACACCTTTTGACTCGGTCCAAGCCAGAGCGAATCAATCCGCTATTAGGTGGAGCGAAGAGGAGCAAACATGAGCTTTTTCGCGGTGCTCTCATCGCTCGCTCCCCGGCCCCCTCCCCCCAAGAAAAACGGTGGTGCAGCTCAAGCCCTATCACTATCGACCCGACCCATCCTCGTGTTTGGGACAGGCTTGCAAAGGTGCAAGAGCGTCCCACAAGCCGCAATCTCATCGGAATTCCCTCGTGCCATTCTTGGATACAAAATTTGGGAGCAAAACAAACCAAGTAGGCATGGGACCGTGCTTGGGGAACCGGATTGGAAATTGCCGGCCAACAATGGTTCAGAAGGTCGAAAATTACAATGGCATGGGCGCTGTTCAGTACAGCAGGACCCCATTCAGATCAGGAGATCGACCAAAGGTCCCCATCCAGATGACTCTGGCCCATGCTGCTTCTAATTCTGCTTCATGGCAGCCTCCTCCTGAGGCCCAGACCAACGACACAAATTTAGGCTAGTTGGGGATATCCCAGGGCCAACATGGCGGCCAACTCCATATCAATTACCGTTTCCATGACTCTGAGAAAAGGTGCCAGAGCGGCGCCACTGATGCAAACCAGTCCATGGACCATGTCCTTCGGAGCAGTTGTCCAACAGCCAACCGTGCCAGCTACTACGGACCGAAAAAACGTGGCTTTAGCTTTGGCCGCTGGGGGGCTTCCTGGGCAATGTGCCAAAGTCCAACGCCGTTGAGCCTGTTTGCCCGCTGAATCAAGCCCCTGAGTTGAACAGATACCAGAAATCTGTGTTCAGCGCGGCACGTATACAGTAACAGCGACTTACACCAAAAGCACGGTTGATGGTGTTACATACCCTGGTTCACTATCGTTGTTATATTCTAGGTCACAACCAAGATCAGGAGGAGTAGAAGAGCTCTTGGGGCCAGATGCCTCTAGAGACTTTTGTGGGGGTTCACGCTCTCGGTCGACATGATCGCGCCCCTGGTTGTGGTCCATTATCCCAGACAAGGAAACTGATGGGTCATGTACCCCGTACGAGGCAAACTCTCACCGTGGCACCGATATTTCCGCCGGGCAGCATGAACAGGCCGAATTCGGTGTATGCCAATTTACCTCTGCCGCTATGATTCGAGTTCCGACCCATGAGATATCTCACTCGCCTGGTTTGTCAGAGACAGGTTCCCTCAAACCTGGTCTCCTAGCACGAAGTTTGGGCAAAAAGTTACTACCAGTACGACCAGATAATCTGTACTCGGTATCGGATGCTAGCAACCCCTGGATATCGATACCGTTAGATGTCTACCGAGTACTCGTACGCTTACCTGCTCCTAGGGTTCGCGTTGTTCTCAGATCAGATCCTAGGTTCGACAAACTATGCCCTGCCACTAGGTGAACGCTCTTCGAATGATACCGTGCTGTGCCTCCCAGATCACCCCGATCTTCTGCGCTGCGGCTCTCTTACACTCTCTGGAGGCTTGGGTGGTTTGTGCCGAATCCCAGAAATTTCCGGTTCCGCCGTTCACACCAGCCTTCGAGTGCATGGCGTGTGGACTCTTTTTAGGGCCCCTAAGTCCAGGGCCCTGGAGCTTATGGTCGATTCTGGACGCCCCGTGGGCCACCCATTGATCGACGCTCGGGATCGCCCTCAGACAACCCCAGTCAAGTCCTGGGTCTGAGTTCACGTCTGACGACACTACTACAGTACTTGCCCACCACCTGAAAGTGTGCTTAGAGCAAGCAGCAGGACCCCTGTCCCCTGCCCGACATCCACCGTCGCGGTATAGCGCTTTTGCAATCATTCGCTACTTTTTGGGCATGGGGCCTAACAGAGCCAGGAGGGGTCCCCTTCCAACTTCGAACCTTCGAGTCTTGACCTCTTCATTTCTGGACAACACCAAGCTGGGTGGTACAATAGCAATCTGTGCCCGTGGCTAGATACAGCTTCATTTTCATCTTGTACCGCGCACTTCCCTTCCCATTTCAAGCCCGGATGTAAATCCATATCACATCATTTCCCCTCATTCAGAGAAATGCTTCAACGGCCTGATTGATCATCTGATTATCGTTGGTCCCGGCGTCATAGCCGGCTTTGGTTGGCATCTGCGAACTCTGAAAACTTACCTGGCAGGCCAAATTTGCCTCATTCTGCTCTGCTCAAATCACAACCCACAGAATTGAGGCAGTTGTCCCAGCGCGATAATATCTTGCGGCGAGACTCAACGAGACCTGCCTGGATTTTCCTTCGGTCCGACTGGCCTATCTGATACGGCACTTACATGTCATATCACGCCTTTGCAATTTTTCCCACCAAACCAACCCTAAATCATTGTCAATTTGTGGCCTGAACTGAAGTCTCCCGTCTCCCACGCCTTTTACTCTGCGCCTGAGGCCTTCCCACCGGCTGTTGTTGGCTAGAGATCTGGTGGATTTGGACGGCAAGCGCTGGTAGTTGGACTGAGACAAGCGTATGGAATATCAGTCGTTGTTACACCGAGCTCGACAGAAACGATTGCCGGTATCGTCATTCCTCGGTCGTCCAACAAGGAGCCTTCGGTCTCAGCAAGCGAATCTCCGTACCACAAAGTAGTGGTTGGCTCTCTCAGAAGTATTGGTGACCAGCAGGTTTAACCAGGGGCACGGCATTCTGTGAGAAAGTGCACGAGGACGACAACAAGTATTTGTTTCTATCTGTTGGCGAAATACCTCTTGTCCTGTGTCACAGTCAGCCATTTGGAATTGTGCGACTGCGCATCGAGGCATGAGCGGCCCCTACGACCACGGCATGAGTATGCCAATCCCTAATATACTGGACGCAACCTATCCGATCTACGATGGCGCTTTCAACACAGCATACCCCCGGCTGTCCGGACCACCAACTCATTTCGACGGCGTTGCCTTCTGGTACAATCCCACCACCACTGAGCAACTTTACGACAGGCAGGCAAGCCTTCTCGGTGGTCGTCGTGGAGCAGCACCACCCAATAGCATGGACTCTTCCGCCGTCAAACATCGTCGAACTCGCAGTGGTTGCTTTACCTGCCGCAGCAGGAGAGTGAAGGTACAGTCCCTAACACTGCCCTGTTTAATACTCCCTCACTAATCCTTGTTCAAGTGCGACGAGACGAGACCTGTCTGTGACAGTATGTGATTCTTCCAATTGCTACAGAATCTGCTACTAACTCATAACTCAGGGTGCAAGAAGGGTAATCGTGAATGCGAGTTTCCTCAGACGACCTCGTCATCGAAGCGATCCAAGCATGGCGACGGTCGCGGAACCAAGGACCAGGCTGCGAAGAATGAGATCAAAGACGAGAGCATGGCTGGGCTGCCCACAATAAAAGACGAAAGCGAGGAGGACGAATCTCCACCGTCCCCGGCAATGACACGCCCACCACCACTGCGAAGTGACAGCGGCCAATCCGTGACACGAAGCACAAAAGCCAAGAATGCGTCGGAGGTATCATCTGGTGTCAAAGATCAAACCAGTCCACAATCGAGCGACGTATCGGATAATCGCTCAAGAGACGATACACCGGCATCGTCACTGCGCACACTTGGCAATTCTGCAGAAATGCAAGCGCGACAGGCAAAGATAAAGTCTTTGAAACCGGATCTCCAGAAGTATCTACAGTTCCAGCAAGAATACTTGACCTTTTATCACTACTTCTTCAAACTCGACCCTACGGACTTTGTGCATGCAGAATTTATCGACCTTGCTTTGACTTATGAGCCACTTTTATATGCTGCCGTGGGGTTTGCGGCATACCACTACGAGTTGAAGCAGCCTGAACCCAAGTTGTCGCATTTCCTAGGGTACCACAGCAGATCGCTGTCGATGCTTAGGAAATCGTTGGAAAAACACACAAAGGTCACCGAAGCCACGCTGCTGACGGTTTTGCAATTGGCGACATTTGAAGAATACATTGGCGACTGGGTAAACCTGGTGGGGCATCATCGCGCAGCCCTGACTATGGTGCGTGATCTTTATACGCCCGGCACGATGATGGAGACGGATCTAGGGAGACGGATCTTCAGCTGGACCGCTCGTTTGGATGTCATTGTGGGTCTCATGGCGGGCAACGAGACACGACTGGACCGTCAATGGTTCGAGGCGAATGCGGCGTGGTACCACGGTCAAGTCGAGAGTGACCCAGAGATCGATGTCGATATCGAGAATACCATGGCGTATTTCGTGTCATCAAATCGACTGATCGGCATGGACATGGCTGCCTTATTCGCCAAGTTTGCCAAGCGCGAAATCAGCGTGGAAACGTTCTGCGCAGAAAACAGCGAGATCGTTGGCAGAGTCGAGGCCATGAAACGCCAGATTGAGTTGTTCAACGACGAATACTACCGGGTCCAAGAATTTCCGGTGGAGAAGAGTCGACCTTTGGCCGAAGACGACATTGTGAATCCTTATGTACCAGGAGGTCTCTTCAAAGACGCTCTCTGGCCGCTGAACTTTATGTGGATCGACTGGTACAGCATTGAACTGTTGCAGAGATACCAGACTGCAATGATGCTTCAGCAACCCATGCCTCCTGAACTCGAGCAGATAAGTCTGGAACAATGTCGAATTTATGAGGCTATGGAGCGGTGGCCGGACGCCCCCAATGGATCTATCTTGGGAGCCCATGCACCTCTGGGTCTTGCTTCAGTTTTCCTCAAGAAAGATGCCAGACACGTCATGTGGGTGAGAAAAAAGTTCGCCGCAGTGGAAAGACAGGGCTACATCTTCCCCCCATCGTTTCGAGAAAAGATGGCTCAGATGTGGGGTCTCACGCGCGACGAGGTGGGCGAAAATGAGGCTGTGGAAAATTGGTGGCTACCCAACGACGAAGGGAACATTCCCATGTTAAAGGAGATCCGCAAAGTGGTGACGGAAAGGCACGCAAGTGACACGATCACCAGCATGGAGTCTGTTGCCAGCGTCCGAGATTTGAAGGCCATCTTTGAGAAGCTAGATCTTCGGACTCAGTCGGTTGCAAAATCAATGGGCAGTGACGGTCAATTCAGTCCACAAAGTGACACCAGCGGACCCATCAGTGACCGCGGAAGCAACCCCAGCTTCAGTCCCACCAACATGAACTTTGCGGATGCGGTAAAAGGGAGCATATCAGGAGCCGTGCAAGAAGGAGGGGGTCTCTGAAACGAAGAGCCACGCGAGCTCAGATCGGCGTCACGCGAAGACCATGAAAGCAATATGCGAGGCTTGCTAGGAGTCCTGCACGAAACGAACAGCAAATACTCCGATGCGCTAACAAGACGAGACGAGACGACGGACCCAAAAAAGCGAATGATCCAAAACTCGGGCTACCTGTCAGGCGCTGGGTTCAAACGAGTCGGCTGCTTCGACATGGTCTTTTCGGACTTTCAAATTCTGGACATACAACCAAGGTGTCCGTGTACAAAGCTATCGAGTCGACGTGCAGGCCAGGGAGATGACCCTTCAGTACGATCCTCCGACTTCATGATTGAGCGTATGACAAGACCAAACTGTCGACTCTGTCCCTCTCCACTCTATCCACCAGTTGCCTTTTCTGGTGGCACAGCTGCATTCTATTCTGTCGTGTCAAAGGGCTCGAACACATCTGCAACTGGTCAAGATCATGTTTAATACCAAGGTGCAGGGCGACATTTTCACAACTCTTTTCACTCGTGGAGGTGTTGCATATAGAAAAAGAACGAGGGAGAGAGAGATGGAGAAAGAAAAAGCCATACGAGGTTTACTATACCAGCCACCAAAGAACTGGCGTCGTGCTCTAGGCTATTATTCATCACGCCTATCGAGCCCAGATACAATGTTTTTTTTTTTTCTTAGGCATCAAAAAAGAAAGAAAAGTAATAGATTAAAGGGAATTGGCCAGCCAGCCACATCACACACAACTCACACTTACTCTTCAAGAGTCTGTCTCTACTCCTTCCCGCACGTGGACATGAACATGCACGCACGATACCATGAAAATTGCAAGTATTGTGCTTCGGAGTCCACGACGTGTATCGTCTCTCTTTTTCCCGAAACGCCCAAAACAATAACAAGGCCGAGACGTCCTCGGGATGTCGAGTACTTACTACTCGTATTTTACTTCGAACGAGGTTCCAAATGTGCTGTAGGTACTGACAGGGTCGGAAGAACAAGCATAAACCCGGTCAACACATTAAAAATAAACAACCTGGAAAGAAAACAAACCATCAAGCAAACAAACAAACCATGAATCAATCAATCAATCAATCAATCTGTCAGATACATTTACCCTTGCTGACTCGTACTCCGAAGTTGTGATCAAGTGGTTGGCCCGCCCAATAACCACCCTTGCGACCACTCCAAGATGTTCAAACTCCACTGCTGATAACCCCGGAGACATGGGCTCTTTTAGGATGACCGTTGAACGACGGCGAGTGCCGAGTGAGAACGGGACGGGAAGCGTATTCGCCTTTTTTCTCTGAGGGGAGGGGGGGTTGCTTTTTCTTTTCGAGCCTGGCCACTTGCGTTTTGACCCAAAAATCTTGTGGTGGACTGAGTTGGGGGGGTTGACCAAGGCCCTTGGTCCCCCCCCAAGAAGGCCTTTCTATCGTAATACCCGGCCCATCATCGATGCAGTTGAATTGCTGTGGAGAGGGAGAAACACAAAACTCCCAAAAAGCGCCCTATTTTTTTTCTTCTTTGTGAAGGAGGGGGAAAGTTTGACCCAAATGGCTTACTTTCGTGGATGTTGGGCACGTACCTCTTACATACCCGCTACCGGCATTTGCACTTGTACAGAAACTTTCCGTGGTACTCGCTGGGCGAGTGTCCTAGTCCTAGAGAACTGACTTACATTTTCTTGTTTTATCTTCAGACGCTCTTGTTGTCAGTCGTTTTCCGAAACGGGCCTCCCTCAATCGTTGTCCTCGGAGTCGCAAGTCTTCTGAAACGGTCCACATGGGCGGATGAAAGTGTTTGTGGCTCGGGCTGGTTTTAAAGGTCCACATTAAGTTGCTGGCTTCGACTTTCCAGCTAAGCTCGACGGGAATAGGCTGGCTCCATCCACAAGCAAGGTACCGGGTGCGTGGTCTTCTCAGTTCTGTATCACCTGTAGCGGCGGCCATAGTGGATATCACACCAAGTCCAGTCTCCGTCTGAAAGTTTACTTCCCATTCGTGTCGGAGGGTGTACACTCAGCCCCGAAGCTCGACCAAAATGAGAAATGAATACGAGGTTTATGCAGAGGCTCGGAAAACCCGGACTCATTAGGCCTTTGCAACCGCCGCAACAAAGCCGAACTGTCCTTGGAGCTGCAGGGTAGTTACACGGGATGCTTCATCCAGTCTAGCCTCGTGAAGTCTGAAAGCAAGAAGCCCTGACATACCTCATCCCCCTCCTGAGGTGTGGGATACGGGGGCATTGGAAAGATAAAGAGTGCAGGCGTCGTGCCTTTGGATAGCATAGTGTTTGTGTGAGTAGATATGCATGGCGTGGCCCTTGTTGTTGCCTTGACTGGCGGCACCCGCACAAGATTCGACGCGTTACCATTTGTATGTTTGAGTATTTGGACGGAGCACTACCGTCATGGTGCCGCCTCTTGCTAGCGTGCCGGCCCGGGTTGTTGGCAATAGTGGTTGACATTAACATAGCAACCCCGCGGTCGATATGTAGCTGTACCTCGCCCTTGCTGCCATTCTGTCGTGAATTAGGGTTCGAAAGTGCTTGGGAGAACTTTCACTTGTCTCCCACGGGTAGTGCGGACGATCATCCACCATCGCAGACTCTGTTGCCTAACCACACAAGGGGGGGGGGGGGGGGGGGGCTGAGCAAGCCCAACCTTCTCTTCAGTAGAGGACCTATACAAAATGGCGTACGACTGACCGGGATCGGTGGGGGTTCCGACCGCTTTGAAGCTCCCAGGGCTTGCCCATTGTCGCATCGCACACTCGTATGGCAAACGGCCACAGGGTGGGATTCGCCATTCAGTTCCAATCAGCTGCGTCTCTCGAACTGCGCCAAGCTCGACGACCAGAGAATATGAGTTTAGTGTTGAAGCTTGCGATAGCAGCTAAAAGGATACACTTCCCAGAAAACCACCACCATTCTAGTCTGGAGTAGTTGGGTCTTGCAATGAAGTGATGTCTCCCGTACATCTAGCATACACTGGGGGTGGTCCAGTCAGAAGACCACTGCCACGAACAAGCCATCATCCAGACGGTATATTGCTTGTTTTCATTGGAGGTGTACTCGACACTTCAAACCCTGTTGTGGGTAGAACATGTCGATCCTGCCCAAGACAGTGACGGTCCGTCCACGAGAATCTGCTGCGAATAGCATACATTACCTGATCAAGGGCCAGTGTAAATCCTTGTGGTAACCGAAAAGCATAAAGGAAGCTTCTCGTGGTGACATTAGAGGTAGAGAATGTGTGAAGATCCCCACACGCTGCAAAAGGCTGTCAGATGCAGGCTAGTCTAACCTGCAGTGGTGGGGTTGGTTTGGCCATACACTGGGAGACGGAGGATGTCCGGCTCCAGTACTCTAGGAGCTCGATTCTTCGAGGGATTGTCGCGGGTCCAACTTCGTCTGCACCAAGATCTACTGGCCCAAGAGTCATCATCATCGCCATGGCCTTGGTGATTGCCCTTTCGTCGTCAATGTTTGATCCCAGTTCTCCAAGAAGCCAAAGGAGGGAATGTAAGGTCCAGCTGGACATACTCGTGAGATGGATCGACGACAGGGTTGGTGGCGACTCTCCCCGCGCCGAGAAGAGCCATGAGGAAAGAGAAAATCAGGTGGGGGGCCATGCAGTTCGTTGAATCCTTGGGGGCAATAATCTTGTCGACTAGCATGAGCCACAAAAGGTCTTTTAGGTATAGATAGATCTGTTGGGTTTTCTCCTTGTTGGCTTTTCGCCGACTGCAAGGTTTGTAATTGACACCATGCCATGGGGTTTCTGAGAATACGAGACAGGGAATGGCAACGTGTGGATAGCTGCTGGCTGGAGATAACAGCGATCGTAAAACAAAGAAGTCTCGGAGGTTAGAGCGATTTGAGGACAATTATCGCGAACATGACAAGCAGAAGTGAAGGGATTCTAACAATCCGGCAATATTGCGATTGGGCCTTAAAGTTATTGTTATTCGATAGGACTGAGCGTCCATCTTCTGTCGAGTAATGCCTACTCTTTTCCTAGGGCAATTTGTGCCATCCAACAAAGGCATACAGTATGATTCTGATTGTAGTGATCCTTTGGGGACCAACGATTGGTGCATCAGAGACACTCGGTAGTGTCCACAGTGAATTCATTTGGTACCGGACAGCAACTTCACAGGCGCAAAGATGTTGTTGCCTGCCGGTTCTAGTGGACATGAAGGGCACAAAGAGCATCAGCCACGCCACTAATGAAGGAGAGTGTGAAACGTGGGAAAGGACTAAGCATCCAGGCATCTGTGCTTCTCTCGCTTCGTCCCCTGGCGCAGCTGCGGAATGAAATTCGGGTTGTGATCGGCGCACTTTCCAAATTCGGGCGCGCAATAAATATTTTTCCACCGCGCAATGCGACCAACACGATCGGAATGGGAACTGTGAGAACTCACTTTGCCTTCACCAACTAACTTCTCTTCTCAAGTATCTCACCACAGAAGTCTCAGTTCCTGAGTCATGGACTCGTATCGCCCTTCTAGTGACGACCATCGGCCTTATCGAGATAGCGACTCTTACCGGCCCCGCCGCTATGACCCTCCGCCCCCGCCTCGACCTCCAGCGAACAGCGGCAGCGGCATGTACTACTTCCAAGGCTCGCTCAACTCACGCGACAGAGATCCGCCGGCACCCTCTGGCTATCGCTCAAGATCTGAGTATCATGGTGCGCGGTCGCAGCCCCGACGAGACCAAGCTCGCAGACCTCCGCCGGCTTTTCGTAAGACAGCGGCAGACAGGCCTTTGCTGAGACTTCGCCATGACGACTCGACAGATCCCTCCCTCGAAGATCCCAACTCGACCTCCAAGTCCAAGTTTCGCAACGTTGACGAACTCACTGATAGTGAAGAAGAGAAAATGGCGCAATCCGACGAAGACGAAGAGGTAGATCGGCGAGCGAACAAACGTGCCCGAGTAAATGGACCCGAATCTACTGCCATGCTTGCGCCGCCAAAATGGTCAAACCCTGATCCATACACCTCGCTCCCTCCTCAGACAGAGGCACCTGCTAAACGCATTGATGTCGTCAAACTCATCCGGAAAGCACGCATCGACGGCACCCGCAGTCTCGAGAACGTCAACCTAGCCCACGACTTCATCTCCTTTGATAGTGAAGAACAAACTCCAGGTGAAAAGTCGCTATCTCCGGCACCTCGCTCAGAACTTCCACTGGCGTCCAAGGCATCGACCCCTCGAGGAGAGATCAAGACCACTGTTACAGGCAAGAGAAAACGAGGAGCCTCTCTGGGTGAGGAAGTACCGCTGCCACGGTCTGACAACCAAATTTATGCCGATCGACATGTGCAGGAAGAGTGGAGAGCTACACCCGGGGTCGACACCACACCGTGGCTGACCTCTCATCCGCCTAGTGACATTCCTTTAGTCGCGTAAGTGAGCACGCATATTTTCCACTTCGCAACTAACCGGCACAGTTTCCACAAAGAGATCATTGACTTCTACGACTGGGTCAAACCGAAACCTCATGAGGAGGATGTCCGCGGCGATGTCTTTCGACGCTTGAATACCATCTTACAAAGTTTCACGTATGGAGAACTGAGAGCCTTCGGGTCTTATGCTGCCGGCTTGTACTTGCCCACCGGAGATATGGACCTGGTCTACCTCACTCGCAACTTCAGACCTGGCCGATTCTCTCAAGACGATTCGAGGCGACTCGTCTACGACTGTGCCAGATTTCTCAGGACAAGGAACATCGCCGAAGGACTCGTGGTACCTATCCCCAGGGCCAAAGTACCCATCATCAAGTTCGTGGATAGAGTCAGCGGCCTCAAGATTGACCTCTCTTTCGACAATGACACCGGTGTTGTTGCTATTGACACATTCCACAAGTGGAAGCAGGAATATCCGGTTATGCCCATGATCGTGTCAGTGGTGAAGCAGTATTTGATGATACGAGGGTTGAATGATGTTTCAACCGGTGGTTTGGGTGGCTTTTCAACCATCTGCTTGGTCACCAGCCTGCTCCAGCATTTACCAACTCCTAGGCGGCCTATCAACCTTGGCGACGTCCTCCTGCAGTTTTTCAACTACTACGGAAACCTGTTCGACAAGGATGAGGTGGCTATCCGACTCGATCCGCCCGGATATCTGCACAAGGTAGTTTCACCCATCCTGTTTCGTTC
The DNA here is from genome assembly GCF_000835455.1 of Fonsecaea pedrosoi CBS 271.37. Classification (NCBI taxonomy): domain Eukaryota; kingdom Fungi; phylum Ascomycota; class Eurotiomycetes; order Chaetothyriales; family Herpotrichiellaceae; genus Fonsecaea; species Fonsecaea pedrosoi. The sequence goes on along the minus strand of NW_013550613.1, from coordinate 647,632 downwards.
CTACTAACAAAGAATTCCAGGCATCTCACCGACCTCGATTCGATGAAAGAGAATCAAGACGACTTACTATCATTGATCCACATCGCGCGGACAACAACATCTCAGGCGGAACCAAAGAAATCGATAAGATCTTCAAATGTTTTTCCGAGGCATACAAGGCGCTTATGAATCGACTCTGCGCGTACGAAAGACGAGATCCACGAGCTCCCCAGGGGAGCTTTTTGGAATGTCTCATTGGTGGCAACTTCACGTCTTACGAGTCACAACGAAAGAAACTGCTTGATCTTCTTTCATCGCCCGATGATACCGAATCTGTTGTGAAGAATGGAGGATACTCGTCTAGGGTGTCTCATCGACCGGCAGTTGTCCACACGCATGGTAGACGGAACGTATGTTGATAGGTCCTGTTTTGCAGAGCAGGAAGCTTGACGTGTTCTAGGATCAGACGGACGAATCTGGCGGCTCCGTGGAGAGAATACCTGCACCAACTAAGAAGCTAGGTAAAGGTGAAAGACGAGCGAAGCGCCTTAAAGACTTGCGACCGGACCTCGCGCCATCGATACGGAATACTATTAGTCTCATTGACGCTTTGAAGATTGGAGGCTACAAAACACCACAAGAGATGGATAATGACCTCCAGATACGGGAAGCCGCAGCGGCCAAGATCGCAGCGGCCAAGGTCCAGTGATATCAAGAGCATTTGTCAGTCGAATCACTCTTACGAGTTATCTATCACAAGCTGGCACCATTGGATTTGGACCGTGTGTCGAAGATTGCAAGTCGTCTGACAAGTGATGGAGCATATTGACAGTGACAGTGCCTGCAGAGCTCTGCGTCTCAGAGTACCTGCCTCGAATCGCACCCACTTGAAAAGTACCAGCAATGGTTTCTTCCTTCCATACTAACATCAACCATGGATTCAGAGACTGCTGACAAGTTTATAGACTGTTGTTATCCTACAACGGCTGGTGCCTCCTGAGTTAGATCGGGCACAAGGTGTCATGAAGACCATGGATGATCTTCTCTATCTTTTCCTTTCTAGTCCTTGGCTCCTGCGTGATCACCTGTGCTGTGAAGGGGTAGCCATTCGCGCGTTCCGAGGCAGGATTGGAACAGCATCAGGGGCTTATATCGCGTCCACTACCGAACCTACTAACCAAGGATCAACCTACTGAGAGGAGGAAACGCGTGACACCCCAAGCTCCACGGCACGAGAGACCAGACGCCAGCTGGTTCAAGGTCCCCTTAAGTGCAAGGCGGCTTTTGCCACGCAAGTGGTGCCTATCAGTGCTCTTCAGCTCTGCCCTGCCGCCCCTTTTCTCATTGTCAAAGTGCTTTATGCACTATGGCGGAGAGGAAACCCCGGTGGCAGACCAATATATTGGCATGGGTGTCCTGGTGCTGCATGGCCTCATGATTTTGAGGGTGGTACTTGGTACTCTTGGAGGCAGTCATGGGGGCGAGGTGCAAGGCTGAAAGAGTAACTTCGGTGGTCGCTGATGGGTGGCTGAGGAGGGGCTGCAATTGATTCCAAGACTGGTCGTGAATGTCTCCTTCTGTTGCTCAACCTCTCGTTGAGTACCGATCTCCTATATATTCTCGGCTTTCTGAACAGGCTTGGTTAGCAAATGAAAGAAACAGAGAGTGTCGAAAGAAGCTCTCTTGGTGATGCAATGAACATGGAGCAAGACATATCGAACGACAGTTGAACTACACCGCCCGGTTGGGTCTATAGGAAAGTAGAGACCGGTAAGGCGTTGTCTGCCTTTTTAAATACGTCAACAACTACAGTGCTACCCAAAATAGATACGTAGATTGCAGGGCGAGACAGCGGTGCCTAGAGAGGATAAGAGGTAGGGGAAGTTAAGCATCTGGGCTCTTCTGGGTTGATGTGGTAGGCTATTCTAGGCCTGCCTGCACCCAAGAAACCTCTTCAATGAGTTTAATAGGGGGGATTAGGGGGCCCTACCACGCCTATTGTACCTGGTTGGGGACTATTCTGGCACTCTGGGTCACTCACCCGCTGCTCCGCCGCCAAGCACAAGCGCAGGCACCCTGCCAGCCTGACTTTCACTAGTCTCCGCATGCATGTTCAGCGGCGGAACATCGACATGGGAATTCCTGCCTCCCCTCATGTAGAGCAGAGCAAAAAGTCACTTGAAGCATGGAATAGGCCAACATTTCGTCCTCGACAGCACCTCACAGCGGACACACATTAGCATCTCCATCCGCAACATCGCGTCCAGAGGTCATCCTGCGGACCATGTTCCTGCACTATGGCGTCGTCGCAAGGTCCCGTTCCAGACCCCAGCGAACGCATCTTCGTTGATCTACGAAGCAAGAATGACGAAGTCAAAAGCAAGGCTGCAGCAGAGCTGCGTGACTTGATCACACTACTCTCGAGAGGTCAGTCTCATTCCCGGTCTCGCCTCTTGATTTACTGACCTGTTTTTCATAGAATGGTCCCCCGAACGATTCAGCGCATTCTACGACAGAGTGACCACCCGCATCAGCAACCTCATTGTGCAGGCACCAGACCCGAGTGACAAAGTCGGAGGAGTCCTGGCCCTGGACCGACTTATAGACTGCGAGGCAATAGATCCTGCCCAGAAGGCTTCAAAATACTCTAATTACTTGCGGGCAGCGTTGAAGAGCAATGACTACAGTGTGCTGGATGCGGCCAGTCGGGCGCTGGGCCACCTGGCTCGACCTGGGGGGGCATACACAGCAGAGCTTGTCGAAGCCGAGATGACTTCGGCCTTTGAATGGTTACAGCCAGAAAGCAAACAAGAAAGCCGCAAACTGGCAGCCGTGCTTCTCATCCGCGAGCTGGCCAAAAACTCCCCAACCCTTGTATACGGCTTCATCCCCCAGATTTTCGAGCTGATCTGGAATGCCCTGCGAGACCCTAAAGACCTCATCCGCCGGATCGCCGCCCAGTCTGTCAGCGCATGCTTTGGTGTCATGGTTGCAAGAGACACGCAGTTTCAAAACCATTGGTTTGCCAAAATATACTCCAAGACCCTTGAGGGCTTCCGTCCAAACACCTCTGTTGATGAGACGCTCGGTTCTCTCTTGATCTTGAATGAACTGCTTCAACAAGGGAATATGTTCATGCACGACTTCTACAGAAACGCCTGCGAAACTGTGCTCCGGCTGAAGGACCACCGCGACCCCAGGATTCGTACCCAGATTGTACAGATCATTCCAGTCCTGGCCGAGTACGCCCCTCTCGAGTTCATCAACAACTACTTGCACAAGTTCATGATCTACCTCCAAGCACAGCTCAAGCGGGAGAAGGAACGCAACCAAGCATTTATCGCCATTGGCCAGATTGCGGATGCCGTCGGTAGTGCCATTGCCCAATATCTTGATGGCATCATCCTCTACATCCGGGAATCGCTGAGTGCAAAGACCAAGAATCGAGCGGCAGTTGATGAGGGCCCGATGTTCAAGTGTATCAGCATGCTTGCAGGAGCGGTCGGCCAGACACTTAGCAAGTATATGGAGGCTCTCCTAGATCCAATCTTCGCTTGTGGTCTTACCGAACCCATGGAACAGGCTCTTGAGGATATGGCGCACCACATCCCACCAATTCGGGCGACCATCCAGGACAAATTGCTAGATCTTCTGAGTCTAATACTGGTGCGAACTCCTTACAGACCTCTGGGCTGCCCACCGAATTCATCGCCGCCCCTGCCGTCATTTGCAAAGGACTATGGAGGCATGCCCGCCGAACACAGCCCTTATGAGATTACGCTAGCTCTCAAGACCTTGGGAAAGTTCGACTTCTCAGGTCACATACTTAACGAGTTCGTCAGGGATGTCACACTTCGCTACGCAACTAACGACAACCCGGATATCCGACGTGCAGCTGCACTCACTTGCTGCCAGCTGTTCATGCAGGACCCTATCCTTCATCAGACCAGCAACAATGCTATCCAGGTCGTTGGTGAGGTAGTGGATAAACTCTTGACTGTTGCAGTCGGTGATCCCGACGCCGACATACGAGTGACTGTCCTTCGAGCCCTGGATCGAAAGTTCGACAAGCATTTGGCCCGACCAGAAAACATCCGCTGTCTGTTCTTGGCCGTAAACGACGAGGTCTTCCCTGTTCGTGAGGCAGCCATTGAAATCATTGGCAGGTTGACGACAGTCAACCCGGCTTATGTGTTTCCGCCTCTACGAAAACTTTTGGTCAACCTGCTCACTGGTCTCGGTTACTCTAATACAGCAAAGCAAAAAGAGGAGTGCGCCCGTCTGATCAGCTTGTTTGTCTCGAATGCTACTTCTCTCGTGAGGACTTACGTGGAAGCCATGGTTTCTGCTCTTCTGCCTAAAGCGACCGATACGAACCCAGGGGTCGCTTCGACAACCATTAAGGCCCTTGGAGATCTCACTTCTGTTGGTGGAGAGGAAATGGCTCAACATATTCCAGAGCTCATGCCCATCATCATCGATGCGCTGCAAGATCTCGGCTCACACGAGAAGCGCGAAGCAGCCATGATGACCCTACGAGCCCTCGCAATCAACTCCCAATATGTGATTGATCCCTACCTGGATTATCCCGAACTTCTCGGAATTCTCATCAACATAATCAAAACAGAAGCGCACGAAGAGCTAAGAACAGATGCTATCAAACTAGTCGGTGTCTTGGGTGCCTTGGATCCCTACAAATATCAGCAGCTCAGTGAATCGGTGGCAGAGAAACAAAGCAAGACAGAGACACAGCCAGTGTCGGATGTTGCTTTGATCATGCAAGGCTTGACGCCATCGAACGAGGAATTTTACCCTACGGTCGTGATCAATACACTCATGCAAACCATCCTCGCCGATCATACGCTCGTTCAGTATCACAGTGCCGTGATCGATGCGGTTGTGACGATTTTCAAGACAATTGGCATGAAGTGCGTGCCATTCCTGGGTCAAATCATACCCGGGTTTCTCGGTGTCATTCGCAGCTCCCCTCCTCCTCGCCTGGAGTCGTATTTCAACCAACTTGCGGTTCTTGTCAACATTGTCCGTCAGCATATCCGTGCTTATTTGCACGATATCATCGAGGTCATACGGGAATTCTGGAACGTATCGAGACAGGTCCAATCCACGATTTTATCCTTGATCGAGGCAATCTCCAAGTCTTTGGAAGGCGAATTCCGCCGATACCTGGCAGGACTGTTGCCGCTCATGCTGGGCGTGATCGAAAACGACACAGATCTGAGGAGAGAGTCTTCCATCCGCATCCTGCACACATTTCTTGTCTTCGGCTCTAGTGGAGAGGAGTACATGCACATGATTGTACCGGCAATTGTTGGCATTTTCGAAAACCCAGCGGCACCTCCGAATGCCCGCAGGGCAGCAATTGATACATTGGGAAAACTGTCTCGAAATGTCAATGTGACGGACTTTGCGTCCCTCATGATCCACCCGTTGGCAAAGATATTATCTTCTCCTGAGAAAGTCGTGACAAACTCCTCGGAACGGTCACTAAAATCCGCTGCGCTAGACTGCATCTGCGCACTGATATATCATCTTGGACAGGATTTTGTGCACTACTTGCCTCTCATCGAACGGTCTACAAAGGCGGGCCAGATCAACTCTGAGAGGTTCCAGAAACTGATAGAGAATTTCAAGACCGGTAAAGCTCTGCCGGTCGACTTTTACCCAGAGGAACAATATGGAGCAGCGACCGAAGACACAAGCTACTCCAATATCACCTCGATGAGGCTTCCCGTCAATCAGCAGCATTTAAAGAGTGCCTGGGACACCTCTCAGAAATCCACAAAGGAGGACTGGCAGGAGTGGATGCGACGCTTCAGCGTTGAACTACTGAAGGAGTCTCCGTCGCACGCTCTGCGGGCCTGCGCGAGTCTGGCTGGTGTTTATCAACCACTGGCCAAGTATCTTTTCAACTCCGCATTCGTCTCGTGCTGGACTGAGTTGTATGATCAATACCAGGAACAACTCATCCAGTCGTTTGAAAAGGCTCTAATCTCTCCGAACATCCCTCCAGATATTTTGCAGACCTTGCTTAATTTGGCAGAGTTCATGGAACACGACGACAAATCTCTCGCGATCGACCTTCGAACACTAGGACGATATGCCGCCAAATGCCATGCATTTGCCAAAGCACTCCATTATAAGGAACTTGAGTTTGAGCAGGATCAAAATAGCCAGAGTGTTGAAGCCCTCATCAGCATCAACAACCAACTCCAACAGTCCGACGCTGCTATTGGCATTCTTCGAAGAGCACAAGTCTTCGGCGAAGTCGAGTTGAAGGAGGCATGGTTCGAAAAGCTGCAGCGATGGGAGGAAGCGTTGGCAGCATATCAGAAGCGCGAGAAGATTGAGCCAGACAATTTCGACGTGATTATGGGCAAGATGAGGTGTTTGCACGCCCTGGGCGAGTGGAAAATGCTGTCTGAGATTGCACAAGAACATTGGAACAGCGCATCAACGGAGAACCGCAAGAACATGTCTGCTCTGGCTGCCGCGGCGGCTTGGGGCAGAGGCGAATGGGACTTGATGGACAACTACATCAGCGTCATGAAAGAGAGCTCACCCGACCGAGCATTCTTTGGTGCTATCCTTGCCATCCAACGAAACAATTTTGGAGAAGCCCGCAGTTTCATCGTCCGGGCACAAGATGGTGTCAACTCAGAGATTGCAGCAACCATTGGTGAATCTTACAACCGTGCTTACAGTGTTGTGGTCAGGGCACAGATGCTTGCAGAGCTTGAGGAAATCATTCTCTTCAAGCAAAGCGAAGGGAACCTCGAAAAGCAAAACGCCATGAAAGTGCTATGGAATAAGAGACTTCTCGGGTGTCAGTCCAATGTTGAGGTTTGGCAACGAATGCTCAAGGTTAGGGCCCTTGTTCTCACCCCTTCAGAAAATCCAGATATATGGATCAAGTTCGCAAATCTCTGTCGAAAATCGGAGCGTATCGGCCTGGCCGAAAGATCCCTGGCCTCTCTAGGAGGTAGTGGCAACCTTGCTGCTACTGGCCCGGGCGCGGCGCCGCCACCAGTTGCATATGCTCGTCTCAAATTCACTTGGGCCACAGGAAATCAACAACAAGCTCTAACATACTTGCGAGACTTCACCACCCGACTAGCTGACGAATATCAACAAGCCAACACTGCTCTGGCCAGTGGCATACACAACGACAGGATGAACAATATGAATGGTCTTGATATGAACGGACATGATGCGATAGCTCAGAGGAGAAGACACGAGGACTTGGAGAAGTATGCGAAACTCCTTGCCAAGTGCTACCTCCGACAGGGAGAATGGCAGTCCTACCTTCTAAGGGGCGATTGGACGAGTCCACGAGCTCAAGATCCAGTACGCGACATCCTCAATTCGTACCAATTGGCGACGCAATACAATGAGTCATGGTACAAAGCATGGCATGCCTACGCGTTGGCGAATTTCGAAGTCGTCACATCGATGGCGTCCCATACCGATCAAGACAAAGTCCGCAACCTTCCTGAGCACGTGATTCAGAACCACGTTGTTCCTGCCATCGGAGGCTTCTTCCGCTCGATTGCGCTCTCCAAGACAAGCTCGCTACAAGACACGCTTCGGCTGCTGACGCTGTGGTTTGCTCATGGCGGTCATAGTGAAGTCAACCAGGTGGTGATTGAAGGATTTGCTTCCGTCAGTATTGATACCTGGTTGGAGGTTATACCCCAGTTGATCGCTAGAATCAATCAGCCAAACGCCCGGGTGCGAGCGGCTGTGCACAGGCTGCTCGCAGAAGTTGGTAAAGCGCATCCTCAAGCGCTAGTCTATCCGTTGACGGTTGCAATGAAGTCGTCAGTCGCGCGACGAGCCAACTCAGCAACTCAAATCATGGATAGCATGAGAACACACAGTGCTCGACTGGTTGAGCAAGCAGATCTGGTTAGCCATGAACTCATCAGAGTCGCGGTGCTGTGGCATGAGCTTTGGCATGAAGGCCTGGAGGAAGCCTCTCGCCTGTACTTTGGTGATCATGACGTGGAGGGAATGCTTGCCACTCTGGCTCCACTCCACGAGCTCCTTGATCGCGGTGCCGAAACTCTCAGAGAGGTGTCATTTGCTCAGGCGTTTGGCCACGACCTCGCGGAGGCGCGTGCTTTCTGTAACGCTTTCCGACGCTCGAAGGAAATTGGCGACCTCAATCAAGCTTGGGACTTGTACTATGCGGTCTTCAGAAAGATCGCGAGGCAACTTCCCCAGCTGATGAGTTTGGATCTCAAATACGTGTCCCCTCGACTAAAGGATGCTCATGATCTCGACCTTGCAGTTCCTGGAACTTACCAGTCGGGCAAACCCATCATTCGGATCGTTAGCTTCGACCATGTTCTGACAGTGATACCCTCCAAGCAACGACCGAGAAAGACAACACTCAAAGGGTCAGATGGTGTGTCGTATGCATTCCTCCTCAAGGGTCACGAAGATATCAGACAAGATGAGCGTGTGATGCAGCTGTTTGGGCTCGTCAACACCCTTCTGAACAACGACACCGAATCATTCAAGAGACATCTCAACATTCAACGATTCCCAGCTATACCGCTGTCGCAGAACTCTGGTTTGTTGGGCTGGGTGCCAAATTCTGATACTCTTCATAACTTGGTTAAGGAGTACCGCGAGTCAAGGCGGATCTTGCTGAACATTGAGCACAGAATTATGCTGCAGATGGCTCCTGACTACGACAACCTCACACTCATGCAGAAGGTGGAAGTTTTCGGGTACGCAATGGACAACACGACCGGGAAGGATTTGTACCGTGTGCTTTGGCTGAAGTCCAAGAGCTCCGAAGCCTGGCTTGATCGGCGAACAAACTACACCCGCTCACTCGCTGTCATGTCAATGGTTGGATATATCCTCGGGTTGGGGGATCGCCATCCATCAAATCTCATGCTTGACCGCATCACTGGCAAGATCATCCACATCGACTTTGGTGATTGTTTTGAAGTAGCCATGCATCGCGAAAAATATCCGGAAAGAGTCCCCTTCCGGCTGACGCGGATGCTCACCTTCGCCATGGAAGTCAGCAATATCGAAGGGTCGTTCCGCATAACATGCGAGAACGTCATGCGCGTCATCCGCGAAAACAAGGAGTCGATTCTGGCAGTGCTCGAAGCCTTCATCCACGATCCCTTGCTTAATTGGCGTCTCAACACCCGCGAGTCTCCGCCCAGACCACACTTCCGCTCCGAACGGAGGCAAAGCATCATCGAAGCCCCCGGTGCACAGGGAGGAGACTATGATCGCAGTCCTATGGAGAGTGCGAACAACCCGGCAGCGATGATGAACAACCAGGGACAGAGCCATGTTGGTGCACCGCCAGGACGTCGACACCGTCGCAGCAGTGTTCTTGATCCAGCGATGGTAGGCGGAAGTGTGCTTGACAAAACAACGGACAACAATGCCGCAGCTCAGGAAGCAAAGGAGGTACAAAATGCCCGAGCTTTGCAAGTGCTAGCCCGCGTCAAGGAGAAATTGACAGGACGTGACTTCAAGCCTGCGGCGCCAGGTACACCCTCATACGCTATGGCAACAGCCCTTCGCGCGGACGTCAACGGCCTTGGCCTCGAATCTCTGATGAACGTGAACGGCGGCGCGATGAACAACTTGACCAATGGCGCGATTGGGGCCGTGGATATGCAGCCACACGGTAAACAGGTCTCGATTGCAGGCACAGCACCCGAGACAACCATGGCGGGGATCGGTGGATTGGGAGTTGCGGAGCAGGTGGATCGCTTGATTCTGCAAGCGACGAATGTGGAGAATCTATGTCAGCATTATATTGGGTGGTGTTCGTTCTGGTGATTGGGGGTGGTTGGAAATGGTGGACTATCTTAATTCCTGTTGTGCGGGAGATACTTACCTCTCCTGAGACGAGGGCATGCCTTTGAACCACGGGCCTTGGTCTGCCTCTGCGTTTGTGTCACGTCCATATCGCTCAGAGAGGTCATGCTGGCTTCCTGCATGTCTCGGCCTTGTCTATAACGAGGACGGCACTGGACTGGCCAGGCACTAGCAGATGGAAGAAAATGAATGGCAAAGGCAATGGCAAAAGTCGATCTGTGGCGGTCGGAACCGCAGGGAGGCTGATCGTCCATCAACTTTCCTCGTATTTACACTTTCCTCACCCAAGTTACAAACTGTAGCCGGATGGCAGAGGACACCGACTGATTGTAACGCATAGGAAGGAGGGGGCATAGAGCAGCATGGGCATTTCATAGCATTGCATAGCATAACATAGCATCGTATAGTATGGCAACACGTGCACGCACGCATGTATGGCGTGGCGTAGTATTTATTGTATGGTATGGTACGACATTACACTGGCTTATCGTTACAGCTATCATAGCATACCATCGCATACCACAGCACAGCACAGTATAGTATAATACCCACGCAAAGGCCTTGCACTTTGGTAATACACCAGTCAGAGGAGCTGCTGCTCAGTTACTCGGTTACTCAGTTACATACGTACATACGTACATACCACCGCGTGAAGACGAAAAAACGCCCCTCTTGCAAAATTTTCTGAATCCGTACAAAAACGACATGGAATACGGCGGCGAATGTGCGTGCATCACGGTGCAGTTGGACGAGGTATAAGGTATACGAGGTATACGAGGAGACTAACGCTAACGCTGAATGGAAATAAATACCCTGTACAGGTACAGAAGTCTAAATCGGAATGGAGCAGAGTGTTATTATGTACGAGGTACAGAGTAGTATGTGTGTAGAAATCAATAGGATTGAATCAGTCAATTCAATCAATGGCAGTGTCATTACTGAAGCCTAGAACAAAGCATTTATTTGGGCGTCAGGTACGAGATACTCAGCTCGGTATTTGCATCCATACCAAACAGGACCAAAGAAAAACTCCATGCCTCGATTTTACCTGCTCGCCACGCCACCTTGAAATATCAGCAACAAGTCAAATGGTTTCTCGCATGCATTTTTCTTTTCCTCTTTTGTCTTTTTTGGTTTCTGGTCCTGGCTTGCCTTTTTTGGACCTTTTGCAATCCACTTTGCGTGATGGTCTATTTGGTAATGTCGAGTTCGGCTCATGCTTTTCCAGATGACATGCACCTAATCGTGACAACCTTGAACAACGCCCGTAAATGAAAGAGCCGGATGCATATTTTCTGAGACAAAAACAGCTCGGTGTCCACATGTTGGATCGTTTTTGGTATCTGCCTGGTCGGGCAGACATGCTCGTGCGCTGCTGGCAGACAGGGCACATCGCTTGCTCCGTCTGCAAGATCTAGTGGTATCCATTTGTGACACCATTCGTCCCATTCTGTTGGGTGTGTTTAACTTGTCTCCTTGTCCGCACCGCCTCGGCCAATTGCTCCAAAACTTCCACTGTTGTTTCCCAGTTGATACAAGCGTCCGTGATACTGACCCCCTTTTGCAGGCTATCGAGACCACCCTCAGGAGGTACCTTCTGGTTGCCCTCATTGATGTTAGACTCAATCATGACCGCCACGATTGCATCTTCGCCCTGTCTCAGCTGGTCACCGATGGCTTGAGCGACCAAAGGTTGGTTCCTATGGTTCTTCTTGGAGTTGCCGTGCGAGCAGTCAATCATCATGACTTCTCGCTGGCCCTTGGACTTCAAAGCTGCGCGAGCTGCCTTCACCGACTCCGCATCGTAGTTTGTGCCCTTTGAGCCGCCACGGAGAATCACAAAGCCGTCTTCATTGCCGGCTGTTTTTGTGATGGCAGCCAAGCCTTGCTTGGTGACACCCATGAAGTGGTGTTTCGCGGCGGCAGCTCCTACGGCATCGATGGCCACAGAGAGTGACCCGTCTGTTCCATTCTTGAACCCCATTGGGAAGGACAAACCCGAGGCGAGTTCTCTGTGAAGTTGAGACTCGGTTGTTCGGGCTCCAATGGCACCCAGGGAAATCAGGTCAGCCAGAAATTGCGGCGAGATTGTGTCGAGCATTTCGCTCGCAATAGGCATGCCCATTGAGGTAAGGTCGGCGTAGAGCTGTCTCGAGACGCGAAGGCCTTTGTTTATTTTGTACGACTCATCAATGTCAGGATCGTTGATGAGACCTTTCCAGCCCACTGTGGTCCGGGGTTTTTCTAGGTAGGCACGCATAATGATACATAGATCCGACGACAGCTTTTCCGCAAGCTCTTTCAGCCGACCGGCGTATTCAAGAGCTGTTGCAGGGTCATGGATGGAACAGGGTCCGACCATGACAAGAAGTCTGTCATCCCGCTGGTGTATGATTTCTTTGCATTCTCGGCGACCTTTGGCAACAGTCTCGACTGATGCTTGTGATGCAGGAACCTCGGCTTGCAGGAGGGCAGGGGGAATAAGAGGGTCATAGCCAAGGACTCGAACGTCCTCGCCGGCGGCAGAAGCTGCAGTATCGGCGGAGGGCATTGTGAGGAAGGCTGTGTGGAAGTGGCTATTGGACGAGATGAGCAGGCGAGATGTCACAGGACGAAGGGACAGAAAATAGGTGAAGTCGTAGGGGTGGAAGAGGAGTGTAGGAAAGAAAGAAAAAAAGAAGAGGGTAAGGTATAGCTATTGTGTGAGCGGAAGCATAGTCACCCCAGTCAATGGTATGATTCACAAGGGCGACGTGCGGCGAGGACTGGCCTCGACTCAGAAAAAAAATTGGGCGCAGTTAAGTGGAGGGCAGCCAAAGTGAAAAAAAGAACTTGAGGCGGTGTGACTCGCTGCAGCTCCCATCGGATAAATGAATTTTCCATTATTCCGCACATTGGGGGCACTAGTCTAAATTAAGTAAACGCGGAATGGCTTGAATCGCCGCCACGAGGCACGAGGGAGGCGCCACACAAACGGTGGTGATGGTACTAAAACAATCAGATGGATGATGACGTAGTGTCAGGGAGGCTCTGGGTGGCTTGTTCGTGGCTTCCCCTTTCACTCATTCTCCCTGCGGCCACAACCAACTTTCCCCCCACAAACGCGACACACAGACCGACAAACTTCCCTTCTTCCCCCCAGCATGAGTATCTCTTCCACATTACTCTGTACAAGTCATTATATTCGACCATCTTACCATCTCCCTTCTTAACACTCAGCCGCCCCCTTATACAAAAATCTCACAGATCTCACTCGTACGGAACGCTGACTTCCCGAACACCCTTCCATCTGAACCCCGGCCATTCGCCTCCAAGCCCAGGCGCGCGCTCTGGTTGGCCCTCGTTCAAATTGTCTTTGTTTCACCTACTCAAAGACGTCCACCACACGACACTGCCACGGTTTGATCGACTCTCCTTGCACACGGGGCTATGACTTCGATCTCTACGCTGGAAACATAAAAACACCCCTCTAATCACACCACAATCGCTCCTCGCTCTGTCAAAGCTCCATGTCCGGTTTGAGTCCCAATCACCCGACCACCGCTGATCCCGCTGCCATGGCCGATGTCCACACTTCTATGTTCCATTTCAACAATCCAACACCCTCCTGCAAGCGGAAACGACCATCAAATAATCTAGAGGACGATGGTGGCTTAATGGTTCGCAACCCCAAAAGACGGCCCACCCCGACACAATGTCTACCCTTCCGCTTGTCGCCTTCTTCGCGGCCACATGTTTCAGTTCCTGGCGGTTCTTACCCTCTCTTCACTTCCATCTACCAGCAACCTCCGACTCCGGTGGACACCTCGGATGAAGATGAAAGTTCCAGCCAGTCTTTCAACGGAGCAGAAGACCCGTGGCCGGTCACCAAGAATGACTCGAATAAGGCAATCCAAAATAGCACGTTGTCAGCCAAGGCTCAATTCAGCGATCCGATTGATGTCGAGATGGATCTGCAAATGGCTCCTCCGGCCTCCCAGCCGAGGATACGACGCGCTCGATCGAACGATATCGTGGCTCCCGAGCGCGGGTCCGATTTCCTTAGTGCCATGGATACATTTGCTCGAGAAAGAGTGCCAACGCCCATCAGCGGTCATTTCGACAACCGCGTCAGTGATCTCCCTAACGTTCCACGCCATCATTTCCCACCGCTTCGCACCAATCTCAGCCCGATGATTGAGCAGGAGTCGTGGATCACTCGAGACGGCCTCCCTAGTCCTGTCGAAGACCACGATATGGACGCCGCAATGGTGATGGAGGACGAACCCCCCACTGAGGTGCATTTTCCTGCCGGAAAATACGGAATGGACGACAACTCGAGCCCTACAGGGCGAACGAGGTCGGCAAGGCTTCATATGGGTTATCTCAGTGATTGCGAAAAGTGCATTCAGAAAGTACCTGGCCATTACAGTCACATTATATGGACTTGAAACCAAGGGGCAGTTTGCGTAACAGCTTTTGGTCTGCTCGTGGTTGCATGACGATTTTGATGAGCAATGAGAACAAAGATTAAATGAGAAGCATGACTATCACATCTTGGAAGGTGCCAGGTTACAGGGCGTTCGCTCGTTGGCATGGCCGACAGCGGTGGGAGATTGTATAAACCCACGTGTGGTTTATAGGCAGCATGTTTTGGCGGATTGCTTGCTTGAAACTGGGAATTTTCGATTTGAGAGTTTTGCGCGGCTCTTTCTACGCAAGGGTGCGCGGCCGTTTTCAAATAGCTGTACAAATGACATACCTGGGATGCCCTCCGATACCAGAGATCAATTCCTTCGAAACCCAAGCCCCCGTTTTCATGTGCCTTACGATTCGCTGTTGCTGCCTCTAATCCAACTTAACCAGCTTCTTCCTCCCCCTGTCGAAGGCCCTCCAACAGCACCAGCCACGTTACTGGCCATCACATCCAATGGGCCTCCCACAGTTGTTGGTCTCGCGGCAAGGGTCCTGTCGTCCCTTGCAGGCTCGTCTTCTGCTTTCCTAGTGATGTATTCGACTCTGTCCGCGGGTACAGGGCGACCCTTTGAGTCGATGCCCACGCCCTGGACGCCACTTGGGGCAACTTGAACAGCCTCCCTCACAGGGATGCCTCTAGAAGTAGGCTGTACTTGGCCTCCAACCAAGCCTTCCTCCCTGTGTTTCCATTCAGCACTGGTTTCTCGTCGACTCTTCTCCTCGGCCGTTTCCTCCCCCATTGTCCCCTTAGCCATCTGACCACCCACAAACCCCTTCAACTTGCTCCAGTAGCCTTCTTGCTTCTTCCTCTCCGCCTCTTTCATCCTCGCTGCCTCCATCTCCTGCCCTGCACGTTCCTGCTCGAGCAGATGCAGTTGTTCCGCGCTCGCCTCGCCCTTGAGGAACGCCCGTCTGGCGTCATCCAGCCTGCTCAATTCCCTCTCAACCCACGCGCGCTTTTGTCTTCGTGAGTGGGCAATGAGCGATATCGTGCCGTATGCGGTGACGCAGACTGCGAGGCCGGAGAATATTATCAGACCGTATGCGGTGAGCCGGTGGGCGCGGTCGGCGATGACCCGACCACTGGAAATTATGCGGTCGATGGGTGAGGAGCCGGCCGAGCTCTTTGCAGCCTCGTGCGCGGCCCGGAGACGGGCCACTCTTTCCATTGGCGTCTCTTTCGAGGACGAGCCATGTTGGGGGGACGAGGGAGGCTGTGAAGACGAGGCAGAAGGGGATGGTGAGGAGGGTATATTCCTGGCTCCGGGCCGGGAGGCAGGTTGATAGGTGAAGGTCGTGGCATGAGGAGTTGTCGAGGTGAAGCGAGTAAAGGTGTCGGATGCCGGTCGTCGTGACATCTTTGGTATGAATGCTTTCATTATTTTTTTTCTTGGTGTGGTTCAGGGAGAGAAAAAAACGCAGACGAGGAAAAATCCTCGACGTGGGAGAGGGATACAAAGTTCACTGATGGTGTTACAGAGCTGGCATCTCAAAATTTCGTGCACATTGGGCTACTAGTGTACAGATAAAGTAGAAGGTCGTCCCAGTCAAAGATGGAGAAAATGGCCAATGGTGGGCAGTGGTGGACAAACGTTGGTTGAAGATTGCGAGAAATAAACTGAAAATGAAGCTCCCGAGCGAGACGAACACGAAAGCATCGCATGACGGCGACAAGGATCGCGCGACCCGCTTTTTTTCTCATTGGATCTCCAAAGCTTCTTTCCCTCTTGTCCAACTGGTCAGAGCCAGATAGAGAGAGAACTTGTTGCTCTGTTTCCTTTTCGTTGTGTATTATCTCAGAGGCAACACCTGTTTAGCATCCCAACCAATCACTTGTAGGAAGAAAACTCGCCATAACTTTCGTCCCGGGTATGGCAAAGTCCAGTCAACTTGGTGCACTGACTCCGTACTGCCTCCACGGTCATCTCTTAGGCATTACTATAGATCCTCTTGCCTTGCTGGCCATTCCCCTTGGTGACGATTTTGCTAGTCCACTTTTTCTCAATCAAGGAACCTTCACATCATGTCCACAACACAGATGTAAACATACGATATGTGCCACCTGCATTCTGGTTCGAGTCAAAGGGACGCAGCCTTGCCAAGACGCGAGGCTGTGGTTTGCCGAGCTGATCTGACTGACTTCTGCATCATCACTTCTGGACCTTCAACTTTCCCTCCTTTCTACATCTTTGAGATATCACAAGACCACAGCTCCTCTATGAGGGCATCAAGAGGATCTTCACACTGTCCATGGACTTAGCCTCGTTGCTGCTCTGGTGCTCTGCTTTTTTGACTTGGTCGTGACCTGAAATGGACGGTCAGCGGAATCCAGAGCTCCAGCGGGTACTAGCAGCGCTGAATAGCTTTTCCCAGCAGCAACAACCGCCACCTCAGCCCTCTTTCGTTAGATTCGATTCCTACAGTAGTCAAAGTCTCCATGGGATAGATACTGGTTCCGCCAATACGCTGATCCCGGGCTTGGGCTTACTCCCGTCAACCATCCATGAGCGTGTTGTCTCTCCGCCACCTATCCACCGCCACCAAGACCCAGTTCCTACAGCGCCCCAGGCACAGAGTAGGACGTCAACACCGGCTCTGCCGGAGACTCTTCGCAGCAAGACTTCGACTCCTAATTTCAATGCGCCCGATGCATCGACCATAATTACTTGGCCAGCAGCACTGAAACACGTCTCGCGCCATCTTGTTCACAACGAACAAGTGGCCAATAGGATCAAGCATTTAATCAACGAACAACACAAGCATGAGCGCCAGTGGTGGGCCGGCCGTGAAGCCATTGTTGCTAGACAGCAGGGCAGATCTGGGACATCGCAGCAGGTCTCGGCGATTTTGAAGTCGCTGGGTGCGAAGGATGTGGCAGCTACTCAATCCCGCGGGGCTGCACCATCAGAGGCACAGAAGAAGGCGGACCAGGCAGAACTGGACGCTTATGACAGAAAGGTGTATGCTGGTCTGCTGGCCATGACCGCAGATTTCGACAGGCAACTGCGGTCACTGGGTGTACCGTTTTATGCTATAAAGCATGACTTGGTGATTTTGGAGGATGGACCTGAGAAACGGGCTGGAGCCAACAAGGGCAAAATCGACAGAGGAGAATTAAGGGAGTTGCAGAAGCGGATGTGTCAAACTTTGGAGGATCTGTTCGGGGACTGAGAGTCGGCCTAGAAGGATAACTCGACCAATACAAGGACTTATAAAGAAATCAATCCAGGCCTCTGGATCGAAGCATTTGCAGTCAGGATGAAGTTTGGGAGCATTACATCTCCCGGCAAGTGTGTCTCTTTGGCTAAATAGGCATGTCAGCGCAGAGGGAGCAGAACAGTATCAGTGCAGTGGTGGCGAGAAGATAGACTCTTCCAGGATGCACTGGTCAGTGAAGAGATGTTGGCTGCAGATGAATGCTACTGCCTGACCTGCACTCATGCCAGGAACAAGCGAAGATGCACAAAGATCCCAATGAGGGAAGAATGGCGATGGGGAGCAAGTCCTGTGTTGTGAAACTTCAGGGATGGGGCATCGCGTCTTGCTCTTTGTTGCGCCTTGTTAGCAGTCAGCGTCTCTGCTTCACTTCAACCTCACCCCACCTCACCTCAGGTCATGCTCAAACCTTTC
The DNA here is from genome assembly GCF_000835455.1 of Fonsecaea pedrosoi CBS 271.37. Taxonomy (NCBI): domain Eukaryota; kingdom Fungi; phylum Ascomycota; class Eurotiomycetes; order Chaetothyriales; family Herpotrichiellaceae; genus Fonsecaea; species Fonsecaea pedrosoi. Next base: position 629,689 of record NW_013550613.1, on the reverse strand, counting down.
AGGAAAGAGTCCTCAATCTTCGGCACATTGCCTCCGATAGCCATGGGTACCTTGCTGCACTACCTCATCACCGGCACGGGCTGCGATTTGATCATAATCTGTCGCGGAGAATTCTTTCTTGTGCACAAATCAGTCATTGCCGCTCACTCACCGGTGCTGGAAAGAGATGCGTGCAAGTCAACGGTAATTACTTCTTTCACTTCGCCCTCCTCGCCACCATTATACATCTCTCCTCGGTCACTGACTCCGAAGTTTCCAGTTTCTCGATGGCGAGGCGTACATCCTGGACGCAGTCTCTCCTGATGTCTTCCGCAAAGTCCTCACTTTCATGTACCGGGACGACATTCCGGAATCTTTCCAGAGCACACTAGCTGCCTCGACTCAATTTCCCCTCGGCGAAAAGTTCCCATCAACCGACGCCTTCCTGGTCACCATACGGGGCAAGCCTGTCACGGTCAACCTCTTGGGTGGCTCGACCAAGACTATGGACACCATCACTAATGCAGACAAATGGGCCATCTTGATGGCAAAGCAAGCCTTGATCAAGGATACATATGATGTCTGTCCATGTATTAACTTGGACGAAATCTTTCCAGAACTCAATGTCTACCTCGTGGCGAAGCAACTAGAAATTGGACCCCTAAAGGACATCTCCGTGCAAAGATTATCACCTGGTTTGAAAAGGAACTGCGTACGGGTTGCCCATTGTCTGAAGACTTCCATGTCTGGGCTGGTTACATTCTCAGAGCCTATGACGACTTCATACAACCCTTCTTCAGGATCTGTGCACTGCACATTCCTGTCGTGGAGAAAGACACGTCCCTGGTAACTTTGCTTAGGCAATGCAATTCTAGCCTCTGGGAGGGCATGCTGTCCGTCCGTGCACAGTGGCAAAAGGACCTTGTGAACAAACGAGAGGAATTACAAAAGACCAGGGACCAGTGTTTGGTCCTAAAGGTAGACGCAGAAAAGCAGAAAGCTGCGTCCAGAGATCAAGAGAAGCTGCATAAATCGAAAATGGAAGAGCTGCAGAAGTCACTGGCACTGGCCGATGGAAGGACTCGAGCTGCACAAGCGATGGCTCAACGGCTCGACAAGCTCACATGTTCTTTACAACAGGACCTGTTGAAGGAGAAGGCTAGTGGGGTCCAGTTGAAGGAGACCAACACCAAGAAAGAGAACCAGCCCGCCAAAAGCGACCCCGTTACTTCGAAACTTCGGAAGCAAATTGGAGACTTGAACAAAATGGTCAAGAACAAGGAACAGGCCCTCAAAGAATCCAAAGCTACCAATAACAAGGTCAAGGCGGCCCTGCGTAGCGAGAAGGAGGCGCTGCGTATTGAGTATGCCAAAGTCAAAGATGCATTCACGGGGTTTAAGAGATGGATCAATGACACGCCAAAGTGTCCAAGCTGCCAGAGAGAGCACAACATCCGGATCGAGCACCAGCGCTATACTTCGATTGGCGTTGCATGCGCGCATTGCCCATTTCGTACGATGTGGTACGGAGCGGACACCGACGATGGGAAGGCGTGAAAGGGCACAATATGAAAAAATTCATGAGACCAGATGTGGTCATCGAAAAGATGTCAGCTGTTTGATCACAGAGGGTTGTGTAAATGAGAGGAGGTGCTGGGATATCTCCTGTAGTCGATGAAACCGATGCCTGTCTGAGTTGAAGACGTCTGATGGCACTGTCACTATTACATGCGACCTGTGTGCTTGGGGTGGAAGCCTGCCTTCCATGACCATGATGTAGATAGACCAAGTCGCAGTTGCCAAACCCTGCGTGCAATCGCTCTGTCAATAGCTTCAGTGTAGCTTTCTCGAACACTGCGTTCTGTCTGTTCACATTCAAACCAACAAAATTGACAAGTGGTTTCGAGCGGATACTTAGCCCTCCCTCCTGGCACTGCCTTCGGTCCCTCTACTCTTGCACAAACATGGACGAAAGACGAGGTAGTGCAGGTGTCGTGGACACTTTGGCTCGCTCTTCTGACCATTCCACTCCTTCATCCTCCTCTGCTGAAGCAACCACCGATTTACGAAGTCTTGCACTTCGAGCACAAACACTGTCGAGTACTCTCGATACGCTCCGCAAGCACTGTGGACATGAGAGCACCTCGTCGGATATTGCTACTGTCATTGAGGAGTTGAAGCTGCTTGCCTCGGAGCTCCACAGCCTCGATTCCGCGGTCCAGGCCAACAAAGAACTCTATACCGAGGCGTTTGGTGAAGATCTGGGCGAGATTCGTGCACATCTCAGGGGCATCTTTGAAGACATTGCAGATTGCTGCAAAGAGATGCAAAAGGCCGATGGCCCAAACACCAGCGCAGTGGGCTGGCTGACCAAGAAGAGATACGTACGCAAGTTGCAGAAACACTTGGAAGTCAACAAGACCACCCTGATTGTGATGCGCACTGTCCTACACCATGGCAAGGAATATGGAACTTACAAGTCGGTTCGCCCCTTTTGAACTTGAGGCGAACTATAGAACTGACGTTCTCCAGCTCTCCCGGTCGCCTAGCCGAGTCCTCACCACACACCTTGCAAGAAGATCTTGCTATCCTTGAGACTGTCTTTGCAAGCAGGACCGCCATCAAGGACCTCCAGACCCTTGCCAAAAAGGCCCATGGACATTCGCCTTCAACTTCCTCGATAGGAATTAACGATCCCTCTCCAACCCTCCAACCAGGCGCACACGGCCGAAACTTGTCGTCTGCTACGGGTGTCGACATTCCAGTGATGGGAGACGTACTTCCAGCCAGCACTGCAGATGAAAAGGGGAAGAAACAAGATGCATTAGCACGGAGGTTCTCCCGCCGCGGAGTGCGGCTGGCTGTCCACAGCTCAATCATGGACACTAACGCACACGACGTCCCCATCTCACTCCGGAGGAAATGGATTCACGACGCTCAACTTCGACATGGCCCTGACTATATGGAAGCGGATGGCCAATCTGCTGCTCAGCTAAGCAAGATTTCCGAAGTCAACTCCAATTCTGGACAGGACGACGAGTCGGCAAAGCAAGGTCGTCAATCAAGTCTCACCACGCCGGAGGGTCAAACTGTTAGCATCGCTTCATCAACGTCGGGCCCGCTCTCGACGAATTCGAAGAAAAGCTCGTCGCTGGCAAACTCTCCATTGGGTAGGAAATTCGGGAGTGTCATTGCTCGACTTTCTCGCCCGGCCAGTGAGCAACACGAAAGTGCTAGTGAACATAGTGCCGAGGCAAAGGTGCAGGGGGGGGAATCGACAGTGATTAAGAAAGAAATGTCGGCAAAGGAGAAGCCTGGATGGTCCTACCGTTTAACCAGGCCCTTTGTGAAGTCGGAGCTGACCACACCTGATTTCGAACGAGGTTTTTGATTGGGACAGTACAATGATCGGATGGCTATGCAGGGACAGAGTCTGTCCATGGCAAAGAGCACAGCGCACTTTGCTTGGAATGATGTGTGGTATGCAGTCATAGAGTATATTGCAGGCGTTTGAGATAACGCCGTTGAGTCCACCATCAGTACTGAACAAGAAGAGGCATAACATATGATGTATCGAGTACTGCCAAAACGAATATGTTAAGTATAATCCGCCTATCTGAAGACCTTTGCTCAGTGAGGCCTAATTTTGCAAACAGTTGCTGGTATATTACGTATTTTGTACTTTTCCTTTGGTGACATTTTGTCTGGATGAGGCTGAGAATAAATGCCAAGAATCCAGGGGTTGACAAGACTGCAACCATGACTTTGTCTCGTCCCGCGTTTTTTTTTCTCCGTCCGTTTGCATGTCATTCTGTCGATCTGAAACTTGTCGACAGATAACGAACAGAAAACGAGACTCTGAAGAACAATACCGGACGAGGGAACAGAATATCATCCAATCAAACAAGCGCGGTTCGAACGCAGGTCTTTCACACGAAATCGGCAACGGACATGCGTGTCATGTCATGAAAGATGCAGAGAGCGAGTGCGTGGGGATGCCGGATGGCGTTCTGTTCGCTCTGTGTATAGGCGGATGGATGAACGGAACGCTGTTTGAAAGGTCCAGCTAGGAGGGGAGGGGGTGGGTTTGAAGAAGGTGAGAAAGGACAGGGGATGTGTGCGTACCAAACGAAGAAATGCATGGTGGTTTGTTTGGCTGTTCTCTTTTCCCTTCCCTTCAAAACCGAGATCTTGTTCTCCTTCTTCGTCCATCCTTGTCTTTTTCCTTCCTTCGTCTGTTCATATTGCGAATCTTTGTTTGCCTGATTGGATATATCTAGCAATATCTAGCGATAAAAAGACAGAGAAGACAAAACACCAGGAAATCGTTGTCACATATCGAACATAAATTTCCCACCACAAGAAACTACAGGGTGTCTAGCAGCCACAGCCACAACGGTAGTCGCAGCAGATACCGACAACCCTGGATACCCGCATCTTCTCCTCGTCAAGCACCCACCGCCACGGCCGCTTCGAACTCAAGCACACCGATACCGTCTTCCTCCCGGACTGGAGCACCCGCCCGATCATGGACTTGGCCAATAAACTCTCTGGGCTGGACATGTATCTGTACAATGCCGAGGACAGTCCGTGTCCACCACAGTCTGGTTTGAACGGCGGGGATAATGTCCGTGGACATCGGGGTTCAGTGTCGTCAAATGCTCACGCTCAGGGTCCGAAACAGCCGGGTGAAGATACGTTTGACGAAAAGAAACGTCCGCATGTGTCGGCGGGGGGTATGGCGATTGGTGATATCGACGTCAATGGTGCAGATGACCGCGAGCGCGACGGTGAGGGAGACTGGGAAGTTGTCCCCAAGCATCCAGATTGGGACGTGGTCGGTCGTGGCGGCAAGGGCCGTGAGCGAAAGCTATCACTGAAAGCAGATTGGGTCGTGTGCGAAAAGGGTCGAAACGGCAAGGTGCAAATGTTTGAGGGTCCTCGAGTCGAAGACGGCGATACTGCACTGTCCGCGTCGTCGGAAGAGAGAGCTCGGATGACCGACACGTCTCTCCTTGAATCCACCACGCGACCTGGCGTTCGAGTTTCCGCAAAACCCAGCCCGGCACATGCGTCATATATACTCGACGGCGATTTGGATTCGCACCACGCTCGCGCCCGAGAACTAGAAGACAGTCATCCAGCGTCGTCGGATCATGGAACAGCGAACGTGTCCAGAGTTGATCTAGTACCCTCAAGAAAGTCGTACGAGCGAACTCGGCCAGGACGCAAGATACGACCACCGGCATCACCGTCGACGACTCTGGGTGACGAGGCTCGGAAACATGAACAGGAGCTACAACCAGCACTTTCGAGCCCCCTCCGCGTCTCGGCCACCCGCAGGCCCAAACACCCCGCCGCCAACCCGACCAAGAACCGACCACTCCCACCTGACGAACAGGACCTGCCTTTTCTGAGCCCTTCTCCTCCCCCTCCTCCTCCTCTTGTTCCTCCTCCAAAGACCGTCGCCACTAACAAAGACATCCTCGGAGGACCTCACGACCATGAGCAAGTCCCCGCCGTGTCGCGAGTGCTGGCAAAGGGTGACCAGGACTCCGTGGCGCTGATTGCCGCGCAGGAACGGCTGGACGAGAAGCTGCAGCAGCGAGACCAGCGGGGGATTCATAGCCGTCACGAGGAGTGGCGCGATACGGTGCCTTCGTGGCCGCCGCGGTTTTATTATTAGGCTGCTGGTATACTTGTCTACTCGTCTGCTGGGCTTCTAGGCTGCTAGGGGCTTTGTGCTTTGTGCTTTGTGCTTTGTGCTTTGTGCAGTGGCTGGAGGTCGGGAATTGGAACTGGGAAGAGAGATATGATGGGTGGCCGGGTGGTGGTGCTGATGATACGATCTCTGACAACATGTCGACGGCTTACCTCCGCCATTCAGCGCACGGCAGTCAAGAACGCGCAGACAACAACATACGTCGAACTAACATTGCTGAATGCTTTGCATATATGTCTATGAGCCTACATATCTTCTTTCACCCGTCGAAGGACAGAGATCAGTGAGCATCCTGACGCCTGATTGAGCGACTTGGGCTTGCCGTGGATGACGACCTCGTGAAAATAGCTAGGTAAATATGTTGGGAAGAACTCTTGAGATTCTTGGGTGTCGGTCAAAATCTAACACGATCATCATCATCATAATATCATCATATCCTTCCCGTCTGCCTGTCTGGGTCTTTCTCCTCCTCTATCTGCTTGCCTGCCTGCTAAACCGAATTGACACCCATGTGGCACTGGCCCATAGGTTGGGGTAGCCTGGAGAGTGAGAGCGCGCTGGGCCAGTATGTGCCACCTTTCCGTTCGGTGGGCTCACCCTTGAGTGATCCTGGAGCTCGTCCTTATGGGAGACGGAACAGGCAAGGTTTGCCCGAGACTGGCGAACCCATAGCTCAGATTCCATGTCGATGTGGGCTGGAGGAGATTGGAGGACTCTACCGTAGAGAGTAACCATTCTCCCACCAAAAGGAACGGCGTCACCCACTTTCCTGCTTGCCGAAACGCGCTTTATTCTGGAAGGTCAATGTGGTGACACTTTTGATCGATTGATGACCAAGCAAGCCAGACATAGTGCAGCATTCCTGGCTCTCAGGTACAGAGGTTCCCGTATGCCGTCAATGACCAATAGCAGGGCTGTACTGCGAGGAAGCAGAGCATGATATGGACCAAACAGGTGATGCTCAATTGCCACACCCTGAATGCGGAACGGCTGTCGCCTCCAAACTCACTCACATCCACGGCCGGTCTGCCAGAGGTCCAATTTTGTTGCCGTGGCCGAATGGAATTTCCAAACCATCCCTCACAGCTGCAGCCATTGAGATAGTTTATCGAATCGGTCAGAGCATACCAGAATTCCTGTTCTTCCGCACCAGGTGGGCAACATCAATCCCTCTTGCCGATATTGCTGTTGTAGCCACCATAGCCACCGTAGCCGGAGCTCCTCGCCATGCCATTTCCTACGTTTCCGCCGAGGATGCCGTTGGAATATATCCCACTTCGCCCGCTTTTCCTCCTCTCGTAGACGAGCATCGCCATAGCTCCCACGCCAGCACTCGCAGCCACAGCGAAGAAGCTCAGCAACGAAAAACCTATGCTGTGATCCGTCACCTTGAGGACAGGCCGGCCAACCATGCCGGGTAAGACTGCTCCGTCAATCCACCCAACATTGAACGTAAGGACCAATGGCTCATTGCGAACGATTTTGGCGCCCTCGCTGGGCACGGAGGACGAGGTGTTTGGGAGAGAATAAGCAGTCGAGGCAATCAGATACGACTGGTGCGAGGAAGCTCGTGGCGAGTCCGGGTCCTGGGACATGTGGAAGAGAGCATTGATGTTTGTGTGTAGATGCAGATGGCTGAGTTGAAGAACTCCCTGCAGCGCAATTGTAAAGGGTGTCCAGAGGCCCTTTTCCGCGGCGCCCAGCCCGCTCGCGTCGGGGAGGGAAGATGTGATTCCAAGCTCTTCCTGCGTCAATGGAAAGGAAGGGACTCGACAAGTCAGGGGTACATCGCTGTGGACGAAGAATTCGAGGAGGTGATAGAGTTCGTCGGGCAGGGCATCGATCGTGCAGGTCTGCGTTTGCGGCTCGTTGTACTTGAACGATAGCGGCTGGCCCGTCTCATTGCACGTCGGAAACGGTATATATTGTAGATTCCCATGGTCGTCGGTTATCTATCAGCAATTTCCGCGTCAGTATGCGTCTTACACCTCGACAGACGCCACCGTTGCCCGCTGAAAAGCCCATCGTTGCCCAACGTTCTTTGTGGTAGACGGCACAACTTACATGCTCTCCAGTGTCGCTGTGTCCTGTTAGTAGTGGCACAGAGTATCCCGCGGAATCAACACTCACATGGTCCTATTCAGGCAGCTGACGGGCATCAGCTCCCCTTTCGAGTAGCCCCTGCGTGGGGAGGCACCGTTGAGCTCCGTTGTCTCATCGGCGGCGGCGACAGTGACCGAAGCTGATAGATATAGGTAGAATATGGAGAGTGCGTTCAAGTACACAGATACATGACGGAGCATGGTTTCGGTCCACCAAATGGGTTTCAATGGGCGTCAAGATCTCGCTGCGCACTTTTTCGCGCGCATTTGTGGACGATCTTGGTTCGTTGGAAACTTGCCGTTTTCGTGAACCTCAGGCGCTAAAGACGGGCCGTCCCGCTGCTACTCACGCACTCACGCTCTCAAGCACTCAAGGCACTACAACTACAGGCTTGGGGCTGCTTGACGTCACAATCCCAACAGCCCCGGTGGCAATGAGGACAGAGAGGTCATAGAGAATACACGTTACAACAGTTGGAAGCTTTAGCAGTGCTTTTTATACAGCGGTACTTCGCTGCATGAAGCTCCAAGACAGGCCATGGTGTCACGGTCGCTTATAGGTTGAAGTGCTCCGATGTTGGGTTGTCCTATCTATTTCTACTATATCTGGAGTCATGGAATCTGTTATACTCTCTAAGCTACTGTCTTCCTCTGGCATTTCTAATTTCAGCAGTGTCCTCGAGAAGCGGTTTGGAAAACTAAGGTCACATGGTAGTGACGGACAAGGCCTGCTGAAGAATTCAATTTGTAAAGAGCTCGGTCTTGGTTGAACGAAACCATCAGCGAATAATAACGGCTCCTGTCTGTCCTGAACAGACTTGAGCAAGATAGACCGGGTTTGTGGTTTGGCTTGAGGGCACGAAACCTATTCATTTCTGCTCATTCGAGCCAACCTCATGAAAGTAGTTCTTACTACCAGCCGATTAGAAACTTGAGGGCGGGTTGCATCAACTTTTTGAATTCGCTCTCTAAATGTTGTCACAGGCCGGTCACAATATCCTGGCCGTTACTCTTTCCTTAGGCTTAGCATGCTCGTCCATTTCACCCTGCACATGTCTAGCTCGATGCCCCCGTACCCTTGCCTGTCTTTGTCTCGGCATGATCTTGAAGGATATGCTTCGGGTTGCTTGTGAGGTTGGCGGTTTGGTCATCTTTGCCTTCATTCTTGCTTTGCGAGTTGTCGAGCTATACGCCATAGTTAGCAAATGTGATCAAGGTACCATTGATGTTGTTTTGGCAAGAGTCGCCAGGTATGGTTTGTGTCTGGGTGCACAACCGCGAGCTAGGGGAAGTATACCTTTCCGCTGCCCGGCTGGGAGGGATGATCTTGCTGCTGAGCGCCGGTCTGTCGCTCAGGGTCTGGTGACTGACGGCCTTGGTTCGGTGCAGACATTGTGTGATAAGAGGATAAGGTGTTGTACACGATCTGTGTGCTGTGTGAGCAATGGCTTTGCTCGAGCAGATGTTGGGATTGAGGGCTTGTATGTCGACTTACTGGAATTTGGGTAGATGGATATGCGTGAGTTGGCTTGATAGACGAGAGAAAGAGAGTTCTGGAGAAGATGTGAATGTGAGAAACAGGACTCAGTATAAATGAGAAGAGGCTGCGTCCTTCGTCACCCCGCTGAGCACGATGATGATCCCGCTATGAACTATGACGTTTGATGGTTACGAAATACTGGGTCGCCACGAACCATGTCACGCCTGCTGTGAGCCTTTCCAGGCAAGGGAAGTAAAGATCCTCAATACCCTGCAAGGAATTTCTCTTGCATATCGGCATCTGAGACTTTGCCATAGAATCTTGCATTGCCTCGCTTGCTTGGTCGAGTGGTGATATTTTCTAGAATGAGTGGATCAGATGAAACCATATATTCCAGCGCGCAATCGCTTGATCTGGGTCTCTCCAAAGGTCAAAACGACGTTTCCACCATTGCCTAGATTTATATTGCACAGATATCAGACAAACTCAACTGAATCCAGCAAGCCAACAAATCTAGACCGCCATTTAATCAGTCACACAAACAGCTATCCGCCTTTTATCAGCCTTCTGCCTTCTACCTTTCAATCAACCAGAACATTCACGCTTATGACTCAAAGCACACCTGCAAATCTATTTTCCCCATCGCAAGCTTGGACTGGCGATGCCGAATGTGGCCAGGAGGCTGGCTTTGCAGTTGGGACAGCTCCGGCTCTTGTCCTGGCGAATTTTGAGCTGCACGTAGTTGGGGCACCGGCGTCCAGCCTGATACTTGCAACCTGTCTTGTCCAGCTGGTATGATTCGTAGTGACCGCACCTCAGGTTGATCAGGCGTTCGAAGCACATGGTGGCGGGGTATTGTCTCGTCCAAAACCGACTGCGCCGAAGCCGTTAATGAATGACCTGCCGCGAAACAGTGTCGCGCACTCACGTACACTTGATCTTCTAAATATTGACTTATCCAATTGGTTGTGCGTTGTTTATTTCTGCCACTGTGGGCGGTGCAGGCGATCGGCCCAGTTATCCAGGCTCTCCGCAGGCCTCACAGAAGCGATCAGTTGGAATGGTGGAAGGCTTGTTCATACTCTGGGGAATGATGGAATCAGATAATAGATGACAGTGGATGAAGCTATCGTCCGGGACGATGGCAATGTGGTGTACTTGTAGGAAAAATGTGGCAGTGAGGACAGGAGTCATTCCAGGTGGGCAGAACGAGAATTAAGCTGCTCAGGTGTTTTGGGGGGGAGGCGCAGGCAAAGATTTGTTGCGTTCGGAAGTCTTGGGTGTCTGGCACTTTGGGTCACTCCCAGAGTCCCAGCCCGTTGGCCCACCTATGCGAATCACACTGCGCCCGATGCGGCAACTTGGACCCCCCTAGCCACGATGGTCTCGCTTTGTTTGCTTGAACCATCCACTATTTACTTTGTCTGGTAGCAACAACTTAGGTGATGTTTCCCTGACCACTGAAATCCACTGTACAATTTTCAGAGGGAAAAGAGCTCAAGAACCATCTCGTTGAAAATGCCCAACTTTTCTGCCTGCAGTGGACTCGTCGTGAATTGGATGAACGTAACCACGCGATACTATTTCAAGGACACTACAGGCCTCCATCAAATGCAACGTTCACACCACTGAGACTCCACCGTCAAAGAATAAAGCATTGGGTGATAAAGCCATGTCTCCCTCCTCCCTTAGACAGCACCGGTTGGCAATTGTTGCCCGCTGGCTTGAGCAGCCTCCTTTGCTTCAGTGGTTGCTTCTGAGCTGCCCTTTGCACAGTTTGCACAGGCACAATGGCCAGGAGGACAGGGACATTTGCCCTCGGTACCTCCACAAGTGCACACTGTCTTGTCTGTGCCTTTGACGGGCTCTGGCTGAATGGCTCCGACATCGCTCTTTGCGCACCTAGCACAGTTGCAATGACCTGGGGCGCATCCACATATTCCCTCCTCGCCACCACATTTGCAAACTGTCTTGTCCGTTCCTGGGACAGGCTCTGGCTCATAATGCTTGCCTGCCTTCAGGTCTGCCAGTCTGCGGGCTTCGGTGTGCACATCTCTGACCTGCTTGTCTCCTTGTATATAGAACTGTCTGATCTTTTGCCCAGTGGGAGTCCCCAGTGCCTTTTCAAAATACGTGTGGACTCCACCCCAGGCACTCATCGCCTTGTCACTCACTCCATACTTAGTATCCACAGACTTGGCTGTGTCGGTAGCCTTGTACTTCTGGTCGAAGTTGGTCAGGGCACTGGTGAAACGATTGCTGAAACCATGCTTTTGATCCAGAGCAATGGCTCTTGAGATGACTTGGTCTGAGAGAGAGTAGCCATGAGCAAGGTATTCGGCCACAATCCTCGAACGTGGTTTATCTTCTTGCTCGATGTGGTCGTCACCGGGGGCGGACGAAACCGCGGCACCAGCCTTGGAAGCAACGTCATCGATGGTACTGGCCGCAGTTACGTGGACCTGAGATTTGCCCAGCTGGGTGCTGTCGAGGAGGAGGGCTGTCTTTGCGGCACTAGGATAACAGTGTTAACATCATAGTTGAAGTATCCTGAGGCTCCTAGACTTACGTTTCCTTCTCAAAGGTCACGGTGGCAGATTTTGCGGCGTCTGGGGCACCGGACTCGGGTGTGACAGAGATTGAGGTTATCTTGCCACTATATCAGAGGTTAATGTCGTACAACGTTCTCTGGAAAACCTGAAACTCACCAGAAGCTGAAGAAGTCCTTGACCTCCTTCTCGCTGGTATCATGAGAGATACCCTTGACATGGACGGTGGTCGACATGGCGGGGATGAATTGGTGGTGCGAAGATAGCACGTTGTTCTGGATAAGGTGTATGTTTTTGGAATGAAGTGGGTTTTGGGAGGTAATAAATATGTTTTCTTTGTCGAAGAAACCAGAAGGCTTTACAATGTTTCTTTTATGGCGTAGAGGAGATCAAATTGCAGGATGCACATGATGATCCCAGCAACAGTCGAAAAAGGTCAACATACGTCACTTCCGTCTCAACGCCCCCTCCTGCCACCCACCTGCCTGCGCCACATCGAACCACATCAGCCACACCGCCACTCTCCAGCCTCGGCATGTGTCAAGATGGGCGAATCTACTGCGAGTTACTCGGTACACAATCAGGCAACCATAAAACCGAAAAGGCCACCAAGGATTTTGTATCGCTCTACCCTCGTACGTATGGCAGACGTCGATTGAACATCATTTCTGTGATCTGGCTTCATGCTCCTCTATGGAATCGCAGCCAATGTCAAGCAATCTTACATGCCCATCAATGACCTGTCATTGACCACTATCAACTCTCAAATCATGCGGGTGTCGACACCCAACTCCAGATGATTCATCACAAGTTGAGGATCGATATAGGACCAAACTACTTGGTCGCCTTTGTTGATTTGGACTTCGACGAAGTCCTTGTTTATTTCTTGGTGGTGGTTTTTGTTGACTTTGTTTTCCTGGTCGTCGTCTCGGCAGGGACAGTGCTCGCTTTGCCAATAACAGCAATCTGGGCACACTGCTGCATTGTTATTCCCTGGTCATTTCGTCAGGTCTTATTTCTTAGTATAGGGAAGATGTACTAGGGTGCAAAACTCATGCACGGGTACTCACAGACGGACAGCAGCGATTGGCAGCGACTCCTGTGCCGCAATTATAACCGCCTGGACAAATCCCTGTATAGTCACTCGATCAGTCCTAGTCTCCTCGGACATATGGCGGAAGCATGAGCCCTACCACTTCCATCGGGACAGCACGTATCCTTTTTGGCATAGCAAAACGCCCCAAAAAATGCATCGCACAGGTTGGAATTGTCTGGGCAAATTGACCAATTTTGGACGTCCCCGGCAGAAACGGCGACGGACAGGCATAGGGCGCTGAGGGGTAAGATGAACTTCATGTTTGGCGAAGTGCTATTCGAATCTGTCTTCTCAAACAAGGGCTCAGCGAAGTATGTCGTCCAATACTGCCCTCATGGGGCAAGAGGCGCATATTAGTACCCATCACGGGTGGCAGACCAGGACAATGAATTCACCCCGAAGAAAGACAGAGAGAAGCGTGAAGCGGAATGGTTGAGGCTTTGGATAACTCGGTAAGTGGGAGAGTTCCCCGGATTAGAGGCTGAATAGCGATGTAGACAAAGGAACCCTGGCTCTGTTGCACCACGAGAACAGCTCCATCGTTGTCAGGGCCAATCTATGCCACGGAGAACAAAGAGAATTGGTCGTCTCGAAGTTCAGGATAAGCGCCATTGTTCAGATACTTGACTCGGCGGTCCGTTAAAGACGGACTACAAGAAAGTGTCCATGAAGCTTGACTGTACACACCTGCTCCATGATGGTCAAGAGAAATGTCTCGGTGTGGCTGGAAAGATGGTCTGTGCTCAGAACAGGGCTACACTCCATGGAATGGTGAGTTATTCGTGGAAACAGCTCATGGAGGTGGTGTAAGAAATGCCAATCCTAGCAGGTAAATAGATAGGACGACCGAGTAGACGGTGGGTACAGAGTACAGTGCGTTGACTCAGCCAGATGAAGACGGAGTATTGTGAGTGGCCAAGTCAATATTATCCAGAACAGGGCATCAGTTTACCTAATTAGGAAACCACCATACGGCACCAGACAGTGTCCACACCCCCACAACTGCCAGCTCTATCTAGACCTCACCGAGTACTCAACTTCCTCTCTTTGTGCCAGCAATGTGACCTGAACCGCTCTCTCAGCCGTGGTTCGCTCGCTCGCCAAGATCGAGATGCGAAAAATCCTTCGGCTTCAATGCGAATGGGAATTGCCATTTGATTCTATATTTGCATGTTGAGGAACTCTTGTCACATTACCTCTCGCGATTGCATCCGGTTTCTACGCCTCCAATGGGGTTTTGGTAGCTTAACAACCCCCAGAATGCCCGTGATTGCCATCATTATCATCATGTGTTTGGCCGCCGTGGTGCTGACTGTTGTCGCCATCACCTCCATGCTGCCAGCCTCCATCGTGGTCGTGGCTATTGTCACCATGGCTTCCCTCTTGCCATCCTCCACCGTGATCGTGGCCGTGTTGCCATTCGCCCTCGTGCTGATCTCCATTCCAACCTTCACCTCCACCTTCACCCTGCCAGCCGTAGTCATCCTGTTCATCACCGCCGAGGGTGTTACCATCATGCCAGTGCCCAGCGTGGTTCTCATTATTGCCATGTTGCCACGACTGATGCGGGTCGTTATGGTGATCATAGTGCTCGTCGTTGTCATCTTGTTCGTGGTCCGGCTGATACTCCTCATCTTCCCCGGTCGGGTAATAGTCGCCTTCTTGGTGACCTTCTTCCTCACCATAATATTCAGGGCCGTCCTCATTCTCGAAGGCGTCTTCGTCATAGTCCTCATCAGGGTCGTTCTCCTCGTCCGAGTCGCTGTCCGTGTCTTGAGGACGCGGGACTCCCAAGATGTGCTGGTGCATTCGAGGTTTGAGCTCGCTGGGATCAACATCTCCGTGGCCGTAAAACTGGCCGAAGATAGAGGCGGAGTGGTCACCGTGAAGGGCGGCTGCGCGTTCATTTTGGGGGTCAATCCTTAGGATTTGAAAACAAATGTTGGTCATGTTCAACGAATGGTGGTGAAGTCTCGATTGTAGCGTTTCATCCGGCTCTAGAGGACGTATGAGTGAGTGACGGGAGGGCTGGCGCTCGATGGATTCAACAGACTTACCTTCAGACCAGTACGATTTCTCGTATTTGCGCTCGAGCCTGTCCAGCTGGGCCTCGAGCTCCTGCAGTTTCGCCCAGGTATCTTCCCCTGCATCATCACCCTCCTGTTCCATCTCCCCTTCCTCAAGATGACCGGTCTGTCCTATCTCTCCCTCTCCAAGATCGTTATCCTGTATTATCTCGCCCGCATTAAGGGAAAATTGCCCTAGGTGGCCATTGGGGTCGAATCCCTGTCCCCCCTCGTCATATCCATGTTCCCCTTGGACAAGACCATCTTGCGCCGGGTCAAAATGGCCTTGCGCGTGGTCTTCAGGATAATAAAAGTCACCGTGCCCTTGGTCCTCTCCAAAGTGCTGTGCTTGGTGATGGTTCTCCATTTTTCCAAAAAATCGCAGAGTAGGAAGATGATGGGCGTGAGTATCCAACACCGGGCGCGAGAGATGCTTTGGGGAAGAATATGATGGACCAAGACCCTAGGCAAGGAACGGGTTGTACATGAGCGACGAAGAAATACCCGTATGAAGACTGCGCTATAAGCCTTGCTTACCCCCTCCCCCCTTGTACTCGTAGACCAGTGCCACAAGGATTCACTAGAGAAGTTGAAGCTAGACCAGAATGGCGCGTTCTGCCCCCTTACGTCTGTACTGGGGCCGCCCCCATTCGCAACTGTAGTAATGCTTCAGGTACCTGATTTGAAAAACATGTCAGCATCGGTTGGGTCCAGCGTCTTGGCCTTGATGGCTTAGTTCTACTTCAGTTATAATACCCACACTCAGCTAAAGGTGTCTCCAAGGCTGTGTGATATATTTATACATGTCTTTCTGGGACCTTGGGGGAATGATTCCCTTTGCCCCACTTGGTTCCATGTGGAATCCTTCCGGAGAACAGATCCGGAAAGAAACTACCTACATTGTAACGTCGTCTCGGTCGTCTTGGTATTCGGCAACGTCTCTGTTCCAAAAATGATAAAGACATCTTCCCTGCTCGTGGGGCGGAGGTGGACTGCCATTCCAAATATCATTACAGTCAGACCACCTCCACTACAAGCAGTTGCACAGCGAGAATACCAAAGGAATTCCTCCACTGTGATCAGGGATGGGTACATCTTGGCAATCCTCTGCCGTGGCCGGCATAACAAAATGTCGGGAGACATGCCTCGAACTATATCCAACTAGCCCAGTTCGTCACTCGCCAGTACCGACTCTTTTATATGGAGGCCCACAAGCACTCCGAATCGATCATCCGGTCAGACGGATAACCATTCATACTAGATTAGGATATATTCTAGCCACTCAAGAACTCTTATCCAGCCAATCAAAATACCAGAGATTCGAGGATTCAGCCGCCCCCTTAGTTTTCGGATTTACAGAAATCGAACATGGCCTCCACATTCTTTATACTGGGACAAGACTACCTTCTTTTTTTCCGGCCCGCGGCGCTTAAAGCATATATGAGCCAGGCTATCATCAGACTTGGGTCGGGGCTGCCGTAAGCATCCTACTCCGTTCCGTTGCCTACAGGATTTGCACGTGGCGCTCTGCTATGCCTTTTCCTGTAATATTGCACCAGAAGCAAAGGGCAATGACCAAAGACCATCCCTGGGAAAACCAGGCCTCCCTTCTCTCTCTCTCTCTCTCTTCCCCTCCCCGCCCCCGCCGGGGGAACTGCGCATCTGTGCCTAACGAGTGGTGGCTGACAATGTTACCATGAGACCTTTCCAATATTGACTAGCAGGAAGGCTTGCCCCCACGACTCTTTTAATAGCCTGACCGGGGAGAAAGCTATCTCGAAGCATAGCTGTCTTTGGTAGATAATATGTACTGCAGGTCACGACCATAAGTTGACAAATGCAACTGTGCGACCTGACAGCAGAGTCGAAAGCTCAATATTTGCCAATCCCAAAGCAAACACCACCATGTCTACATCTACCGGAGCTCCGCGTAGAGGAGCCGCGCCGACTGGGAGAGGCGGATTTCCAGCTGGCAGAGGGAGAGGCGGTGCTCCCCCTGGAGGCGCTTCGTCTACCAAGGGAAAAGAGCGAGCCCCCGCGCCGTCAGGTCGAAGATTTCTCATCTTCTGCGACGGAACCGGCGAAGTTGCACCAGAGAAGACCTCGGGCAGCGAAAGTAACCTGGCGAAACTCGCCCTCTCCATGGCAGAGCGCGGCTCCGAGGGCCAAGAGCAAATTTGTTTCTACCAGCAAGGAGTAGGCACCGTTGCGTTTACCCATCCTATACAGAAAATCAATGAAATGACCTTGGGCCAAGGTGAGTACTCGAGCCCCATGAGACGGTTACAGGCAGGTTGATACATCATAGGCCTCGAGGACCACATCAAGATCATATACAACTACATTGCTCCTCTCCCAAGCCAAGCAGCACCCTCACCTGATGATCATCCGAGGATTCAACAAGGAGACACTTTGTGTTTCTTTGGCTTCTCCAGAGGAGCAGCAACAGCACGCTTTGCGGCCGATTTCATTGCAACTGCCGGTTTCCCAGCTGGCGGTCAGTCTAGGATGGCGAATTTCGACATCTTCTTCCAAGACTGGAAGAATGCATCAGATAATAGCCGATACCGAGTTCCACAGTCCGTGAGGCTCATCATGCCCAAAGTCGAATGTGTTGGAGTTTTTGACACAGTCGAAGCCCTTGGACTGCCGAGATCCACACAGCAGAGGGTGCGCAGCGGAGTGCCCCCTACAATCCCAGACTTGTCGACAAAGGCAAAGCTCCTCCATGGAAGTATCCAGTACGGATTTCAAGCCCTTGCTTTGCATGAAATGCGCCAGGCGTTTTTACCCGAGGTTTGGGGCCCACCACGGGCACTGGGACAAGTCATCAAACAGACCTGGTTTCTTGGGAAGCATTCAGATGTCGGCGGTGGCCCTTCCTCAGCTGGGCCAAACTCCGGTCTAGCAGGTACGGCGTTCCGATGGATGATAGCGCAGCTCAACAGCATTGGCATCACAGTCGCTGCGACTGGGGGCCTTGGTGAAAACCTAGCAATTCCAGAAGAAGAAGCAGGACAGGGCCAAGTTCGAACCCAAGGCACATTCAGTGGCGGCATTCAGGGAGGCCAGGCACCGAGAACACCGGGACGATACTCAATTGGAATGGAGAAGGTCCACGAATCTGTCCGATTGCAAGGGCTGACGAACGTCAGTCAGCTACCCGACAGGCCTGCCCTTGCCGAGCTCATAGGGGAGCTACGACAAGAAGGAGGGAGGTTTATCTGGGTGAACGGAAACATCAGGATGGAAGAAGACACAGATATTGCGCCTCCAGAAGGGAGCACGACAGCTCAGGCCACAAACGCACCGCTACATCCACTGCCTAGCACCGCGAGACCCGGTGGCGGTGTGGTCCCTCAACGGCCTCAAGGGAGAGGAGGTGGAGTAAGAGGTGGAGTGAGAGGAGGTACAAGAGGAGGTGCAAGAGGTGGTGCAAGAGGAGCAGGACCATCTGGGCAAACTGGTACTTGATATAGTCTGATTGATTATGCCCAGTTCCTATGAGTATCTTGATTGGGCTTTCAGGTTACTTCGCGAAGGCAATTGGCTAGTCGCTTTGCTGAGATGGTGATCTGCTGGGCTTGGACAAGCTGATCGAGGAGTTCATAGCGTAGCCACAAGGTACGAAGAGGGAGCATTCGGTGGCCGCAGGAGGAGAGGAGGTTCAACGACAGGAAAGGAAGGGTTGGCAGACGGCAGAAGGGCGAGTAGCAAGCATTTGAGCCTATTATTTAGTAGACTTGAAATCGGAAGTAAACATGAAACACACTTACAGATGGGGGTGGGACGAACCAGGCTATTCAATACATGTAGCGAACCAAAGTATGAGTGCCTGCCCACCCAGCTGCCTATGGGTGGCCTAGTAAATGCCGAATATTTGGTAATACTGTATAAAAGGCACGTCAAAGAAAGGGCTAATTATCGGGGCAACCCGGGGCTGGTGGGGTTCATCTTTAACTGGAATTTTTGATCAGGCTTTGGTTAAAAAACAGGCACGACAGGTAAGCCGAATACCTGCCAAGGCTTGCCAAGACTTGCCAGCATGCGCACCAAGCCCAAAGTATGTGTCCCTCCACACTCCCTCGTACCGCCTCGCCGCATACGTCAATTCCAACGCTGACCTCCCCGTGCCACCGACGTAACAGTGACTGATTCTCGGGGTCCGTACCTCGCAACGTGATTTTGTATCCTCTGGCTCACGAGGGAAGGCGACACCGTTTAACCTGGGCAGACTCTGAATCTTCACCCATAAGGCGAGGCTCACCATGCCAGACACCACGGATGCAAGCCCGTCTCTCCTCTCCAGCCTATTGTCCTTACCTCCCCAGCTTACTCTCACGGCTTATCAATATTCCAACATCCTCCGACACTCATTTCCTTCATGTCGCAGTACGAAGCATGTCGTGTAGAAAAAGTCAAGGGAAAACGCACCCTGTTTGGGATAAGCTCCAGGCAAGCTTTGGAGAGGCTGGTGTGGCGGCGCCTCCCACCGTATCTGCCCGGAAACAAGAAAAGAAGCGTCACTGGCCGCCGCCTCGGCAAAAGCTTTTTCTGGGGCAACCTCAACTTGGTAGATGGGGGCCACAGGTGGGCGGATAGAGAGGCTATAAGCGCAAAAGATCTGCTGGATCCCCTTTGGTCCGTCCTTCACCCGCTGCCCCCATTTCAAACGACAGCACTGAACACCTCGGGCTTGGGAGGAGTGGGTTTTCATGGCAACATGATCCCCTCTTCTGACTGGCCTCTTGGGGCCTCCAGCGTTTTGCTAGACCTTCGTGGCCAAGGCTAATCATGCCTATTGCAGGAAACATGCAGTAAAAAGCCGCCGATTGTCCTTAGGTTCCCGACCCCGTTGTGGGATTTTGGGCCTTCTCCAACTACTCGCCTCGGTCGGCTCTCATCTTTCCTATCTATCCTAGCTGTCAGCTTTTGATATGCCTCGTACCTGAACCCTGCCATTCAGACAGGAAATTGTTTCTGCTTCGGACAAGCGCAGCTCTAGGAGATCAGTAAGCGTTTTTGAGGTCTAGTCTGGACGATCCCGTGTCCAGCTATAACCGAGACCACGAGCCAACTAATTACGCAGCCCAAGATTTCCTCCCAGCTTCGAGAAAGTTTTGGTCTCCGTTGCGCTTTGCTCGTGCCCTGTCCTCGACGCCTGCTTCCCCTTGTATGAAACCTTGATCAGAAACCATGGCGCGCACCAAGGAAGACATCGCCGACACCACCACCCTCGCGCTCTTGGGAAAGAAACAAGTCCTCAAACGGCGGTTCGGCTTCTGGTCACTATTTGGCTTCGCCGTGTGCGAGCTGATCACCTGGGAAACTGTCCTCGCGCTCTTCAGCCAGGGTTTCGACAATGGCGGCCCCGCGGGATTGGTCTACGGCTTCATCATTGCGTGGTCCAGCACGCTGTCCATCTACACCGTCATCTCCGAGCTCGCATCAATGGCCCCGATCGCCGGAGGCCAATACTACTGGGTCTACATGCTCGCGCCGCCGCGATGGAAGGTGTTCAGCAGCTACATCATTGGGTGGCTAACCTCGCTGGCGTGGATCGCCACCGTGGCGACCGAGACAATCTTCGCGGGGACAATAATCCAGGGCCTGATCATACTCGACTACAAGGACTACGACGCTAAAAGGTGGCATGGTACGTTGCTGGCCTGGCTGGTCATGGCCGTCGCCGTCTTCATCAACGTGGTGATTCCCGGGGCGCTGCCCAAGTTCGAGATCTTCATCATCGTGTTCCACATCGCGGGCTTCATCACCATCCTCGGCGTACTCTGGGCCTACGCTCCACACAACTCGGCCCATTTCGTCTTCGCGACGTCGCTCAACGAGGGTGGCTGGTCCACCCAGGGTTTGTCGTATTGCGTCGGCTTTTTGGGTAATGTTGCGACCTTTGTTGGCGCCGACGCGTCCGTCCACATGGCCGAGGAAGTAGAGCACGCGGGACGGAACATCCCCCGAGCAATCATCGCAAGCATGTGCATCAATGGGCTTGTCGGCTTCGTCATGATGCTGACAGTGCTTTTCTGTCTCGGTGATGTGGATTCCGTCTTGGAGACGGCGACAGGTTATCCATTTATCCAGATCTTTTACAGTAAGTCCCACAAATGAAAGCCACCCAACAGCAGGAAAGAACCCCAGAATACATCAATCACTTTCTTCCACGTGTCCCCCCTCCTCTCTATCCATTTCCGAAGGATAAAAGAATTGAAAAATCTCATATTGACCCGATCCTTTGGTTTTTCCGCTTCAAAATAGACAGCGTGAACTCGATATCCGGAGCGACAGTCATGGGTGCCATCGTGCTGGCGCTGACGTGGGCATGCGCGACGGGCATCACCACCACGGCGTCACGAATGACCTGGTCGTTTGCGCGTGACCGAGGCACCCCGTTCAGCAAGCCGTTGAGTTACGTGTCGCGGGTCCGCAGGATCCCTGTTGTGGGCGTCCTTGTCGTGGTCGGGCTTGCAGCCCTGCTGACACTGATCAACATTGGTTCGTACACGGCGTTCAACGATGTTATTTCCCTCACCATCACGGGGTTCTACTGCTCGTACCTTCTGCCAGCAGCATTCCTGCTGTGGCACCGCTTCAAAGGCCATATCGCCCCGCACAAACAGGATACTCCGGGCCTGGCAATTGGTGAGGACGGGGCCGTGATCGAAGAAGACGGTGTGGCGGCCACCACTTCGAAGCAGCATGAGGGAGAGAAGACCGTCACACCGCCTGAGGTGATCGGAGAGGATTCTAAGGTGCTCGAGTCCAACAATGGCGTTGGCCCCATCTACGCGGCGCCGGGTGCAGATCACACGCACGACGGTCCGCCACGACGGGCCTCGCTGGTCGCACTGCCACAGCTGCAATGGGGGCCCTTCCACCTGCCAGAGCCGCTGGGCACCATCAACAACCTATACGCGTGCGTATACATGATCTTTGTCATCTTCTGGAGCGTGTGGCCGCCCGTAACCCCCGTGGACGCTTCGACCATGAACTACAGCGTGGTCGTGACGAGCGGCGTCGTCATCTTCAGCATCGTCTGGTACTGGCTCCGAGGCCGCAACGAGTACCATGGCCCGACCATCGACGATGAGGTCGCGAGCGTCATGAGGCTGGGAAGCTTCGTCGCCGTTTGATTTCCACCACCCCTCTCAAACCAAATCCCCGGAATTTCTTCGGTACCAACTCTCTCTCGTCCACGATTGACAATTCACCCTGTGCCGCGGGACAGGTCGATGCCATTTTCCGAATCAATCGTGGGAAATGAGGAAAATGGTGATATTGGCATGCTACATGATCGTGTTTGGGCATTTACAAGAGCGGCTTGGTCGGGAGTGGGGAGAGTGGATGGAATCTGTCAAAATGGGCAGCGCGCGAGAGAGAAGAGGCACGTAGAAGAGGAAAACAAAAACAAAATACCATGTATCCACCAAAAACCAAAAAACCAACTATCGAACTGGATGACTTGGACATCACATGTACCGTAGCACTCTATCCAGAAGGAAAAAAAACTCACGTAGGCAGGCCATGGTTATGGTCATGGTCACGGGAAAAGCTGAGGAAACCAAAACTACTCCCGCTTCGTTTAGTCGTCAGATAAAAATGAACAAGCATAACGAGACATTTGAAAGGGATTCGTCAATAGAAGGAGAAGAAGAATGAGAAGAAGTAAAAGATACTGGGATGAAGAAGGAGATCCTGCAGGGATCTTTATTTATTTTTACCCCTCAGCATAGTTGTTTTTCTTTTTTCCTTTCCCAGCGCCGTGCATGTTCCGACATGGGATAAAATGTCCGTGTCCGTGTCCGTGTCCATCTCTTCTTCCCGTAGGATTTGGTGGCTCTGGTTTGTTCTCCTTGGTAGAGGTTGCCACTACCACTACCCGTACCACTACCACATGAACCTCTGGACGTTGCCCGGCTCCTGGGACCATTCGAACCCTCTGTACAGGAACATGTAGCACGTGACGGCGTTGACGGCGAGATACCACGCCAGTTCCAGCCGGGCCGACTGCGCGGCCGCCGTCCTCAGCAGCGTCTGCAGTGCCGACACTGGGAGGCGCGCCTTATCCTTCGGGGTAGAAACCTGTGTCTCCAGCTCCGATCTCGCGCGCTTCTCGGCCGACGGTGCAATGTATTCTGGCACGGCCAGACGCCACGTCAACCAGGGGACCAGAAAGTATCGAGGTTCGACGAGCGGGGCGGCGATGAGCGACAAGGACGTCGCGACGAGCCAGACGAGGATGAAGCTGACGCGCACGGCGTCGTCGCCGTACAGGATCCGCGAGGGCTTTGTAGACGACGACGACGACGTTACCGCGTCCGTCACACCGCCGAGCCTCCCCAGGACCATGCACGCGCAGAGATAGTAGACCGGGACGGCCGCGTATCTGACGAGCCAGTGTTTCCTAAGGATGGCGAAGACGTAGAATGTATAGTGTCGGTTGTCGGCGAGGGTGAAGGGGTGTATGACGGTGTTGAACTTGACGACGGCGAGCATGAGAGCGAGGAAGCTCACTGTCGTGGTTACTCTAGGGAGTCGTTGACGGAGACCGCGGAGGTCGGAGAAAAGCGGGAGCAGGACGGGCCACGAGAAGAAGACGATGGCCGGCCAAATATAGAGCATCTGGGCTAGGTGGATGGTTGCGGTGTGGTTGTCTCGGTCTCCGAGGACTACACCACCGTTCCAGACGACGAATGCGGCGAACGCGCCGAGGAGCGACAACTGTGGCCACAAGTCGACAAGAAGCTGGGGTATCATGGGAACGGCAGATTGGGCGAGAGAAATGCTTGTGATGGGAAAATCTAGAAACAAAAATTGGCCCGTCAGAGACTGATCATGGGGAAAAGCTTCAATCCGCAAGGACTTTTGAGAACAAACTGGCCAGTCGAACCTTCAAAGTATGATTCAGACACGGGAGGATCATGGACCTCACGCGCGCCCACTCTCTGTTTAACGCTTTCGATGGCCTGAAGCCCACCCAGATACACCGCGACCCAAAAGATGTTCGTCTGCCGGGCGGCCAAGGACACCAACCCAGCCAGGAGATGCAACGTCTGGTAGAGGACCTTGAGAGACCCCTGCGCGTTGGACCCTGCAGCCCAGAATACCTCACAGAGGACCACGGTGAACACGCTGAACAGATCGGTGTAATATATGCCCGAGAAGAAGAAAATCAATGGGAAGCAGATGATGCTGAACTCCCGCTGAAGAACGCTTTCATGATACACGGCCCTCCTCCCGACGGCCGCCAGAACGTATAATGCGACAAGGAACAGATACAGTAACAGCACGTTTGTAAATCTCCACTCGTTGACCGAAGCGCTCACGCCTTTTTGGGAGAAGGCATTCCGCACGGCATTGACGGAGTAGGAAAAGACGTAGAGGCCCGGCGGAGTGGTGATTTTGGGATCCCACTGTGACCACTTCCCTAGCCAGTACGCCTGAGCCTGAGGAATATGGAAGTATTCGTCGAGGTAGGGTTCCGGGACGATCTGATTGATCAGCCTTCGCCATGTCATGTGCGCCGAGGTGATGAGGCCGAGGAGCAGGACTCGCAGGAACTCCGGGCTCACAAAGTATGACATGGCGAGGTTTTAGGAGAAGAGGACGCAGGGGAGCTTCAGCAGGTAATGGGAGGAGATGAGGGGATGAAGTCCAGTGCTGAGGTTGAAGCTCGCCAGAGTCAAAAGGTGATTTAACGTGAGCGCCAAGACGCGTAATGGGAGATGTTGATGGATGGTTTAGCGCTACTTTTGCCGTTCTTGGCAAGCCAAGACAAAGCTAGTGGCATTAATGTATGCTAACTTGACTCGTTCTGGCATATGTTCGACCTACTCTATTGACAAGTCTGTCAGACTAGCAGCAACATCTACTCGGTACTTGCAGGTGACTATTCTTGGAGCATACGTAGACAGTTTGACAAAAGGCGCCCCAAAGTACCCGATACTTGTGGCCTACAGCATGCTAGAGAATGAAAACGAGAGTGAAGGTGAAACGTCTTTAGGTTGGTCAGGTGTCTTTATTGGCGCCCAGATATCGACGAGTTGGCTACGTGCTCGGTGGATGGCTGGTATTATATCGACTACACTGGCAGTACCAATGCTTAGAGAATAGATGACAATGAGGCACCATTATTCTCAAGCGTTTCCGATATCACTGGTATTAACAAACGGCAATCTTACAAGCGAATGACTTTGGGTTTTATTAGGCGGGCGCCGCTTAAGTGTAAAGTATTTCTGGCGGGTAGGGTTTGTTCTGCGGGCCATCGAATCAATTCGGCGCGTACCGCGACGAGACTGTGTCCAACTACATACTACAACCCCTGCCTCTCGACCTTTTCCAACAGTACAACTGAATGTGCAAGATACATGTCACTGATACCACCTCCTCGCCTTCTCCCCACCACGCCCTGAATGTCTGCCTTTCCTCACCCGCCTGGCCTGCTCCCCGCGGAAGTCGCATTCCTCTGCGAAATGGAGCAGGTGACGATATTACCGCGACAGCGCCTCGAACGTCTCGACTTACTGGGCGTAAGTCCCTCCCACAGCCTCTATATCAGATGAGGTGCGAAGCATGATTTCTCGTTTCTCGTCCTCATACTTACTCGTCCACCGACGACGATATTGACTCCTTTATTTACTCCGCCGCGTCTCTAGGGTCCAACCCGAGCGCTCATCCCCCCGCAGCGCACGACCCTCCCCATCTGGCTCGCAGTCCTGTTAAAGCGCCAAAGACGCGCCAACATCATGCCTCCGCCGTGGATCCTCGCAGAGAATCTGCAAGATATCCTCGACACCGAAACACACAAAGACTTTCAAGAGACCTTCTCTCCCCCGCCCCCGATTCCATCTTTGCGCCAGACAGACTACAACGGAAAGGCGTTTTATGCGTCTACACCTTTTGTGGAGGCGTGTACTGTGAACGCAAATCCCACAACGCTCCCGTATCATTGGTTCGAACTATCAGAGATACTACTGGAGGCGGCGAGCGATGATATTCCCGAGCCTGACAAAGTGAGGCAATTGCTGAGAGACATACGAGAAGTGCGGCTAGCCAAGATGCGGAAACGTGTAAAGCAATTGTCCGGTGACGGCGAAGGCACACGACTCGACGGCATAGGCGCTATGGAGATTTCTGAATCCAGAGGATTCATCACAGGTGTGATCGACGGCCTGAGGAAGATTGATGCAAGTAGGGAGCAGGAGAGGAGAGAAAGAGAGGAAGAAGAGAGGGAGGATAGGAGATATAATGATGATGGTGACGACGACGAAGACGACGAAATGACATGAAGTGTTTTTTCCAATAAGCCCGAGGAGTTATGACCGTTGACCTTGGTATAAAACATCGGGAACATTCATTCGAGCTCGTAGACCAAAGTGCATTAGTCGTCAATCCTGAAGCGCCTGCACGAGATTTGGAGTCGCAGCTAAGAAGGACTTGGGCCTTCTGCATCTTTCTCTTGCATCTTCCTTCGAGCGGCGAGAATCATTTCTTCTCTCCGTCTCTGAAGCATCTTCTGCCGTTCCTCTTTATTGCTGGTCCATCCTGGTGGCGGTGACTCTTCCTCTCTCTCCTTCCCCTTTGAGTTTACTTTGGCCTGTAAATTGTACCGCGTGATCAAATCTGGTGGTGGAGGTTTCTTGAACGGCGTTAATATAGTAGGCGTGGTAGTCGATTCAGCGGTAGTAGCCATAAACGAGGGGGGTGGTTGGAATGAAGGCGGAGCCTGAGAGATGAACCCGAGTCAGTCACTATATACTGTTGCCGCGAATTTTGGCTCCAGCAGTCCCCGGAGTCGTGCCTTACCGGATCTAAACCTCTCCCAGACAACACCCTCTCCATTGTAGCCTCTACACTGCCTCTGTTACGATGTAAATCCCACATTATATCTCTGCGGTTTAGTTGTGGGAACACCTGGGCTATCTGATCAACCTGTGCAGGTGTAAAACGGATCCCAGGAGTGGCGCCTCTGGAGGCAGTGGAGGATGTCTGAGAGCCGCCTTCCGTGGCGCCGGGACGGGATGAGAAGAAGTAGCGATAGATGAAATATCCGAGCACAGCGACAAAGGCAAGACTCGGGATTGAGATGGTCGCTTCCTCGTCGACGGCCGATGACATTTTTTGTAACGCGCGTTTGCGACACAGGGCGCTTGCTGACGGAGAGGAAATATTATGTCCTGCGTCTACGGCGAGACAGTAGGGATACCTGGGGAGCAGGGAATTTCAAGGTGGTTAAGACGGTAATGGCAAATATTAGGGGAATGCGGCGAGGTTGTGCTCAACAGGTCACCCCATGTGAGAGTCAGTTACAGTGACAAGTCGGAGGCAATGATATCAACCGCCAAGCCCGGAAGGAACAAATATCCGCCGAGGTTAATAGACCTTGACATGCTTCCTCGCCCCCTGGTAGAACATTGATTCAACGGACGTAAGAGATGAAGGACTCTAAAGGGCCTGAATATAGCTGTTTTAGAGATGATGTTTGGTTTCGAGGGGAAGAGATGTATTGATTTTTTTTGTATCTTTACCGTGACCAGGTTCCTTTCCGTATGACAAGCTTACAGGATCATTGTCCACACGACATGGACTACCAGGTATCATCATCATTGTTGTTCAAGGTCTTCCTCTCGATAACAACCCGCCTCGTCTATCAAAATCCCAGCTCACGACTTGGTAGTATCCCAATTCACCCACGTCCTGGGCATGATCCTCCAGACCATCACCTCTCCGCTTTTCAGATCTCCGACCTTAAAGCTCTCCTCTCTCACCTTTGGCTTTTTGCCCTTTTCCAGGTCTCTTCCCTGCTCCCACGCACGGATCTTCTTCTTGGTACCATCCCAATCGATGACCACAGCTACGTGCTCAGGTTTCCCGACATCGACACTATATTTTTGATGCAGCCCACCTTTGTGGCCAGAGAACTTCGCATTACGGAACGTGACAATGTCACCTGGTCGTATTTCATCAAATTGCTGTGTAGATGCGTTGCCCAGGTTGGAGTAGACCAGAGCACCATATGCTCTTGTGCCAACCGGCAGGAGTGCTGTCGGATGGGGTTTTAGGAGTTCGAGGACAAATCCTCGCGCGGAACCATCGCCAACAGTCGTGCCAGAAAGACCACTCGCCACTCTTGCGATCTGATTCCCGTACTGAACAGATGCATTTTCCAGTTGATCACGCCGAGGTGCAGGGGGCGGTCGCCCGTGGCTTTGTTCCAATGTCACGTGGGTTGGGTCTGCCGCATCGAAGCTAACATTGATGGTAGTCTGGGAATAATCCATGTAAAGCACGTAAATATCCTTTGAGATGGTAGTCCTGCCTCCACGTTTAGTAGAGGAACCAGTCTCCATTTCGTACAGAACATCAGGTCTTCCTTGCAGTGAAGGAGGTGGTACATTGGTTTGCGTCCACCACATTGAGCCCTTTGCGAGGTCAATGTCTTGAGCAATATACCCCTGTTCACTGCTTCCCCGAGCATGGTCCATTGAACGGCGAGAGAGAGTACCAGACCTTCGGAGGTCGGTACTCTGTTCAGGGATGTCTGTTGGGGGAGGAGGTGCGAGGGTCGGCGGCGCAGTATACTCCGGCTCTGGTGGTGGAGGTGGAGGTGCTGGCCTTTCTGCTGGTGGTGGCGGTGGTATAGCAGTTGTTTTCGGCATTGCACTGTACATGTCATCTTCCTCGAGCTCCTCTCTGGGTGATTGCAGTGATGTAGAATATGGCATTTTGGTATGAAGAGAGGGCGGAGGATGCTGAGGTGCAGTATATCGATACGGATCATAGTCGTCGTCTTCGCCCACCTTGGGAGGTGGAACTGGCGGAGGAGCTGCCCGCGGGGCATCCATAGACCTTCTACTCTTCGGCGTTGGCAAAGACGGTGGCGGTGGTGGCATGTCTCGCGGAATACTAACCGGAGGCAACGGAGGAGCAGCTCGTGTGGGAGGGTGCTTCGGAGACTTCGTATCGTCCGTGAGGGCGCCTTCATCAAGGCTTGAGTCACGATTGTGAGCCTTCAACGCATCTTTGTGCTTTGCACTCGAAGCGATATCTGTATCGTAGTCTCCGTCATATTCCGTAACTTCCTCCTCGTCATCCGAATCAGGCTTAGGAGAATGCATGGTGCCAAAGCCGCGGGAATCAGTCGTTGAACGGCGACTTGGTGGAGCGCCTGGCGGCGGAGGAGGAGGAGCTCTGGTCTGGGGAGAAGTCGGGCTCATAGGGATAGGGGGCGGGAGTCGTGAAGCGCGTTTATCAGCGACTGGAGAAGTGGAGCTCTCAACAGCCTCGAAGACCGAATGCTCAGGTGGCCTGGCTGGCGGCATTGGAGGAAGCGTAGGCGCGCTATTTGGAGTTTCTAGCGCTTCCTGGCTGTCCTCTTCCGGAGGATCGTGGTCTTCGTCCTCCTCATAACCAGGTGCTTCTGCCGACGCTTGCGGTAATGATGGGGGAGGGGGAGGTACGGATCGAGCTAAGAGATTCAGTAGGTTTCCGGGATGCAGGTAGTTCTCACATACCGGTGGGTGATTGCGGAACTGGAGGAGCTGCTCTTGGGGCCGATGGGGGAGGAGGAGGAGCACCTCTAGTGTCACGTAGTGGTGGTGGAGGAGCAGCGCGATCTACAGAATGTGAGTGGGCAAGTCGCTTTAGCATCCAAAAGACGTACCTTGTGGAACCGGCGGAGCGGCACGGTCTGTCGAGCGACGTTGTAAGGGCTTCGAAACATAGTCTTCGCTTTCTCCCTGAACACCAGGTTCTTGCGGGGTGGGGCGTGCAGTCTCGTCGTCGTTGTCGCTTTCTGGCGACGCTAGAGGCTCGTCTTGCCGCTTGGGTATTGGAGACATCCCAGGCAATGCCATGATCCGTACTGGGGCAACTCGTTCTTGTGGCTCTTCCTGCGGATGGCTCTCAGAGGACTGCCGAGAAGGCTCTGATTTTGGCTTCCTCGCAGCACCAGGTAGTCCAATGCCGCCAGGAGGGCCGAACATGCCCATCATGCCCATACCTCCGCTCATCTTGGCCATTCTATCTCTGAGCTCTCTTCTGCGGCGGATTTCCGGATCTTCCTCCTCTTCCTCTTCCTCTTCACCTCCTTCTTCCTCTTCGGCTTCAACCTGTTGGCCTCGGTCGTCATCTATTGATTTTCTAGGAGCAGCTGCTGGGACGGGTATTTCCGTGCCTTTGGATTTTGGGCGCTCTTCCTCGGTGGATGTTTCTTGAATGTCATCGTCATCTGCAGCTCCTGAATCATCGGCGTCATTCGTGTCACTGACGAGCTCGCGAGAAGCTGGTTGTGGCGTGCTGAGGCCTGTGGTGCGGCGAGGGAGACCCACAGGCTCATGTTCTCCTTCAGCCACCTCGGCGGATGGGCGGCCTACAGTCTCATTGGAATCTAGTCTCGTCAAAGTCGGCTCAGGCGGCTGGCTCTGTTCACTGGCCTCTGTGGATTCGACTCTTTTTTTGGGGGGTTTCTTGGGTTTCTCCTTCTTCTCAGCATTCCGAGCCGCTTGTTCCAGCTGCTGTCTTTGCAAAAGTGCTATTCTTTCTTTGAGGGACTGGGGCTTCGGTTGCTCTTCCGCCCCAGGCTCTGGTTGTGTCACAGTAGATTCCGCCAGATCCCTGGATTCCGATCCGTTCACACTCGCATCATCCTCTCGCCGATATGGTTTTTGGATGGGAGGTTCTCGGTGAGGTGGAGGCACGAAAGCATTCCTGCTAGGAGGAGGCGCTACAAACGGCTTTCTGATGAAACCACTGCTTGGCCCACCACCACCGGGCTTGAAAGGGGCAATTGGTGCGGCAGCGGGTTTGTTGAAGGCAGCGATCCTGTCTCTGAAAGAACTAGATGATGGTTTTTCTGCAACAGGTGGAGGGGCACGGGTGGCCGCGGGAGAAGTTGGGATGGTGGTCGGGGCGGTGGGAGCAGCAGGTTGAGGCTTCGGGGCCGGCGGAGGTGCTTCAGGCTCTGTTCTTGCCGGTTCCGCTGGCTCTCTTAGTGATTCTTTCTCGCTGTCATGCACAGGTTCGGATATCTCTGTTGGCGGAGGGTGTGGCTCTGGTGCGGGAGGCTCTGGGATACGCTCGGACGGCTCTGGAACCGGTGCACGCTTCGAAGCACGCACAGGGCGCGAAGGGACTGTCGGTTCGTACTTCTCGACAAAGTTCCTTGGGAACAGGCCTTGGAGCTTTTCCCCCGAGGCATCCACGTATTCCCCAGTATACCAGTCCGCGTCCTCCTCTTCTGTAACCGTGATTATCTGGCCATTATCAAAGTTTAGATCATCAGGCTCGTCTGATCTGTATTCGAAGATCGCCTTGACCTTGAACGGTACCGCAGGCATCTTGTCTAGAGGAAATGCTCCTCAAAGATCAGGAAGGAGGTGGGTTCGGGCGGAAGGTCGAACTTTCAATGATCTTACTTGACCAGCACGGTGACGCAGCGCCTGCGCCACCTCGCTTGAAGATCGGTGCCAAGGTCAGATTGAGACTTCCTGGTGAGTGATTATTAGATCACATGGACTTGCAAGAGAAGAATGCACGCGTGGAAAGACGATATGAGCTGGAACAGGTGTGGTGGACAGGAGACGTTATTAAGATTGTGAGAGAATGTAGACGACTTGAACGTGGGGCTCCTAGTTTCTCGCAGGCTTATTACTTGTACCTCGTAGGCTTCACTATTTACTTTTAGCCTCGTTACTTAATCAAGCCGCTTTGCCTTCGCTCTGAGTATTTGCCGCAGTCATCTCTGTCTACCGTGTCACAGGCTCATGTTTCGTCCTTTGTATCAAAGCAAGGCTGTCAGGACAAACTAAGAGCCCACGCTCTCAAAAGGCACCCACACCCATTATTTGCGCCTTGTATTGTTAACATACTTGGAGCATGGCCTGCGATGGCAACTGAGCAATCTGAAAGCAACAGAGAAGATCGCATTCGCTCGACTGCATTACGCCATGCCAGAGATATCGAGGAGAGGAAGAAGCTACAGGCACGCATAGCAGACCTAGTAGTCGAAGCTTTTGACTTGCCGTCTAGACCTGACGCTGACCCCGCAAAACCTCAACCTTCCGATGCTTCTCTCTTTCGACACTGTCTGGGCCTATTTCAGACCTCGGATTTCGATGATCTCGTCTACGAGCGAAATGTAGATAACCGATGCGGCTACGCTCTCTGTCCAAGACCAAATCTGAAGCTCACACATGGTGGCCAAAAAGTCTGGAATCAGAAGGGTGGGAAGGACTTCAAACTTGTCGATAAGAGCGAACTGGAAAGGTGGTGTTCCAAAGCCTGTCAAGAAAGGGCAGCCTTTGTGCGTGCGCAGCTTGGGGCGGAGCCCGCGTGGCTTCGAACTGGCCAGACCCTCGATATCAGGCTGCTCGATGAAGTTGATTCCGAGAGCCTTGCCTACCCATTCAAGGTAATCGCAACTGAGATTCTCTGCAAACATCGAGTTCTGGAGTTATGTCTGCTAAGTTCTTGCAGGGGCTCTCGCTCGCCGAAGCACCTGATGCAGAGATTGCCGAAAGGATGCAAGCCCTTGCGCTTGAACGTGGCGAGTTGAAGGTCAATGCCGACGACAGCGTCGTGGATCTCATTGAGAGAGATAGCGACGTGATACCGAGTGCTCCAGCACTTAAAGGGCACCAACCGCAAAATACCATCGAAGGACACCAAGCACGAAAGGTACGGTTTTCCGAGAGATGACTTTGGTCGCCATGAACAAGACCGCACCACTCAGGTTCGCTTTGAGAGTGCCGTGAAGATCAACTCTCATCAAGTAGTTGACGATGGAGAAGACATTTCCACAGAGTCCCAGACCACGAAGCTCCGGATCCACCAGAAGGTGCCGCGTGTAAAACACAAGGACGACATAACTTGGAGCAATCTTGTGGCATCTGAAAGACGTAAATGATCGGACGAGAAAAGGAGTATATCGACGACAGTCATTGCTGGGCCTTCGCCATACGGCGAGTGGCCTTTGGTATGTTGTACCAGAGATATCTCATTCGTTTTTCTCGAGGTTACCGACCAAATGCAAAATATGCTCTTTCAAGTGGCTGTCTCTCATATTCCCATGCCAACCAATCGCTTCTCGTCGTAGGTAGCAGTCCCATACTGTTGACTTTATAGACGCCCAGACCGAGCAGGAGACACTGCATTAGGACATATACCGCCTTGACCCCCAACATCTGTGTACGATTACCAGCGCTCTCGAATTTGGCGAACTGTGTGTTGGTCTGCGAGATAGCCTGGATAGGGTTCTTGAAACTGAAAGTAATTATCAGCATCGACGACTGCAAAGTAAGACTGGCACACTGACAGCATAAACACCATCATAATGGAAAATATCTGGAGCGAATTGCCCGACATGTAGCCCATAATAGCTTGCATGGGAAGTTGCTTCGCAGGCCCAAGTGCAACCTCCCACGCTTTCTTGAGTTTGAGTGTTTCTGTTTCTTCGGGGGTCGGTGGTTTTCGTCCAGGAGGTTGCGACTTCTATTGGAGTTGTCAGCGAGTGTAGATTGTGGGTGGTATATGGGCTTGCGGACCTGTTTCCCAACCGCGGCCCTGGAGCCTGAAAAGCCGGGAGGATCTGGGATGCTGGATATATTCTTGGGTCTAGAAGGGACGCCGTTGTTGAGGTCAACAACCCATTTCGGCATTGGAGGAGCCATGCTGTCTGAGGTCGCCATCACAGGAGGAGGTGTGGTACGCAACGATGCAGCGACGAAGTCCCTCGTCGATGTAAAGTTGTTGGACGCTGACGGGACTCGGAAAATGGAAACTCCGCCAACCCTTGGCGTGAGCGGCGGCTCCAGGGGGGACACACCGCGCAACGCCTCCTCAACGTCCTCCCTCCTCATCGACCTCCAGTAAATCTTACATTGATTACCTACCACTTGGACATTGTCACTGCCTTGAATCTCTCTGGTCAGATGTCGTTTTTCTGAAGATCATGCCGTAATTTGAGCCTCGAGCCGCTGGATCCAGCAGCAATATCGTCAACTGGAGTGACAACGGAAGCCTCCAACTATTGGGTTGAGTCGAGATTGAAAAGGTCAGGATGTCGTCCGGACATGGAGACTCAAAGCTCTTTGCCAGGGTATGCCAATCTCTTTAGCAGCAGGGCCTTCCCTTCTAGGCTGTGTCTGTCACTGCCTCCTTCGCTTGTTCCCATATTGCCGCGGTGTTCAGCATCTCCCATCTCACTCTCATTCATCGCGGTATTTGGAGTACGTCTGCTGGGATTCCAAATGTTCCATGCTTCATGTATCATATGTGTGATAACGTGAACTGAACAACCGGCTTCTATGAGATCCACAGTACATCATGCCTTTAGCCGCAATGCCCTGTGCCTCTATATCTCTGTCCCGTCGCTCACACTCATAAACAGGGCAAAGTGGCCGAGCTGCGAGCGGAACTCACAAATCCTGGCAAGAAAGACAAGAACCACACTACTAAGAAAAATGCTCTGAAGAAAATCGTCGCCAATATGACCATGAGCAACAACGACATGATCGCACTCTTTCCGGATATCGTGGCTTGCATGGATATCCCTGTCCTCGAGATCAAGAAAATGTTTGTCAAAGTGCGCCTGTCGCAGATATCCTGCTAACCCACGTACAGGTGTTTTTTGTACCTTCAGCACTATGCTCGCATGAAACCCGACATTGCTTTGCGAGCGTTGCCGGTGCTGGAAGAGGTGGGCAGGCCGCATTGCAGTGACGAACTTCCTGATACTGACGTATTTAGGATCTTCTGGACCCGAACCCTTTAATCCGAGCACTTGCACTGCGGACTATTTCGTATGTTCACGTTCGCGAATTCGTCGAGGGTACGATTGCCCCACTGAAGAAATTGATGTCAGACCAAGATCCCTATGTCCGGAAAACAGCTGCCATTACCGTGGCCAAAATCTACGACCACGACAAACGACTGGTCGAGGGGTCAGACCTGATTGACAGACTCAATAGAATGCTCAAGGACGACAACCCCACTGTTGTCGCAAGTGCGCTTTCTTCGTTGCAGGATATCTGGGAGAGGAGTGATAACATTAAGCTGACGATCGACTACGCAAGCGCCTCCAAAATCATTTCTATCTTGCCGGACTGCAATGAATGGTCCCAAACCTACATCTTGGAAGCACTAGTGTCCTACGTTCCACACGAATCTGGCGAGGCCCTCTTACTGGCAGAACGAATATCATCTCGGCTCTCGCACTCGAACTCTGCTGTGGTTCTTACCTGCATTCGGGTCATTATGTACCTAATGAACTACATCTCCGACAAGAAGAAAGTCGACGAACTTGCCCGCAAACTATCCCCGCCACTCATCACTCTCCTCTCTAAACCGCCAGAGATTCAATATCTCGCCCTGAGAAAT
Organism: Fonsecaea pedrosoi CBS 271.37; assembly: GCF_000835455.1. Taxonomy (NCBI): domain Eukaryota; kingdom Fungi; phylum Ascomycota; class Eurotiomycetes; order Chaetothyriales; family Herpotrichiellaceae; genus Fonsecaea; species Fonsecaea pedrosoi. The sequence goes on along the minus strand of NW_013550613.1, from coordinate 594,304 downwards.
GCTATACTCATCCTCCAACAGCGGCCCGAGGTCCTACAAAACGACATTCGCGTGTTTTTCTGCAAGTACAACGATCCGATATACGTCAAAGTGACAAAACTCGAGTTGATATTCATGCTAGCTAATAAGAGCAACATTTCAGTGGTTCTTAACGAGCTGAGAGAGTACGCAACCGAGATCGATGTCCAATTTGTGCGCAAGGCCGTTCGAGCAATTGGAAAGCTTGCAATCAAGATTGAGCCGGCGGCGCGGCAATGTATCGACGCACTCCTAGAACTTGTTAATGCCAAAATCCCCTACATCGTGCAAGAGGCGACAGTGGTCATCAAGAACATTTTCCGCAAATATCCGAACCAGTATGAATCTGTCATCTCAACCGTGATCGGTCAGATTGATGAATTGGATGAGCCCGAGGCAAAGGCTGCGATCATCTGGATCATTGGAGAGTACGCCGATCGAATCGATAACGCCGATTCACTCCTACAAGATTACTTGTCGACATTCCACGAAGAGCCTATCGAGGTTCAATTGGCGCTCCTGACTGCGACTGTGAAACTCTTCCTTCACCGACCCACAAAGGGCTCTTCCATAGTTCCGCAAGTGCTGAAATGGTGCACGGAAGAGTCAGATGATCCGGATCTTCGCGACCGCGGATATATGTACTGGCGCCTGCTATCGACCGACCCAGTGACGGCGAAGAAAGTCGTCATGGGAACGAAGCCACCCATTACAGCTGAGAGCGAGAAGCTGGACCCAACAACCCTGGAAGAGCTATGTCTGGGTATCGGCACCCTTGCCACTATCTATCTGAAACCAGTACAACAGGTCTTCCGGTCTGCACGGACACGCCGACTTCAGGATTCACCAGCCTTACAGAGAAAGAGAGAAGATCTGAACCGCGCCCTGACCGGTCTGGATCTCGCGAACCCTCTATCACTAAACACAACCGTCACAACTCCAGGCGGTACGCCCGTGCCCAATCACCAAGCTGCAATCGAAGCCGCCGACGACTATTTCAAGAACTTGAGCCTGAGTGACAACACTGGGGGGGATATCCTGACTAGCCCGACTGTCGGAGGCGTGGGAAATCCATATATCGTCAGCCAGAGTGCACCGCAGCACAGTTTCCATCCGCAAACGAGTGTCGCCAACGACCGGGATCTCCTGTACTAGCATTACAGGGAGGAAGAGACTGAAGACGGTTTGTATAGCGCATGAGCGACGGTGGTTTATGTATTTTGGCGCCACAACCGGGAAAGGCTGTAAACGCATGCGGTAGAACTGTAATGCGTGGGGATTTTAATTGATTCTTCGATCCAAACATCATAAATCTGCCATGTCTAGAGAGCTGCGATAATACTGCAGGTGTCTGAACTGTCAACCCAGCGTAGTAGTCTGTGTGCATCTATCCTTTGCTGTGCACAACCTACAGTAGCTGTGCCATATCGGGCTCCGCAGCCGACGTCATGACCGATTCGCTGTTCTCCAAAAGACGTTTTTGGAATTCTGGCCACTCACTCCACATCGAAATTCAAAAGCACAGGTGTGGCCTCCGCGAAAACGGGTCTACTGGACAGCACACTCGCTTGCAGTGTACCAAGTACAGCACACAGGACAAGCAACACGACCACGACATCCTGTCAGGAAAGGAACCCGCTCCGTTTTCATTTCCTTTTTTCTTTCCCCGGTCTCCCCTCATGATCGCAAAGTGACAGCAAGACCAAAAACCGAAACAGCAGTGTGCGCGGCACTGGCGCAATCATGGTCTCCCTCCTCGTCACGGTCTTCATAATTCAACTGGTCTGCCACCTCGTCCTCACCATCGGGTCCAAACCCATCAACGACCTAGTACGTCGAGCCTGCTCTTCTTCTCCTCGACCTCTTGTTTCCCCCCTCCACTGCTTCCTCTTCGGCTTGATGGGGACATACATATCAGGTTCCAGGCGACGGAGAAGCGCTTGGGAGTAGGAAAAGACACGATACAAGCCCACAGCCCCAAGAAGGAAGGGAGAACATGATACTGGGACAAGTTTTTTGCTGACATTCCCAACCTCCCGCGCACTATTATAGCTATGGCAAATCTACTGCCGCCTCCCGTTCCAGTCGTCCGCGGACATACAAGAACAGACGCGCCTGCGTCGCGAGGTCCTGCGGCTGAAACGAGAGATGAACGCGGTCAGCGCGCAGGACGAGTTTTCCAAGTGGGCCAAGCTGAGGCGGCAGCATGACAAGGCTATGGAGCAGCATGACAAGAAAGGTGAGTTTTGTTGGTGAATACACATTTTCCCCCTGTTTGCTGGAGGAGGTTGCGAGATGCTGGCGACCAAGAGGAAGAGGAGGAGGAAGAGAGGTGGGGAGGGGTGTATGTGTGCCGTTTACAATCGGGACTTGGATCCAACTTCTATCATCATTGTGTCCAGCCAAAGAAGAGGGTCAAAGACACAAAGGCGCCCTGCGTCCTCGCTCTCTCTACTCATCCCTCTATCTATCCATCGTGACTGACAGAAACATTTTTACCGTGGTCGCCAGCCGCCGCAGTTTCTTCCTCCCGCTCCTCCTTCGACACCAAAGCCACGGCGATCCGATGGACGTGCACCAGCGGCCTGCGCCTGGCGCTGCAGTTCTGGCACGCAAAGACGCCCGTCTTCACCTACCCGCGCGGCTGGTTTCCGTGGTATATCGAGTGGCTGCTCGGGTTCCCGAGGTGCCCCTACGGAGGCGTGAGCATCAACGTGTGGAGCACGGCCTGCGCGACCGTCATCGCGCTGGTCTGGGACGTCCTGGTCTACCTGATACAGAGCGCGCAGCGAGGACAAACAGGCACGGAAAAGGTGAATGGCGACAGAAGGAAAGAAGAGGTGCACATATGATGACAAAACATAAACAAAACTGTTTACAGGGGACAGGGCACAGCCCAGGTCCGAGTAGATACGATATGATACGAGTGAGGTACATTAGCAAGTCATCATAATAACATGAAATGCCCATTCTCCATACACCCTGCACACAACTATACAAACACGTCAAGGCTCAAGGATTCATTCATCATCTTCTTGGCTTGGGGAGCGTGGTTCCATCAGAAAAGTATTCAACCATGTTCGCGTCACTGACCGAAGCCATGCTCGCGTGGAGTCATGGAGGCCTAAGTGCTTGACTCTATTGTGATTGAGAGTTCATCATCGGAAACCAACCCGCTCACCACAGCCAAAGCTCCTTATCATCGCCATTCTCGAGGAAACCCAACCTCCGGTGCTGTTGTTCTCGAAGCGTAGGGGTGCTTATTCATGAGAAACTGCCGCGAAACACAGCACACCAAATCAAAGAGTCCGGTCCGTTCGACAGGACATCTGCACCATCGTGGAAGACGGTCGCTGCTTTCCATAAGCTACAGACCCAAAAGATAGTGTTGCTCCGCGTCTCGAGAATAAGCCCCATCGAGTTACCCTCCATGACCCAACTGCTGCAAGCACAGCAATTGAGGGAGAGGGCAATCGCATAACTTTCGACATATGACGAATTGCGCAACCTCCAAAAATCACTCTTTTGAACTCCCCAAGTACCCAAACTGACCATCAAGCTCCCAATGTTATAGACCCTCTCCATCTCTTCCCTTCGCAAGCTCGAAAAGTCCGAGTCCTCTCCGTTTCACGAAATGAAAAGAAGGGGGAAACCTGTCTTCACAGCGACGGACTCATATCTTCATCCATCACCCAGACAAATATCTTCCCTCAATTCATTTCCACATCGAGACCCCCAAACGAAACGGCTCAGAAGAGAATGCAGACGACAGCGAGGTCGGAGATTGAGGGACAGCAGGTGACTCGGAGAAGAGAGGGAGGCGAAAGAAAAAGGATGTTCAAGAAACAAAGAAACCGCAGTGAAAGGTTGCTTTTATGGCGGTTGCCTTTCGGCAGGTCCTAACGTTCTCTGACTCTCCGAAGAGAGCAGAGGTAGGGCGGTCCGGGGACTTTCTCCCAAAGCTGGGCCTTTTCCCTGTGTGGGGGAATGGCGACTAGTTGGTCTGCAGATATCTCAGAGGAGACTTCTGCTGTGCGTGAGCTTTGAATGCGATTCTTCGAACGCGGAGACTGATGAAACACAAGGGGAAAAGAGGGCGAGAGATGCAGCAGCAGAGCAGTTAATGAAGTTTGGGGCGGAAGGAAAAATATTTGCCAAGATCACACTAGTCCCGAAGCAGGTGAGGTTGCGCAGTTGAAGCCCTTCGACACCTTCTCCGCTGCGCGCAAGTTGCCGAACGTCCGCCCTTCCTGCCACTTTAACAACCTTATCTCGGTTTTTTTTTCGTGAGAAGAACCTTAGCATTATTAAAGAGGTCTTCCAGGTGAAAAGACACATCTCAACGTGGTTTGAGGTCTTGGGAGTCTGGTTATATATCATGAATTGAACGCGGGGAACAGCACCACTGAGATCACCCGAGCTTTTTCCTGCATATCAATACAGTGAACAAATCACTCCCAAGCTGGATTGAGACCCGAAAGTTTCTCCGGTCCGCAGATTAGCTCAACAGCAGCAGCAGCAGAAGAAGAAGCTCGTGCTGAGCGTGACAGTAATGATGAAGATGCCGACTCCTCGTCAAGGGCTAAAGCCAGTATTGGCGACGGCCTTCGCGCAAACAAACAAAGGGCCATCTCTCCGACCAAGGCGCGAACTGAGCTTTCTGGTCACATCATCTTCACCATCATCGCCACGGCATCCCGTTCGTCGCCATCTGCCTGAGTTGATACCCATACCAATTCCCAATCCACAAACCACACCAACGTTCCCATCGTCGGGCCTGTCCCATGCACAGCGGCGCCTTGCCTCGACCAAACCGGAGCCGGAAGCAGAACTCAAACGTACGCCTCTGTACGACCTGCACGTTTCGCTCGGGGCCAAAATGGTACCCTACGCTGCCTATGCCATGCCAGTCACATACCCGGACCTCTCGCACAAGGACTCCCATCTCTGGACACGCCAACACGCCAGTGTCTTTGACGTCTCCCATATGGTGCAGCACAAGCTCTCCGGGGAACTCGCCGAGGAGTTTCTCATGACAATCACTCCATCAGCCATCAATGAGATAGAAAAGCACCGCTCGACTCTATCTTGCCTTTTGAACGAGGAAGGAGGCATCGTCGACGATACAGTCATCTCGAGGATTGGTAAAGATAGCTTTTACTTTGTGACGAACGCAGGCTGTCGAGAGAAAGACATTGCCTATCTCGATCAGCATATAACGAAGTTTCTCAAGGCAAAGGGTGCATCAGGAGATAAGATCAATTGGCACGTCCTTGACCACCATGCCCTTCTGGCACTTCAAGGCCCCGAGTCTGCAAGCTTGCTCCAGTCGCTTATATTTAATGACACGGACGACGACAGTCTCGACACGTCACTGGATACACTATACTTCGGGTCAAGTCGATGGTTGCAACTGACCCTACCTGACTCCGGGATGAACACTCCCTCTCTCCTCATTAGCCGCACTGGATATACAGGAGAGGATGGCTTTGAAATTTCGATCCCGCCCGAAAACGGAGACGCAACCGAACTGGCAACGAACATAGCCAAAGCTCTCACCGCCGACAGCTCCAAAGTCCGCTGGGCGGGGCTGGGTGCGCGTGACTCGCTCCGCCTAGAGGCAGGGATGTGTCTCTACGGGCATGACCTAGATGAGAAGATCACGCCGCCAATGGCGGCTTTGGGTTGGTTGGTCGGCAAATCTCGCCGGGTCGACAACCCCATACCAGCCTTTAATGGCCATCAAATTATCAACAAGCAGCTCGCGTCGCCAAAGACCATGCCTGAGCGACGAGTTGGCCTCTTCATAGAAAAGGGTCCCGCTGCCCGCGAAGGGGCAGAAATCGTCGATCCGGAAAACAACAACCAGGTCATTGGTCACATCACCTCTGGTTCTCCCAGCCCCACCCTCGACGGACAAAACATTGCCATGGGGTATATTAAGAATGGATTCCACAAAAAGGGGACTCCGGTCGGTGTCAGAGTTCGAAAGAATGTGAGGAAAGCGGAGGTCGCTAAAATGCCATTTGTGCCAAACAAGTTTTACTCTCGACCCTCGTGAAAGATTGTCCAGGAGGCTCTCTACTCGGGAAGGTCGTGGTGGGCCAATCTCTGCGGCTCCACAGCAACAGCGGTCAAGGGGAGTAGGTTGGTGACTGTTTGCACCTGTTTTCACGGAAAGGACATGGGGATGAAGATGGGCAATGTGACAGGACGGTGTTCCGGCTCCTCTCTAGGTACGAGTAGATCTTGTCACACCCTGATCGTCGGCTGTTGTCGATCCTTTTGGGTAACAACAGCAACGAGCGGTATTCTGGCACGGAACCCTGGCCTCACCAACCCCCCCTGTTGGGCTTTTTAGTGTTCATTTTAGTGTGTCTTCTCCGCGACGGGGTGCTTCTTTTCGTTTGCCTCACTGCACCAGTGTATTTGAGTCGCCGTCTTCGTATATGCATGCAGCTGTTTGCTAGTCGTTTGACTAGCCCTAGCCCGACGAGGCCCCGTGATTTAGCGTATCCGAGGTGATTGGGGCCGAGACCTGCGTGCGCACATTATTGATCACTGCATGTCTTCGCAGGGTTTTCTCCCGCCATTTCCCTGTTTCGAGCGCCAGAGGCGTTCTTGGGCTTTGAGTGGTCGCCTGAGCATTCGCGACCAGCCGCAAGTGTAGCGCCGTGCCGGATGGTGACTCGTCCCTGGGGGAAAGACTGTTGACTCCAGGGCATGCAAAGTACGAGTCCCCGGAGTGCAGGTACCGGTGTGGCATGCTATTCCAGAGGACGCTAATCATGGATCCGAAAACCCGGAGCAAGCAAGGTTTGGGGCTAATCTTGAACTTTGGCACCTCGTTCATCGTCGCCCACATGGACTAGCAGAGGGTCGGTCAGTGGCGGTAAAGTGCGGTTCCCGGCTTCCCACGCGTGTGATGGCCCCCTCGATGCTCGAGCAGCTTTTGGATAAGTTTCCACGGATGGCTTTGGTGGAGCTGTAGTGGGCCCCCGACTAGCAAAAGGAGCTGGCGTTTTTGCCTATTTTGACGACATTTCGGTGCTCCGGGTCCCATCCAATCCGCATTCTGTACCGGGTAGAGGTAGACCAGTCTAATCGTCGATTGACTGGAGGATGGGCGGAATTTAAAAACCGCTTGCTGGGAACCATGGTGAATTCGTGACTATAGCCAAAGGGGCGTGGCCCAGACCTTGCACAGCCCATGGCGGACCTCACCGACCGACTCATGAGGTCATGTACTTCGTGTTTCGGATCAATGGGCTGGTCCTTTGTGACTTGTCTCGATGGATCCGGTAAGCCACCCAGGTAGCTATTGACCAGCTAGCCGCGCACCTCTGTTGCGATTCCGCATGCGTTCTCACTGTTGCCCTGTACGTCACCTTCCGCAAGCAAGAAATACATACTCGGTACTCTGCAAGCACTAGTGTCCATCTCCAGCTGGTCCACCAGAGTTGTGGCATGATTTTGTGTCGTGCAAATATTTCCCACACGGATTTGGAAGAGCTGGAGAGGTATCGGTCGGTGGATATCCCGGGTTTTCCTCGCGTTGCTTTGCCGGTGGCTTATCCTTCACTCCCTGGCCTTTGAGAGTTCCTCCCAGGCGACAATGCATCATCAAATGAGCGTTAGGGGACTTGTCTCTAGGCTGCTTGCAAATTTCCTTATCTGGTTATTTTCCAGGGCGCAGAGAATGACCAATTGCCGAAGCCACTTTCCCGGAAGGAAACGACTGTGGAATGCTCTGAACCACTGAACCAGCTTGCTGGTGGGTTTCCATGCGAAGATGTTTGATGACTATGCTGATCGTCCGAGGGCCCGGGCTGCTCGTGCCATTGCAGAGGTGTCCACCTCCCACAACAGGGCCTAGTCACCAAGCAGCCCAACCGGGGGAGAATACGAGAGCTCAAAGACTGGCTTGCTGCGCTCTGCACCTTCTATTTGCCCTGCTTGGCATCACTTTCAGCTGGATCCTTTGGCATTACCCCTTTAGCTCGGTTGGATTGTTCCAAGGGCCAGATGACTTAGCTCTTTTTGTAATTTCTTTGGGCCTTCTTCCAGGATGGTAGACAAGAAGCGCAGGTCGAAAGACGTCTCCTGAGATGTGCAGCGCGTCTTTATTTGCTCTCTGCTCGCCGTTAACACCCGACCAGGCGGGGTTCGATCCGCTTGGATTATCATGGATGTTTTTTTCTTCCCTCTCGCTCTGATGTCCGCTCGATGATGGAGGTGGCTGTTGGGCTGAAAAGAGGCGTGCAATCATCTCGTAGGGCCTGCCCGAGTGACAGGCGCCACCCCTGGTCAAGCAAGCATCGGCTAGGATTCGAATGGCGGCTCGTTCGCGAATTAAGCAGGGGACACACTGGGAGCGGACCCAGAGTCTTCGAAATCAATCGAGTCTAAGAGCCCTGCTGGGGGGTCATGCCACCTCGAACACGCAGCTTGAAATCCGACAGATATCACTGTCGCGTCCCAAATGGCGGGGAAAGGGGGTCAGGTGGTACACTGGCTGCGAGGTAGCTCGGGAGGGTAAGACTGCAGGACAAGGGCACAAAGAAACCTTGATGGCGATTGCGCTTGAAGTGGCTGGGAGAGAGAGGGTGATGGAGCTTGAGAGGTGGAAAAGAAATGGATTCCTCCATGCCCATGACCCTAGCAGGTTTCCAAGTTCACTTTCCCATCCCTTGGTACCATCCTTGAGTAAGTCCATGCAAGACCAAAAAGCCTCTGTTCCGCCACTACGACCTGTTTATCTCGCCAATGTAACGCTATGCTTCCTGGAAAATCGATCGAGGTCCAGCAATTGTGCATGGGAGAAACAGTACCGAAAACCTGTAGAATCATAATAATGTAACTATATGCTGTTTCGTATCATCACGTCGTTCTGAAGGCATAAATCTCAGTCCGCAGTGTCGTATCTTCCAGTGGGATCGCCTCATGGTAACCAGTCCCTTCCAGTAGCCTCTGGAATGTCCACTTATGCAGCCCCTTCTTTGTATCCCTGAGCCCTACCCCAAGCCTGCCTGGTGGCCCAGGAAGGGGATCCCCGTCATGCCATGTCCTTGATCCTGCACTTTGTGACCCATCCATGCGCCATGCTCTGTCTGAATCGAACCCGGGGTATCTCTAGATCCTGTGCAAGTCCTGCCCTGTTCCACTTAGTCCATAGTCCTTTCACACCATACAAACATGGTTCCAGAAGACATTGAATAAGAAATAACTGAAGGTGGACAACTGCCAGCGCTCAAAGAAGGCGGCCAGGGCGGCTTAGCAGAACCTTCTAAGAATGCTAGATCCAACTGTAGCGTACTTGGTCCACTCTCCAGAAGTGGATCACGATGATGCGCACAAAAGCTTCGAGTACGGTGCGGCCGAGAAGTCAATAATCGTTGCCATGCTGTCGGTGAATGGCCCGGGTAGTGGGAAGCGCATATGCTCCCCCTCTCCGTCGTCCTCGAAAGGCCTCTTGCGACATGTCCCTTCGCGGTCAAGGCTGCTGAACATAATATCGTCACTGCCCTCCGATAGTGGTGTCAGAGCAGATCGGTCCGACGAAAGGGTACAGGATGACTTTGCTGTACGGGAATCACATAGGCTCACCTCAATGTCGGTCGGCGTTCCTGCTAGGGCGCTTGAGGAGACCAGACTCGCAGGAGAAAAGCGAGAGGCGGAGGCATGACGGTAGCTAGACCCTCCAAAATGACCCCCCTGTCGATGGCTACCCATCCAATCCATCGAAGTATGGCTGTGTCCGTAGCTCCCTGATGAAAGTGGACCGGCATGGCCGTCGGTCCCATGCCCAGTTCCACGATCGGGGTCCATGCTGGCCTGGCTGTCTCGCCGTCCATTGTCCTTGTAATGGCCAGGGGATCGGCCACGCACAACCATAGGGTCGGATTCCTTGGTCGCTATCAAGACCCAGTTCTCGTCGTTCTGCCTCCCGATATTCGCAGAAAGCTCAACCACCACCAAAAAGTATTGCTGCTGTGCGCGCCGTTTGCCATTGTTGGCGGTGGCTTTCTGGAACTGAATTCTCTCAAATGTATGGGAAGTTGGGATTGAATTCGTGCCGGGGGTTTCAAACCCTGAAAAGCCACCGATGATACTTGAGTGAAGATGGTTGGGCCCCCCATACACATGTCCAGAGCTTGAGTACGTACCGTTTGTGCCGATGGTATGGTTGGGCGACGGTGCAATTGGGTGACGGCCAGGAACTGATTCTGTTGCCTTATCCCGTTTGGGAGTATGCTGAACAAGACCTCGAGCCTCGCTTTCGCCGTTGCTAGTCATGGCGGTTTTTGCAGTAATTGACACGGCAAATTGTTGGACCAATTCTTCGGAACCATTCCTATTCAGATAGAACGGTCCATCCACGATGCCATTTCGGAAGCCGAAGGAGCATTGTACTGCAAAATAATTTCGGCGGTAGCACGTCCACTTTCTATCGACCTGGAAAAACCCTTTTTGTATTGAGGCTATGATCTCTGGCATCAAACGTTGGTTGCGCAGTGTCAGCACAGGATGAAGAACGGTGGTTTCGTGAAAGGGAGGGCCATCTTGCCGCGTAGTGTTCTGGCTGTCATGGCAATGTGTTGACATGTTTTGCCCTGGGTATGAACCCTCTTGGAGTGGGAAAGCAAACGCTGGACTATTGCGAGCTGGAAAGGGATTTGACTGATACCGCATCCCTCCTGGAAATTGGCCTGGACTTATTTGGGTGTGGAGAGCTGTCGAATATTGTGGTATTCTCTCTCCCATACTCCTGAAAGTTGACCCGATGCCGTTTGCCGAATTGTACGAATGGGGAGGTGACAAAGGAGGACTGTACAACAGAAATTAGGACCTGTCACAAGGCTGACGATGGCCTTTTGGGGGAGACAAGAACTTACACTCTCTGTTGACGTTCCATGAGCGTCATCGAGGACCCAGGCCAGTTTGACGAGAGAACTGAAGAAGGTGCGCTCGAGAAATGGTCCGGCGCGCATGCATTGCTGGGAAACGGCTTGGGGAGCGTCGTATAGGTGTTTCCAGAGGCTGTAGGGTTGCCCCCCGCGCTCGCTGATCCAGTGGTGGAATCAGGCGGGCTCAGCAGCAATTGCGAGCTTTGGTGATACCTGCGAAGACCATCATGGATGGGTCAGTGAGACAGAACTGGTAGAGCAGCCAGATCACATTTATATGTCACACCTTGGAAGTGCGACCGTTGAGTCATGGGACGAGCACATTCTGAAAATAACCAAGAGGTAATCGGCAGCCTCTTACGGTCCTTCAATCACACCGGAGAGTGGATGAAAGCTCGCGCCGGGTGCCCAACCTTCAAGGCTCTAGACTTGCATGTCGACCAAATAGTCGGTCTGAGGCGCCATCGGGTATTTCAAAGACAGATGAACTGGTGGGGAAGAACTGGAGATCGGATACTCACGGTGTTTCGTTCAGAAGCGAACTGCCAGTGAAGTCAAGACTAGCATTTGCTGGCAGCGCCACTCCTGACGCACTACTCGTCAGGCTGCTCTGAGGCCTTCGACTTGGAAACGTGAAGTCATTGGTAGAATAGGACGAATTTGAAAAGGTACGCTCCTGGCCGAGATATTTGGATTCTGCGAAGTCGAATGGCGAAGACTGTTGAAGCAATGCTGCAAGCAAGCAAAGTCAGTAACGGTCAGCAGTCAAGAGAGTGCAGCTGAAAGGTTAGGATTTGATAAAGCAAAAGGAAGCCTGGCACAGCCCTCATGCAACTAGGCTTGAGAGAGCCCCTCCTTCGTGGACAATTACCCATTCAGTACAAACTGGCAGGCAGAGTAGCACGGAGCGGGGCATCCTGGCCAGGTGAGCGTAGGTGGCAATTGTGCGAAACGAGGGTAGAGCAGCCACAGCAGTGGCAGCTCCGTCTGCACACAGCATATCAATGCCAGATTGCCGAGCCGCAGCAGGATTTTGTTGACGTTGGCCTCAAAACAAAGCAGATAAGATATACAAAGCTTGTCGTAAAATACGTACTGGGATCCATAGCTGTCCTGCGAAACCCAGCACTGATTCAAACAAGGCTGAATCAGCACAGGGGGAGCTTTAGAGTTTGTTCAATCGCGGAGTCTCGAGGTGGGTAATGGGCTTGTCCTTTTCGGCAGTCTTTGGGTCGGTACTTGCTCAGCCGTTCGCTAGCTCTGCTCCCTGAACGGTGATTGATAGCCCCGGGGCGGTGTGGACTTGCTCAGCTAGACCCTAGTGATCCAAGGCGCATGCAGGACAGAGTCGCCTGCCAATAGCGGGAAGACTGCCAATATATGTATGGAGTCCACAGTGCTTCCCCCAAAACAGGTACAAAACAAACTGCTGAAAGTCAGCAACATGGTGTGTTCTCGTTTCTCATGGTTGCGGCCTTCTTTTGCTCCTGTCGATGGCAGTAACAGAGCAGCCTCGGTTCTTGCAATCGTACCTAGTTGAAGCGAAAAAAGTCGCCGCGAACTGTGTCTGTCGCAGTTGTGCTGTTACTGGTCAGTGACAATGGTGAGTGCCTTGCTCTGAACTTGGTCAACTTACTTGCCAACTATTTAGCCGTCGCGTACTGCCGTTCGAGGCCTCTTCTTCCTTCTTCCTGTGGTTCAGAAGGGGTTTCTGTGTCTGTACTAACGACTTCTCCAGAACGTCCTGCTCAAGCAGCAGTGAACAGAGAACTGCTCCGATCGCCCGTTGTAGCGGGCAAGTTGTAACGAACTCACGGCAGTCGACGAGAACTCATAGACAATCCTATTCAGTGCCTGGACGCCCACAGTGTGCAAAAGCACAGGTTCTGAATCGATAAGCGATGGAAGGGAATTTTGGTGGGAGGAAAAGGCGGAAAATATGTGACTGAAATGATGGTGGCTTAGAGAAAGAGACATCAGAGCCTTGCTGATAGAAGGAGAGGCTTGGACCAATTCAGCGGATTGAAAAGACTTCAAATGAATGCGCAATCATGCAGTCAACACCAAGGTCAGGGGGTTCCACACAAGCCCTGGATCAAGTCCTGGTCTGGTCGGGCAGGCTGGGATTGCGTTGGAGTGTCTTCATCGGATGTAGAAATGACTAGCTCAGCCATCGGCGCAGCGAAGGGCTCTGACACTTTGACTACCAGTATTCGGTGAGGATACGGGATCGACCAGACGTTGTTGGCAAGGACCATTCGAAGGAAGACTGCATATTCGACAGGCCAATGACCCTTCAGGGCATGACCTTTGAGCCTTGAGACCGCCCGACTGTGCTGCAGGCGGCCTTCTTCAGCAGCCCCAGCTTGAGCCTAAAAATCGCCACAACATTGGCTTGGCCACCGAATCTTTACCTTGAAGGGCGAAATAAAGGAATATTTGGAAGAATCGAATCGGGTCCAAACGAGATGCAGAATAAAGAATGCATTCAAGCGCAGGCCTTGCAGAGAGGGTTTCAGCTGAGGCCCTCCTTCGATAGGATGCTGCCGGCACAGGGGCCATGACTGCCGCGGTTTCTCTGGCACGTGGCTGGGGAACGGGGGCGTCTGCTAAGTATCGAGCAGGCCATGACGGCCTTGCCTTTCGACCCACCGTGTACATTCTTTGTTTTGCCTTTACAGGATGGGAGGAAAACAAGTCATGTGGCGGCTGGGCGTACTCGATGTGTTCAGATGAAGCGAAGATGAGCCGGGCCAGCTCCAGAAGGGGATTCATTGCTCAAACGGACCGAACGGTGCTGATTTGGACATCAAGGGTTTGATGTCTGAGCCATTCAGAAAATCGACCGTGCAAAGCCGACTGCTGATGGACTGATCGTCGGCCGACTTGACAACAAACCAATGGCAACATGAAACGAGGCAGGGGCAAGGCTGACCTGTATCCCTGCACTCCACGACACCACTCAGGCAAAAAGGAAATGTTCCGACTGGACAGGTATTGGTTAGAGAGGTGCGGGCAACTGCGAATGTGCGTGGCCCGAGGGCTCTTTAGCTCGAGGGCGGTTATGGTAAACGACCAAAATCAGGGCCCTGTGGCTTGATCGACACGGTCCAGGGATTGCGATATGGGTGAGGGCAACGGTGGCTGGCCTCACCGGTAGGCTGAGGTCTCGGAAATCTCCAAGCATTCTGGCACCAGTCAGTATGAATGCGTCGGCAGTACTGGACTTTCCGACCAGAATTAAGATGGTCTCGAATTGGACGCCCTCAAAGGGGACAAAAATTGGGCATGGTGGAGCCAAGGGCTGGTGAATCATTGGTTACGCATGGTAGGCAATTGTTCCCACAGTCCACCTCGCTGCGGCGGCCCGTAGCCTGTTGTCATCTGCAAGTATGTCGTGCGCACTTCCGGAATATGCAGCATGGGGCTCGTTTGGAAGTCGAGCAAGGGGCGGAGCCGCGTGGAGTGGGTGATCTAGCCCTGGCCAAAACATCTGCAGTTGGTTGCAGCGAGAAAAGGCTGCCAGCCTGAAGTTGGGGCTATGACGAAGGCGCTGAGGATGCTGGCACCGCAAGAGGAGAGGGAGGTCGAGGAGAAGCTGCTCCAAAGGTGGTAATGGTGGTGTGGTGGTGTCAAAGAGGTACCAAAAGGAGAAGTAAGACTGGTGAGGTGGCTCGAGTCCAGGATCTGATGGTGGTGGTTGAAGTGATTGGGAAGTGGTGGAAGTGTTGAATGATGATGGTGGTGGTGAGGGTGGCGGTGATGTTGAGTGCTAAGCTGAGTGAGTAAGTGAAATCCCTGCGGCGTCTGCCCTCTCCTTTACTCCCTCTCCACGCTGTACCTGGACTTCGAGCCATCCTCACCACCAACACTTTTCGCGCCATCCTGTATTTTCACAACTCATCTTGCCACCTTGACCATGTGTCCAAACTCCTGATTTGAGGCAAAAAGACGGGACAAGCTAAGTGTCTACGTGACAATGAGTCAATGACTGCTAATCGCATAGGAACAGCTATTAACGCTCAATTCCTGATGAAATGCCTTGCGCAGTGCACATTGTACCTCTACACTAACGTTCTCTCGATTTTGCTCGTTCCGTGGGATGTCTCGATACAAAACAATTGGTACCTGACCGCACATTCGGTGGTTCAGAGGTGTATCGTCCTCTTGCACTGAGCATATCTGATCTGGTTAAGCATTGGTTGACCACACATTACACTTCTCCTACTGGCGGCAACAGGCTGCAAGGAGTCCCGACTAGGCCAAGGAATGTAGGTGGCAAGACATATCTCACTCCTGTACGCTTGACCACGGCGGTGAAGGAAGGCTCCTGCTCTTCACGCCTCCAGCCAAAGGCCGTCTCTGTGGCCCGCTCGGGAGGAGCCAGGGCAGGCTTGACCGTCTCCCAACCGCTCCCTCTCCGAAACTTGGAATCGCCTCACAGGCCAGCTTTGACGATGGTGGCTTGGTTGGCTCTGACAAATCCCGCGACTTTGACGGGTTGCACCAAATCTGCCTTCTTTGCAGCTTGGACCACCTGTTCGTCTTTCATGCTGGCAGTGGTATCACTGACATGGAGGCTGTCTTGGAGCCCCCCAAACAGTATCGACAACACAAAGGCGAGCGGACCTTTCTCCTTTCTTTCTCGCCCAGGACGCCCGTCTGATCCTGATGTGGAATAGCTCCAGATGTTTCATTTGATCCCGCTACCCACCGTGGCTCAGATGATAATGATTCTGATGATGGTCGCTCTGGAAGGATGCTAGGAAACCTCGGATGCTGCCACGTCGTGCCTATCTGATCGCTCCATGTGGTGCCGGACTATACAGCTGTGGCCGCCGGCTCGTACTTCCCCGATGCAGGTCCAACATACATACGTTCTTCGAATGAAATGCTTGGTTCATGGGAGTAACAGAGAATGGCCTTTTCCAGACCCATCTCGCGATGACAGCTCTGGAATCGTTTCCCTTTTCGGGCTATTTTGATCTCAACCGGCCGCTCGCCACAGCAACAATCGACATTGATACCTGAAGCTCATATGCCAGGCATCTTGCTCATGGTTCCGCTGGACCCTGGAGATGTCAGCCTTCGGCACCGCTCATACATCTATTTCTGCAAGGGCCAGATCAGGCAGAATGCTCGAGCTGACGAGTTTGTGCGAGGGTATGGTGGAGGTTGGAAGGGCCGTCTACGTCAAGGCGGCGGACGAGACGAAATGCAGCCGATCAGACCAGTTGAACTCAGCCATGTTTGATCACCTTAAACCCAATACGTTATGTCTTTCGGCATCACCACCATCACCGCTACCGCTGTTGGGAGCTGGTGGCTCCCATATCTCTTGCTCCCTGTCTCGGGCGCTATCTGAGCGAGCACAAACAACTATCCAGGTGAACACATTGAACGATCTGTCCTACTGCTTCCCTAGCAAACCCGCGTAAGTCACCATGCCTCGTCCAGCCCTCTATACACTGCCTCCTTCAGGATCCAGAGCATGGCTTCAAATCCAGCAGGGTGTGCAGGTAGAGTCTCCACTTAATAGACTGCCTCGCACCTTAAGTAGCGAATGTCACCGACCTCAGTCTAGGTGGCAGGCATTAGGTTCCTACTCCGTTGCCCTTTCTTTAGGAGGCTCCCTCCTCGTGGACACTGAAGGCGCTGCTCCGTCTGAAAGCGAAACCCATTAAGAAACATCTACAGGACAGCTAGGTGCTGTCATTTCAGGAGGTAATCAGGCCGTGGACGGGGCTGAAGGGTGTTTTTTGCCACTGCGTTGACCTTGCTTCTGAGAGAACAGGTCACTCATTCAAAGTAAGCTGGACGCCCCAGGAACGATCCGTCCTATCAAATGTCTATTCTGGCTCAGGTTTAAGGTGTGTAGATGGAATTGTTTTGCTTCTGTAGAACCGGGTCAGAGGGTTGGCGATCATCTTGGAAATTCTTATGCAACAAGGTTGTTTCTTCTGCTATTTTATCACAAATCTCGTTCGTACTGCGAATTGCGTAATTTAGAAGCAAGGCCACCGTCGAGCTCCCATTCCAGGGCCATGCACTGGCCTTTTCTTTTGCGAGGCATATTCTCATCATTTCGTGGAGCCGTTTGCCATACAGTTCCGCCATGTCTCTAGCTCTGCACAGAATCAAGGTCTACTAGGTCGTTCTCTTCGCAAACTCCACTCTCAGAATCAAGTGCCTGTAGCCGAAGCCATCCATCTTCTCACATGCTCTGGCGGCATCAGACCTGTCCACAAAGGAAATGAATGCAAAACCCTTTGCGCGGCCGGTATCTCGGTCTTTGGCCAGGAAGACTCTGGTGACGCGACCGAACCGCTCGAAGAGATCGCGAAGCTCTTGCTCTTCAGCCATCTCGGAGACCTATGCAATTGAGAGTTAGCGAGGGTCCGGCTGATGAGAACACATCTGGACGGTCAAAAGGAAACTCACGTTCGTAACTCGCAATGTAGCCAAATCGTCCCTTTCGTACTTGCCGCCCATCCTCTCTCCGGCGCCTTGAGCACCTTTCCTGAGATGTGGCGGTACATAGCTGCTGCCGCCGGTACCGAGTCCACCTTGAGGCTTCTGCCCAGATTCGTCATCTTCTGCCATAGGGTCGGCGACGGGTGTTGTCCCATCGTCCGCTGGCGCCATCGTATCCTTGAAGGGACATCTAGCTGTGAAATGTTCGCCTTGACAGATACGACACTTGACCTTCTTATCTCTCAATTGCTCCTTCAGAGATTTCTCCTCCGCCTTGCCGCCGCCTGCCTTGGCTTCTTCGGCCTGCGCATTCTTCCAATCTCGACTCGGTCTGAAGAGTATGTTTTCGCCGACGGAAGTAGTGTCAGGCTGGGGGCCCTTGGGTTTGCCCTTCTCAAGGCCGAATTTCTCCCAGGTGCGTCGTTCAGCGACGACTGGGTTGACTTTTTCTTTGTGGGTTGTGATCCGGGTTTTCCGTGTGACTTTCACTTTCTGACCCTGGTCGTTGAAGCGGTAGAACACCGTGGTCCGAGTTCCATCTTTGTTCACAGTGGTCACAGGAGCGGGCAGCGCCGTGGGGTCGTTGATCTGTTCCGAGTCGGAGACATCGTCTGCCCAGTCTGGGCGGCTGCGGATTTCCAAATCGCATGTTAGAGAAACCTTTCTTCAATTCCATCATCACGATGGATGAGGGTACTTACGTTGCGGTCTTTGACATTTTGTTGTATTTTGCTATGCCCTCAGAAACAGAAACTTCGGCATGAATGTCGTCAAAAGTATGATGAGTCTGAGGAGGATGTGAAGGCAAAGTCATGGAATTGCCATCCCACATATTTTCGTATGTCACTGCGCCTGCACCACGACCCAAAAAAAGCTTAGTGTTGCCAAGGCAGGCGAGGCTGCATTAGTAATGCTAAGGGGCGAGGGCGAGGCTCGCAAAACTGAGGACCCCTGACCTTAGCATGTTACATTCAAAGAAACTAGCTGCTATGTATGTTGTTCATCGTTGCTAGGCACGATGTCCCTTCTGCCCTTCTGTTGACTGCAGTACATACGCCCTATTGCCTTCAGAGCTCTGTCAATTCGATCGAATTAGCACCGCCAATCCTTCCTCTCAGGTGTTCAACCACCACCCACCCCCCAACTTGCACTTCATGTCAAACCCGAGGTTTTGCACAAGCAGCAAAGCTCGCTCCGTTTGTATTATGCACGCCAGCTGCACTCCTCTGAACTCTTCACTCGCCTTGGTCTCTGGAGAACTTGCATGTTTTTGTCCCTTCAACGAGACGACTTATCCTTTTTCCCACGCCGAACTGGTTGGTCGAACTCCACCACAATTGTCGGTTTGACGAGCACAATCTTCTTTCTGGACTCCGTCGATCTGCGCACAAATGCGGGATACACGAGGACCTGAAACTCGCCAACTCTGCCGGCTGAACCCACCACTGGAATGGCTGAGGAACTCAAGATAGAGCCAGTCCTGCTGTCGATGATCGTGAAATCTTTGACTTGCTCGGCCTTGATCACGGGATGGTCCAATTCGAACTCAAAATCAAACTGCGACATGGAATGCCGGATGTTCTCTGCCAGATCCCCTGCTTCTTGGACGATTTGCCGGCATAATGACGGTTCGCTTGAACAACCATGCTGCCCCATTTCCTTCAACACCGCTGCGCCTTCTGTAAGGTGCTCCTCAATTTGGTTCAATCTCGCTTCGCGTAGCTGTTTGAGTTGTTTGTCGGTGTTGAGGGAACGCTGAAGATCAATTCTCCACATGCAAATAGCCTCCTTATCTTTCCGCGGTCAGTCATATACAGCAGCAGGTGGGAGCTTTTTACCTTTTGCTGGCTTCAGAGCACTCAATCCGTCAATGATCCTTCCCAGACAGGTCTCAGTGTCGGGGTCAAGACCTGGAAATATTCTTTCCGCTCCAAGCAAAGTCTCATGCAGATAATTGAAGATCTGTCTTTGCATCATTGGAATCTCGATGTTTGGATTCTGTTCGGCAAGGACTAGATCCGATTCCGACAGATAATCCATCCCCAACTGTGTTCCGATGATTCGACCTGATGATCCATCATCGCAGGAAAGAGCAGCGATAAAACCTTCTGCATCGCCAAAGTGGACATCACAGCAAGACTCGATGCCCTTGCACAGGGTTATGTATTGCTGTTGCAATTGAGTATCCGCCATGCCTTCCACGGGTAACATACGGAAGATGCGGTCTTTGCAAATTTCGAGATTTCGCAGCAAAGACTCTCCGTGGTCTCTTGACTGTTGCAGCTGACGTTTCAATGTTAAAATGTTTGCCCCGTCCTGTTTGGACCTCGTTTCAGCCTGGCGTGCTTGGGAAGCCTGTTTCTCTAATTCGCTTTCCAATTGGTCCACCCTGCTATGTTGAACTTCAAGATCTTTCTTAAGCTGAATCTTCTCTAAGGTGAGCGCACATACTTTCTGGTGAAGGGCCTTTGCATCTGCGATCTTCGCGGTTGTGTTTCGCTGCCTGGCTTTTGGCCGCCGATCTGTCATGGTATGAGAGTTTTCAGACACATTCACGTCCTGTCCACCCGTTCCAGGTGCACCGCAGGACTGTTTGAATCGTTCTCGCCCAGCTGGATGTTGCTGGCTGCTTGCACCGCTGCTCCAGAGCTTCAGAGCAGTCCATGTGCCCAGGATCGAACTCCTTGCAGCTTTCTTTCCTTCACCGTTCGACAAATCCGTCGCTGCTTTCTTCGATGGCTCCGTGTTATTGATCTGGTCTCCCTTTGCTTGCTTTCTGAAGATTTGGCTGGGTGAAGGGAACAGGAATGAGCGTTTCCCTTCCATGTCTGATTGTCCGCTTGGGATGGCCATTGTTTTATCACCCATCGAACTTGATCAAAGCAGGTAGCTCTTTCCCCCAGAGTATCTCATCAACTCTCAAAGAAAAGAAAATGGTGGTGCGAAGGAGATTTGGAAAGGATCAAAGAATTCGAGAGCAGAAGAGGAGGTGTGCCTCTTGTAATGTCAAAAGATCAGTCCTTTAAAGGGAGACTGCCTTCACCAGCATCTCAGAACTGCTTCACCTCGACTTCTCTGAGCAGTGCCTAAGTCTCCTTTCACTTTAGGTCCGCGCTCACGATCAGCCACCGTCTTTCATCCCTGCCTTGATCTGTGGATTTGACTACACAGTTCACATCAAACTGAAGGTTCTGCAGATTAACTCTCTACAATCTACAGTACTTGTTTGATTCTCTCCTCTATCCAAAAGCTTTTTGTCATCAGTGGCCGAAGGTCATGGCACCAAAACGCAAACGGACAACCAGCGTTGCTGCCCCAGCTCGTCGTCAGATCCTCGTAGGTGTGGACTTTGGGACCACCTTTTCTGGAGTTGCATGGGCTCAGACTTCTTGTGTACGTTGCATACGGATACCTTCGGGGTCCTTTACTGATCCAGGAACAGCCTGAGTTACAAAATACAATCATTCAGTGGCCTGACAGAGACGGCTCACTTGAAGGTCAAACCAGCGAAAAGGTTCCAACTGAGTTGTCATACACCGACACTGACTGTCTCTGGGGTTTCGGGATCCCTGATGAGCAGCCACGTCATCAATGGTTCAAACTTGCTCTGGATCCCAACCAGAAATCGAATGAATTGTCTCTCCTGGCGGTTGACTATCCCGATCCGAAAGCTCTGCCTCCAGGATACAACGACGAGCCGAGCAGGACGAAGCTGGTAACAGACTACCTTAGAGAGCTTCAGCAGCACACGGAAAAGATTCTCAGACGGAAACTCGGTGATAGCATCTTCGACACAACTCCCCTTCGCTACACAATCACCGTGCCAGCCGTCTGGAGTGACTCTGCCAAAGCTAGAACACACGGATGTGCTTTTGGAGCAGGAATGGGTAGTGACATCCAAATTGTCTCGGAACCGGAAGCTGCAATCATGTACGCTTTAAACACCATGGATCCACAGAACCTTCGCGTCAAAGACAACTTTGTTCTCTGCGATGCTGGAGGAGGCACTGTTGACCTGATCACATACACGATCCGATCGCTCAAGCCTAAACTCAAGGTGCGGGAGGCAGTACCCGGCGGTGGAGGTGCGTGCGGGAGCACATTCTTGAACCGCATCTTCCGCAGATATCTTGAAGAAAATTTTAGTCACCTGGATGGCTTTGACGACGACACTTTGGAAGATGCCCTGAATGAGTTCGAGAACATCACAAAGCGCAGATTCACTGGCCAAGAGCAAAGCATCGTCATTCGTGTCCCTGGGCTGACGGACAACATCGCAAAGGGCATCAAGCGTCAGAAGCTCACCATTAAGGCAGCCGTCCTCAAAGATCTCTTCAACCCTGTCATGACTGCTATCACAACTCTTGTCAAACACCAGCTACAACAATCCAAGGGGGCAAGGGCAGTTATTCTCGTCGGAGGCTTTGGCCAGTCACCCTATCTTCGCAGTTGTATCCAGCAGGTCATTGGGAAGGACATTGAGATCATGCAGCCCGCGTACGGTTGGACAGCTCTTGTACGTGGAGCGCTCCTACATGCGCTGCATGATACCACGCCCGACGAATTAAGAGTCACTGTCGATTCCAGGCGCGTCCGCAGAGCATATGGTAGCCGGTGCTTGAAGCCGTATGATATACGCTATCACATGGGCTTTGCAAAGTAAGCGACTCGTACTAGTTTTATCTAAATAATTGCTGACTGATACAGAGACTGGAACGATTTTCAAGGACGATATGACGTTACGGCGATGAGATGGTTTGTGCAGAAAGTAAATTCTTTTCCCGTTCAAGGAGCGCAGGGCCAGAAAGCTGATATAGGTTCAGGGTCACGAGGTTGATCAGGAGACTCCAGTGATTACTGAATGGTTCTTGCCCAGACTGGTCTCTGAAGGTCCATACCAAGTCAGAAATTTTACACTGTATACCTTTACTCCTGAGCACGAAGAACCCGCACCGAAATTCCCATGTGAAGGTAAGATGGTCTCTTGAACGGTGTTATGCATTTCTAGAAAGCCATCACACTGACGTCGGACTAGAAATAAAGGAGTTTGTGACCCTGACCGCCGACCTGGCTTCCATTGACCACAGCGAAATTCCGATCGAAGTTGGCAAGGATGGGAAGGACTACTATGTGCTAGACTACCAAATCAAGGTCGCCTTTTTCTCAGCACACATGGAGTTCTCTCTATGGCGTCGTGGCAAACAGTATGGCATGGTGGAGGCGGAGTTTCTTTAAAACGCAAAAATTCCCACAACAAGGCTTTCGACAGCGGAAGAATCAGCTTCTTTTGGTCAAGTTGACAAATGGGCCACTGGGAGGAGATACTTGACCCACAGAGACGACCACGCCTCGAACAAACCACGCGTGGAAGCTGAAAGCAAAAGAGATGTGACAGCGAGGGGTAGTTTACAGTGCTAGGACAGTTACGACAACGCCCAGAAGCGAAAGAGCACAGAAGCAGAGGCCAAACGTCCGGAGACGAGAGCAGACAACGACAGGAGCACGAGTCTCGGGGCTGATCAGAATATGTGACATTGTCGAAAGCTGTGTGTATGTGTGAGAGAGCTGCCTTTGTACCCGAGAGTCCAGGTTAGTTACGTTACTCCTGTTGATTGGATTGGATGGGATGAGCTAGCAAGCGAGCGACATGTACCGCGTACAGGACCCTACCTGTCTGTGGCTGTTCCGGATGGAAATGAGTGAGTGAAATGATTGAGATAGCTCCAGATGAAATGGAAAGGAAAGGGCTACGTGAATGTCAGCTCGGGCGAATCCGAGAAAACTTCATGGGTGTCTCTCTCTCTCTCTCTCTCTCTCTCGCTCTGGCTCTGGCTCTGTCCCGGTCCCGACAATTTGCTCAACAGCACAGCTCAGCAGTTCTTTCTTCTCCCGCCCTTACTTGACATATCTGGACGGCTAAATCATCCTTGACTTCTTGTAGGAGTACGAGTCTGGCGTAGATGGCCTGCTGGCCTACATACAGCAAGAGGTCTCAGGTATCGACTGTCAGGTACCGAGTGTCGAGTACGATCGAGCTGAGCTGTATCTACTCGGTCATGTACTAGCTCCTAAGTACAGAGAACTAGATACTAAGCACCAGGAACCTGGTAATTGGGACGCCTGATGAAAAGGGAGTGCTTTCAACATTCTAGAAGGGGGGAGTGGCAGAACTAGAAGATCAATCGAGGACCGAGAACCACGAACCACGAACCAAGAAATCGAGACCGGACGCCCAAGGGGAAGAAATAACGAGGCAGTTTAATTTGCAAAGCCTTCCACGTTACGGCCTCCAAAAAAGTTCTTGCTACGCGCCAAAAGAACCAAGCATACACATGAAATTGGCAGACTACGAGGTACGAAACGCACGGTCAGACGCACTGGGTGTATGCATGAGTGCGCATGCCTGCCTGTCCCCTTTTGCACTGACATGATTGTGCGATGCTGGCCCATCTTCTGACCTCGAGCTACCTACCAACCAGTCCGACTGCTTGGGGTTGATCACAGCTTGCTCTTGGAGACGATCAACGCGTTGCCGGTCTGCAGGCACTTGACGGCGTCGTTGACGAGCTCATCAACAATCTCGCGGGCACTCTTCTTCTCGTTGACCACGGCGGCAGCTTTGCCCATCAGGAAGGGGCGAGCGTTCTCCATGTCCTCATCCGTGAGGTCGTCGCCTTTGGTCTCGAAGTCGTGTTCAACCTTGAAACACACAAAAGTCAGTATTCGTGGTATTGGAAAGTCCAGGTCGGTATCTATAAAAAGGGGGTCGGGAACGAAGAACAGATGTGAAAGCATACCGGGATGATACCCTTCTCCGTCAGCTCCTTGATCTCGGATTGCCGATTCTCCTCCCAGTTCTTAATGTACTCGTTGGTCCTCACCCGCAGAGGCCGACCGGTGAAAATAATGGTACGAATGTTGTCGTCGAAGCCTGCAGTTCGGACGGCTTCCTGGTGTGCTTTGGGCGCACCAGCTTCCTCAGAAAGCACGAAGCGTGTTCCGACCCAGACTGCAGATGCACCGAGCATCAGGGCCGATGCCAGGGATGCGCCGGAGAAGATACCACCCGCGGCGATGCACTGGACAGGCTGGCCGGTGAATTTGGAGGGAGGAGCTTCGGCGCAGAGTTTGGCGACGGCGGGGATGAGTATTGAGGTGGGAATATCACCCTGTTGTGCCAGTCAGTTGTCCTGTTCGCCAGGTGTGAGAGAAGGCAGAATCCCTACGGTATGGCCACCGCCTTCACCACCCTGAGCACATATCAAGTCGACACCGAGATCGAGGCATTTCTTCACGTGCTTGACGTGACCAATCATGTTCTAGAAGACACGATTAGACAGATCATTCAAGTGGACGGATTTTGGGTCAGCTCACCATGTATAGAATGCCATGTCTGTGCAGCTTGTCCACCACTTCCTTTGGCGGTACACCCACGGCAGAGACTATCCAAACAGTCAACTTCAATTACCAGACACAGGAGTTGCGTTATGAGGGGTCATACCGAAAAGCTTCGCGCCAGAGTCAATGATGATGTCAATCAACTCGTTGAGCTTGCCCTTGGTGTAGTCGTAGCTGCAAAGCCGTCAGCGAGAGTCCCCTCCATGCGGGTTTTGCCTGCTCTTACTTTGTCTTTCTTGCACTCCCTCCAACCTGCGGAAGGAGAAGATCCACACCAAAGGGAGCATTCTTATCGTTCAGATAGCTTTTGAGCTCTGCAACCTGTTCCCGGAGCATGTCTGGGGTGTAGCCAACCTGTGCACATCAGCCGAGTCCACTATAGTCTTGAGGTTCTTATGATCTTCCTTACACCACCGATAACACCAAGTCCTCCAGCGTTGGTAACTGCGGCTGCCAATTTAGGGCCAGCTGCCACGTTCATACCAGCTAGCAGGACTGGATGCTTGATCTTCAGGAGATCCGTGGTAGTGGTTCGGAGTTGCTGAGGGGACGCCATTTTGATGTAGGTGTACGCAAAGAGACGGGGAGGAATGGAACTGATTCAGGGACGTTGTTTTGGAAGAGGAGTGAAGGGAGGAATTTGGAGGTGGTATCTAGGACAGATGATTTGACGGTGCTGCGGAGACTCAGACCAGAGATATATCTGCACACAGCGAGGGGATTTAAGCAGAGAAGAAAAGCCGAAAAGCACAAAGTAATCAACAAATCTGTGGGAAACGGAGAAGAATTAGGACGAATGTAGCATTGGGTATGCGCATGGTGGAAGCGGTGGAAGCGGTGGAAGCGCAGCAAGTCATGACATGGTCAAAGTACCGAGGCATCTCCCCGATTCAAGGCATTTCAGTCCCACAATCCCACAAACTTCTCCACACTCTTACGCGGAATACGCTCCGATACGACATGGCTTGGTGGTGGTTGTGAGACACCTGACGGTCTCGGCTTAACTGTCATGTTCTTTTCCGCACATGGCGAGATGGTGAGCAGATGCGAATCAGGCTGGCACCTTATTTTAATATCACGTGCCGATCTGTCCCTTATCCGGTGCCAAGCGTTGAAATGCGGAGATGGTTTAGAGTCGGCTAAGATGCCACTTTTGGCTCCCAGCGACTGGGTGCCACTGGTGACGAGGCTTTGGTTTTTTGTTTTCACGCTGTAGCAAGCCGAAACCATCCTCAGTCCGCCTTGTCCAGAGCACTTGTTTAGTTGTGGTTGCTGCTACCAATAGTTCATCTCTTCGATAACTAAACATCAAGCTCGTATGTCCACTACTCTAGCGACAGCTGTTGGCCGGATTCCCTGCATCCAGAGTTTGCCTACTGTCTTCAATCCCACATGCTCATCACGGATACGACACGGTCTCTATACAAGTAATATCCAGTGCTGTCTGCGGTCGACTGTGCACAAACGCACGTTACCGACTCTATCCGCATCCTCGAGAAGCCGGGCTAGAAACTCCACTTTGCAGCAGCGTGTTCTGCGCCCCTATCCGTTTTCCTTGACCATGTCTCGGCCTTTGAGCCAGACCAGTGCAAAGATGAAGTCTTCAAAGTCGGCTTCAGATGCCCAAAATAAAGCCGTGGTAGCCTTTGGTAGCAACCTTGGAGACCGACTTGCCAACATCGAGGCTGCGCTCTCCAAGATGAGAGAAAACGACCTCCGAGTTCTTAAGCTGAGCTCCCTATATGAAACCAAACCAATGTACTACGATGATCAGGATCCTTTTCTGAACGGCGTTTGCCAGATTGAGACCAGTCTTGCACCGCTACAACTATTGGATGTCTTGCAGGCCATTGAGAATGAATTGGGCAGAAAACGGTTGATTGACAAGGGACCCAGGACGGTTGATCTTGATGTCATCCTCTACAATCAAGACTATTTCAAGCACCCTCGGCTCAACATCCCGCATATTCTGATGCTGGAGAGAGAGTTCGTGCTCAGACCTCTTGCAGAGTAAGTCTAGGCTGCATCGTTCCCACAAAAGGCTGACGTTTTCAAGCATATTGCCTGACGAGCACCTTCCGCCAGACTTCTCACCAAGTACTCGTCATCGCCGAATAAGTCAACTATTAGACGCGCTTCCAGAAAAAGACGCCACCATGTCTCCGGTCACCGTCTTAAGGCCACAGATGCCAATGGTCCGTACTCATGATGCCACTCGCAAGACCCATATTATGGCCATTCTGAACCTAACACCCGACTCTTTTTCCGACGGAGGCGTTCACACAGCCAAAGGTGCTGAGGCTATAAAGACAACAGTTGCGAATTTCATTGCGGCAGGCGCCAGCATCATCGACATTGGTGGACAAAGCACTCGCCCAAAGGCCGATTATCTTGGACCTAAGGAGGAGCTCGAACGCATCCTTCCAGTGATCCGCATAATCAGAGAGATGAAGGAAGCGGAAAATATCGCCCTCAGCATCGACACCTTTCACTCTGATGTAGCTCGGCAGACCATTCTTGCTGGTGCGGACATCATCAATGACGTCTCAGCTGGTCTCCTAGACCCTCAAATGCTACCAACGGTGGCTGAGTTGGGGAAGACTATTGTCCTTATGCATATGAGAGGAGATCCGCACACAATGACAAAACTCACTGACTATCCTGACGGGGTTACGAATGGAGTAGCTCGAGAACTTTACGAGCGCGTTCAGGCTGCCCTCGAAGCCGGGATTGCCCCGTGGCGAATCATCCTCGACCCCGGCTTGGGCTTTGCGAAGGACCAGGAACAGAACCTCGAACTCCTTCGAAGTCTTCAGCAACTACGGGAACAAACACAATACTCTTCTGTGCTAAGAAATTTCCCCTGGCTTATGGGCCCAAGCCGCAAGGGGTTCATTGGGAATGTTACCGGCGTGTCGGAGGCTCCCAAGCGGAGCTATGGGACGGCCGCCGCAGTTACGGCCAGCATTGAAGGCGGCGCTGATATTGTGCGGATACACGATGTTGGCGAAATGGTTCAGGTTACCAAGATGGCAGATGCTATCTATCGACGGCCCTGAAGGAGACAAATTGCACGTCTATGGCAACTTGCAGCAGATTTCAACATCCTGAGCAGGGCGAATTGATCATGCCAGATGTATGAATTGGATTGCGCGGCTGTCAGGAATATAATCCACATCTCGAACGAGGCTGCCCTGGTTTCCACAGTCTTCTGTGGCAAGGCTGCCACAGCCTCGGAGGTTCTTGGCCACCCATTGGCCAAGTCAACAAATGATGAGGTCATGACCAATCGATCTTCATGCAGGTACGAACCACCGTCAACCGTCAATGGGTTTTCGATTCCCCATGTTCAATGTCAGTCCATCATATTTTCTCCTCCTGTTTTTGCAATGGGATACATTCTCACTCATCGCAAATTAGCCAGTAGTCCATACACAGACACATTCGCTTCAGCATAGATCCACAGCATGCCTCCCAGCGGCCATCCCTTTGGCCTCCGCTGGCGAGCCAACACTCTTTTCATCATCTCTACAGTTGCCATCGGCCTGTTCACCGACCTCTTCCTCTATGGACTTGTCGTCCCCGTATTACCATTCATGCTCCAAGAGCGTATACATCTCCCCGAGGACAAAATTCAATCCTGGGTGTCTGGACTTCTAGCTGCCTATGCTGGCGCTAGTGTCGTCTTCTCCATCCCTGTCGGGATCGTCGCTGACCGCACCAATGCTCGGCGGACACCTTTCCTTTGCGGCCTTACCGCCCTGCTTGCCGCTACCATCATGCTGGCTCTGGGTCAGAATATTGTGGCGCTTGTTGTAGCCAGGATTCTACAAGGGACGAGTGCCGCTGTTGTCTGGACTGTGGGTTTGGCCATGGTGCTAGATACTGTGGGACCCCAGAACCTTGGTAAAGTAATTGGAACGGTAAGTTTTTCTGACGGAACTATTCATTGAAGACAAAATCTCATTCGGGCAACAGATTTTCTCCATCATATCAGTCGGCGAACTGGCGGCCCCTGTTCTAGGGGGAGTCCTGTACCGCAAGACTGGCTATGTAGGAGTTTTTGGATTAGGTGCAGCCTTTCTTGGAGTCGACTTTATCATGCGTATCTTGGTGATTGAAAAGAAAGTCGCAGTGAAATATGACAAAACTCTTGCAGAGATTCAGAATCCCCGCGACGCCGAAGCGCGACCTGAAGGAACGGATAGCGAAGACGATCGGAGCGAAGACGAACCCCTGTTGCCAAAAACGGAGGAAGATAACTATCGTATTCCAGAAGGTCAAAACAGGCTGGTCCGAACGCTTCCTATCCTCTACTGTCTATCCAACCCCCGGCTTCTTGTCGCTTTGCTGCTTGCATTCGTTCAAGCTGCGTTACTCGCCACCTTCGATGCCACCATTCCCACCGAAGCACATACGCTGTTCGAGTTCGATTCTTTACAGTCCGGTCTCCTCTTCATTGGTCTTGACATTCCATACCTCCTCCTCGGTCCTATAGCTGGCTGGGCCGTTGACAAATATGGTACAAAACCAGCCGCGGTCCTGGGTTTCGGCTACCTCGTTCCAACCTTGATACTACTCCGCCTACCCTCGTCACAAGTCGCACCCAGCCGTACTGCTAATATCGTCTTATACTCCGCTCTCCTGGCCCTCAATGGAATTGGCTTGGCAATCATCGGCTCACCATCCATCGTTGAGGCCTCGGATGTGGTGCAAAAATACGACAAAGCCAATCCGGGACTCTTTGGAGAAAATGGGCCCTATGCTCAACTTTACGGCTTCAATTCCCTGGTATTTTCCGCCGGGTTGACGGTCGGGCCCGTCTTGAGCGGATCCTTGAGGGACAGTATAGGCTATGGCAACATGAACGTCGTGGTGGCATGCATTGCAGGAGTCACGGCTATACTGAGTTTCTTCTTTGTCGGCGGTCGACCGAGGATACTAAAGAAGAACAAGAGGCAGCTAGATGAGAGGTAGAGTCTTTCCAATGACTCGGGCAAAGTCGAGCAACCGGCACAGACCACGGATTGAAATTTTGGACTTTTTACCTTGTACTCTACAATACTTTTAGAGGATAGCGTTCTTTGGGATTCTCAATAAATATTATTCTTTTTTTGGGATTCTATCTCTCTCTCTTCCATCTCCAAGGTATTCATGGGAATATCGGGCCGCAGATCTCAATGTGCGTGGGGGACACCGTCTGAAGGTCCCCAGGTGCCCACGTTTCAGGCCGCCGCTCATGTCAAGGGCCCGAAGGAGGACCCGTCTCAGACTAGCCCTCAAGGAAATTATCTCCCAGAAAGGGCGAGATTACAGTCCGGCCCTGTCGAAGCGGGGAGCAGGGTAGTATATACCCCACAGAAGATCTCTGGAAATGAAGGGTGAAGGGTGAAGGGTGAAGGGGTCTTGAACATACATGTTCCAGGCCACGAACAGCAGACGACTCTGTCAAGAATGAAGATAAGTCCACAGTCTAGTGGTCAACGTCCAGCGTCGTAAGGACCCCAGGGATGGGCGCCCCATGAAGGAGTTCCTGAAAGTGTCCCTGCTACCGTCAGACAGACATCTGCACCGCCACTCACAAAGGGGTGGTGAGCAGCTGGGCGCATATCCTCAGGAGGCATCATTCCCGTGGCAGCTGTGTTGTAGATCTGGGAAGGGTAAAGACCCTTGGTGAGCTCAGGAGAACGACCTTCCTCCTTTGGGGTTCTGTTGGGCCCGAATCGTAGCCATTGAAACGGCGGTCGCGGTGGTGGCCGCTCTCCTCTCTGAATATACCATTCAGCTTCCTGTTCCCAGTTATGCCATCGGACCAACTCGTCCATGAGGGATTCAGAATCTGCGACGTGGCCCGTTTCCCGCAGGATAGAAACAAGAGGCCAGGCAGCCCACCAAATAATGAGGCTGTGGACACCGTGAATCAGTAAACGGAGGTCAAGAACCTGCCGGAGTTGTTTCTCTGCGTTTAGAGGGTCTTGTAGACGGAGAAGCAGCATTGCATGTCGAGACAGCAGAGTCGAACGAAATAGCTGCAGAACAGGCCCATGCGCCTCGATATGGGTTTGATCTTCTTCCAAGAGTTGTGTCGCGCTCATTGCTCTGCGGTAGCATTGTACAGCCGCTTCGGTACGGCCTACCTGTGCATAAGCCCTCGCAGCGATCGCCAAACAATTAATGGTCAGGAGATCGTGACGTCCCATTTTCCGCTCGCAAACCGGGAGGCTGCTTGTCAAGAGCTTTAATGCCTCGTGGTATTCACCTTTCCGCATTGCATGCCATGCATAGAGGTAGCCACTAACGAAGAAATTTGGGTGCTCCCGGCCCCAAATCTGCCCGATCTGTGCGTGCGACCGTCCCAGCAACTCGCCGTAAAATTCCATCTCTTCAGGATCGTTGTTGGCCCAAGCCAGAGCGTACCGGAACGGGACCTCGTATGTGTAGCTCTTGCGCATGGCAGGCTGAGAACTGATGATGGAACAACTTGCGGAGAGAAAATTCGCTAGTTGCTCCATCCGCTGAGTCTGTCCTAGCACCAGCATTGTCCAGCTAAGACAGGGGAGGATGAACTCGTTGTTGTGCTCCAACGCATACTGCAGGATATCCATGGACTGAGACTTGCGGAATTCGAGCATGTCTTCCTGCAAATCATCGGAAAAACATTGCAGATAATATGGCGCTGCCCATTGGCTGGCGCTTAGTTTGTGGTCCTCCTCGGTGGTGACCTGAAATGAGTGCACAGGTTGAAAGTAGGAAGCATATTCAGGTGGCTCATACTTGATGCCCTTACACAGCGTTCCGATTGATTCGCTAAAGTCGTAACTTTGGTGAGAGTGTGGCGGTTGGCATGAACGGCATGAGTTGGGGTTAAAGATTGTCTCAGAGGGCGTAGCAAGCACGAGCAGCGTTGTCGTCGAAGACACGGAGCAGTTCGAATATGGGCTGGGATAAGCCTCGTCTTCGATTTGGAATGGCTCGGGGGCTAAGCTCAGCAGCGTATGAACTGGGCTCAGCTGAAAAGATGCGTTACCGCCACCGACCACGTTTCCAGCGCCGACCGGCCAAGACAGATCGTTACAAGGAATCGGCTCAGGCGGTAATACTTGACAGTCATTTGTTGCCACCGTAACAGTCGGAGGGGAGAGTCTTTCTGGACCGCTGGTAGTGGGCGGTGTGTAAATCTCCGGAGGCGAAGGAATTCGAGGCATCGAATCGTCTGAAGGTACGTTACAGGCTTGGACAGGCTCAAATTGTGATGGTGGAGAGTCCTCAGATTGCCGGTTTAGAAATAATGTGAGAGCACTCTCGCCAGTGGTGAGTGTGTCTCTATTTCGCACACCGCAGTTCCTGAATGGTAGACTATGCAGATTTGCATGCCATTGAAGAGGACCGCCATACAGCTGGATTTCCCGGGCTCGATTGTGATGAATCAGCAGATCCTTTTCTTTCCAGGAGATGCCAGCAACCCTCAAGGTGTATTCTGCTTCGCAAAGGGACGGGAGTTTGAAAGATTCTCGGTGTGATAGGTATCTTTTTCTGACTCTTTCGCATTCTTTCTTGATTTTTTGAGCATTAAAAGTAACTCGTTCGTCCCTCTTTGGCACCTCGAAAACAGCCTCACTGCCACGAGCCTTCCACGAATCTGCCACCACCAGCATGGCGAGATAATGTTGGTGGGGGGTTTTTTTGCGTTCATATTTCCACTCGCTCAACCTGTTCTTGATCTGCCTCTCGCTCACAAAGACACTGCGAAGACGGAGTTGCTTCTGGATGTATTCGCAAGTTCGATTCTCCCGGAGATACCACCTGCGGATGTCGGCCTTGAGTGCCTCCCATGTCTCCCTAGGAGGCTGCGGCGAGCGATCGCCTACCATTGGATATTACAAAACCTTCAGAGGTCCAGCTGGGAGTTATCATTCGAGTCTGATAAAGGATACCACTGGAACGCTGAGAATTGTGCAACGACACACCTCCCTCTGACGGCGGCGTAGGGCAGATCGGGAGTACTCGCAGTAGCGGCAGCGATTACAGGTGACCGAAAGGCGGACAGCTGTGTAGGTCAGGATCTAGAGGGTTCGAGTCCTGCTATTCGTCAGTAAAACAGACTCCTATGGGCAAATGTTATGGTTGAAAAGGCAGGGGACTGCGAAAGATGATTGGTTGGTACTCACTTCAACGAACAAAAATGGCCCAGGGTCGCGATGGGCCTAGTTCGTGGTGATTGGTACCACGAGTGGCGTCTGAAAGTCTCCTTCTCTTCTTCCTTCATCGCTCTTCACTGTTTCTCTCTTCCCCTCTCTTTTCCCACCTCCTCGCCCTGGTTGGATATGGAGGCAGACTGCGTGGGTCAGTCGAGTCCCCAAGCTGTAAGAGAAATCTAATCTGTCAGAAAAATGCTGCAGAAAATGGACCAGGAAACGAGGTTGGAACAACGACCAGTGGGATGGAAAGAGAGTAGGGAGACGAGGGGGCTGAGACCAGCGAGCTTTGGTGGTGATGGGCACAAGGCCAGCTTGCGAGCTTCGGGTTAGATCACTTTGCAGACTGCAATGCTGTGTAACTTGCCCTTACCACTCCGCCATCGTGCTCCGGAGCCAGATGCTGGCAGGTCAGGGCGTGGAACTGTTCAAGATTGGACCATTTCCAGCCGTGGCAGCTTGGAGGTGACACCTTTCTACAGCGAACAGAACAAGAGCAGAGAGAGCATGTCGAGATTGGAGGTTGGAGGAGGTGGAAAAGTGACAGGTCACCTCTACCCACTTGGTTGCTGAATGCTCGCCCCCCCCCTTTCCCCCACCAACCTCGAGCTGCATGATGCACAGACCCATCCATGCTGCATCAAGTTGGGTAGGTGGTGGTTGAGTCACAGAATTCGTTTCCACGTCTGCATCGATTGTGCATTGTTCTTCGTCAGCTGGTGGAAGGAATGGTTTGTTCGGGGTCCTGACCAATGACGAATAGCCCGATGCTTAACACCCACAGGTGCGGCTAGTGGGCAACCAGTGCAAAGCTAATCAGTCGCACCCACTATTATCAAACCAGTTTCTCGAACCCGGCGTGGCCTGGAGGTCAGTGACGAGCAAAGTATCGAGTAGGGCACGACCATCTTTTCCTTCTTCTCACAATCCTCTGGCTGGCCTCTTCTCTCCTGAACTTACCGCTTCTCCCCTTTCAAGTTGGGCACACTTCTCCTGCGCCGTTGGTTGGCTGCCTGAAGAATGAGGCCACTAGTCTCGCCAACGCACCCATGCCTGCGGCCTCCGTTTTCGTTCTCACGCAAAACCCCACCACGAACCAACCTGACTCGCCTCGTTTTGACCTCTATCGTGGCTCGTTTCACAATCATCTTCTCGGAGAGCTCCCACGCATGACCTCCCCTCGCTTCCGTGAATTGGACCTGCCCACGGCCCTCCTAGCCGGAATCTGCATCAGCGCGAGGTGATTGACGTGCTTTGCAGAAGCACCACCACAACACCCGAACGTCTACTTGGTATTCGGACTCTACTGCTTTCAGACAATACCCGGCTTTGCAGTTCCAGCTTGACCCACGCCTCTCCTAACTTTCCACCGAATCCCAAGGACTTGAATCCTGTTCCCTTGAACCATTGTCCCTTTCTGGGCATCGAAGACATCGAGGGAGTCGTCTTTCTACAACGCACCTTAGATGCCGCTACTTTTGGCCACTCCTTCCGATACGGTGCCACTTTGCCGTCGATGCATCCCTTGATTAGGCCAAGGTTTGGGAAGGTTCCAAAAAGCTGTCATATTCCGCAAGTGGTACGCGAAGATGCGGTTACGTGCCATCCAGCAGAAGCATTCCTTCACGACCTTTTCAATCACTTTGGGCGTCATGTACCGCTGCACCAATCTGTTCTATCCGCGAGCTGTAGTTTCCATTATAAATTCGTTGGTCGAGCATCTCTAACATCCACGGTAAGCTGCTTGCCTGGGTTACCGACCCCGTGGGCTAGTTCGAGTGTCTTTCAGCGAGAGACGAGAGATGACTTTGTAGAAAGTATTTCATGCCTCACTGCCCATAGTTTCGTGTCGATGCCCAACAAGAAGCGTGCAATCACAAAACTCGTGTGGCTGGGGCAAGCAGCCTTAGATTTGGGTCTCAATAGCATATGTGCATTCATTCGTAGTTCCTTGTCATTAAGAGCTTGTTCCCACCGTCAGGGGGAAGTGCATGTCCTTTGTTCCAGCCGAGCATCTCTTGACTCGTCCGTTGTTGCAGCCTGCTCTTCCCACCATAGGACGCTTTGGTTTCCACCAGGCACCATTTCTATCAAGATTCTTGCCGGATATTCTTGTGCCTCCTTTTCTCGGGCCAGGTGACCAACAACGAACGTGCGGAAACCCGCGGCTTCACGAAACTCCAGGTATTGGTGGCTCTCCTGAAGGCTTCGGAGTAGGTTTGGGTTTGGGAGGCTTATCGCCTCTTGCGAAGTCTCCAAGGTGTGGCCCGCTTAGATCGCCAGATCGTTCCTTGTGATTTTCTGCTTCTATAGATTAGGTCGTAATTCCGACAGTAATAATGGTGTCACTGCTCTTACCATATGGAGGTTTATGTTTGCCGCTGCCCACCAATGAGGCTGGCTGTCCGACAGCTGTCGAGGGTGGTCAGCAGGCTCAGGTAGTACCACCATATAGTTCAAAAGCCAAATTCTGTCGTGCATACCTGGGTTGCACAAACCTCGGGCCAATGACCGATCTCTGCGGTACATGATGGATGATTGAGTTTGGTCCTAGCCTTGCAAGACCCGTAATCCTAGAAATAGGTCGTCAAGATGGTGAAGTTTGGAAGAGTTTGAACCAGATGTTCCGATTGACAGAGGAGCCAAAGGCTGGAAGGAGCTGAGAATGCTGGGGGAGGGGATGTCAGCTTTAAAACGGGGTCTGTGACATTCCCGCTGCCGCTGAGTGGTCTTGACTCCCGGGTCCGCCAGCGCTTGCCTCTCATCTTAGGGCATGGCTTTAGCGTAGGAGACCGCCAACCCAGAGTGTCTTGCGGGGGCCGTGTCCATTGTGCATTCATGCCTCGTTGGTTCTTGATCAATGACATCCCTAGGACACAGAGTATCTGTCGGTAGTGGTACTGAATGTGAGGACTAACGAGTTAGAGGTTGTCCGAGACCCATTCCAGCACCGGTCCGCTCACTCTTCTGTCCAAACCTGTCTCTCAATGGCTGCGGATAGCGGAAGCAAGACAGCTGTAGGGGTGATGTCCTGACATCGGAGCCATTCAGCTCCCGTGGCCACCTCCAATGCATGTGCCCAGTGCTTTAGAGCAATGACGGTCGTGTCATCTCGGCAAAACGAACAGCAATAATGGTCGAAGACGCGTGTCCGAACCCAGCAGTCCTCGTTCATACGCAATTGTTCGCGACCAGAGACTCGGTGACCTTTCATGAAGTTCGCTGGATAAAGCAGGGCGCAAACCCTAGGCCGCAGAGCCGCAATAATCCCTGTGGTTCGACGTCGCGTCGATCCTGTTGCACGACACCCATGTTGTATCACGCAGGACGCAGAAAACATGTCGGTTCTGGGCATCATCGACGTTCTTTGAATACGGTTATCGTCACACAGAAAGCCTCTTATTTCACAGACCATTTTCAAGTTGGAATATCTCGCCGTCCGTCCATGTCCCATTGATAAAGGCCGTGCCGCCGGGAGATTCAAGAAATATCGCATACGACGCGTTAAGAGGCATTTTCTGCGCCTAATAAGAAGATCTGGATAGCCAAGAGGCCATTCATGCAAAAACTGTCTTGTCGAGAGTTTGGTCCTGACTGGACATCCTGCCCAAGACTATTCGTCTCGACTGCTAGGGCTCGTTACCGGCCTGATCTGTGGCGTCAGCTGAAGCGTACAGAGTCAATACCATACTGTGCCAGGAAAAACAGTCTGGCATGATTGCAGAGGTAGTGTCGCCGTTATCAATGCCACGAATCCGTCCCTGGTCGTTGGGCATTGTGATCATCATGCGGAGCTGCCTGTCCGCCGGAGCATGACTTGATGAGGATAGACACGCTTTTGCGACCTCCTCGCCAGCAATGGAGAAGGAGGAAAGAACAGAACGAAGGAAGAGCGAGTGATGAAGATAAAATAGAGTTGGCCGGACGCGGATCTGGTGCACGGGGACGGAAGTGACCGAAGACGGGAGTGGCAGGCGCAGGCACAGGCTGTTGAACAGAGACGCACGGAATTAGAGGCAAGAGCTTAAAGGTGCCTTCTGTGGGCCTCAGTTGAGTCTCTGTGTCCTGCGCCCTCCTCAAGAGTCACTTGCAGCGCCCTGCGAGCCCCAGTCAGCGACACCAACGCCCTCCCGTCGAATCTGAGCTGCCACGGAGACTACGCTTACCCCGTCGCAGCTGGCATCCTCAACAATCCCCGTTTCTCCCCCACATCCCGACCGTGTTGCAGAGCCGACCTGAAGGCTGATGGCCCCGGCAGTGGCTTGCTAGTCACTGCAGGGCGAACGACACATGTCATAGCTCGACGGGGGCGACCGCTCCTGCGTCTAGTGCCCAACAGAGGCTCCGGGGGAAGCGCAAGAGTTACACCAAGTGCATGAACGAGACCAAAATGGGGTAAACGTCGGCATCAGATTCGATTACCCACAGCCGGTTTGCAGCCACGCCATATCATGTGAAACGAGGCAGATCTACTGGTCACTTCCTGATCCTCCTCGCCGACCTGAGAACCCTGCCACCACTGGGTAACCAACAAGCTCGCCCCTGGATCTTGGTTGGGCTTGGTGAGGATGGGTGCAAGCTACGCCAGCTGACGGGGAAGCTTCATCTGCACCCTGGCGGGAGCTGCAACGAGCCTGTGCCCGGCTCTTTTGGTCTGCATCTCTTGCAGACGGCCGATGCGGCATACCTTGAGTCGAAAGAGGCGGTCACAAGCCCTCGCCTATGAAATACGACCGCGTCACGATTCTCATGCCCCAGAAACCACCCGTGAACCACTAATGAGGCGATGAGGCGTAAGAGCAGATGCCGGATGGAGTTTTCGCCCACAAGAAGCACATGCATCCTAGTCTTGAGGCATGGATTGGCTCTGCACCCGTCAATGCCTCCATCGGCTGTTGGCGCTTAACACGGCCTGACCTCAATTTCTTCACACCGGTCTCACCAGAGGGATGCTAATGCAGCGATCCTCTCCCCCATCAACAATATCATCAAATCCAAGCCTCTAGATCTTCTGCAATACACTGCCAGCGAGGCCACGTCACAACAGAAGTCCCCGTTTTAGAGACAGTGATGGCGCCTGAACCAGGGAACAAATTTAGGTGTTGGCTCGAAAGTGCTTTTGCCTCCCGGTGTTCAGCGACTGGGCGTTATAGGGATGACCTGGTTTGTTGGGAGTGGACCAGACCTGTCTTCTCAGTCACTGAGGGCAGTCATTGTTTCCACGACGAGGGCTCTACTAGCTTGGCCATCCACAGAAGCAACACTGAATGACTTCTCGTTGCTTTTTCTGGAAATATTCGGCGGAAATGAGCAGACCATAGACATGCACGATGTGCACCCTCTGATGAGCCCTGGACCCTAATCTACACAAGGTCAGAGAATGTGGGCGAGCTTTCTACCCGGTCAAGAATTGCCACTTTGTCCCCCCATCTTTCCATACGTGAGATGCAGCCACCATTCGCATTTCCATCCGGAGATTGACTCAGAGAGTTGGCCCAGCACTAGAGGGTCTATGTACGTGACGTCTACTTCGGGTTGTGCGTATTTCACCATGGAACAGCAGCATCAAACCTCTTTACACCATTTCATCAAAGTTTCACCTGCAGAGGTCGCCCCAAACTTCTTCTTGATGGCCCAGGCAAGTTCATCAAGAGTCACGTCCAGCCTGAACATTTTACTTGATATGCCATCACCTCCTAGGCCTTCGTCCCCATGCCTTCCTGCCCCGCTGGCGGCGCCCACCCCCGAATGCGGCACAATGTACTGCCACTGCGCGAGATCCTCCCACGCGGCTCTGGCCGTGTCCCTGCTCCACGATCTCAGGCCCGTGCCCGTGATGGCGCCGGCTTTCGTGAACGAAAACGACGACGAGCGCCGGAGCTTGGAGCGGGCGAGCAACTCGGCATATTGCTTGTGGACGAGCGTGAAGTTCGCCATTGTGACGTCGTAGATTGTCTCGAGACGTGCGCCAGAGACGAGGAGGGATAAATGAAGGATGGGTAGCTGCGGGAGCAGATCCAGCAGCGATGGCGGCGAGCTCGTTGTGCTGGCACCCATGGGTGTGCGGGACTTGGAGAGTTCGGTGACACCGAGATCGTCCGCTGCAGGCACGGAGAGGATGGCAATCGGTATATAGAGCGCCGCCAGCATGTCCGGGATGGATTTCGTTGCGTAGAAGATTCTCTTCATGACTGTTTGTGTCGATGACGCGGGGAGGAGCTGAGTCTGTGAGAGGATTTGGCAACGTCAGTGAGATTGCACTCATGTTTAGTACGTCCACGGGCTTCTGGAGGGGATGCAGCACCAGGGACTGACCTTGATGTAGTCGTTCCATTTCTGTCTCCTATCCAAGTCTTCCTTCGTGACTCCTAATGCGTCCTTCCCGTCGACCGGCAAGCAGAGAACACCTCTGACAACTTCCTCAAAGGCAATGAGGCTCTTTACGGCGGGGATATGCAGCCAGCGATGGCTGAAACGACTCTTGACTCTCTTCTCCAAACAGTCGACGATGTCCATGCGCGTCGAGCATCCGATCACCGCGATGGGGGCCTTCCTTGCCTGAGCGATGTCGAAGAGGTTGTAGAGCAATGTCTGTCGCGGATGAGTGGTGAAGAGGTCGAACTCATCGAGGATGAAGATGACGCTTTTTGACGCACGGTTTACTCCCCCAGAGTCCATTGTAGCCGTGGTATTGTCAATGGCCATGGCGTCTGGATCAGCGGCCAGCTCCTCCGGGTGACTCAACAAACTCAAAAGACTGGCCATCGTATCGGCATAACTGCTCACTTCTCCCGTCTCGTCCTCAGGCACAGCCATCTCCCGCCCTAGTTGACGCCATATTTCCCTGAGAGCCAGCTTGTCATCGGTCTGGATGAACCCGTTTAGCTTGACGACGTGGAAATCGTCGCCGTAGGCTTTTCGTAGGTCACTCAAGGTGTGTCGGACGAGGAGAGATTTTCCGCTCCCTCGGGAACCAAGTATGAGTAGAGAGTTGGACTCGCCAGACGTGACCGTTGCAGTGAGGAGGGTATGCAGGGTATCATACTGGGTTTGCAGATGGGAGGGGACAGGCGAAGGTGTGAGGGAGAGGTCATCGCTGTGTGCATCGGTGATTCGAGACAGAATATGTAGTTTGATATTTGTGAGATGAGGATCCCCGTCCCCGATAGCGTCGTCAGTGACATTTCCTGGTGGAGGAATGTCTGAGGCCTGAGAGACGGAGATGATGTCGTTGATGTCAAAAATCTCTTCCTCTAAAAGTGATGCCTGATCTTCTGGGTCCTCATTTTCTGATGGCGAATCAATGTTCTCGAGAGCATCCTCGGGATCTTGCTGGTCTTCTGTGCGGTTTGCCGCTTTGCTAGAGTCGACATGCTTCGATCGGTTCTTTGCGGTCTTCTTGGTCGATTGAGCTATATCCTTGAAGCCGAGTTGCTCCTCAATCTGTCTCTGATCGTCATCTACAGAACCCTCAAAAGCCACCGATTTACGCGCCTGGCCACGGCGACCATGTCGTGAGGGCGTCAAGATTCCTTTCGGTTGTGGTGACAGGACACTGTTTGTTGCGGGCGCAGAAACAGGCTGTGATGACACAGACTCGACAGGGTGTTTCCCGTTGGATTTCTTCGGTCGTTTGGAAGCTTGCAATGGTGATTCTTCAGTAGCTAGTTGGAGTCGTCGAGATGGCCGTCTTATGCGTGTACTTGATCGCGGTCTTGCCGAGGCTGTGCTCTCCTCTTCCTCGTGTTCAGAGTCTTCCATGGTAAGGTGAAGGCCATCCTGCGAGTGTTCTCTGCCTTCCTTCAGATTCTGGTCGATTATTTCCCCCTTTTTGTGCGTATTTGTGGGAACATCCGACACTGGCTCTGAAACACCCTCTATTGCCTTTGTTCTGCGGCCACTACCCCTTCGCGGTGTGCTCTCGGCAGCATTGTCCTCGCCTGTTGGCGCAATGGTACTCTTTCCATTGATAGCCTTGGAGGATTCGTCCTCTGACAATTGTCCCCTTTGTTCCAATACTCTTCTCCCCCTGTTGTTAGGCGTTGCCTCCTTTGTCTCTCTTTCCGTCTCGCGCACAGATTCGGGAGGTGATGAGGCTACAGTCCGCCTGCTTGTAGTATATGTTGCTGTTCGACGTCGCTTCGAAGCACGGGGGGAGGCGTCCAAATGTTCCATGGCTTGTCAATGGGTTTCTTTGACTCGACGTCGCAACAGATCAGGAATAATTCCGCAACTCGACGCGCTACGCGTCGGTATAGTTACCATTGTGAGAGCGCAGGCTAGAGCGTGTCAGGTTGATGTAAGGAAGAGCCGTTGATGCTGTCAGACAGTATGTTTTTAGAGAGTTCCTGGCGAAATCTGGGACATCTTGTCAAAACTCGGCTGTCACGCATGGCAGCATTTTCAACCACTCGCATCCAAGCCACCATCTAGCACTTTGGTGATAAGTGGAACCTGGGTTTCACCGAGGCTTGCCTGTTGAAGGCCTCTAAACCCGAGAATCTGGGAAATCCGGGGTAGAGGGGGCGTCATTGACCTCACGCCAGGTTGTAAGGACTGCAAAGTCCCTCTTTGATCTGTCTATAATGCTGGAAGAACTTTGACGTGTTTCGCCCTCGTCATTTCTGCATAGTCCATATAGTGCAAGGTGGTGCAATTAATATATCTGATCTCTCTTCTCCTAATTTCTTTTGCGACCGGCCCAGCTGGAGGATCTGGGCAACAAGGGTGTTTAGATAATTACGCCGAAGGCAACCCACCCGCCTAAAGATGACCCAATGGGCTGCATCTCGCTTCGCCTAAACCACCCCTGGTGCCCCCAGAAATTCATCTTCCCTCCCCAACCGTCCGGGACAGTCGCCTTTGCGGGGGCTGCTGCTCCTCACCCATCATTCCACATCACCAAACCTCAATGGGTTCTCGCCCATGTCCATGTTGGGCATGACCTCTACCACAGACGGCATTTTCCTCGCTTAAGCTTCAGCACAATGACACCATCTACTCTGGAGGCCCTGTTGGCCCCGGCCAGCATGCTGCAGAGCCCCGATCCAAAACCCACTACCTCCCCTGCTCGGCTGCCAATTCTGGGTTGCTCTCTTTTCTCTATTGTTCTTCTCCGCTGGTCTTTCCGTCGACGGCGCCTCATCTTCGTGTGATGCCCTGTGCCCCTGTGTTGCGACTCTCAGCATGCGAATCCGATAACCGGTCCAACATGATCTGGAACGACTCCTTTCCTACGTGGCAATGAGCGATGCAAGCGATGCCGTAGGCCGTGGCGGTGATTCCGAGGCCGAAATCTACAGAGCTGCTAGCGACAAGCCTCATCCCTCCGAGTTTCTCGAGTTCGTCACGGTTCCTGGACAACCAGGGTCATGCCGCCTTGAACCTTTGAAGACACAGAATGAGCGGGAGACTGATCGAATACACGCAACACGGTCCAACGATGATCTGTTCCATGGGCTCTCAGCAGCCATTCCTGGCCTGCGCAATCTGTCGGTTGATGCTCGCGCCGCGACAAAGGCTGAACATGCCATGACATTTTTGAGGGGGTGTCGGTTGTATCCAAAGGCCATCGCATGGTCGTTGCTCCTAAGTATGACCATCGTGATGGAGGGCTATGACTTGACCCTGGTCAACTCTTTCTTTGCATTTCCAGTATTCAGACGCTCCTATGGCGAACCTCTGAACCCTCACGCTCCACCAGACCAACGAGATTACCAGATTTCACCGGCATGGCAATCCGGTCTCACTAATGCGGCTGTCGCTGGTGAAATTCTGGGGTTGATGTTTAATGGCTTTCTCACTGATCGCTTTGGCTATCACAAGACCATGGTCGGCACTCTGATTTGGATGTCCCTGTTCGTGTTTCTTGCCTTTTTTGCTGTCGATATCAAGATGCTCCTTGCAGCGCAGGTACTTTGCGGTCTGCCCTGGTAGGAACCTGTGACTATCAGCACATTCAAGCTCGTGTTGACGGAACAATAGGGGTGTCTTCCAGACTCTTTCGACGACATACGCGGCAGAGGTGATGCCAGTGGCTTTGCGAGCCTACCTGACTTCAAATGTCAATATGTGCTGGCTCATCGGCCAGCTGTGCGGCGTCGGTGTCATCCGGGGTCTTGTTCACAATGACTCTGAATGGTCGTATCGAATTCCCTTCGGTTTGCAATGGGCATTTGCGGTTCCAATCCTGGCTGGCGTGCTACTGGCACCCGAGAGCCCTTGGTGGCTAGTGCGACATGAGAAAATCGGCGAGGCAAAGAAAGCTCTGTTGCGTCTGACGACCAAGGATTCTGACCCCGATTTCAATGCCGATAAAACTGTGGCCATGATGCAACACACGAACGAAGTGGAAAAGTTTCTGAATGGCGGCGGTGTGTCATACCTTGACTGCTTCAAGGGGACTGACCTCCGACGAACCGAGATATGCTGCATGGTGTGGTGTACTCAAGCCCTGTGTGGCAGCTCGATGACTGGCTATGCTGCATATTTCTACGAGCAAGCAGGCTTCGACACTGCCGACAGCTTCAATCTGGCTGTTGGCATGTATGCGGGTGCGATCTGTGCGGGAGTTCTAGCCTGGATTGGGATGCGCAAGATCGGCCGACGCACGCTGTACCTCGGGGGTCTGGCCGGGTCGTTGGTCATCCTGATTGTGACAGGCATTGTCGGCACATTCAAGGAGAGCGACAGCACTTCGTGGGCGCTGGGATCTCTGATCATCGTGTTGACATTTGTGTACGACTTCACGGTGGGTCCCGTCTGCTACGTCCTCGTGGCTGAGATCCCCTCGAGTCGCCTGCGTGTGAAGACGGTGGTCATCGCCCGCGTTGCATACAACGTCGTCAGCATCGTCACCAACGTCATCACGCCTCGGATGCTGAACCCCTCGGCCTGGGACTGGAAGGGCAAGTCTTGTTTTTTCTTCGCCGGCACGACGCTGCTGTGTTTGGTGTGGTGCTGGTTCCGTCTCCCAGAGCCAATGGGGCTAACGTACATGGAGTTGGACATTTTGTTCGAGAAGAAGGCCAAGGCCAGCAAGTTCAAGGAGTTCCAGGTCAATCTGGCCAGCACAGGATACTTTTCGCTCACGCAGACGCGGTCGGACAGCGTGTGGAGGGGTTAGCAATCAGGATCTTGTGGAGTTGGTGCGTCCTCGCTCTCCAGATCTGTGTCCTACTTGCTACCTAGCTATCTACCTAGCCAAACTCGATACTCGATCCTGAAAATACCTCCCTATCTACCTACCTACCTACCTACCTACCTACCTACCTATGGACAGACGAGTGAGTAAGCGAGTACCGAGCACTAGTACCGAGTCTGCGAGTACAGTACTCCGTATCCACTCCATACCCCATACAGTATTTTGAGCAGGCAAACAAATACCCCACTCGTATGCATACATATATAGGTAAGCTAGAAGGTTGGGTGTGGAGAGTACCTATGTACCCAAGGTATCTACACATACATATATATATGCATACCGACCCAAGGTAGATAGATGCCTACACACCTACCTACCTA
The DNA here is from genome assembly GCF_000835455.1 of Fonsecaea pedrosoi CBS 271.37. Classification (NCBI taxonomy): domain Eukaryota; kingdom Fungi; phylum Ascomycota; class Eurotiomycetes; order Chaetothyriales; family Herpotrichiellaceae; genus Fonsecaea; species Fonsecaea pedrosoi. Next base: position 549,789 of record NW_013550613.1, on the reverse strand, counting down.
CCTACCTAGGTTAGCAAGTTATTTAGAGTACCTCGTACTGGAGTTTCGTGTGTCACCAGATTCTCGTATTTGTACTCGGGACATGCATAACACCTAGTGCGAAATCCCTCGTAGTGGTTCCAGATCTGGCGCGGATGCCTGGGGCTTGCTTTGGGGTTGTCCAAGGGTGTCTGGGGGTGTACTCGGTAGGTATGTAGGTAGGTACCCACGGCATCCACTACTCCTCCACTCACTCATCCACTCATCAAAACCTCCACTTCTCAAAACCCTCCACCCTTTGAGCCTCCACATTGCCGCCGAGTCTTCGTATCTTAGCACATACATTGGTACTCGTCAAGGGACAAAAGTGGGCCGCCAGTCTCACGATCGAGTTTGGGATCTCAAAACTGATCCACTGTCGAAAGTTGACTGTCGACGAGTACCGAGTAGTCGAACCCACTTACAGGATACGAGCAAGAACGCTAAATAGGACCTTCATCGATGCATCCCGGCGTCATATCAGCCCGATAGACGCTGAATCCGTACACGAGGATGAGCACAGCAGGGCTGGTCCGAAAGGTCAGAAATGCCATTGGATTCATTTGCGTTACGGATCTTTGGTCCTCTCTATCTATGTGTCGCGCGAATACTAAACAATCCCCTTTTGCAACCTGGTCAATCACAGTGTCGGCTGTCGTCACCTTTGTCAATCGACGCAGCCCATCTCGTCCGTGGCCCTCGCGAGCACAACCCCAACTATCCCCATGTCGTCCCTCAGCCAGGAGCCTCGATCGTAACAGGCAGAACCGTGCCTCCGACCGTAGAATGCTAGAACCCGTGGTACCAGCTCCATGCAACCCATATCACCCACCATTCCCAGGGGTTGGACCCCCTTGACTTTGATTTTATCCTTTAGAAATATGTTCCCCGTTTCGCAGGATGCTGAAACGACCGTACGATGCAAGTTCCCCCGAAAAACGCCATAAAAACACCCAGATCCGGAACCACCCATTGAAATGTTTGTTGGAGGCCCAGCTGGCGTCGACGCAGCATAAACACAACAATCCATCACGATCTTTCTCAAACCTTCCAGGTCTTTCCCATAAACAAGCATTCACCGACCTTCTTGTTGTTCAGCGCTACCGTCAAAAGCCTCCCTATCGTTATCATTGAACGTGGTCAAATAGAAATGTTCCGCCGTGCAAATTGCCTTCAATTTCGCCGACCGTCTATTGAATGTTTCCCCACCGTGTTGACTGGACACTCCGAGGTGTAGGCACTGAAACTCGCGCCATCGGGTTTCGTAGTCTGAAGATGCAGTCCATTCGCGCCGTTTCCATGCAGGTGAATTTATGGCCAGCCCTGGATGGTGCTGCAAAGCTGCAACCGTCGCCACGAGCAATAATCCCAGGTACAGGCACACTGATCTATATGTATTAAAGTTTCGATAGAAAAGACATAAAAAAAAGCAACCGGCCAAGAGCCCGAGCTGAATTCTGGCTGTGTGCTCGAGAGGCAAAAACCGTCCGCGCGTAGCGACAGTTTGGAAAACAGGGTAACATGGCCAGTCGTCGAACCGGTATTGAGCTGAAGAAATGCTGACTGCATCATCGATATTCAGTAGGATATGACTGTCCGGCGGGCACTGGGCTGTCGCTCAGGGTGTGAAGCGGTCGGAAAAGCTGCTTCATGTCCAGCTCCAGGGTTTCGTGTGCATAGTTTTCATCAATATAGGCCACACTGCCAGGTTCTTCGCCTCGTTGAGCACCATCGGTTCGACTCCATTCTCTGGCTTTCTTCAAGCCATGGAGCACTTGTCGAAGTCGATCATCTGCAGCAAGTTGCCAGTCGCGAGTTCGGTTTGGCTGCATGAATGCACGCGCTAGCCAGTAGAAGTGAACGCCATCCCGACAGAAGCCAATACGCTTCGGAGCGTGGTTACCATTTCCGGCAGGGTATTGTAGTGCAAGATCCTGGTCCCAGGCTTGCTTCCACCGGGCAAGAGCAGAATTGATCGATTTGTACATGATGTTTGCGTCCTCTGGTGATACTTTTGGCTTTTTGAGGCGTGTCATGGGGGAATCCGAGGAACCGAAGAAAAATCTTGAGCGCTGGACCTGCCAGATTTCCACGTGAATCGCGTGGATAAGAATGAACTTGGAATAAACATTGGTGGTTCGCGGCTGCATGATTACGGTTGTGCTGTGCAAAGCACTCATTGCATGATGCATTTCCAATTGTTTCAATCTGAGCGAGCCATTGACGTTGATCCTGGCTTGAGCCTCAGCCCCACGGAGGCCAAGGGCTTGGGCACAGGTTTCGGCGTCTGGAGCTTCCCAGGCAGCGTCGTCACAAGGAAGAGGAAGTTTGATCTCAGCCGCCGAGAATTGAGGAGCCACATTGAAGTAGATACACATGGCGGCGTCCCACAAGAAAGCCATGAACATCAGTCGGGACCGCTTCTCCTGTTCCACCCAGGAGCGCCAATCCCAACGCCACGGCTGCGCGGTTTGTCCTGGTTGAAGGTTGTGAAGATAACTGTAGCTAAGACGATCCTCTGGGCCAGCCAAAGTTAACATGCCGAGCTGTCGAACAAGGTACAGCACTCGTTTACTTTCAGCACGGGCAAGAGCTCTCTCCTCAGGACCCCCGTGCCAAACGAACAAGCTCTGTAGAATTTGTAGCGCCAGGAGTTCTTCAAACTCGGTCTCGCCGGTCATCGACAGTCGGTTCCTGGCGACTCCCGGCTCCAGATTATGCAAAAGTTGAGATGTACGGTCGATGCCTGATTTAACAAGTTGCATCAAAGCCCGTACTTGAGGTTGGGTAACACGGTCAGAGTATACAGCCCCGCTGCAGATGATGACAAGAATGAGGCCGTCATAGGCGGTGAGAAAGTTAAAGGTCGGTAAATGAAGCCATGGGAAATGACCTTGAAAATTCGGGAAGAGATCGAGAAAATGTTGGATGGCTTCGACGGTCAGGCAGGACCTGAAAAACTCATTTTGTGGGTCTCGGTGCGATTCCTGTAACCCCCCAGGGAAGACAAACGTTAATAGCGAGTTCACCTTGGCTTGGAACAAATCTTGCCGAGATGCATGCAGATTCCAGAGAGGGGGTCCAAGCGTACCGTCAGCTCCAAGGCTCGTAGAGGGAATGTAGTAACCATTCGATCCACCTTCATGGGTTTCATAGTCCTTTTTGACATCATTCTGGGATTGATCATAACCTCCAAACATGGGGTTCATGTATCCCTCGTTGCCACCTGATGGAAACATGTGGTTCCAGTCATCCCCAATGTGATGAGGGCCAGGCATGACATTGCGCTTATCCTCCCCTCCACCGGGCTGCATGCCATAATGATCGGGAGGTGTAGAGTTGGAGTGATACATCATTTGGTTGCGTTGGGCATTGTGCATCGACCATGAGTTGTTAGCATTGGGGTCCATGCCAGCGGGTCCAGAACCGGGTTGCATGGGCTGCCCTGGACGCTGCATGTCGCCCGGCCCATTGGGTTGCATCGAGTACGCCATTCCAGGGGCAGGGGCACTGGTGGTCGGCGCAGATGTGTTGGGCATGGCAGCAGTAGTGTATGGAGGGTTAGGCATCACCGCATTTGGGGTGGTGGCACTGGCTGGCGAGGCAGTGGCTGCCTTCTGCTGGTTCTTTTTGATATGAGCAGCAGGGTTGGACAAGTGGCTCGCACCCGTTGGGTTGCCGCGACGCACAGAGCATTTCTGGAAATGCCGCTTCAAGATGTCACTCCTGGAGAACGTATCGTTGCAGAGGACACACATGTACGGTCGATCACCCGTGTCTGTAAATGAGTAGTTAGCATACCAAAAGTACGGAGTATGAAGATCCATGAAGCTTACGTCTCAACATGTGGCGCTTCAGGTGCTTCGCATGAAGATAAGTCTTTGTACAGTTTGGGCAAGGGAACTTTCCATCAGCATCCTTCTGAGGGACTGCGCTGCTCTTCTGGGATCCATTGACACCGTTGGGCATCACTGGAGGACGCCCTGGTGCGCTGGGCAGAATGCCTCTTCGTCCTTGAGAGCCCACCACATGTGTTCGTGTTGGATCGCGACCGACGTCGGTGGTCATAGTGGGCATAGGTTCCGATTGAGACCACGCTGTCTGGCGGTTGTCCGGCTGGCCATAACCAGGTGCTAGGGCATCTGGACGCGGAGGTGCAGGAGCGAGAGGCTGCGGGTATGCTTGACGCGGCTGCGGTGGCCCTTGATAAGCTTGTGGGGGTGGTTGTTGCTGTGGCTGCTGTTGCGCCGGGTTATGAGGCTGTGGAAGCGCAGATGACGGCGGCAAGCCAGCCATGGAAGTTTGAGGAGCCATGTATCTGTTCTCAGGAGCCGGGGACGGGACAGGTGCAGTGGAGGGAGCAGAGCTGTACCGCGGCAGGTCATTTCGGTATTGTTGGGGGATGTAGTTCTGGTTGGCAGGCGGGAGTTGGGAGTAGTTGATGGGAGGGAGGTGCGTGTTACTCTGGTACGGAGGCATAGCGTATGCGGAGGCCATGTTATTTGGATTGTATGCGGTTTGAGGTGTTGCAACGTTGGACGATGTTGTCCTTGACAGTGACTGCCTAGGGTCCATTACCCGAATTCAATACACCTGTGGAGTCGACGAGCTCAATCGACCATTGGACGACAAAGCGTAGCGACGAAGGCGTAGGGAGAAGAGGATGGTCGTGTCTCTTGTTCGAAGGTCGAATCGATGAAGCTCTTTTTGATTCGAGGCTGAAAGACTTCAGTAAGGACAGAACGTGTTTTGGAGATTTTTTTCGATGGTGCTTTTCGGGTCAAGGGTGTTTGGGAGTTTGGCTTGAGGAGAAACGAAGCCTGCAAGGTACCAGGAAAGCCACACAAGGTCAGCAAATGGATTAGTGGAAAGGTGGATGGCTGTTGTGAGCAGTCCAGACACGCGACAGGACGACTGGGCTGCGGGTGATCGAGGTTGAGAATTGCAGGGGAGTGGTTTGGTAAAGTGGAGGAAGTAGGGTGGGTGGGTTTTTTTGGGTGTGGAATAGAGGGAAGGGGGGAGGGAGAGAGTCACGTACAGGATAGAAAGAAATTTTTGTTTTGAGGAACGCGCGAAAAAAAGTACGAGGGAAGTGTTAAGATGAGGGTCACCTGCTGGATCCCTTGTGGTCTTTTTCGCCCCAGTGGCCGGTCGGTGACTTGCAGGATATTTTGCTGCTGGGTCTCTGGCGCGGCAGGGCAGACGGTAGATAGGCGTGCGTGGGTAGGGGGGAGTGGGAGAAAGTGGGAAGTGGGAAGGTTTTGTGTCTTGGGGGGGGGAGCTTTTTCGTAGGATGATTTTTTTGGGTTGGGGCGGCAGATGATGGGGTGGGCGTACGTGATGATGATGATGTGGTGGTGTCCAGGAGGTCCAGGCAGCAAAGGACGATGGTTGGTTCGCCGAAAGGGAGGGTTTGAGAGGCGAAGAAAAGAGGTCAGAGAAATTTTTGTTTCGGGGAGGTGATGCCGGGCAAGAGGCGGGTTGGTGCCCTTTTTTTTTCCCTCGCTCTTCTTTTGCTTGGCTTGGCTTTTTCCGGCTCTCAAGGAAGGAGATTGTTGTTTCGGAGGACAGGGCCAATCGCTAATGGTCAATTGCCGGGTGAGATGGCAAAGACCAAGGTAGGCCAAGGTAGACTCGGGGCTATGCTCAGAAGAGCAGGTGAGAGGTAGGAGGAGGGTTTCGGTCTTGGTTTTGGTGCGATGAGGATGACTAGTAGGCAAAGAAGAAAAGAAAAGAGATTTGAGCAAGCAGTAGGAGAAGGTTGTCGCAGTTCAGTTAGCAGAAGCAGAAGCAGAAGCAGTAGCAGTAGCAGCAACACCAGTCGCAGTTGGATGAGCTGAGTGGTGAATGGAAATGAATGATTCAGTCAGAGCGCAGCCGCTGTGACGGTGGGGATCCACCTCTACTTAGGCTACGGACCAACCATTGACCATCCGATGACCCACCATCGAATGTCGATCGGGGAGGGCGCTGGTGGCGGCGGTAACATGCAAGCCCAGCACAAGTACGGAGGGAGGGACTACGACTAGGGGCCCTGACAGGGATGACCCTTCACCCTTCAGAACACGTACCCAGGCGTGCCAGGCTATTACTACCACTACATACTTACCACTGACTTGGCTACCACCACCAACACCACCTAGTACGGAACAAGTACCAAGTACGCAAACGCGGCCCCCCCTGCTCCACCCCTGTTGCTTGCTTTGAGGTTGCGATTTTCTTACGCCATCAAATAATAACAATTGCCAGGTGACAAGAGCTTGTTGTCCGTAACTCATACAACAATGAGGCATGATAAACAGGAGAGTATCCAGTACAAAAACCATGTCCCATGTCCGTAGCGGACATGGGGTGCGAGTAATCTCCTGAAAGACAAATTTCTATGCCACAACTATCGGATCAACCATGGGAGGTTTAGGAGAGAATGTGCATTTACTTTTTGGCTTGAAACAAACTTTAGATCGAGGTTTACGAGTCCTCGAAGGTCGTAATCGTCTTGTACATACCTAGTACATGGATTTTGTACAGAGTACGAAATATATACAGCTCCGAGTACATAAGCAGCAAACCCAGCGCGCGCGTGTGTACACGCGTAGAATATTTAAAAGGGCGGCAAGAGCTTGGACGCACCTCATAACTGCCTACGCAGGTAGTTAAAACACGCCATTATTTTACCGAGAATAGCTGCTCAAACTGTGCCTCATGTCTTGCGCCTCGAAATGAAATGAAAAGTCGCGGTTCAATTCGCTTCATCCTTGCTTGATATTCCCATATGTACGAGTAGCACATTATTGCAGCGGCGTGAGGAGATTTCAAACTGGGGATACGATCCGGGACCGCACATCATTATTATCTGCACAAATAATAATGGCTCTTACGAGTAGGTACGAGGCAATACAGGGGGAACGTTGTTCTTGTTTGCTTAACATTTTGGCGGAGATGAACGGAAAACACAGACAGGATGAACAGGTGCCAAGCGGCCGAGGGAAACAGCCACGGACGAGGTTGAGAAGGCGCTAGGCAGGGATGACAGGGGGGCAGGAGCGAACAGGGGTCAGTCTTGCCTGACCTTCAGGCGGCATCTACCATTTGTTCGTTGCTACCGAGTCAGGCGATGACGCTTGTCGTCTTGTACAAGTACTTTGAGTACGACGTATCTAGTTTAAGTAAGGTAGGCTGACTTTCTGGAACAGGTAACAAAGACTCTTTGGTCTTTCAACAGGACAATGCTCACCACGGGGTGATCGAGGTAGGTATACCCGTGTATCCCTACATACGAGTACTACATCGCCATCATCCAGACCACCATCTCAAGGTGAGAACCACCAACAGATCAGACATCTGTCAGCCAGGAGAACCCCGCCAAATCTACCAGTATTCATCGTCCAAGTCATTCGTACTTTACGGAGACACCTCGGAGTGTACCTCGCGCCCTCATCTACTCCCAGAAGTAAGCTGTCTCTTTTGGGCTTGGTCAGGCGCTGGGCCACGCCTCACCAGCTCACCAAGGGCCCTTCGCTTCAGGCGCCACTCGGCGCTCTTGTCCGGCGCTGGGCCACTATTAGGCGTCAAGGTTCGTGTAGCGAACCCTGAACTGGTCGCGTTCTGAGATTGTGCGTGCCAAATCCGGTCCATCGGGGCTTGCATTTACTGCCTTGGAGGTCAACCTTATATCAAGCCCTGGGACATGATGGGTGGAAGCCGCTGCAAGACAAGAATCGGGTGCGGTTCGGCGGGATCTGGATCATCTGGGTGAGAGTGGGTTCAGGGATCAAATGTCATAATATTGTTTCTCTCACCAATCACTCTTCTCGATCCTTGACGGCAACTCGGAGCCTTTTTCGCCCCCCTTTTAGGGTGGGATCATCAGAGCATGTCACGGTGTTTGGTGCTCAACGTATCATTGCCAGACCAGTGGCCAGGTCAGAGTATCCCCGAACCAGTTAATTACTGAATCTGCAAACCTGACCAAAAGCAGAAAAAGCGCCGGTTCGTCCTTGGGATCTGAAATTTCCGTCGAGCCCATGGTTGGCGGAAACAAAGCACAAGTTCAGGCTCGATGCAACCTCGGATTTTCTTCCAGCCACGGTTCCTACTTGTTGTAGGTTTGGGCATTTCAGGTTTTCGGACACCCTGAAACTAGGGAAAGACCATTTTGAAACCTGTGCTCGCAAGCCTTGCCTGTTAGCCTTGGCCCCAGCCCTTCTGTGTGCCCGTCTGCAAGAATGGCATTGACCGTGTCACAAATAGAACCCAGCGTTCTGGCTACGGATTCTTCGCGTTAGTAAAGTACGAATCTAAACAAAGGAAACGAGTCATGGTATCATATTACCTGAGAAGGACACACGAGCAAACGCTGCTGACCGCGCAGAAACAGTCGTATCATCAGGTGAAAGGCCTCGTTGCACCTATTTGTACACAATTTGTTATGTGTAACGCAATATTTCGTCGTGTCGGAACACCGCGGCTCTCCGAACAACTACATCAGCATCAAAGGAATTATTACGGACCATTTGCCACGCTGACAAGCAGGAGAATTGGTGCGGTACACTCTGTTCCTACAGAGAAGAGCTTCATGGGACTCGATCCCTGTCACATTTCGAGTCCGAAGCTGCGAGTGTTTCGCCGTGGTAGTAGTTTTGGTCAGTTGTGACCCGACATGGCCGACTACCTTTGTTCAGACTGTCGTGCATTTCGTGATGTGTCGTTTTGCCTACCGGAAATCGCAATAAGTGGATACTGGGAGTTGATTCAGGGCTTCTTGGCTTGGTGACGATTGACGACTTTCAGGGATGCTCAGCTTGGGTTCGTCGGAGCAGTAGGCAAAGATCTGCCATGATCGCCACCTCATCATTCATTCCTGGTCTTCAGCATTGATTTGACGCCTACTTTAGGGGTTTCTCGGGAAAATCCCAAACAGTCTACTTGCACTTCCGAGTAGGTATAACCTCGGGTTGGTAGAACTTGACTTGTGCCTGTGATACGGATTCCACCGTTGAGGATGGATAGATATCCACCTTTGTGAGCTCCGCAGTCCACGTGGTGAAGGGCGTACGAGGCACAAAGGGCAGACCCCCTTCTTTCTATGTCGTGACCCGCTTTGGAGATGTGGTGAAATGTCGAGATGGATGTTGTACTGAGTACCTGGTCGTATATGCCGTCTAAGAAGGGATTTTGCAAACACTTTTTACAAGCAGAAGTTTCGTAAGGTCATGGGATCATTTTTCTATGTAGTGATTCATCCGCCTGTTCCAGTATGGGCAATAGTGACAATACCTACATCAGCAGTAATGTACCGACCTACTCGTAGTGGGTAGCACCTCGAACTCGTAGTCTACCTGTCTCACGGCGGTCAATTAGTAATCCCCTTGACTGTGATTATGAGCTTGTATGTACTTTGTAGGTCTTTCCATCTGGCTGGGGAAAACCCATACTTGCCAGCCTTGTTCTTGTCCTAGTTCTTGTCCTTTGCCCAGGCCCGTGCTCCAAGGCTATGTCTCTCGGCCATTTCACCAGAAGCGTGCAAACGCCGAACCCAAAAATGTGTAAAGTATAAAAGTACAAACCAAAGTAATGAAGGGTTATTTAACGGAACAAAGCGGAGGGATGAAATTAATGGAGTCGAGTTGGCCCGGAACTTATTCCACTACTACTAATACTACTAAGTCACTCGTGCTGGTTGGTACTGGGCCGTCCGGTGCGTCTGAACAGAGCAGAGCAGAGCAGAGCAAGTGTGGCAGGCAGGTTAAAGCGAGAAGGTTTTTTTTTTTTGGTTCGAGAGAAGAACAAAACGTCGATGTTGGGCCGATTTAGTAGTTCGTAGCTCGTAACTCGGTCGGTCGGCCATTGACCTTGCGTGCCTGTGATCAGTTTCGCCTGAGTCAGGCATGGTCAGGTCAAGGGCAGGGCTCGGGGCCAGGACAACCACAAAGAAGAATATTGCTTCGTCGTAAATCGTTCTTCCGGTTCGCTGTCCGTTTGGCACTGGGCTTGGGGGAAAGAGCGCGGCACCAGACCCTGCCAAGCTGACCAAGGATTCGAAAGGTCATGCCACTATTACTCGGAAGTAGGTTTGTTGGGTGCAAGGTGCACGGAGGATGGATTGGAGGATGAGGACGAGGATGAGGACGAAGAGGGGGAAGAGTTGGAGGAGGGGGCGGGTTGGCCTCATAAGTTTTGCATAATTCCTATCCACGCTGACAACTGAGTTATACTCCATAAACCATTATCCGTGCTTGTACCAATTACATAAGGGATCAACTTTTGTTCTTGTATATCTCTGTGCTTTGTTCGGCATGGAAATCGAGCTGAGACTCCGAGGGGCACAGCCGTAGTGGGATGGATAATTATTCAACAGAGAAACGAGAAACGAGCAAGGGTGCGTGCGGGCTGGGAAGGGATGAGCAGGACGAGGTAAGTAAGTCATCGATAGCGCGAACCATGGCGACATAAGCTAAGTTCCTACCTAGGTACATTGTACCTCGTACATGCGCTTTCAAGGAGATAGATAGACCGAACAACTTTCTGAAGTGATGATAACTGATGATAAAAAGTTTGGCCTGCTCCCGTCATTCTCATTCATATGCCCCATTTGGGTTGTTTCACGATTACCCTACCAATAAAACTATTCGTGAGCTGATTCCACGAGTAATTGGCATGCGAAATCAAAATTTGATTCAGAAAGGATGGAATAGGAATGGAACAGCGATGCACTGCCCTTCCCCCCCCCCTTCTCCCCTATATCGCCCGGCAACCCATGACTTTCTAAGAAGTATCGAGTAAGTACTTGTACAAGTAGTGCAAGTTTTTGTTTTCGCTTCACCTAACCGAACACGAACCAGCGAACCAGCGAACCAGCGAACCAGCTAATGCAGCCGCCGCAAAACCCACTTCGCAACAGAAAACAATGAAGATCCAAGCCCACTTTCTGGGCCTGCTTGCCCACTCTTTTTGATGATCCATTCGTTCCAGAAGCTGGCCGCAAAAGCCCACCCGGTACGAATACCAAGTAACTCGGTACTCCGTTAACGGCGTTTTCTCTTCCCCCGTTTCGCGTTAGAGGAGCCCAAACCCTTCCATTGGTATCAAAGTCCAATGTCCTAATCGAGTAACAAGCCCCCTTCGCTTGGGGGAAACTGAGAATTGGGCCGGTCTGTTGGTTTTCTCGACATTTCGGGGCGCATGATAATCCGTGCGGTTCCTACCAGCGTTTTGGGTTTCAAGTAGTCGGAAATAGCATCCAGGATGCCATTCGGTTTCTTTTGCCCAGGTGCATTTCATTGACCGTTATCATAAAACAAAGTGGCTTTTTTCTGCTCGCAATGAATGTCAAGTATTGCAATAGCTGATGGTGTAGGTCATGAACTTGTTGGACGTGCTGACGATTCAGTCTGCAGCCGATGTGAGATGGCAAAGAATCTCCTCGTTTAGGCACAGAGGGAAATGCCCTGCTCTGCTCACCCTACACCTGGATTCGAAGGTTGCGCTCTGTGATCTCTGAGTGTTCTTTGACGAGAAGTCCGTGTCTGCCCTTCAGAGCTGCAAGTACGAGGTACAGCAAGGTAGGTGAGATATGAGGTAGGTAGGTCAGTTGGTACATTGACCAAATTAAACTTGCGAGAATCGCATGATGGGATTTGCTACACCCAGCCACTACATCATCACCACCCAAATTTGAATAAAGATATTGCAATACATGCTTTGATGACACCGTCTGATGTTCTTTCGACCTTTACGGAAAACTTCAATTGTCCAGGCTGAGCCTTGGCAGGAGGTCGGCGTCTGGTGCTTGTCGTTACGTCACGACTTCAAGATGCGATTCCAATGTGGCTTGAGCGGCTGGAGCAAACAAAGGCAGGTCGATGGATTTTCCTCTCTTGATATTTTGAGCCCCTTGAGCATCTCTTGTCATCTCGTCCGGCTTCTCGTTCGACTTGGGCATGCACGTCTTGAGGTTGTTTGCCCGAAAAAGAACTGCTACGACTACTTGGCTCCCTCGCTGTGCCGCCAGCGCCAGCTGTTCCAGACCACAGCCCATCCCCAGTTCCAGTGTTCCTCTCTACCCTAATTTCACATCTCTCAGACGCTTCACAGCCTTCACAGCCAGACATTCCAGAGCATCGATAATGTCCAAAAGGAACGAGCCAGCTCATCCCGAGCAAAAGCACCCAAACACCAAACGGGCGAAGGAGGTTGACGCGCACACTCCCTACGAGGAACTAAGGTCTCTCCTTGACGACCAGGAGTCTCTTGCTAGCACCAAGAAGGTCCTGCATTGGTTTCGGAGTAAGGACCTGCGAATCCACGACAATCGAGCCCTGAATGCCGCCTCTCAATTGGCCAAAGAGTCGCAGGCTCCTCTGCTCTGTGCGTACGTCAATTGTCCAGCCGAGTTCATATGGCATGGCACTTCACCGGCCAGAACGGACTTCATCTTCGACAATCTCGCGCTGATGAAAGCAGAACTCGAGGAGTTGAACATTCCTCTGGTCTTTCTGGAAGCCAGTGAACGTGACGAGATCGTTCCGACCATTGCCAACTTCGTTCGCGAGAATGACATCACGCATGTGTTTGCCAACTACGAGTACGAAATTGATGAACTGCGCCGCGACATTCGGGTCTTTAAGGAGGCCACTGCGGGGAACTCCAAATCCAAGGGGTTTCATCTCTCTCTGCATCATGACCAGACCGTCGTGGAACCAGGCACCATACTCACAGACAGTGGGAAGGCCATGAAGGTATTCACGCCGTATCACCGGGCCTGGCTCGCTGAAGTCAAGGCAAATCCCGGTCTGGTCGACACGGTCCCTGCGCCTTCCAAGAACTCGGCGGAATCAAAGAAAGACCTGAAGCAGTTTTTTGACTGTTCCGTGCCCAGCCCACCCAAGGAAAAGCAATTCGCTAGTGATGAGGAGAGGAAACGGATTCGTGAACTCTGGCCTGCAGGTCATGATGCTGCTGTGAAACGATTGAATCACTTCCTTGACGACAAGATGGCCGACTATGCCGCAACGCGCTCCAATCCAGCCAAGGACTCCACGTCGCGCCTCTCTGCGTATTTCAGCGCCGGGGTGCTGTCCGTTCGTGAGACCCTCAGCGCAGTCAGCAAGCGGAATAAAAATTCGACAAATTTCTCCAAGGAAGGCTGCGATCCAGGAATGTCTGGCTGGGTCCGTGAACTCGTTTTCAGGGAGCTGTATCGACAGACGCTGCTCGAAACTCCTCACACGTCCATGAATCTCCCGCAGAATCTAAAGTTTGATTTTGTGCACTGGGAGGAAGATGAAGAAGGGTATAAACGCTGGGAAGAGGGCACCCTTGGTGTCCCCTTTGTGGACGCTGGTATGCGACAGATCAACCACGAGGCTTACATGCATAATCGCCTACGCATGAACGTTTCGAGCTACCTGTACTGCAATCTGCTCATCGACTATCGGCGGGGAGAGCGCTACTTTGCGGAGACATTGATCGATTGGGATCTGAGCAACAACACCCAAGGCTGGGAACCTAGCTACACCGTCTTCAATCCGGTTAGCCAGGCTGAGAGGAACGATCCCGAGGGGGAATATATCCGCAAGTGGATCCCGGAGTTGAAGGATGTGAAGGGGAAAGCGATCTTCGACCCATACCATCGGCTGGATCCGCAAGAGTTTGAAAATCTGGGGTATCCCAAGCCGTACGTCGACTGGCACGAGACCAAGCAGAGAGCGATCGAAAGATTCAAATCGGACATGAAGGATGCTGATCCTTGATCCGTACGGCGGTGGAATAGTAAGCAACGTTCCTCGTCCAGGATTTGAACGCGGAAGTCTTCAGGGAACTATGTGAGATGCCAGGGATTGTCTCTCGTTTGGGGTGGCATTGTATCCAAGGTGGGCGCAATGTCCACCCGTCTTAAGTCCCGATACCCATGGTCAGTCTACAGCATTATGCATCTTATACAGGGGTTGCCATTGTAGTGATGAGGTCCTGTCACCATTACCATAGATATATTGCTATATAGTGAACAACGAGCCACTTGCCAGAGACTCATGCTTTCTTATATATGCCCGTCCGTAGTTTCTTTTGCAGTCTTTCTTTTTCTTTACCTTCTTTAAGTATGTTTGGTGATGTCCTGGATCCCGTCACACACCAGACCTGGATAGAGGCAGCTCTAGGACGGGACCCAGGCCTCCGCTGCGCACATCTGGCGCAGTCACAGTCACCGCCGTCGTAAAGAACATTTTGCAAAGATCAAAGGGCGCCTCCCACGTGAATAGTGAATACGTTTCCTTCCCTTTCTGAGGACACCTGGTGGGTGTGTGGTCACCGCCCGCCGCTTCATGCAGGTGAGACATTCACGGCGTGTAGACTTCGGCCGCCTAAAAGGAAAAGAGAGGAGAGAGTGAGTGATGGAGTGAGAGTCCGCCGAGTAGAAAGTGAAAGAGAGAATGAGAGAGCGAGAGGCAGCGCCAAGTAACCACCTGGGGAGGGGGGGTGTTTGTTGTGAACAATCCACCGTTGTGACTATGATTTCTCGCGTTGTTCCCAAGATGCCTCCTCCAACACTGCCACTCCTCCGTCGACCGACTGCCAAAGACCTCCGACAACAACTCCACCAGCTCAGCGACACAGCGCAGGCCCTCCAAGCCGAACGGATCGGCCTCGAATACCAGCTCCGAAGCGTCCACGAGAGAACCACCTTCAACGACAACCAAATCCGTCGCATCATGAATGAACTTGACCAGAGGTTGTTCAAGGAACATCGTTCGCAAAGCCAGCCCGACTTTCAACGCGGTGTCATTGCGAATGACCTTGTCATCGACGGTATCTGCACTCAGATGCAGCTCAACTCGCATTTGAAGGGTGCCGTCGAGGCCATCAGCAAGAACCAAGGCACAATTTCCGAAAACAACCTCCTCCTCATGGCCGTCTTGAACGAGTTGAGCGGCGATCCCTATCACTTTGCGCACCATGTCGCCGTCCGTCTCGTCGAGTACAGCCAGGTCAAAGACCAAGAGCGTCAAAATCCTCCTGTTCATCCTAGCCTCACCTCTGCCTTGCCTGGCCCGATCGATCCATACTTGGCCCCCCTCGGGCCCGCAGGCGCTGAGAAGGCAAGCACTCGGGCCATTAGAGATTCAACGGTCATCTCATTGCGTTCACAATCACCCTCCATCAAGTCCGAGGATGGTTCGTCCGAACAGGATGAACATGCTGCTCTACCGACCCGCTCTGCATCAGCCCTGAACGATCTCCCTGGCCCTATCCCCATGTCAGCTGCAGTCACTGTGGTTCCCCTGGCAGATCAGGGAAACATCGTCGCACACGGCATGTCAGCTCTCCAAAAGAATTTCCCCGGACTTCTAGAGTCCTTGAGCAAAGCCCCGGTGGCCCGCATCAAGCCCGCTCCTGCGGCAGGTGCTATGGCATCGCTGGGCGTGAAGCGTGGCAGAGAGTCCACGGACAACAATGACAGCCCTCCAGGCCCAGTAAAGGCAGGCAAGAAGGCCAGAATCGGCAAGGAGCCAGGTAAGCCACCACAGTACATGTTTCCGGTTGGCAAGACTAACCAAAAGAAAAAGCCATTGCCCACACTTTTGTCTTGTTCATGAAGCGTCTCGAACAACTACATCAGAGTGGCCAAGACATAGGCGCAATCCTCAAATGCTCCCGTTGTCAGGCCATCAAGCGCGACGTCCGAGTCCTCAACTGCCTGCATCTGTACTGCCACCGCTGCATCCTGTGGCTCCGACACGAGGCGCAAAAGGGCGACGCGGTACGTGGCTTTCAATCATTCTGCGTGCAGCCCGAGTGCAAGCAGGTTGTCAGCGGCAAAACCACCGTGATTGACTCCGAGATTATGGAATTCCTGCAGTGGTACGATAAACAGTCGCCCGCGGTCACTTCGCTCCCGGCGCAACTCAACGTGCTCAGCTCTGCCGTGGCCAAATACCCCGAGGACGACGAGATCAAGCACAAGCTAGAGCAAATGCAGTTGCGGTACAAGACACTCCAGGCCAACGCCGTCATGGATGTCCCGTGCGATCTCATGCAGATTGCGAAGCTGGCTAGGAAGCCCTACTGAACAACGCGGAAAACAACGACAGTTGATGTGAGAACGGTGGTTGAGAGAGGGAGCCACCAACCCGTTCAGGGACGCCGTCGACAAACCTTTAATCAGCCTTGTCAACGAATTGTAGCTTGGGCCCTGCAAAGGGGCAAGAATTCCGATGGATTTCGGTATCGTGATGCCTAGGACCGACCGATGCGTGCAAGAAGCGTCGACCTCGTGGTTGATTAGCAACTCTTCTTATTCTTTTGAGTCACGGAGGGTGGGAGGCTCCTTTTACAAGAAAAGTGCTTCTGTCTTCCTTTTTCCTTCTTATCGGCTTCATTTCGGCAATCGAAAACCCCCAAAATTGGTGGAGACATACATATTATTACGCCCAGTGCGCAACGTGTGCTAGGGATATTGTTTTGTTGCGCAGGCACTTTTTGGGCTCCCTCACAATAACAGGGTTCACTCGGAAAGAAACATTGGATAACCAGAGGCAGGCAGGACGAATGTATCTTTAATAGGCATTGAAGTGGCTGGTGCTGGGGCTGCACAGTCTCTTCGACTGAATCCAGCGATACATAGAAAACTCTTGTTATCCAGTTTCGTATTCAGTTGCTAAGAACTTGTCTGGCTTTGCAACGCAAAATTAATTCGACTACCCTAGGTACCTGTGTAGGTTGGTATGTACATTGGCGGTAGAAGCCGTAGTGAAACCACAAACGGTAAAAGCTGCAAGCGACAAGCACGTCGAGAGGGGTAGTACATCGAAGGTAGTACCCGTGAAGGGATGTACTCTACTAGGCGAGAAGCGTGCAGGTCAGCAAGCAAGCAGGTAGGTAGGTAGGTAGGTAGGAAGGCAGTCGTTCAGCGATGGGACTTGGGGCACCAAGGAGTTGCAAGGGGGTAAAGATGCAAAGGTGTAGAGACAAGGACGCAAGACAAAGATACAAGGGAGGGCCAAAGAGAGATCGTGTCGTGTCGTGTTTTGTCGTTCCCTTTACATTGCTTTCCCTTGAAGCTCGAGTCGGTGGATGTATTCTATTACTACATGTAATGACACTGAGCAGACACAGATCACTGCGCGGAGGTATCTGTCTCATAGCAACGAGACAAAAATCGACTTTATATCTGCCTTTTCGACGACGACGGACCTCTCCTCCCTCCATGTCCGCCGGCAAGAAGAAATCAGAGGTGTACGGAAGCACCGACCTCATCCCTGATCTCGGATCTATATCTTTGGTCTGTTGTTTTCCCTTTCCCCCTCTGTCTTTTTACCATCCCTGCTTCCTCATCTTCCGGATCGTGCCCAACTCACTCCGGAACCCTTCCATGAACAGCTTGCGCCACCGCAGAATGCGAATGTTCTTCCTCCGCTGGCCCCTGCGGACGTGCTTCTCCTGGCTCCTCATGTCAGACTTGACGTTGTTCTCGTGGCATTTGCGCTCGAGCAGGCGAAAGCCGCGCGTCGGATCACCGTAGATGCCGTCGACGGTGCGGCCCAGCGTGGGGCGCAGACGCAGCGTGATGGGTGGCAGAGACGACGAGTAGATATCTTCGTGCAGGTCGGACAGGAGCGTCGAGGTCGAGGTCGTGGCGCTGTTTTCCGGTGATGACCGCTGCGCCGCGTTGTTCTGGGTCCGAGCATTCCCCAGCAATTGGTCCCAGCGTGAGGCGACGGTTTCTTTCCTCTTGGGCTCCGGTGCGCGGGTCTCCCGGATCAGGTCCATGAGCTGGTTTCTCATTGCGTGGGGAGCGGGATTGTTGCTGTTCCTCGCCCTTGAAGGCTTCGGGTTCGACTTCGATGAAGGAGAAGGCGAGTCTTGAGATCTGGGAGCTGTAGAACAGAGCTGCCTAGAGTGTCTCTGCAGAACAGGCCGGATGACATCGTGGATCGTTGACCTCGAGTAGCTCGAGGAGGTGAAGAGGCGTGG
Source organism: Fonsecaea pedrosoi CBS 271.37 (assembly GCF_000835455.1). Classification (NCBI taxonomy): domain Eukaryota; kingdom Fungi; phylum Ascomycota; class Eurotiomycetes; order Chaetothyriales; family Herpotrichiellaceae; genus Fonsecaea; species Fonsecaea pedrosoi. The sequence continues at coordinate 531,801 of NW_013550613.1, read as the reverse complement.
TGATAATCTCTGGGGGGTTAATGCACACCGTGCACAACTTTGAAGCGAAGGAGACGCCTTCATCCTCACGGCGGCGCGAGCAAGAGAGTACAAGAGAGTGACACCATGCACGCTTCAATAGCTGCGAGGAAACAAGAGCGGGAGGAGTAGAGTATCCTGGTGATGAAATGTGTCGACAGACACGTTCAATTGAAACAAGTGCTGCAATCTCAGAGCTTGGTGTGGCAGAATTCCCAGCCAATGATGTTCGAGTTTCTGCGGACCGAGATCTCGCTGGAGACATCCAAGTGCGATGCCTCCACATGCACTCCTCCACATAGGTACACGAGGCACCTAGACACAGGATACATTGATGAACAGCCAGAGCATGTGCCTTTATGCTTTCCGTCTGCCACAAGCTCTCAAACGACGTTCTACTCCCCTTCCCTGGCCCCGCAGTATGTCTTCCAACTCCAACCTGATCACGCTCTCCTCCCTCAAGTACATCCCGCCCGCGACCCTTGGCAACCTCCTCCTCGATCCTACAGAGAAGGCCAAGATCGCCATAATAGATGTCCGTGACTCGGACCACATCGGGGGCAACATCCACGGTAGCACTTGGGTGCCCCTGAACCAGCTGGATGTGCGGATGCCCGAGCTGCTGCGCACGCTGAAGGACAAGGAAAAGGTGATCTTCCACTGCATGTTGAGTCAACAGAGAGGGCCGAAGGCAGCCTTGGCCTACGCGAGAGCGAAGCAGAGGGCGGACGCAAAAGAAGCCCGCGAGCAGGCACAATCAGAGGAGAAGGCGGGAGAAGACAAGACGGAAGAGGGCGAGCAGCAGCAGCAGCCGGAGCCGTCTTCTTCGCAGGAAGTCTGTGTGCTGGAGGGCGGCTTTGGCTCCTGGCAAGCGCGTTTCGGCGAGGACTCGAGACTCACAGCAGATTATCAGCCCGACCTGTGGTCCTAACCTCAAGGCAGGTTTAATTCATGGGCTTTTGAGGTCGTTACTCGCGTTACTCGCGTACTCGCGGACGGCGTCCCCCACTTGACGAGAGACCCCAAGTGGGAGACTTTCTGCTGGAAACGTTGGAAGAGGGCATCCGATACCATTAGACTGCCTACCGCAATTCAGCATGTAATTGGCATTCAATGGACGAGGTTTAACCCTGGGAAAGGCAAATCTTGGAGTCGTGGGATGCATACTAGGTAACTAGCATGATGATAACCTACAACAACACAAGGCCTGTCCTTTGTGCTACTCTTACTCTTAGAAGTATGTTTTATGAACTAGACTAGTATTGGTCTGGAGGTATGTCTCGCTGTGTGGAAAGGGAATATACATCCGCGGCATCACAAAAGCCGCCATGCCTCGTGCATTAAAGCGATTAAAAGATTCGCTGTATCGTACGCCGCCATTTTTCAACCCCAATAGTTACAGATCATTACACCCGAAACATCGCAGTAAGCCTGGAAACGCTGATTAGACGTCCGCCTGCATTCGCGGTGGTTACACTCTTTTGCTTGCAGTTTCCTTCAGCTCCATTTCCGTGTTTTCGCGATGCTTGTGCTTCACGCGGCACATGGACCTCAAGCCCAAGACTGCAAGCCAGAAATTTCCCTGCGGCTCGTCGGGAGCGAGTTGGTATAGCAGATCGCTCTCCCAGCTGATGTTGTTGTAAACATTCATAATGCAGACGACTGTTTCGGAGATCCAGACGACCAAGAAGATAATCCAGTACGCTGAGCTGGAGGCCTTGCCACGGAAACGATATGCGACCGCCCAGGTAACCATGCCAATCACCGCAGTAGGCTGAGAAGTCAGCAAATTCAAATCTGAACACATTGATGCTTACTTACCGCACAGAGTCTTTGAAATCTACAGGCCAGATTGAGGTACGCCATTCGGTCGGCAATAGTGTTGCGCGGAGCCGTTGCCATCATCCAGCAGGTTTGGAGGAACGCCATCCTAAGTAGACGCCAATCGATCAGTCAAAGATGCAAACAAGGCGAGGATAGAAATTCGGAGACAACTGACCAGTGCAGAGCAAGAAATGGTGTAACGGTGCCGATGAACGGATGGCTTTCGCCCCCATAGAGCGATCCTAAGCATGCAGCAACGATCTCCAGGCACCATGAACAGATGGCCAAGAAGTAGAAGATGGTGTATTCTTCGATGCGAGCCAAGGAGCCTCCAGTCCTGAATGGCAAGGCCTGGGGCTCGTCTTCGCACGGGTTATCGATGGGATTCGTCATCTCGAGACGCTGGGGACTAGGTTTCGAAACGACGTCCTCAAGTACGTTCGGTCCCCAGCGACAATGGGCACAAACTGCGACAGACGGAGGGAGGTGCGGACAAGGCGCAGATGGACTGTCAGATGGGGACGGCGGCTGTCCACAGTCGATACCTGTACTTGTGCAGGGCGACAGGATCGGTAAGCTGAAGACGTTGTTGTTGGTCGGAGGACGTGACTTGGACGATGACGATGATCCGTGGTGATCCGCCCGCCGCTCAAAACAAGGCCAACAGCGTCAATCAGTTGGACAACACACAACGGTGGACCATCACAGCCACGTGACAAAGATACGTAGAAGCATAGAAGCAGCGAGTAGTTTCCCGCTTAATCTTCGGATAAACTAATTAAATCCCCTTCCGTGCCTCCGACGTGTCAGTTTCGTAGACTTCATTCACTTTGTACATGTGTCTCATCAACAAGACACAAAGTCATCCACCACAACACATCTCCTTGTGCAATGGCTGCCCCTATAAAGACCTTCCCTATATGCGGCGTGACATATGTCGGACAGATCGAGCATGAGTACATGCACGGTAAGAAACTGTCAGTTTGCGCAAACTGTCTGGCCTTGGGATTCCAGAAACCTCTGAGGCGATGCAACGGTTGTTTGTTGGTCGATTACTGCTCCAAAGAGTAAGTCTGCTTGTATCGTCAGCATGAATCTACTGACCCGCTGCCAGATGTCAAAAAGCCCACTGGCGCAAGCACAAGTCATTTTGCAACATGGTCCAGGGCAAAGGAGACCGAAACGCCTACCTCTCATCATATGGCCACGACGAAGTTCTTCGACTCATCATCGATGCCTACCGCTTAAGAGTCGAGACAGACCACTTATCCCGGGATGAAGACCACGGTATTTATTTTCCAGGCAAACCAATCGACGGCCTAGTCTGGGCCAAGGGCGACGGTGAGCACAACCTCCTCGGAAATCCTGCTGGTGGTCGTTACTGATTCTGTGAACCAAAGCATCTGATGACTTCCAACGATTTCTCGATTTGGCGGAAGAGGCAAAAATCCTACCCAAGTGGTGGACGTTTGAGGACCGAATGCAGTGCCTTGCTCTAGCAATCGACAAAAATGACCCCGAGTCAATATTCCGCCCAATCAACCAGACTGAGCTTCCCCAGAGGTATGAAGGTGATATGGCCATCCGATTGGCGCTCGCTATCCTGGCCGAGATGTGTGTCGGATATGATGGCAAGGGACCGGCCAAGGACGACACATGGTTCCAAGAGTTCCAAGAATTCCTCGACCTTCATCCAGAAGAACGAGCCCGTTTGATCAGGGGCAGTATCGAAATGGTGGATTCGGTGTTGAAAGAACACGGAGAAGAGTTCGGACAAAAGCCGAACTAAATGTCGTAGCGGGATGCCCCGTTTGAGCTCCATAGCGAGCGACGAGCAACCCTGACATTGAATCATATATATATTTATCAGAGTCAAATCTGCAAGTGAGTTGCTTGTGCCCCATGTTGGAGCCATTCTTTGCTAAAAACAACTAGGGAAGGTCAAGCGAGCGACTCGATGTCCTCGCAAGGCTGGTTCTGGTCGGAAAGGTTTCTTTTGATGCTTCAGGAGGGTTTAGATGGTACCTTTGGGTGTGGCAGCTGAACGGACAGCTGTCCCTGGTTCCTTCGTCTTCTCGGAAGGGACGTCTCCATCGGTACCACTTCCTTCCAAAGTTGAATCTTGGAAATTTCTTTGAAACCCCCCAGTCTCGACACTCTCCCACCCACATCACCCTTCATCACTGGCACTTGCGCGACCACGACATGGCGAGCCACAGACTTGATGAGATGGCAGAGTCCATCACAATACCTACCGCGGAGTACGCGTCATTGGTGAGCATCTATGCATCCCAGTTCTCCTGTCAGTCGAGGCCACGCGCAGTTCTAACAGAGGCAAAGCTCGACACAAGAAACAAGTTTCGTTCCTTGGTGCAGGGATTGCTTAATGCAGGAGTCTCCGGCGAGTTGCTGGACGCTTTGAGCCGCATCAATCGTCCACTGACACCTCCGAACGACTTCAACTCGACCAATGTCAACGCGATCGAACTAAGCCAAAACGGTGCACCGGGCACCGGGCCCATGCACACAGCTCGTTCTTTCGTTCCTCCAGCCCCTGCCACCGAAATCCCACACCTTCGCCAGCACGCTGCTGGTTTGCAGGCACACCTTGGTCCAGGAATTACGGTGCAAGATGCACCTCAATACGCTGAGGGAAATGCCACGCAAGAGGTGGTGGGAGTATCGAGCAGGCAGAATCGTGACGGTATGACGACAGCAAGACGATCACTTGTCATTTTAGGACTATCACCTGCCACGACACTTCACAGCATCACTCAGGTTCTCAGGGGTGGTGCCATTCTACAAATGTATTTGCGACGCCAGGACTGCTCTGCCCACGTAAGCTTCGTGGACCCGAAAGCAGCAGACAACTTTTATCGCTATGCACAGACAAACGATATCTATGTCGCAGGAAATAGGGTCAGCAGAGACCAAATACAAATGGCCATTGCAAGCTGCTAACAGTCTTCAGGTGGACATAAGATGGGAATACCGACAAACTCAGGTACAACCAAGCTTTGCCGACTTCGTCCAATCGCTCAGTCGTACTCGCAACCTCGTTATTCGCTCCGCGAGCCCAGAAATGACTGAAGATAGCATTCGAGCAGATCTCGAGCACATCCATCACTTGGATGTTGTTGACCTCTTCTTCAGAGATGGTCACGCCCACATATCTCTCAACAGCATTAAATCGGCTCACACGGCAAAGAACTGCATGCTTTCGCGGCAGAAATACATGAGATCGAGGATTGACTTCTATCCCGATGAATGTGCTCGACCACTGCCACGTGCAAATCTCAATCTCCTGCAGAACCCTTCAGCCGTCAATCCAGCTGGCGTCTTCCACAACAATCGCTTCGCCGTGCTCTTTGATGAGTCTGAGGAGTCTTAGGAGTTCCCAGGCGAGGTCAAGAGTTGGTGTTCGAGGTTGCTGGCACAATAGGCTAGTTGATACCAGAGACGGGATAATGACATGTGTTGACGGTACCTGTTTTCACAAACACCGGCGGAGGTTCCACAGTGTGGCATTGGGTGCTTAGTGTCAGTCGCACTATTGAGAGAGACATCGGAACCACCGAGGTACAAGGAGCACGAATAACATATTGCCACCGTTGGCGGCGTTGAATACGCTTCTCGATAGCGGAGCTTGAGTTGACTTGACCTGAATTGCAGGAATTCTAAGACATGATTTCAACTTCCCGACAGCTATCAATGCTGTCCGTATTCTCGTTTTATTTTTCGTGACTATATCCATAGTGCCAGTCCTCCCTTTTCAGATCCTCCCTTATCTTGTAGTTCTCTTCGGCCACGTCGACCGTCCTCATATCACATTCCACAACTTTCATTCCTGGTTCTCCATCGTCAAACGATCCGGGGACTTTCCCAACAAGCGGCAACACCACTTGACTTAACCCGGCATACCCCTCCGACTTTGGGCCGCCCACATTGACAAAAATAATGGCGCAAGTATTCTCAAAAGACCTCGTAATGAGGGCAGAACTCAAAAACTGAAGATCCACATCTGGTCCGTACGCCCTCGCTTCCGGGGTCAGATCATCCCTCGTCCAGAAGGTGGGGATGATAATTAGACGTGCACCCTGACGGACCAAAGACCGACAGGCTTCGGGGAACGCTAGGTCCCAGCATATCACAATTCCCACAGGTCCCAGGGGAGTTTCTATCATTGAATGAGGATCTAGGTGAGGCGGTGGGCCCTCCTCTGTGGATAGATGATGTTGATTGACCTTGACGGAGGCCGGACCCGACGTGAGAACTGTGCGTTCTGGGATCCATAAGTTTGCCTTCGTGTAACTACCCAAAATCTCGCCTGTGTAGGAGATGAAAGGGGCGATATTGAGGAGAACGGGTTGTCTGGTAGAGTCTGCGGACGTTCCGTTGCTGGCTGCGGGAGGCGGCGATTTCGGATCAATGGTGACGATCGTCCCCGGAACAATATTGATCTTCAACTCCCGGGCCAGGGCTTGATACTTGGGCACGTATTGATAAGCAGTTTGGGCCAGGACGGCGAACTGGGGATCTTCTGGGACCCACGATGTTAGATGGTACTCGGGCAGCACTGCTAGCGACGCCCCTTGTGCGGCAGCATCGCGGATGTAAGTCGATGCAGCGTTGAAGTTGTGTTCCAGGTCAAGAGGCTGGTCGTCAAAGTCAGCGCTTCACGCAAGCACATATCAAGAGTTATCACCGATAAGACAAGGACCATACTTTGGGGTGAAGCTGGATCAAAGCAACTTTGAATTTCTGTGAGAACGATTCATAGGACGTCGCCATTGTGTGTTTATCCTCATACCCAGTATTTGGTCAAAGATACTCGACGCAGTGTCTCCTTGTTACGATGACCGTACAGCTGGAAGTTGGTACCCTTGACGAGGCTTGCAACTGAGGTTTCTCCGTCAGACGTCATGGAGACGAGGCTGCGCTAAGCCTAAAGTAGATTTTGAATTGAGCCCACACATCTTTCTCAATTCTCCAAACCTCGAGAAGACTGCCAAATTTTACTTCCTTCGACCACAATAACTACGGGGCAGGTGTTGGCACGGGAAGTACTGTGCATGGGCTCCCCCCTCTCTGTGACTCCCTCATCTACAGTCCTCCTCTCCGCCTGAATCAAAACACCCTCTTCGAAGATTTCTTCCCTCGCCCACAATGTCATACGCGAACGGTAACGCATTCCCAGACGAGGATGTCGAGGAGGAAACCCTCGTGGCAGACTATCAAGAGCAAGTGAACAACTATGATGAGGGCGCAGACTTGGAGCGTGGAGACTCGATCATCAGTGGCGGACCAGCAGATTTGCGAGCGCAACTTGAAGCCGCCGCGGCTCCTCTGGAGTTCCAAGCGAGCTTGGAGACCAAGTGAGTTGTCCAGTCTGATTCTCTTCGCCCAGAATCTATTGTTTCTGCTGGGATATGTCTTTTGGGAGGAATGGGACTAATAAAGCCTCCCCAGATTTCAAAGCTATGACAACTACTGCTCACTTTTCCACTACATCCTCAACTCCGATGGCCCTGTAGAAATTGAGACACCCTCCTACTACTGGGCTTGGGATGTGATCGATGAATTCATCTACCAATTCGAATCATTCTGTCGCTATCGTAACCGGGTCGCCCGCACTGCACCTACGGAAGAAGAGGCGCAAATTCTGCGAGACAATCCAAACACATGGGGCTGCTACAGCGTTCTTAACGTCCTGTACTCATTGATCCAGCGCTCGCAGATCAACGAACAGCTTGCTGCCACGAAGAGAGGGGAAGATCCCATGGCAGTGGCGGGCGAGTACGGCTCACGTCCTCTTTACCGTATGCTCGGATACTTCTCCATCATCGGTCTTTTGCGAGTGCACTGTCTCCTTGGAGACTTCAGTCTTGCCCTTAAGACCCTGGACGACATCGAAATGAACAAGAAAGCCATGTTTGCCCGCGTCATGGCTGCGCATTTGAACACCTACTATTATGTCGGCTTCTCTTACATGATGCTTCGTCGTTATGCGGACGCCGTGCGCATGTTCAGCCACATCCTGGTGTACGTATCTCGCACCAAGAATTTCCAAAAGGGACCCAATCAAGGGCAGTTCGACGCCATCGCAAAGAAGACCGAGCAAATGTACGCTCTCATCGCCATCTGTGTGTCTTTTGCGCCCACTCGCTTGGACGACTCCATCCACACGGCCCTTCGCGAAAAATACGGCGAGAAGTTTGCAAAACTGCAACGCGGAGGCACAGACAGCTTGCCAATCTTCAAAGAGTTGTTCCAATCCGCATGCCCCAAATTCATCACCCCTACACCACCGGACTTTGATAACCCTTCGTTGAACATCGACCCTGTTGATCACCACACCGAGATCTTCATGGACGAAGTCCGCAACACTCTCTTCAACCCCCTGATCAAATCTTATCTGAAACTCTACACAACAATGAGCATTCAGAAACTCGCCGGCTTCTTGGAAGTCGAGCCCGAAAAGCTTCGCAGCTGGCTACTCGTGAACAAGCAGCGAAGTTGTCGGCAAATACGCTGGACCGAGGGTGGTTTATTGGAAGGCGAGATTGTGGGTGTGTTGGGCAACGGAAGCTCAGAGGGGCTGGATTACGCCATCGAGGGTGATTTGATTCATATCAGTGAGGCGAAGCAGGGCCGACGCCTGGTGGACTGGTATTTACGGAATCTGGCAAGATCCTACTAAGCAAGAAGATAAAGGGGAAACAATGCAGGTGATGACCACGATCGGGGTATGGGTTCGTTGGGCAGAGACGATGTGAGAAGAAAATGGAGGTGTTCTCAAGAACTTATGCTAAGACGGGCTCGTTCCAGAAGCACGAGAGCAAGCGCCACGCCAAAGATGTCATGAGTCATGTCGTGTCCGGAGAGAGCGAGAGGAACACGTTCCCCCCGAGGTCTGCCTTACAACCCTCTCCAACCTGAAGTTATGGTTGACATGACACCTCCCTGAACTTCAGCCTGCCAACGGCTTCGTTCTGAAGCAGAGTGTGTTCCCCGCCGCCTCGTCAGTAGGAATCATCAGACACAAAGTGACTTACCTATTGTACAAGGCAGCGCGTCCTCTTTTACCTGACCTGCTGCAACAGAAAAACCCAGCGGCATGTGTCATGTACGGTTGAACGACCATTACGCGCGGCTGGGCGAAACGAGATTGAGGCAAAGCGAGGCCAGGGGAAAAAAAGTAAATCGTACCTCTTCATGTCTAGAAAGGCAGGAAACACGCCAGAAATGTGATTTCAGTTTTTGACTTTTTTGTCTCTTGTCCTTTTGTGTCCTTAAGGGCCCCCTCCCCCGAACCCGTGGTATTCATCATGGCTGGTTCGTTTGAGCTTTGTGACCCAGCCACCTGCCTAGCTAGCACCCAGAACGAAGATAACATGGTTGGTGTTTTTAAAAAGTCTTACAAGTCTTACAGAGTATGGTGGCAAGCAGCATGCCGTCCGTCAATGTCAATCGTCCCGCATCTCCTCATCCTCGCCATATGCATCTTCGTCGGCGCTGGCGTCTCTGTCCCTTGCGGCAGCTGCATTCCCATTTACAGGTGGAGGTGTATTCCTGTCGTCGGCGCGGTCTTTGCGAGGAGCCCCGTTGTTCATGCTCACCTCGGCGGCCTCCGCGTCCTCCACCTCCGCCATGCTGACATCCTGTGCGCCCTCGTGCAGCTCGCCCTGCTCCTGCAAAATCGCATCTGCGTGTTCGGCTTCTTCCTCGGCCTGCGCTTCCCGGGTCAATTCCTCGTATTCATCTCTGAATGCACTGTCGTATTCCCCTCTGAATTCGGCGCGCGAGCGTCGTTCTTTTGCGTTGGGCTCTTTGAAGAGCACCATGACTTGGTCGGGGATATCGTCGTCTGCATTGTTGTTGCTGTTGTTGCGCGTTCCGGAGAGATTACCCCTATCGGCTCTCATTTTCACGCGTTCGAGGATCGGATAGTAATACGCCGCGTTGCCTTGCTTGCGGAAGCGGGAGCCGCGGGGAAGGTTATTGGCATCGACCAGTGACAATGCCATGATGCGATGTGGGTCGACTGTGTCTTGCGTGGCTTTGGGATATACACGAACACGTTCAAAGGGTAGACGTAACGAGCCGTCGGCGGATTCTTCCAGAAGTGGTCCCATGAGGCTGGGATCGTCCTTTCGAGGATTTGAGTCGTCAAATAGCTGCCGTATGCGCGAGGTCGAGTCTGGCTGTTTAGGAACGGAGAGAGACCATGTATATGGCTCTGGCCCGGGATCTGCGAATTTTTCAGGATCTCTGTCAAAGGCCTCTTTCGCGGCCCGCCAAGCTGGCATCAGAGCTGCGTTCTCCGAAGCCATTAATATACCAACATCAATCCGATCATCCCTTCTCCCTTTGTAGGGCGGTAATGGTGGCTTGTCAAACTTGAGGGCTTGCCAATTCGAGGCCATATCTGTGCCGGTCTCCAGATCCGGGATGACGGGGTAGAAGTCCACAGGCTTGAGTCTGGGGTTATCGGGATGGACGGGATTCTTCCAGGCGTCTCGTTCCTGGGGAGTGATGGGGTTCGCTTTAGCCTCTGGAGGGTTAAAGGGGATGCTGTCCGGATAGGCCAGGTCGAAGCCTTTCTGAATCTGTCGCTTGATATTTTCTGGATCGTCTCGGGTGACAGGCACAGGAGCTGCTTTGGGCGTCTGGGGTTTCTGAGTCCGAGGGCTTGCCCGCATGAAAGCATCATTTGCCCGGGCCATTTGTGAAGAGGTCATGTATTGTGTCTTGCGCAAGAATGAGACGTTGTTCTTTGCACCCTGGCTCTTCAGTTGATCCAGCGACATCAACAACGCTTGGTCGGCAGCGTCGAGCACAGGTTGGACTTCGGGAGCCATGATTGCGCTTTCGTCGCCGAGAAAGTAGCCTGGGACACCGATCATATCTATCGGCATGCCTCCTTCGGCGTCCACCTCAATGTTTGGTTCTTCTCTCTTCGCCAGACCCGACGCATAACTTGTTGTGAGGTATTGAGCCAAACCACCAGTGTCAATGTCTAGAACTGCGAACGTGTGTTAGCATCGAGATCCCAGTCTTTGTCGGGCCATCTGCGACTTACACTTTGGAGGCATGGGAGGTGGAGGCAGGTCATTTCGATATCGTATCGAAACGACCATGTCCTGCTTGAAGCCCTTAGCCTCTGCCATCTTGACTGGTGTCGTTTGTAGAGCGCGGCGGGGAGTGAGGCGACGGGAGTCGGGAGAAAGCGGTAGACAATGAGCCGCGCCCTTACGGAGAGACTGGCATCCTTGTGTTTCTAAAGGAGCGCAAAGAACGGAGATTGTATGCTAAGTGGTTTGTTACCCAAGCGCAGTCTCGCCTCGCTCAATTTGGGTGCTGGTGGGTGGACGAAATCTCCAAATCGCGCTGCTGGGGAAGTTGCGAACGGAACTGGACAGTCAGACAGCGAATCGAAGTGGAGCAATTCAAGCGAAACCGAAAGTCTTCCTTGTCGCCGCAGTTTGGGTCCGGGTTCATGATTTCTCTTCCGGCTTTCACTTTTCTCTCCTCCAGATTCACGACCTGATTCCTTTGTATTCACAACTTCATCATCCTCGCATTCTGTCCAGGTGTCAGTCCTTCCAACAAGAAAAAATGGGCTGGTTCTGGGCCGACGCACCCAAAGTCAGCGCACTTCCTACAGCGCAACCATCCGCCGCCGCTCCTCCGGTATGCTACGCATCTTGGTATAGATACGATGGTTGAACGACTAACTCTCCAAAGCCAGGATGTCCGATGCATAAGGCAGACAACGGAAACCCTACACCCTTTCCACCACAGCTCGATCCCTCAACGTCAACACCTTCATCATGCCCAGTCAAGTCTCCGAACCACCCGCTGCGACATCAACCGGCAGAATCACCGAGTCAGACTCGATCGCCTGAGCAAAGACCTCCGCCATCGACCTCTTCAACACTATCCAAGCTCAATCCCTTGAATTACATGCCCTCTCTGTCTAATAGTCGCCCGGAAGACTCCCCTCAATCAATACATTTGCCTCTTGACCGGGAACTGTCCTCGATTCCGCGCAGTGATTCGCAGTCGAACTGGGAGTATCCCTCCCCACAGCAGATGTACAACGCAATGCTGCGCAAAGGCTACACCGACACCCCCGCAGAACACGTCGAAGCAATGGTCGCCGTGCACAATTTCTTAAACGAGGGAGCGTGGGCAGAGATCGAGGAGTGGGAGCGGATCTTCGGCAGAGGCTTATGGAAGGGGTGGGAGACATGTTTGCGGGGCGAACAGGCCATTACTCTCGATCGGGCGAGGCAGGAATACGCCGCTCAACGACGATTAGCCCTTGGGTTAAATCCGGACTCTCTGGAGGACGAGTCGAAACCAACACTTATCCGCTTCCAAGGCCGTCCCAAAGAACCTTCGCCCAAGGCTCGAATCCTACAGATGCTTGGCAAAGTCTTCCCGGACCATTTCTCCCAGGAACCTCCCTTTGACCGACATGACTGGTACATCTCGCGGAAGCTCCCCAACGGGTCGACGAAAGAGGTGCGCTATGTTATAGACTATTACGGAGGGGGTGTCGAACAGGAAACAGGCCAACCCGTCTTCTACTTGGATATTCGACCCGCGTTGGATACACCGACGGCGGCTGTGGAGAGGGCGATGAGATGGGGAGGGGACGTGTGGCATCGAGCATCAGGGGGAGCGGCAAGGGAGGCCACAGCACGAACAAAGGAGAATTGATCATGATTGACGCGCCCCGAGCGGACTGCCATGACTGACACGACGAGAACCGGGGGCAGATGTGATAATCTAGCCCAGTTTGGCTTCTTCTGGCTTCGTCTCTTGTTACCTGATCCGGGGTTGCAATTCCGAGGCAAGAAAGCGATCTCTAATGGGACACAGTTCAGTGGGGCGCCTTTTGAGCCTTTATTAACGTCTGGCTTTGTACAGCCCTTTGGTATCTTGCAGCTTCCAGGTCTCATGTGTCGGGTCCCATCTTCCAGTAGGGCCTGGAACCCTCTCCTCTTCTATAACATAGCGATGTAATAATGTCCTGTAGAATAGCTTGTACACGAATCATGGCCAGTTTCCACGTCTGTCTGTACCTTCCCTGTAAAGATAACTCGGTCTGTTTCCGATCGCTGGCTTTCTACTCTTGCGGGGGGTATAATGAATTGAAATGGTGAGGTGAGGTGAGATATCGGTTATTATATGGCCTGTGGCGCACCGCTTGTAATATTGAACCGCGCAATGGGGGTGGCATGGATCCATTAGGGGAATCGGGGGCGCGACATGGCGGTTGACTGGCCCGTCAGTCTTTGTCGTTTTCGCTAGACCGAACATGGCTTGATGGTGATGTGGCTCTGTGCGCACATCCAGACTGGACCAGTGTTATTGAATCCCGTGTTGATGTAGACGAGTCGAGTCGTTGACCCTACAAGCATCCGCCCAGATGCCTTGCCAGATCGAAGACTGCAGCCACGGCATGTACAGCAGTCCGAACATGACCTGCTCGACCTCCTCCCAGGTCGAGAGTCCCAGCTCCTGGGCGACCTGCGCCAACGAGTCTGTGAAGAACATCTGTTCCGGCTGCTTCAGGGCGTTTTGGACAAAGACGAAGAGAGCCCAACAGATGACTATCGCCTCGTCCGCGTCCTCAGACCGTTTTTCGCGCATCCATTTTTCAAACACCTTTTTCTGATGGTGAGTCAGAGCCCTCCCGATCCCGCTGGCCGCGAGGATTGTGTGAGGAGCAACGGACAGCATTCCCAGGCCTGCGAGGCGGACGACACCTTCTAACGCTGGTATGTCTGGCTCGTTGTCGCTGTTGCGGGAGAAAATCTCTGTTTCATAGGGATATGCCAGCAGATCATATTCTACCTCAGTCGCTTTCCGCCGCAAGCTCAGGGTTTCTGCAGGTGACGGACGTCCACGAGGTGTGGTCTGCATTTCGCAAAGACGGCATATGTCACTGGAGACAATGAAGAGTAGTTTCAAGGGCCGGCTAATATTTTGCAGCTCCCTGAAGTTCTGTCCCATGCGAGTCATCTCAGCGGGAAGATGCTGATCAGCACGGGATAGAATCTCTTCAGGTAAAGGTTCGCGCGTGATCAGTAGCGGAAGGACAGGGCGCACAAGTAGTCCAACCGAGACTTTGACATTGGACAGTGGTAACCACATCATCGTCTCCTCAGGCAAGTTCATCCGTGAAGTTAAACGCTCGAGAATGTTTAGATGTATTCGAGCCTCTGCAAAATTGCCCACGACTGTAGCGGCCGATATCAGCCCAAAGCAGGCCTCGACCATCTGGTAATCTACATCCGCACGCTGTTCGAACGTCCGACGAACGGCCACCATTGCTTCATTTTTCACTCTGATGTAGTCTGGGTCGAGGATGCGGTCATCGTGGTTCGCATTGGCATTGGCATTGGCAGGTGCAAGGTCTTCATGTCTGCCATAGAAGACAGCCCGGTGAGCTGCAGTCGTGGCCATGAAGCCAAGGAATGTGGCAGGGTTCGACATCTTGCTATGCATAACCATTTGTTGCCGGGCAAGTCTAGCATGAGCTTGCCTCGTCTCAACACAGAACGACAGGGGGAGCATCACATCAAAGCCTGGACTAACTGTCAGGGTCTTGCAATCGATACGACTGACACGATAAACTTACAATACTGTAGTAAACTTTCTGAAGTCTGGCGAGGCAAACTGTTTGTCGGTAAGGTATCAAATGGATCAAAGGATTGCGCAGCTGGGGTAATATTGAGGCGTGGGGACGGAAGGGGAGACTGCGTATGCCGAATTATATCAGTCCCAGGACCGATCATTGGACTACTGGCGCTGCGGTCGATTGATTCGTTGCTCAAGGATGGTTCAGAGTGAGTAGATTCGCTTCGGGCGTTGGACTTGCTGCTGTCATTGGGACGGTGGCGCCCAATTGACCTCTTTTTCCCTTGAGCCAACTCCACCTGGCGAACGCGTTGCATGACATGGGAGCGGATAGCATGCCGTTGCTCTCTGTTGCTGATCCTTCTGTGAGACACCGAAACCAAGTCCTCAGCCTGATGCACAAAGGTGAAATTGGTAGGAGAACCGGCTTGAGGGTCTGGTGGGCGAGACCCATCAGCCGAGTCTAGGGAGTGGTTAGTTGTGTTGTCGACGATTGCACCCGGTTGCGGATATATCCATACCTGTACCATGCGAGCCACGGCGCATCTTCTTAGGTCCATCAGCTCAGGGGGAGGGCTGACCCAACAAACTGCCTCTCGGTTTTGTGGGAGGCGACAACGTAACCACAGAATGTCATATCAGTTTAATAGCTGAGTCCACCAAGAAGCTATTGCATGCTGACGCGGAAATGTAGGGTTCCAGAAGTGGGAGACCACCGTCAAGGTGTCCCCAACAGGATCGCTTGTCAAGTTATAGATGCAGACGTAGCGTGTGGCTGCCATTCCGCAGCCACGTGCAATTCAACCCAAGATCCACGATCCGGCCCCCCTCTTGGACGGAATAGACCTCGGAACTTGCTTAAAGTCAAATAGGAGCATGAGGCTAATCGACGAACGAATTGCTGGGAACGGCCCGATAGGAGGTGGTGGAGCTCGCTCGAACTCAAGACCTAGCAGGATCAACATCGCCTTTGTCAGACCCTTTGCAGACCGCTGTTACGTGCTCTTCAGGATTCGGACTCAATGACCTGAGCAGACCTCCTTGACACCTCGCTTCTTCTGACGAGGAAGGTAAGAGCTTCTTCAGGCTAGTTGGCGACAGGGGGTTTTATCAAGGAATATCGAGTGGTAAGGTAGCTGTTGTAGTTGAATAGTATTGTGATCAGGCTGGCGGACTAAACGTTCAACCAATGCTTGCGCGGACACCTGCTTACAAAGACAGACACCGACCTTGGGATCCATCGCTGCGACCTTGCAACGAGTGGACTGCGTTTGGCAAAGCATGGGTAGGCGCGGTTAAAACACCTGGCACGACAAAGGCCGGTGGCATCAGCAAAGTGGTCGGGAGAGCCCCGGGAGGCGTACGGCATCCCTTGGCTGCGTTGCAGGTTTCAATAGTGTTCTAGAAAATGGTAAGTAGGACTTCTCTGTATCCAGCTCGGTCAGGGATCGGGTTGACTCCGTTCCTTTGCCTCCGTCGTTCGTATTCGCAGCATGCCCGGCGGACTCCGGCAATCTAATTGGGGGTTCTAGGCTTGTGTAACAGTGGCTGGGTACCCTATCCGATTCTCAGGTAAGCGGTCATGTTGATATGAATGAATAACCGGCAGTTGGCATGAGTGCTGCTCTGGCTACCCAGTGTATCAAATGCAGAGATAGACGCCTCACACGCCCGGGAGGTGAAGTGTCCTAGCTCCCTTTCCGGTCAGACTATGCCATCTCTTGTCATCTCTGGGGATTGCCCTAACGATGCTAGAGGTTGCGTGACATTGGATCGTTTCCGAACAGGCATGTGTGTGAGTTGAGTTGAGTTGAGTTGCGGGTGGGAACTTCACCGACGGGATCCATAGTTGCGCGCAGTTCGCCAAAGCAGCTGAATTGTTCGATTGGGTTTCAGCTTTTATTAGCCGAAGTATTGCCGAAGAGCTTAGTACGCCTGTCGCGGACTCGAAGTGACCTGACTCGAGAAAAACTTAAGTAATCGCTCGTGTCTGTTTGGACATATCTTTTGCCACTCTCCAGTGCCCAGAACAAATCCCTGCGTTGGATATCAAATAACAGGTGTGGTCTACGCCCAAGTGCTCCATCTGTTGCATCACAGAACACCTTCCTCTTCACCGAAAATCCTTGCTAGCATGAAATATACGACAATGCCGCCCGCTATAATCCACATCTTGTTTCTCCAGACCCAACTTTGACCCGCATCCCTCGCAGCCTGGCCACCTTGGACCACGACTCCGACACCGGTGCTCCCTCCCAGGATCCGTCGCAAGGCTCTCGTCTCCGGCGAGCAATTGATCTCTTCGCCCTCTTCGTCGGGAAGCATCCGACCAGTGGCTGGATCAATGCGATGCTCTTTTATCCAAACCCAATTTTCCTTGTCCTCGTCAGGGAATTCTAACCGGAATTTGATACCGCCGTCCCCTGCTTTAATGTTGTTGATCCCCCTTGTAGTCGGCTGGACACCGGGAACGGGTTTGGAGGCTGAGCCGCCCCCAGTAGAGTTCCACCATCTTGACCTCGCTGCATGCCATTTTCTTTCGGCAGGTGACCCGCTAATGCTCCCTGCTGTCATCTCCTCGCTGTTCATAAATGACATAAGCCCTATCAGTATGGTCGACACTGACCACGCAGGGTTAAATAGTTGAGGATGATAGTCGGAAATACTCAAACAGAGCCTCGTAGAAGGTTGAAACCGGCCTGAGGGAGTATGCATTCGACTAATGTACGTTAGTCGACCAGAAAGTTCTGTCAGAGATAGAAATGCCGCAGCACCGGGATAAAGATCCGTCGCATGACTTTGGGAGGACTTACATCGCAGGCGGAGCGAAAGGATAGTCAGGCGGGAAAATTAAAGTACCCTGGCTTGCCATTAATATCCACCCTGATTGTACACAGCGGAGTCGCCAGCCTGGCACCGGTCTGTAGGCCCGGGATTGCTTACATGGTATTGTCCTCCTTCTGTTGTTGGCAAAGAGAGCGTAAGTGACTCTATTCGGTTCAATTCTGAGAACTTTAGAACCTACCATATGGTGTATTTGGGGCCCCAGTCAGAATATAATGCCATTCTAGTATGTTATTTTCACTTGGGTGTGCTTGTATGTATGGTGGTGGAGAACGCTGAATTGCCTCATACTCCCGGATCAGTCGTTTATGGGCGGCTTTGGTGGCCATGTTCGTGAAAGAGTGGTCGTCGACCGGGTGGATCCTGATGATAAAGGGTCGGTAAAAGACTGAATATCAGTATGATAACATGCCACAGCGCAGGACAAAAGGAGAATCAACTGTTTTGTGTGATAAAGCTGCGAGATTAAGAGAATGAGAGTGAACGACAAAGACACGCGAGCATTGCGCAGTCAGATGGCGGTTAGCTACCTCATACTTGTAGAGGGCCGAATTAGGGCAAGTCTGCCGAGAATCGATCCCCATCCGCAGCATGTGGGTCAACAAAGGTACCTGTGCATTTTCGCAGCACAGCTCCCGCATTAATAGTGCAGTTCTCCCCAGAGATCTTCATCACCAGTCGCAAGTGAAGCCTGCCCGCTGACCGGGCTCAATGGCAAACCCAGCTTCAAATGGGTCGGAGGAAAGCATCTTCCAGCTGTTGAAACAAGCCGACACAAAAGAGCTGGAAACCCGAGAAAAGGCTATCAACGAGCGGTTACATCGCACATTTCAGCTCGGCCAACAGCGTCTTGCAGACCTTATCGACCAGAATTCGACTCTGCCCACGACCGTGTCGTCAGTGACTGTCCTCGGAACTCAGAATACGAGACATGGCTTCCTCGGAGCAGTGGTAAACCCTCTATTGAGCGCCAACCGCGACCGACCGTATACTCAATCTGAGCTCATACATGAAGTCGCAAGAACGGCTGAGAAGCTGAGGAAATTTGGTATGGTAACACCCTGGCTCTTGTCGCAGCTTTGTCTTACTGTAATTTAGGCATCTATCACGACCCAATTTCAGTCTACCTCGACAAACCCTCCAAGACTGACCCGACAACTACACCAACCGATGTTGCCATATACTACTCAGTGAAGGAGAAAAGCCGGATATTTGCAAAGACTGGAACAGATCTTGGTAACGCAGAAGGGTCAGCTTATGCAAATGTGCAATGGAGGAATCTCTTGGGCGGTGCAGAAACCCTTGACGTAAATGCGTCCATCGGCACGCGCACACGCTCCTCCTACCAAGCTACTTTCGACACCCCTGTGCTGAGCAACCCTGATCTGCGATTTCAGGTTGGTGGATTGCAGAGCGCGACACAGAAAATCTTTGCCAGCCACGAAGAAGTGCTGAAGGGAGGCTGGACCAAGTTGCGATGGCAAAGTTCGGCCGCGTCGTTTCATGAAATAGGGTACAACGGTTTCTGGCGACAGGTGACCGGGCTCGCACCCAATGCTTCACAGACTGTCAGATCCGAAGCAGGGGACTCTTTCAAGAGTAGCATTTCTCACATGTGGATGGCGGACCGAAGAGACAACGCTTTACTACCAACCAGAGGCTACTATGCCAAAACGTCCGCAGAACTGGCAGGATGGGGCCCCTTGCAAGGTGATGCAGCGTTTTTAAAAAGTGAAGTTGAGACTCAGTCGGCACTGTCGATACCAGTTCCGGGCATCAAGGGCGACAGCGGTGTCAGCTTCACGACCGGGTTCCGTGCCGGCCTGCTCTACCCTTTGACTCTAGGATCGAAGCAGAATCCAGAAATGTCACGGATAAACGACCGATTTCAGCTGGGTGGTCCCACGGATGTTCGAGGCTTCAGACTATCGGGCTTAGGGCCTCACGATGGTCCGGATGCAGTAGGGGGCGACATTTATGCAGCTGGGAGCGCCAATCTTCTTTTTCCTCTCCCTAAAGTTGGAAAGGATAAGCCTCTACGGTTTCAGGCCTTCATCAACGGTGGGAGGTTACTGGCGATAAGGAATGCAGAAAAGGAGGGTGCAATGACGAGCCAGGAAGTTCGGCAAAGCGTTACAGACGCTTTTTCGGAGCTGGGGAATGGACTTCCAACAATGTCAGCTGGAATAGGGCTGGTCTATGCGCATCCGGTGGCGCGGTTTGAACTCAACTTCTCATTGCCGTTGGTCTTTCGAAGACAGGAAGAGGCCAGAAAGGGTGTGTCTTTCGGTATCGGCATAAACTTCCTGTAGTGTTGTAACAGCATTAGACAAAATTGTACATATGAGCAGCATGGCCAGTAATGACCCGTGGGGAAATGAAATCCTCCACAGACGGAACGAGGCTGAGGAAAGGCCAACTGGCCCAAAAGGCGCCGGGTTGGGCACCAGCCAGTCAGAATGCCTCCACAGCGGAGTTTGGTTCTCGAGGCACTCCGAACACATTTGCAAACGTGTACCTAAATAATTAATCTTATCCCCTCCAGCACTCTACAGACCATACATCTCGCCTCGCAAGACATTGACGAGTCGTCTGCCAGTTGCAGCCCTCTCTTCAAGCTGTTCCTCTTCCGGGCTCTAAGAGCAAAGACCCCTAAACATCTCACGGGGACCTGCACCACAACATACTCGACGGCCTGCGTGGCCCAAGTCAAGCATGTCATACTTCAACCAACCCTATGGCGCTGGTGCAGGCGCAGGTGGCGCTGCTTCGAACCTTCAGTTCTATCCCTCCTCCTACTCAAACGTTTCCGGCCACACCACGCCATCGCAGGCCTCTTACGGTGGATATGGTGGTACAAGTAACACCGCAAGCGCATATCCGGGATATGGTGCAGGCTCCTCAGGAGGCTTTGGAGGTGGAACCGGGATGCAGGGTGTTAGTGGTCGCATGGGGGATTCTGGCGGATTAAGAACAGGCTGGCTCGCCGCGTTTGGAACCGAGGGGTATGAAGGAGAGCCCGGGTTGATGGAGGAGCTGGGAGTCAATTTCGGACATATCAAAACGAAGGTAACTCGCTGCGAATACAAGATCTCGGGGTAAAAGAAGATTGAACTGATTATGGCATGAACAGACCCTCACAGTCCTGAATCCGTGGACGCGTCCTTCACCCCACATTATGGACGACAGTGATCTCTACGGGGGTCTTCTGTTCCTGATCCTTTACGGAACCTTTCTCGCTCTCTCGGGAAAATTCTTCTACGGCTACATCTATGGCATTGCGCTCTTTGGATCTATAGCTCTGCACTGGATGTTCGCGCTCATGACACCGCCCATCGATCCCAATGATTCAGATCAAATGGCGCAAGCCCAGCGAGATCATGGGCAAGGGCCCGGCGGCCGTGGTCACGGAGGCCACTTCTCTAGCACACTCACATACTCGCGAAGTGCAAGTGTTTTGGGGTACTGTTTTCTGCCTCTTGTCTTCACCTCCTTGTTTGGGGTGCTGCTGCCTATGGACACGGCCATGGGATACATCATGACGGCGATGGCGGTGGGATGGTCCACGTTCAGCAGTTCTGGGATGTTTGTCAGTGTGGGAAGAATGAAAGGCATGAGGGGCTTGGTGGCATATCCTCTGGCACTGTTTTACTCGGGGTTTGGCATCATGGGAATCTTTTCGAGCCGGGGAAGTGGCATGCTGGAAGGAAAAGTGCTTTGACGACATTTGGATTGATTTTGTGGTGAAATGAACTTATGTCTGGATCCAAAGGGCCGGACTACCTCATGAGGGCTGGGCCTTGGTCATCAGAGCACCTCGTCGGTTCATCACTATTCTGGGTGCGGACAGTGAGGCGAGGCAGGATGGAGGAAGGTGTATGCCCCGATGTCCAACTAGGCTTCAGATCGGTGTGACGATACACTTTGACCTGACCAACCCTTCAGCGCTGTACGGTCCACACGCTACACGTCACATCATAAGGTGGTTAGCGCGGTGGGCAGCTTGCCTGAGCCAACGAACTGCCCGCCAATCAGTAGAGGATGAGATCCAGAGCCTCATACGATGGTGTTTATAGATTCGGCGCACTCTTGGGGTCGACGCCTGGGCCAGAAGAAAGGAGACTCATATAAGACTCTAGCCGGATAGTGACACGAATATTATGTAACGGACATCACCGCGACCATGAATATTTTGATTCTTTTCAATACTTTTTCTTGCCCGCGACTGAAGAGGGAAAATCGACGGAACGCATCGACACTTTGCTGTCCCTCCCTCCCACGCTGGGCTGGATGTGTGTAGACCTTGGGCGACCATGGAGATCTTCGGTATGCTAGGTGAGAGGCTGGGGACGATTGGCAAGGTCGAGAAGAAGGTGGAAGAGGCGGTGCTTCCTCGATGGAAGAAGGATTTCTTGCAGAAACCTTCCGTCTCGGTGCGGAAAGGGATTGCGTGGGTAAGTCTTGATTGAGGCCGCGATGGTAGACGGTGAGCGCGAGTTTCCTGGCTTGTGGCTATCAACAAGGCAATTTGGTGTGTTCAAGGCATTCAGTCCAACTCGAGATTTGTGTGATGTTACGACCCAAATTGGCCATATTTCTAACTTCATGGCGGCTACGGACAGGGCTACACTCCCCCCTACGAAGACACCGACACGCTCGTCCTGACATCGACCCAATCGTCCTTCATCGACATCAGATTCCCTGTCAAGCGACAGTTGTCCAAGCCAATAACGTCGGACCCATCCTTCTGGGCCTTCTCCGGAACGTCCCACACGACATTTTCTCCGTTCGAGGGCGAAACTGTCTCAATGCCATACTCGGCGCACAATGTGTGGAAGCATGACATCGACTCAAAGGGGCCGGGTATCGTCGATGAGGGGGATTTATTTCTCCTCCCCAACGGCGACTGTATGGAAGTGGGGATGATGCAGAACCCTCGCACGGGCAACGACGAGATGTACAAGGAATACTGGACGGGGCCGCCCACGGGTGTGAGTTCAGCAGGGGCTGGGCCTGAAAGCTGCGTTGTTGCGAAGACGCACGTCTCATCCGATGGTCGAAAGGGTCAAGACGCGGCCGGGATCATCATTAGGGTAGGCAATTACTGTCAAAGCATCATGCGCCAGGGCACAGGTGAGCAAGGTCAGTCTGAAGAAGGAAATACCGTTCTGGTGGAGAGATGGACGCGAAGTGGCGCTGAGACCGCGTCAAGCTGGGTCCAGGACTGGCGCAGCAACACGCCCTGCGACAGTGGAATCTTCATGCCATGCATGTGGGTGTGCGACGGGAGCAGGAAACTCGGAGATGAGATTGTCGTCAAGGGTATCGCCTGGAGAATTGTGGAGTTGGATACGACGGGAACCTAACTCAAGGACCAGCCTGGAGAAAGACACGAGAGACTCATGATAATGAATGTAAATGCCGAGAAATGTTGCTTCGCTGTGCGGGAGGGAGGTTTATTGTCTGTGGCAATATGTACTAAATTCGGAGTGGATTGACGATCGGTAATGGACGTCTACTACGAGAAACATACTTCCGCGAGGAAAAGTCGGAAACAAAGCCAGGCGTACATCTGTGGACGCGGGTACATGCTCACCATCACAATCGATATACATGTACTCGTACTTGTCGACTCATCCGATGCCACAGGTGGCTGTGTCATCCAAGTGGTTTGTTCCCCATCCGTGGATTTCTACACTAGGCTGGAGGCAATCCTCTCCATTTGATGATTCGTGGAAGATTTGCGATCCGAGCGAGCAACTGAAGCCAAGCCTTGAGCCGACTGTTACTAGCGTACCGAAGATGAGCCGAAACCCAATCATAGCAACGGTGATGATTCTGCGCAATCTCGTCCCTCCAATACCGAAAGAACTTTTCCATGTCTTCACCTTCTTCCCTCTCCCGTGTATGTGTCTTGTAACTAAATTCTGCCTCGGTCAGGCCGAAACTCCGCGACTCTACCTGGGGCGTGTCTCCCCGAGGATCCTAGAGACCCTTTTATGGAGTTGGTGGGCCTCATCCCGGGACCCAGACTTCACGATTCAGCTCTCCCAAGGTTGTGGACACCACATATCTTGTTTGGGGGATACGGCAGCTACGGGTCTATGATGGTGCCGATCAACGCTCGGGATTCCACCGATGTGTCTGCCTGGTGTAGCGGCCAGGAAGGTATGGCCCATATGGAGCCGCGGGGACTCACTTCTAACTAGACATACAAACATGGCCCTTTCCGTCTGCTATCGACGAATCTCACGTCCGTGAAGTTTCCTTCCCTGACGAGCCGAAGTTCTGCCATTGGTGTCTCCGTTGACTATTTGTCGAATCATCACTGGGCATTGTCACCATTGGCAATCCAAAGTTCCATATAATACGTTCCCCCCCCGGGGGATCTATACAGGTCTATGAATCTTGATTAGTTACCCATCTATTAATTGTCATTTTCCGTCTTTTGTGTTCTTCCATCATTTCCTAGGACACCATCAAAATGGGGTCCTTACCTGTCCAGACTAGTTTCGATGTCGAAGACGTGCTCTCGCAACTGAACACGCCAGAGAAAGTCGCCTTGTTGTCTGGCATTGACTTCTGGCACACCGCTCCCGTACACCGTCTGGGAGTTCCATCGATACGAGTATCCGACGGTCCCAATGGTGTTCGTGGCACTCGGTTCTTTAATGGGGTTCCTGCTGCCTGTCTTCCTTGTGGTCAGCTACGCTTCATCACCGAGCGCCTTCGTGATGCTGATACCTTACAGGCACTGGACTCGCAGCAACATGGGACACCAAGCTCGTCGGAAAGGGTGGAGCATTACAGGGTGCTGAGGCCATCGCCAAGGGAGCATCCGTCATTCTCGGCCCGACGACAAACATGCAAAGATCACCGTTGGGCGGTCGTGGGTTCGAGAGCTTCAGTGAAGACCCATATCTAGCTGGCGCCATGAGTTCTGCAACTATAAACGGCATCCAATCGACCGGCGTTGCTGCTACGATCAAGCACTATGTCTGCAATGACCAAGAGGACCAGAGACAAGCCATCGACAGCATCCTGACAGAACGAGCCCTACGAGAGATCTACCTGATGCCTTTCATGCTTGCGCAGAAAGACTCCAAGCCAGATTGCTACATGACTGCCTACAACAGGGTCAATGGTACGCATGCGAGTGAGAACCCACGATTGATCAAGGATGTTCTTCGTAGCGAATGGGGCTTTGACGGGCTCGTGATGAGCGACTGGTAAGTCCCAGCTTTGTAATACTCGAGCCACAAATTTCTGACTGAGGCAGGTTCGGAACTTACTCAACCACCGAGGCGATCAAAGCAGGCCTCGACCTTGAGATGCCCGGTCCTACCTATATTCGTGGACACTTAGTCAACCAAGCTCTGGGCTGTGGCAAGCTGACGCTGCCTGATATCGATGACAGAGTTCGCGAGGTCTTGAAGCTGGTCAAGAAAGTCCAGTCTCTTGGTATCCCAGAAAACGCGCCCGAAACCACGGTCGACACCCCCGAAACGGCCGCTCTTCTTCGTGCGCTGTCATCTGATGGAATCGTCCTAATGAAGAATGACAACAACATTCTGCCTTTCAAGAAGGACAAAACCACTGCCATCATTGGCCCCAATGCGGCTTATGCAGCCTATTGTGGTGGCGGGTCAGCTTCACTGTTGCCATACTATGCTATCAGCCCCCTCGATGGAATTCGAAAACAAGTGCCAGACGCGAAGTATGCTCTCGGTGCCCCGGGCTGGAAAGCGTTACCGCTCATGACCCGCTTGACCAAGACCAAGAAGAGTGAAAATGGCTTGACGATGAGGGTCTTCCTGGAACCCGCATCCGTGACGAATCGCAAGGCAATTGATGAGGTGCTTGTGAACAAGTCAGACATCCTTCTGGTCGATTACAAACACCCTCTTATCAAGTCATCCCTCTATTGGCTCGAATTAGATGGCACTTTTACCCCTGAAGAGACGACCGACTACGACTTCAGTCTGTGCTGCGCCGGCACGGGAAAAGTCTTTGTGAACGGAAAATGTGTTGTCGATAACGAGACCCATCAACGGCCGGGTAACTCGTTCTTCGGCGCCGGTACCGCAGAGGAGATTGGAAGAATAGCGTTAGAAAAGGGACAGACATACGACGTCAAAGTGACCTTCGGCACACTTCCAACCATGACCTTCAGTAGCCCCGGTACGACTGGCTTTGGCGCTGGCGGGCTGAGGGTGGGACTCGAGCGCAAAGCTGAAGTTAAGACAGAAGTTGGAAAAGCCGTTGAGCTTGCCAAAGAGGTCGACCAAGTGATCCTGTGTGTTGGTCTGAATGGTGAATGGGAGTCCGAAGGCTACGACCGGACAGATATGGACCTGCCACCTGGCAGTGACGAGCTCGTCAAGGCAGTTCTCGCCGTCAATCCCAACACGGCTATTGTCATCCAATCTGGAACACCTGTCACAATGCCCTGGCTGAAGGATGCTCCTGCTGTTCTCCAAGCTTGGTACGGTGGCAACGAGACAGGCAATGCTATTGCAGATGTTGTCTTTGGCAACACTAATCCCAGCGGCAAATTGCCCCTAAGCTTCCCAATCAAGAACGAAGACAACCCGGCTTTCCTCAACTACAAATCCGAACGCAATCGAGCCATCTATGGGGAAGATGTTTATGTCGGATACCGGTTCTATGAAAAGACCAAGAAGGAAGTCGCCTTTCCTTTCGGCCACGGTCTCAGTTACACCACCTTTAAGATCAAAGATGTATCTGTCAGTGACGACGATGTTGAGCTCGTGGTGTCTGCTACGGTTTCAAACACTGGCGAGTTGGACGGTGCGCAAGTAGTCCAAGTTTACGTTGCTCAGCAAAACCCGAGCATCAATAGACCTCCCAAGGAATTGAAGGGCTTCACCAAGGTCTTTGTGAAGGCTGGCGAGAGCGAGAAGATTAAGATTGTGATTTCCAAGAAGTACGCCACCAGCTTCTGGGATGAGGCGAGGGATGCGTGGGTGATGGAGAAAGATGCTTTTGATGTGCTGGTGGGTGATTCCAGTGCCAATACACCGCTGAAGGCTCAGATTCGCGTCAAGCGGACAGCTTGGTGGAGAGGTTTGTAGACGGTCGTCCGTCTTTGATGGCCTTTACGTTTCCGTCCAGAGTTGGTGATACCCTCTCCTTGGGTGGCTGGTATTGACGAGGTGTCTGGGTGGCGGATACGGCGCCTCCATGTGTTACAACATATTTATGACTCATGAGTACCTACCTCCATAGACAATGAACACATGAACTGTATCAACGGCTTGTATACGCGTACGAGGTAAATGGTGTTGAATTCGAGGTATTACAGCATATCTAAGTACTGGTACACACACACACACACACACACACACACACACACACGCGCGCGCGCGCGCGCGCCAAGAGCCGTGCCATCATCGTCCTCGTCACCTCGAGACCCGAATTCCACTCAACTGTTGCCTCCATCTAAACATCGAGAAAGGCACCTCTCGTCCCAAAACCTTGGAAAAATGTTTCAACCTGAACCTCAACCTCAGTCTCCAAGACTTGACCTCGATTACAACCTGATTATGCTTGCGATTATGATCTGATTCTGAATCCACGCGTGAACAATCCCCATACATCCCCAAGGGAGAAGGGAACCAGGGGCGTCCGCTTCCTCATCGCTTCTGGGCACAAGATTTTCTTTTCTTCCTACAGAGGCGATGGCGAAAGCGAAGATGCCAGTCATGTACGCGTTCGGTTCCAACGGCTCTGGACAGCTCGGGGTCGGACATACTAGAGACGTCGTGCGGCCGGAGCGGTGTCTCTTTTCCTTCAAGCAGCGGCAGCGGCAGAGTCGAAGGCGCGATGGGACTGAGGTATCACATCCGGATTCGCATTCAGATGCAGATGGGATCGGACATGGATATGGGAGTTCGAACTCTGAGGCGCTGCCGGTGACAGCTCAGGCACCGAGTGTGAAAAAGATTGTCGCGGGCGGAAACCACAGTCTCGTCCTCACGACGGATGGACGGTTGTTTGTGGCCGGGAAATCAGGGTTGACTTCCGACGACCCGGGCGCCGAACGCGAGTCTACATCCAATGCAGATTTTGAAGAGGTCACCAGGCATATCCTCTCCTCTTCAGCGTCATCGTCAGACACCGGTAGACGATGTAATGGGGTCATCACTGATGTTGCTGCCACCTGGGACGCTTCCTTCGCGGTCCTGGGTTCCAAGATCATCGTGGGTTGGGGGACCGGGACAAAAGGCGAGCTCGGGTTAGGTCCCAAGATGACTTCTACGGGTGGTCAGGTCAGGGAGATCTTCGACGCTGGCTCAGTTACCGGTCGTGGCGAAGCTGTCGACATCATTGACATTGTGGGCTCTCTAGCGCACGTCGTTGTTTTCCTTGCAAGCGGGCAGGTCTACGGATGGGGAAGTTGTCGAAAAGGCCAGCTCGGAGAACAGTTCAAGACGGAGAGGATTCTCTGGTCTCCCCGAAACATTGGTTTAGGGATCCACGGAGAGGATCTCCTGCCTTGGGTTCCGGAGAAAGTGGTCCTCGGTAGGGAGTACACAGTCTTCATCAAGGCAGGCGAGGAGCCGGCGACCTGGGGAGATACCAGGGTTTTCGACGACAGGGGTCTCGGCCTGATTTCTCAAGCAGATGATGTGGTCACTTCCGGTTGGAGTTCGATTCACATCCTCTCGCGAGCACGGCCTCACCAGCTGCAAAGTGCAGGCAGAAATAACCACGGTCAACTTCCTCCCTCTACGCTTCCGGCTGTCAAAAACGTGGCAGCGGGAAGTGAGCACTGCGTCGCCCTCACCATGGACAACCAAGTCATCGCCTGGGGATGGGGTGAGCATGGCAATTGTGGCGAGACGCTGGATGTCAGAGGAAATGTGATTGACCGGTACAATCTGATTCCGCTGCCGACGCCTGACGAGGACATCGTCGCGAAGACTGTGGCTGCAGGCTGTGCCACGAGTTTCGTGGTTTGCGGGATGAAAGACGGGTGAGTCTTAACAGTCGCTTCGGTCAGTCAAAAATCCCCTTTACTTGCGAAAGTCGCTGAGTCGGAGCAATCTCTGCTGGGAACCGTGACCTCGTCAGAGTCGTCCGCTCTTGCTGCTCTTGCTCTCTTGTCGAGATAAAAGAATGGAATTCGGAATCGCGAATGCGCCGCGACGAGTTTGATGCCGATGCAGCGTTGTCGGCGTTTTCGTCCCACGTCACAATGTCCGGCTCCTCTTCAAAGTTAGGTTCGTCCCATTGGTGGTCGTCGTCATCCGCCGGGATGAAGAGACTGTGTGGGTCGATGCTCATGGAAGGCGCGGGTGCTGCAGCAAGCCCAGGAGCAGAGTCTCCTAAATCAGCCTTTTCAGATGTTGACTGTGTAGGCTGATCTCGATTGTGCAAAGAGCTGCGTGCTGGAGGCGGCATACTGGTATCTGCACTTCTTGGAGCGCGAGAATTGAACGACGAGGTTTGTGAGGCGAGAGTTGGTGCTTCAGGAGGTCGAGACGAAGGACGCATGGATAGATCGCGAGCTGGTGTTGTCGCAACGGATGTGCTACCTGGGACATTTGCCGAGCGTCTTGTCATGATTGTGAATTCTGCTTGCAGGCCATTTTCGCCGTAACTGATCTGCAGAGGTCGGTTGCTTCGCGAATACCTTGCGGTCACTTGTGAATGCATCGTCTCGGCGTGTGTTACGATGGCGCGGAAGTCTCTGACCATAGTACCAATGTGTAACCCTTCTTGAACGTTGAAGTCGCTGAAATCTTTGCGCTCCAGTGCCACAGAGGTATGCATGGGCTGCTTGAGGATTTCTGTACAACAATTAATAAGATGCGACGGCAGTGGATTAGGGTCAATACCTCTTCCAGCTTGAATCTTCTCCGTATAACTCGTAAACGTGACTTTGCCGTTCTGAAAATACCAATCGAGCTGATCGGTTTTGGGGCCAAAGTATTCCACTATGTCCCGCAGTGTCCGTGACGATATCGACCAGTAGTTGGTCGACCCGACCTTATCAAAGGCCGCCTGGAGAATTTCCCCGGGCTCGTAGAGCAGGCGATATGTCTTGACCACACCCTGCCGGCAATTCAAACGAAACACCAGTCGACATTCTGCCTGGTCTGGGTTGGCCTGGAGCTCGCAGTCGCAAGTCTCCAGAGCGGTGTCCTTGTCTCGTTGGTCGCCCAGGCGACGCTTGAAGATGGACAGCAGCGCCTGACTTGTTTCAGAGGTGTCTATCCAAGAGATTAAGGTACGAGACTTACCCGTATTTGAAGCTTGCAGGACCATTTCTTTGGCAATGCAGACCCTGTGGGGGTCCGCGGGCCTGGAGAAAAGTGGTATTTAGCGAAGAAGGACGAACTGAGGGTGAACGCCGCATGAGCAGTGTTGGAAACATTCAGACTCGCAAGTCGAAACTTCACCCCAAGCACATTAGTCGACTGCCATGATTTTGTTTGCAGCCAAGGCGGGACTCACAAACTGAGGTGTCGCCTCGATGGAAACATCCTCGTCAAATTTTGCCAGGCAGGTGAGCAGATCATGGAAATATGTCGCCCCAGAAGGAGCCACAGTGAACACCAGAGTTGGCATGAGTGTGTAGACGCAGTTTCGGCTGGTGGATGAGGGACGAGGGTGAGGGGAGGGACAGAGAGACGAAGACGCAGGTAGACGCGGGTCGACGCGTAAAAGAGACACAGAGGGTGAAAGGTGATGTCATTTCAAAACTTGACTTTCGAGACTCGAATGAGCAACGAGTCTCCAATGTACACAGCTTTTCACATATCAATGTTTCTCGCCAGTGCAGTCTCTTTATCAAGGATGATTTCCTACCATCATCTACTCGCGGGACTTTTCTCTCGATAAGCCTTCTCTACCACCTTCATCAAACTCCTCTCCTCTTGGGTATCGCTATCGCGTGCCCTGGTTGTTGGATATGGGGGATAACACCATCACCATGTCTGCATATCGGGGCACCGTTCTCCCCGATGAAATCCTGTCCTTGATATGCGAGGAGCTGGGAAATGAGAGGGAATTCGGCTCGCTCTACACATGCGCACTGAGTTCAAAGTCATTCGCAGACCCAGCGCTTCGGACAATGTACCAGTGAGTTTTGTTGGCCACCAGTTTACTCTTTTCTGTACATGTTTGTGGTAATTGACGTGTCCGCAGACTACACCAGCATTCTCCGGCGTTCGAGCAGAGAGACGACCTGGATGTCCGGCAAAGGCCGACCGACTTCGCGACCAAGGCCGCGGAACAGGCACAGTTCTATCGCAAATGGACCGTGTTATGGCGCTCCATCACTCTCTCGAGTCTCGATGACCACACGACTTACAAACCCTACTGTCGATACATCAAAACCCTGGATTTCCGCAACCTGTCGCTGATGCTGGAAGACCCCAAGTTCACCGGTCCCGTTCGAAAGCAGTTCTTTGCTGGGAAACTCCAGCCTTTCCACTTCCCCAAGACGGAATACAAGAGGCTGGTAGTGGACGTCGTTGCCACGGTCAACGCAATCGGAGATGCGGTGACCACGAAGACGACGCTGTTGGAGGAGATTGACGGCCATATCAGCCCCGGGTTCCTGCCAAGGTGGATATCTCGCTCACCAAAGCTTCAGACTATGGTGCTCTGGAAAGGTGATGCCCTGGTCAACGGCGCCGGAGCCGCAATCGCCGAGCACTGCGATAATTTCCACAGCTTGACGTTACGCGAGTGGGAGTCTCCAGACGCAGACGAGGCATTTGCAACTTTTCTGAACGAGCTCAAGCCGGACACGCTAAGTTACTTTGAAATGATCAGCAACAATAATCTTGGAAAGAGGTCTTTTCAAGCACTCGGACGGCACAAAACACTACAACAACTGGATCTGGGAAGTCTGAATCAAGATGCTGTACGGAATCTGAATGCGCTCAGGGACTGCACCGAGATCCAGACGCTTAAGCTCGAAGACAAATATGGCAATGTCCAGCTGGAGCTCCGAAACAACGATGTATTTCTAGAAGTCGTTGATTGGCTAAGCTCTTGCAGGGCTCTTAGCGAACTCTCTCTGAAGAAATTCTTTGATGGACCCGCGCTGCTCTCGAGAGTATTGTGTTCGCCTAATGTGAGGCTGACCAGGTTATCCCTCGAGGGATATACCGTTCGCCACACCAATTCTCAGTTATTCCACACTGCACTGGCTGAGCAGAGGTCCCTTGAGTCAGTATGGCTTAAGGGAATTGGTGAAGACACGATGCCCGACGATCTCTCACTTATGGTCGAAGGCTTGTGTAACTTGAAAAATTTGAAAGAACTTGTCCTGAAAGATGTCTCGGATGAGTTTTCGGAGGAGCACATCATTTCTCTGGCTGTGAGCCTGCCACTTCTTGAAGACTTCTGGACAAGTGGTGGAGAAGTGTCGGCGGACATCCTCCAACCTCTTGCGAACCTCAAGTACTTGAAGAATCTCACACTGTACGCCATGACTCGGTTTACCTTGAGTGCGATCATGGAGTTCTTGATGAGTCTTGATCCCGAGAGGCAGAAAGGGTTCAACCTGTCGCTGATGGCTGTGGATCCCGACTATGATTTGGCCGAGGAAAGTCAGGAGATGATCCGTGAGTACATGCGAGCAAACCTTGATGGCAGATTCGACTTTGTCTTGTGGCGTGACGCGGAGCCAAGCGACAGTGAGGAAGATTGATTGGCATTGGGTTCTGTGAGTCCGCCAAGTCTGCATGAACCATGCACTTCTGAGAAAGCACAATCTTCCACTATTTGGTTAGGTGGATTGCGTGCCACTTGTGTACCTGACTGATGGGTTGTTGGGTATGGCATGGGGCCAGGCTGTTCCCTCAGGGGAGAGCTGCCACAGAGTTCCAGGTACAGATTCTGTGGCCGACCATGACATTGTGGTGATTGAGCATCAGCAAGCGCTTCAGTTGGATTATGGCAAGGCTCCTTATTTCAGAGTCCTGCCAGCTGTTCCGATACTGGAGCTAGCCTTTTCGTGGATAACCTGTCTTTGCCGAGAGCATCATCCAGCACCTGACAGAAGTGGAAAACATCGGTGAAGGTGTTGTACAAGGGTGCGGGAGCAACTCGAATGACATCCGGTTTTCTCTCGTCCACAATGACACCTTCACGTTCGAGATGACGGAGGACTCCATCGAGTAAGCCGGGTGCCAGTCGGATGCTTAGCTGGGCGCCTCGATCTTTCGCGTCTCTAACTGTGATGATGTCGAATTTCCCTGGCTTTCTCATCGCGATGTCGTCCAAGAGGTGCTCCAAGTAATTCGTTAAGCGCACAGACTTCTCCCGCAGATCCTTCATAGATGTTTCGTTGAAGATTTGTAGCGAGGCAACGACGGCTGCGAGGTCGAGCGCGCTTGGATTGGATACCTGGTACCCCGCGGCACCTGGTCGAGGGACGAATTCTTCATAGATCAAATCAGCTGAGCACTGTGGACCATGATACCTCCAACTTACTGTTTGTCATTTGGAATCTGCTGGATTTATCATCTCCCCACCATCCGGTCAAGCGCGGCCAGTACTTGTGAGTCGGACTTTTCATGTCGACTTTGCCAAACTTCTCGTTGATGAAGATGCCAGCCATTGCTCCCGGCCCTGAATTGAGATACTTGTAGCTACACCAAGCGGCAAAGTCGACGTTCCAATCATGCAGCTTGAGGTCAACATTGCCAGCGGCATGTGCCAGGTCCCAGCCAATCATGATGCCGTGCGAGTGAGCATGGGCTGTGATACGAGGGATGTCGAAATATTGACCGGTATAGAATTGTATGCCTGGTAGGAGGATCAAGGCAAGCTCTGAGCTATGCTCGTCGATCGCTCGAAGGATTTGGTCGGTGGACAAGGTGGGGAATCTGTCATAGACAGGTTCTAACAAAACCATTGCTTCTGCAGGGTCGAGGCCATGATGGATGATTTGCGACTCAACTGCATACTGACACTGTTGTCAGCAGGGCTTGTGTAGGCATCCAGAACCTGGTCCTACTCACATGATCGCTTGGAAAGGCTTTACCCTCAAGCAGGATCTTCCACCTTCCCTCGCCCTTCTTGCTGGGGCGGTAGAAACTCGACATGAGGAGATGCAGGTTTGCCGTCAAGGAACCCATGACTGCCACTTCCGACTCAAGGGCACCCACGATCGGGGCCATGAGTCTCGCGGCATGGTCATCGATGTGCAAGAACGGTGCAAGGGGAGAGTCTGAATGCTCGACGAAATGCCCCAAAACGCCTTTTGTGCGCCACTGTGTGAGGAACGAGTTGACCAGATTCGCGGTCCTGACGGGCTGAAGGCCGAGCGAGTTGCCGCACAGATACGTGCAGGGCTGAGAGGGTCCTTCTCCAGGCGATTTAGACAGCGTTGGTCTATTCAGATCTGCCCGAGTCGGTATGTGAAACTCTGACCGAAAATGAGATAGCGGATCTCTAGCATCGAGAGAGAGGGCAAAGTCTGGGGAAAATGGATCGCCGGGTTCTTTCATAGAGTAGAAGTCACGGGGTATGTCTGCTTTAGACATGGTGACAGAGAAAATACGACACTCTGTGCACCTTGACTTGATTTCTCGCGGGCAGGACCCGTAGCACTTGTCTCCTGGATACTCTCGCAGACGAGATAGTCACGACTCACAAGAGAAAAGTGGCCAGCTCAGAGGGACGTATTAGAGAGGGGGGACCTTTCTTCTTTGTAATAATGAGTTGAACCAGTCGGAATGGAAAACGACAGAATTGTCAGCAACTCGTTGTTGCCGAGGTTTTTCCTTTGGCCGCCGCATTTTCCACCATCGTCATTTTTCCCAGTGACAAAGAGACACACCAACCCACCAACCTGTGTTCTACGCCTTGCACGCCAGCGACACACGGAGGAATAGCTCTCGCGAAAGTAAAAACCATGTCACAGAACTCGATGAGGCTCGCCTTTCGAGCCGCGCGTCCTCTACGCAGACCACAAGACCCGACGACCTACCTCCGAGCATGTCGAGGTATTTCCAATGCTCCGTTGCAGCGGCAAACGACGACCCCAAGACAAGCACACTCTCACCCCATCATCCCACGGCTCGAAAAGAGGAATAACTACGTAACAAGACGACACATCTCTTCCTCGCCCGTCCGGCAGGCGACGGTGGTGGTGCAGAACCCGCGGGTCGACGAAGACGGCAACGAGATGACCATCACCATCTCGGAGCGAGCGGCCAAACGCCTGAAACAGATCACGAGCGCTTCTCCCCAGAGCAAGAAGAACACGCTCGTCCCTTCATCCTCCTCCTCTTCCTCCTCGCAGCCAAAAGATTCCCACCTCCGCGTCACCGTGACCTCCGGCGGCTGCCACGGCTTCCAGTACTTAATGTCCCTGGAGGACTCGTCCAAGATCGATCGGGAAGAAGACACGATATTTGCCAGCGACGACGAGACGGCGCCGTCGGGCCCGGGCAAGGCCGAGGTGGTCATGGACTCGGCGAGCCTGGAGTTGTTGAAGGGCAGCACCATTGACTTCACCCAGGAATTGATTGGGAGTCAGTTCAAAATCGTGGGGAATCCGCGCGCCACCAGTAGTTGTGGCTGTGGCACGAGTTTCGATATTGAGTGATTCATTCATACCTCTTTTGGGGCAGACGGACGAAAAGGTGGACCGTAGGGACACAGACTGGGGATATGTTGTCGCCGAGGGAAATTGCCACCTTGGTTCGGGTCTTTGTATCTTCTCTGCTCCAAACAGAGACTTTGGATGTGCGTGGCCTCTCAGGGCAAGGAAATCGGATGTTTCAAGACCAGAGAGAACGAGAAAAGTCGCAGCTTGAGCGTCCTATAGATCCTATATCTCCACCACCGACCGTGGCCTGTTTCCTCCAGATAGCTTTCTACGAGACCTTGACATGGGAAGCAGCAAAAGCAGCTACTTCTTCTCCATAAAGGAATTCTCTACTCTATCCATTGCTCAAACGTTCACAAGCTGCTAGGCTGCCGTGCTTGAACCGCACCGCCCCAACCCATGAAGTGCGTGCAACTCGACCGAGCGTGAATATCAATGGACTCAAAAGAGTGGACAAAGAGAAGACCAAGAGGGACTGAGAAGAGACCGGAAATCGCGGGACTTATTGAATGGAGGGGCATGGAATCACATTTTCATAGAGACCTCTCTCCTTGTCTCTCTCTTCCTTTCTCCCCCGGCTGGTGAGGATGGGAAAGGGGAAAGGAGAGACGCTGAATATCTCTGCAAATGTGGATAGATGAATTTCCCCCCCTCGGCCTCGTTGCAGGATCTAGTAATTATCCAGCTCGTTTGAGAAATCCGTTCCAAAATCAGAGAGCCACTGTTGTGATCCTGCGACTCCCTCACTCCACTGCCCAAGCTGAGTTTCGCATGACATAGAGGCCTTGAGCTGTCCGTCTGTCCTGTCCGTCTGTCCTGTCCGTCTGTCCTGTCCGTCTGTCCTGTCCGTCTGTGAATGGACTCTTCTGATCCGATTGATCTTCGTCAACTCCTGAGCCAGATCAGCAACGGTTCTGAGGTCGTCAACCGCTTCTCTGCCTGCTCACGTTCGCAAGCTAGCACCTCCTCCTCCACGACCAATACTTTCGAGTTATTCAGCGTCAGGTGAGGAATTTCCCAGGCCTTTGGTGATTCGTAGGACTTGGACATCTCCGCGACCTCCTCTGTCACACGCTCCAGCGCCTTCTGAAGCTTCTCGACGGTTTGGTATCGCTCGTCTCTCAAACGCTGGTATAGTCGCAGAGTTTGCGCGCCGTCGACAATCCCGCTAGCAGCCGCTTCGGTAAGGCCGAGGGTATTGAGCGAAGATTTAATTCGATCGATGAGGGATGGCCTCGGCGGCCTGAAAAATTGGACATTGGTATAAGCAGTGGTGACTTCTGAGTCGCCCATGGCCTTGTATGCGAGGAGCAACGCGGTTTCATGACATCGGTATTGAGCTGGGTCTAGAATATCGTTAGGGAGTATCCATCCACTGAACCAAGGCTGCCGAGCACAGCCAGGGGTGACTTACGATCGTTCGAGCTTCGTCCATCGTTTGCCCACTTTTTGTTTGTACCACTTTGGCTCGCGGGGAGTCTGTCGTGCTCATCAAATCGACGAGGCGAAACCTGAGGACTTTGGAATCTTTTGGATCATGCCAAAATTGCGACAGCTGGGCAATGTCGGAAAAGGTCCCGAGAGGCGGAGCGCCTGGGACAGTCATGTTGGTGGGCATTGATCCCTGGGTTGACAGTCAACTCACCGCCGTCAGGAGAGGTCATGATAAGGAAGACGTGTAAGGAAGGCGGCAAATAACCAGAGGGGAAATCTGTAGAGGGCGAAGATTCAAGTAAGAACGATACAAAAGATGAAATGAAATGCTTGCCAAGGAAGAAGGAGCAGGACGAGCTTGAAAGATGGCAAGAACTAGTCTTTCCAAAGGAACTGAACCCTAGATGACCGTGCGAATATTCAGTGAGAGGTACATACCTTCCTCACGAAGTCCTCCCAGCCCGGCTCATCGGACCCCAGTTCTCCCTCGGATTCATCTGGTACCTCAATAACTTGCCACGAGGCTTCTCTTTACCCAACTTCTCGTCAAATGTGATTTTGAGCCTGTTCGGTGGTGGAACCGAAGGACTCGTGGATCTTGACCGATGACCGTTGGGAGGTTCCTCGGGTTGAGCTGCTGCCTCTTCGCCACCATCTTTCGGCTCAGACGATTCACCCGTCTCTGGGGGGAGAGGTGATTTTTCGTTCTCTAATCGATACAGTATCCCTTGTAGCACAGTTTTCAGGTCGTCCTTGGTCTCACATCTCCCAAGCTGTTCCCTCGTCACGTCCCTCAACTCTGATACAAGAGCCCGCTCCGTCCCTCGGACCCTCGACAGAATCTGATACCCTGCTGTGCCCTTCCTCACGGCTCCATCCTTGATAGGAGCTTTTGTCCGCATGAACTCTCGTATCACTTCCCACAGCACGGACCATGGGGCATTCGTTTTGATACTGCCAGGCTTGCAGTGAGACCTGGAGACTTTGTAGCCCAGTCCAAGCAGGGCACCTCTCATTGCATCTTCAGAAGGTGTGGCGCAATGGATTATCTTTGCCAAATAAGTAGGCATGATGAAAAAAGGAGCAACGTCCGGTTTGTCAGTCGCAAGTCGCGGGATTGGCTTCGAGTCGTGCGTAGCTCCGTCCTCGGCTACTGTGACCTCTGTACCGTCTGCGTCTGAGTTGGTAGGCGCGAGATCCTCCTCCAAGGCCAAAGTAAGCATCCCCTCGATTCGATCGACAGTGACATATGTGTCCTTGTCCAGAGTTCGAGCCTTCTTGAGCATTTTCTCAACGAATTGCGGATTGTGTAGGGGACCTGACCACATCGGGCCACACAGGTGCATCCGTGAACCACAATGTTCACAATTCCGATTTGTGGACGGTGCTTGGGCGAATGAGAACTTGTAGAATGTGTCTCCAGATTTAGATGTTTGTGGCTTGTTCCGAAGCAAAGGCTGTGTGACCCAAGCTCCACACCCGTGGCCGCAGTTATAAACCATCATGGATGTACCGGCCAGCAGCTTGACTTCTTGCTGCTTTCGGTGGACCCGAATGAAGAGTCGGGCATAGTAGTCGATGTAAAGCGACAAAAGAGGCTCGATCGCAAGGCCGTATTTCGCGGCAGATATCGCGATTCCATTGAGGATCAACCTCAAGCCACCTTCGTGCGAGTGTGGCCCTTTGACAGGAATTCCACCATAGAGTGCAAAAGTCTTTTCGGGATACCCCGTCGATGCAAAGACACCAGCGTCTGTGCAGGTGATACACAGCATCCCACCATCCTGGATTGCCTGTAGGCTGCAGTCAAAGAAAGGAGCCGCTGTTCCATAAGGGTCAATATCAATCACATCGAAACGATGTACATATCCTTCTGCGGGTCTGGGGTGCTCGTTTCCAACCTTGGTATACATGAAAGCTCGAGCATCACCGAGGTTGGGTTGAACTTTGTCTCCGACGTCGTTGTGCTTGATGTTGAGTTTGATGGTCTCGACCGATGCCGAGGAGAGATCATTTGCGACAATATTGGTAGCAAATGATATTTCCTTGGCATAGCGCAACGCTCGGAGGCCCGTTGCAGACAAAGCGTCTAGAATAGCGAAAGGAAGCTGTTTCTTTGGGTTTGCAGGTGGCTTTACCTCAGGATCGGCGGCGCCTGTACTTGCGACAGGTTCTGGTTGCAGTCCCTCTCCCACGGTGTCATTGACCGGAGCATCAGCATCAGCCGTCAGCTCAGCAACAAGTGGTTTGACGTTGTCTTCGTCATGTCCATTGGGTTTGAGTTTCTTTGCCGGCTCTTCCGTACTCTCATGGACGACTGCATCTTCTAGGTGGTCGGCTTTACGCTTCCGAGCGTTCGGTTGCTCTGCTTCATTGTTGGCGCTGTTGTCGAGTTGAGCTGCAGGCGGGGCGTGCGACCCTTTTCCGGCCTTCTTCCTTTTCGCGTTTCGATTCTTGTGAGCAACCCGGCCTAGCTTCTCCAGCAGAGCAGCTTCGCCGTAGACGCTGATTGCCAGGACACTCAGATCTCGATTGAACTGCTGAATAGGATTATAGAAGACGGCCTGATCTCCTTCGTCGTTGTTTTTGGAGGATTTGGTCGACGTTGGAGGTTCCCCGGAATATGGAGCAAGTACTGAAGCTAGACCTTCGCGAACGTGTCTGTATTTCTTGCCATCCACCATGATGGTCTCGGGGGTATTCGATGACGCCATATTCGAGCGTGATGAGGCCGCAAAGCTCCTCCGTTGCAGGTTTGTAAAGTATCCCTGGCTGTTATTCGCGAGCTTTGGCACACGATCACGGATAAGATTGATCCGGATGAAAGCGAAACAACGGCCGATCCTCATCACCAGCCCCTTCCATCCCTTTGACACTGCAGATTGAGAGATCGATGTGTCCGCCGAACAAATGTGTTATGTTACCAAAAGTTGGGAACAAGGCACAGACATGAAGTAAATGGTAGCAGCATCGAATACGATACTTTTTTCTCTGAGAATCGCCAAGACGGATGCTACAAAGAGTTAGTCGCAGCCTTGCATATTATCAAGCTAGTCCATTTACGGCGAGCCTCTTAGTGCTCCCTCAGCCTTGTCGACCAACACGGAGCATCTCAATGAGTGAACAACCTCGTACCCTTCCTGCTACACACAGACATGGATGCAAGCTCGCTGCCCGAATAAGGGGCAGTGAACAAATATTCCGCCAAACGGTATGCACATTGTACACCAGACAGTAAAAAACAGCCCTCCTCTCCTGACTCCTCAGCCTCAAGCGCGTCTGAGAGTTTTGAAACCGTTTCGGTCTCAGATCCTT
Source organism: Fonsecaea pedrosoi CBS 271.37 (assembly GCF_000835455.1). Taxonomy (NCBI): domain Eukaryota; kingdom Fungi; phylum Ascomycota; class Eurotiomycetes; order Chaetothyriales; family Herpotrichiellaceae; genus Fonsecaea; species Fonsecaea pedrosoi. The sequence continues at coordinate 492,110 of NW_013550613.1, read as the reverse complement.
TTCCTCAAACGCCTCTCCTGCCCATTCTCAAACCAGATCACCCGTCAAGATGGGCAACAGTGACCCCGGACTTGTCACATACAGGAGATTACCATCTCAATGATGCCGATTGTGCACGGTTTCACGGGCGTCAAGTGGCGCCACTACAAGCACATACACACACCTAGTTCAAACCAGATCCATCAGGAGAATATCGACGACCCTGTTTTGCATTTGAGGTGCCGGTGAGCCTGCTACATACGGCTCGAGTACAAAACTGTCGGGCTTTCTCGACACTCTTTTTTTCCTCCTTGCCACTTTTCCAAGCCTAATTAACGTACTCGTCTTTCTTTACATCGCTGACCTGCACAGCCAAAAATTATACCATTCCTGATCTCCCACAGCTAAAACCATGCCGAGAACACATTTCTCCGCCATCACTTGCCTCCTCTTCTTCGCCCTCGTCACAATCGTAACGGCTATCCCTTCGCCGCTCAGCCTTCTCAGCCCTCGACAGCAACAAAGTGACCAGCCTATTTGTAGCGAATACTCCACCATTGCAAACCTCTCCATTGTCGGCGCCAATGCTACATACCGGTCCGCATACCTTCAAGCGTCACCTCAAGGCCACGACCCAGCCAGCGCGCCCCTCGATTCCGCCATTCCCAAGCTGCCCAGCTTTCAATTCAACGCCACTATTAACACCGAATGTGGAAATTTGACGGAGGTGGCCATCAAGGGTGCTGCGACAAACTTTACGCAAGGACAAGTGTTGCAGTTCAACATCAATTCGGCCGTGCAGATGAGGGCAGGGTCATTGGGGATGGCTGTGATGATGGCTATAGTTGTCGCCACGGTCATCGATATACTATAGAACGGTTATGGTGAACGACTTCTCTAATATTACGACTGTCTCAACGTTGCAAAGTGTACGGCTGATCAATGTGACGCGGTGGTGGGAACCAACATACAAATCGAGGCGTTTTCGAAAACTCTGTTATAGCTGGGTATGCTGACTCTCGCCACATTGTTTCGTCTATGCTCGGTAAAGCGCCTTTAGAGGGCGCGACTTTTCGCAATGCAGCTTCCCCGAATGGAGTAACCGGCCACCGGCTTTGGCAGGAGACTTGAAGCAACAAAATATATCACCTTGATTCCCAGTGAGATCTCAGTGGTGACGCAAAATATGTCGTCAGGGACGAAGAGGAACGGGTCCAGGTCTGCGCCGAAATTGACATTAACAAAGCTGTGCAGTGCGGCATGCAATTAGAAAGTTGCTTCGTGGCCTGCTGGTCATTTTGCACCCTCTAAGGGCAAACCCGTCTGATTGGTTGTTCTGCTTTGATAGCGAATGGCAACACTGGAAACATGGGCTATCATATAGACCGGCGGATGAATAGAGAAGTTCGTCTGTCCATCGGATGTGTCACTCTGACAGCTCGATGTCGACGGTGTCCATGGCCAAGAAAGACATATGCGTATAAGATCAACCTTTTGCACCAGGGCGGTTGCTAATACTCAATCTGCCTCCTCCTATCGCCGAGCCGTGTTTAGGCCAGTACTCGAGATCCTCTCTGTGCAAGTCGTGCTTTCAGGACGCAGTTGAACAGGTATCGGGCGTATGCATCCGCCTGGTAAAGCCATCGACTCTCCTGCCCACCATACCCATGAGCCCATGTCATACCGAGTGGTTATATGGATCATTCGATGGGCGCATACGTCGTTTTAAAGTGTGCTATGCACGTATGGAACCGGGGGAGTTCGAAAGAGATGGTGAGGCTTGCTTTCAGAGGTCGCGCCCGTGTGGTTCTGGGATCGGCCTAGTTTATGATCGTAAAAGTGTGTCGATTTGAGGACAATGGTTGCTTCAGGAGCCAGCAGAAACATGACCTTTGCACCCAGGCATACATCCTGTCGGCTTTCGAGGATCGTAGTAATCCTCATCTTCCGTCAGATCACTGTCATCCATATCGACATCGCGCTTCTCAGCCACGGGAGGTTCTATCTCGTCTCTTTTCTCGACCTCTGGTTTTGGTTCGTCGACCGCCGGCGCAAACGCATTCTTGAATCCTCCTTTCTTGAACCCTCCACCCGCAGCTGCTGCGCTCTTTGTGCCCCCTCCAAGTTTTATCTGCATCAGTGGTCCTTTCTCTTCCTTCTTGGGTTGCACTTGGCGCTGCATTTCCTTCATCTCCTTCAACCTCTTCTTATGTTGGTGATCGTATGAGGATTCGTGGGCCTCGAATTCGTTCATGCGACTGTACCCTTTTTGACATAGCGAGCAGAAGAATGCACTCCGCGCTTGTTTCGCCGACTGTGTACTGGCGGGGGGGAGGGTGAATCCTCTCTAGAGGAGGAAGCGACTAGTCAATAACGCCAAAGAGACAATTGGAAAGTTGGTCGGCGAGACTTCACAGGCACAGCAAGGCGCAACTTACCGGAGGCATGATGGCGGTGACGAACAGTCAGACGCAGAAGAAGATGCTAATATGCAGTGACTGTTTGATGAAGCATTGATCTTTACGCAGGGAGTGAAGAGAAGTCGGAAAAAAAAGTGGTGGTCGGCCGTTCTCGCATAATAATGTCTGGTCGCCCACTACCGCGTCTGGAGCCAGACCCCTCAATTGTCGACTGTCAGATCGCCAGCGAAGACATCCTTCAGCCGCACAACGAACAACCACGCATTACCCGAGAGGCTATCCATTCCTTGAACCTCGATCTGTTGTCTATACTTTTTTCTCTGGCAAGACATCGAGTAGACCTCGTTAGCACCAATCAGGCTCAGCGATCAAGCAAGCTCTTCACAGACCCGGATGATGCAGCACTTGATATTGTCGAAGCCAATGCATGAACTGGAGCTGAGGCTGGTCAATTCGTCTACAGGCCGTCAATAAGGCGGGAGGCCGTCTTCAACAGCAAGAAGTTCCAGCCCTACCAACTCCAAGCTCATGACTTCCACAGATCACCGCGATCGTCGCCATGCGCCTCATAAATGTCCGCACGATTCAATTGGAGGAAGTCTACAACAGCAGGACTCACCGGTATGCCATACTTTCGCATCGATGGGAAGAGGAAGAAGTCACCTTCCAAGACATGAGCTCCCCCAAGACCTTTGGCAAGAAAGGCTTCTCCAAAATCCAGTCGGCTTGTTGGGTTGCCCGTAACAAGGGACTTTCCTACCTTTGGGTCGATACCTGTAGCATTGACAAATCGAGTTCGGCCGAGCTAACGGAAAGTATCAACTCAATGTATCGGTGGTACCAAGATGCCGAAATTTGCTTTGCCTATCTAACGGACGTCGAGATTCATAAGACCGAGATGAAGGACAGTGTGTGGTTCACGCGGGGATGGACACTCCAGGAATTGATTGCCCCAAAACACGTCAGCTTCTACGATCGAAACTGGGTCTTTCTGGGCACCAAGGATAACCTGGCTGGGGAGCTATCAAGAATCACTGGCATTGACAGAGATGTCCTTCTTGGTCAGAGACCACCCTCGAGCTGTTCGATAGCTCAGCGCATGTCGTGGGCCTCCAAACGCTCGACAACCCGGGTTGAGGACCGAGCGTACAGTCTCCTGGGTATTTTCGATGTTAGCATGCCCATGCTGTACGGCGAGGGCGAAAGATCGTTTACAAGGCTTCAAGAGGAGATCATCAGGCACTCGGACGACCAATCCATCTTCGCATGGGATCGTGGCCTGGACGGCTATTTCGGCGGGCACAATGGTCTTTTGGCAACCTCCCCTTCGCACTTTGTCACTTGCCAGAACGTCGTCATCCCTGCCTCCTACGGCCTACCGGTCACCACTGGCTTCGCATTGACCAATGTGGGAATATCGATTTCCTTAATGACCCTTCCGTGGGCGATGGAGACGTATCTCTGTATCCTGAACTGCAGCCTCAAAGATTGTCCTCAATATCGCCTGGGTATCTTTCTCGAGCGACTCTCATCGTCTCAAAATGCAGAGCAATATGCACGGGTGCAGATCGACGGCGCCACCGTGCTGCCTATTCTGCTTCGCACCATCTTGGACGACTCTTACGGCCGTGTTCGCACCGTCCACGTCCGACCTCACATCTCCGATGAACCGCTCCGGCGCTGGTATGGCTTTCGCCTTCACAGCTTCACTCTGCCAGAATACACGATTGATGAGATCTATCAGGCGAGGTTCCATTTTCGCAACACTTTACCGTCGATAGGTCGGTACAGCGCCGAGGAGATGCGGGCGGCGAAGCAATACCACCCGAATGGACTTCTCGGTCTGCCTCCCCGACCGCTCTTCTTTGCCATGCCACGAGCCAGAGGAGGCTTGCTGAGCATCAGAGGCACTGCGGCCGTCATCTACGTCCCGCCTTCGCGAAAGGACAAGAATGGCGAGCGCATCTGCTGGATGAAGTTTGGATTCGACGAAGATTTCCGCCCTGTGTGTATCTTTGGGCGCCGGAAGTCGCTATGGGGCGGCAACGCCGCACACCTCGCCGTTGACGAGGACTCGTACTACGACGCCGAAGAGACTCCCGGGGCGCACGCCCTCCTGTTCCGTCACGACTGGATCAACAGATACCAGTGCTCGAGCGACCAGGAGATCGCGGCGCTGTGGCAGAAGCGCGACTTTTGCGTCCTCAAGGGCGTCAAGGACTGGGGCATTGACAGACAGATCCCCTTCCTCCGACTGCGCGTCCTGGTGCGCCTGGAGAACATTCCCCTCAACTTCTCGTCGGACGGACGGCCCGACTCGCCGTTGCCAGGGATGAATGTGTGGACGATAAACGTGGATTCCTGGAAGTACTCGGGCGACAAGGAAGGCATGAAGACGGCCATGGGGACCGGGGAGTTTGTGCTGCGCTCGCTGGACGACATATTTGCCGCGGTTTAGAACCGAGGGCCATGGATGCTATGGAACGAGGGCCGGCGATATGAATCAAGACACGAACAATACGATTACGATACCATTCAACCTGCCAGCTCTTTTCATCACGCTCAATCCTCTTTCCAGAAGCTTGACTCGCCAGTATCATCCAGAGCCAGTTTAACTACTACACGACACGACAAGACCTCTGTGGGGCGACGCAACATAACGCGGACTCCCACAGGAGAAAGTGTTTCTCGGGAAGAGAAAAGTACAACCACCTATTTACCTCTCGTCTCCCTACCTCCCCACATCCCTCCACCCTTTCCACGAAAAGAAAAAGAAAAAAGAGGCTCCTTTTTAACGAGATTCATGAATTAATTCCGGAGACAACCAATGGTAACGACGAGACGGACGAGATATTTTTCATCTATTCCTCCTTTCTTTGGGATCATTTCCATTCACGACGCAGGATGATGGGAGACTCCTGAATCTGAATCCGATCAATCTTGGTCATTTGTTGCTGCTGGGTTCAATCTGACCAGAACTAGGTTGAAAAAAAAAGAAAGATATATCATATCGCACACGTTCAGCCGAGGTGCTGTTATTTCCCTATTCCCTTCCTCGCTCAATAAATCCATTCTCATCGACTCGGTCCCAATAAAAAGTGTGCGCCTTCAAACGCCTTTCTATCAAAACAGGCTGTTCCCATTCCTGCTTGAATTCCTGCCCTTCTTTTTCTTCTTTTCCCATAAAGATCCGACTTGCAACTCCGAATTCAACTCCATCAAAGAAACCCAGGGGTATCCCCCCTGCCCTAGTTCCGTCCCGCCCTTTGTCCCGGGTATTTGCTTGCTGTCATGATTGTTTCGTGGGATCAACTGTGGTTGCCGTGTGATTGCTTGGGTCGTCTCCGTCGTGTCAGATGCTGTTCAAAATCGAAGAAAGAAAGGAAGAACTCCCCCCAACGAACGCCTCGCGCCTCCGGCAGACAAAGCAAGCAACGCCTTGCAACATGCCTCAAAACACAAATTCTAGTCCCCATCAGAGCCGCTTTTGAACCTCCCTGCAAAAACACCACGCGTCATGACCGCCAATACATATCATACACATATATATGAACCTAAAATTCCATTAATGGCGTCCCCTCAATGTCTATTCAGAGTCAAAACAGGTGAGATGCCCCGGACTCCAGTTCGTACCTTAGTTGCCCAACCCATATTTGTTTCTGACCATGGACCAAGCCGTTGTGTTGATGGTATACTCGGAACACAGAGTTCCAAGTCGCTAGGAGTGGCAAACGAGGCGACTGACTTTGTCGAATTTGGGGTTCTTCTGCAGGAGAGGTCGAAATCTGTAGGGTGGCCGTATCTGGCTAAAGCTGCATTGTGCAATAATGAAGGCATCGAAGCCTATTCCTTGGCCCACTAGGGTATATTTGCGCCGCCCCTTCGCGTGCTGCTTTTAGCTGCTTTGCTGCTCGACGAGAGCATGAGCGCCTTGGCCAGCCTCTTCACAAGCTTTTGCCAGTTGATTTTGCTGTTCCAAAAGATCAGAAACACGTTGCTCAGTCTGCTGTCGGGTCGTTTCAGCGTTTGCTGTATCAACTGGTCGCAAGCTATTTCCGCTTCTGTCGCTTCGCTCGCGCGCGAGTCGGGGCTCGATCGGCTTATTTGCGCACTGCATTTATCTCCTTCGACTGCACATCATCTTGTTCACTCACTGCCTTTCTCTTGATCCCCTGGTTCTGCAGTGCTGTGGTCACTTGCAGCTGTGTCCTTCGACAATCTCTCTTCTTGTTCGCTTGGACCTGCCTGTTGAACTCTGCACGGAGCGAGTCCATCTCGCTTTTCAGGTTCCAATGTGAGGGGTCCGAGCAGGTTTGTTTTTCTTGTGACAAAATATGATGCCGTTGCGACTCGTCAAACCCCTCGTGGTTAGACTTGGTCTCTTCTGAGAGCTTCGCGTTTTGCTCTAGTGGTTGCTGTATACGATCGTCCTTCTCTGCCTCTAGAATCTTGATGCGTTCCTCTAACCGAGCAACTGTAACGTCTCTAGCTGTTTCCACCATTTTCAGTTGGTCCTCTTTATGAGAAAGGTCCTTTCGTAGAGTCTCGATTTTCTCCTTCAACTCGGCGTCTTCACTTAACAGTGCATGTTTTTCACGGTTTGTGGCGCACAACAGAGTTGAAATAGTTTCCCTCGCAAGCTGTTCTTGAGCAAGACTTGCTCTGACTCGGTCACAGTCTTCTCTCGACTTTGCCAAGTCAAGATCTGACTGCATGGCAACTTCGCGTTCCTTGAAGAAGGACTCCCTCTCGTGGCAGATGTGTGCGCTCTGCATGGCGATTATTTTATGGCTGGATGACAGTGCTTTGCCTTGGTCTTTTGCAATGGCCTTGATGGTGTCTCTCTCTGCCTCTACTTTTCTAAGAAGCTCAGTTCTGACACGATCATCCCGCTGCAGAGCGTCCACACTCGATCTTAGGTCTGCAATGGCAAGGTATAAGTGGTCATTGGTCCTCGCAAGACCATCTTTCACATTATCTGCCTCAATTTTGCTACCGACATCCTGTTTTAGTGTTTCGACTTGGTGTGTGAGGCGCTCAATCTCCCGCGATTTTTTGTTGTTACGCTGGGCGAGGATATCGCTCTTTTCTTCGGCTTTGACCTTTTCGATATGAAGAGCCTTGCCTTGATTTCTGACCCCCGCGATCTCAAGGCAATAGTCTGCATTGGCCTTCGAGAGTTCAAGTATCTCCGCTTTCAACTGGGCAATAACATAGTCAGTCTCCTTCTGTCGAGCGGAGCCGACTTCTGGAGAGACGTGTGTCTGTGAGATCCTGTCTCTCTCGGCGGTGAGACGCTGTATCTCGTGGGAAAGCGCAAGGTTTTCTTCTTGGAGTCTGTCCTTCTCGTCGGTGATACGCTGTATCTCGTGGGAAAAAGAGAGGTTGTCTTTTTGAAGGCTGTCCTTCTCGGCAGTGAGACGCTGTATCTCGTGGGAAAAAGAAAGGTTTTCTTCTTGAAGTTTCTCCTTCTCAGCGCGCATACCTCGGTATCGCTTCGCAATAAGGTGAGCAAAGTCTTCCGGGTTCCCCACAATGACCATGTCGAGATCAACAGAGTCAAAAAAGCATTGCAGGTGGTCTATGAGCCCTTTTCCAATTTGATACTTGATCATCTGATGACTGACCTCCTCTTTCTGAATATAGTCCCGGTGGACCGTCCACACATTTTGTAAATGAGACGATATTTGGTCGAGGTACCCCTTATCAGGGTCCTTTCCTCCAGCTTGCTGCGCCTGACGCACGCAATTCAGTGCCTCAACCAGATGTACAACCCGTAAATCCTTGAAAAGATGCAGGGCATGAGATTGAGGGAATCCACCGCCAGGCTTCGTGTCTCCAGGGTCGGCATCCTTGATGTTGGGTCGGGTGTCCTCGTCATCCTGACCTGATCTTTCTTCTGCCGATTCTAAGGTCTGCATACTGAACCCTGCAAAGCCACACAGCCAGAACACAAGAGCAGCAGAGAAGTGTGTTCAAATAGAGTCAAGCACATGCCGCGAAGCTTGACCAGAACGGTCTTAGGCTGTGAGACGACGATGTCCACCACTCGCAAAACACATGTTATTTGTACCTGGAATGACACCAATCGGAGCGAGTCAATAGAGTGCAAAGGTCTGTAGAAGAGAAAGGGGCAGTCGTTTGAGAAGGATTATAGTGACTGTGCCGAGGGAGGCTGAATGATGGAAGCAGGAACAGTGGTAGACAGAGAGAAGCAACGTCCTAAGCAGCAGTTTTTGACTGTGCTGGAGCGGACAGTTGGGCGGGGAGGAGCGACCGAGAAGCACTCAAAAGGCAACCACCCAAACCAAGAGGGGCTGCCTAGTGGTTGGGCGCGGGGTGACGGCTGAAACAGCTCGACCGCCTCTGATTCGATACCCACTGAATCAATCACTCGTCAGCCTCCCGACCAATTGAAGCCCTCCACAGATGCGCTAGTGGTTGTGGCAGACCCCGCTGACTAGCCTCGATGCCCACACCGCTTAATTATGTCTTCCGCTATTGGCTGATCCCAAATCTCTGAAGCGAAGTCCTTTGAGGCCTCCTAGTTGATTTCTCGGTCCTCATTGCCACAACGAGGGACTGGTGAGTCAAATGAGTCAAACCGTGTCCAGCTCCAAAAAACACGACCGCACATGACGGATTTCCTAGGGTTGAGAATACTGCAAGCTTTTCACCTGTAATTGAGTTCCAACAGCCCGCTTCCGCGGGTCTTCCGAGCCTGCAAGGGCCGTCTTTCCCCCTCTCAAGAACAAAGAAACGCTCAACAACATCAAAGTCATGGCCGACCTACCTCCGCTCTCGACGCAAGACACGCGTGGCTCCATCTCCTCTATACCAATGCACGAAGTCGATCCCTCGCCCGTCGATGATGACGACCCAGAAGGCCCGAGCTATCCCACCAACCCTGCGGATCTTGATGCTTCGAGATTGCCCTTTTCATCTCACAGCACGACCAATTGGCTGGGCCTCACGCCAGCCCGGACGCTTCACATGTTGTCAACCGTACAAAAGTACTCTGTCGTTCCCTTCTCAGCCTATCTCACGATGCACTACACAAACACCGCACTGATCCCCCTCTTGACCGGTTCTGCGTGCGAGGCAGACAAATTCCTCCTCCTCACTCGCCCTTTTTATCAATCCTTCCCATTCGAACCACTCCTGATCTTTGTCCCCGTCGTCACCCACATCGCCTCCGGGATTGCCTTACGACTCTACCGTCGTCGCATCACAGCAAGACGGCATGGAGCCGAGACACTCTCGCAGCGCAGGAAGATGAAGAGTAAGATACCGTGGCCAAAGTTCTCGCTCACTAGCGCCGCGGGTTATGCACTGTATCCAATGTTCGTGGCCCACGTGTTGTCTATGCGCATCATCCCCAAGAAGATCGATGGGAGTTCTGCCTCTGTGGGATTACGCTACTTTGCCCATGGCATAGCACAAGATCCGTATGTCGGACTGGCAGGCTACACATTGTTCGTGTGCGTCACCAGTTACCACGTGGTAAGCGGTGCGGCCAAATTCCTGAGAGTGAGTGCAGAGTATGTCATCGGGGGCGGGGACGAGGGTCACCTGCGGAAGAAATGGCGAACCAGGATTATCAACGGGATCACCGCCGCCGTGGCAACCGCGTGGATTGCTGGTGGGTTGGGCGTTGTGGGAACGGCAGGGCGAGGTACGGGTTGGGAAGCAAGCCATTGGGATAAGATATATCGTGCAATGCCGGTTATTGGCAGGCTGTTTTAATATTAACAAACGCGGTTCTGCGGATCGTTTGTCTTGTGTATTTTCTAGATGTGAGATAGGGTTACCCGCGAAGAGTTTAGAAAAGGGGCCCCATACGCATATACGTCCACACGGCGCATTCTGTAAATATAGTTCAAGTCCACCACAACATGGCTCTTTTCGAGGAGTTTCCCCCCAAAGATCAGGGCACCGCCCCCCCAAAAAACAGCGACGTTTGCTTCACGCGTGTTGCCATTGAAGACTTGTGCGAAGACGAGGCGCCGAGGGTGAGGGGGTGAACAGGACATATATACACTGTTCGGCTTTCGGGGGCCTGAGCACCAGATTCACACTACACGCTCCTATGCCTCTTCACCCTTTCCTCCAACCCATAAGTGACGCCCCACACGATGAGCCCGTCACGTTGAGCAAATCTATCTTAACACGTGCAAATCATGGTCAAGGGATGAGAAAAAGGCGAGGGAAAATAAAAGCAGGTGATCCCTCTCGGAGCTAGTCGGTCCCTTCGGGGCGAAGTGAGCAGTCGTTGAGGCCGCTCAAGGAAAAATAGTTCCGCAGGCCACAGCGCAGATTTATCTAGGGGATAGAGGCTGCCAGATGCCCCAGGAGATGGTGAACGGAGATACAATGTTCCTGGTGTGTGCAAGAAGGATCAGCATGCGCCGTTTTAGCAATTAGAGACTCGGATAGACACTCACGCAGCCAGATTCTGGATTGGCATTGAAAAGCTGAGTTGGCTCGGCTTGCCCCCTCCCTCTCCCTCGACTGACGTCTCAACCACCTCGTTGATGACGTTGAACTTGACCAGCCGCAAGTATCGCAGGCGGTATCGCATGAGCCTAAGTCGAGCAGCAATAGCGTTTGCCTGCTCCGTCGAGGCTACAACAAACTCCAGCCTTTGTATTGAGCTTGAGACGAAGTCGACCAGTGTGATTTCCATGTTCGGCCACGTCAGGGCAAGCTCCTGGAGTTTCGGTGTGTCCAGCAGGAAGGCTGAGAGAAACTCGACGAAGGCCGACGCAGGAGTCGTGTTGGAGGATATCTTGAGCACTTCAAGGCTATCTCGATGGAACTCATACAACGCTTTCATCGTCTTGGAGTTCAGGAAAATGCTCCCATCTGTCTTCGGGTCGGTGATTTGGGTCAAAGCTAGACGCTTCAGCGGCCTGATCCTTTCGAACAATTGATGTGTGACGGACTGGGCGATCCTGGTCTGATAGCCATGTCTCTGGCGCATCAGGAGGCCATGAGGTGGACCGATGATGGAAAGATTCCGAAGACCCGTCAACTTGCTAAGCACTTCTGCAGTCCTCGTGGGGCTTGTCTCTGAGAACCCGCTAAATTGGAAAGTGTGTAGTTCTTGAACGGATCCAAGGCAGCTAATATGGCATTGCTCAACGTCGAGCTTCATCACATGTAGCTTGAGGTAGTGTTCTGCAACCCAGGTCAGGACTTGGGTCATGACGATACTCGAGGGTGTATTCCTGCCAGAGTCTGAGGGCCGCAGAAGTGCCAAATGCGTCACGCCAGGAATGTTCTCCAGTGCAGATGTGATGCGATGGATTTCTTGGAGATATGGATGCTGAGAAGCTTGACCAGCGATCCAAGGTGTTACAGCCTGGGGTCCAATTTCCTCAAGCCTAAGTCTCAGATTGGTGATACTTTGCTGCACCCTTTTCGGCCATTTGTTTGTGAATTTGACAAGATCATTTTGACATTCGCACACGAGTGGCCTGCGAAAGAAAGAAAGTCTGGCTTCACTATACACTTGCTTGTTCACACATAGCAGGTTTAAATGGTCCTGACACTTGAAGGCGAGCATTAGGTCGTAGATGTATTCGCGGACTTCGAGGGGGATCTGTAAAAGATAGCTCGGAGTGGCTGCGCCGTACGCGTCCGTTGATTTCTTCGCTACCTGTCGATGGTGAGCCCATTTCTCGAAGAGTGAGACATGTTGCTTACCTCGTTTGTCTCTGGCAACAAACTGACCCGCTGCATCTTCTGCAAAGGACCACTTGGTTGTATTTCAGCTAGCTGCCACCGAGCACCCGAGGAACTGCTGCCAATTTCTTGTAGCACCTGCGACGGAAGTAGCTTGTTGCACTAGCTTCTTTGTGTAGAGGAGGTACAAAGATATAGGTCCGGCGGGATTTGCGAGGTGATACTTGGTGAAGATAAGAAGAGGCTTTGCATTTGCTAGGCCGACGATATTTGGTTCAAGCATTCTCGATCCATCATAGGATGATGCTGTCCACGTGAAGATTCGGCCGGGGTGACGGCTTCAATATTCAGCAACATATTGCTAAATTCGCTGCGCTTTGGCCAGCAAGGCAGTATAGCATCTCATAGAAACCGTGAAAGGCCGAAAAAGTGTTGCCGGATCGTGTGTATTCGAACAAGAAGTGTTGTAGCTGTCTATTTTGGAGTATGTACGAGAATCCCATGCACGCTTAGCATATCGCAGTGGTAAAGGTCGAGGTTTGGTGGTGATGCGAATAAACCTAAAGATCTGAGACAGTAGGGGCAACAGCTAGTGGGAGAATGTGAACAAAGGGTGGCTGCCACATGGTCCTCTGGATGTTGGGCTCCCTGGTTGTTATTGCAAAATGACAGCGGGCACTAAACTGTGGAATGACAAGGAACAATACCAAACGCCACGCCGAGCAGGTCGCAGATGTCGAAACCAGCTCAGAACAGACCAGGAGAAAGAGGCAACAGAAAAGACCGGAAGAGGCGCTACTTCCCGAGCTCTTCAATCGAAGATATGAAGTGTGAGCATGGAGCAACTCACCGCAAGTACTCAATACTTTTGATAAAGGTAGTATGGACATCTGACACGGACCTTGGATCTCCACCTCTCGGAGATCATCGAGATTGTGCGATTTCTAGCTCCATGCAGCCCTATTGATGCATTCCTGGGCCCCAGCTAGCTCTCGGGGATGACTTGTGTCAATGAATAGACCGTCAGAAAGCACGCACACGGTAGCAAGCTGATCCACGTGAGCCATAGGAACGGCGTTAGATTCGGCGAAATCCTCCAGTCCTAAGCTTGCGCACAACATCTCAACATCGTATCCGAGTTAACGGGAGGGGGTTCGCATCGAGCAGTTCGGTTGTTTTCTGGTTGGTCATTGGATCAACCACCTGTGGGAAACGAGAGCCGAACCAGCGAGCCAGGATGTCAACTAGTTTGTCCGTGTCGTTAGTTTCTGCAGAGATCGTTTGGTACTGGTACAGCAGGGTAGAGCTGGCGTGATGGTGTGAGGACCTCTCGACAGGATTGCGAGGAATCCCCAACCACGCGCCGGGTCTGGCAGATGTGTGTGGACCCGGGACAGATGGCGCATGGATGAAGGACGCATGATTATATCTGATCGGAGATCGCAACGAGGTCGCTAATCTCGACAAAGGTCAAGAAGATGGAGGATGGGAGGAACAGAGGCCCGTCGCTCCAACCGAGACTGGCAAAAGAGCCTCTGGTTACTGGCTTCTGAGATCGGCTCGGGCCTCTTTGCTTATCCATGTCTCCCATAGTGTTTCAATATTTTCTTCCTCCTCCTGTTTTGTCCAATGAAAAGGCCGACCTTGGAAACCCACTGAAAAGGCGCAGCATGCAGCAAGCCCAAAGGAGTCGGACTTGAGGGCGGAGACGTATGTATTACCGATTGATTCAGCTTGCCGGGCATACTTGTGGTCAACAGGTCCGGGTCCGCTCTCGAGTCAAATATGGTAATGTTGAACGCGTGAGATGCATGGAAAGGAAATGTAGGCTCGACAAGCGAGCGTAGGTAGACGGTAAGGGGGATGTGCAGACAAGATGGTCTGCTTTGGTGGCATGATGGAGCCCAAGTGAGAAACATGAGGAGGTGAATCGCTTGCGGTCCAGACTCCAACACTGACAAAAGCCCCGTCCACTTATTCCGTCACAGAAACAGCCTTGTTGACATCTCAAAGGGATATCAGACCACCTCTTCAGGGCTCTTCTTTGCATCCAGACCGCATCGACATCTCAACTTGCCATGTGGCCGCCACATCTCTTAAGCGACATGGTACATACAGGTGCCAGAGGACGGCCCAAGCAGTTGGATCCCCTCGACCATTTTTGGATAGCCTGGACGACGGTGTCCTACCACCACTACCACTGAAACACTCGTCAAATACTCCACAATGGGCATATGGGACTTGACGATTGGATGGAGGGTAAGCTGAGCTGGACTGGACTGGACTTTTGTCGCCTAGTCCCCGTCTCAACTGGTGGTAGACCGAATCTGAGAATTCCGCCTCGATACAAAAGGGGGAATGGCAGACCAAAACCGGCAGCAGGACAGCAGGTCTAGGGTCATACCGCAGGTACTTGTCATTCATCGCCTGGGCAAAATCTGGCAGATGGGCCTGGACCGGTTGCCCATCTGGTCCCAGGGCCATCAACAAAACTCTTCGATGACCACGAGATACATTCAGTTTCCAAGGCGCTACTTATGTAGATAGTGCTGTCTGTTCCCCACCGACCGCCGACCAACGAGTCCAAAGCACGGCGGAATTGCTAAGGTGTCTGAATAGCACTAGAAATCCAAAGGCTGGAGGCTTCAGCTTGCGAAGCCAGGAGACGCCGTGTCAATACAATGGCCATTATTTTGCCCAACTCATAAACTATGTGAAACTGGACCTTCAAAATCCCCCTTGGCACTGTCACGGCCGACCCGATGCACCATGGGACCCGGATTCCACCTGACACGAACAAGACGCTGGCGCTAATACATATATTCAGAAACGCTTTTGGGCTTGAAAACAGTCCCCCACTCCAGGTTCCATTACACCTTGAGTAGCTTCGCTGCGTAGTTTGTGATGGTGTCGACCTGAGGGAAGCTCATCTCTTCCAATTTCTGCGCATACGGTGTGGGCACTTCCGCTCCAGTAACACGAACTGGGGGGGCCTGGAGGTAGTCGAATCCGTATTCGACCGCTAGGGCAAGGATCTCTGCCCCAACTCCAAAGGCAGGGAAGCCGGATTCAACTGCCATGAGAACACCCGTTTTCTTGACAGACTTGATGATGGCCTCTACATCCATGGGCTTGATTGAACGCAGGTTAATGACCTCGGCCTCGACACCATAGTTCTTTTTCAGCTGCTCTGCAGCGTCCAGCGACAGGCCCACGCATCGGGAAAGGGTTACGATGGTCAAGTCCTTGCCTGGCCGTTCAATCTTCGCCTTGCCGAAGGGGAGAACGAAGTCGCTCTTTTGAGCCTCTGCGCTCATTGGGAAAGCCTGACCGTATAGCAATCTGCTCCTGTCAGCATTTTCTTCTCTTCTTGCTTCCGCTGCCAAACTCACTCGTTCTCTAGAACAACCACAGGGTTCGGGTCTCGGATGGCGGCTTTCAACAGTCCCTTTGCGTCCTCGGCGCTCCATGGGGCGACAACTTTCAATCCAGGGATGCTTCCGTACCATGCTGAGTAGTCTTGCGAATGTTGAGCAGCAACTCCGGCGGCGAAACCATTAGGGCCTCGGAAAACAATTGGACAGGGTTGGATGCCACCCGACATGTAATGGGTTTTTGCTGCAGAGTTAATGATCTGATCAATTGCCTGCATGGCGAAATTGAATGTCATGAACTCGCACACAGGGTGTAGACCAGCCAAAGCTGCACCCACAGCAAGACCGCAGAAGCCTGATTCTGTGATAGGCGTGTCGATGACTCGTTTAGGGCCGAAGCGATCGAGAAGTCCTTTGGTGACCTATAAGATGGTTAGCATCGAAGAGATACAGTGCGACAGAGACCCTCAAATGCAAGCATCTCAGCTGCAGACCTCCAATGGCCCTTACTTTGTATGCACCTGAAAATCACCGGTCAGCATTGGAATCTGGTACCTAAATGACATAGATCTCACCATTATATTGAGCCACTTCCTCTCCTAATATGAACACCTTTTCATCTTGCTCAAGCTCCTCTGCTAGTGCCTCATTGAGCGCATCACGGACTGTGAATGTCTGCTGTGACCCTGATGCATATCCTCGGATGGCAGGAAGGGATCTAGGTGCGACTCTGCGAAAGGAAGGACGTATTGAGGAGGAAAGGGCAGATCGCTGTGAAAGCAGCCGCGAGGCGTTCGTGAAAAGTCTGGACACAGACATCGTGGGCCGTAGAGAGGCAAGGTCGACTTGAGCGACGTGCTTGTGTCCCGTTCAGAAAAGAGTGGCTTGAAGTGAACAAAGGCCAAAGAAAAAGTTGTTGGAAGTTGAGAACGGACTGACTGCAATACGGAGCTCGGGATTGATTGGGGTTCCCAACACGGAAGCTGCGATCACCGAAGGCAAGGGGGCACTTGCCAGCCAGCTAGGTAAGGCTTAGCTCGGATCCAAAATCCTTGGCATGTTTGGAGTGGTTGTGACCAAGGCTGTGGGAATTGTTGCCATGGCCATGCTGATAACCTCCTAGTCATCCTGCCATCCCATTGCCACCCCAAGACTTGTACCGAGTACTCGTAAAGCAATTGTCAGTGATTGAACCACCCGCCAATTTGTGCTACCTCATACCACATACCAGGGGCTCATTGAACCATCGTATCGTTACACCCTCGCTAGTATCATCCAGACCAACCGCCGGCGGCCAGTGACTTTTCATTGGAAGTTTTGGGAATTGAAAGGTTTAGTCCTTGTGGTCGATGTCTCCAGAATGTTTACCTACATCGCGGTGACTTTGGCACTTCTGGTAGAGTCCTCTTTCTCAAAGCAGCCATCAGCCCCTGAGGCGTTTGCCTCTCCTCTCAGGGATCTGCGGTTCGGGCAGCTCAACTTCCTGCACACAACGGACACCCATGGCTGGTAGGCTACCGTTTCTTAGCACCGAATTGTGTCCAAAAAGAGCCAAGGCTCATACAGGGGTGTTGATAGCATAAGCTAACTGCTTCTCCTTAGGCATGCCGGCCACTTACTGGAACCATCTTTTTCCGCGGACTGGGGCGATTATGTCGATTTCGCGGCACGGTTGAGGGAGAAGCTGGATGTGGAAGGCCTTGACTTATTGATCGTCGATACGGGAGATCGCATCGAGGGCAATGGCCTCTATGACGCATCAGAGCCCAAAGGCCTCTTCACTTTCGACATCTTTCGCGCGCAGCACATGGATATCATCTGCTCCGGCAACCACGAACTCTACCAGAAGAATTCGTCCGAAAATGAATATCTCATCACTGCCCCGGCGTATTCTGACAGCTATCTTGCTTCTAACCTGGACATCATTGATCCAAATACGGAGGAACTAGTCCCCCTTGCACAAAGGTACAAGAAATTCACTACCAAGAATCAAGGCATTCGTATCGTGAGCTTCGGCTTTCTCTACAATTTCGATCGAAACTACAATAACACGGTGGTCCAGCGAGTCGAGCAGACTATTCAAGAGCCCTGGTTCCAAGAGGCCATTCGTGATCGGGACGTTGACTTGTTTGTTGTCATTGGTCACGCTGCCATACGGTCCGAGGAATTTGAGATCATCTACAAGGCTATCCGTTCAATCCAGTGGGATACCCCTATCCAGTTTTTTGGCGGCCACTACCATATCCGGGATTATCGTAAGTTTGACAGCAAGTCTTACGGCCTTGCGAGTGGCCGCTTCATGGAGACTATTGGCTTCCAGTCGATCGACGGCCTCTCCACGAACAGCAGCCGCTCTACGACTGAAAATCCCATCTTCTTCAGGAGATACATCGACAACAATCTATACTCATTATACCACCACTCAGGCCACAATGAATCGACATTTCATTCCGAGAGGGGGCGAAACATTACAGAAGCAATCGGCGAAGCTCGTCAAGCGCTTGATCTAGATCAAACATTTGGCTGTGCTCCCAAAGATCTGTGGATGAGCCGTGCGCCTTATCCAAGCAACGATAGCATCTTCTCGTGGCTGGAGCATGAAGTCTTTCCTGGCGTTGTCAGCGATGTCAGGCGAGACGATCGGCCGCGCCTCGTCATATCTAACACAGGAGCAATTCGATTTGACATCTTCAAGGGAGCTTTTACAAAGGATTCAACTTATATTATCTGTCCGTTCACCAGCGGATTCCACTATATCAAAGACGTGCCATACAGCAAAGCCAAACATCTCATCAACATGCTGAACCGCGGAGGTCCAATCTTTGAGAGTGTCGACCCATTCTTCGCCATGTGGAAACTGGCTCCACCCGAACAAATCAGTGTCAAAGAAGACATCGTCCTCTCTTCCAGCAACAGATACTATCATTCGCAGATGTTGCTCTCGGACGATGATGGCGATAGTCTAACTCCAGGCTACACCACGCACGACGACTTGGGCGACGATGGTGACGACACAATTCACACCCCGATATCCTTCTACCAAGTCCCTAACTGCATCCAGTCAACCATCAACCCGCAGCCAGACACCATCAACCTCGACACGGACGAGGACGTCGTCGTGGATGTTGTCTTTAACGAATTCATCGAGCCGTGGATCATCTTGGCCTTCCGGTTCTTGGGGCTCGAGTACTCGGACGATGATGTGGACCAGTACATGCCTGGAGAGAATCTGACGACCTTGATCGCCAAGTGGGTTGCCGAGAACTGGAAGGTCTATTGTAAATAAACCACTGGTGTCAAATCGTGAGCGCCTACGTTTCTTTATACGAGGTGAAGGTCGGAGCTGCGCGAGCCAGAAGACCAAAAAAGGCTCTCTTCCAAGGCCCCATGCGCCAGACTACATTCACATGGATATCTCATACCGTCCCCGCGCCCACCTTGGACCTGGAGTATCATGGTCGACACATCGGAACAAGCGACTTTGAAATTCTTCATTGTCTTCGAATCATTCCAACAGAGGAACAGACAAAGACATGGCACCCATATACGTTTCCATCCGCCAACATTGCTCAAGCCTCGCATGTTCCCCCCAAGTCGACACACGGAAAATGTGACCACATGTCTTGCCTGGAGGTCTAGCTGGGAAACAGGAGTCGAATTTTCCTAGTAGACTCCATTGGCGCGCCATCAACGCAAATACAAGCCATGTACGAACAGCACATTTCCATATGTGATGGTTGCAACATGTGCCAGTATATATATAATAGATCCATTTCATGTCCAGCTTCGTCATGAACCAGGCTAGCTACACAAACGCTGAGTGAGCAGCCAGGCAGTGAGCAGCGATGTCGTGGTCCGATTTTCAACTCAAGTGTTCATCCCAGATCATGGCCCAAGTCATCACGCCTTTGCCACCCTCTGTCGGCCAGCCTTTCTCGTTGACCCTCCCCTTCCCAATGACCACCTCCTCGCACACTCTGAACCCCAGACTCTCATATTCCTTCATGGCGCTCTCGCTGGCCGTCTCCAGCCAGACCGGCACCCCCTCGTCCCTTGCCCTTTTCAGGAAATAGTCCATACAGGCCTTGAAGGCCTCGTTGCTCTTGTCGGGTGGGGCGTCGGGATCCCTCGCAATCATAGCCAGGTGATAGAACGGGCGGGTCTCAAAGTCCGTATCCTTGTTGAAGTCGGCCGGGTATGGGTCCTCCGAAGGAGCACCCGAGGACTGCGAGGGCGCTGCGGGCTGGTCGTAGCTGTGCTCCCCCTGGTCAGGGATGGAGAGATATTTGGCCTTCAACCTGCGAGCCGTGCTCCGCCACTCTTGCAGTATGGGACCTGGATTCCGGCGGGCCTGCGAAGGGGGGATGCCGCAGAAATCGGGGGGTTCGAAGAGGGCGGCGGCCGTGAAATCGCCCGACTCGATGAGGACAACATTGGATTTGGCGGCCGCCGTGATACCCAGCGTAAAATGCTTGGTGAGACGTTCCGGGGTCATCACCTGAGAGACGTCTGCCGAGGGGCTGGTTTTGTCAATCTCGGTGATGAAGGCGGTGGTGAGGGGAGTGGTTAGGTAGGAGCGGGAGAGCAGAGAGATGAAGCTGTCGAGCCATTTTTGGTCCGGAGACGCCGTGGTCTTCACTTCTGCGGACATGATCGGTCTAGGGTGGGAGGATTGGGTTGTGGTGCTTCTAAGAGGTACGAGTACTAGAGAAGTCGCTCAGCCTGAGGCAGATCAATGAGTTATTTACAAGACCACCAGAGTGGACTGGTAGACCCCGTTTCTAGACAGCAGAGAATCTAGACGACAGTCGGTCGAAGGAGTAAGTAAATCGCTTCTTCCGTTTTCTCAGAGTGTCTTTGAGCAATATTCAGAAGCAGAGGAGCTGAAGGAGAATGGAAGAAGGGTGGCCGTGCTTATGGCTTGCAGTTGGCAACTGCGGACGAGCACATGGAGGGGTGGGAATTGAACGAGTCCCCGAAGCCGCCAGACCAGATGCTGTCACTTAAGGAATAACTTGGTGCTTGTCCCTGTAGATCTCTATCTTTGGGGCCTTGCTCTCCGTACGCTACCACTGGCTACTTGCCTACTGTAGGTAGCTACCTAATAGCAAGATGCTCAGAAGCTTGGTGAGGAGGGCCGGCCACCGTGCCGCCGCCGCCGCCGCCATACAGAGCAGCGCAGTCACTAGACCCCCACAGATGCGGGGCAATGACGAAGGGGGGAAGAGACAAGGATGATGGCTCGAGGAACACAATTGATCAATCAATCAATCAATCCTCTTTTCCAAGTGACTAGGTGAGCTGGGCTGGACAATTGGACTGCTGCCGCCGAGCTTCCACTTCCTACCACAGCTCTAGCTTCTCGTCAATAATAATACAGGTTCTGCCAATCCAAGGCCGGGTCGCGGTCATGGCCACCACCGACCACCGCAAGTCAGTCCTCATCACCGGCTGCAGTCCTGGCGGCATCGGCCACGCTCTTGCTCTGGCCTTCCACGCTCGAGGACTCCGAGTCTTCGCCACGGCTCGAACCACAGGCCAAATCGTCGACCTGTCGGAGAAAAGCATTGAGACTTTACCGTTGGTGGTCGACGACGACTCCTCCATACTCTCCTGCTTCAAAAGTGTCGCAGAATTGACCGATGGCCGTGGTCTTGACTACCTCGGTGAGCCTGATCTGGTGACCCTTGTTTGGCTACAAAAAACACAGAAAAAAAAACTTCTTGAACTGATATCGTTTGTGCACAGTCAACAATGCCGGGATCTCGTACGTGATGCCCGCTCTGGACGTCAAGATCGACGAGGCCAAAAGAATCTTCGACGTCAATGTCTTCGCCATCATGCGCATGTGCCAGGTCTTCTCGCCCCTGCTCATTAAAGCCCACGGGACGATCGTCATGGTCGGCAGCTTGGCCGGGGTCATCCCCTACGTCTTTGGCGGTGTGTACAACGCCTCGAAAGCCGCACTGCACGCCTACGCCAACACGTTGCGCGTCGAGCTCGCCCCGTTCGACGTCAAGGTCATCACCGTCGTCACGGGCGGTGTCAAGTCTCGCATCAACTCTCATGTCAAGCGTGTCCTGCCTGAGGACAGCCTGTACGCCCCTCTCGAGGACAACTACATCAGACGCCAAGGCCATTCGCAGGAGGGCGCCATGCCCGCTGCAGCATATGCCAAGAGTGTCGTCAAGCAGGTCCTCCCTGGCGCCGGGCCGTGGCCCTGGAGTTGGCTGTTGGGGGACGCCAGGAGGAACTGGATCTGGGAGGGCAACAAAAGCTGGCTGGTGTACTTTGTCTCCGGCGGCTACACCTGGACTACCATCTTTGATCGGTACATGACCTGGCTGTTCCAGCTGCACAAGCTGAAACGGAAGGAGGTTTGAATGCCCCAAAGCTCGATTTGAGCCCATGTCCTCGCGGTGTGAACTCGACTCAATTCGTCCTGACCTACAAAGCTCGTCGCTTTGCTCTCCACAATAATTCCCAGTCTCGACGAGACCGTACAGCGCGCATCGACACCAAAGGCCCTCTCCATACACCTGGAAACCCGGAGGCACTTGCGGATTGTGTACGAGTACTTCTCGAGGCCGCGGGGAAAAAACAATACAGGCCTGCTATGAGATGCAACAAAGGTGGTACCTGATGCCGCCTTCAGACGAGGGAGATAGCTCGTCGAAGCGGGTCAGGTCACCACAGCACACATGTATGTTGCTTCACTCGTAAGGAGATTTAACGTGCTATACCTCGTAGAACTGCTACTTCTGTGAGAGCAACGAATCACGGTCATGGATGCTATACTCTCGCTGTACGGATGAGAAAGAGTACTCTTTCGCGATTCCGCTCGGACGATATATCTGCATATTTGTGTACATATGTACAGTAACCCTCTATATTGTTGTACACGATTGTTTCGCGCTTCTCTTTTTACAAACAGCCATAGCCATGGTCCAGTTCACTTTTTGTACAATGTGCTTGAATATACACTTGGAAAAGAGGGACGACTCATTCTAGCATCGCGAAATTCATGTCCCTCGCCGGATCAGGGGTCATGCCGATGCCCTTTCGTATCCTGGGACACCAGCAGTGTTCTTGGAGCCGCCCTCGGCATCGGGCTTGAGCTTTTCCTCTTGCTCTTCCTCGGATCCCCAGTCCATCTCTTGCGTCTCAGGTGCTTCTGCATCTGCCTCTTCTTGCTCCCTCTGGCGCTGTTCGACATCCAAAGCAATCTCCACTCGACGCTGTTCACGCCACTCCTTCCAATACGCCTCATCGGCGTCAAGCATTTTCACGACTGCTTCGACCATGACATTTCTCAGCTCGAGACCCAAGCCACTAGACGTGGTAGCTTGCCCTTGACTCTCAGAGTCGCGTTGCCCTCGAGGCCGATCCAGCTTTTCAAGCTCTAGCCATGCGGAATTGATGAATCGATCAACCGTTTTCCTCAATTCCACCAGAATAGCCGCCGCTTGCTCCGAAATCTCTGGCGGAACATCATCAGGTGTCAAGATACGGAGCCGAAGCCACTCATTGAGTTCCAGTACCTGATCCTTTTGCAGCTTGAGACTCCGACAGAACAAGATGGCCATGAGCGGTGTCACCATGGAACCCTGTTCGAGCCACACGACATCGTCGGGTCCATCGAGCCCTGCTTGTTTCCATGTGTATGCCATCAGGCGACCGTGGCTACGGTAATGTTTCTTCTTGCGTCGGTCCCGCCGATTGGTTGCCTCATTCACCCCGTGTTTCGATATCATGCCTTTGAGATCGCGACTGTCAGTCGACCAACCATATTGTCGGCCTTTGAAACTAGTCGCACCTCGCCAGGCGGCTAGTTCAGCACTGACAGTATTGATTAGCAGAGCCTTGACAAGGATCATGTTGTTGCTGTTGACATTTAAAGAGTGAGGAAGCGATTCGAAAAGGGTTCTGCCTGGCTGTGGAGGTGAAACAAATCCAACTTCCGCCAGAGCTTCGTGAATCCCTTTGCTTGTCATCATCATATCCTGGTAAGAGCGGTGGCGGATAAACTTTGTGTCGCGTAACTCCTGCATGAGGTTTTCGTCGCCGGCCAGGCTGGCTTCATGGTACTCTTTGAAGGCCTCGATGATCCAAGCAAAGTCAGTCTCGAACTCTGGGAGATATTTTTGTTTCTCGGCTCTGAGTTTGTCGATACTCAGTTCTAGATTGGATACCAGCGGAGCTTCAGGATCGTGACAGGCGATAATCAGCATAGGCTCCAGACATCCGAACAGTGATCCTAAGAGAACGCCTTTTCCAAGCGCTGGATGCACCCCCAAGCGCCACAATAATCTGCCTAGGTCTGTGATATCCCCTTTATCAGTCAACGCGCCTAGACTCTGCAACTGTCTGATAGCGCTCGCAACTGATTCCGATGCGGGTGGATCTATGGTGTCGAGGAGGAGACTCTCGGCATCAACAGTTTGGGGGAAAGCTTTAAACTGTAACGCCAATTCCGCAAGATCGGACTGCTCGATCTTGGGACGTTGCATTGGTCGAAGCGAGTCGTGGCGTTCTTTTGAGAACAGAGCATAATAATGACCGTTTCGAACCCGTCCAGCGCGACCGCGTCTTTGAATTGAGCTGGTCTTGCTGATCCAAGCATACGGCAGGCTCCGAGCCAGGGTCGAAGGGTCAAAGAGACTGTTCCGCTCCTTACCAGTGTCGATAACATAGACGACGTCTGGAAGTGTGATCGAGGTCTCTGCAATATTCGTCGTCAATATGATTCTCCGACAGCCTTCTGGAACAGGTTCAAAGACCTGATCATTCGTTTCCCGGCGCCGAGAGTGAAGTTTGAATAACCGGAACTTATTCGGATCTTGGAAGTCAAGTCCCAGGCAAGCAAAGCGGCCACTAGTCAGAAGAAGCTCGACTTTTTCCATGTCTGTTGAACCCGGAAAGAACACCAATACATCGCCATCAGGCTTGGTCTTCGCGATATGGACTATAACGGAGACAGCTAGGCCCACGCGCATTGGACCGGTGATCCCAGGAGAGTCAATCTCATAAGGAGCACTTGGCAGCGGCAATTCCTCGTCAGGACTAAGTGCGCCTGAATGCGATGATGCCAGCTTCGTTTGCCTGGCAGAAAAATGCAGCTCATGTTCAATGTGCTGTGCGCTGGATTGCTTGTGACCACCCTGGATCAACTGGCGTATAGAGGGATGTAGGTCCCCCTCTTGAGACAATTCTGAGAGGATTTCCGGCAGATAGTGGGCTTCGACATACGCACGCCTGCCTTCTACGTCAAGGCTATCGACATTGAGCGTAGTACCGTCCTCGGCTGGTTGCTTGAAATAGTCGACAAAGGTCGTCGGGTCGATAGTAGCACTCATCAGGATGACCTTGGGGAAGCTCTCCTGTGCCATCTTTCTAGCCCGGATAGTCTTTCGCAGAAGCGAGAGGACAAGATCGATCTGGATATCGCGTTCGTGGACCTCGTCAACAATGATGTGTGAATGGGATGACAAGGTTGCTTGTGGATTGGCTATGAGGCGATTGAGTAGGATCCCTGTCGTACAATATGTTATGCTACCGGATGGACTCGGAGACCAGTTATCGTTGCGAATGTGGTAGCCAACGCTATTTCTCATGGTATCATGGCGCTCATGAGCCACTCTGTGAGCCACAGAGGTCGCCGCCATCCGCCGGGGTTGGGTGCAAACAATGTTTGTACAAGGACCTTTTCTAGACATTATTCTGTCATCGAGAATGATCTGAGGGACTTGCGTCGTCTTCCCAGACCCTGTTTTGGCCAAGATAATCACCACATCATTGTCTTCAACCGCTTTCAGCAGCGCTTGCGGCGTCCCCTCAGCCATCAGAGGTAATGCTTGCCTCGATCGAAGAGTCTCCTTCATCCTGCCTTGCTGTCTTGCTAGCTCAAGATTATTTTTCATCTTGGAACCGAGTCTTTCATCACTTTTCAATGGAACAGCAGGAACCGTAGAGGAGTTGGACTGTTTTGGCGACGGTTTGAGAACGACTTCATCGAGCTTGAGCCCGTGCGTGTGAGCCAGTCTCATCGTCTCTAGAGCGGATTCGAGATTCACTTTCGGAATACTGATGCGAAATGGTTTGCGTGCCTTGACAATTTTCGCTCCCTGCGCCGTGGAAAGCGGGTCAGGATCATCTTCAGTACTGTCGTCGTCATCCCTGCCAGAAGCCGCCGACGAGACATGGCTGGGGTCCTCCGGTCCGCTGTGCAGGGGTCGTGCAGAAGAGCATTTGGAAGGCCAAATGCATATGGCTTTCGTAAGCTGTTTGGAGGTTCGAAAGGCTAGCCCATGTGTGGGAAGCGAACACGGCGAGGAAACATCATGAATTGGGTGGACAATGCATTGCAAACCGCGCGGGTGCAGGTTCTGCTTGCGAGGGACATTAGAACATTTCCATGGGGGAAAGGAGAGAGCAGCGAGTTCATACCCGTGCACACCGAGCCCACATAACGGAAGATTGATCCCTTCATCTTTGCAACATGTGTCTGACGAGAACAATCTCAACGATGATCGTGGAAAAGCTACCAAGAGGGATACAAGCACATTTCATGGATTGAGATGGACATTTCTGGAGAGAGAAAATCACTCCGCATTGGAAATTCCTCCAAACAGTTTGACGGATTTCAGTGGCCAGATCTCAGCCAATAGGAGCTCGTAATGAACCACAGTATCACGTGCTATTTCCCCACCTGCCAATACGAGATACGCGCATTTGATATCGCAGACTCAAACAGTTCCTGCGTCGATACTCCATGATACTCACACCATGTTCCAATTGCGGTGAGGTTGATTTCTCAGCTAATGGCTGCCTGAGACTTAGCATGAATCCTACAAGTGGGCCATCTCGTCCTCAGTTGACGAATAACCTGCTCATATTGTCAATGAGTCACAGTCATTACCAACGCTTCGAGGCCAACCTTTGTCCGCCGTCTCTTTGAAGGAAGATCATCTGTGTGGGATACTCCGGGATGGTAGACAGCGAGAAAGGATCGGCGTGGAAGTTCCAATACTCAAGGATAGCGCACCTACGACGAGAAATGCAGAGAGTGGTTGCACTGTATCGGGAACAAGCGCAAGCACCTTCGGGAAACTCGACAGTAATTGGTTCATGGCTGCGTCGTATACAGACTTTCAACTCCCCCACAATACCGGATTGGCCGACCAAAAGTTCTTACCAGCACCTTGTTTGCTTACGCGCGTTGGCCCATTGTCGCTGCTATTCGCGAGGAGCATGGCCGTTCTAACTGACGTCCCAAAATCTCGGCGCGGCGCTGACTCGTGCTATATAAGTCAAGAGCCTCGTCCCTCTTTCAAGAGGTGAATAAGAACTACCGGCCCCCAACCCCTCACTTAACTTCCCTTTTGTATCATCATCAGAAGGATACCAAATTTGTCCCCCCATAATGGATGTGCTGGAGAAGAAAACGCTCAAGGTCACACGGGGCTTCACCTATACCTACTACACCAGCCCCGCAAAGGATGGTCGCCCTACATTGCTCTTGATCCATGGGTTCCCAGACGCCCCGGATACCTATGAGGACGCGATCCGAGACTATTTGCTCCCCAATGGGTACGGTGTGATTGCTGTAGACTGCTTGGGCTACAATGGCACCTCCAAGCCCACGGACATGGAATCGTACAATATGCAGCTGATGACCCAAGACCTCAAGGAGATCGTTGACAAGGAGGGTCTCGACAAGGTCATTTCCGTCGGTCATGACTGGGCAAGTATTCCCTGCAATGCCCTTCTCTGCAGACCGAATATTTCTCGTCTTTTACTTTCCTCGATTCTGACGCTCATGAATCGTTTTCAACAGGGCTCCGCTATCGCACAACGCTTCTACAACTTCCACCCTGACCGTGTGTGCGGCCTTATTCTTCTGAACGTGTCCTATATGCCTCCGTCACCGGAACCATTCAATCTCGACAACGTCCTCGAACTGACTAAGAGTATCTTCGGCTACGGCACCCACTGGTACTGGAAGCTCTTCACAGCCGACGACGGTGCACAGGTCCTGGACGGGCACCTGGACGCCATGTGGGACGTCGCACACGGCGAGCCCGAGACCTGGCTCGAGACGCTGTGCTACCCCGATGGGGTGAGAAACTTTGTTCTGGCCGACAAGAGGCAGCCCACGATGGCCTACGCAACCGAGGAGCGCAAGCAGAAGTGGATCGCCTCCATGAAGGAAGGAGGCTTCGACGCCCCGCTCAATTACTACCGATCCATGGTGTTTGGCGTGCAGCACAAAGCTGACGCTAACATCCCCAAGGAGAACATCCCCGTCAAGCGCCCGTTTTTGTTCTGGGGTGGCAAGAGGGACATGGTCTGCAGGCCCGAGTTGCTCCAGGGAAGTCTGGATGCCGGTTTGATCCCAGACAGCACGCAGGTCGTGGTTGATTCGGGCCACTGGGCTCATTTGGACAAGCCCAAGGAGTTTGGCGAGGCGCTGGTGGGCTGGCTGAAGGCGAAGTTCTGAAGGAATTCAGTATCTTTTCGAAGCGATTGAGAGCTGGGAGATCGCGATTGATTCGGCTAGTCGGATGCTCAACGACGGCTCTATTTGGGCCCCGAGAAGAGAGATCTTGTGCTCGTCTTGATGAGGCGGATATGCATGGCCTCCGATAGTCTCGGATTGATAATATAGTCAGGAGGATGGCTACGACAAATCATCAGGGCTCTAAAGCATTTGCTCTTGGAAGCAAGGCATCCATGAAAAACAACAGTTAAATGATCAGATACACGTCCCCCAAGCATAGCGGCCTCTTGGTCATCGGATAAACCCACCAACATGTCGCTATAAATGACACCACCTCCACCACGAAAGAGGTAATATGAGTGTCAATCACTGCAGGTTACCATGCCCACATTAGCTTGTGCGCCAATATGCGCTCACCCAGCCTCTCATACAAAAAGGCATTGATCCACGAATCATTGGTACGACTCATCCTGCCAAAAACAGCGCCGCCTTTCCACGCAACGACCTGGGGATCTAGTTCCCTGGGCGGACGTCCGATCAGAATGTCTTTGCTGTAGCCGGGGAGGATCCCCTTCAAACTCTCTTCGAGGTGTGACCCGAGTCCGGGTATGATGGACGTGCCGCCGGTAAGCATAATGCCGGAGAGGAGATCGGACGTCTTTTGGGAAGAGCCTCTAGCTGCATGGGTAATGGACGTGACGATGGCATTAGGGAGAGGGTAGATAGGCAGGATATCGTCGCGGCGTTCGATGGAAAGAGGTTCTTCCTCTTCCACCTCAGGAATTGGAGGCTTCTCCTCGCGTGGAGCGCCGCCCTCGTTTTCCTCCCCAGGTTGTGGTGTGCCGTCTGGCAGGTTGCGGGCGGGAGAGCTGGCGGCTGACGGCTGTGGTGTTGCATCCATTTCCTTTATGTTGCTAAAGGATGGACGACGGGAGTCGTTGAAAGCTTCCTCTTTCGTCGCTGTCCCGTTAGTGAGAACGCCATTTGTATGTCCACTAGCCTTTGTGGCGGGCTTGTTTGTCGAGGTAAGAAGTTCTTCTGGAGCGATGGCTGTAAGGATCTCCGCTTGCGCCGTGGAGCTCGGGTCATTTGGCTTGTTGTCGTAGATGTCGTAGGATTTGTCGACAAGTTTACGACGACCCTTAAGTTTCCCACTGTTATCAAAGATTTGAGGTTTGAAAAGCCCCATCGGGGCAAGAATGACTTCGTCGTAGATCTTAAATGTGTACTTCCTGGTGTCCTGACCCGGCGCGCGTAGGTGAAAGTCATACAATTGCACCGAGACATCTGCCTCGGTCATGGTGCAAAACTTTTGCTTCAGCTCTTCTGCCAGTTGAAAGTCATAGCGTCGGTTTAAATTGATTTCAGAGTAAGGAAAGTGGTTGTAGATGATCATCTTGACAAAAGTCTCCGTGATATCTCTCCCGCCGAATTTCAGGTTGACCCGGGAGTTATCAAGGACCATTCCGTCTTCAACGCAAGATATTGTTGTCTTTTGCGCGCCAATGTCAACAATGCAACAGGTAGTAAAACCGGCACCGAAGGAAGCCGCCAAACTCTCTTGGATGAAGCAAACACGTCCAAATCCGAACTCGGTGATAGCCATCTCGAGTAGACTGGTCACGTATGTCCTTTCATAGTAGTCAGGAATGACTATGACACAGCTGTACTGGTTCCAGTCTTCCCGAGTGCGCAATTTCAGTTCGAGTTGGGATTTGATGGCGTCTTCGATGATGATGCGGATATCATCATACAGGAAATGTTTCGAGTCATAGTCTTGCTCGTTGATCCAACCATATCGAATTGGCCAGAACAGTTTGTAGCGCGGCGTTGATTGATCAGGGATGCGCAGAGCCGCTTTCCCTGTAATGTATGCGGGAGGATCACCGTGCCCGTCGTTTGTATCCGTCCACTCGATACGCATGGTATCATTGTGCTCGGTGATGGTCTCGTAAGTATTTCGTCGGTTGTAGCTGGTGACCATGTCTCTCGACTGCGGCAGCACCTTTCTCTTGTTCATCCTCATTCGTACCTTGAGATCCTGAGACATGCCCGAGAATTTCTTTGCAAAGTCCTCGCCAAAACGTTTCTCTGGTTCTGGAGGGGGCAGACCGTTATCTAACTTGGCCCGTTTGGGTGCTGGTTCTCCATCCCCCTCCTCGCTCTCAGATTTGGCCGAACGGCGAGCAATGACCATGGGAACAGTCTTTGGGAGAGCGTCGTTGGCAAGACCGACTCTTAGATTCTGCGATCCAATGTGGATGACGATTGTCTTCGCCCCGCTCGCAGCCTCGTCTTCGGCCTCCTCTTCACCATCGTCCATTTCGATATCGCCATCAGGCCCAACTGTTTTCCCTTGCGCAAGTGCCCTATCCCTGTCTTTGGCTTGCTTCACCATTTTGTTGCGGGCTTCTTCCTGCTGCGACCGGTAGGCGAGTATTTGTTCATCTCGTTTGAGATAGTCTGTGTAATAGTTCTTTTGATTTATGGCTTGGATTATGGGCCAGGATGTAAGCTCCATATTGCTATAGGCCGTCAATTAGTGATTTGTTGCTTTCTCAATGGCTTGACCAGCAGCGACAACTGGCCAGACTCGAGGAACGATATTCGAGGTATGGGTAACATACTTGTCAGTTCTTTCCAGGCCTTCCTCCCGCAGGAGAGCCTTTCCACTTTTCTTGCCCACCATTTTGTCCCAGTTCTCTCTCTTCCTGGAGAGCCGCTTCGTATTCAATGGGAGGAATAGAGGAAGGAACGAAGGAGGAGTTGCGAGTTAAGGCGGTCTATGGGACCATGTCGGCGTGAGGTTGTGTGGAAAGAGTGTTCAGATCGTGAGTCCTGATGGTACAACATGTGGCATGAAAAGTCGCCAGGGCTCAAAGTCAAGTTGCGCTGATTTGAAAGAGGCTTGTACTCCGCAATTTACGAAGTTGGTGGCACGCGTCGAAGAAGCAGCGAGGAAAGTCCCACCCCGGATCATCGGGCGGTCAGTGGCTCGACTCCCAAGTCTTCCGTCCACTACAACATCGTTGGCCATCAATATTTATCTCGTTCTGTTTTTTCTTCACAATTTATTAAAGTGAGATCAAGTCTCCATCGAGGGAACATTCTAATTATCGAGACCAGCGATACATGACCTGTGCCCAAACCTGACCAGTTTCATTCGAAGAAACCCCAGTTCCACCTCGAAGCCAGCGACATGGTTTTGTCGTGACCAATTGTCCTCTCAATTCTCCTAAAACATACTGCCTTCCGTTGCTAGACATGGGGGGCTCGTTTTCCAAATACTTCACCAACCTCATCTGGGGGAAGAAAGATATCAGGATTCTGATACTTGGTCTTGTGCGTTGTTTGGTTGATGATCACCGAGGATGAAATGGGCTGACAGGCGTCGACAAAGGATAATGCTGGCAAGACCACTCTCCTGTATAGACTCAAGGTAGGTCATGAACGATGGGCTTGGATCTTGGTCTAAGTGGGACAGATTGGTGAAGTGGTGACCACGATACCAACAATAGGATTCAATGTGGAGTTAGTTGTTCCCAATATTATAAACGACTGGCATAAAAGACTGAATCTGCTATTCCCTAGGTCCGTGCAATATGGCAACCTGAACTTTGATGTCTGGGACTTGGGCGGACAAACATCAATAAGACCCTACTGGAGATCATACTACGCCAACACCGCGGCCGTCATATTTGTCATTGATTCGACCGATATTGAACGATTAGAGATTGCCGCGGATGAACTAAGGTCGATGTTGAACGAGGACGAACTGAAGGATGCAGCTTTACTGGTGTTTGCGAACAAGCAAGATCAGGTACGGAATATCTCAGGATCTTTGGATCGTGGCTCACGATTAGCAGCCCGGTGCACAAGGGGCGGGCGAGATCTCCGAAGCTTTGAAGCTGGGTGAGTTGAGAGACCGGAATTGGAGTATCGTGGCCTGCTCGGTGATCGATGGCAAAGGGATCAACGAGGGAATGGATTGGCTTTCGTGAGTTTGTCGCTTCGAAGTTGCACGTTGACTTGTTCTAACACCTCGCAGTCAAACTGTGCAATCAGAGTCCTGATGCGTCTGTTAAAATATACCCATGCATCAATACGGCGCGTTTGAATCATCAATGTCACTTTGCTTCCGGCCGTACAAAGGCATTCAGCTGCGCATCTCCATAGTGTACGGGCCTAGGTTGGGTCGGCCCGGCCTCATGAAATGTTTACCATCTTTTTCGGTTGCATAAGGCAAAATGAAGCGATTGGCTTCCCTGGGGACCTGTACGACCTCAAATCGAGCTGGGTTGGAACATCTAGGTCACTTGCTTCGTACCCGAGTATGCAGATCAGTTCGAGGCTTGATCGCGGTGAAGATCGGGGTCAGAGGTCGCTGCAACAAGACCGGCTTGGTGTTTCGGATTGGAAAAGGCTTAGACACAGCTCTCAGAAAGTGAAGATGGATGATATTGGTTATGGACAGAGTATAATCGCGATTATGTACTCGGTAGTATAAAGTGCTTGGTGAATGAGAAACACGCATGGAATTGGTGACGGTGCGGAGAAGAACAGCAGAACAGGGAGTCCGTGTCCGCGTTCGCAGTCTAGCGTTTTTCTGTGTCACTGAAACGAAAGAACCTTCGAAGTATTAACTGAGTTTCCCTCCTGATCTTATTGCCCGAAGAAGCCAGACACTGTTCTTTGGCGGTGTCCAGATCGCGTTCCCTTCCTATCCATGTTCTAGCTGTAAATTGTCGACCCCGTCCATCTGTCACGCTGGCTCGAATCAAGAGCTCACTCGTCCTCCTCGCCTCCATCGCCTTCTTCTCCCTCGTGAGCATCATCAGCCTGGCTCCCTTTCGTGCGACTTCCCGGCTAGGTTCGATCCTGAACCAAGTCAGACCCTTCAAGCCGGCGTCTTCGTCCACGTCCTCTCTCAGACCGGTGACAACCTCCAGCATGGCCTCCGCAAAGTTTCGCAAGCCTCCGCAGGCGCCTCCCAGTTTCACGGCAACGCCTGAATCACTCGTGACAGACACGAAGGACATGTTGGCTAGCTCAAAGAAAATCACGGACGAGATTGTTGCTCAAATCTCGCACAAGGATGCCACGTTTAAGAATGTGCTTCTTCCCATGGCGCATGACGAGAATCAGCAAACATTGAAAGCCCACATTCTGGGTTTTTATCAGTCCGTCTCCACCGACCAGGCACTACGGGATGCTTCAACTGAAGCAGAGAAACTCATGGATGATTTCAGCATTGAAGCGGCTATGCGGGAGGATGTCTTCAATCTGGTCGACGCCGTACTTCAAAAAGGGGACAAGCTGGATTCCGAGTCCCAGAGGTTGTTAGAGAAGGAGCATAAGGCCTTTGTCCGAAATGGGTTGAATATTCCTGCAGGACCCAAGCGGGATCGGTTCAAGGAGATTAAGAAGAGACTCAGCCAGCTGGGCATTGCATTTTCCAAGAACCTGAATGAAGAGAAGGGTGGTCTGTGGTTCACCGCTGAAGAGCTCAATGGTGTCCCGGAAGACGTCTTGTCTTTACTGAAGAAAGAGGGAGATAAATACTGGTTGACCTTCAAATACCCTGACCTGTTTCCTACGCTCAAATACGCGACAAACAGCGCCACGAGACGTACAGTCTTTATTGCCAACGAGAACAAATGCAATCAAAACGTTCCGTTGTTTCGAGAAGCCATCCTGCTCAGAGATGAAGCCGCTCGCCTGCTTGGATACCCCAACCACGCTGCTTTCAGGATTGAGGACAAGATGGCAAAGACCACCAAGACTGTGGACGACTTCCTGGCTGATTTGCGCAACCGATTGAGCCAAGGGGGGTTGGACGAGATTGCAACTTTGAAGAAAATGAAAGAGGAAGACCTGAAATCTCGTGGCGAGGACTTTGATGGCCGCTACTATCTGTGGGACCACCGCTTTTACGACCGGATGATGGAAGAGAAGGACTATCAGCTGGACCAACAGTTGATCTCGGAGTGGTTTCCACTGCAAACCACGATCAAAAGCATGCTTGAGATCTTTGAACAAATCTTCGGCCTGGTCTTTGTGGAGATTGTAGGCAAGGATCGAGACACTGTTTCTCCATCCGGCAAGGGCGAGGATATTGTGTGGCACGAGGAGGTGCAGGTCTTTAGCGTTTGGGACGACGAAGGCGAAGGTGGAGGTTTTGTGGGATACCTCTACCTGGACCTGTTCCCTCGCACTGGCAAATATGGACATGCTGCCAACTTCAATCTCCAACCAGGCTTCATCCAAGAAAACGGAACGAGGAGATACCCAGCCACAGCTCTCGTGTGCAACTTCTCCAAACCCACGGCAAAGAAACCGAGTCTGCTAAAACACGATGAAGTCACCACTCTCTTCCACGAACTCGGTCATGGCATCCATGATCTTGTATCACGTACAACCTACTCGCGATTCCATGGTACCAACACCGTTAGGGATTTTGTCGAAGCACCAAGCCAGATGTTGGAGAATTGGTGCTGGACGCCATCCCAGCTCAAGTCCTTGAGTAGACACTATTCGACGCTATCGTCCGAATATTATGAGGCATGGAAAGAGGCAGCTGGTGTCTCGAGCGCCCAGAAGCCCGAGGAGCGCATCCCAGATGATCTGATACAGAAACTGATCAAAACGAAGAACCTCAATGGCGCCTTGTTCAATCTCCGCCAACTCCACTTTGGCATCTTCGACATGACGATACACGAACCTAAAGACCATGCCAGCCTCGAAGCGATGAACATATCCGAGACGTACAACGCCTTGAGGAAGGACATTAGCAAGATTGATGGGCCGGAGGTGTTTGGCGAAGGCAACGCTTGGGGTAATGGGCAAGCCACCTTTGGCCATCTCATGGGTGGTTATGATGCCGGTAAGTTTTATGTTCTTTGCCGTGCCACTTGTCTTTTTGCCATGAAGCTGGATTCCCGTCCTATTCTCCAAGTGACGCAACTCACATTCTCTCCCCTACAGGCTACTACGGATACCTCTCCTCCCAGGTCTACTCGACGGACATGTTCTATACGGTCTTCAAGAAGAATCCCATGGATCCCAAAGAGGGTCGCCGCTACCGCCACACCGTCCTCGAAAAGGGCGGCAGTCAAGACGAAATGAAGACACTGATCGAATTCCTTGGCCGGGAGCCCAAGACCGACGCTTTTTACGAGGAGCTGGGGCTCACCAAGTCAACGTAGTCAGGCGCCGGGACGACATGATGTTCAGGGGATGGTCCCGCCTCAGGGTTTGGTCGTGTTGTTCCTTCTCCGGTTGTACATATTTCTCGTCAGACCAAGCAGCCGGCTCCTATCAGGGACAGCTTGGTCTTCCAATACAACTGGCCAGGAGACATTCGTGGCCTCTTTTTGACGTTGCCATACACTAGAGTAGCTGTAGTCGCTGTCCCAGCTCCTAAACACATGAGACTCGCGAAGGCGGCACGAGGCTAGCCACTAGCGCGTCAGGAGGCCAACGCCTGATCACGTGAAACCCAACTTGTCTATTTCGCACGCTTTCTAGTTCGCTGGGTCTCAAATCTTTCTCAATGTGCAAACCTGAATGTGAGCATCTTATTCCCCTTGTCCGTCGTTGTCGCGAGGTAATGGCGCTGCTCATCCGCTGTCATGGAGTTCCACTTCCGATCCCGCACTCTGGAGGGCGGGTTCACGTCAGTCAGCAAGCAATGCAGGGCGGAAATAATCGCGATGGTAGATAGGTACATAGTTAGGCGTGGGTATGTAACCTGCAAAACCACAACAGAAAGAAGGGGGGAAATATTACGTACTCGTTTCTCCAGATATAGAACCATTTGGCAAGTATGAACAGGGCGAAATTGTACGCGCAGATGGCGATGAGGACCTTGTATCCACGCCTGTACTGGGGCGCGTCGTCCGTT
This sequence comes from Fonsecaea pedrosoi CBS 271.37, assembly GCF_000835455.1. Taxonomy (NCBI): domain Eukaryota; kingdom Fungi; phylum Ascomycota; class Eurotiomycetes; order Chaetothyriales; family Herpotrichiellaceae; genus Fonsecaea; species Fonsecaea pedrosoi. The sequence goes on along the minus strand of NW_013550613.1, from coordinate 456,248 downwards.
CTGAAAATCTATGTGTATAGCGAGCGATTCGTCAGCACCGAAATCAAAGGGGAAAAGGCAAAACACAAGAAGAAACAGTCAGTCGTGGAGAAGAAGAAGAAATGTCTTGACATACATTGGACCCGATGATGTTGCTTGCTTGCACAAACATGTTGTACAGCGCCGAAGCCACGGTCCTCGTACGGACTGAACCGGCGTTGCGGCTGGTGATGGCCACGTGGATGGCGTGCACGTAGGGCGCGCCCACGAGCAGCGTGGCCAGCGTGTATTTCACCCATCTGGACGCTTCCGCGGGGAGGAGCTCCGACGCGATGAGTAACGGCATACACCTGTGCGCGTATGTATAAGTCCAGCGTCTTTCTCTCTTTCGAGAAGGAATCGAGACTCACCAGACCTGGCTGAGTAGCGCGACAAGGAATCGCTGGTTTGTCTTCTCCGACAACCAGGTGAAAGCGAGGAGGTTGATGATGAACAGCACGTATGACGGGATGGTGAGCATGTTGACCTCGAACCGGCCAAAGGATTGCTTCAAGATCAACGACAGATACTGCGTGACAGGGTAGTTGGGGATCAAGAACGACAGCCCGATGGCGTAAATGGGCCACATTTCCCAGTCGCACAGGGCGTAGAAGAGCAGCTTCGGCGTCACGGCTTGTCGGTTGTGCATGTCGGCTTTGCTGGGGTCATCACGTAGGATGCGGTTCGCGATAATCTTTTCCTCTCGCTCGTTGAACCAGCCCTTTCTTCCGCGGAACCATGAGGCTGTCTGATATGGCGAAGGGGGCAGGTAGAAGTAGGTGGCGATGCCGATAAGCCCTGTGAGAGTTCCCTCGAGAGCGAATAGCCACGCCCACCTAGACATATCCAAGTCAACAACTCGTCTCTAATAGTCAGGCGTCACGAACATACCCTGCGAGGCCATTTATCCCGCGCATGTTGAGGATGGCAGCAGCCAGAAACGCACCGACGATCGATGTAGCTTGATATGACGTCCAGAACCACGCCAGCCGTGCAGGCAGCTCTCTCCCCTTGTAGTAATAAGACAGATAAAGAATGGTATCTGGAATGAAGTGCCCTGCATGTCAGTTGGGATCTAGTCCGACGGAGACGTGGTGACTTATCCCTCCTTCAATCAGCCCCAACAATGCCCGACAGGTGTAGAACGACGACTTTCCCTTCATAAAGGCTTGAAAGCTGGCAATAAGGCTCCAGCAGATCATTTGGATCGGAATCCAACGGTCCGGCCCAAGCTTCTTGGATATCAGCTGGGAAGGCAGCTCCGCCGATAGAAAGCACAGGTAGAAAATAGTCTGTCCATAGTTGTAGTCGTTGGTCGTCAGGTGGAGATCATCCAGCATGTTGTCTGTCAAGGCCTGGACGATGTTTGCTCTATCGAGCTGCACTGGTATGGTCTCAATACTCCAAATCGCATTGTACTAGTGTACAAGCATCTCAAGGCACTTACACGCGAAGAACGCTAAGCAGACCCATGAGCAGATCTTCAGATCGATCTTGCGCACGATCCTCTTCTCCTCGGCAGGTTCCCATTGGAACGAGGGATCGAAGCGATGCCGACCCTCCCACTTGTCGATAGGCACGTAGTTTTCCTCGCCATGGACACGAAGGAAGGTCTTGTCCTCGGTAATGGAACTGCTGCCAGAACTAAGACCCTCGTCGACTGCGAGAGTAACCGGAACAGTCTCTCCCTTCAAGTCATGAGATGGGTCGAATGAGCTCTCATTCGACTTGGAAGACGCCATATTGGAGCCAAAAGGCGAGGATGAGACAAGAAAACTCCAAGAAGCTTGTGGCGGCGGTCCAAGATCTGGGCCTGACGGGGATTTCAACGGCAACCTTTCTGTCTTATACCTACCTAGAAACCCCCGGGACTTCAGTTTCCCAACAGTCCCTCCTTGCCGTGCTCGATTCTACTGCCTCGGAAAGATCAGCGTGCATATTGCATATTTTGCGTCCTTGCGACCTTCCTTCCCAGGCGTAATCACCCACGGCAGACGCTGTCATTCGGTAGACAGAATGGGAGAGGACCGCGAAGACCTCACTGCACAGGCCCGATCACTCAGTGTGGATCCAATCGAACCGCCTCTGAGTGTAGGATACGTTGCCGATCTCGGTTTGCCGCCTCAATCGCCAGCGGCGGGCGTCGTCCGAGACGAGGCCGACAGCGACAACGAGGCACGGTGTACCCTTTTCCGTAGTATTTGTAGCACTTCACACGCTCCATGTTGGATCGTAATTGGTCCAGATTGCTTATCTGCTCGCTCACGGCGGCGTGGCTTCGGACTTGCATAGAGAATTGCGCTGCGTAGAGTGTATACCTTTCCACTTGAGGAGATCACGCAATACCAACCGAGAAGGCGTGCTCACCACTGAGAACAGCGCAATCAGGTCTCAATTGGACCGCAATCATGCCATCAACGAAGAAACCCACGGCCGAGCTTTTTCATCAATCCAGATAGATATAGCCAGGCTCCAACCAGCGGAGAACCGCACATGGCGGCCATTGCCCTGCGGGGTTGATGTTTCAATTTGAGCGTCGATGAGCGAATCCTCTGGTTGGAGTTCTGGTCAGAGATTTCTCGTGCCGAATATCCTTGGTGTAGTATAAAGAGGGGTGTTCTCACAGCCTGGCATCTGGCCCAACTAGATTAGGATCCAATATAGTAGTTGCCTGTAAAGAAGACAGTTTATCTCTCAAAATGGCGACCGCGTCTGCACCTACCACCCTCAAGGGGGCCGTGGGATCGTACAAGGACATCCAGACTGTGAGTTTCTCCAAGGAAAACGAATTGAAAGGCAACGAGAGGTTTGCGGCGGCAAGCTTCCCACACTATCTCCCTGTCTGGGATAATGAGAAAGGTGAACTGTAAGTGCTTGCCTGAGCCTGAACGATATGCGCGTGTCGCAGTGGCTTGGCCTCCGATAAGTCTAACCCATTCACTTTCCCTCGGGATGCAAACAGATATCCGCCTTTGGAACCCTTTGAGCATTACGAGCATGGAAAGGATGCCGACCCTTCGTTCAAGAACCTTTTGAAGGCCGGCAGCCACCTTGAGAACGTCACGGCGTCGATCGGTGCCGAGGTGACTGGTGTTCAACTCTCCCAGCTCGACGACAAAGGCAAAGATGAACTGGCTCTGTTGGTCGCCCAGAGGAAAGTCGTCGCTTTCCGAGACCAGGACTTTGCTTCTCTCCCTATTGAAAAGGCCTTGGAATTTGGACGGTACTTTGGAAGACTGCACATCCATCCTACCAGGCAAGCAATCTCACCCGTTCCCTGTCCCCTTGCTGAACCAACAGTCTTGCTGACCTCCTGACAGTGGTGCTCCAGAGGGCTATCCTGAAGTCCACCTTGTCCACCGTGGTGCTGATGACAAGTCCTTCCTCGACTTCCTCACGAGCCGAACCAACTCGATCGCATGGCATAGCGATGTGACCTATGAACACCAGCCTCCTGGGACCACATTCTTGTATGCCCTGGACGTCCCCGACGCGGGTGGCGACACTCTGTTCTGCAACATGGTCAAGGCATATGAACGACTCTCTCCAGCTTTCCAGGAACGCCTGGCGGGTCTGCAGGCTGTCCATTCTGGCTATGAACAGGCCACTGCGGCCAAAAACCGGGGCAGCATCTACCGCCGTGCACCAGTCTCGTAAGTAGCCTCGTGCTGGCTTGAGGAAATAGACGATTGACAAGCAATAGTTCCATCCACCCTCTCGTGCGAACCCATCCGGCGACTGGCGAGAAGGCTCTGTATGTGAACCCTCAATTCACCAGATACATTGTCGGATTCAAGCAGGAAGAGAGCGATTACCTCCTAAAGTTCTTGTATGACCATATCGCCCTGAGCCAGGATATTCAGTGCCGTGTCAGATGGAGGCCAGGCACCGTGGTTGTTTGGGACAATCGTGTCACGACGCACTCTGCTCTGATCGACTGGCAGGATGGTCAACGACGACACATTGCACGCATCACTCCGCAAGCAGAGCGCCCATATGAATAGAGACACCAAGTCGGGGTTGCAGACTGGTATGGACCTTTCTAGCCACACAATTAGAAACCTGACAGATCCTACTGGTCTTTAGCATAGCAATAGACACAGTCGTTTGCAATAAAAAAAATCGAATTCACAAGGGAGTAGAAGATGTCTGTGATTGGCAACGCCATGGCGACTAGAATCACCTCCAGTTGTGACTGGGTCACTCGAGGTTCAGTCTGGTCACCAAAAGACCATGTTCACTATCCACTCCCGTACAGGACATTTTTGATGTTCTCATCCACTCCAGACGCCGAACAATGCCATCACACATGCATGAACCTACGAGAGTCTAATCTCCCTCGAGTCTGGCGACCACGGCGCTCATTTCGTCGTCGCTGTAGATCCGAAATCCGTTCTCACGGGTGACACTGGCTAGTTGTACGTTCTTTGAATCCAGCTTCTCCTCCATAACCTGTTTCAGTGTCTTCAAAACCAGTGTCTCGGCCTCCTCCAAAGTCAGAGATCGGTGATATTCTGACTGTAGCTCTGCTTGGGCTCCCTCGCTACCGGATCCGATGGCCTTTGCGTCGTAGCGGTAGAACGTGCCCGAGGGTTCTGCGTGATACCTGGACCAGTGAGCAACGAATATCCCAGATTGCGGAACGTCACTTACAGCTGCGGGCCTTGATCCTCATCCCACCCCGCTATCAAGAGGGCAACACCAAATGGACGACTCATTATTGATTCTTCTCCCTGTGCTCCTTCACCGAACCTCAACGCTAGATCGCAGATGGCTTGCGTACAGCTCTCGACTCCGAGTTTTTCGTTGAAGTTGAAGGCATGGTTTTGTGACTCCACGCGAGCATGTTCAATCATACTCCGCGCATCAGCCTGAAGACCTGACATAGCGCAGCCAACGTGTCTATCGATCTCCACAATCTTTTCTATGCTGGACGAGACGAGTAAGGGTGATGTAACGCGTTTTTCGACACCGAGAAGGACGCCATGTGATGTCGCAACCTGAAAGTCATAAGCAAGTGGTGAAGCGGTCAGGGGAGTATGTCCATACACCAATTGCTGTTGACCCGAGCTTGATAGCCTCTAACGAATATTCAACCTGGAATAGACGACCTTCTGGCGAGAAGGTGCTGCTTCTTGTTAGCCACGGGCCTCGTTGCAATAGCAAAATAGGCTCACTTGATCCCTCGGTCGTATTCTGATCGTGCTATAAACATGGCGAAAATCGGTCCAGATGATGGTTAATAAAGGGTCAGAATGTTCTCATGGGAGGAATCTGCACGTATGGTGGTCGAAACCACAAGTTTGGATCGAAACAAGAAGCAAGAGTTTATGGTATTGTGGTGTGAACACTGAACAGGCAAGCTCTGGATGCGCAATCCTATCTTCAGCCTTCTCCAAAAAGTCCCTCCGCAGCCAAGCCCTAACGCAGCCTCGACGCGCCAGCGCATTGAACCATAGTGACCGTCTAGGCACGCTTCGCCCCCCAGAACCTCGCCCTCCAACAACCCCCTCTCAGCTGCTGCTGCTTGCGACTAGTTGCCATACAACGATGACGGCCTGTAGAGATGACGTCCCTACATTACCGAAGCGCATCTGCAACTGACCGCCGAAGCGCCAGTCTATTGAACGGCCCCTCGCGCGTTAATCCCTCCAGAGCCAGAGACGACCGACCATTTACCCGCGATAATGGCTCCCCGGTGCATCCAGATGGCTTCAATGGACATGCTGAAGGAGTGCACAAGCCTTCAAAAAGTGAGAGTCGAGTGACTGGTCTCGAACAGAGACGGCGGGAGAAGACGACAGTCACAACAACCGAGACCTTTTATACGAGAAGGAGTCCAAAGAAAGACACGTCGAATACCGAAAGCCGGAAGGACAAACGGACGGTAGCAAGCCCTGTGCTCAAGCAGCAACCGCCAAATGAGGAGAATTGTAGGTATCCTTGGTGCTTTCAGCCTCTCGCTCTCTGACAATCCTACAGTACCATGGGCACCGTCGGTTTCTTTAGTTGCTCACTCTTCTGCTCCCTTGGCTACAAGGGTTACAGCACCACCTTTGTCCCGCAACACTCCCTCAAATCTGGACCCCGTTCCTCTCGAGGCTATGTCGATGCAGGAGCAAGAGCGTGCATTATTGGACGATTTGCTCTATGTGTTTATGGGATTTGAGGGGCAATATGTCCGTTTCCACCACAACTACGATCCTGCGGAGGAGAAAGACCGCTTGAACGGGCCATCATTTCATCCACTTCCCGGTCTCGATCCCAGCTTGCGAGACTTGACAAGCTCCATGCTCTCGATGGCCACTCATCACTGCGCGATCGAGGCATTTATCGAAGTTCAGAGTAGGGAAGAATTTGGCTCCGTCAACCACGCACTTTGTGCGGCCATCCGAAAGCTGCTGAAAGACTATCTCATTTTGATTGCACAGCTAGAAATGAAGGTCCTTACTGACCCGAAGTTCACATTACACCAAATGCACATTGCAGTAATCCCAACCGCACAATGTTTAGCCCAGCTGTACTCTCTTGCCCAAGAATTGTTGAAAAAGAACTCTTTGTTGGAAGAGGACATCGACGACTCGCTTCACGATTTCGACGCCGACAACATCATTGAGCGCCTGAAGGAAGGTGGTGATCTACTTCCGGGAAGCTTTGGCAAGAAACGATGTATAGGCGGTAATGTTCTGGGTCTCTTGACAACGCGGCTTTCCACGTTCTCTGGAGACCCGGCTGCTCGATCCATTCTGGAGATGCTGCTACGTGAAGCAAGCAGACCTTACATGGAGATGCTCAATGAGTGGTTGCATCACGGCGGCATCCACGATCCGCACTCGGAATTCTTGATCGGCGAAAGGGCTAGCATCAAACGAGAACGCCTCGACGAAGACTACACAGATGAGTACTGGGAAAAGCGTTATTACATTCGCGAAAAGGAAATTCCACCGCAGCTAGAATCCGTTCGAGATAAGGTCCTTCTCGCCGGAAAGTATCTCAATGTGGTCCGGGAGTGTGGCGGTGTCAACATCAGCAGCAAGATCGACGACATCCCGGCAACATTCGACGACCCGCGATTTCTCGACAATGTCAACAACGCCTATTCGTTTGCGAACAAGGAGCTGCTTCAATTGCTTCTCACAAAGAACTCACTCCGTAGCCGGTTACGGTCGATGAAGCACTATTTTTTCCTCGACCGTGCGGAATTCTTTCTCTATTTTCTCGAACTTAGCGATTCAGAGCTTCGGAAGAAGAATCGAGATGTCAACGTTGGAAAACTCCAGTCTTTGCTAGACCTGGTCCTCCACCAGCCAGGCAGCATCGCGGTAGCGGATCCATTCAAGGAGGACGTGAAGGTGAAAATGAACTCGGTTGGTTTGACGCAGTGGTTGATCAAGGTCGTCAATGTGCAAGGCATGGATCAGGATAATCCAGATTCCATGATGGATCCATACAAGACGCCGGCCACTGCCCAGGCTTCTGCAAATGAAAAGTTCAAGGATGAGAAGAAAAAGGAGGAAGAGAAGGATATCATCGGGTTTGATGCACTCGAGCTTGACTACACCGTGCCGTTCCCCCTTTCTCTCATCATTAGTCGAAAAACTGTCTCACGATATCAACTCATCTTTCGGTACACATTGGCTCTGCGTCACCTGGAAACCCAACTGGTGGGTTGCTGGTCGACTCATACGAAGGAAAAAGCATGGATCCACAAGTCCTCCGACAAGAGATTTGAGTTGTGGAAGCGGCGGGTATGGACGTTACGTTCTCGAATGCTTGTGTTTGTCCAGCAAATGCTCTTCTTTGCAACTGCGGAAGTGATTGAACCGAACTGGCAGAAGCTCATGGTGAAGGTTGATGATGCTGAACGTGATGATTTCGAAGAGACCAGATCCGGACTCAATCCGAAAACGAAGCCTACGGTGGATGAATTGATGCAAGATCATGTCGACATGCTGGACTCGTGCATGAAGGATCTTGGATTGACGCAGGCGAGGCTGCTTCGTCTGCACGCAAAACTCATGACCGGCTGTGGGATGTTCGCCTCATACGTTGAGCATGTCACCAAGTCAATTTATGAAGCGGACACGAGCATTCAATCCAAATCGCTTAAGCCTGGAGCCGTTCCATCTCCGGCTGCGCCCACAGATCCAGCACGAATGAAGAGGATAGAAGAATCTATCAGGAAGTACGAGGAGCACTTCAACCGACACTTGAAGATCTTGATTGATGCCCTCAATTGGTTTGCAACCACCGAGACTGTCTCTTTGCTCAGTCTCTGTGGAAGGCTGACGAACGCTGAGGTACAGAAACGTGATGATTTGTTTCTTTGAGATGTGGTAGGAGAGAAAGGACTCTATATCGACCTGTCTCCATGTCAAGCAATGGGGATCTTCTGTATGAGACTTTGGCATTTGGGAGGCTTATGAGATTGATGAGAGTGCGTGTATGCACAACGGTAAAGACCATGAATGATACCCGCGGGACAACTGGCTGTTTTATCTGCAATTGCTTCGCTGTCTTTCTGCCTCACCATCAACATCAACATCCGTGACTGGAATCTCGCCAAGCTGGTGCGCATCTCATCCACAACAAGCATCACCTCGTTCACATTGGATGTTTGTTTCTTCCTCATTTCCCTAACTTCCCTCAACCCCTTCCTTTGGTCTGTGACGGTGCTATGGCTTCGTTGACCTTGTCAATTGGGCCCCTGAAGCCCGACGCCTCAACCTTACAGGCGTGGTGTTCTCTAGGGCGGTCGCACGACAAGCAAGAGGTAGGATATGTGGCTCTGCTGCCCACGGGTGCCCTTTTGATAGGAAGACAGGAGAGCAGCAGCGAGGCGCAGGTGGTCCAACCGATCCAACTTGGCCTGTCCAGCCTCTCACGAAAGTTCTCCATGTCTGCGTATCTTTCGCCACGGCCGGTCGAGACCCGAGACGGCTCTTCGATTGTGACCTTCAATCAGAAGCCCCTGGATGCGACATACCTCGTGCTGCTCGCCCTCAATGAGGAATGTCGCCGCATACGGCGAGGCTGTTTCTACCACCTGGCCCTGCGGCAGGATGTCTCCAAGGGCCATCCGTGTGACATGGTCTTCATCGACGAGCCCTGGGGCGAAAAGAGCGTGAAGGCATGGGACACTTCGAGATGGGACAAGCGGCTGAAGATATGTGCTGCGGGTATGTACCTCTTTTGGTTTCACTCTGTTCATTCACAGCAAGCTTTATTCACTGACCATTGTGCTGTTGACACAAAGCGAGAAAAATTCACCCTCACGAACAAGTGATACCTGTATGTTCGCGCGTACTTAAGTGTGACCTCTCGGAGGCAGCGAAGAGTATGACCACACAACCTCATTCCCTATATCTTTATATATACGAGCCTAACATATCTGGGTGTCTAGCGTCGGGATGTGCCCATATCCACACCAGCAACTCTGACCCAGCTATCGCCAATCACCCAGCGATCCGGACCTGGAGTCGCCCATTGATGGACACATCGCGCATTCTCATCCCCAACGCGCACCAGCACTCGACAGCCACGGTTGCCCACCTCAACGCCGTGGAACATGCCTCGCAATGTACCACCTTCCCGACGCCCAACGACCTCTCCCTGACCGCCCTCCCGAACTGGCAACAAACCACAACGGCCGTGTTCGGTCGACGGCCCAACTGCGACGCACCGACATCGAATGCCCAGCCGGTGTTGGCAGTCAAAGTGACCAACGCCGAGGTGGTGCTCGCGATGCTGTACATCTGGAACCGTGGCCGCGTGGCCGTCCACCACAGTATTCATCCCAATGCCAAGAACAACAACGACGACGACGACGACCTCAAGCTCGACGTTATGGACCACTGGGAAACGGAATTTGGCTCCACTAAGGTCCTGTGGCAGGAGGTCGAGGACCGGATCGACAACCACTCACTGGACACGCAAAAGGCCATGTTGGAATTCTGGCCCAAGGGTTGAACTGCGCAACAGTCATTGAATTTGCCACTTTCAGGCGTGAATTGTCCAGAAAGAATCTCAAAGTGGGTGCGGTGGATGGGCAACAGCCCTGTCCTGCTCAGAGGGAGAAGATAGGCGTGGGCGCCGCGAAGGGGATCCCACCCACGCGAGGATCCAAGGGTGCACTCATACAGTGGGTAGGAAAGACTCCTGCCTGCAAAGGGCCTGGGGACAACGATGTTCTTCACTCGTCGATATCGTTCTAGCTTTTCGAGAACCTGGAAACAACAAACGAGTCTCTGCGTCCGCACTAGTGCATTGAACTGAATCAAGACTTTTCACGTGCCTCATTCCTCGGCTTTCCATCTGGTGAATGTTCAATTGTTTGGATCCGATCACATCTCTATCACCTTGTTTTGTAGACACAGGGCTTAAGAACTTTGGCCTCTTCCTCAACCGTCATGTCACTATCATCCTCTCCGTGATCTGCCGCTGCTACACTGCTAGCACCAGGCCGTCCTCGTCCCTTTAGCTTGACGTCCTCGATCTTCTGATACTCTCTACCATTCCATTTGAGCCCTTTGTATTTCCCGGCGGTCGGCACACCGGATTTGACGAACACCATGCTGACGAACATCTTGTTCGATTTGTCCACACTTCCTTCGCGCAAAAGGAATCCACGGCGGGTCATGACACTGACAAAGGCAGATATATCCGTTTGCTCTCCAGTAGCCTCAGTAGCCGTAGAGTCCTCCACGAAAAGCTCCCCCTGGACTTCATCATCACTACCTTCCACGCCCGCACCGCCGGTTTTCTTCTTGGCGTTCTGTTTCCTTCGCTTCTTTCCTACACTATTCTCCACGCTCTGCCCGGGTTGTCTTTTCGCCCTTCCAAAGCGGGATTTGACTTCGCTCACCCAACACTCCCCCCTTCCATCTCCCCGAAGGATTCGCCATGCTTCTTCCACAAAGTTGATCCAATTCGTGCCCATGAGGCTGAGGCAGAATACCGCAATATCCGCCTCACCATCTCTCAACGGCAATGAGGAGATATCTGCTTTGGTGACCAAGGTGTTAGGAGTGTGGAGATCGAAGTTGTGAAATTTGAGTTTAAGGGCTTTGATAACGGATTGGCAACCGCGAGCAAGAGGAGCATCACCACAGCCCAGGTCGGCGATTGTGCAGGAACCTGTCTTGCGACGAGGGAGTGGGGAGCTCTGTAGAGAGATCTTGAGGCTCTTGCCAGGCTGCTGCCTATTGGGCTCATGTGCTGTCGTGGATATTTGTCCTCTGGTTTTGATCGCGGAAATGTACCTGTCTACTGGGTTGACAGGCCACGAGTCTTTCACTTGCTGTGAAAATCCGGCGTGGTACTCGGCGAAGAGGTCGGGAGAATTCGTGAAGAGAGTCATTGCGGCTGAGGAGGTGGTGGTATACAAGGTCTCGTTCAGGTGTCGGAAGCGGGCTGATGTGAGTTTGTTGCGCATTTTGGCTTGCAGAGGAGTCAGTCTCGCAGGTATTGGCGGTGCAGGCGGAAGAACTTTGCGTATGCTATCGCGTGGGATGGACCTCGAAGACGACACTTCCGCCTCGCCATCACCGTCCCTTCTGCCGTCATCCTCCGCTTTTTGCACTCGACCCGGCTGCACAGGCTGCTGTTGGCCATTGACCGTCGGGCGTATATTGTCCTTATTCTTCTTCCCGCGCCGCTTCGTATCTGTCACTGGGATGGTCTCTGCGCCAACCTTGTGTCGTTCAGCAGTTTGGTGACCATGTCTCTGAAGTTCCCCCTGCGTTTTGCTGGCAGGTTTGGCCCCTGCACGCTGGTTCCATAGTTTCTCGAGCTCAGTCCCCGAGACTTTGGAGGCCTCATGATGATCGGGGAATGCGTTCTTTCTCTTTTTGGAGGCTGAAGTGGAAACCGAGGGAGATAGATGGGCGTCACTGGTTGAAGCGAGTTTTTCCTGGACGAGGGAAGTCGAGTCAACTGCCCAACCCGGAACCGCGAACATGATACGTAGGAGAACGGCGAGGCAGGGATTATGAGGAGGGGATTATGTCGAGGCGACGGTTAGGCATGCTGCAGGTCTCAGATGGATTTCAAGCCAGTGTCACGGTAATTTTGGCGCAGTGCAATTGACGGGGTGTTTGCCAAATAATGTGCTGAACTCTGCATGCCACCACAAAAATTTATTAGGGTACTTGGTTGTAGTCTGGTGTGTGTGTGGTACGTTCCCGCAGCCCCGGTAGCCACTCTGCCACGGCCTGTACCCACCGGCAAGTGCCTGGTCAGAGCCGCAGTTGCAGATTTGGGGGCGGGGCAGCAGGCCCCATTGGAGATGTTGTTATTGGCTTGGTCATTAGTTGATCCTACAGCCCAACGGCCACTTACGAAGAGCACTTCATCGACTCTTTTGGGCATTACGATACCTTACAAGCCATCTTCTGCACAAATTGCAGACATGCTCGTGCATAGGCAATAGTCAGGAGCATGGAGCCGGATTAGGCTCCTACCCCTCACGGCACAGAGCATAGGGGAGCTCAAAGACGTGCTCAATTACACATTAGAAAACAACCACTTGGTATGCTCCAGGAGAATAGGTTACAAATAATCACAGTAGCTACTATACAGGACAATATAAAGACCCTGCAGTCCAACGTGCCAGCGCTTGGCAAGCACGCGTGTACACAAATATCACGAAAACTCGCCCAGCATCTGACCTGCGCCTATATCTCAGTTGGGAGGCATCATATGTGCGACTATTTACCGAACCTCACGCCGCAGCGTGAGAAGCAAGTGTAACCGATCCCCGAGGAGCCATGATTGGGGTGACCGCAGGGGTGCATTGCTTGTAGGTGCTCGGTAAGGCTCAGTAAAAGGGTCTTTACAGGGGTGAACCGTACCTACCTAACTAGGTACTATAGGGATGGAGGTGTTGGTTTAAGTGACGATTTCGTGTGTGGGCGTGCCCAGGTAGGTTCTCACTTAGGTACCTCTGGATAGGATGCAGGACACCAGGACACCACCTGCAGAGGCTCCATCACCCCCGCGCTGCAGGTCTCATGAGACTCTTGCATCACGCCAAGAGCATATCTCGATGATGCCCACTGAAGCCCTAATGAGGAGGGCGACAATTCCCTTCTTCCTTTGCCCGTTCCTCGTGCGTCTCCTCTCCATCGATGAACAACTGTTTTCTTCTTCGTCCGCTTAACGTTCGCTTTACCTGCTCGCTACACCTGCAATCGGATTGCGATCTCGGCAGGACTTTCCAGGCTCACAAAACAAGGGTCTAGGCAGAAGTCCCGGAACCTCCCCCCCCCTTTCTGACCGCATGGCGCTATACCTCCTCACAACAAGCCTTGTCGGCCTACGAACGATCCCTTTCTGCCCCGACAACAGCCAAAGACATAGCAGCCATACGGATTGTGCATAGATGGGTTAACCCCTTTCAGACTATAGCTCTCGAGGCCCACCAATGGTTCAACTCCCTCACCCTGATCACCCCACCGGGCGCTCTCTAGATACGAGTGGCTGATATCCAGTAGTTGTTGTGCCATTCTACCTACCAAAGAAAACCCCTCTTGATACACCCTGCCTGCAGCTCCACCACCAACCGTCGAACTCAAGTTTTGCGCCGGTTTTGAACCTGGCCCTTTCACTGCAGGGCGGCGACTTGACCTGGCACCTTTGGACGGTCGAAAAACGCCATCAATCCTGCATCAGGCAGCAGATCGGCCGGAAACGGCCCTTGTCTCAACTCCGATTTAATAATTCCTGGCTTAGTGATGTTTTGTGCGCACCACGTGTGAGCATGTGGTTGAAGATCGACAGGTGAAGATATGCCATAGGCTGTCTGTGGCAGGCTCATCAACCTCCCATCCCTGAAACGAATCTCCCAAACCGCCATCCTGCGAGGAACTACGGAGTGCACTCTAGTGGGGCAGAAGAGCAACGCACGTTGAGGGAGCCTCGAAGGTCGTGTGGCTAGCGTGGGCTTGTCTACCCTACTACCCTTCAGAGAATTGCGCGGAACGAACATGGTCTTTCCCCTTGATGCCCCGTCTAGGCGGAAACCACTGGGGTTGAACCGCCAACTCGTCGATCCATCGATCCATCGATCCATCTTCCAGTCGATTCTCCACGACCGACAGTTCATCAATGTGACCTGACTCGCAACATTGTAACACTCGAGGGTAACCATGGACGGGTTTGGCCACTGAGCAAGTACCAAGACGCCCATCAGAGCTAGAAGATCAACTTCCATTCACGACGGGGACCAGATGAAAAATACAGGTACTTTCACCGATACAAGGTGGTTCAAGGGTGGTTGGCTATCATCATATCTCGGTGGGGAGCTTATACAAGTAGCAGCAAAGAGACATTTTGGTGGTGCCAGCCGGTTTAGCTGCTGGTGGCTGCAGCTTGGGTCCTTGAAGAAAGCTCACCCCGAACTAGGAATGGAGGGAGACTCTACCCGGCCGTGTCGATCCAACAATGTCCTCCAATTCTCCGCCACAAGTTTTTCCTTTACGGAAACGAAAGTGCTGCTAAGGACTTTTCCCATCGAGTACAAAGCTTCATTAGCACGGCTTTTTCGTCACAAATCAGCCCTATGCTTCTCCATCCTGACTTTTTTTCTCTCCTGTACAACGCTTACTGGTCAGTACCGACCCTATGACTTTGCTTCTGCAAGCCGCCACCTTGTCTTGCCCTCCCTGGTACCCTGCATCCTTGTCCTGGCCTCCTGTGAGGTACCAGAAGACCCCCTTGCCGGTTGTTCACAACATGCCCGGCTGATTTGGACCACCATACCTCTCTCGGGACTGTTACTATTTGTACGTACTGCAAGGGTGCCTTTCCCCTATTGTCTGCCGTACCACATGGCGGACCTTCTGTCGTTCTTCACGAACCCGCCAATCATCTGAGCCGCTCGTCGTCACTCTGCATATGCGCTTGCACCGATTGTCAGTATCACAACCTCCTCATGTTGTGGGTGCCCGGAAAGTCGACCACCGTGCCTCAGTGGAGACATCGGTCCTCGGCAGGTTCCCAGTGCGTCTAGGAATGATATTCCACGTCCCCGGCGTGTCTTCTTTCCTTCCCTCACCGCAATCGGGTCTAGCAGAATGCAATGAAACCGGCTTCCTTCTTTCAAGGGAAAAGTGTGCGCTATCGCAAAGGGTATGGAACAGCAGACTTGTTGCCCACACCTGATACCAGTACCAATAGCTCAGCGGCGAGCAGTTCTCCGCAGTGCATATCCTGGCTTCTCGGAACTTCCCTCCCACTCTAAACTGTTTTGTTCCCAATGTGCGGTCCAGCCATTGTTTTGTTATCAGCCCGTTGCTGGCCACTTTGCAATTCGCAAGCTCCAAATTGTCCTCAATACCTGACATATCAACAGAATCGTCCTGATGCCTGACGATTAGAACTTCAATGTCTCCTACGCCGGAAGAAGAGGAAGTCTTTAATGTCAAGAGATCTGGCAGTGGGCCAGAGGAGGAGGAGGATGCAGCAATAGTCGACGCCACGCCGAAGCAGCCAACTAAGAAACGGACCAAGACTGGGTGTCTCAGTGAGTTTGACCTCGTCTTCGGACACCACCTGCGAAGCACTCATACTGATATCCGTCTCTTCAAAAAGCATGCCGTAAAAGACGGTAAGCTCGGTCCCTAATATCTCTATCCTCGAGACTATGGTCATTGTCCTTTCATGGTCGATACAAGCTAACATACATTTTCAGAATAAAATGTGGAGAAGAGAAGCCTGTAAGCCTCGTCCTCGTCTTCCATGCACTCATCGACGTATCCTGACTACGGATTTAGGTATGCAAGAACTGTATCAAATCGAAGCGCGAATGTGCAGGATATCAACCTGTGGCGAACAAAGAGCAGATCCTGGGACAAACCGATATATCCCAAGAAACTGGCGCCCATCTGTCGTTTCAAGATCACGATGTCTCAACTGCATTCAACCAACGTTGGCAACCAGGACCGGAATACCTGGAAATGCCACATGACTTTGGTCAAACGAATCCCTCGCCCTATAATCAACTACCATTCAGCGCCAGCTACCATGCGATTCCATTCCCTCCGACCAACCTCTCTAATCACTCGGGTATTCCGGTCATAGGTCCGGAATATGGATGGCAGGGTACGCAGCATCCACCAAACCTGCCTTATCATGGAATGGCGGAAACCTCAAGAGAAACTGTACCAGGGTTCACCTTTCCGGACAACCAGGCTGGAAGGACTTCGACGACCGTCTTCCCTCTCGACCCCCGATTGATGGATCAGCCGGCGACATGGGGTTTCAATCCTGCTTTGGCTCAACTTCAGTCACCGCAGTCAACACTCACCAGCAACCATATTATGGCCTCACAGCAGCCGATTCTGTCTCAATTCCAACAGCGGCGTGCTCCACTGTCTTACCAGTACGACGTATCACCCCTACCTATAGAGGGTATGTAGGCCAATACAATTGTCATCCATCAAGCTCTTTTATACTCAGTGCTAAGCTCTTCGCAGAACATGTGGCTAGGCAATACAGTGCGCATGGTAGTACACATCAGCCGGGATTCATAAATACCGCATCCCATGGTCCTTCTGCGCTTCGGCGTCCTACATCTCAGATGAATGACGACGAGGACGACGACGATGACGACCCATTCGACGTTGAAATGGAAGATTCAAACCTCTCATATCAAGAAGCGGCAAACAATCTCACAGAGATGCTCGGTCGTGCTGGGCAGGTCGATGTACAGGCTTCGAAATTGTACATTCCCAGGAGGACTGAGTATCGAACCGTCGCGACGTACCGGCCGATTATAACACAATCCCCTCTTCACGATGAGAGAAACGAGCATATATTTTGCCATTTTGTTGAAATTACGAGCAACACTATATCAATCTTCGAGAGACATCACTACAGCCCTATTGCGGCCCCTGCGAGAACTCTCTGGAATTTCACAATGCCGGCTCTGGCGTTGTCGCATACCGCACTTGCGCATGCGATTCTGGCATTGGGGGCCCTTCATCTTGCGAAGCTGAATAACTCGTCAGAAAACCTCGCGATCAAGCATTTCACCTGTGCAGTGCGAAGGGTTGGGAGACTGCTGGGGTTACCGAAACGGCGGCACGAAATAGCAACTCTGGCTACAGTCCTGCTCCTTGGATACTACGAGGTCGTCTCTGGCGACCATTCACGGTGGAACCTTCATTTGTCAGGAGCTACGAGGCTCCTACAGGAGCATGACTTTGCCGGCTTGACCCGAACGACGAGACGCATGCGAACTGGTGCAAAGGCACGAATCAACCAGTGGACTGTTCAATTTGCGTTGACCGACGAAAACTATGCGCGTGTAGCTGGTATTCCTCTTACCCTGCTTGACGACGCTGACTGGGAGGTCGATCAGACACTCGTTTCCCGACTGACAGGCCTCCGCGTGAACTATGACCAACAATTCCAGCCAAGCTTCGGCTCGCGGCCTGCCATGCCGGACCTGAGCGAGAAAGATGTTGAAGATTTCAAGGCCAAACTGGACTTGAGGTGGTGGTACTGCAAGCAAGACGTTTTCCAGAGCATGGTATCCGGCGACCGGCCGCTTATGGCCTACCAGGAATGGATCTACTGTCCCCCTAGAGGTCAAATTGGACGGGCGGACAATCCATATGCGACCCTGGATCACTTGCTACTGGTCATGGCACGCCTAACTGATTTCGGAGGCAAAGATCGTCTGCGCAAGCAACGGGTGGTGGCTATGCAGGGAGGGCAATGGAGGCCCCCGAAATGGCTGTTTGGACCTCAAGGACAACCTGGTCCATCGGGACGGAAGGACGGTCCTGCTCATCCAAAGCAGGCTTCGGAATCACCTCCTGAGAAGGCTTCTGCAGCCACCAAGCTGACCGGTGCTCCGGCCCAGGCGGGAGCAAGACCTTCCCCTGCCCCCAGCGCCAACGAAGGGAGGGTGAGGCAGAGTAAACCCGGCTTACCGGGTGGTTCTGGTCCTGGACCGGGGGCTGGTCCTCCTATGCTTGGGATGCTCCCGCCTGCGACCGAGCCACTGCAGCTGGATTCTGCTTTTCGGTCTATGGACGCCAACATCAAAGACTCGGCGTTTGCGTTCAAAAGAGAGCGGAAGGAGAGCACGCCGCCTAGCAATCTCGAGGACGATACAGCCAAGGCATTTGCAGAGTATAACGAGATAGGCAAAGCCTTTGATACCTTCGCAGAAAACCTGGGCACAGACTTTGAGCCTCTCAAACAAACCGGGCCCCCGGTCGGTACGCCTTTTGGACCAGCACTCATCTACAAAAATGGCGCAGTGGCGTGTATATGGGCATGCTACTACGTTGGGCGCATCTTATGGCAGCGCCTTCACCCCGAGATGCCGCCTGCAGCAGTGGTTGCTGCTGGCGTCACGGCGCACCTCACTCGGGAGTATACGCAGATGGTCGGCCAGATCTGCGCAGGGCTGTACTCAAGACAGCTCTATGGCCAGAGCGGAGCCCTGGACCCAAGTTTCGCAGGCTACCTCATGGAGAGTACCTTCTTCCTGTTGTTTGCAGCCATCCAGTATACAGACGCTGTGCAGCGAGGGTGGACAATAAGCAAACTTAAAGACGTCGAACGCAGATGTGGATGGCGTACATCAGGCGCCATCGCTGGCGCTTGCGAGACTGCCTGGGAACGAATGGCGCAAGCAGGACGAGGCCCTCCCTACGAGCGAACTCTGGCTGCTCACGACGAGGACATCCGCATGAGCAAGACATCGGCAAAGTCATCTCCATCAAGTGGAGGACCTTCAGATGCCGCCGTCGAACAGCATGAGTCGGAATTCGTGAACCACGATCGCAGCCTCATTGATCGGTCCAGCTCGACCCGTGTGCATTGGGCGCTGGGCTTGCTTTCGGTCGAAGAAGACATCCAGAAGATGGCGCTGGAGGACAACTAGGTGTTGACATATCACATTGCGAGAGACTGGTGGCCGCTCTTGCCTCTCCATCGAGAACGTGGATGTGGGTGGAGGTTCGTGGTGGTTCTTGCTTCAATGCCACCTCCGTCTCTTCGCATCATGGGAGTCCATCTCAATCCGACATTTACCTCTCTTTAATATCTCTATCTTTACCCTATTTTGCTGCATGTCCTAGAATCAGTATCCAGCTCTCTCCTCTCAATCGCAGAGACCTCATCATTGCCCTATGTCTCCCCTCCATCGACTCCTTGATCATGGCCAATCCAACTCACACCCCAGCGAGGGAGAATTCTACCATCGAGTCTCAGGCACAAGCAAGGATCAAGACGCAGCAGCTCCCTTCAGGAAAGACATCACCTCCTATTTCGACATCTCCGGCTTGTCTCATGGCAACTCCACCGCCAACATCAGTTCTGGGACGCAGCTTCGGCGACATTCGCCCGCCACCGCGACACGGCGTCCGTATTTCAGGTTCTATTCAGACTTTGATGCTCTGCAAAAGTGCTACACAACCACACAGCCAAAAGAGACCCGCCCACCGTTGACGCACTCTCCTCGGTTTGAAGTGACACTGTCTCCAAAACCAGGAGCTGACCAATCTCTAGACGCTTCTTCTCTCCCTTCCTCGCCATGTACCTCTGCACCGTCCGTAGAGACTTCGCATCCCTGGGGTTCACGTCCGTCAAAAGAGAAACATTCATATCTCCGACATCGCCCAAAGCTGAGGCGTATTCTGGCGACGTCTCCTTCTTGGGACGTTGGCCTTGAGGGAAGAGAAGCCTCGGCTGGATCTGTGCGACGACTTTCTTCGACTGCGTCAGAGGCGCAGACGAGTGTTAGGGATATCATTGTTGTCCGAACAGACCAAACCCCTTTAACGCCGCCATCAAGGAGTTTTCCCACTACCGAGATGCCCACGCCGAGTTCTATAAAGGTGGAAACAGAGTTCCCGGAGCACCGCAGCTCGAGTCACAGCCCACAACGGGAAACGCACTCTCACTCTTCGGAACAGCAGAGTCAGACTTCGTCCCGGAGGAGTTCTATGACCCCCAAGGTGGTTCTAGCGACCCCGCTCAAATACATCCGCCAGGCGAGTCCACTCAAACAATCGAGGACCACAACGAAAACTGAAGCCCCTCAGTCTACTCCGGTAGGTCGGGATCGACGGATGGCAGACCACACTAGCCAGATCAAGAGAAACTATACGTTGGAAGCACTCGAACTTGTGACGGGGATCTTGCAGGAGATAAAGCTCGCACCACCGAGTTCGCTATGGCCGCCTCAGGTAATAAAGCCCTTGAGATGGAGAACGTCCTCGAATAAGTCGCCCTCGCATCAAAAGAAAAAGGAACCACGAACCATGCAGGGAATTATATCGGAGATCAACGACAATCACAAAGGCAGTGGTGAATTGCTCTCTGGGCTTCAATCATATACCTCTAGCCAGATAAATTTGCGTATGGGCAACGTGCCTATGAACACCCCAGATGAGACGGCCACATACAAAATTAAAAGGAGCCCTAGTGCAGAAACCGAGGAATACTTCAGGGTCGATATCAGTATTAGAGGAGGTACGAGCTATCTCCCAAGTGAAGCTCGTCGAATACACACGCCGCCACTTCCAGAGGCAGGATTGGATGGCCGACTGAAGGGGTTTTTCTTCGACTACAATGCGCCGGGGCGGTCTGTGTGTCTACGAGGGACAGAAACCCCCGAAGGTGCAGTTGACAGCGGAAGCACCAATCAGGACAGCAGTGGATTCTCGGGTCACAGTCGAGCCACGCCGGCCGGTAAGAAGCCAGGGAGGATCAAGAGCAAGAACAAGCGGATCCTGGCCGGGGATTGGTACGACGTGAAGCTGGCAGAAGTTGACATGAACATCCAGGCGGACAAAGG
Source organism: Fonsecaea pedrosoi CBS 271.37 (assembly GCF_000835455.1). Taxonomy (NCBI): domain Eukaryota; kingdom Fungi; phylum Ascomycota; class Eurotiomycetes; order Chaetothyriales; family Herpotrichiellaceae; genus Fonsecaea; species Fonsecaea pedrosoi. The sequence continues at coordinate 435,412 of NW_013550613.1, read as the reverse complement.
CGAGATGAACCACGCTAAACAAGGCGAAAAGAGAGTCAACTCGCCTCAGTGCCTTTACAAGATCCGCAAGAACCAGCGCGATGCCGCCGAGTTCGACCTGACCATCCCCGAGCATCTGCCCAACAGTCCACTGTGTCCGCGGCACACCAAGTATTGGCGCGTGGTCAGGGAGCGTGGCAGCCAATTCAGGGGCTGTTGGATGCACGGTCTGGGTATTTTTCAAGCAGAGCCTTCACAAAGCAATTAGCAATCTCAGCGTCTGTTCCTATACCGCCTACGAGCGAGCATGTGCCGGTAGTCCTAGAATATTCGGAGCAAAAAATAAAACCAAGAACGGATACTTTACTTAGTTACCATGTTCTTTTTTTTTTCACCTTTGCTAGCACAGCCCTGCTCGAGCCCTTTGCTGTGACAACTTGACTTGGCCTTCCCGTCGCCCCTTGTCCGATTGTTCATCCATCATTCTCCCCTGAGGGCGAAGGGGACTCGCGGTGCCCACTGCTCACGCAAAACGGCGGCCTTGTGCGTCAACTCAGCTAAGACCATTACTTACAAGTTACAACTGGATGTGGGCGGCGTGGCAATGCTTTCCCAAGTCCGATCGGACCGTAGCCAATTTATCTATTTATCCCGCGCAACTGAATCTGTGCTTTGGAGACACGGAACAAAAAGTTCGTTCTAGGCTGCATCACCTTGTACTTGTTGTATATCGAGGGCAGCCGTTAACTCCCAAGACGCCTGGGGCAGCATGGGGGCGGATTTTGCAGTCGTCGTACTATCCTGGTCATCTACAACCATCTGCCGAAGCCGTCCATGCGCTTGCTGGCCATCATGCATATGTATCAAGTTAATCCCGTATCCTCAGGCCTTTGCTTGATTTCCGAAAACTAAATACTCCATTCCATGTTTGCTTGCTCTTACTCCTCAGCCAGAGTCTGGCCCTCCCTCAACCCTTCCACTTTCAATTCCTCTCCCATTGCCCTCTGATAGATATCTCTGACATTCTCCGTGACTGTCTCAAAGTGGCTCGATGCGTCAAAGCTGTTGCTGATGAAGATCTGGTCGTTCACGCCACTTTCCAATGGTTGGTATAGGGGGATCGGCGGCCCCATGAATTTCTCTTCAATGCGGCCAAGTCTCTCGAGTCCCGGCTGCAGCTCAAGGTGGTGGTTCGCAGAGGTTTCGGCGATGGTGGAGACGATAGCAATGTAGTATCCTTTGGGACACACGTTGTGGGCCGAGGATACCATGGCAATGTAGATGTCATGTTTTCGACCAACCTGAGATTGGGGAATGATGAGTTGCAAGGAGTCGGCATCCCCGGTCTTCTCAAGCGGGTGGTTCAAGATACAGATGGCCTTGAGGAGGTGACCGACCACTTGAACTTTGCCGGGGAAATAGGAGGGGTCACCGAGGATCATCTTGGTCTTTGTGGTGAATTTCATGCCTTCTTCGTTCTCTTCGCCTCGTTCTCGCATAGTTGCTTTGATACCGGCGACTTTGTTGCCGTCGTAGAGAAACTCGTCCACCGAGGTGTTGAGCATGTACGTACCCCCGTAGATAGCGGAGAGACGGGCAAAGCCTTGTGGGAGCTCCCCTAAGCCGTATAGCGGGTAAATGTAGGGTGATTTGCCGTAACGAGCCATCGAGTTGGCGTACAGGCGGATTCTCTCAACCGTCTCCTTAGCCATGCCAGGTGCGTTGATGTACTCGTCAGTCGAGTAAAGTGCCATAGAGTGACCAATAAAATCTCGCGTAGAGGGTTCCAGTCCGAACTTGTCATAAACCTCTTTCATGGTGCATTGATTCATATTCATTCCTGCGGCAAATGATCAGCTCCCGTCCGATATGATTCCATGATACTTTAATGCCCACCATTGTGTGTTGCCGGGTTGTTCTCCTCAAATGCACCCACCCACTCCAGAAATTTCTTTGCCCTTCTCTTCTCGAATAGGCCCATCAGAGGTGAACTTAATGCCTCTGCAGCGGTGGATGGGACTTTCGCCACTGTTGCGCGCGGACCTGAGCCTTGCTGTACAAAGCTCCCTGCGATCTGTTTGAATTCGAGGTATCGGGTGACATCGGTAGAGACGAGGATGTTTGTGAGTTCGCCATTTGCCATCAAGAGCTTGGGAACTAGGTCAATGTTCCAGTCGTTGGTGCGGCCGTATTTCTTCCACGGCTCTTCGCCCGGTTTATGGGTTCCGTATCTCTTGAAGAGCTAGATAGATGAAAGGTCAGGCCAGGTTGTCCCTCTCATGGGTGTGTTGTTCTTGCTCACAGCTTCAATGTTGATAGACGCAGCCTCACTGTGTACTCCCGGTCAGTTGGAATTCCCCTATCATTCTATTCAGGACTGCGATTCGCGTACCCGCCGTAATGGTCGTTACGATCGATGTGGAGGACTTTCTTGCCCTTGACGGAAAGGACGCTGTGATCTAATTAGCGGAGAATGCTTCACACGTATGGCTGCGCTGATTCTCACCCAGAGAGCACGCATTCTGTCAAGCCTAAAACAGGACGAGTCAACAAAAAGGCGGGGTCGGAGGGATGGGCGAAGGTCATTACCTGTGCCTAGGACGATAACATCGTATTCTGGGGCGATCTCTTCCATTGTCGAAGGGCGTCAAATAAATGTCGAGCGTGACAAATGATTGTGAGAAAGCAGGTATATATGGGGAGAATTGGCAAAAGGTTAAGGGTCGGTGAACAATGTTGTCGCGCTATCCCACCGCAGGATGTCAGGTCGCTCTTGTCGAAGCGCAGCGAATGAGGTCATGGCTGCCAAGACCTGCTACAGTTTAGACTCGCCGTTGCTTCCCCATGAAGCCTCAGCCTTGCAAGGGGGAGCTCAGCCTCGTGGCAGGATGCTCATGAACTATGTATGCATACTAGGACAGTCGTGCACAGTCGTGCACAACCTAGTTAGGGGCTCATTGCGCCACTTTCACTTGCTAGGCTGGAGAAGTGATCATTTGTTACAATAGCCATCTAGCCCCTTTCCGCGTGGAGTATCAGGATGTCGCACTCAGCTTCTCTGCCTCGCGCTTCATCCGCGCTCTAGAAATGGCAATTTGCTCTGTCAATCTCCACGGATAATCAAATGTGTCCATGAATATCTCACACAGCTAGAGAGTCATTAGTCCGAAAACATGCCAGCAACGTCCAGGGGCAAGACATACCTGAATACTGTTCCCACTTGCGAAATCATCGTCGTTCAAGACTGCCTCAAGCTCTTCGACTGTCTTTGTAGCGTGACTCTTTGCCTTGACACCATTATCCTCTCTTGCTCCGAAGAAATCAAGCATCTTCTGGTAGTCCCACATCATGCTCACGTCGTTGTAACCCTGCTTTGGTCCGTGGATTGCTCTCTCAATGGCATATCCGTTGTTGTTGATGACAAAGATGATGGGTTTGAAGCCGTAACGGATGTAGGAGCCTATCTCTTGCACCGTCATCTGGAGACTTCCCTCGCCGACGATCAAGACAATACGTCCGGGAGCATTGAGCTCCTTTACCGCGACCATGGCGCCAAGGCAGGCACCGACCGTGAATCCGATCGATGACCAGAAAGTCTGCGTGATATACTTGATATTGGGTGGGAAAGTGGCATCTGGCATCCCGAATTGAGCTGTCCCAGACTCTACCAAAAGAATATCGTCGCTTCTCAAGAACCGACCGAGTCGTTGCCAGACGTACGATTGTTTTATCTCTCCGGACTTCAAGTCATTCAGTATGGGTGTCTCGATTCTCGGGGCTTTGGTGGGGCGTGGAAGGTCATATTTCTGAGGGCTTGCCTTCAGCTCTGAGACGATCTTTTTCAGGATCGGCAGAAAATGAACGCCATCAAAGTTCTGGTTTTTGACCTGGCAAGAGTCGTGTCCAAGGAGCACAAGATGCTCGTCCTTGATTTCCCGTGTGAAACCCCCGGTGTTGGAATCCGAGAGAAGTGGCCCAAGATTTAGGACGAGATCGGAGGCCTCGATACCCTCAGCCACCCCGGGAAAGGACACTAACCATAGGTCAGTGGATATGAAGGAGCCACCTACAGGCTACTAACCTTTGCCATTGTACAGTCCACGGTAGTAAGGGAGAGTTTCGTCGATGACTCCTTTGGACAATGGTGTAGAGTAACAGGGAAACTGGGTGAGCTTGGCAAGCTCTCTGGTCAATTCCCGACCGCCGTGGCGGACAGTGAGCACATCGGCCAAAATCACTGGGTTCGAGGCTTCCTTGATCAGAGAGAGAACATCGCTGACAATCTGATCTTCAATCTTGCCGTCTTTGTTTTGTACAGTCAGGTCCAGCGGCGTGTCCAGTCGCTTTGCGTCCAGTTGCACCGCCACGGCATCGACAGGGACGTAGATATAGACCGGAAGTCGACTCCGTACGCAGGCGACAATGGTTCGGTCAATCTCCGCAGCCATCGTCTTGTCATCCATCAGATAGGCATGTGTCTCCCTGATAGGTGCTGCCATATGAATGTAGGTTGCGTGATCCATGTTGGCTTTCATGGTGTGATGCAGCATTGCTCGGGCCTTTTGCAGCGATCGTGCCGGCATTCCCACGATGTGAATCATGCCTGCATGCTCTGCGTAGCTATTTGCCCCGTCACAGCATGTGTCAGTATTTGTCAAGATGTAGTGTCTGGCGGACGACACAGCCCCGTCATGGCCAAAGATCAAACTTACGCTCCAGCCACCCCATTCATCGCAGATAGCTCCCCTACGGCGTATGTCGTGACCAGAACAGCCGGCGAACCTTTGATCCTAGTGTAGCCATCAGCAGCATACGCGCCATTGAGTTCGTTGCAGCAGCCAATCCATTTCAACCCCGAGACGTTGTAGATTTCATCGAGAAGAGTGACTGCGGCGACACCGAATCAGAGTGACATTCTTGCACAAATGTTAGCCAGGGGAGAATTGGCACTGACGGTTAAAATCCCCTGGGACGCCTAGGATATGTTCTGTGCCGAGTTGCTTGATTCTCTGAAAGAGGTACTGGCCCATGCATATAGTAGGCACAGACATGGTGGTGGTGGTGAAGTCAGTTGCAGGCTGATGTGAGAAGAACCAGAGCAGTCAACAACATATATGGAATATGGAGTATCGTTGGGGGAATTTATACTCTCGCTAAATGATGACGATCACAATAGTTGAACTGTGAGGGAGTCTACGGCAAGGGCAAGGGCGTGCACGGGAGTTGTCCATGTCAGGAGGCTGAGAGAAGATGTTACGGCCGAGGCTATGGGGGAAAGTGGGAATTCTGCGATCCATGCGCTTATTCACGGATGGTTGTGTGTATAGACGGAGTTGTTGCGGGGAGTTTTCTCTGTCCTACTTGGTGTGGTAAGCGATGTTTGTGTCTTACAGACACCTCGTTTGGTGTCACTGTCAGATCCATGCCTCTACTTCACACGGTGTTTTGTTGGCGCTCAGTTCGGCCCGAAGGTAAGAGTCAAAGGTTTCTAGACTATCCAGTGCTTTTCCATTTGCCTCAGCTATCAAGCAGTGTCCGAGGATTCAGCGAAAGACTCCCTATGATGCTGCAAGGGTATCTACGGATATCGTCCTCTTTGGAATTCGGGAGTCCACGGACCGAAGCCATTCAATTGTTGTCTTTATGGGAATGCAGTCCCTCCATCCACATGGATAACCTGGCCGGTGATATACGAGGCCGCTGGGCTCGCCATGAACAGGACCGTTTCCGCGATCTCTTTGGGTGTGCCCTCTCTCTTGATGTGCTGATTGTTCCTCAGCCTCGCACCAATCGGAGTGCCTTCCATGGACAGATCAGTGGCAGTCGGGCCGGGAGACACCACATTGGCCGTGATACCCTTGGGCCCCAACTCTTCTGAAATAGCCACGGTCATCGAGGTCAGAGCCCCTTTGGACGCACAGTAGACGGGCAGCATCCATGAACCAAGTCGTGAAATGATGCTTCCAATGTTGATGATGCGTCCGCCAGTCGTCATGTACGGCAGCGCTGCCTGAATGAGGACGAATGGGCCTCGAACATTGATACGGAACACTGGGTCCCACTCGTCGAATCCTACAGATGCGATGCCCTGGATGTTCGGCGTGGCGAAGCCAGCATTGTTGACGATGATGTCGATGGTTTTGGTGTTGAACTCCTTCAGGGCAGCGTTGACCAGAGTGCTGCCAAAGTCGGCGCTCGACGCATCGGCTTTGACTGCGGCAGACTGAACGCCCAGACTCTTGATTTTGGCCACGACTTCCTCTGCTGGTCCGGCCGAGCTGTTGTAGTGGATCAAGACCTGAGTTTGCAGTGTCAGCGCAGGCTGTGTTCAGAACGATATCGACAAGCATACATTGGCACCGTGTTCAGCGAGCGCAATTGCAGACGCCGCCCCAATTCCATTCGGCTTGCCTGCACCTGTGACGATGGCAGTCTTGCCCTTGAGGTATTGTTGTTCCATAGCGTGTCAGTCAGGTCTAACGAGATAGAATCTGTCACAAGGAATTTCTGAAAGTAGAGGGCTGGTGTGTCAATAGTGAAGCAAACAAGACGAACACAGACCGTGTGAAATGTCCCTTTTAATATCTGAATCCCAGTGTGTGAGTCTTGGAATCGAATACGAACCCCGCTTCTTCTCAGCAGAACTTTGTTTGTGGATGCGGTCATTGTCAATGCATCGCATCCCCTTGCATTACAGAGCATCTACACCCAGACCGGAGCCTCGCAGTTTGCTCTTATTCCCACGCTCCGCCGCCCTGATAGACCGCTGACTGATGACTGATGGTGGAGGCAGTCAAGGTTTCGTCTGGAGGATCCCGACGGGGCAGGACGAACAGCGAAAGCCAATCCGATCCCTCGAGCATTTTCTCAAAACGATCTCGTCTGCGGCGCCACCAGATGCTCTCCAGAACGATTACCTGATCACGGCCCGCAGCCTCAGCCTCCATTGGGTCGCTCGCTCGGTTAGGAGAAACTTCATGAGCCTCGTCGGAGCACCCATCTTCTTGAAAAAACTCAAGCATAGGGACAAGCCTTCTATGACGGACTGCGGATTATTCAGAGTGACAACGGATGAATTACCAACCTTTCGTCGCTGTCGACTCGATGTGCGCCAACTCGACCATGACGGTTCTTGTTGTCCAGTGGGTATATTATGGGGTTCTGCACGCACAAGACGGTGTCAAGGAGGCTCTGTCAAAAGCAATCACTTGCAAAAGGAAAGATTTCACCTGATCAAGACTACCTAGAACTGGTCGATTCACAACATGCCCTCCGTACTTCTTTTCGGGGCTACCGGCCTCATTGGATGTGAGTCAAGGCCACAGGCTCCAAAGACCAATGCTAACCGGAATCCAGCTCGTTTGGCCATTGATCTCAAGAAGACACTCCCTGGATGGCCGCTGACAGTATTCGTGCGCAACTCCAATGTCGATGAGTGGTTCAAAACCACCGCCAATGTTGATCGAATCGTCCATGGGACAATCTCCGACACCGAGCTGGTGCGGTCTCTGAGCAAAGAACATGACATCGTCATCAACGCCATTACTTCCTTCGACGGCGACTTTGTCAAGAACATCATCACAGGCATGGAAGAGAGACCCGAGCAATCCAAGGGCACCTTGGTCCATATCTCCGGCACGGGCAATTTTATCGATCATGGCACGACCGGAAGTTTCAATCCCGGCGGCAAAGTTTGGAATGTTCGTCGCGGTCTCCAGTGACCACCTGGGACTGAACCTGATTCTGACATGACACGTAGGACGACAACGAAGACGACATCCGAAAGATTGTTCCGAGCATGTTCAACGGTCCCACAGACGTCCCGTAAGCCGTTTCCGGAGCCCTATCTATTGGTCTCCCCAAGTACTGATCTGGACCAGGGTGCTCGAGGCAGGAGAACGCGGAAAGATCATCACCTACATTGTGTGCTTTGCCATGACCTACGGCCCCAATATTGGGCCTGCGCCAAACCTAGGGGTGGCCTACAATCTGTTGACTTCGAACGCAAAGAAGCAAGGATACGTCCCATATGTCGGTGATGGTTCGGCCGTGGCTAGTTTGATCCATGTCGGGGATGGCGTTCCTTTCCTCACGAAGATCGTCGGGATCGCTGGCACGCAGAAGCCCGCGGGTAGCGCCTACTCCAGGTACTATATCCTCCATGGCGAGAGGGTCGCCTGGAAGGACTTGAGTTCTGAATTGGCCAAGGTCCTGCATGCCAAGGGTGTCGTGGCTTCGCCAGATCCCAAAGCCGTGCCCTCCGCTGATGCTGGGGCAGGGGAGATCGGCGCGCTGATAGCGTCGAACATGCTGGTGAAGGGAGATCGTGCCGCCAGGCTGGGTTTCAAGGCCACGCATCCGTCGGTCTTGGTGCAATTGCATGAGGATCTCGGAGCCCAGAACTTCTAGACGTCAGCCTGTCGATCAAATAGGTATTGTTTCTCTGAAGAATTCGCTTCCGTGGTCTTTGATAGACCCTCGCTCTGCACAAGTGTGATCTGCCAATATCTTTTCAGTGGGATAGTGGGCCTAGTGACTGAGATAGACTGATTCGGCGTTGTAGGGATTTGATCCGTTCACGGAATAATGGGGCCTCTGGAAAGACGAAGAATGCGAGACTTATAGGAAAGCTTTGAGATATCCAGGGTTTAAGGTATACACGCTGTCACAGAGGATCGAAAATCCTTGCTCTTCAGCCACCAGTCGTTGGGGCTCGCAGACCCTGAGCTGTTTGTCCGGTAGAGCTACTTTATACAGAAAGGGGTTTGGCAGGTCAGACTCGTCCTGACTTGATATCACCGACGTTGTGACATCGTTTCCATCTGATCCGATGAGTTGTCATCCTCCAGAACAGACTGTGGTTCTCCAAGAATGTCGGCCACTTCTCTCTGTCCAACCAACGTTCGAGCTTGATTGTATGACAATTGGCGGTCGATCAGGACTTCTCTGATGAGGCTCATCGTTTCCCGTACCTGTTGAGATCATGTTGTCAGCTTTTTCCACTCGCAAAAGAGTTGGTGAGTCGAATTGAGCGTGACATAGTCTGGTATCAGATTACTTTCCAGTAATATTCGAATCATGACCAACAGGATTAAGCAGTCCTAGAGGCCAGAGTTTCATATCGGCGAGTGAAAGGATGAGGTTCATCATTGTGACTTAGCCAGGAAGGGTGAACCACTTACAACAGCCACTCTCTCCTCACTTTCCACTTCACCATAACCTGCCCTCAGACGTTGTCTTTCTTTTTCTCGAGTCAGAGTTCGATTCTGTTCCTTCACACACACCCAGTAGAGTTTATGGAGATCCTCGAAAGATTTGACGGATAGCTCCTTGTACGTCCAAGCCCGTCCTGTTTTCGTACAGCAATAGTCAGCCCACGTTGTTTTTACTCACGCCGTAGCGGCCAAGGAGGAACCTGCATACCATGGCTCGATTCATCATCTGGTGCAAGCAGTGCCTGCTTGGACTTGTCGAAAAATCCCCAGAGCCCATGATCGGCAGATTCTGCATATTCTGCCGCCGTTCCTCTGTGATCTCGTGCTACAGGCACTGGAAGAGGGTATTTCCAGAGCCCTCGCATACTCCTGGGTCCAGTCCGTCGAATAGCGGAGACACCTCTTTTCTTGTTCCGATCAATTTTAGGACGTGCATGTAGTGCCCAATTTGTGTGGCTTTTCTTCTCCTCCTTTTGTGTCGCATAAGATCGAATGATAGGCGTTGATGAGGTTGCTGTGATGGTGGATGGCCTCGCGAAGGCTGGCGCCAGGAACAGTGGGATCCTTGTCACTGACGGAGGTCCAGCGATTGTCCTAGGGATTGATGCCATCTTTGGCTCACAGGGGTCTTGAGGAGTTCGCAAGGTGACCCAAAATCCGGAGATTATAGCTCTGCTTGAGGCACGGTTGCAGCGAAGCTCCTTGAGTTTCGCAATTGGAAAACTGCGCCAAGATCAACTCGCTAGACCTTCCACAAGCCGCCTGCTCAACTAACCAGTTCGAGACATGTCAACAAACTGATTGTGTCAAACGGTAGGCAAAGATTGTTCATGCGCCTGAACGTGTTCTAAGAGGATTCACCGCGTTGACTGCGTGATTCGGCGTCATGAAGATCATAGAACTTGTCATTGATGGGTAAGGGCTTTTCAACTGTCCGCTTGGGTATTGTTGATAACTAACGTGCGCAGCTTCAAATCCTACAGCCAGAGAACTGTCATCTCTGGATGGGATCAAAGCTTCAACGCGGTGACAGGACTCAATGGATCTGGGAAGTCCAACATCCTTGACTCAATATGTTTTGTACTGGGTATCACCAACATGTCCACCGTACGAGCGCAGAACCTCCAAGACCTCATCTACAAGCGCGGCCAAGCGGGAGTGACCAAGGCGAGCGTCACAATCGTGTTTGATAACAGTGACAAGAGCACTAGTCCGATCGGGTTCGAAGAGTATGCGCAGATCAGCGTAACGCGACAGATAGTTATGGGTGGGACAAGCAAATATTTGATCAACGGTCACCGAGCGCAACAGACCACGGTCCAGAATCTATTCCAGAGCGTTGGATTGAATATCAATAACCCAAATTTCATCATCATGCAGGGACGGATCACAAAAGTCCTCAATATGAAAGCTGCCGAAATTCTGGCCATGATCGAAGAAGCTGCAGGAACCCGCATGTTTGAGGATCGGAAGGAAAAAGCCGTCAAGACCATGGCAAAGAAGGAGATGAAGGTTGTCGAAATTGAAGGATTGTTGCGCGAAGAGATAGAGCCCAAACTCGACAAACTACGTGGCGAAAAACGGGCGTGGCTAGACTATCAAAAGACACAAAGCGAGCTCGAGAGGCTGACACGGGTGGTTGTCGCAGCGGACTACGTTCGATCTGGCGAAAGGATGAAGAGTGCAACTCAAGAACATGAAGTCAAGAGAGCGAAGGTGCAACATTTGGAAGAGAACTCCTTGAAACTGAAACGCGAGATTGAGAATTTGGACGAAGACGCTCAACGTGTTCGTGCTGTTCGAGAAAAGGAGATGCGCAAAGGTGGGCGGTTTCAAGCAGTCGAAGGTCAGGTGAAAGAACTGAGCCATGAGCTTGTACGCCTGGCTACTGTGCTTGATCTGAAACAGTCCAGTCTGTCTGAAGAGGAGCAGAAAAAGAAAGATATCGCAAAATCTGTCAAGAGTTTGGAAAAGCAAGTGAGTGACAAAAAGTCAGGACTCGCGAAACTGCAGTCGCAGTGGGACAGTGCAAAAGCAGAGCATGATTCTCATGTCTCTGAAGTCGAGAAGAAAGAGGAGCTTCTGTCAACGCTCCAGACCGGAGTGGCTTCACGCGAAGGCCAAGAAAGTGGGTATCAAGGCCAGTTGCAGGAAGCTAGAAATCGATTGACGGCCGCAACCACCGAACAAGAACAGGCCAAGATGAAGATCTCGCACCTTGAGAAACGGATAAAGGAAGACGAACCACGGGCCAAAAAAGCTCGTGAACAGAATGCTGATCTCCTTAAGGGTCTGGAAGTACTTCGCAAAGAAGCACAGAAGCTGGAGAGAGACCTCCAGAACCTGGGATTCGAGCCAGGCCGCGAAGAGAGCATGCGGGAGCAGGAAGTTGCTCTTCAAAAGAGCATCCGGTCTCTTACCCAACAAGCCGACGAGCTGAAGCGAAAAGTTGCAAACGTCGACTTTCATTTTAGCGATCCTTCGCCAAACTTTGACCGCTCGAGGGTGAAGGGCTTGGTTGCACAACTCTTTACCTTGGATAAAGACAAAGCTGTCGCCGGCACTGCGCTTGAGATTTGTGCCGGTGGTAGACTGTACAACGTCGTTGTCGACACAGCAGAGACTGGAACACAGTTGCTCCAGCACGGAAAGCTCAAAAAGCGAGTGACCATCATTCCTCTCAACAAGATTTCGGCTTTCAGAGCATCAGCAGAGAAGGTTGGAGCAGCACAGCGAATAGCGCCGGGCAAGGTTGATCTTGCCCTGTCCCTGATCGGGTACGACCACGAAGTATCCGCAGCTATGGATTACGTTTTTGGAACTACTTTGATCTGTCAGGATGCGGAAACGGCAAAACGAGTAACATTTGATCCTGCAGTCCGGCTGAAGAGCGTGACGCTTGAAGGAGACGTCTATGATCCGTCGGGTACGCTTTCTGGAGGAAGTGCTCCTAATTCGAGCGGCGTTCTTGTGATTCTCCAAAAACTAAATGAGGTCACGAAGGAGCTACAGAAGCATCAATCAGAACTTCAACAGCTCCAACAGACTATGAGAAATGAGCAAACAAAGCTTGCCAACATCAAGTCGGTCAAGCAAGTTCTGGATCTCAAAAGTCATGAAATCAAGCTTGCAGAGGAGCAGATCTCGGGCAATTCTTCCTCATCAATCATCCAAGCAGTCGAAGAGATGAGAGCGTCAATCGTGCAACTGAAGCAAGATATGGCAGGTGCCAAAGCCAAGGAAAGCGAGGCGGCACGGGATGTGAAGCGGATCGAAAAGGACATGGAAGATTTCAGTAAGAACAAGGATAGCAAACTCAAAGAACTGGAGAAATCGTTGGTGGACCTGAAAAAGTCGCTGGGCAAGACATCGGCAGCGATCAAAACGCTTCAGAAGGAGTTGCAAGACGCAAAGATCGACTGTGAACAAGCCGAAAGCGATTTGAACGCGGCTCTGGAGCAACTGTCCGAGGCTGATACCACGATTGAGAACCAGAAAGAAGAACTCCAAAATCTCCGGCAAGAAGAAGCGACTGTGAAAAGCAACCATGACATTGCACAGGCCGAATTGGACGACGAACGAGCAAAACTGACGGGATTTGACGACGAGCTGCGCGAACTGGAACAAGCTAAGTCGAAGAAATCCAAACAAATCGCAGAAGAAGCACTCGAGGCGCAAAAGCTGGGCCACGCGGTGGAGAAGGCTCAGAAGGACGCCCAAGCAGCCGCGCAACTGGTGGCCGCACTAGAAAAGGAGCATGACTGGATTGAAGACAACAAAGATCAATTCGGACGTGCTGGCACGCCGTACGACTTCCACGGCAAGAATTTGGCGGAAAGTCGAGCAACTCTGAAAAACGTCACCGAGAGATTCCAAGGGATGAAGAAAAAGATCAACCCCAAGGTGATGCCCATGATCGATAGTGTCGAGAAGAAAGAGGCATCACTCAAAACAATGCTCCGGACGGTGATCCGAGACAAGAAGAAGATTGAGGAGACTATCAGCACGCTGGACAAATACAAGAAAGAGGCGCTGATCAAGACATGGCGCAAGGTCACCGAGGACTTTGGGAACATCTTCTCGGACCTATTGCCAGGAAACAACACGGCGAAATTGGTGCCACTGGATGACAACATTGATCGCATTCAGGAAGGGTTGGAGGTGAAGGTGTGTTTGGGAAAAGTCTGGAAGCAGAGTCTCACAGAGCTTTCAGGTGGTCAAAGGTATGCCATGCTTGCATTCTGTCGTTCTGTCACGGCAGTACTAACGCATTGCCATAGGTCTCTCATCGCCCTATCACTCATCCTTGCGCTGTTACAGTTCAAGCCTGCTCCCATGTATATTCTGGACGAGGTGGACGCAGCACTGGATCTTTCGCACACTCAAAATATTGGTCGGATCATCAAGACAAGATTCCAAGGGTCGCAATTTATCGTCGTCAGTTTGAAGGATGGCATGTTTCAGAACGCCAATCGTGTGTTCCGGACGAGGTTCAGCGAAGGGACAAGTGTGGTATCTGTCATGACACCCGGGGAGTTGAAGGGGTGAGAGCTGCGGTAATCGAATGTTCTTTGGTCGATCAACTCATTCAAGGGGGTTTTGGAGTTGATGTAGCATGTTTGGAAGTGGCTATCTGTGCCCATGTGTGGTGATATTTGTTTGGGTTGATGAGTTCATGACTTGATGAGGGCATGTTTTGCAGTGGTGAAATGGGTGACCTGCTTGGGGACTAGCGATCAGATGATGGATAGCCAATTTGGACATAATTTTCGGCGTGAATTTCACCTTGTTCGACAAGCTCAGTCTTTCACCTCGTTTCCAGACTTTCGACGACTTCTTCCACGACTCCTCGGACACCCGAGATGTCATGGGCAAATCTCCCCAGAAACAAGCCGTCGACCCATTTGCCCAGCCCGTCCCCTCCATTGGTCTTCCCACTCCAAAGCCCTGGGCCCGCGCTGCCCCCATAAACGACCTTGACCTCGGCCGTTCGCTGCGGCACGATCTGCCTCGCGAGCTCCCGGATCGCCTGGACCACCGGACCGACGTACTCGACGCCGGCGGGCTCGGCGGCGCCAATGGCCCAGACGGGCTCGTAGGCGAAAATGACGGGGGCGTCGTGCGGGACGGCGGTCAAGACGGACTGGATCTGCGGGCGCAGCTGAGCCATGGCGACGCCGACGGACTGACTCAGCGGGCCGCGGAGGTCGGGCTTGTCCAGCTCGCCGATACAGACCAGGGGCACCATATGGGCGGCGCTGACGGCGGCAGCCTTTGCCGCCGCGGTGGCGTCGTCCTCGCCCAGGTACCGCCGGCGCTCGGCGTGGTTAAGCTCGACAACGGAGCAGCCTAGCTGCTTGATACCTGGGACGACGATCTCGCCCGTGAAGGCGCCGTAGGTGGTGGACGGGTAGACGTTTTGCGCCCCGAGGGCGATGGGCCACGACGACGTGTCTAGGTCTTTGTCCTCTGGTAGGAAAGGAGGTCTGGAGGCAACATCTTTACCGCCAGTATCAGCAGCAAAGGAGGAGAACTGTGCGCTCAGAGTCTGTGCGCACGGGTAGATGGTGAGAAAGTCCGGGATGAGGACGAAGAGGACCTCGGCGCTGTGCCGCTGGAGGAGCGGGAGGATGTTGTTGGCCGGGTCGAGCAGGGACGCAAGGTACTTGACGGTGCGCGAGGGGGAGAAGTAGGCCTTTGTGGATGTGAGGATGAGTTTGGAGGGGAGGCGAGGGTATGATGGTTGTGAGGAAGACATTGTTTCCAGTCATGCAGAAAGCCAGAGAGCAGGAAGCGGGAGCGGGAGGAGGAAGTAGTCGAGACAGAATTTTTGTTTTGGTCGAGAGTCAAGTCAATGATGCTACTCATAGGTGCGTCGATATACATCCCATTACGGAAGACGCCTGTCCACTTACCTAAGTATTCACTCTTAGCAGTGACCACAGTAGTTTGAGTGGGTAAGTAAGACGATTGATCACCACTACCTTTTGCCTTCTCATAGCTCCCCACTATTCATCTACACAACTTTTACCGTACGCTACGAGGAACACATACCAATCCGTTGGCCCCTCCCCCCCCCCCACGTGTCGGGTGTGTGGTTAGGAAATGACTTTAGCCGGTCCCGGAAGTCTCGAAACGGCAATCCCGTTCACCATGCCACCTCCGACCAATTTTTTTTTTCGGAGAAAAGAGAGATAATGACGCCATGTTTACGAGGGACTTGGGAACATGTTCATAGTCGGGCAAATCGGACACGGCAATGGATGCCGTCGCACCGCCGCCGCCGTCGTCAGGTCGAGTGTGAGCCCCAGCAAGCAGAGACAATGCGACGATGGGGGGATTCTGTCCATCTTCAGGATTTTGTCGTTTGATATTATTATTGATTGACTTTTGTACATTGTATGCTTCCATACATACAAACCTACACACACGTATCACCTATCGCCTAACGATACCAATACCAATATCGAGTACTGTACACACCCCGCCTCCACCTGCTGTACCACACATTACACTCCAAATCATCCCTTCTCGTTATACCGAACATATCTACCCACGTGCACACACACAGACCTAGGTAGTGCAGATATCGAGCCGAAACCTCGAGTCAATTCCATCCCTCCAGCACATAGAATGGCGACCAACGGCACGTCAACCAAAACCCCTCTCCGGGTCGTCGTGGGCAGCGACAACGCGGGCCACGCCTACAAGACGGCGCTCAAGGAGGTGCTCAAGAAACACGCGGGCGTGACGCACGTCCTGGACGTTGGCGTGGTCGACGCCGACGACGCCACCGCGTACCCGCACCTGGCGGTGGATGCGTGCAAGAAGATCAAGTCGGGAGAGGTATGTTTCATTCACCTTTACACACACACACACACATACACCCACAGACACAGACAGAGAGAGAGAGATTCCCCCTCTTCGAATCTAGCTATTAACCCCCATGGCTAAAACCAGGCCGACCGCGCCCTCCTGATCTGCGGCACGGGCCTCGGCGTCGCCATCTCGGCCAACAAGGTCGAGGGCATCCGGGCCGTGACGGCTCACGACCCCTACAGCGTCGAGCGCAGCGTGCTCTCCAACAACGCCCAGGTGCTGTGCTTCGGCCAGCGCGTCATCGGGCTCGAGCTGGCCAAGAAGCTGGTCGACGAGTGGGTCGAGCTGCGCTTCGACGAGTCCAGCGCCAGCGCCGAAAAGGTCGCCCACATTTCAAAGTACGAGGAGCAGTTTGGCGAGTTGTGAGTGGCACTTTTTGCCAGGGGAGGAGATTCTGAGAGAGAGAGAGAGAGAGAGAGAGTGAGTGAAAAAGTGATTTTTGGAGGGCGAGGGGAGAGTCTCTTATGGTCACAGAGGACGAGGGATGAGTGTAATGCCCTCTAGACTTCAGCCGGCGACGAATGGTGTGAGTCAAGGACCAAAGGGGTCAAAATACATGACCGTGCCAGTAGGCGTCCCTCTCTTATAGCATTTGAAGGGGTTTCGGGTCTTATTCATTTGTGGCCACCAAGGGGAAAAATCAATTTGACCATTGTGCATATAGAAAGGAGGTCCATGTATCTGACTGACTGAAATCTCATGTCGTCCAACACATTCCAATATAAATAAAACACCACGATCACACCACAAGACTCGACCCGAATTCCCAATTTAGGGACTGTTTGAGTCTTTGTGTACTACCTAGGAACCTTACAAAGTCTTGCCCTTTTCCAACCCGCCACTTTGCAGGATCTGTCTCTTTACGCGGACAAAGGCATCGACGCCCATGAGGCACGCTGAAACACAGGAACACCAGGTTGTTAGCCTGACAGTGTATATGGACATGGGTCCATGAAGAATCCGATAAACAAGTTCTTAGAAAACCGGAACACGGAACGGAATAAAGGCATAGAAGACAACGGAAGGCAAGGAGACACACACACACACACACACACACAGAGAGAGAGAGAGAGAGAGAGAGAGAGAGAGAGCCGAGGAGAACACGTACCGAGTACCAGGTAAGGAACGTAGAGGCCGTACAGGTCCGACTTCTGAGCCGACGAGTAGCCTTTCCAGGAGGAGATGTCGACGACGCAGGTGAGGGTGGTGACGGCGACTTCGAGGGAGAAGATGAGGAGATGGAGTGGGACCAGAGGATGGTCTATTAACAGGAGTGTTGGTGATTGTTATTAGCCATTTTAAAGAACCAAGAGAAGAGCCCAATGGATGGAATGAATGGATGCCAAATCATATCAATATCAACATCTACCCAAACTCACCGTTAAAGAGCCCCCAAACCATCCATAGACTGATCGGCACGTGGTACATGGCCTCGATCCACATGTACGCCGTGAACCACGCCGGCGGGCTGACGAAGAATTGATCCTGGAACCGCTCGAGCTGGTACGCGCGCAGGGTGTTCGAGAGCGGCGAGACGAGGAAGGACGGGAGGATCGAGGCCAGGTCCACCACTGACAATAGGCTGGTCAGTGTCGAGTCATTCATCCATGGGATAGGAGAAGGGGACAGGAGAGGAGGACGAGTATCTTTTGAGGACGGAAGGCTGTGAATGTCATCGTTGCACGCAGGATAGACGTAGAAGTGTAGGAATAAACATCCCTGTCCAATTGGATCTTATATCTTGTAGCCCGTCCCAAGGAAAACCTGTGACTTAC
This sequence comes from Fonsecaea pedrosoi CBS 271.37, assembly GCF_000835455.1. Classification (NCBI taxonomy): domain Eukaryota; kingdom Fungi; phylum Ascomycota; class Eurotiomycetes; order Chaetothyriales; family Herpotrichiellaceae; genus Fonsecaea; species Fonsecaea pedrosoi. The sequence goes on along the minus strand of NW_013550613.1, from coordinate 417,564 downwards.
AAAACATGATAGGGACATGCACGATGAAGAAAGCCAGATACAACATGTCGAGTTTCCGCGTAGATAGGGGACGGGGAGTGGCGCGTCGCGTCACTGTGGTTGGAGTGGTGGTCGCCATCTATTTGGGTGGCGGAGGGAGGCAGAGAGCAAGATGGAGATAGAGATGGTGGCAAGCAGGACAAATATCACATTCCGAGGCGGATTCAGAGTGAAGTGGTCATATAAGGCACGGCATGTAAGGTGTGTGAGTGTAGAAAAGTGATCGGGTTGTAAAAGAACCACGACAGGGATTTCCAAATCGGGAATCGAATCTCGGTTCAGATTCGCATTTACATTTACATTCACCTTCGTCTTCACTCTACCATCCACGTTCTCGTGGAGATTCGAGCCTCAATTCAGATTCCAAATCCAATCTCGTCTTTCTACAACCCGGCAAACTGGCGAACTAACTGGTGAGCTGCTGATCCTCGTGGCAGACTGCCAACCTCGTCAACCAGACTCCAAAATGCCCCATGCACTCACTCACTACCTGGTCATGAATTTTCCGAGCATATGGATTACAAGATACACGCGGCATCGACAGCGACACCGACATCGACACCGCCACGGCCTCTCATCCTAGGAGTCGCCCAACTCTCTCAACCACTTCCCTGGCCACCCTCGTTGTCTCCTCGTCCAGCCCTGCCGCTCTCCCTTGCTGCAACAAGGCATGCATCGTCTCCTGCACCTTTGTCGCAGCAACCTCACTGCCAAAGATGACAGACCCTGCTCTCGTCGAGTCGTGGAACCATCGGCCGACCACATAAACCAATTCCGAGGCGATGTACTTGCGATTGGATCCCACAAACGGCGGATCCCCCGAGAAGAACATCATCTCCAAGATCTCAAAAAGCCGCTCACAAGGAATCTCAAGAGACAAAAAGATGTCCACAACCCAATGCGGAGGCGCCACGTTGCGTTGATGTTCGAATGAGTACTTCTCCAGGATAGGGAGCAACGTTTGGACCGGGAACGTCGTCTCCGCCACCCGCATTTTGCTGCCCAGACTTCTGACTTCATCGGCGATGGCTTCAAAGGGTTGGATCTGCCCTTCTTCCTGGACTTTGTCATGTACCGACTGGAGGAGCTGTTGCCAGGTCTGCTTGATCTGGGCCGGATCCCGGTGATCGGCAACTTGGTAGATCAACAGACAAAGGTCATAGTATCCGGCATTGTCCGCGTAGTTGTTGAACAGCGTGTTGATGTCCAAAATCAGTCCATTCACCTGGTCAAGAACTTCTTGTCGCCTATCGGGTCCGAGTCGATAATCGTCCCGTAACCGCTGGAGAACTTCATCTTGAATGGTCGCAATGTCCAGGAGCTCGGTGATCTCTTGGAGGAGCTGCTGTTTCATCTTCCGGCTGCCTCCTGGGGTGTAGGTTGAGGCATTCGCCCGCGCCCTGCTCAAGTATTCGATTCTCTTCTCCAGAGAGAGTGGGAACGAGCTTCTGGCAAGTTGCAACTGGATCTTGGCCGCCTCGGAAAATTGGTTGGTCTGACTGTAGTACTTCCAGAGCAGATCCGCATAGAGAATGTCCTCGGTCGACCTGCGTTGAAGATAGGTCACTATGAATGGTGACTCGGTCGCCAGCAGCCGATCGTACCATCCCTGCTGGAGGTACCAATCATAGAGATTGGTCAAGAACGCCTCATCCTTTGACCGGCTAATGACATCGTATGCTTCATTCCGTCTCGTGGCAGCGAGCGTTGGGTGGCCGTCCACAAAACTCGGCCCTTGTTCCGTCGTCTTATCAACGGCGACAATAACCGCGTGGATCAGATCATAGCACTGACTCCGCAGATCAAACTTTGCTTTTCGCGGATCCGGCTCTGGTCGACCTTCCGCCATCCAGGAGAGTGCTTCATTCGCCTTGTCCTTTTCGTGAGCAACCCGAAGGACAAGTTGAATGGCTCCAGCAAAGAACTGCAGATCCGTATATTGTTTCACGGCAGATTCCAGGTAGTCGTGAGGCAGGCTGTGGGCCACTTTTTCAAACAGTTTCAAGCTTTCATTCAGAAGATTCCGTGAAGAGTCGTTGTTCGTTCCCGCTTCGGCCGCTCGTCTTAATTGTTCTTGGGCTTTGAAGATCACCACGTCGTCTGCACTGCAGAAGCTGCCGCATTTTCTGCGCAGGGCTTCAGCAACCGTCTCCACATTCGACCCTTTGGCAATGTTGCGATTGACAATGGCCTTGACGAGCTCTTTGGCAAGCTCATACCCTTTCTTCGTCGTGAAGAGCTCCTCAAAGGTGAGCTTCAACATTTCCGGTCTTGAGGCCTCCGGCAGCAGGGGTACTATCTCCGCCACCTTCTCTTCGAACAAGACCAGAATAAACGAGAGTCCTTCAATGGTGTCGGACGTAAACTTGACCAATGAATGCAAGGCACGGTGTTCGCCCTGTAGAGCGATCTCGTCGTCTTTGGTGCTTGTCGCTGAAAGATCATCAGGTCCGCTCAGGCCTTTGATGAAACTCTTGTTCGTTTGGAAGAAGCGCTGAAGCGCAGACAACGACTCTTGGACATCTCGTAATTTTTTCAGAGGTACAGCAGGGTTGATCTGGTAACCAGCCGGTGTGGTTGATTCTAGAGCAATCACGTTCTTCCACGTCGACCTCAATAAGCGCGAAAGGTACAGAGCAATGGCCGCATGGCGCGGCGATGGTCGCACGGCGTCGATCAACGGCACAGATCTGTCGGTGATGGAATTCTGATTGATGCTCGGCTTTCCGCCGTATTCGATGAAGGTCTTGCGGGCAAGCTCGAGAACTTCAGGGTCATTAACCCGTACCGCCTGAGCACTCCCTGTGTCCTCCACCCCTTGACCACATGCGACCGCCAGTGCCGTAGCTAGAGTCTCCGTCCTGCCATAAGCCCGGATCAAGTTGCTCACCTCGTGCTGGAATCCTTCAGGCCCTCCCCCTTGACTGCTTAGAGCTGCAAAAATGTCCACCAGGCGGCGCCTTCTGATTATGTGGATGCCCGTATTCGTCAAAATGGCAATTTCGGGGATGGCCTTGTCGAACTGTACAGCCAAGTCGTTCCCATAGCCCACTGGATTCGGAATCGGAGCAGAGTAGGGAATCACTAACCCTATGTCTTCTGCCCGACTGCCCAGTGACAGCCATATTGCGGATTCCGAAGTTCGACTTGTCTGGCCTGGTTCAGAGCTCCTCAGCAGTCTGCCGGCATCAGGGGCTGAGATAAATAGTTGGTCGGTCGGCGAATTGGCGTCCCTGGCTGTGAAGCAAAAGAAGTACCCAGGTGGATACCGTGCAGCGAGTCGAGTTGTTGTCAACGTCCTGATGGGATGATGGACGTCGGTGGATGAGTCCGTCCCCCATGTGCTTGAATGACCTGGGTTGGGGGATACGGGCGGTACTTTGACATGCTGGGCCTGCACGCTGATGGGAGCACTGGACCGGGTTGAAGATCCATAGCTGTAGCTGGTAGCGCTTTTAGCACTGAGGTATATTCGATAACCGGTCGCTGTGACCGCAACCAGGTGATACCTGGATGCTTCGGAGGCTGGAAGAGGCGATATCGACACAATCTTGACTCGGTTGTTGAGGGCTTCGCTCTGATTAATGATATGGCCGATGTTGTCATAGATCTCGGATGCAGGTTTCGTGACCAAGAGAGGTAGCCCGCCTTCCGGCTTGATGTGGAACACACGAATATTCGAAGTGGAAGAAAGCGTGTACAGCAGATCTCTACTGTCGTCCACCACAATCTGTTCCACATACTCCTTCTGTCCGTGGGCAAAGCTGCTGAATGTCCATGTTAAAGACTTGGCAGCACCACTAGTGTGACAAATCTTCGCGCATCGACTAGCAAACCACCGATCCTCTTGCTGATATGTGACCTCATAGATGTCATTGTCCGTCCTGCCACCGAAAAATATCCTCCCAGTCTTTGCAGAGGATGCAATGACGCTGACATCGAGACCTCTTACTGACACCGACATTCCGGTCTGAAAGAGAGAGAGCGCAGAAGAGCCGCCCGGACCTGAGTCGGTCCCTAGCCCCAGCAGAAATATCTCCGCAGTTGTTCCAATGACAATGACGTTCTTGATGTTCGGTAGAAAGACCCCCGCGCGAGGGACGGCGAGCTTGACGGCAAGGATGCTGTGCGACTGTCCCTCAAACCCCAGGAGTTCGGGTCTTGGTGCCGAGTAATCCCACATGTACAAAGCATTGTCGATTGTTGTCCAAGCATACCTCAGCTCCGCAAACAGGCCCATACTCGTGGTCAACTGCGCGTTATTATACTGCTCGAAGATTTCATCGGGAATCCTGTAAAAGCCAGCTCGCTGAAAGGGCGCCCATGTCGTCGAAGACTGGATGTCGTAGTCGGCAGAGTAACCCTGGGACAAGTAACTGTCGACATCTGGAAATCGCGATTCACTTGCAAGGGACTCGTTGATTGTGCGCGCAGCTCTTTCCACGGGTTCCAGAGACTCAGGTGGGCGCATCGACGCTTGTATGGGCGCATCGGAAGGATTTGTGGTGATGAGACCTGCTGAAGGCTGAGAAGGTATGAGGGAAGGGCGGGACATGGGAGTCGTGGGAGACTGAAAGGAGGGAGCAGGTATCGGTGGTGGACGGGCGGCGGGAGTCTGAGGCCAGATGCCCGGCACAGGCCGGACAGGCGTCTGCGTAACTACAGAGCCCATGGTTGGCAGGGGGTAGAGTCGTCGTCGCAAGGGAGGGTGACTGGTTTAATCGTGAACAGACATGAATCGATGCAGTCGCTGTGCAAGGACAGCACGGAAGGGCGACGCAGCTTATCGATTCAGAGGCGACGTAAATTAACACAGTTCCAGGAGGACAAAGGGCAATATGTGACGTAGAAACAGCCGCACTCCAGGCCTCTGTGAAATGTCAAGTTGTGGTTTACTGAGACAGTGATAGAAATATAGACGCGACTGGAGATGGAAAGTAATGCGGTCATACCAGAAGAGGTTTAGCGTCAGGTACCATGACTCGCGCAAAACAATTTGTACCAAGTTCACCAGTCTCTCCCACGGACCTGTAAACTTACCACTTGCGTGCACTTGTGACCTGCTCCTTTACCTTGGTCCATCTCAGCCTATACCTGGTCTTTGACAAGTGGCAGACATGGCGCCAATCCGCAGTTCGAAGCTTTTGTTCCTCCTCGACCAGCCGATTTGCTCTCGATGTACCCGCAGAATTGCAACTTCGGGCCTGCGCTGGTCATCCACGTCGACTGAAGCTCCAGCTTCACCTCTGATGGTCAAAATCAAGAGTGACTTGAAAAGCGCCATGCGTGCAAAGGACACATCAAGGTAAGGGCGGCACAGTCCCTTACACACTGCAACGCCTGCTGTACGCCCCATTCGAATACTTCAAGATGCTAAGACAGACCCCGAGGTAAGATTAACGGTCCTCCGGGGAACCATTTCCGAGATCAACCAAGCCGCCTCGTCTTCCACGCCCATAAAGTCAGACCTTCAGATCCTTGCCTTGCTGCGTAAACGGAAAGCTGCCACGCAGGCAGCGATAAAGGAGGCCGAAGCCGCGAAACGAGCCGACCTGGTAGAGAAGCAGGCGAAAGAGATGGAGGTCATTGATGAACTGGTGGGGAGTGTCAAGTTGATGGATCCTGCCGCCGTCAGATTGGTGGTCCGATCGAAGATAGAGACGTTGAGAAGTACTGCGCAAGGAGAATTAAAGCAGGGCGCTGTCATGAAGGAGCTATTGAAACCTGGAGGTGAGCTGGACGGCAAACCATTGGACAACAAAATATTGTCGGAATTGGTGAGGGAGGAGTTACTTAGCAACCATAATCCCTCGTGATTGAGAGGCGGTTGAAGGACACTACCGAGTCCTGAATTGGTTTACATGACTGTATTAATATCCTGGGAGAGTGGGATGAGATGCGCTACAGAGCACCAACTCTCACGCTTTCCATTCCATGAGAGGAGTGTCGTTCCTCTACTTCCAGAATCTCTGCCTCAAACATATCCACAAGATGGTCCCACGTAATTCACTGCTCGAGACGCGACGTCCCGTAACTCCGGACCCAGGGCCTCCTACTTTCCCGCCTGCAAAACCCCGAGCCATCCCTGCCTTGGCGATCGACAATCTGGGGCAATCCCACGAACTTGTTGATCCAGTTGATCACGACGAGATGCCAGACGAGGCTGTTCTCAGGCTTCAACACCCAGTGATTCTCGTCCGGGAAGCTCAGGAACCGACTCTCGACCCCCTTCATCTGGAGCACGTTGAATGCTGACAGACCCTCAGCGACAGTTAGACGATAGTCGAGCTCGTTGTGTATCACGAGCATGGGAGTCTCCCAGAATTTGGTGAAGCGGCTGGGATCCCATTTGTCGTAGATCTCTTGTCGCTCCCAAATCGGCCCTCCGAGGTCGTGAACGGGGAAGTACTGCTCCTCGGACGCCAACTGGCCCGTCATGCTGAACACCCCATCGTGGCAGACAAGCGCCTTGAATTTGCGGCCCAGGTCGTGCCCCTGAATCCAGTTCATCATATACCCGCCGTAGCTAGCACCCAAGGCGACTGCTCGCGAGCTGTCAACGAAGCTTAATTCCGACTCGATGTGTTCGAACCCTTTGACGAGGTCCTCGTAAGGGAGACCACCCCACTGATTTCGGATTGCGTCCGTGAAGGCCTGGCCATACCCTGTCGAGCCGGTCGGATTCGGACAGACAACCACATAACCCTGCTCAGCGAAGACGGCAGGGTTCCAACGGGTCGACCACTGATCGTTCCAAGCACCTTGGGGGCCGCCATGAATCAAATATGCGAGGGGGTACTTCTGGTCCGCCCGAAAGAATGAGGGTCTCATCATCCAGGCGTGCACCGGGTGATCATTCGCACCTTTCCACCATATCGAGGATACTTGTTTTGGAGAGAGGCCGAACATGCTTCCGTTTCTGCTCAGCGACGAAATGACCACCGGTGGAGCCTCGGCCAGAGGGTCGGGATTCACGAGGGTGTATGTGCTGTTGTCGACCAGACTATTGCTAGAGACAAGTAAGAGATTAGTCTTGGTCGACATGGGAGCAAAGTCGATAATATAACCGCTATGGGTCACCTGGCGAGGTCGCCAATCTGGGCCTGGAGCATCTGTTAGGTCGAGCGCGAAGAGACATCCGCGTCCGGTGTCTTCGGCTTCCATCAGCAGCATCTTGCCGTCCACGGACCATTTTAGCGCGGTGGGAGACCTGGACCAACCCCCTTTGCCATCTTCGGTGTGCATGAGCTCAACCGCAGATACAGACTCGCCCTTTTCAAGTGCACTCAGGCCATGGACGAAGACGATTCTATTCTTGTCACTTTCGTAGCCGTCGGTGGCCATCTGAAGGAATGCCAGGGACTCCCCGTCGGGCGAAAAGACAGGCGATGAAGCTGCTCCATTCAACCCGTGGGCGTGAATCTTGTGGAAGCTTGCGGGCTTCAGATCCAAAATATCCCGTTTTGGGATAAACCAGCAATCGCACTTGGTATGCGTGGCAGGGTTGAGGTGCGGATTCTTGGCCACAATGGTCAGACCTGTTGGGCCAATGTCGAAGTGGTCGACTCCACCAAACGGTGGAATGGGACATTCCAGATCTGAGCCCTGTAATGCGTTCTTGAAGCCTAGCAAGCCATATCGGCCCTGGCGTGAAGTCACCACAGGTTGTGACTTTTGCAACAAGGCTACGAAGACGGCGTTTCGCTGCTCGGTGATCCAGGCATCCCAATGTCGCACGAACAGCGAGTCATAGACCCGCGCCGAAGTGTGGGATTTGGGGACATCCTTGGGATTGTGCAAGCTGCCATCTTGATTTGCTTGACCGGCAACTGCAACGGCGACTTTACCGGGTTCAATGACATATAGCTTGAGATTGGAGACAGGGCCCGAAATGGTGCCGGCCGTGTAGCATTTGCCGGGAAGAGTGGCGTCGGTGACGATCAAGCAGGTGTTGCCGTTCTCGCACTCCTTCAACCAGACGACCTCGTAGTTGGTACCCAGCCATCTGGGCTCGCTAGCCTTGGGGTCTTTGCTGATGGTGACGGTTGTGCCCTGAGTGAGGTCCAGACAACATATCTCGCTGGTTCTAGAGTGGGTGTCGAACGAATAGGTAGACTGTGTGAAGAGCGCGAGCTTTCCATCAGGACTCGGAACTGCCGCCGACCGTCTTGGAGCGCTCAGAAGGATCCTAGAACTGTGAATGGGGGCCCATTTGAATGAGCTGGTCAAGAGGTGGCTTACTCTGGGGTGTAGTGTTTCCGGAGTGTCATGGCTTCAGGGGTCGCAGACGTAAACAGGCCACAACGAGGCAGATGGAAGTCGTGAGCAACGTGTGGTCTCGAGGAGAAGACAAGAGGTGAAGAGAAATCGGCCAGGGCGATCCTCAGTGTCGTCGTGACGTGGTGAGTCCAAGATCGTCTTGTGCTGTTGGCCCAACAAAAAAGAAAAGACGCGGGGAGAGCTAATCACCCCTGGTGGCTATTTTCTGCGTCTCACGGGGGTGTAGCGCAGTCCCGCAGGTCTAGACCACCACGTGGTGCTGTTGCTGAGCAGAGCGACATGGTGAGCTCTCCGTTCCACCGCCATGGGCAATATGATTATGGCTCAATATGTGGCAAAGAGAATGTGATGATGATGGCGTCGACCAACGCCTGACGTAGGAATACCATTGATTTAGACGCGTAAATCATCCCGATCTTCCTATGGGTGGAAATCGCACGGAAGCCGTCCGAGTATCGGGAGAAGTAGGGAGCTCGTTCTGACCACTACAGCCACAGCCACAGCCTCTACTGACTTTCCGCTATGTACCGACTACAACCGAATTCCGTTCGTAAGAAAGGCAGGACGAGTACGAGGTATAGTTGTATACACAAGCGAACAGGGAAACCAAATCAACATTCGAACATCAAATATACATACACAGCCGGACATCTACCACATAGTATACATAACATCGTCTATCCCGGCCAAATCTACAGGTATCTCGTTTTATGCACATCATTCCGGGTCAACATTGCCGTTGCATCAAAGAATAAAAAAAAACCCCTTCTATAGATCATGGCATGGCCAGCCAGAGCTTCTCAAGTCGTCTCCCATCATATCCTGTAACCATAATCCTTTAACGCCGAGCTCAACCAAACTTTTGACAAGATGACTTAGAACCACACAATGACCAACGTCACAGAAATCTAGACGACCTGGACGCCAAACTTCCAAACCTGCTGCACAGTGAGATCTCCCTCGAGACCCTCCTCGAGAACCACGAGGTCCGCATCCATCCCCACCTCAAGTCTTCCCTTGGTGGCCTCCACGTCCTTGCCCAACATCTTGGCTGGTGTGCTAGTCACGCATTCCAGCGCTTTCGCCGTTCCGCATCCTGTCCATCGCTTGAAGTTGTTGACACAGTCGATCAAATCAACCACACTGCCAGCGATACGTCCGTTGCTCTCCAGCTTGAGCAGCTTGCCTTCCTTAACGAAGCGATCTTCTCCTCGCCACTCGTAGGCGCCATCAGGGCATCCGGAAAACTTCTGCGCATCGGTAACCAGGATTGCGCCTTCTGGGTGAGCGGAGTAGGCAATCTTGAGCGTTTGTGCAGACAGGTGGATGCCATCGGCGATGAGGCCAAAGTACGGCTGCTTGTACCGTGCGGCCTCATCTTCTAGGTCCGCCATGGAGGTGCTGATGCTCAGGCTAGAACGAGGTGTTGACCTCCTTGAAGACCGAGGCGAGCCTTGAGGAGAGGTCGATGGGCTTGCCGGGCGGCTGGTCTTTGGTGTGGCCACAGGGGTCGACGGTGCTGATTGTCCCAGAAGCCCAAAAATACCGGGATCCCGATGTCCAAAGGGGCGCATGGCATTGAAAAGATGTGTGACCATCGAGGCACCAGCGGCCATGGCAGCCTGTGCCTGTTCGAAGGTGGCGTCCGAGTGACCCACGGAAAAGACGATGCCCCGTTTGACGAATTCGGGAATCAGGTTGATCATGGCTCCCTTCTCAGGCGCAGCGGTGATGTATCTCACATTGTGGAGATTTTCGGCGCCGTAACATTCCTCGATGTCGACCCAAGAATTTGCTTCTCGGAGGACCTCCTTCTTGTGAATTCCATTCCTCACTGGAGACAGAAACGGTCCTTCGATGTGTGCCCCGAGACTCTCCGAGCCGTTGGTGGCATCACGCCCCTTTCCGGAGGGACCAAGATGAGGGAGGACTGCATGATAGCTCTCGGGTGTTGTACTGATAACGGTCGGGACAAACGAAGTGAGACCGGACTTGATCATCTGCTGGGTGGTGTGTGTCAACTTTGAGGCGAAGTCTGGGTCAGGGGTTGAGAAGTCAAAGTTGTGAGAGCCGTTGATCTGAACATCGATAAAGCCTGGAGATAGAATCCCGCCCCGAAGATCCACGGTTCTATCGGGTCTCAGATGCGAAGAATAGAAGGCTGACTGGGGACTCATGATCCGTCCCGTCTCGGATGAGACCCAGAGGTCTCCGGGCACCAATTCACCATTCTTGAGGAGATAGCCGTTGGTGAATCTAACAACACGCGGGGTTGATGTCGACATGGCGGAAGGAAGGTCGGGGTTAGTCAGCGCAAAAGCAAGGATCGGTGCAACACAAAAGGCTTTGGGAACAAGAACAAAGGAAGGGACGATTGCTCGTAGGGAAGCCCTACAAGAATGAAGAAGCGAAAACGCCAAATCCAGGAAGCAGCAGTATACAAATTGAAATATCATGGTGGATGAGGGTGGTAGCCGGATAAACAGCTATTCACCCCGAGGGTCACGTCATAAGGTTTGTCTGCGAACTCTTTTTTCTCTCGCAGTGAGCCTGTGACAGATGAGTCGAACATTCTACTGGCTCCTACAACATCCTGACATCCGGGGCACGGCAGGCTGCGGAAATGAGCGCAACAAAGCATTGTTTCGTAGGTAAGGGAAATTCGAGGTTGAGGAGGAGAGGACCAGCGACAAGGGGACAGGCCGAGCAGCTCTCCTGTCATGTTGCAGTCTCCAAGCACGTTGTAGCCACGACGGCAACACAATTCGGTGGCATCTCTCTGGGCATTTTTGGATGGAGTGAGTTCTATCAGATCTGCAATCTGCAGACAGCTCAGACAATGGAGGAATCGAGGTGAGATTCAGGGGCGTACGGAGGAAGACAGATGGGATGCTGGATGCAACGATGGTCACATGGACGAGGTTTGTGTTTGATGATGGAAATGAGACGTCGAGGCACTGAGAAGGCAGGGTAGCAATGGGAGAGATTTGGTGTATGTAACGCTGAGGCGGAGAGAATGCAACTCTGTTATCGACATCACGTGGAATCTTGGCATCCCTCAGCGTCGAGATACTGCCCAGGCATTGTAAACAAACCCTCTTCCTCAAGGGGAAAACACGCCAGGCCTGCGCTGGTGAGAACTAGAACTGCGACTACGAGTTACTCGTTGCTACCACCGCAATCAATACCACGACTCCATCCTCCATCCTCCCCTACTATCTCCCCCATCTTTCGCCGCGATCATTCCAGATCCCTCCCACCTCCTCCTCCATCCATCCCTCCCTCCATATGCTCCCTGTCTGCAGTCTGTGAGGATACAATGCTACGACTCTATCTCTCTATCACTCTATCTTCTTCGCGAACCTGTTCCTGAGACCTCCAAAGTAACCATTCTGCCTTAGTGCGACAGGTGACATTGTTGGACGGCACTCTACCATTGATCTCAAGACCTTGTTGATACTGTTCTATATTACTTGTTCTTTCCCTTCCCCCGTTCCTCCAACTCGTTTCCACACGGTGCACGCGACTCATCTCCTCGCTCGAGTACCTCCTCGTACAACACGAGCCAGACTCCACTAGGAATCTGCCCCGAGACTCCGCAATTGATCTCCGCTCGCCACCTAAAATCGTCCCAACTTTAAATCTTTTGAGCCTCGCCCTGATCCTCCGTCCTTTCTCCTTCTCTTCCTCTCAGCATTGCTTGGTTACTGGGCAATGTCTGACATCTCCAACGAAAAGATGGCTACCACGACCGAGAAGTCTGGCGGTACCGACACGCCGCCCGAGATCATCCATGGCGGCCAAGAGGCTCAGCCCGTCGGGAAGCCCTGGATGTACAAGAAACTTAAATTGGGTCCTATCACCATTCCTGCCTATGCGACACCACAGTTCCAGATTGTTTTTGTTGCACTTGTGTGCTTCTTGTGCCCGGGTATGTTCAATGCGGTCAACGGTCTAGGTGCCGCTGGTCAGGTCAATGCGCACGATATCAACAACGCCAGCACTGCCCTCTATGCCACCTTCTCCGTTGTGGGTTTCTTTGCTGGTAGCATTGCCAACAAGATCGGACTCCGGTTGACACTCGGATTTGGTGGCTTCGGATACACCCTTTACATTGCCTCGATCTTGTCCTACAACCACAATCAGAATGCAGGCTTCCTTATATTCGCTGGGGCCCTCTTGGGTGTGTGCGCGGGTCTGCTGTGGACTGCCCAAGGTGCAGTCATGATGGCATATCCCCCGGAAAAGGCCAAGGGCCGATACATTGCCGTCTTCTGGATGATTTTCAACTTGGGTGCCGTGATAGGTGCTCTGATTCCTCTCGGCCAAAACCTGCATTCCACCGCCAACAAGGTCCAGGATGGCACCTACATTGCCTTCATAGTTCTGATGGCTGTGGGGTTTGTCCTGGCCGGATTCCTCTGCAACCCCTTCCTCGTTCAACGCAATGACGGCTCGCGAGTCATCTTGATGAAGAACCCAACCTGGAAATCCGAGATCAAGGGTCTTTTCGAGGTCCTGATCAGTGACTGGTACATTGTCTTCCTCTTCCCCATGTTCTTCGCCTCCAACTGGTTCTACACCTACCACTTCCAGGACGTGAACCTGCCCTACTTCAACATCCGCACTCGCGCCTTGAACAATGTCTTGTACTACCTGTCACAAATCATTGGTGCCTGGATCTTCGGCTTCTTGCTCGACACCACCTATTTCCGCCGCACCACCCGCGCTAAGATCGCTATTGGCGCGCTCTTCGTGCTCACCTTTGTCATTTGGGGCGGTGGATATGACTTCCAGAAACGATACACCCGGTCCGAGACCAGTGCCGACGACTACCACAAGCTTGACTTTACCGACCCTGGCTATGTCGGACCCATGTTTCTGTACATGTTTTACGGAGCTTACGACTCTGTCTGGCAGACCACTTCATACTGGTAAGTGAGACCCTTTCGAATCAAGTAATTTGTCGCTAACTCAATTTCACTCAGGCTCATGGGTGCACTGACCAACAACGGTCGCAAACTCGCCAACTTTACCGGCTTCTACAAGGGCATCCAGTCTGCTGGGTCGGCCATCTCCCCTCAACTCGACGCCAACAATGTAGCCTTTATGACTCAGTTCGCTGTCAACTGGGGTATGCTCGCGGGCTCTCTCGTCGTGGCAGCTCCCGTCATCTGGCTCAAAGTCAAGGACACGACCGATATCGACGAGGATCTGAAATTCACTGATGAGACCCGGGCAGACATCCTGCCCCCGAGCCCTGTCGGGCCCGTTGTGGGTGCCGAGGGCATGATGGCCGAGAAGGAGGAGAAGATGTGAGATCGCTGGAGAGATCGTTCTCATATGAAGGTGTAACGTCCAGTTGGAGATGAGAGAAGCTTTCTTACTTACTTCCTGCGCCATCCCTCCAAAGTACAGAAATGTCTTGAGGATGACGTAGAGAAATAACGAAAGGGGATGAAGATTATTCACATTTTAATCGGGGCTGGCCGCTGGCTTACGAGGACTTCCGAGGTATTTGATACGGGGTGGTGGTGATGATGATGATGGTCGTGGGTGGTTCACTAGGGGGGTGAGACTGTGTGTTGCATACACAACAGAGGAGAGATCTCTCCACGGTCACCAGTGCCGTCCATCGATCCGGAATGAACATATAATGGAACAGAACCCCCTGGTGTTTTATGAATCCAGAACAGAGACCAGGAAAGGGGGGCAGCGAAGAGAGAGATGGGGGAGAGAGACACATACCCGTTCAACAAACAGCTGTTGATCAATATATCATACCATACCGTAGCCTGCCATACCATACTTTATATATGTACCTCTTACCTCTTACCTCTTACCTCTTACCTCTTACCTCTTACCTCTTACCTCTTACCTCTTACCTCTTACCTCTTACCTCTTTAATCCTTACGAATCACAATCACAATCATAATCACAGTCATAATCATAATTACATACCATACCGTACCTTGGAATTACTAGAGGAAGAAGAGATCATATCCTGTCCTGTGCTGTCCTGTCCTGTCCTGTCCTGTAATGTAATGCTCTTTCTGTAAGCAATACTCACTCACTCACTGTTACCTACTGGAAAACTACCAGGTCTACGTCTGGGCCTAGGTGCTGAGAGCAGCGCAGGAGCTGTTGATCATTGATCTTGCCATGTGGTGATCAGAACCAAGATGATTGAAAAAACATATTTCTTGGAAACATAGTAAACAAGGTTGTGTACAGTTGGTCCGCTTGCAGTGGTGCCAATTACCACAGTCTGAAGCATAACACACGGCATGGCTCAGGAGTCTCGCTTCTGTGTCTGTTTCCCCCCCTCCTCCTTGCTTCTTGTGGTGGCTAACGCGACCTGTTCGGCCACTCCACCGGCTTCTCCCACGCTTGCAGGCTTCGTCTCCCGTCTCCATCTCTCGTCGATGTTCTCGCCTAGAGATAGGCCCAATGCAGCGCTGGTATTCAATGATGGGATGGTTTCAGGCACCAGCTGCACAGTTGCCTCTGCCTTGGCTTCCTCTCCACTGGCATGCCGGGTAGGTGTGCTTGTACCCGCAGAAGAATGTGAGAGTGGCTCCAGCTCACCGGGTTCCGCTGAGAAAGGCCGGTGCGGATCAGTGATGATATGCCCGTACTCGCTCGCAGATGTTGACGATCCATCATCCTCCCTTTCCTTTCCTTTCTTGGGTGTACCCAGCTTCGTTCCTTGCGGGCTCTCTGTCAGCGGGCCATCAACGACCTTCGCCGTCGCCGCACCCTCGTCGGCCGAGTCGACATCGAAATCAATGTTGAACATCCGATCGAGCTCGCCTCGATACTTTGCTTTCCTCAATTCCTCGCCCAACGCGCCATCTCCCTCCTCTTCGTCTTCCTCTTCGCCATCCTCGCTTCCGTCGAAGAATCGGTCGCTCCACCTTGCACTATCCTGTCTGACAAGCCGCGACAGGGCTGCTTTGCTGGAGTTCATGCCGCTATAGCTACTCTCACCCGTGGCACTAATCCGGGAGACCAGCTCCGCTACATCGTCCCGAGACTCGCGGATCTCGGACTCGGTACGTCTCGATGCATGCCTGGTGGGAGTGACCTGCTTGTCGCGATCACGCACTTTCCATGCCGTGTGCAACTTCTGAAGATCCGCATGCATATCCGCAACTTCGGTTGGGCTCGCCTCTGTGATTCTGATATTATCAGTCGTTTTCGCCTTCTTTTCGTTGTCACCGCCAACCTCCTGGATCTCTTTGTCCTCGGGCAAGTCTCGTTGACCCCGAACACTCTCTCCCTCCCTTTGCTCTCTGGGAACAAGTTCGTCTCGTCCGACTGCTCTTTCCACGTTTTCTTCGTCTTCGTCCCTGGTCCTCGCCGCCGCCGTGTACCCGAAATGCGTATCACACATGTGTCGCACCACTGGCCATCCGTACGCATTAGCAAACATCCGCCGGACCACCATGTTGTTGTGCGCATCAGGTTCTAGTCGCACCAGAACTTTACGCCACGACAGATCTTTATGGTACGCACGAGCAATCTTCTCCTCAATCTTCATACCACCCACTTCAACATGAGATTGGTACGGGGTCGAATTTGCAGTCATCGTGGTGTCTATAGAGTGTCCTGAGGCAGGACGGCGGGGATCCGAGGGCGAACCCGGGGCAGATGAGAGCTGAGTTGACGAGGATTGAGATGCGAGATTAGAGGCAGAGCGCCTGATTCCAAAAGTTCGCTGGCGTTTTGCTGGCGGCGGCGGAATATCTTGTGGATGATACACACGATCATGAAAGATTGTCCTTGGTCTGGCAGCAGGGTCTAGGATGAAGTCCTTGGGAGGTAGCGGTGGGTTAAGGAGATCTCCTGCCGATTCAAAAAAGGTCGTTTTGGGAGGCGTTTCGACTTCCCCTGTGCCACCCTCTTGGGAACTGTTGGTGTACAGTGATGCGCCTCGGACGGGAGCCTTGACAGGGGTTCCATTGCTTTCCGCTTCCGGAATTTCTTGTGATGCTTGCCCAGAGTCTGGTGGTTCTTCCTGGTGGTACATGGTCTGTCCTCGCCGATAGATTTTCTGCGTCTTCCTCGGACTCTTGGGCGGACTACCTGGGGGTGACTTTCGCTGGCCTGCTTGCGGCTTGAAAAAGTTCAATAGTTCTGTCCACAAATTCGGCGCAGCTGTCGGCCTGACATCTGTTGGGCTTGTCGGTTGTTCTGAAGATATCCTCCCTTTCCTCTCCAGAAATTGACTCTCTTCGGGTTCTGTTGCTCGCTGGTCGTGGTCAAAGCCTTCGCTAGTCTCTGCTTGCGGAACTTTCGATTCAGGATCCGGGGTCGACTTGCCTGACTTGGGGCTGCTCACGTCCTCGCCGCTGTCGCTAAACAAGTTGTTCCAGGTGAGCGCCTTTCTAGGGTCGCTGGCATTTTGGCCTGTCATTTCAGCCCAACCCCATCCCACCATCGTCCCTACCAAGCCGCTTTCCCGCCTGGCTTTCTCCACGCGACCCAGACCTCGCCAGTCCAGGAACAGCAGGCAGGACGTTCTCAACGGCACGATCCCGTCGTTGACCACGTTCGAATAGACGGTGCGATTTCGGAACTTCTTCAATGCCACGTGTGCTGGTCCTGTCGGTAAGATCCTCAGCAAAGGCTTTGCTCCAGGATCAGACTCCTTGTCCGGACCTCCTTTGTTAGAGTCATTCGTAAATCCGGCCACCATGGCTCCCCAGCCGCTCTTCGCCAACGTCGGCGGCCTCCACGTCAAGCCCAGATCCTGGCCCGTCCTTCCCACCAAGCCAAAATCTAGCGCAAACTTTACATATACAGGGTTCTCATTGCTTAAACCCAAGAACGGTGTTGCCATTGCGACAAAATTGATCGGTTTGATCAGGTTGAAGAATTCGGGAGAGTGCTTTTGGATGTACGCGATGGCGTAAGTTTGTATTAATCCGCCCAGACTGTGACTGATGAAACTTATGGACGTGATGCGGTACGGGAGATTATGAGCTCTGTGATTCTCGTCTTTGATAATGCTGCTGTTTTTATGCGCCGGCTGCGTGCTATTTGCATCTTGCGGCTTGGGTTTGTTCGACAATGACGAGGCCAGAGATTGTGAGAGGGACTTTCCCATGGACGACTTTATTGGCAGATAGGGTTGGTCCGGATAGGTAATAGACAGGACGTATTTGGCGAAACGTTTGCCGAGATACTGGATCCCTCTTTCGGTCTTCGTGGTGTTGCCGGTGAACCCTCGTACGTAGATTTCTTCTTCGTCTTCCTCGTCTTCCTCCTCCCCAACCTCGTTGACGACATTAGAGGTGGCGGCTTCAGGGGGGCTATCACCGACACTCGTGATGTCCGGCATCGATTTTGATCGCTGTCCCAGAACATCTCTTCCGAACTCGTTCTCCCTTGTCGCATGTCGTGCCCTGATCTCAGCCCGCCTTCTTTTCGCGTCTTCCTTTGCCTGCCTCGCAGCCGTATCAATGCTTTCCTTCATGAACAGCATATCTGCGCCCACATTACTGTGGATACCGTGGGTGAGGAGCACGAGGTGGATCTTCTTCTGCTTCTTTTGCGTTTTGTCTGGTTTCGCGCCGGCATCTCTCTTGTCGCCATGTTGAGGTCCCTGTTCCACCCTGACTTTGGCTTGCCCATCGACTTCTTCCTCCCATTCAGGAAATGGAGGCGTGTTCCAGAGGCTGTGGGTGTCATCTACCACCAGTCTGACCGCCTTAGAGAAGACGCCTTTCGGATGCTGCGGGGTGTTGGCTTTTTGCGAACGAGCACGTTGATGATCTTCGAGTCGACCAGGAGCGCCTTGGCCCGATCCAATGACACCGTGAAACCCCAGTTCTACCGACTTCTCATCACGTCCAACAAGGACCTCATACTCAACACTGGCCGTCTTGGAGAAGATGACCTGCGAAGCAATTTCGATGATCCAGGTGAAGCTCTTTCTCTCGTTTGTCCCCCTGTCCCCGCGCCTCACGTCTAGGCTTTGTCTCTGAGCATCTTCCCGGACATATTCGGGGACAGTGAGTTTCGCATTCCATTGTCCGCCCGCCTTCAATTGCGGCTCAAAATCAGGTGTGCCTTCGGTGCTTGCAGCCTCATGTTTTTTGTACGGGTCGAACGTGGACGGATAGCACGCCACATATAGAGTGTATGGTCCATGCAAGTAGGCGGCGCGAAGAGGCGCGGCGACCGTGTTCTTGATCTTCACATGCAAATGTGTGGGGGGCGGAAGGATGCGGTCGAGGCTGGGAGTGTAGGTTATGGTATATCTGCAACAGCGATATGTTAGCAGACAGCCATTCAGACACAGGATGGTCGGCCACGTACCTTACAACCTCACCAACCCGAACAGCGCCAGTCTGATGGAGCAGGAGCATGGTTCTGGAGGTAGCCCTACATGCCGCAGCTTTCACCCGCACACAGTTAAGGCTCGAGATATGTTCTCATGTCTTTTGAACTATTCTGAACGGGTTGG
The DNA here is from genome assembly GCF_000835455.1 of Fonsecaea pedrosoi CBS 271.37. NCBI lineage: Eukaryota > Fungi > Ascomycota > Eurotiomycetes > Chaetothyriales > Herpotrichiellaceae > Fonsecaea > Fonsecaea pedrosoi. The sequence continues at coordinate 398,771 of NW_013550613.1, read as the reverse complement.
AGGGGACGGATTATTGGTGTAAAACGCGGGGACAGCTCTCAGCTGCATGATCTTTGACGACTGAGGCTCCGTATAGCGTTCCCTGGACTCGCCATCATGTCCATGACATGAGAAAACAATGGACCGGGTGGAGGGTGTAGACCTAAGTAGGGAATGGTAGGGCTCCCTGCAGTCGGGATGCAATGGGTATGACACAACTTTATGGAGCATGGCACAACACGGCTTGACGGGCTTGCGGGCATACCGAGTACGCAGGCAGAGGCTGCAGCCCTCAACGGACGGCACCCAAACGGCCAGTAGTGAATAAGTTTAGTCACGCGCCCACCCGCGCTCGCGTGCACGTTGGACGGGGCCAAATTATACCGCCTGACCACCTAATTAATGAACGGAGCATTATGCATACTACTTCGTACCTCGATTTTACCAAGATACTCTTAGAATCTTGTCAATATTGCCATCTACATATATGAGAACGACGAACCAATGGCCCTCCTCCACGATACATTCAAGCCTCAGCCCATACGCCTTCTTAGCCTGTCAGGACCGTTCGTTCCGTCGGTTCAATCTTTTGATAGCTTCGCCGCAGCTCATGTGCTCCTCTCGGCCGTGGCCAAAAAAAATCGTCAAAAGAAACCCGGCCTCTAGACTCCAGGCACCTTCGGCGAACAAAACTCGACGCTATGGTTGATGGAACAGCGGTGCTTCGATCGCAGGAAGCTAACCTGAATCACCAGCAGCATCTGTCGCTCACCCATCGATTGAGAGCACTCTTCAGTGATAACAGGTATAGTTCGGGGAAGACACCTTCCCAATGCTCCAAGTTTTATTCACAAACATATTTATAGACCTGGTCGCCCGTATATCGTGTATCCCAGAACATGCAAGTGCGCCGGGCGACCTCAAGCGCAGACATCACTGTGTACAATAGAATTCATAGTCTTGCCTTTAGCATCTCGTTAGGTGTAATTAGAGGATCGTAGGCTCGAATTCCCAGCGTGTCCTGTGGTACAGTCGCAGTATGGTACCGCAAGCCAGCGGTGTCGACCATATCGGGGGTCAGCTCTTCCACCTTGGAAGCACCAATAAGCCTCATGTTCATCACCATTTCGTCTTTTAGTAGTTGCATGGCACGATCAACACCGGGTAATCCATAGGCGGACATGGCGAAGAGGAATGGTCGGCCAATGCCAACACCTTTGGCACCCAGGCACAAAGCCTTGATGATGTCAGTTGCTCGGCGAACACCACCGTCGATGAAGATCTCGATCTTGTCCTGCAGACCTCTCTCTCGTAGAACAGGCATGACTTCGGCGAGAACCTCAACGCCCGAGCGAGCGAAATCCAACTGGCGACCGCCGTGGTTGGAAAGGACAACACCGTGGACGCCAACCTCAATGGCCTTGAGCACATCCTCTACACGCTGGACACCCTTGAGAATGATGGGCATCTTCGTGATACTCAAGAACCACGGAATGTCTTTCCAACTTAGGCTGGGATCAATAAAGCTCGAAATGGCTCTGGCGGCACCTTGGGATCGATCAACGTTCTCGCCGCTCGTTTTTTGGACATTGGATCCGGTATCGTCAAACTTGCTGCGCATGTCCTTCTCTCGTCTGCCCAGTTGGGGAGCATCGACCGTGATGAAGAGACCTTTGCAGCCTCGTGCTTCGGCGTGCTGGACGATCTTCTTTGTGATCGACCTGTCTTTGTTGACGTACAGCTGAAGCCATTGACATTGGTCACCTTCCCGAGCATCACAGATTTCGTCGAAACTGCAGGAAGCCAGGGTAGGAATCATTTGGATGACGTTGTGCTTCTTTGCTCCTCTTGTGAGAACAACCTCTCCCTCGGGATTGCCCAACTTCCCCAGTGCAGTTGCAGTGACATAAAAGGGAATATCGCATTTTGTCCCGAGCATGGTCGTACTGATATCCACGTTTTCCACGTCAATCAGAATCCTTGGTCTGAACCAGATCTTGTGGAAGGCGGAATGGTTTTCTCTCATGGTGATCTCGTCGTCGGCACCGGAGCTGTAGTATGCCCAGGCTGGTCTCTTCATCACCTGTCTGGCGACGCTCTCAAAATCCATGAGATTGTAACATGCTTCAAGAGGTGGCATGTTCTTGATGCGCTCTTGTCTTGCCTTCTCCTCTGGGCTCTCCTCCTTTTCTTCTTGCTGGACAGTCTCCATGTTCACAGGTCCGAGATGTTTCTCTTGAGGTAGGTACTTGTCCAACGTATCGGGAGGATGGATGGGGTCGAATTCCTCGGTGGCATCTTTGCCAGCGTACTTGAGAATGATCTTGGAACCACCGGGGTGCTCTGGACACAAATTAGCCAGACTGTTGGTTGGGATCCGGATGTGTTGACGGCACACCTGGTAGGAACTCTGTCACATCATAGGCTTTTCCATGGACAATTACCCAACATGAATCTTTGGAATTGTGTTTGGCCACCTCTTCTCCAGTGAGGGTACCCACGTCGGGTCTTTCGCCTTCATCACGATTCATCTTGGGCTTGATCCGGGAGTAGAGGTTGTCTCTCAGGGTCGGGTTCAGAGGCAGGAGATTCCGGAGGACGAGGCGAAGGTGAAGAGAAGAAGACAATGGCGAAAGCAATCACGACAAGGAGGCCAAAGAGGAGTATAAATGCTGGAGCCAAACTGTGGAATTGAAGAGTCTGTCCACGCACGCCACGGACAAATTTCCTGGGGAAAGTGTAATGGTCAGCCATTTGGCCGATTTGGCCGGCGATTGGTGCGAGATGCTATCAAAGAAGCTCTACTGGTAGAAGTCCATTCTGGGGCATGGCCGGGTATGCATGGCCGAGGCGGGGACAAGATCGATCTGTGTGATGACGGTGTTCCCGCCGCCTCGACCGCCGACCCTCTCTTTTCAACTTGAGCTTGACTCGCCTGTTCAGTTGTCATATTTTGTACAGCGTGGCCGGGGATGAAGAAGTGCCGGTGTCCACAAGACCAAGTCCAGCATCATCCTCATTATTCGCCCACATTCGCCACCGTCGCCCCATGTCGTTGTCTGCGACCTGCCTTCCAGCATTCCGCCAACTGACCAAGTGGGGAGTCTGCTTGTGAAGCCGTGATTGGTCTTCGTTCCCTCGAAATCTCCTCTCTCCCTGTTTGCTAAAGAGACAACAGTCATTGGGCCATGAACAACAGGCGCAAGTCTGTACTACCCCGCAAAACCCAAACCACCAAGTCGTCCTCTAGTATCGGCCAGTTCTTCCATCCACTACCATCACGACAGCATGGACTTCTACATCCTTGGCGCGTCCTCTTCTCGCTTCGATGCTTCAGGGCGGTTGTCATCGGTGCAAGGGTCTGCTGTCTGTTGCAACCAGACATCATGCTGTACCTCGTATTCCTCCTAAAATGCTGTCACTGTTTTGCGTCGGTGCGACGATCACTCGATTGGCCAACCCCGTCCAAAAGCTTTGCACTGGGTAGGGATGAGGTTGTTGACGAGTTCAAACAATGCAACCCTCCTTGAATGGAGTGGTCCAACATAAGCTGCGCGCTCCCCGCGGATTGTTCGCTGTGTTCTCACTGTCACTCTTCTCGGTTCGTCTGCGTGCCTATGATTAAAAGATGGCGGAACCCTCTGAAAAGGAAATTGTTTCACACGATGAGTCTTCGGCCTCGCGTTACGATGCCTCTGGCACGAACCGTGACATTGACCCCGAGAAGCTCAACGACCCCAAAATGCAGAAATTGGCTGGCGAAATCACTTACGACGATGAGACAGACCCAGTGAATAGACAGCACAATCCTCTCGCCCAAAAGCTGCGCTCGCGGCACATGCAGATGATCGCGATTGGTAACATTACTCCTTCTGCACACCACGCAAAGCTTGTCCATGCTAAGACATTGTCAAGGCGGCTCGATCGGCGCGGGTCTATTCGTGGGTTCCGGAAGTGCGTTACACAAGGGTGGTCCTGGGAGTGTGCTCCTGGGGTTCATAATCATCGGCTTCATGCTGCTCTGTACAATGCAGGCGCTTGGCGAATTGGCCAGTATGGCCTGGAAGCCCATCTTACTTCTTGAACATTGGTCCTGACGATTGTGCACAGTTCTGTACCCTGTGAATGGCGCTTTTTACACCTACATTGTTCGATTCGTCGACCCATCCCTCGGGTTTGCAGTGGGTTGGGTAAGTGCTCGTATGTCGATAGGACCATCTGAATGCTGACCACTGGTCAGGACTACGCCATCGGCTGGCTTACTGTCTTGCCCTTTGAACTTACCGCGGCGTCAATCACGATCGAGTACTGGAGGGATGACATCCACGTCAGCGTTTGGATCACCGTTTTCTTGGTATTCCTGTGTCTGGTCCAGATATTCGGCGTTCTCGGCTACGGTGAGGTGGAATTTGTGCTGGCCATGATCAAAATCACTGCTTGCATAGGTTTTATCATCTTCGGCATTGTGGTTGACTGTGGCGGCGTCTCTTCCGATGATCGTGGCTACATTGGTGCTCGATATTGGCATAATCCTGGCGCTTTTCAGAATGGATTCAAAGGCTTCTGCACGTATGTGTTACTCAACACCACGACTGAATCAGGCTGACCTCGTCAGTGTATTTGTCACAGCAGCTTTTGCTTTCGGTGGCACCGAGCTCGTTGGGTTGGCGGCTGCAGAAGCAGCTGATCCTCATCGCTCCCTTCCTAAAGCGACTCGACAAGTCTTTTGGCGAATTGCGACTTTCTACGTCCTTTCTCTTTTCATTGTCGGCCTTATCGTGCCATCGGACAGCCCAGACCTTCTGGGAGCCAGCGGTGCCAATACCAAGGCCTCTCCCTTTGTCCTGGCCATCAAGTACGCAGGTGTCAAAGGGTTACCATCTGTGATGAACGCGGTCATCACCATCTCGGTCATTAGTGTCGCCAACAGCTGCACTTACGGCTCCTCGCGCACCATGCAGGCTCTCGCGGCCAGAGGAATGGGACCGAAGTTTTTGATGTATGTCGATCGGAAGGGAAGACCACTCTGGTGTGTCGTGATCCAGCTGTTGTTCGGGTGCCTCGCGTACATTGGTGAGGCCAATGCTTCCGACACCATCTTCACGTGGTTGTTGTCCCTGTCCGGTCTGAGCTTTTTCTTCCTGTGGATGAGCATCAATCTCTCGCATATTCGTGAGTGCATTTCCGTTTGCCATTTGAGTGCCCGGCGCTAACATCTTGCAGGGTTTCGACACGGATGGTAATCTTTCAGGGTTCGACTCTAGTTTGTGGGAGAGATGCTAACTTCGTGACAGGTATGCCCACGGCTTCACGAAACACCAACTGCCCTATCAGGCGGCCTTTGGCATCTGGGGATCCTACATTGGATTTTCGCTCAACGCCCTGGCTATCATTGCAACATTCTACACTTCGCTGTTCCCGCTCGGATCGGACCCCGACGCAGAGGTGTTCTTTGAGAATTTCCTCGCCGCCCCAATCGTCATCGCTCTGTTCATCGGGTGGAAAGTTTACTCCCGCGACTGGAAGCTCTTCATCCGTGCCGATGAGATGGACGTCACGATGGGTATAAGGCGAGGGAGTCTCGAGATCGCGGCCGAAAAGGGACGTAGCGGGTGGAGAAAGGCACTCCGGGTGTTTATTTGACGGTCAGGCGGGCTTGGGAATGAGATGGGCGTCTTATGGAGAAAGGAGAAGCAGAAGAAGAAGAAGAAGAAGAAGCAGACAGCACGGGATTGCAACCCACCCGACGTCTTGTACCATACATATCATTCATTACCTTTCTGTCTTGTATGGAACGTACCTAGTACCCGCGATCAAGGTCGTACTCAACATCGCTGGAATGCTCGGACTGGGTCAGGGCTATGAGACCAACCGAAATGGGATTTGTTTTTTGTTTTTCATAAGGGTCAGGATGTCAGTCAACATTATTTGTGCCATTGCGTGTGTCGTCCTTCACATCCAATGTGTTTGCCTAACGGTCGTAGGTAGGCGATGGCTTACGCTTTGCCGATCCTGGATAATTGATACCCAAGTTCCTGACCAGTCTGCTGCGGCCATTGCGCCCCACCAAATACCAGCCTCAGTCTTCGGCGGGTTCTCCGTCTTCGCTATTCTGCGCTTTCCAGAGACCCTACCAAGTGTCTAGACTGACCCCTTGGTATTTGGGGTCACTGCAAGTCCAGATCTGCAAGCGTCCTCTAGCAGGACGATACCCACAGTCATGCATCTCGCAGATGCCATCGGGTGGGTTTGGCCTTGAGAGCTTGGCCTCTCCTTCCCGTGAAAGTAGGTATACTTCCAGCAGTTGTCACAGATGTAAGAGGTGTACTGCAGCCCCTTTACACACTTGTACCTGTACCAGAGTCTGGGGTTCTACCTGCGACAGTCCTTGTTGGAGCACTCTGTGGGCCTGGGTGCGCCCGCCATCTGCAGCAACTGAGAGGGTTGAGCTGCGTGAACTTCTTTGTCGGCCACTCAGGATGCTCATCCTCCTCCCCCAGAAATAGCATCAAGTCGATGCATCACTGCGTCGGATGGCTACCCTGTTGATTCTCTCAGGTCCGCACGAGGATGGTATGGACGGCCTCCTCGAGCGTGACGTCCGGCTTCAGCGTTGCCTCTCCGTCAAGGATAGCCACAATATGAAGGTTGGGTTTGGCACCCTCCTTGCTGATCGTTGGTCTCATGGCCCCATTATCTGTCGTCAACTTGCGAGCCACAACCTTTTGGCAGCGCTCTAATCGACCCTGAAGACCTAATGTACCTGTTGACCACCCAACCCTATATGGGCCTCATCTCGTCGTTGTTGTCGATGGCGGGGCCCGTAACAACATCGACATAGACACCCCATAGGGTCACATCCTTACCACTGGATGGGCAGCAGCTGAAGCTCGTTCTGGCTCAACGGACTCCCTAGCACCAACTTAACTACTTCTCGTACAGCGTTCTCCAACATCGGCAGTACCACCTCTACCGAGATCTAGCGGAGAAGTTGCCACAAGGCAGCTGTCAATGGCTTCTCAGTCTTTTGATATGTGGAGAGAGCCTCCCACGAGATCGCGTTGACTCGCTGCTTGAGACGGTGTGACAATCGTTTTCAAGCGTTGCCGATAGCAATCCTTACGTCGGCTCTTCTCCTCAGCTGACGAGGCTGCCAGCTCAAGGGCAACACTGCAACCGTCCAGCCACGGACCGAGTTCCTCATAGTTGTCTATTCTAGCCTCTACCTCATTGTCGGCATCCGGCTTGGAGGCCTTCAGGGGGATCAAACTCCTCTTCTTCATCATCATCATCATCATCATCATCATCATCATCATCATCATCATCATCATCATCATCATCATCATCATCATCATCATCATCATCATCATCATCTTCATCTTCATCTTCTTCTTCTTCTTCTTCTTCTTCTTCTTCTTCTTCCTCGCTCTCTTCCTCCTCCTCATTGTCAGGTATGGGCTTATCTGCCTTGGCTTTTCCCTTGGGGCTTTCCTTTGCTTTCCCCTTGCGTTTGCCCTTGCCCTTGGCGTCCTCTGACTCGTCATCTTCTGAGGAGTCCACCAGTCCACTACATATCTTGCCCTCTTGTGAGGTCTAGTAACGGTGGCCTCCTCGGCAGCAGGTCGCTTCGTGACAGGCAGGCTGGAGGGCGGTGGAAGGATAGAGGAAAGGTTGGCGTCCTTCTCACCGAAAGGTTTATGCCACGAGGACGGGAGAGTCGATCGAGAAGACATGATTAACAAGGTAGGCTCCGAAAGTTGATTGTTACGAAGAGAGAAAGAGAGAGGAGGGTGAGAAAGGGGAGAGAGCAATCAGGAAAGTTTCCACCACAGGTCCCCTCTCCAGCGAGCCAGCGGCTCGTGCATTAGACGTAAAGCGACCCCTTGATTTCTCACGATCTATCTGAAATACGACTCATTACAGGTACACATCTTATCCGGTAGACTTCGGGGAAATCTCAAGTTCTCCCAAGAAGATTTGGCTTTTCAAGAGAATGGAACACTGCCAATAGCACCTACTCCTAGAGTGAGCACCTGATCCATCATGAAGAAGGAAATGAATCGTGTCGAATGGTGAGTTGAAGGTACATAAACTAAACTAGAGAGTAGGTTCTAGAGTTGTCAGTCATTGGCTACATCCACCCTGACCATTTACCAAGCTAATCCTAAAAGGGACTTGCGGTAAAAATCCTCTGCACCACAACTGCCATGGTATCTGGGAAATTAATTTGAACCAGTACGCACTGATGCGCGGAAGGCCAGATGAGTTCAACCACTACTCTGTGTACACAAGCAACTCATGTAGAGAGTGCAGAGTGTACACCTGGCCGAAGCCTCCTGCAGGAAAATGGATTCGTTGAGCAAGGGACTTCCTCGGACGACGAAGTCGAGCCACACCCTTTGGGAGTGAGACCGTCCGGAAATGCACTCACGTCTGATCAGAATGCTCAGGAGTCGATGGGCGGCTTCAGATTCCTACCAGACGGCCTACTTGTGACGCTGCTCGAGTTTCTTGACGCGCGGGCGCTCCTCAACCTGGGCGCAACGTGTCGCGGGTTCTACGCATACTGCACTTACGACCAGCTGTGGCGAGACGTGGCGGTCAACGAGACGAACGAGCGCTTTGAGTGGCGCGGGAGCTGGCGAGCATCTCTCCTGCGGCTGCCACCGACAACACGGCTTGCAAAGGTGGACTGCCGATACGTGTTTTCCGACGCACTCTATCGGCCGTTCCAATGCTCCCGCACACCGTTGGGCCCCTACGTATCCAACATTCCGCTCCAAAACGAGATTCCACGACTGAAGGACGTGTCGCCCGAAGAGTTCAACGATTCATGGGTCGGCAGACCATTCATCCTGACGGCACCGGTAAAGAAATGGAGGGCGTTTGAGACGTGGGACCTGCAGTATCTACTCGCAGAGTATGGGCATGTGTCATTTCGTTGCGAGGCAGTGGATTGGCCGCTGACGACCTACGTCGAGTACATGGAGAGTTCCCAAGATGAATCGCCACTGTACCTTTTTGATCGGGCATTTGTGGAAAAGATGGGGTTGCAGGATGCGTACGAACCCCCGGAGGCGTTCCAAGAAGACTTTTTCACCCTCCTCAAGGACCAGAGACCTGATCGACGCTGGTTGATTATTGGACCTGAACGAAGTGGAAGCACGTTTCACAAAGACCCGAACGCCACGAGCGCCTGGAACGCCATCATTCGAGGCTCGAAATACTGGATTATGTTTCCGAGCTCTATCCTTCCTCCAGGCGTCTATATGTCCCAAGATCAAAGCGAGGTGACTTCGCCGCTGAGCATAGCTGAGTGGCTTCTATCATACCACGCCGAAGCTCGGGCGATGAGTGGCTGTTTGGAGGGTATCTGTCGGGAAGGCGAGGTCCTACATGTACCCTCGGGTTGGTGGCATTTGGTAGTCAACCTTGAGCCAGCCATTGCCATCACTCAGAACTTCGTCCCCAGAGCTCACGTCCCATCAACGATTCGCTTCCTTAGAGACAGGGCAGATCAAGTTTCTGGATTTAGTGACAAAGTCGCAGACCCTTATGCCCTCTTTATGGAACGTTTGAAGGAAACAGACCCTGATCTGGTGGTTTCTCTCGACGACTCCCGTAAGCGCAAATGGGAGGAGGTCGTCGCCGGTGATGAGGAGGCCAATGGAGAGCAGCAAGGGTTCAGCTTTGGATTTAGCGATGACCTAGATGAGGCTGAAGAACCTTCTGATTCTTCCGGCCTGTGACCTCAATGACATGCTGCCGATCTGGTGGGCGAGGTCCGGTAACTGAAAGCCCAGAATCCAATAAATGCGCCCACTGCTACCGCCAGCATCACGAATCCGTTGTAGGTCATGAACAGAAGCCTCGAGTCAATTAGTGGGAGTCGACATGCATGGAGTGGGGTCAGTCATACATGATAAAGAAGCTGTAGAACACCTGCAAGGCATACAGACCAGCTCTGGTTATCGTTCCCTGCCTCTCTGTCGCCTCGTGCGATCCCGACCCTGCAAGCAGTGAGCTTGATTCCGCAGGTGTACCTTGGATGTCTCAGTGACGGCGTAGGATAGTGTCCAGAAGGGCCACGTACTCGTGTTAAAAGTATTTATTCTGGCATTGAAGCTCTCGTCATATCTCCTGCTTATTTCCCGGACACACTCGTAGCCAGCTGTAAGAAGGGCGATGGTCACCAGGGAGAGGAAGAGCGACATGGGCCCTGTGACTCTCCACGACTCGAAGACGATACAAAGGCCTTTGACCTGCCAATTGAAGAGCATCTGACTTGTCAGAGCGATGCTCCTAGCATAACCATTTGGTGACTCACATTCATGGAGCATTGCCCGTCGTGCATACCGCCATGGTCCATACCGCCGTGATCCATACCACTATGGTCCATTTCGCCGAATTACTTGTTCAAACGTGACGAGAAAAGGGCAGGAGTTGGGAGATGTTGAGGGTGATGTTCGGTGTGATGCTCAGAGTGATGCAAGGTGTGCAAGTTCCTCTGCGGAAAGACGCGGTACTTCCCCAGCGTGCCTAGTTAATAGCGCGTTAGCCACTCTGGAATTTCCTGCGCCCCTCTCACCACTTTCGAGCAACTCACAACACCACTAACAAAAACCTGGCTCACGATGGCTGAGAATATCCCTCCTGGTTCAGGCTCTGCGCCAAAGCCTACAGCAGGCAACGACCGGCCAGGATTACCTTGTAAGTGTCAAAGAACGAAGCAGATCCACGTCCTGCTTCCCCGTGCCGCCTTGATTCTGACAGGACAGACTACGAGAAATTGAGGCGCGATCTACGGGACACCCTACAGAAGAAGCGACTCCTGGATCGGAACCTGGTGGGTTTTGAATTCTCGCACAGAGGTTTGGAGCCATGCTAACAGCTCAGGCTGCTATAGAGGACCAGATCTACCGGCAAGAGACCGCATACCTCGAAGAAACCGCAATCGCAGGGAACATTGTCAAAGGTTTCGACAACTACATCAAGGCATCTGCAGTGTCGGCAGCAGCCAGTTCAGCGGGCGGGACAGTCTCAGGCAGCGCAGTTGGCGGCGGCTTAGGGGCAGGGCGTCGAAAAGCGGTTGTGAACGACACAGACCGGATATTTTCCAAGAGCTCAGTATCCTACATGAGAGATTCGGATTCCCCGAGTAGCGCTACGAGTACGCCCAACCATGCAGCCACTCCGACCGGTAGCTTTACCGCAGAAAAGACAGGGGACAAGAAGAAGAAAAAGAGCGCAGCCGCCAACGAAGAAGACACCGATGGACGAACCACCAAACGCCAGAAGATATCTTTTGGAGGTGGACGCAAGAACCATGATGATTGAGAGGGCCTGGATGGTGCCGTCGCTGTCAACCAGACTCCAGACACTTCGAAGCACACCCACGGGCCTTGTTGGAGACTCGTTATTGGGGATGACACAGGCCGGGAAAGTTCCAATTGCGGGTGCCTCGGCTATCCGTCTCGGACTCTTGCAACCTTGGAACTTTTCATCATCTTCCTGACCGCATATCAGCATCATCTTTGGAATTGTTCAATGCTTCCTCGACGAGTATTCGGCATCAGCAGGCCTTCGTATCTTGAACTGTGCAACCGGGCTCTCTCGCAAAATCATTCGGTCAACATGCCACGTCTTTCGCCCGCCTCAGCGGTATGTTCTAGGCACTGGGCAATTTTCTTAGACTGATTGTCGATCTAGAAAGCCATTGATCGCTTGAGATCCTACAAATCTCCAGACACAGTATGGCCCGTAATGCCGCTCTCGCGCAAGGCAGCCGTCCTGCTCCTGCTCTTTGCGGATCCCAATGGGGAGCTGAGAGTAGTCATCACCATGCGTGCAAATACCCTGAGCTCATATTCCGGTCAGGCCGCTTTACCTGGCGGTAAAGCTGAAGAGGGCGAGACTGCCTTTGAATGTGCAAGGCGTGAGGCTTCGGAAGAGATAGGTCTTCCTAGGCGTGCGTCAGCTCTGCCACGCCCCTTCAGAGTCGAGCATTTGTGTGAAATGGCAACAAATTTGAGCAAGAACGCACTTGTGGTTCGCCCATGCATCGCATTTCTCCATTCTTATGACCCCGAGACGGGAGAAGATGCCAACGTGGCAGAGAAGCTACTACCAAGATTGGACGCGAGAGAGGTGGCGGCGGTATTTTCGGCGCCTTTCAGAAACTTCTTGTATATGGAAGATCTGCCCAACCAACCCAACCTTCCCGGCAAACCTAGTGATTGGTACAAGGGAAGCTGGACAGACTGGCACGAGAGTCGATGGCGCATGCACAATTTCTTTGTTCCCATCACCAACCAGATCGTCTCCAAGCCGAAAAGAAACGAAGATCAAAAGGCCGTGGCAAGCCACCTGGACAAATATTCCAGGTACCGGGTGTTTGGCATGACCGCCAGGATTCTTGTCGACGCTGCGCGCAACGCATATGATCAAGAACCTACCTTTGAGCACAACTCTCACTTCGGAGACGAGGAAATGATTGTTCGACTAAAGGCAGCCGGCTTCTTGGGTGAGATTAGAAAGCCGGGTGCTGAGTTGACAAAGCAGGACTTGATCAAAGCTGCAAATCTCTGAGTGCGCAGCGCTCCAGATTCCAGTGAAACTTCACCCTCACGGTGGTGCCGATCTCCAAAGAATGTGGGCACCAACTCAAAACTTTCGTGACGGCTGCATCTGTATATGCCAGCGTTGGCGGGAGCATCGCGCACAATGGACTCTATTGAGCACGGACCAATTTATTCGACGCTGCTGAAAACGGATCTTCTTTGTTCGGCGTTGTGGGGTATCGATTGCGTCGCCGCTGGTGAATCTTCAGTCATGCTGTCGAACGAAAGTCGATGGTTCTGCTACAGGATCCTCGCTTGCACTAGAACGAGGGTGTCTCCAGCATTCCGATATCTGGTCATAATGAACCCGCTCCCCAGATCGTCCCATCCATTGCGGCTGACCTCTCCACCTCCGTCGAAGGCTCTTCTAGGACTACAAAAGCAGGGCTTAGAGTTGTCGGTCTCTCCTCCACCCAACAGTCTCCTACCAACCTCGAATCATGCATCTGGGAGATCGACACCCTCGGATCGGGACAAACCATTGCCACTTGAACCGTTTGAGGGGAGGAGGAGGTCATCCAGTGTGTATAGCACTGATACTACAATCACCAACATCATTCACATGTACGGCGGAGGGTATCTTGAGTTAGACGACCTTCCACCTTTGCCAATACTTCATCACCCACAAGCCTATCGAGACACCGTTGCGCCTCTTCTGATCAGGCGGCTGAGCTTGGGCCACAGCCCCTCGCCACCGGTTAAAGATGCGCCACGGGAGGCAGTCTCGATCTCGTCACTTAGATCTGCTGCTAGCCATACTCACGTCGTCTCAAGCAACAAGGCAGCCCCCTCCTTTACTGAGTTTTCCCGTCAGCTCCAACAACGCAGGAACGAATTGGTTTCACCGCTTTCGGTCTCTTCGGCTGAGATACATCGTCAAGCGGCATATGATCAATTGGCTCCACCCTCTCCACACGTCTCGCTTGTTGAACAATGCGTATCCCTCTCCCAAACCCCGCCCTTACCCGATGCGATGTCTGGAACGATATCTGATACCGACGGTTCTGACCTCCTCTCACCTCCCTTGGGCCTGAGTAGCTCGAGCCTTCCAAGCCCACCATACGATGATTGGGAAAAGCCCGCCGAATTTGACCCTGCTCGGCACCATGATCCTTTTGAAGACCAGTCTCAGCTGCACTCTGGAAAGAGCTGGTCACAAAACTGGTTAGAGGATGGCTTCGTCGACCAGAGTCCCAAAGCATCGCCACTTGAACTACAGCCCAGGAAGAGCTTCCGACTCAGAAAGAGCTCGAGTGAGAAGGAACGTGAGAGAGTGATGTCGTACGCCGAAACCAAGTACCCGGCGATGAAAAGAGATGGTACTGAGCGGAAGACGCCACGTACTAGCAGTGCGAGATCCAGCCTTCAACATAACGTGACTCATTTACTCAGGTCTCTGTCGCGGAAGGGGCCTCTGGAAGGCAAAGAGAGCCATAGGCGGGAGAGTCCACCACGAGAAAGGCAGTTGGCTATTCCTGCAACCCCATACCAAGTATACGGTGCAGAGGTCTTCTCGAGCAAACTGCAGAAGAGGCAACAAAAAGAAGCGCGAGAAGCTCAGCGGACACGCCAAAGGGGGAAAACCATCAGCCTCGTTACAGCGTACCAGAACAGTCAAAGTCAGATTGTCGGAGTCCTTGAAGGGGCAAAACGCAAACTGAGGCGGAAGTCGTCGCAGAAGAGACAGCGCAAGTTGAAGGACAGTATCATCATCGTTGGGCCAATTGCAGTCATTGGAGCTGTCACTGCTACGGAACAACCTGCAGTGGACAGCGAAGAGTCGTGGATTTGAAGGTGACAATGTCCTCTGCCGCAGAGATGAAACCTAATTGCCGAAAATGCTAGAAGCGTGGTCCAATAGAGGTATATAGAAAGACGATAGAAGGTGGAAAGGCCAGACTCAGCCTCGTCATTGTTCACATGGTGACACAGTGATACGATTCTCCAATTCTGCAGTCAGCAATTGACCAGAGCCGCAGCTACCCCGCACAGTGGTTGCATACACGCAGGGTCACAGTAGTGCGCAGTCTACGAGGTACTGCGTCGAAGCTGTCACCAACCTCCCCTGCTGCTCAATCCCTTGTGTCATAAGCCGTCGTCTCTCGTTTGACCTGTTTACCAAATTCCTATGATAGCTACACCTCCTTGATATCGTACTCTCCGCTCCGGTTAGTTTTTTGCCCCAACCTACAACAATGGGGGGCGAGACATCTACTCGCGCTACCTCGTCGTACCCAAGACTCAGCGCTCATCCTGTTGGACAAAAGATCCAAAGCATCTATACTGACCGCTTACGACAATTCACATCCGGTGGCCAATACGAAAAGGAGAATCTTCTCTCCAAGCTCTATCACAATGCCTGCGATGACGAAGACCATGTCAAGCTCTCGGTCTACTCTCCACCCAATCTCACCAGACCGACTTTTCACGATGCCACTTCTCACACCTTTCGCCCAACACATCGCGGCGAATCCTTCGGACCAGCTTGGTCTACCCATTGGTTCAAGATTCAACTCACCGTGCCTAAACACATGCGAGATGGAGAACATCTAGAGTTCCATTGGGACGCAGGCAATGAAGGCATGGTATGGACAGAGGATGGGAATCCTCTACAAGGCCTTACTGGTGGAGACCGGGTTGAATGGATTCTGCCCACGGCCTGGCGGGATGGCAAAGAGCACATCTTCTACATAGAGATGGCGTGCAACGGAATGTTTGGCAACGCTCCAGGGGGTGACAGTATCCAACCCCCAGATCCAAACAAACACTACACACTTTGGAAGGCGCAGATTGTGGACGTCAACCTTGCCGCTCGTCAGCTGTACATCGACTTTTGGATCATCGGCGACGCTGCTCGGGAATTTCCTGGCGACAGCTGGGAAAAGCATGAAGCCCTGCAGATCTGCAATCAGATCATGGACACCTTCATAGCCGGTAATGGATCGGCTGCCTCGATTAAAGAGGCTCGCAAAATCGCCCAAAACTATATCGGCAAGAATGTCGATTCAGCCAAGGTCTATGATTCGGACGAGAAGAGCATCGTGTACGGAATTGGACACTGTCACATTGATACGTGTTGGCTATGGCCGTGGGCCGAGACAAAGCGCAAAGTTGCCCGAAGCTGGTCCAACCAGTGTGACTTGATGGACCGATATCCGGAACACCGGTTTGCCTGCAGTCAAGCACAGCAGTACAAGTGGCTGAAGATGTATTACCCATACGTCTTCGACAGAGTCAAAGCCAAAGTCAAGGAAGGGAGATTTCATCCAATAGGTGGGAGCTGGGTCGAGCATGACACCAACATGCCCAGCGGTGAGTCCTTGGTCAGGCAATTCCTGTATGGCCAACGGTTCTTCGAGAGCAACTTTGGCGAAAGATGTCAAACCTTTTGGCTTCCCGACACTTTCGGCTATTCTGGCCAGCTCCCACAGATATGCCGCCTCGCTGGAATGACGCGGTTCTTCACCCAGAAACTCAGTTGGAACAATATCAACAACTTCCCGCACACCACATTCAACTGGGTGAGTTTAGACGGTAGTCAAGTCATCTGCCACATGGCTCCCAGTGAGACGTACACGGCAGATGCTCACTTTGGAGACGTCAGACGGAGCGTCACTCAACACAAAAGCATGGACCAGGACAACACATCCTTGCTCGTCTTTGGCAAGGGGGATGGAGGAGGTGGACCCACCTGGTCAATGCTGGAGAAGCTGAGGAGATGCCGTGGTCTGAGCGACACGGTCGGACTACTGCCCCGAGTGCACATGGGAAACACCGTGGACGATTTTTATGCAAACATAGAGAAGAAAGTGGCAGAAGGCACCGAGCTCGTTACATGGTACGGCGAGCTTTACTTTGAACTGCACCGAGGCACGTACACGACACAAGCCAACAACAAGCTCAATAACCGGAAGCAGGAAATTATGTTACACGACGTCGAATATCTGGCAACTTTGGCGAGTCTGAAGAGCAAGAGCTACAAATACCCCAAGAAGGAGATCGATGAGATGTGGGAGAATGTGCTCCTTTGCCAGTTCCACGACTGCTTGCCTGGCAGCTCCATTGAGATGTGCTATGATGACTCGGACAGACTTTACGCCCACAATGCGAAAGTGGGAGAAAAGGTAAAGGAAGAGGCACTCACGGTCCTGGGCTTGTCTCAGCACCTTAAAGCTAACGCCGAGCTTGCGGCCTTCAACACTACCCCCTGGAAACGATCGGAGCTGGCCAGGATCCCACATGCCAATGCGAAGTCTCAAGAGCAGATGTATACCTATGTATCTGGCGGGCCGGGTGTTTGTAAGACGCATGCTGCTTCGGCGATCCAATCGACAGCGTCCATTGAAGAAGTGCGGAAGGGTGTCTTTGTCTTGAAGAACAGCATATTCCAGGCAGAGGTGGAGGCAGGCTGCATCACGTCATTGATTGACCTGAGAGCCAACAGAGAGGTGATTGCTAAGGGAGGCAAGGGGAATCAGCTAGTGATATTCGATGACAAGCCTCTGTACTGGCAAGCCTGGGATGTGGAGGTTTTCCATCTCGACTCTAGAAAAGAGCTCAAATCGGACGCATCAGAGATTGTCGAACGTGGCCCGTACAGGGTGAGCGTGGCCACCAAGACACAGGTGAGTAAAGACAGCTGGGTCAAGACCACCATCAGCCTCGACGCTTGCGACAGCCAAACCCAGGCCGGGTACCTATTGGTTGAAGCCGAAGTGGAATGGCATGAGAACATGAAATTCTTAAAGGTAGAATTTCCCGTGGATGTGGTCAACACGGAAGCAAACTACGAGACGCAATACGGAATCATTCGCCGCCCGACACACTACAACACAAGGTAAGGATCCCTATTGCTCCATGGACCGTCCGAATGCTGACGATGCTAGTTGGGATATGGCCAAGTTCGAGGTGTGCTGCCATAAATTTGCTGATCTTTCAGAGGCCAATTATGGTGTGTCGATCCTGAACGACTCCAAATACGGCTTTGCGACCTGCGGCAACCTTATGCGTCTATCACTGTTGCGGGCCCCCAAAGCACCTGATGCACACGCCGATATGGGCCGTCACCACATCAAGTGGGCAATCATGCCTCACCAAGGCGCGCTGAGCAGCGACACTGTCCGAGCGGCCTACAACTTCAACCATCCAATGACGTTGGTGTCGGTCGTGGACGACAGGCCTCCTAAGGAGTTGTTCAACGCCGTGGGTCTCACCGGCGCGCCATCACTGATCCTGGACTGCGTCAAGCGTGGAGAAGACGACGAAGACGTCTCCCGAGGCGAGCTCACCCAGCGAAAGGGACAGAGCGTGATACTGAGGATTTACGAGAGCATGGGCGGAAAGAGTCGCGGAGTGATTGAAACGACTCTGCCAGTGAAGAAGGTGTTCGAAACCAACGTGCTGGAGGACGACGGCAAGCAGCTGGACATGTCCGGGAAGAACAAGATCAGTATCCCGATTGAACTGCGCGCGTTCGAGGTCAAGACATTCAGGTTGCAGCTGTAGTTGTTTTCGACCAGGCATGTTAACAGGATGATGCAGGCGTCTTGGGGACTTGCCAAAAGTATCAATATATCGCTCTCGTTTTCCGCGTCTTTCGGAGTCCCATGCATTGTAATAGTAAAGGGGCCACCATCTACCATTCCCCACAGTGTACCAGGTAGACAATCGGGATGGAGGGAGGTGTGGAAGGTGGAAATTGGCTTTCCGTGGCGCTAGATCGGCTGTGTTGTGCGTGGCAAGGCTGAAGCAGTGCTTTTATGTTTAGCGAACGTGAGTTTCCTTGACGTTCTTCCTGCAATTTCGGTGCCGGTAGATATGGGGACGGACGGAAGCCGGGGGAGAAGATGGTGGTCGAAGTGTGATGGTGGTGATGGTTGCGAGAGGTCGGAGGTGGGAATAGGCGAGCGAGGATGTTGGGCCATCTGCCATCTGCCATTTGCCATTTGCCATTTGCCATCTGGCTCTCAGAAGCCCGGATGGACCAGTCCAGCGGGATCGTGTTGGCCTGGAGCCCCGGCACTCTGTATCCCTGTCGCCAAAGCGGCCGTCAGCGGCCCAGCAGCGCAGTCACTGGAGGGTTGAATTTAGCTCCAGATTCGCTAAGCAAATCAGACAAATTTCCTCGCCAGTCGCTCCCCTTTGGCGCCTTTGTTTCCTCGCCTGCGGTGCCTGCGCGCCCCGTGGCACCAACCTGCGACCCTGTCAAGAAAAAAAAGGACCCCCATGTTGGTCGGGTTTCCATGACCATTCACCATTCACCAATGCGTACATAACAACAATGCTTCAGCTTACTCGTATTCCCAACCTGCGATTCGGCGCGACCCAAAACTATGCTTAGTCCTTGCTTCTACGTCTTTTGTTTATCCCTGTGCTCCGACCCGTACAACCAACCGCCGCCTACTACCACTGCGACACCAACACCACACGCACTCGTCCTGCCTCCCCTTTCCCTATCCTTGTCCCTATCAGCAGCCACCATATCTTGACACCTACGGTCGATGGTTCTAATCAGCGCAGCCTTCATCTAATAAGATTGGATTTCCTGGCCTTTCGCTGAATTGCCTCAGTCTGCTCAACCCGAGGTGCTTGTCCCCCACAAGTTCCGGCGAGTTGCAGATCTCGCCGAGCCCGCACCCGCTACTTCTTCGATGGACACTGAAACGTCCAACGTGGCTTGAATCGCCGCTCGACCCCGCGATACTTCGAGACAACAAGCAATCATCGGCCTGATCGTTCCGTCCGTCCTGGCATTTGCTTCGAGCCCGATTCCCTGGGTTCTGAATAGCCTCCTTAGTCCGCCATGTCGGCCATCAGCATTGGGGACACTGTCATGGTCCCCGGCGACATGCATGGTGTCGTCAAATTCATCGGCCCTGTCACTGGGAAAAAGGGAATATTTGCGGGCGTACAACTTGCGACAGAATATGCGCCTCGCGGCAAAAACTCCGGCGAGGTGGATGGAAAATACTACTTCAGAACCACGATCCCGGGCTCGGGCATATTTCTACCCTTGGAGAAGGCCGTGAAGAAACCCGGCAGTGCTGGCAGTGCAGGATCGGGATTGGGGCTCAGTGGTGTTAGAGCAAGTCCTGGCCCGGGCACACCCACCAACAGACTTGCCAGCTTCAATCAGGGTGGGCGGACCCCCGGCGTGACCACGGGTCTTGTCAAACCCAGCTTCAGTCAGTCCATAGGTCCCGGTGGATTGAGATCATCAGGTGCCGCCAGCCCGGCACTCAAACCACCCCTCAGAAGAGAATCACTACCGCGACCCTCGAGTCCGCTGCGAAAAGTCAATACCCCGACACCCAGGACGCTGGCCACACCCAAGACACGACCCAGCGGTATTGGTCTGGCAAAGAGCACAAATGGAGGAGGCCCCGGCGGGCCTTACGCAAAAGCCAGCCAGCAACGCGGTGTCAACAACTTCAGCCAGAGCCTGAGACAGGGCAGCTCGACTGCATCTGCAAGTCCCTCGTTAGGCCCCGAGTCAAGTTTTGATGAAATCCCCGAACAAGAGGCGGAATCCACACCGACACCGACACCCAATTTCAGCCGGAAGACGGCCGAAAGCAACGTGGAAAAGTACGAGACCAAGATTCGCGAATTGAATGAAGAATTGGAAAACGCGAAACGCCAAATACATGACCAAGGCACGAGTTTTGCCGAAATGGAACGGAACTTCAACGAGATACAAAAACTCCTTCCTGGACTGGAAGAAGATCAGCAGGCCGAGAAGAGGGCCCGGGAGGATGATGAAGACGACCTCCCCCGTGACGTTGTTTCCCTAAGAGAAGCCCTCCGGGAGAAGAATGAGAAGATCAAATTGCTCACGGCGGAATTTGATGCCAACCGTGCTGATTTCCGCTCGACGATCGATACGTTGGAGATGGCGAGTACCGAAACCGAACGTGTCTACGAGAAGAGAGTAGATGAGTTGCTCGAAGAAGTGAGAAATCTACAGGATCGAAGTGAGGATGTCGAGACCGTCGCACAGCAACTTAAGCAGTTGGAAGAGCTTGTGCAGGAGCTTGAAGAAGGCCTCGAGGATGCAAGGCGCGGCGAGGCTGAGGCGCGTGGCGAGGTGGAATTCTTGAGAGGCGAGGTCGAGAGATCGAGAAGCGAGTTGAGGAGGGAGAAGGAGAGGATGAAGACGGAAGAGCAGCTAAATGGTGGTGGTGGCTACTTGTCTTCGTCCAAAGTCCAAGAGCTCGAAGCACAATTAACCGCAAAGGATGATGAAATAAGGGGATTGAAAGCCATTATTCAAAATTTGAATGCTACCAGCCCTAAACGACCAAACGGCATTGCGGTGGCCAACGGACATCAAAGGAAAGATTCGTCCCCTGTTGGCGATGGCGGAGAAGATGCTTTGCAACAACAAATTCGCGATCTTGAGGTTCTTTTACAACAAAAGAGTGCTCATGAGGAAGAACTTGTGCAAGAAGTCAGACAGCTACGGAATAGCGTCACACTTTCAAAGTTCCCTATGCCTATGGGCGGAGCTGCGTTTGGCATCCATACAGGTATGCGCACTGGGCACTCTAGGAGCAACAGCGAGGAACTGGATCGCAAGCACCTCAGCACCGGTACCATTGGAAGCCAGCGGACGGTTGTCCTCGGGCCAGTGAAACGAAACGGAACCAGTGGTCATGAGCGACAAGACAGTCAAACAACGGGCCAGGAAGCCTGGCACGACGCTCCCTCGGGGATAGCGTCGCCAGTGAGACAACGTCTCGATTATGACACTGGCGTCAGGGAACGAGAGAGGTCTGACGATGGCGTAACGGATGTGTCGACATCTGAAAGCGCAGTTTTATGGTGCGAGATTTGTGAAGAAGGGGGGCATGATATTTTGACCTGTGGAAACATGTTTGGCCCAGGCAAGAAGACTACGACCGACGTCGATTCGTCTGATATGGACGACAAAAATGGCAGAGGCGTTGGTCTCGAGGGCCATCTCGGAGATGATGAAGAGCATGTCGACCATGCTGGACAGATGCTGGCAGTGACAGCAGGACCACGGGATCCAGATCGACCAGCGCCCCTTATGAGTCGAAAGTCGACGAACAACACCATAACCTCAACATCCGACGTCAGCCCCAACCCGCCGCCTACAGAAGATCTACCCTCTCCACCAGTTACATCGGATGCCCCAGAATCTCCCAGTGTGAGAATGGCAAATCCTCCGCTTCCCGCTCCATCCACACCCACGGCTGCTCCAGTCCAAGCACCAGCCAAACTTATAGAGGGAACAGGTGCACAAGCCGGCATGCTAGCTGGACGGACGACAGGTGTCATCGACCCGGAGAAGTGGTGTGCGTTGTGTGAGCGTGACGGGCACGAAAGCGTCGACTGTCCCGTTGAAGAGGCCTTCTAGGGGGGAGATCTCTCTTTTGAAAACCTGAGATGCGGATACGAAAAACCAATATTTAATCAGGGGCGTCCGGTCGAGAATAGAGGTTGGGTGGGGGTCTTTGGGGGCCTACCCAGCTACGTCCTATATGGGGCAAGAGAAGAGGGTTTTGTCAGTCGACAATGGCTTTTCCCATGATGTCTAGTGGGGAGGGGAGAATCAACGATTACGGGAAGTCATAGCGGCTTGCTGGACTGACTGATTGACTGACTGGATGGATGAGGGAAAAGGGGAAGAACCCGAGCAGGATGACCCAGGGGAAAAGGAAAAAAGAGGGGGTCACTGCTCGGCTTGCTTCTGAGTTGATGTGTTCATACTGGGGACGGTAGGTAGTTACGTGTAGATAATCCTTGCTTTTTGATTTCTGTTTGTTATCTTTGCCGGCGATCGACTGAATGTATTGTATGTATATTTATCAAAATTTATATCTAATTTGGTTGCTGCCTCTTTTCCCCCCTCTTTTTTCATACAAGAGTGTAGTAAGTTTTCTCGAGTGCGAACATTCGCAAATAAGGGGCGACGTCGCACGATAGGACTGTGGGGGGGCTCCTTGATCACATAGTAATTATCTATCTGTCTTCTGTCCCCGTCGGACATGGGGGGTTGTATATTGTGTGCTTCTTGGAATGTCCTGGAATGGAGGGGGAATGAATGACTCGGGGGGACCGCAAGTTCAAGCGCAAGTTCGGACAAGGGCAGGTTCGCTGGATGCTCAGGTAGAATCCAACACGACTCAATTTAGCTGGCACCTGTTTCTCTATCGTATGAACTTGCGGTCCCGAATCAAGGTAAATACTTGCTGTCGAGCATTTTTACTAGTTGCAGCCTTGTTATCACCTTGGTGGCTTGTTCGTTGAGTGAGGATTCGGAGTTGGCTTTCTTTGTCCTATCAGGGAGGCGAGGACGTGAAGTTAGCGTTGCCTAAACAGGTGGTGGCGCTTTTCGGCCTGGTTCGCCCTAGAATCCGATGGAGGTTATTATGGATCGTTCTTCTGAGTCAGAGACTTCTTGAGATTTCAGGTGGCGTCGAGAACAATGCTATTGGCGTCACAGAATGGCTCTATCAAAGCTCGCAGCGTCACTCATTCATCTTCGAAAGATGTAGTTGAAAGAAACGGCGAGGAAAGAACCAAGGCGTCCAGGGCTTCCACTTGGATCCTAGGGCTGAGACCCTTGCAGCTGCAAATGGCTTGTCGTGATTGGCTCCCAAGAAACTCTAAGAGGTATACTTCTAAAGCAAGATACAGTCAGAGGTAGCCCACACTTTGGACTCGTCCAGGTAAGGAGACACGGCAACTAGGCTCAAAGGATTAGCATTCTTATTGAAAAACGCCGGAAAGCGAACCAATGAGACTACCCGGTCCAGCGAGACTAGACCGTCCGCCACCAGACGAAGTGAACGCACACTTGCTCGTCAAGACTACTGATCTAAAGTTGGGGGATTTTGTCTGTACATATGGGTGCACTTGACAATAGATGGCATCGAAGGGCTCATCAAGTAGTTGTCTGTCTATGGTGTGCGGTGGAGTGGGGCTGACGAATGAGAGTCCAACAAGGGTCACGGGTCTGTTCAAGGAGGTCCTTAATCCTCACATCTCGCTCACTCTCTCCTCTTCCCTATATCAAAATATCACAAAAATGTCGTGGAAGTCTGCGCCTGGTGCCATTCAAAATTTCTACATCGCCGCAAGTACCCCTGTTGTATTTGTATCTCACCCTCAACTTGCAGAACTACTGCACAATTCCCCCAGTATCCGGCATTGTGAGCCTCAGACGGTGAGGCTTAACTCACCACCCAAAAAACACACGATTGGACATTTGAGACTGCTTGCATATGCTCGTATTGGTTCGGGAAAGAAGAAAATCGTGTCTCGTCCCTTTCCTTCGAGCTCTTCACACGGTTTCTCTGAGCGATCCCGCAGTTTTTCAGTTCAGTCTTCATTTCAGATTTCTGTTCAAATTCCATGTCCACCAAGTCAAGGTGCGCACGTTGAATGTTTGGGATATTCTCTCTCTGCTCATTTGGCTTTGCAAATCTGGGAGTCAATCGTCTCACCTCCATTTCGTTCAGTTCTTTTGAGAACTATTGACCCGCACCTCATCCGGTTCGTTGAGGGTTTGGATGGATGCTGACAATGCACGGCAGACTTCGTCCCCGGCTGTCCCTCCCACTCCCCCGAACCCCTCCCGCCTCGCTCTCTCCCGCCGCAAGGAGGAGAAGAGGGAGAATAACGAGAAGAACCGAGTAAGCAGAGCGCATGACTCTGGCTCTGGGGAACCCCACGTTCAATAGAGTTACGGGCGGCACCCTCCATCGACAAGCAGCTGCTAATATATACTAGGCGAGGAGGAAGAGGCAGAGAGAGAAGAAGAGTATGTCTTATCCTTAAAGCACACCTAATGTACTAACGTACTTGTCAGAGGTGGCAAGGAAGGGTACGCTAGTGGCAACATACGCAGGTGGCATAAACTGATATGGTGTTTAGCCGCGAGGGACGCCGCCGCCAATCCGGTAGCATCTTGTCAATTTGTTAGCTGAGGCCCAGGAGGGTATCTATACCTAACAGATGGCGATAGTGAAGGAGGAGGTCGCCACCACCACCACTACCACCAACACCACCGTTGCCTCAGAGGCAGACGGTGTTTTTATCAAGACCGAGCCTGAGGCTGAGGCTGGGATGGACGGGGGCGAGGCTGGCAACTTCAGCCTCGGCGGCTGCCCAGTCACGAGGGTAAGTCGCCACACCCGCCAAGCCTATCACGTGACACTACGACTGGATGATTCGATTTTCAAAATTTTCTTTTCTCCAGACGCCTCCTCTCATTCATATCTTCGACATACAAATCTCGCTCTCGAGATTCTTTCTTGCCATTACTCACACTACTCTCAACTGACATTCACGCTCTTTGCAGGCGTAGAAACCTCTTTTCACAGTAAATTTCTGTGCATCACACCAAATTCAGCAACCAAATCAACCAACTCAACCAAATCGCAATCATGGCGGACAAAGGTCTTGAAGAAGTCCCAGAGTCTCAAATCGAGTCAAACTACGATGAAGTCACCGATTCATTCGATGCCATGGGTCTCAAACCCGAACTTTTGCGCGGTATGTCGTCCCACCTAGCCGTCGAACCCCCTGGCCCCTAGACCTCCCCTTGACCTCCAACCACTCCTACATGTTGTATAGATGCTAATTGCAGCAGGAATTTTCGCATATGGGTTTGAGCGTCCGTCAGCGATACAGGCTCGTGCAATCATGCCGGTGATCAAAGGTACGTTGTCGTCGCGAAAAATTGGGTCAAAAACTGACCGAAATCGACCAGGATCGGACGTGATCGCCCAGGCGCAATCCGGAACAGGAAAGACGGCTACCTTCAGCATCTCGTGCTTGCAAAAGATTGATCCCAACCTCAAAGCATGCCAGGCCCTGATCCTGGCGCCGACGCGTGAGCTGGCGCAGCAAATCCAAAAGGTGGTTGTGGCGATCGGAGACTTTATGAATGTGGAATGCCACGCATGCATCGGAGGAACAAATGTGCGCGAGGACATGAAGGCGCTTCAGGACGGCCCACAGGTCGTTGTCGGTACCCCTGGTCGTGTGCACGACATGATCCAGCGCCGGGTGTTGAAGACGGACAGCATGAAGATGTTTATTTTGGACGAGGCTGACGAGATGCTTTCGGTAAGTGCTTTTGCACCACCACCATCACCACCTAGGAGATTGCTAACAGATTGCAGCGCGGATTCACCGAACAAATCTACGACATTTTCCAACTCCTTCCCCAATCCACTCAGGTCGTCCTCTTGTCCGCCACGATGCCCCAAGACGTTTTGGAGGTCACGACCAAATTCATGCGCGATCCGGTCCGCATCCTCGTCAAAAAGGCCGAGTTGACATTGGAGGGTATCAAACAGTTCTACATTGCGGTGGAAAAGGAAGAGTGGAAACTCGACACGCTGTCTGATCTCTACGAGACAGTGACCATCACACAAGCCGTCATCTTCTGCAACACGAGAAGAAAGGTCGACTGGCTCACCGACAAGCTCCAGGCTCGTGACTTCACAGTCTCTGCCATGCATGGTGACATGGAGCAGGCTCAGCGTGATGTGATCATGAAGGAGTTCCGATCAGGATCCTCCCGAGTGTTGATTGCCACCGACCTTTTGGCGCGTGGCATCGATGTGCAGCAAGTCTCACTGGTCATCAACTACGATCTCCCTGCCAACCGCGAAAACTACATCCATCGTATCGGACGTGGTGGTCGATTCGGCCGAAAAGGTGTTGCCATCAACTTTGTCACCGCCGACGATGTTCGCATGATGAGAGAAATCGAACAATTCTACAGCACTCAAATCGAAGAGATGCCAATGAACGTTGCTGGTATGTTGTTACCTCTGTCTTGATATCTACTCGGAAACTAACTTTTGTCCAGACCTCATCTAATCACTCTCATCGGGCATGTGGATGGCGTTTGTTCAGATGTAGCAACGACTCGAGAAAAGTGGGATGAAGCCTGTCTCCGACTGCTTGGCTCAATGTTGTCGCTCACGAAAAAAAGTCATGTTTTTCTTATCATGAGGACGGACACTATCAGAACGTGACGGTCGAATGTTGCTTATGTGGGCAGATTTCGCAGGCGTTTCTGCTTCTTAATGTTTAGCTGACAATTGTTGTTGGCTGTCGCTCAACAGATTCCAAAGTGCATTCTCATGTACAACGCAGGAATGATCGTTTCTCTTTGCTGCTTTGCGATAGATAGGTAGAAAATCAAAAGGTTCATGTACCACAAAAAATGTCTGATGATCTTTGACATGCAAGGAGAACTTGGCACAAGGTTTTCTTTTCTTCAGAGAAACCTCCGTGTCGGTCAAACGCTCAAAATGCCCGTCACATCGCTTTCAGATCGAAAGATGACGGTCAACTACGCTATCGACTTACTTAGAGCCCATCAAATCCGTCGAGAAAATGTGTTCCTACATGAGCAGCTCCAGACGTGTGTCACAGAGGTTACAATGTTGCGTGAAGAGATACGAGATTCGACCCAACGGCAGACTGCCATCGAAAACAAGGTCAAATCCATCAAGGTGCCCATTGACGACCACGCTACAAAAGCCTCTGCCATTCTCGAGAAGCAGGAAACTCGGCTCAATGACCAGGCTCGTGAGATACGGGCAGTGCGACAGTCGTGCAGAGCGTTGCAAACCGAGACTTCAAATATCAAGGCGTCGTATCACGACGCACAAACGGCCCAGCAGACACAAATAGCAATTGTCGAGAAGCAAACGGTAACCCTCGAGAATCTGCAAAGAGCTCTTGATGACAAGGCAGATACCGCACTCGTCAAAGTTTTGGAAAGTCGCGTGAACAGAGTCTGGAGTGATCAAAATGCTGGCATTGTTGTAACAGACTCGGTCAGCCACGTTTCAGAGACTGCAGAGCGTATGAGCCCTGTTTATGAGCTAGGTACATGTCGCTCACAAGAAACTGCTGACCTCTTCGCAGATGAATCGGTTCAGGTTCGGGATTCCCTCCCTGACCGTTCTGAACCTCAGCAGGCTCGAGAGATGACACTCCCAAACGATCTCGACCTCGACGCTAATGCTCACACGATCAGCTATGCTGGTTATGAGTGCCGCGCAGCGGAGCCGTCCCTCAGAATGTTGTCACCACTCCCCATAGAGGCGTCGCGGCTCGCCGAGATCAAGACCCTCCGGCAGAGAAGATTTGACGGCTGGGACCATTACTACAACCAAGGTCAGGAACTCGTCCAAGCCCTGCCGCAGGACTTTGAAGAGACAATCATACACCATTTTGTGGAGGGACTCTATCAGAACACCCATAGAAAACAGTGTCAGCAGTGGCTCGACTCGAGTGGATGGACTTGGGCCAACGTTACCGCCTTTGGAAATCTATGCTCACAACTTCTTGCCAACGACACATCGGTGGAAACTTCGCGTCCGAGACAGACAGACGCAGGGCTTGCTGCAGTCGGTAAGTCAGGACAGCGTGTCGATGGCGTCGGCAAGGAGGCGAGAAACGGCAAAGTACCACGAGACACTGTTGATGCACCGCTGCGGCGAAGCCAACGCGTGGCCGAGAAACAAAACCTCCAAACGCAGACGGAAAAACGGCACGAAGTCGAATCGAACAGAGGTCCGCCGGCTCACAGGACAAGACAGGACATCACTCAGGGATCGAGGCTCAAGACCAATCCTGGCAAGGTTCCCGATGAGGCGCAGAGACAACAGCAGGCTGTCGACGCCACGGAACCGCGAGCGCCACCTCGGAAATCTGCAAAGGTGACTGCAAACCTCCAGGAGACAGGCCCCGCAAAAACCACGACCGTCTCAGCAAAGCGTCGTGAAAGCCACAAGAGGAGAGCCGTCGTCAACGAAATTGATCACCCAGCAAAGCGACCGAAGCCTCGCCCGACAGCGCCTCCAAATCATCACATCTCCCCCAAACTTGTGTCATTTCGCGAACAAAATGCAGATTCAATGGAAGAAAGCAGCAATGACGAGGGGTTTCTGCACAATGACCCCAAGCCTTCAGTTCCCACGAGAGTACGTCAACGGGCAGGGCACAGAAAGAGAGGGCTACCTCTGCCACCGCCACCAGAGATCCCTATTCTACCTACCACAGACGAAGAGTAGCTGGCCGAACGCAGTCACTGCGCAATACCTCTTGCACGGGTAGATGGCATGGAAACATTCAATGGCGCTGATGATTGAGGAGGCCGGGCATCCACTTTATAACTGGTCATAACTTTTTGGAAGTTTCAAGTCTCCTTGAAGATATATCCATCTTCGGACTCGTCATCCACGACATCGACATTGATCTTGGCCTCGACCACTTCAAGTCCATCCGCCTCCAGACCGCATTCCACCCTATCTCCACCTATGAGCGGCCCGACGCCTTTCGGAGTTCCTGTCAAGATAATGTCGCCTTCTTCGAGAGCCATGACCTTGCTGATGTCGCTCAGCATCCTGGGGATATTGAACAACATCAAGTTGGAGTTATCTTTTTGCTTGACCTCGCCGTTGACCTTCAGCCACAGCAGCACATTGTGAGGATCTGGGATGCGGTCGAAGGGGATCTCGTGGCTGATAGGTAGGAAGGTATCGAAACCCTTGGCGATAGACCAGGGAAGACCCTTCTTCTTTGCTTCATCCTGTACATTTCGAGCAGTTACATCGATACCCAGGAAATAGCACTTGATGTGGTCGAGGAACCGGGAATCGTCCGCTTGCAAATTCTTCAGCGGGGTCGGTGTTTCTCCAATAACCAGGCCAAGCTCAACCTCATGGTGCAGATTCACACCGCGAGGGCGGATGATAGGACCTTTGTCTGGTAGGAGGATAGAGGACGGTGGCTTGAGGAAGAAGAAAGGCTGTGCCGGACGCGCAGATGACAACTCGGTTATATGATCACTACACCAGAGCATGTCAGTATTTCAAAGTTGCATCGCTGAGAGGCGGGAGGGTGCATACGCATAGTTTCGCCCAATGCAGATGACCTTGCGACAATTTGCCTTGATGGAGGCCATGGAGGGCACTTTGCAATGCTGTATACCTAAGCCGCCGAGAGGGTGGTTGAAAGCAACTTACTAGTCACAAACAAGGTCTACACCATAGCCTTGGACATTGAAAACATCTGAGGTCTTCCCCTCAGTCTCCACTGTCGACCATCCGTCACTGCGGGAATTGTGTGCCTTGCATGACTGGTCAATCTGGAGGGCATCGGTAACTTTCGGACGGGCCACCAAGAGGGGGGGAGATGTTGGCAAAAACATTCATCCATTGTGCTTGCTGTGCACACCCTCACATCATTTGCCTTCCCTCGGTGTGTTCCTTTCCCATCTCTTTCTTTCCTGACCATTCCGCCGACTGTGTGCGAGTATGTTCGAGACGGTGCGCGGGTAAAGGAGATGATGGACCTCGCTGCTTTCGCCACCGCAGGTGACAGGTGACAAACTCTCAAGGGGGCGGCTAAAGCGGCGATCGGTTAGACCAGTACTCTTCCTTTTGTGCTTAAGTAAATATCGAACATTGCTGGACGGATGCTCATAATCTACCACCTTCGCCCTCGTCTGCTTCTTATTCGCTTCAACTGTGGCTGCTACCCACACTTGTAGGGCTTGAGGTCTCCAAGGTCCCCTTGACTGGTTCGTATTATGTATACTGTGACACCAAGAATCTCGCCCCCCATCCAACAAGACCAACCAAAACAATTCCGAGATTGAAAAGCTCTTCCTCGTCACCTCGCAGCAAGGCTGAAGGACCACCTCTGCAAGGGACAAGGTCGCCTTCGCTCCATTTTTATCAGATCATGTCGGAGCCTGCGCGAACGTCACCATCAAGATCTTCTGTAATTGACGCAAAGCGACTGGACCTTATCCACATGCTGATTCAAGCCGAGTTCGGGAAGTAATAATATGGTTAGAACAACACGTCCATTCGGAGTGGTCAAGCTCAATCGAGATATCCGGCGGCTTTAGTTGTACGATGGCCGCGAGGTTTTCTCTGACAATAGCATCAACTTTGCTCGTACAACGAGCAATCATTTCCTCACGCCGTTCGTCATCCTCAAAGTCGAGGGGAAAAAAACTTCTCTACGAACATGCTCCAAAGTATCCTTCGATGCCGTGCTCCACGACGATGAAAGTGACGTCTGCCAATGGCACGCAGTTGTGGAAGTATACCAAAAACCGGCCCTATCTTGTCCATACCTCTGTCTATTTCCCTACCCGGCAGTGTCATATACAGCCTTGAACGGAATGTGTCTACTACCTTTCTAAAACACGGTTAAGGGGTCTGAGGGTCGAGGGAACAAAAAGGTGACAACTTGACAGCAGTCATCGGAAATGCCAAATAGGCCCGGCGGCTTACTAAATTTTTCGCAGTAAAGTCGGAGGACCTAGCTGCATTGCATTGTGCCATGGCCCAATACCGCGGTATCTGACGCAACTCGGGATTGTGGCATCAAACGATGCAGTTAAGAAATGACCCTCTTTCCATGGCTAACCGGAGCTGTCCTAGAGAATTTGGAAAAGAGAACGACGGCGTGGATGATATTGCGGACGATGTTGTACGATTTGACATTCCAAAATGGCGGGTACTGAAGGCAGCACGGAAAGAGGGGCGCGACCGCTAGGCTGAATGATCTGGGACTACGAAGGAGGAACGTATCCGAGAAAAACTCCAGAAGGGTACAAGCTTGCTCAGGTCTGGTTGGTTCGCGTGCTGGCGGAGTGATATGGGTCCAGCTTCAGACAGCACCACTCACAGCGCAAGCTCCAACCCCGGTCGCCTGCATGCCGGCAGGGCCGTTTACAAACCCCTGCCAGGCAATACTCGTACTCGAAGGCGTTTCCGCAGGGGTCCTGCGGTACGGTCCCATTGAGTCTTTATGTCGACCACTATCAGACCTCGATCTGTCGCACCAGTGCCTTTACGAGGTTGCTTCGATCTCACACCTACGACAATGGAAGCATCCTTGGCTTTCGATCGATTAGGCTTACTTCTTTCCCTGTCGGGCTTCATTCGGAAGAAGATCAGAGATGCGCAAAGTAGATATGTCCTGCGGTTCCCTGTCGTTACCGTGGACATGCATTATGGAACTTGTACCATGCATACCACACAATGTCGACGCGACGAGGAAGAGGACGACCTGGTGGCACTAACCCAGATTTCCTTTGGGTCAACCGGACCCCAGACTCTGAGAGACTCTCCGCCACCCGACAAGAGAGAGAGGAACTTCGAACCATTACTAGCCATGCTCGTCAATGGCGGGCTGCACTGCGACGTCAACAGAGGCTCTACAGTGCCCAAACTGAGGCAACTCACGCGCAGAGCATCGTGGGCTGGGGAAGGCAAGGCAACCTCTCCGAGACCAGCTCCGCCGAGACATCTGCGGCTCCTTCACCTGCCGCAATGACACAAATCACAGGAAATTCAACTGATCCATTCACCTATCTCGAGTCGCCGGATGATGCGTGGTGGTCGCACAATGCGTTCAGGTACGCCATCGACTCGTGGCTGCCGTCAGTGTTCCGAGACTTGGACGTGCTGGACGAGGCAATATCAAGCTCTGAATCCTGTCTCGCGACCATCGATCGAATCGTCCAGGGTTGCCTCGAAAACAGGATGCACATGTTCTCGCTGCTCGCCGCAAGCACAGGATTCTTAAAGTACGTGTTGCGGCTTCAGCTTGACCGACGTGACTCCCCCGAATATTGTATGGGCAAAGCTCTTCAGCATCTGCGACACCATCTGGCCGGCGCACCACAACCTAACGAGAGTCTTATATTTGATCTCAAAGCGCTGTCGACGTTTGAAAGATACGTGGACAATTTTGAGGGAGCTAGGACACATCTACGGATGGTTCAGCACCTTGTTCAGTCAGTCGGAGGGCTTGAGATTCTGGAACCGCCTATGCGCCTGGTATGCTGGCTGTGGGATCTGTTGGTAGCTGGTGGAACTGGGGAGAACCCCTTGATGCCTCTTACCTGGGATCCCGGTATGCTTCCACGCCAGCAAATGCGAGACGAGATATTTCCAGCTCTGGCTCAGAGCGGAATCATCCCCAGTGGCGCCGGTCTGCTTCAGTACGGATCATTGGTACAAGATGAATTGTCGCCCATCCTTGTCGACGCGATACAGTGGTTCCAAGTGCAGCAATACAACCGAATCCACAATTTCAGCCGATCTCCTATTGAGCAATGGGCTACGAGAAGAGCATATGCCATCGTCCATCGACTACTTTCCATGGCACCAAGTTCTCCAGGAGACAGATTGCAGGGCTTGCTGTCGGAGTGCGTCAAGCAGAGCTTCCTGATCGTCATAGCAGACACCGAAGCTGCAAGGAGATCTCGAGTACAGACTGAATCGCCCAGAAATCCTACTAATTACTCTTGGTCTGATGTTGGTCGCCTTCGCCAGGCGCTCTCCGCACTCGTGGAATCGGAGGAAAACTGGCAAGAACAACACGAGGAAATCGTCCTTTGGATGGCGTGTCTAGGTGTCCAGGCTACATCGACAACTATGCTTGAGTCGATTGCGCAACATGAACAGACAGCGCAAGCAGCAGCAGGCCCCTCGGCGCCACCGCCCAGCGAAGAGGCAAGCCCTCGAGAGTGGCTCCTCGGATTAGCGAGGCACATATTCTTCGAGCGGCGGAACCGAAATGGTGCATTGTCTTCACATCCGCCTGCAGATGACGACCTAGTACAACTCATGAGCCGCTACCTCCATAAATGCGAACCATCTGGACGGCCAGATATCATGGGGCTCGAAGAAGTGCTATCTCCGTGATTGAACCTTCGCGGCACACCACACAGACTTTCTTCAGTGAGCGTGGTTGATCAGCAGGACATCGCGGCCATCTGTCACCATCTCGCTGGGCTCCTCTTCTCTCCACTCCCGTCCCGCTTAGGGGCGAAGGGAGGCAACAAGGGAAGTGAGGAAGGAATGGGAACCTGCCAGCCTGCCAAGCAACAATCTGCGCGATATGCCAATACCAACGATGTACGAATCCGTACCTACGTGCCTACTTAGGTAATATTCCTAAATGGAGGTATTTAACCCGATCGGGGATGGTTTGGATGCACGCCTCGTCTGTGGCTGTGTCCAATCCCTCGTCTTCGCAGATCCCTCGCTACGAGCGACTTGCGCGAGCAATTATGGATTCTGAGAACTAGACGAAACCGACCTTATCATGCATCCAACACCAAACACCGAGGATCAAGAAACCCAGAAACCGGGCAGACTAGAGAGGACCAAAACATCCTAAACAGAAAACAGAATATACCCCCATCCTGTGTGATACCCGTGGCGGAGCCGCATGTACGACTAAAAAGCCCCTTAGAAGAATGAACTTGTTTTAATCATTTCTCTGTTCTATCCATGTCTTTTCCACCACGTCCGAGTCTAGCGCGGACCCAACAAGCAACCGAAGCAGCCAGAAAAGGAAAGCCACTAAGAGACGGGGCATGCTCGACACCTGTGGTACCTGCGATGAAGTCAATCTCATGCCGCTAACGATCGTGGATCCATGTGTGGACGAGAACATGGACATGGTGATCAGATCGAGATGGGACACGGAAAGACACGGACAAGGATGCTCATGATGATGATGATGATGATGATGATGATGACGACGACGACGATGCAATGATAATGAAGCCTTTAAGTTTTTTTTCCCCCACATGCTTGATGAGAAGACGAAAGACGCAAGACGGGGGACAGCAGACGGGAGCCACGAGCCCACGAAAAGCACACTTCGACTTGTTTCAACTTGACTTGAGTTGACTCGTATCCGTTTATGGAACGAGTATGTATCAAAATGTATTATGTATTAGCGAGATTGATGGATAGATTGATGATTGATGATTGATTATGTACCACTATATCGCCATGAATACTGATTACGATAGGTAGACAGATGAAATAAACGAGACAGAGAAAAGAGAAGAGAAGAGAGAAAGCTGGTCTTTGTGACTGCGTTGATCGTGTGCTCACCGACCTATTCGCGAACCATCAACCGCATCATGATCCCATCTCTCACCTCTTCTCGTTCACATCTAAAGGGGGCCAACCTCCATTCCCATCGTCATCCCAAGAACCAAACTCCTTTATCTCCCTCCGCTTCCGACCCAGTTCATGCCATGCCGTGACAGGCCCCGGTGAGGCCGAACAGCACGCAAGAATCCTGCGCCTCTGGCACACGTTGTTCCACCGCTGACCACGTCGTACAAGTCATCGGACAGAAGGAAGTCTTTGCAGCAGTGGCGTTGGCAGCGAGCTTTCCCCGAAGAACCGCGTCAAGATGACCTGGCAGCGTACGTGGGCTGTAGCCCTCTGGTCGTCATGCTTGACATATGGTGTCCAAGAGCTGTTGTACGAGTCTTGCAGGGGCTTGGAAACCGCGCAGTCGCGGTGCTAGCAGTCGCAGTAGCGGCAGCGGCAGCGAGGATCGAAATGGATACCATGCGACGGTGTGCGATCTTGGGATTCACACTTGCGGAAATGGCCCGTGAGAGAGAGATTTTCAGGGTGGTCTAGCCAGGGAGACATTCGGGATAAGGACTGTCCTGCGGTTTGCACTCTAGAGACGAGGCAGCCGTTCACTGTGACTTCATTGTACCGCAGGTGGGAGGGAGTGGTGA
The DNA here is from genome assembly GCF_000835455.1 of Fonsecaea pedrosoi CBS 271.37. Lineage (NCBI taxonomy): Eukaryota > Fungi > Ascomycota > Eurotiomycetes > Chaetothyriales > Herpotrichiellaceae > Fonsecaea > Fonsecaea pedrosoi. The sequence continues at coordinate 363,587 of NW_013550613.1, read as the reverse complement.
TGATGGTGACGGTGACGTTGGTGGTGGCGTTGGTCCGTCCCATCAGAACCACTGTATTCTTGACGGCAACTTGATAGTGCCAGGGAACATGCTCGTTGAGCAACGTTGCTCCTATTCTTTGAAACCGAGAGGGGGACAAAGAAGGAAACATTATACCTGCCTCTGTGGTTGCCTCCATCTGAAAATGACTCGGCGAGCAGTCCGTCCCCATTCTTAGACTGCGAACGATGTAAGAACTGGACACTCACTCCAATGAGCACCAGATTTCGTCTTCCCGTCTGCTGGTGCTGACGGTGGTACCCGTGCCGTGTGTCTGTAGCCCGAGAAAAAGCCCGTACCTTGCTAGACCCCGATTCACGGTGGAAGGTGACTTGTCATGCACCTCAGCAGAAGATGATGCTGTGGCCCCATCACTGACGCCCCTTATGAGTGATGCGCGGACGGATGAATGGGAAGACGAAAAACCAGCCATTTTTCTTCGCTCAAACATCGGCGGAAAAGGCGGGCGCGCAGAACGAAAGAGCAAAATTGTTGGGCAGAGACAAAGATCTCAGGAGAGATGATGGGGGAAGCGGATGAGAGGGAAGTTGGTCGTAGCGGATCTGGGCGGATCTGGGCCAATCAAACCATCTGTCACAAGACAGCTGAGATGGTATTGTATCGGCACGGTATTCGTTCGAGTTCGGACACGGACGCCATAGCTATCGTCGTGGGAATCAGGCTGAGGTGGAGACAAGGAGGCAGGGGTCAGAGGGACGTGGTGTGGTGCTTGGTGCTCTGGCGTGGATTGATGGCTGGAACGAGGAGACAAGACGCCAGTAGGTTGTTCACCGCCCAGACCAGTACGAGGTATACAGGCTGCGGAAAAGTTGAAGAAACTGCGGAACCTGCGTGCCTGCGCGGTGCATTCAGCGCGAGGAGATAAAGAGAGGTAAAGACGCCATTGGCGGGTGCAAGACACACTCGTTTTGAACGATTTGACAGCTGCGGCACTCAGTTCCGTTCAGCTTTTAGAAACTGAGGAGAAACAAATAGACGGCGCAGCCTGAGCCGCCGTCTAGCCAACAAATCCCCCACACCAGTTGAACGCCGGATCTGCGCTTCCGGGCCGCATCCACATGCTCAAGCTTCTCCTCCTCGTTCCGTCCGTCCAACCATCGCTTCGCCGCACGCGTTACCATCGCAAGTCTGCTGGCAAGCACTATCCATCCATCACCGCATCACCATCCCCTCCTCTCGTCTCCATCTATCTCGATCAAACATCACCGTTATATGCGGGTCCGCAGCCTCATCCCCTCCCCGCAAACACCTTGTTGGCGACACATGCGGAATGTTCTCACTATCCTCACCGATGGTAATTGAATACACTCCCGTACAGGATTATTTCCTTGTTGCGGGGAAGATGTAGATAAAAGCCAGAATCCTGAATAGCACATCCACCCACGAAATGGTAGGCAGACACGATCGCGACATCGAGGCTTGAGAACCATCATTTCTCACCCCTATCTGTTCTCGAGACCTGATGGTGCGTCAAGCGTTTCTCTGGTTTATACACAGTCCCGAATCAGGATAGACGGACGTGTAAGGCCAAGAGAGGGACAACATCAGATTCCATCGACGATGTAGACAGGAGCACGAGCAAGACGCTACTTCGTACTGGATGCTCAAGATTATACATTTTTGGATAACGAGTAGATAGCGCATACATCGGGAGGTCCACGACTGGGAGGAAATCTCCCTGACTGGCATATGCCGCCACCACAAAGGAATGCCACTCTCGCTGTTAAAACCAGTTGCCTTGAGCAATGTATGAGATCAACCGCCATACCAAATGGACATTCCTCTCTATCACACACACGAAGTGTGCGGCAGGCCGATCAAAAGTTTAGCCCCCGAACAAACGTTCGGTAGGTCCTTTTAGATGCCACATCTGGCATTACCTCTACCCTAACTCCAGGCGCGCCCCCTCCCCCCCCAAAAAAAAACCGCGGACGAGCAGAACGTATTGAAGAAGGACGTGACGTCCAAACAGCGCTGGTGGAATTATTGACGATGACAGTCTTGGTATGCACAACGAGGAGCAGACCAGGTATGTCCCATTTCCAGGCATTGATATCGTTTAAACCCCGCCCCTTTGCCTCCCAACCTGGTTGCCGGTGCCTTCGTATCAGTACAAGGCTGCGTAGTCGTTTGGTACTCTGGAAGCTAGTCTGAACCGATGCGTGCTGACTGAGACGGCTAGATCTGATCCATTACAGCTGACTAAAGGCCATGTGGACAGCGGGGGGGAGGCTCCCTTCGGCTTGGCTTCGAATGTTTTATGTTTTGCAAAGTTTTCAGTTCCAATCACTTCAGGGCGCGTTGGTTAGTGCCACAGCGACGGCTGCGCCGAATATGGCTGCTTCATGAGTCGGCTCAAGAACGATCTTTTCAGAACCGAATGTGCCTTCTGGTGATGAACCAGTGGAGATCATTTGTCGGATGAAACCCTCACAACGATCTTTGAAGCCGGGATATTTGAGTATAACGCTGCCGTTACACGCAATCGAGGTTTTGGGAGTTCCATTCGGGGTTGTGGGGTTGACATCGGTGTCTTTTTGTAAAGCCCAGAGAGCGTGCACGGCAACAGCGATGTAGGCGGAGGCTCGATAGGAGATTGACTCGGCCGCTTCGTGGAGGAACGAAACTTCTTTCAGGGTCGGGCTTCTTTTCAACCCAAAAGCCTTTTTGATCATAGAAATTGAGCCCCTCATACTCTTCGTCTTGTCCAGCTCAAGCCTGGCCATGATCTCGGTGTCCAAAGAATAGCTCTCGCGCAACACATCGGGCATGACGCCGCTGAACAGCTCGCCGGTTGCAACACCCTCGAGAATGATCAATCGGAACAGCTCTCCCAAGTAGCGACCAGTAGTCATGTACTCGAGAGGTTGAAAGTCTGGCCTTATGTGCTGTTGGTTCAGGATCTCGTCCCACCGCGTCTCTGGAAGAATCGACTTGCCGAACATTGACACTTCCGTGTTCGTAATGACACGCTCGGCCTTGTCGAACCATGAATGATCCCGAATCCCGAACTTGGACTTCCCCATGCACGATGTCGGCAGATATACAGCGGCGTTTGTTCCAGTCCCCAAAATAAGCCCCATGGAGGTAGCAGGATCGAGGTAGGCTTGGGAAAGGAGGGTGGCTGAAGAATCATTGACAATGGCGTCAACACGGACCTTCAAACTCCTCCTCGCGCAGGCGGTCTCGATAAGTTGACCCAAATCCATGCCCATGGTACCTTCATGGCAAGCAAATCCTTTCCCCATACCCTGAACCTTCCCTCCCCGGTGACTTGTTTGCTCAATAGGAAAACTCCAGGCTAAACCCAAGGGCAACGTCTGATCAGGCGACCACGTTTCCTTCTCTTCTTCCAGCATAGCATGTATCCTACTGGCCATCCAGTCAAAGAACTCCGTCCCAGGTAGTTTACGTATTCGCTCGTCAATCTTACTGGTGAACATGTGCTTGATCACCATAGGGCCGTGTCGATTCTCTCTTCCCCGGAGTTCAATCAATGCCACCCGGAAGGTCGAGCCACCCACATCGAGAGCGATATAAGTCCCTGTCTCTTTTCCGGTCGGCAATGTCTCGCAGTACGAGGGTAGCATGCAAGCATCGCTCTCTTGGAGTTTGGCCTTGTATTGGACGCGGAGGGAGGTGGACATGGACAGCATTCGACGCATGGTACAGGGATATCTGAAGAGACGCATGATTTCGTCCTTGAGCGAGTCCAAGGAATGTAGGGCGTCCATGGTCTCAACCACCGTGACCTCAGTGTTTGGGGATTTGACCGAGACGTCCATGGTCTTGAAGGCAGAGGGAAAGAGAATCATGGCGGCCAGTCGGCGCAGAATGCTGCGGAAGAAATCGAGGATGGTCATGGTGACGACGAAGGGAGACTCGACAGACCGGCTCCAAAGGGTTCGGGAAATGGTCTTAATCGTCCAAGGGATAGAGTAGAATCATGATGGGCCTGATGGGAAGGTTTTGTTTGTTGTGAACACAGCCCGGATGAGGTGATGTAGTGGTGGTGAGGTGTCAAGGGTAAGGAAAACAAAGAGAATTTTGCCGTGACATGGAGTCAGAGAGGGTCAGGATCGGTAGTGTAGCAGGAGCAGCGAGCACAATGCCAGCAGGAATAGAGAGCGAAGTGGTAATGGCCGTGGTATTGGAGATTGCTGGAATGGTAGTAGCATAACGGTTCAATTATCTGTCTGGTTCGGGGATCCGAATGGGGGGATGGGGATACGATGGGATGGGATGGGATGGGGGTTGACCGATGGCTCGCCCGTCAACAAAGCATGGTGCCAGTGGGAACGGGGACAGGATTTGCATTGGGCATGTACTGTGAAAAGAGGACTCGGTATAGTTCCAGCACCACCAGGACCGTGCAGGGGAAGAGGGCGTTTGAGGGCGTAAGGTGGAATTGTATGTATGTAACTGTAGAAGAATGTTACCGTGAGCGTGAGCTGAGCGCAACTGCGACTTGGCGATTAGGCGCTGTACGTTGCAGGCTGCGCAGGTGGTGGTGGCAGATTACCGGACACACCTGACACGCCAGGTTACTACTCCGTACTGAGGGCCAGGCTCCAGGTTACCTTTTGCTGTGCAGGTCACAGGTGCAGGTTACATTGGTGGTATTGGATCATCTCTCTCCGCTGCCTCTTTCGCCTTCGCTTTTCAACCATGGGATTTCCCAATGTAACTCACTCATCAGAGGCCGAGAGTGAAGTCGCTTTCCCCAATCGTCCGAATCTCTGCCTCTCCTAGTCGTCTCGTTGTGTCCACCTCACCGTCGTCACGCTACTCGTCGATTCTGAGCCACCCATCCTCTACACCAGCTTCACTAGAAGCTCTTTGGTGTTGGAGCAGGCCAGGTCCAATCCATCTGTCTGCTTTTGCTTTCTCTGATCTGCTTACATCTCATTCACAGCAATGATTCTGCTCATCGCAAGTCCGATGCAATCGCCTGCGTTTACCCTTCGCTCCTTTGAATCCTCTCCTCATTCCCATAGCAAATCCGGGCATACTGGATTAATATAGTCGACCTGGAATTATGCTAAAGAAGGGGTGCATGGTCGAAACATGGTCAATGGGGGCCAAAAGTAATCAATGAGACTGACCGGCCGATTTGAGATTGGCCTTTTTGAAATCCTTACCCTGCAGAGTATGACGAGCGTCCCTCTACAAGTTGGTCAAGACATCCCAATGGTCTCAGTCTGGATGGAAGAAGACGATCTGCACAACAATGCGGTGCAAGCCACTGGGTGTCAACATTGTACGACTCCTGGGTCGTGCCGGTGGTGACACAACAATGGGCGAGGAATATGCCTGCATGGTTCTGCCATCCACGGGGTCCGTATCACCAGTACTATCTATATACTATCCATCTGCCTCGCCCTCATCCTTCTCCGGGCCATTTTGATGGGATATTCAACGTGGTCTGGACAGCTAGGTACGGGTACTGTCTACTGCACACCCCTGTTCACCGTACGCGTTGCTTTGCCAGGGACAAGATTACCGGGTGACTCTGGCGAGATTGCGACGTCTTTGACAGGTGGGCTCGCACCTGGTCGGTCGCTTGACGTTTCCAGCGCCAGAACGTGTAACCCGATTCGGCAGTATTCGAGTACAGAGTGACTTGTTCTCGAGCAGTTTGGTCCAGAACTCGACTGGAGCTGTGGGAGGGCAAAGTCCAACCTCGATATGTATGAAACCGAGAAGGTCCTGCAGACCAGTCTCTGGTCGCCCTTGACCGCCCTTTTGGTGGCTCGTCGGTTGCGAATGCCCCCAGGGCTAGCCGTCATCCAGCATCACAGACAAGAACAGCCGTAGGAGTGGTCGAGTACATACATATTTCAGAATCTAGGCTCGAATTGGGCAACAAATGGGCTGACGAGGGTCGAACAAGGCCACAAAGAAAGACTTGCTCCTATTGTTATCCCACCGGGATTGCCTGTCACAACTGCAGATATCCTCGTATTTTGCACGGAATGTGTCTCTTGTAGCGTTAAGAGGAGCAGCAATGTTTACAAGCAGGAGGTACTCAGTACAGCTATGTCCTTCGAGTATTTGACGCCATAGAGGAGCCCCCAGCCCTAGGGCGCCATGGGTATTTCAGCCCTGAAGGTCCCCCCTAAGCTCCCCTATTCCAATAGTCTCGGCTTGTCAAAGGCCTAGTCTCCTGGGGTGTGCCCGTTACCCAGGCGTGCCGGGGCTGTTGAGGGTGATCGGCAGGGGTGTGGCTGCATATCTGTGCACATGTGGTTCTTCCGGCTCGCCTCAATTCGCTTATTGCGATAAGGCCTCTCATCGGTTGTTCTGGGGCCCCCTGGAGACCAGAGTCCTGGGCGTCGAAGGATCACCCATGGACTTTTGCGCAGATTTCACGTCAGATTCCCCATCAACATCGGGTCTCGCTCGCTATCCCCTGACCATGGGCCAACTGCCGACCATAGGCTCGTCGATATAGAGAGTATCTTCCAAAGAGAGGGACATTCGGCAAACACGCGCTTCCCTGTTTACCTTGGGGGGCAGCTTGTTTTGTTTTGACTCCAGCCCCGGAGCGTTACGGCCAGTGGCTTCTCGCGTGCTCATGGGGTCGCCACGGTTTAGCGACGTCAACACTGGAGGCAGTCCATCCACTCAGAGAGGCTCAGGAGGGCTATGAGGAGGACAAAGTCTCCGAAAACTCCAGGACCCGCGTGGAGTCCTTGGACGAACCAACCACCGCATCTCATGAGCCTTACTCTGCCTTGTTGTGCCTCGTGTCATGAGATCGAACCCTGGTCAATGTCCCCTGCCAGCCTCCCCCATGCTTCAAGCTGCTTCCCTGTTGATTTGTTTGACCTTCAAAACGCCCTCTTTTCCCTCCCCTCAAACTATAGCCCCGGTCCTGCCCGTCAGAGATTATTTGCTCCTTCTCCTCTTCCTCAAAGAGCAATGCCTGCTCCTCTTCTTGCATGTCAGACGTGTCGCTTCTATCCTCGACCAGAACATTGTCTCTCCTGTCCAGCGCATGGTCTCTGAAATAGAATCTGACCTTGTCTATATGCCAGCGACCAGGCCAACATACCGGCATCTCTCTATATAAGCACGTCAATCGCCCTTCTGACGTGCCTACTTGACATCGGAGTCTTGATCCGCCGCGCGGGCTTCGCACCAATCTCTCAAGGCCAATGCTTCACCACCAATTTTCAGCCTTTCCAGAATATGGAGTCGCGGTTACGAAAGCTCCTCTCGCCTCGAAGGCACAAAGGACAACGGCGGAATAATGCTGATCCCGAGCTGGATTTGCATAGCGTCCCGTACAAGACAGCTCCACCTCAGGGTCGACTCTCTCTCTTTAACAAATCCGGGGGTATTACACCAAAGGAAACCAAAATCAATCAACCTCCAGATCGTCTGCGGTCTTTCTCCTATGAAGAGGCTGCTCCAGGAAAACCGCCAGAGCTCGGAAACCGACCTCATCGAGGTAATGGCCCTGTCAAGCTCCAAGCAAGTCGTCGGCTGAGCTCTGGAGAGCTCCTCGTTACCGAGCAGGACTACGATCGCACACTGGAAGACATCAAACAGGGCGAGTATATTGTTGGCGGCAAGGAACGAAGGACTTCCCACACCTCGTCACAACTAAAATCGCCTACTGAGCCTCACAATTTCCGGTTCATTGCGACTGCTCCAACCTCCCCCCGAGACCAAATCTTCTTTTCAAGTCCCATCTCTCAGCCTCCATCCATACTCAGTGATATACCACCACCTACATCATCCAGCTGGGCTTCAGGAACCTTTACTCACCAGCACCGATCATATTCTGCCCAGGAATATCATTCACATGACCTAAACCTCGGGTCGAACAGTCTCGGGCTCGGAATTTCCAGCCCTATACAGTCATACTCTTCACCATATGTGGCATCGACCACGTCCCTCCTCGAGCCCCACGAGGAACAGAATCCGACGATTCAGGCGCTTTGGAAGGCGGAGTATAGTCGGCTCGTCTCCATCTACGGACAAAACGGCGTGGATCGGACCATCGGAGAGCTCAACAGAGATCGAGCGGAGGCACCTAGGCCACCTCCTCTGCTTTCCACTCGCGACAATCTTTACGCGGCGTCGTCGTTATCACTGAATCAGATCAGCCAGCGGCCACCAGATTCAGTCAGACAGGGCCTTGGGATCAAGGCATCCGGGTCGACGCCCAATCTCGATCTCGCCTATCTAGACGAACACTCGGACCACTCATCTCACACCAGGTATTCACACCTTTCTTCGAGCGGTGCATCATCTTCTTTTACGGCACGGACTAGCATGGCCGAAGATCCCAGCACCAGCAGAGATGAAATTCGAAAGATTGTTGATGAGATGCGCACAACATATCTCCATGCTATCGAAGCTCACACTCCTCCTCTCCGATCATTGCCTGACGCGCCAGTCAAGAAGCCTCGATCCAAGAAGCAGACGCCTTCCCTCATGTCGTATGCTTCGGTGGATGGCAGTTTAAGATCAGCAAGTCGTCAGTCGACTACCCGCACCAAATCGTGGCAATCATCGACGACTCTTATGACCACTCCGCGGACGTCAGTGTCGTCGCCTATGATTAGATCGAAACGGACAAGCTCCGCGACGAGTCGACGGACATCCGGCCCTGCCGTAGCCGGCATCGCTACACTACCCGCCATCCAAGCAAGCCCGGCTAAATCCGCCAAGTCGAACAAGGGTGAGATGAGTAAGAAGACCGACGATGTTGGCTTGAAACGCGCCGATTCGACCACATTGGGTGTCATGGCTCGAAAGCTCACGATTCTTGACGATTGCCATTCAAGTGCCTCGTCCCAGCCCACTGTTGAATCGTCCTGTGGCACATTTTACAACTCTTCAAGATCAGATTCAGATTCGGATTCGGAAAAGAGTCTCCCGACCCTGTCGCCCCAACTCTCGCCCGCCAAACCATCGTCAGTACAACACACCCCCGAAAAACACAAGCCAGCCATGCGCCAAGTGTCGCCTCTCTCAAAGCAGCTGTGGCAGATTGACGTCGACCAGATCCTGCCGGACGACGAACTTGAGTTGGCTCTGGACATTGACGACTTCGAAGCATTGTGCGACGGCCTATTCAACACACAGGCCGTGGAATCCGAACCGCAATTCAACATGCTCCAACCACGGGTCGGCGAAGAGATTGCAGATGATGATGATGACGTCCTCGGCAACTCAAATATATTGAAGATACCACAAGCCTCGATCGACCAAATGGGACTTGGTGTGACTGGTCTCCCTCCCATGATTTGAACACGCTACCGCCTCATCCTCAGCTGCCAAAAGAGGCTGCACGAACCTGATCTTTCGTCTACGTCCAGCACCTAACACCCGTGTACCTCTTTCCCTCAGTTATTTGAGGTACAATCTAACGATTTTTTCCACTGTCATGTTATACGATTCTTCCACGACTTCCAGCCTTTGTTTTAACTTCGAGGGAGGGAAATAAAAGGAAAATCCAGTTTAGGAGGAGGATGGCTTTTTTATTTGGGAGAGAAATTCACTCGATATGTCCCCGTCTGCTGGGGAGGGATTTTTTGCCTTTGCGGGACGCTGGCTCTTCTCACGCTTTGCTTTTACGAAACTTTTGTGCTATGCTTTGCTGTGTTTATTAATGTGGCACGGGAACGTCTCTTTTTCTTCACGACGATATGCCTTGATTGTGTCTTTGTTTTCAGGGACTTTTCTTTGGATGGGAAACTACGGAGACCAAAAGTGGCCTCTTTCAAGTTCTGGGTGCAAACAGAGGCTTGGACACGAACATGGAAATGTATCTGGAATTTGGATGAAAAAAAGGAAAAAGGGGGCGGGTGTGCTCGGCATGATCGACCAAAAAAAACCCCCCTCAAATTATCAGGACGGACGGCATGGGTAAACAAAGGGACGGAAAAGGAGATACAAACTATGGGACAAAAAAGAGGAACAAGGAAACAAAAATATATACGAGGGCGACCTCTGAGATGGGGGGCGGCATGGGGAAAAACATATTGACAATGGTGTCTGGCATGTTACTGGTTCTGGGTCAAGTTACTTTCTATACCACTCGCGCGCACAAAGGCCTGTTATTTGGGTGATAGATAGTGGATGGTAGAGGGCGTCAGAAACATGGAGCCATCCTTTGACTCGAGCGCAATGCATGCATGCAAAGATAGTCTGATTCATTGTTTGCCTTTGCAGCTTGGCCGTCCAGGCCACAAGCTCCTTGCTCTTTGCTTGACTTGCTTGACTTCGCCTTTATATCGAAGATGCAGTAGTAGCCGCTGCCAGAGGTGGCTAGCCATCGACCCGTATAACGCGGTTCGAAACCCCAGATAAATGTACTGTCATGTGTGTACTGTATGTGGATGGCCAGACCAGAATACAGAGAGAACGAGAGGCCAGCGAGGCACATCGACCATGTGTGTTGAAAATAGTCTCAGTGCGTCTCTGCTTTCTCTCCCTCTCTCGTTCTCCCTCCGCCAATTCTTCTCTCGTCATTGACCCACTCACTCACTCACTCACTCTCACTCCACTCCATCATACATACACGCACCAAAAAGCTCCATCCACCTTTTCTTCCCGGCGCCTCGATCTCTGGCAGATATCCCTCTGGCGGCACTGTCTGTGTAGCATGGCGTACGTAGCAAACATGTCTTTTGTTTTTTTTCTCTTCCCTCTCTCTTTGTCCTTGTTTCTCTCTCTCTCTCTCTCTCTCTCTCTCTCTCTCTCTCTCTCTCTCTCTCTCTCTGTCTTTTCATAAATCGTTTCCTCGTTAAAAGAAAAAAAGAATATCTCGTCTATGCTGCGTGGGGGGGTATCATGTTGAAATGAGCTGCTTGGCTCTTCATGCGTGGGGTATCATGTTGAAATGAGATGCTTTTTTCTCTCCCGGTCGTTCTTTTTGTATCGTTCTTCAGTTTCCTGTTTGAAGAATCACCTTTTTACCCTCACGCCAACCCCCTGTGGTTTGTGTTGAATTAAACACGCCGGAAAAAAAAAAAAAAAAAAAAAAACTCCCGTCCTCCTCGTCGAGGTTAGGACGCATCCAAGTAGTTAAGCTGAGTTGATCATGCTTTGTGTCTTAGAAAAAACGCCAGTAAAAATAAGAACCAAAAATTCAAGGCAAATGAAAAAAAAAAAAAGAAATCAATAGACAACGCTCAGTTGGAGAGCACGTCTGCATCGGCCTTGGAGGGAGCTTTGGGTTGCTCCCCGTTCGCAAGGCCTTTCTCGACATCACCGAGTGATGCATCGCCGTTCGGTACGTCCTCAGTCCCGTTCTCGACAGAACTGGGTACAGTGTCTTCAATGACCAAGTCGAGATCCTTAGTCTCAAGACCCTCAAACACCTTGAAGATCTCCTTGTTTTGGTGGAAATCGTTGTTCACAATGTTGACGAGGTAGCATTCGTCTATGATCTTCTCGATCAGCTTTCTGCTTCCGGATCCCGCGGGATAGCATTTGGCCCAGTCTTGTCCGAGCCGGAAGGCTTCGTCTTTCCACGCCAGAAACGAGACTGTTTCCACGATAGTTGGCTGGACAATCTCACGGTTCGGGAAGATACCCCAGGTAACGGCGTTTGGACCTTCGTCTTTTGTGTTTGTGTACAACTCGCCTTTCCGGTTCACTGCGTAGTAGGTGAGATTCTTGTCGGCATTTAGTCGACCCATCACCGTCTTGAACATGGAAGGGAAGACAAGTAGTTCCAAGTATGCTTTCTGGTACACCCAGCCACCTGCAGGACCCCATCCGTAAATTGGATGCGTAGAGGACGCACCATCAACTGCTGGCTGAGAATTAATGGTCAAAAATCCACGCGTGTTTAACTGTAGCAGATCATCCTTGATGATGTCTGCCTCGGAAGAGATGGCACCTTCGCTCCATGGTAGTCGTTCCAAGTCACCTTGCAGAAAGCGTACAAAAAGACTTGTAACGTCGCGAAGAGATCTTGGTTTTCCCCATAGCTTGATGTTGGCTTCGTTTGTGCCCTTGAGCCCAATACCGTAGGCATCCAACTCCCCGAAAGCAGGAGATCTACTGTCGCCCCAACGACCATTGGGAAACTCGTCCCAGTCTGCGGTCCTGCTGATGTACGATGCATTGCGATTTCTCCAGAATATTGGCCTGACCGTCTCGTCCCGACGATTGAATCCTAGAGACTGCCGCCAGGGTAGTGGTTTCTCCAGTCGAGTTCCGGAAGTTTCAGGCGTCAAGGACAAGTCTTCCAACACCATGCGTGTGGCTTGCGCCAAATTCATGGTGTAAAAGTGAAGGTGTTGGATACCAAAGTCCAGGATTTTCCGGCACATGTCAGCGACCAGATCTTTTCCAATAGCTCTAACAGCAGCGTCGTCATTCTTGACCGGTTCCAAAGCCTCGAACCACTCAGGAGGAACGTGGCATTTCGTCCAATTGGCTCGTCTCACAAACGCAGCGTAGGTCTGAACAGGCATGATGCCAGGAAGTATAGGCACGGTGATTCCACGATCCCGACACTTCTTCACCCAGTTGAGAAAAATGTCGACATCGTAGAACATTTGTGTTATGACGAAACTAGCCCCAGCGTCAACCTTTTCCTTAAGATGGTCGATCAACACATCGACATCCCTTTGGTCGTCACAGCCTTCCGGGTAGCCAGCAACGCCGATATCAAAATGATCACCGTATCTCGTCTTGATGTATTTGACCAAATCTTTTGCGTAGCGGAAACCACCATCTTTCGCCTCCCACTTTTCTTGGTCTCTGGGCGGGTCACCACGGAGTGCCAGGATATTTGTACAGCCCGTCTTATACGCCCGGCGGAGAGCCTCGTCGACCTGATGTCGTTCCATGTCCGTGCAGGTCAAATGCATGCAAGTCTCTAATCCATAGTAATTCTGAGTGGCATTGACCATCTCCGAGGTCAACTGGGAATGCCTCCCACCTGCGCCCCAGGTGATGTCGATGAATGTCGGACCCAGATTGTGCATACGGTCCATTCGGTCGTACAGGTTCTGAACGCCCTGTGCCGTCTTAGGAGGGAAGAACTCGAAGGAGAAGGTCGGTTTCTTCTGCTGGTGAGCCAGCTCGAGTTTCTTGGAGACATGCATGTCGGAGGCTCGAGGGAGGAGAGGTAAAACGAGGGAAAAGCTGTAAGAAAAGCGACTGAAGTAAGAGAACGGGGAGATTCAGACAGTGTGGAAAGAGCGTTTGTTCACAGTGTACTCTCTGCTCCTGTGTGACCGAGTGCGTGGTCACGGTGTGGGACGATGATGTCCTCCTCCAACCCGAAGTCCAACTCAACCGAAATAACGGTTGCGAGCCCACCTATCGGCCAGCTCTCGCGGCATTGAGGGTCGGATCTTCAACAAAAAGGCACGAGTCTGTCGATTGGATTGAATATAGTAGAAAAAAAAGTGAGGAGAGTTGAGAGGTGAAATGGCCTAAAGTCAGTAATGAACTCACTCTTCGTAGACTTTTCGCAGCTCACCGCAACGCCCACGCCCACACCCATATCCACACCCACACCAATACCAACGCCAACTTCATCTCGTATCCACTTACGCACTCCGGAATCCTTTCGCGCCACGCCGAAAAACTGTTTTGGCGTGGAGGGATGAAAAAGTTTGCTCTTGGCAGGCACCGTTTCTGCAAAGCGCCAAACGCAGATCTCGCTTGTGCTGGACCGCCCGCAAGACTACTCATACATCGGTCAAGATACGCTCAAATCCTCGTCAAACCCCTCCTGAAGCAGACGACTTCTCTCACGCTGTCGCCGTAACGATGGCGACGGATACATCCTACAAGGACGCCCTCCTCACTCTGCTATTGAAGGCCTCTGCGCTCTCCTTTGGCACCTACACCCTCAAATCTGGTCGCATATCACCATACTTCTTCAACTCTTCCCTTTTGCACACTTCGTCCCTCCTCGACGCACTTGCACGTGGGTTTGCTTCAGTGCTGACCTCGCCTCCCTTTTCCCTCCCGCTTGGTACCGAAGAGGCTGGTGCGGAAGCCGATGGCTCATTTGCCCCGCACTTTGACGTGGTCTTTGGGCCGGCGTACAAGGGGATCCCATTGAGCGCGATCGTCACTCGCGAGCTATTCTTTGCTGGGAAGAATTTTGCGGAGGTCTCATACGCATACAACAGAAAGGAAGCAAAAGATCATGGAGAAGGGGGCATCGTCGCTGGAGCACCGCTCAAGGGCAAGCGAGTGATCATTGTCGACGATGTCATGACAGCTGGCACTGCCCTGCGAGAAGCCATTTCCATCATCAAAGCTCAGGGCGGTGTTGTGGTTGGGGTGGTCCTGCTTTTGACCAGACAAGAACGCGTCTCCGATGCAGAGCCGAGAAGTGCGATGAAGGTTGCCGAGGACGAGTTAGGAGTGCCTGTGAGGGCGGTGCTCACGTTCGAAGACTTGCTCGAAGCTATTCAAAGTGGCAAGGTCGAAGGAGCCGGACAGAAACAGCTCGAGCTAATGAAGGCCTACCGGGAAAAGTATGGGAGCAAAGACTGAACCCAGGGGTGTTTTTGATGGGCCACGGCGCTCTCACACTTGCTTTGATAGACCTTATGAATGGATGACTCGGGACTGGTGCATTGTCATAACAACTGATCTTTCTCAATTCAGGGCTATTGAAGACACTCTTCCTCCCGAAACGAGGCATGTGGCATGGGTTTCCTATTTCTTCATCGGCCCAGGACTGGACTATTGCCATGTACGCCGTGACCGTGGCCGCCGTCAAACCACTCTGCACCCGCGTCCCTGGCAAATTTACAATTCATCCTTCCCTGTGCCATCATCATTCACAGCCGTTGATTTCACACACCCACCGCCCGCGCCGTCCTTCTCACAGCCACCGGGACAAGGCCCATCCTTATACTGCCACGTGAACAGCGCCTCTGTCTCGTTCGCCAGCACATCCCCGATAATGCGCGTGCGGTGCGCCGCCAGCCTGCCGACGCTGCGGGAGAAGATCTCCCTCGACCGAATGATGATCTGAGGCCAGCCGTGCGAACGCAGCGTCGGGATCGACGTGGAGAAGATGTATTCGCGGAACCCGCCGTAGAGGATGGCGGACGAGCACTATTCCAAACGCGCCCGAGGGATTAACCCAGGTCCCCCGCCACAGGTCAGAAGAGGAGCCTTATCGCAAAGCAAAATTAAAGATGACCCCTCTCACAAGAAAGGATTGTGCAATTCAGAGAGAGAGGAGACGGAAGCAGAGATGTGACGGGGTGGGGGGGAGCTGGAAGGACTGCTTTGCTTGCTTGCTTGCTTGCTTGCTTGCTTGCTTGCTTGCTTGCTTGCTTGCTTGCTTGCTTAGTTTCTTACCATAGGACATGCCTCCGCCGTGGTATACAGGCTCAAATCACCCAGTGCTTTGATGGCGTCGGGTCCCGAGAGCTTGTACGGGCCATCCGGGTCGGTCAGGATCCGGCTGCAGTTGTTGATGGCCGCGATCTCGCCTTTTGATGTGCGTGCTTCGTCAGCAACTATCCCTTGTATTTCATATCGCCCTTTTTTTTCATGGCACCTCCACTTCGCTTTCTTCTTCACCGCCCTCGCTCTGTGAAACGCCTGGAGATCTTAAAGTAGTGGATAGACAGAAAACAAAAAGACAAAACAGATTGGACATAACAAAAACCCGCCCTCCGCCTCCGCCTCCTCGACAGAGGAGAGCCACAGCCCCATAACCACTGAGAGACAAAGTACAGATCCCACTCGGGCACTCACCATGCAACGTCGGGTTCCCATCCCTCACGAGCGAATTCGCGCCAATACACACCTCCTCGCCCAGGTGGTCGATCTCGCTGGCTCCCGCACCACCCGTGCCCTTGCCGGACGCAGTGTGGTTCACGATGACAGAGCCAAAGGCCGCAAACGGACAAGGACTGCCGTCGTTGATGTTTGCTAGAGCTGCCATCGCCCGGCGCATCCAGTACGCCCGAGCCGAGAAGCGGACAGGGTCGGCGCCTGGGTCGTTGCCCCCTCCTCCTCCAGCGATATAGCACGGGTTGGCAGGATCATGGAGATCACAACCAGAGGATACGGCAGAACTTGAGACAAAGAAGAGAGGGAGTGAACAGATGAAGAATGATAACTGCATGATCCTGGACGCTGTAGACGTGAATGATGCTGGCATTCAATGTGGCAGTGCTGACCCTGACTTGACTCTGCTTGCTCAACGATTGATTTCCAAACAACATACGATGTATATAATATATTCGAGATAGAAGCAGAAGAACCACCTTTGAAGGTAAGAGCGCTCATGTCCGATTAACAAATAAATCCGCCCCTTGTGCAGTGTAATACAAGGTGCCCTCATCCGAGTTCCTACCGATAACGCTGCCATTGTTCTGAACAATCCTCAGTCGATGTCTTCGACAGCCTCACCTATCTGTGCGAGGTCGAGATGCTCAACGACACCAGCCCCTGTCACTTGCTGCACCCTCAGGCCAACACTATTCGAGGTTTTACTCATTCCCACGTTAGGACTCCACACAGGGACCAAGTCCAACAATCTCGACGTGAGCCTCGACCGCGTCTCATCGGAAAATATTGACGGTGTAGACACACTGCGCTGCGTGCGGGCTTTCTGGCTTTGCAGTTTCTGCGTTCCTTTCTTGTGCTTAACAACTGCACTGGCTGGCATGGACCGTACAGCAAAGACACTGGGCCACTCAACCACTTTCAGGGCCAATTTCTGTATCTCGTTTGCGACGTAGCCAGGCGAGACTAAGACGATCTTTTGACGGGCGACCGGATGATCACTATACTGTTCAAGCATCCGGGCAAATCCATTGTCAAGGCAGGCAGCGACAAAGATTGCGTGACAGTTCGGCGTCGAGAGATAGAGGTGGAAGTTTTCTAGAGCCGTGGACAATTAGTCGCGATGAACTTTCGGTCTTGATGGTAGGTATACCTCTGATTTTGTCATCTGCCCTCTCTTTCCCCCTTCCTGCATCGAAGAAATCGAACAGAGGGATTTTCTCGGTGAACTGGACCGCAAAATCGGCTACGGCTACACCTGTATGGCTCTTTCGAGGCCGGGGCTGTCTGACGCCACCCCCAAAGTTGATAAAAACGCGAGTGACAACCTTGGATGTTATCGGAATAGTTCCATTCTGATTCAGAATGTACTTGATGACTTCGTTACGGATCCTCGTGGCAGCTATGGCACCTGGGCCAGTCGCATCAGCACAAGCGGTTGTTGAAGTGCCTCCTTGTCCAGTACCCTGATTGCAGATATCGCGAGCCCACTGTTTGAGATTTCCTAGATTAGCGAATCGCACAGTACAAGATGCCACGGATAAATACTCACAGAGTAGGCGTCACCGTCCACCAGCACGACAACAAATGGTTGCGCTGGTAGAGGGGAATCTTGCGCGAGGGTGACCAAAGGGTCCTTGACTGGCTCGGTGTTTGTGGTGCATCTCAGGTATTCTAGATCCAACTGCATATCAACCAACCTCTCCTCAAGCCTCCGTGCATGTTTAGTCATGGCCTTCAACGACGTCGTCTCAGTATTGAGTCTTGCCTGCAGCTGACCAGCAAGGACAGACTCGTTTCTCAGGCTGGTTTGCAGGCTCTTCGCTTGTGCCTGAAGGGCTACGCGCTTTTCTTGCTCCTCCACCAGCAAGCGCCGCGCTTCGTCGCCCCTTGCCCGCGCAGAATCCAGCGAGTTGCGGAGCTCGTATAGTTCTATGCGATATTTGTCAAATTGAAGGTTTGCTTGCGCACAAAGCTCATTGGCATATTCGAGCTGAGCTCGCAATGCTTCCACCTTGTCTGCGAGGGTATCAAAGTCCATATCCTCGATGGGCTTCGTATCTAGACTGGTCGTCGTTTGAAAACGCGTGCTATCCCTGACATCAGGCTTACTGATGAAAGGTGAGAGCCAGGAAAGAAGTGCCATAATGGTAGCGAATCTGGACGCCGAGGAGCAGTAAATGAGACTCAGTAGCCGTGTGAGTCAAGTCGATTTCAGCGTTCAAGAAATGCCTAAATTAAAGACAAACTTGAGCAGAGTGAAGGGGGCACTTTTTCGATCGTATGATCAGAAGAGAGAACAAGGACGGATATGCCTTCATCCCTCCGCCTTAATCCGCAGAACGAAATAGAAACGCGAAACCTTGTGCGACATAGGTCTAATGAGTATGTATAGAAAGAATGGCCATAAAAGTGAAGGACAATTACACGTTAGCAGATATCAACGAGGAAAAGAATGTCGCCAGATCGAAGGGATAGAGAGACGATTGTATAGTAGTGGCAAGATGAAGAAAAATGAAACAGTCATAACAATCGAGGTCGACGACGCAGTCAGAGCCAGTCACGCCGCTCCTTGTTGTGAATAGGTGGGGTAGGAGCGACCGGAAACGCGGGGATATGTGACTTCGGTGGCACGTGATATCAAGAATCAAATGCAAGATGCAGTACTGTGTATTGACATCTGTATCAAGTACAACTTAGTCTCGGTGTGTGCAGCAGCAAAAGTGCGCTGACTCCGATAAGGCGGCGGAGGCGTTGTTTGCAGGGCTTGGATCCCTGCAGCACGCAACATATTCAGTCCTTGGTCATCGACCTCCTGAGAGTGATGGCTTAGAATCCTCGCCCAGTGGCGGCCATTCTCTCCAGGCTAGGCACGGCATTGAAATTGCCAACACCCATTCCTCCGTTGATGTTCCCTGATATGGCGCCCATGACGCCTGCATGGATTGGCCGGTTGCCCATGCTCGGTTGTTCTTCTAGGTCCTCATATCTCAACGTGTAAATGCGTCGGACCTTCTTCCAGAGTTTGGTGTCCCACCAGATGTAGTAGCCTTGCTCGCTCACTTTGTCGTCCAGTAATACTGGACTAGGTGACGCGTCGTCCCTGGTGAGCCATTGCTTCTCCCGCATGTGGTACCGCCACTTGCGCGCGACTAACTCTTGAGCCACCAGCATTTGTATGTAATCCCGAGGCATGGTGTAGAAGATGAAGAATAGCGTTTCGTCCACAAAGCCAGTAATCCGAGTTGACAGTGGTGCTATTTTCTTAACCGTGTAGCAGTCGGGAATGGTGTACTCCGAATCCAATGGCCGCAACGGTGTCGCATTGGGTTCGGCCCACGGTCCTGGATAAGACGATAGCAAGGGTTCCTGCGAGCCCATGTTGATGCCGAGCGTTGACAGGTCCACTCCCCGCATCAAACTTCTTGCTGCTGGACTGGCATTGTCCTGTTCTGCAACGTAACCTTTCATCCCGAACTTGTCTTTTTCACTCATTCCCGCGAAGATGGACTCGTGGTCGGCTCTAGTACCAATTTCCCGATCTGCGAACATATCCCGCGGTTGCAATCCTAACGACTGGGACGGTGAATCCTGTAATTGCGTCCGTGCATCTTGTCCTAAGAATCTCTCATGGCCTATGGCCGCGTTGATACTCTGGGATATGGGTGACCGAGCTAAAACTTATCCGTCAGCAATCCGCGCTCTCACACTAGAGCGGCCACCATACAAATTTGTGTCTGCCCGGACGGCGAAGTAACTCTGCTGGGGTCACCAGGCGTGCTGTCCCCCGGTTGAGTTGGTTGTCGCTGCGTAAATCCAGGAGGTCCACTTGGGGCTTGACTTGTTCGTCGTACGGGCTGGGAAGAATCCGAGAACTCCATTGGAGCATTCCTTGAGTAGGTATCAGTAGGGTAGAAGCCGTCTCGACTGGCATTCACCGGTTGCTGTCGAGAAGAAATGTGAGTTCGCGAGGCTTGCATTTGCTGTCTTTGCGCCTGTTCGTTCTGAGGTGGCCCAGTCTGCCAGGCACTGGACCCCACACTGTGACCCTGTGATTGCAGGCTGCTGTTGTTGAGGCTGGGAAAGGAAGATGCGGATAGATCAAGCTGAGTATTGGCCCTCGAGTTCATAGCTTGTGCCCAGCTGTCGGGTGCTACAGCGTCTCGAGCTTGTTGCGAGGGTGCGGGAAGCCCACTTTGCCCCCAAGTTGCTTGCGTTGCGTTAGGTCTTATCCTTGAGATTTGTCAACGGACATACCAGGCTTACCCCCAACCATCCTGCCGCTGCTAGCGGCCCGGCCTTGTGTGTGTTGATTCATGTTGTTCACTGTAGGAATCTGTCGTCCTTGTCCTAGAGAAGATTAGTTAGCACGTGGGCCAATGCAAGGTACAGAAAACAGCAATGTTAACGAGCTATTTAGAGAATGGTCCACTTGGACATCAGTGGTCCACGTGACCTGGTAATCGTATCCCTGCGGATTCATTCTCAACTGTAGAGGAGGCAGAAACCCGGATCTGAGCTTCCGAAGAGAAAGAGAGCTGTGTGGCTGCCGCGCTGCTAAACAGGCGTTCAGACGTCCACAAGCAGTTGTTGATGTGGCGCGGAGTGAACGTCTGCATCGATAATCATGCTGTCCATGCACATATTTCAAGGAAAGCCGTAGCATAGGACTGATGCCATTGTGTGTGGGCTTGGTGAATCTCTCCACGATTGCGGCTATGGCCTGACTGTGCCTCTTGACTCCGCGGAGAGATTGCTTCATTCAAACGCAGCATATGCATTCATTCATCGTTGGTCCCAACATGCACCAAAATTGGCACGGCCTTGCCGGAAATCCATCGTAGCTTTGGCTGATAGTCCAACTTTTGGGTATTTTTTTGACCGTTGAGCTCGTGCCAGGTAACACTTCATCCCGAGCTGAGTGTGCTAACCGCCCCCTCTTTCAGTCCATTCATCATCCGTAGTCCTCATTCTGACAGAGAATCCCATTCTATAGATGGTCCTCGTTTCCCGCCCTCCATTGAGAATAAAAGTGAACGCAGTTTGGAGGGCGAGGGAGCGGGAAACCCACCTTGTCGATTCATCTCGGTCTTTGACTTGACAGTCTGGACCGACTCCAGATGCTCTCGCTCCGAGGAGAGTGATGGCTCGTTGCGCAAATCTCAGTTCGGTCGTGTGTATTGGCGTACGATTCGAGGGAATGGAGGCGAGAAAGGTGCAGTTGTTCACCAGTTGTTGTTCTCAGGGTCTCTAGAGGCTGAGGGCGCAGTTCAGATTCAACGTCCCTGGCCTTGGCGCGACACGGAGCCTCATGTGATAAACGCCGATGACACGAAGCACGAGAGATTCATTAATCGCTTCAGAGGACCTGCTACTTGGCACTGCGATAGAAGTAAGATGGAAGAGCTCGATGATTTTCGACAGAATTGCTTTGTCTACATTGGTCTTTTGTTATCAAATTCTCTCAAATCCTTTTGGCCCCAGCATTCCCCATGCTGTCCTGCATCTAATCATCAAGAACGTGAGCTATGAAATGCCCGCAGGTTGATCGGACCGGACTGACGCCTTCTGCACATGGTTCGTTCGGAGAAGACCATGCTCAGCCAAATAACGCCATGCTCATTGTCCGAGAAAATGATTCACAGCAACAATCCAATGGCGAGTTCGACATTACCACCTGTCTGTCTCAGCGCAGCGATCGCCTCCTCTCTTGTAAATCCCAGCTCGGTTACCTGTGCTATTGATTCTGCGGTGATTGGTCGCGATTCTCCAAAGTTGCCGGAACCTGGCTCAGGTTGAGATGAAACAGCTGTAGAGGGAGAGCCTGATAATGACGGTTGATTCGCAGTGCTGACGCTTGCCTGACCGGTCCCTGACCCTGGTTGAGCTGACCCCGCCGATGCTCCTGGCATGACAGTTCCGGTCTTTGCGCCAACTGTGCTGCCACCAGGGCCTTCAATTTTGGGCTCACTCTCCAACACATCTTCCATCATCTTCGGGATTTCGCTTTCTGGTAAGAAAGGAATCTCATCGTTTTCAATGCGGAGACAGTTTTTCTTCAGATCGATGCACATCTGATGTCGCTTGAGCATGTCAAGCCCTAGTAGCAGGTCTACATCTTTGCCTTCCATGACTGTGAAGCTGCTGGCGAGGTTGTACTGTCCAATTTCGATTTCGGCCGAATGAACTCGACCCAATATTTGGGCGGTACCTACACCTTTTGCAATACCCCCAAATCGTTTGTCGACCAGCCGGAGGATGCCACACCGTTCGGCAGCTGACGGGGACATGATGGTCGTTTGTGCTCCTGAGTCCACGAAAGCTTTGATGGGATGGCCGTTGACGATGACATCGATATAGAGCATGGTGACCTTGCCGAATGCTATAAAAGACGAGCGTCAGGCTAGGTCGGCCGGGGGAGTAGATCTCTGACTTACCTTCCGGAAACTCTTCCATTGCCTTCTGTAGGTTTTCTGCGACACGTTCTTGCCGTATCATTTCTTCAATTTTCTGTTGTGCATCAACATTGAAAGGATCCGCCTCTAGAAGCGCAATCTGCTCTTCTTTCTCTCTCTGCATCTGCTCGTTTTGCCTCAGCCTCTCTTGTAGTAGATCGTGGAATCTCTCTTGATCCTGAGCCGCAGCCGCAAGTTCGGGATCTTGTCTCCGAAAATCGGCCATGATGGCAGGGTCTCCTAATATCCGGGATCGCAATGGCTCAGAGTGGTTGAAGTTTCTAGCCCTCTCCGTTGAGGGTTGGCCACTGGATGTACCTTGAGCGGTTCGTCGTCTTGGAGGATTGGCCTGGATTGCCATCGGTATTATACCACCTTCCTGGACGTTAAACTGTGCAAGCGTCATGGAAGTGTTTGTGACTGCCATCCCATCTCTTAAGAATATTTGGGCAGATGGAGGAACCCCAATCTCAGCTTCGACGAAGGCTTTGATGTCATTCAGGGTCATATCGGGGCCCACATCGAGAGTGATGAGATCTACTGGTAGCTCTCTGTCGGAGGATACAATGGTTATGGATGTGCGCCTGGGGAAAGTCAGTCCAGAACAGCGGTGACAATATCACCGGATGGCTTGCACCTACATGATGGTGGTTGGATCTTATGACAAGGTGTGTCAGGGGTGATGTGAGACTGGGGTGGGCTCTCAAACGTCTCTTGGAACGGGACAGGGACGAGCTGAATCCAACGCAAAGATAAGAGAAAGAATTATCCTGTGGCACAGAAAAGGTGAAGACGTTGTAAAGAACAAAATATTACCCTGTGGATGAGTTGCAGAATAATGAACCGCTTAGGCATATTTGCGATGACGCACCCGGGGTGGCCAGGCCGCTTCACTTGCTGTATCCAGACAAGACTCCAAGTGGAAGAGCCACTGCATTCAAGCATACTCGATACCTTGTATTTGATTGTAAGTAAACCCTTGGGCGGCATGGTGGGGTAGAGGGTATGTAGCCAGGTACGTATCAAGCACAGTCCAGACCCTACCAGAGCGATATCTAATTCAGGTACGTCGTGCATACGGTATCTAGGCACCTAGGAGTCGGATGGTCCGTGCCTTGTTGATGCCAATAGATAGAATGAGAATCCTCTTATATTTTTAATATGTTCTGGGGTACTTGGGTCCTAGCTGTAGCTTGCAGATCGGGTGTGGAGAATTTATTATTACTTGCTCACAGGTAAAACTTACCTACCTAGGTACCTCGTACATAGATACAGAGGGCTTGTAGGGGTCTAGACACCCTTGTGCCCCCGTTGTAACCCCCACTGTGTGCCTGCATCGCCTGTATTCCTGCTAGAGTGGGAGGAGCAAGAGAGCCACTCGCGCCCGCCAGCCCCTCGGAAGGCGCCCACGGTGCCTCATTGCCCACCTGCCTTGACTGCCCTAGGGAGAGTCGCGTGCCATGTGCCATGGCGATTTCTTCATCTCACTTCCAACTACTTGTACTACTGAGCCAGTCGCACTACTTTTTGACACTTCAACTTCTCCATTAATCGAGTTGTCTGAATCATTTTTTAGAGGTTATCCCTCTTCAGTTGCACTGGCAATCTTGACATAACGATTGTACCATTCTTCATCTGCCCCCTTGACACGTCCGTGTAAGGTCAGTTGGAATTTGAATTTTCACCTCACACCATTTCTTGGAGCTTTTTCTCACTCTCTCTACATTTTTGTTTCGCCTGCAGTCTTATGACGGCGCGTTCTTGGAGCTTCCCAATCAAACAGCCAAGTCGTCTGCCAGCGAACCGGCGCGAATTCAGTTGCTGTCCAATCCTCCCTCGAGCGGCATCTCACAGTAGAAGTCGCCTGTTTATCCGGTTGATAACTGCTCTGAACCAGTAAAAATGGCGCCAAACCAGGATCCATCGAGCCAATTAGAGAAATCGACAAAGCCAAGGTCCGCCAAGGTCGACTCCAGAAGCGGTCAGCCCTCACAAAACGAAGATGGCTTCATCGACATCCATCCCGAGGACGTGGAAATGCAAGACAGCGATTCGGATGCTGTCGCTCCACCCTCGAAACCATCGTCTGACCCTTTAGAGTTACAGCGGATTAGTCATTCCGACAAGGCTGAGGAGAATCCGGAGGAAGAAGACGAGTCTGAGGAGGACGACCGTGATTTCATGGCCAACCACCCTTTATTGAACATGCTGACTGGGCGGTTGGGGGCACGTCGACGGGGCTCTTCACACAAATGGGATCGTCTTCATCCTGAAAACCAGGCTTTGTCTATATCAAGTGTGGACCAGTGCACCTCACTTGAGGAGGCGGCTTTCCCACCAGAGGAAAGGGCAACTCGAGAAAAGGTATGGCTAAAACAAGCCTCGTCCTCATGCGAGCCATACTACCTGAAGTACTTTTTTATGCCGATACTTGGTCATTCTGCTGACAATGGCCTGTAACCAGTTTCAATACCGTCTGACCAGGTGTCCCGAGTTGAGTTTAGGGCTGTTCACCCAGCCAACCAAAGCAGAGTTGAAGGACTCGTCGACACCGCCTCAGCGACGCTTAATAGCCCATGTAGTTTCAACCAGAACTCCGGCACCCTGTGTTACTGAGGCTTCGATGGGCGTGCCCTCAAACTGGAGGATCAGGAGATCATCGCTACCAACCAACACCGATAAGGAGCCCGTGGGCCATCAAGATATGGGTGGAACTATCTGTGTTCATTCTGTGGCAGTGGCACCCGAGTTTCAGAGAATGGGTCTGGGTTCGATCTTGATGAAATCATACATCCAACGTATGAAAGATGCCAAGATCGCAGACCGGATAGCTCTACTTGCCCACGATCATCTCGTTCCATTCTACAAAGGACTTGGATTTGAAAACATGGGACCAAGTACAGTGACATCTCATGGCGGAAATTGGAATAATATGGTGATTCTCCATATCGATACTCTATATCATACTGGGCTAACCCTGAGTCAGATACTCGAGTTTGATCATGAGGACGACGACTAGACGACAGTACGCCGCTGAGAATCCACAAGATGGCAAATTTACTTGTCATCCCTCGCTGGTATTGCCCTGAACCGCTCCGGGGCTCAGATACTGAAAAGCACGCGCTCGAATCAGCTGATGAACGGATGTTGTGAATAGTTGTACTTTGGCCCTTGCTTATGGCGTGCGGCAAAGTAGGGCTGGGAAAGATGTCCATGAAAGCGGATGTGTAGATGACACTGACGACGCCAGATGAGATTGAATGAGAGTACCTTGGCTTGAATTGCGCGTTGTCGCTGCCTAGGACGTGTTGTGGTGTATGTGTACCGACACTTACACCTCAGAGGATGAATCCTCAGTCTCATTCCTGGGGGAATATGTGGTTAGCATGGGATTAGCATAGGATGATTCTATTTGTGGCCTGGCCTGATATTGGGGGCACATGAAAGACAGCAATGTGTCATGGCCAAGCCTCGGCTACAAACGCAGTTGATTTTTATCTAGTGACAAAATTCCTTTGCTTCAGAAAGTGCAGGGGGATCGTTTCTCACTCGTGATACTCATCGCTCTGGTTGTTGACTGAAACGGCAGAGAGGTGCGTGGATAGAGAGGCAGAAATGTGGGTTGAAAGTAAAGCCGAGGGATGAACAGGTGGAGAGCCACAGGGCTTCACCAATGACACTGGATCTAATTGCAACTCAGTCCGCTTCTTGTTACTTCGCTTCCAAACTCCCGGTTTGTTCCTCGCCTCCATCATCGCCCGATGAGGGATGATGGATCGCAGGCCGGGCATTCCCACCGTCTGCAGGTGACGATATTGCTTCTTGAAACCTACTCCTCCTTCGGCCCTGATTCATATCTTCAAGAACATGTTCTATCTTCTCTGACATACTCCAAGTTCCCGTACTTTGCGCCTCCTCGGTTTCACACTCGATCGCCTGCCCAGTTTCATCCCTTCACCGAAACCCAGGATCTTCGCTTCTTGTCTGGCTCAGCCCTGCTGCATCTCGGAAATTCCTACCGAACTTGGCCCTACCATAATAATATCCGCCTGCGCCGCCCGCTGTTGAGTGTCGCTCCACGATTTCGAACCCAATCCAGGACGGTCAGGGTACGCTAGTCTGATCAATACGAGATACACATGGTCCTCTTGTGGAGAGCTCAAACAAAAGAGGGTTAAGAGTGCGGAGGGACCTCACGGAAGAGTGCGGGTGAAGGGCGTCTACAGTGTACAGGGACAGGCACGTCCAGGCCTATCGCAGCCTGCGTTCACCAATTCCTAATCGGTTACTGAGCATCGGGTCACTCTTTTTAAGGTCTTGACCCTGGGTGCGTCGACAAACCGTCAACGACATCTCTGATCTACCATCCGACATCGCCAGCTCGAGACCAAAGTCTGTAGACACCATGCCTACCAACCGACCGTTCTTCGCCAATTTCTTTTCGGCCTTTCGAGCCCGTACGAGCCCGGCATTCCAGGCAAAATCCAGCTCAACCTACGATGCCGTGTCGCCCGGTTCGCTTGTGGCAGCCGCACATGTTTCTACGACCACAGCAACAGTCACCTCGTCAAGTACAAGAACAATAGCCACAAAAGGTCCGGGAGAAGCCTCAACCCCCTCATCACAGCAAGTGCAGTCCAAACCCAACTCAACAACACCTCTCCCTTTCTCGTCTAACCCAAATTCACATCGATACGCACCACCTATGTCCAAGTCGCCAGGGACGAGTTCGCCCGGTCCTCATGGAACGCATACAACCACCAATCTATCAATGTCACCTCCCGGCACGTCCACACCGATGACAAGAGGGCGACAAAGACGTGGCAGCGACAGCTCCAATGCGTCGGGGGGCTTCATTGATGCCGTTGGTCCGGAAAAGTGGTATATCGGCGGCCGGAATGCAGCGGGCGAAGAGACCTTTTACAAACTTGGCTTGGTAACAGGTGGAACAGGAAGAAGAGTTCGCAGCTTAGACCGCTTGAGTCTTTGAATTGCCAACGGTCAAGGCGCAGCTATCGGAGAGAAAGCAAAGACCAGTCTGAATGGCAGAGCGAAGCTGGTCATCTTCAAAGCACAAAGAAGCGATGTAATTGCCATCTATAAATCCTCAACGCTTCACAATCGACCCAACTAGGTATGATTTTGTCGTCATTTCTCGCGTGCCCCGGACAACTGTATGGCAGAACGGAGAACCAGAAAATATTTCATCCTCTGAATCCGGGAGAAGGCAGGCGGAGCAGGGAAATACGTTGAAGAGATGGTCAAACCACTCCCTCAAATGAGGGCGTACAGAGCAAGGCGTCAACGGCGTTAGAATTCGCATAAAAGTGCAGCGGCCAGGTGCACATGGACCAAGTCCTTATGACATTGTATTTATGGCCAGGGAGGTGCACTGATCAGCTCTCTGAGCAGAGCTCTGATTTGTTTGAGCATCAACTGGCATGGTACATACCTACCTACGGAGTATACGGAGTAAACGGAGTAAAGATATGCAGGTCCTAGTACTGAGAACTTATGGCTCGTACCTAAAATAGAACAAACAGACGACGGACTCGAGAATCTTTCTGTACCAGTTTTGCTCTCGCCTTGTATCTGGCATGATGGCATTTCCATAGCGAGTGTCGTCTCTCCTGGACCGGAGGGAAAAGGACTACGTCGTACGAGTATGCTACCCTCTCTGGTTACATACTAGTTTGGCACAACACAAACACCCAAATTGGCAGCGTCATCAAACACACCGTGAAAGGATCTAATGAGAATTTAACAATAATTATGATGATCATAATCAATCATCTCCTCCAGGGAACCGATGCATGAGGAAAATCTGATTATGGCATGTTGCATATGCACATGGCGCAAGGTGCACACGTCTCTATAACCCCCTCAATCTGGCACTTGAGGGTCACCTACCCTAACAGCCTATCAAGCCTATCTAGTACTGGCAATGCTCTAGGAAATAATGACATACTTCTTACATATTTGGGGGTGGGAAAGGGGGGCACCGTGCCTACTCGGAGGGGCCACCTCAGCGCCCGCGATTCGCCCCCCGAGGCTCCGACTCTTCTCCGTCACGGCCGTGTGATCCTCCCTCGACCAATACGAGGAAATCATGCAGCTGTGTGATGCTGGCGTGCTACAAACCCCTTCGCTCAGTGTGCTTTTTCTTCTGGCCTCGGGCACAGAGGAATGAATTCTCAGCACCAAAATCTGACCTCCTGCATCACCCGTATTATACTCCAGCCTCACTCGGTTATCGACGATTGAGGCCAATGCCACCTGCAGTCCATACCTCGTCCCGAGTACCTACAGAGATCCCTACTACCACTAAATTCACCTAACTTTCCTTCGGACCTTTTCTCCGGCCGCAGACTCCGCTTACCCTGCAAAGGGGCTCGCAGCGCCTTGGTAAACGGTCAGTGCTTGTGCATCGAGCCTAGTCCCCCTTCCAGCTTGTTTCAACTCGTATTCGCACCCTTCAACGCCACCTGCAACGCGCCGCCCCATTAGATACACAAGGCGTTTCAATAAATCCAGTGCTCGCACAGACAGTACGTCCAAGGGGCACAGTGTGGAGATCTTGTTTGGCGGATGTAAAAGGAACCCAATTTTTTTTCTATGTACAACAAACGACAGGTCTTGCAGGGAATTTGCCGCACACTTAAATCAAGCGAGAAAGCCGAAAAGCCTAACAGGGAAGATTTCGAACCCAACCACGCTGTCGGAGGCTCCTAGTTGCAGCGCAGATCTTGGTGCCAAAGACCCTCTGGCGTCCCTGACGGCCGCCTAGTGGCTGCCTTGCCGGCGCTCCCCGTCTTGCGAAACCCTCACCTGGCGCAAGCCGTCGCAAAATCCGCTTCAAGTCGGATGCGAGCACAAGAACAACAGGCCCAGTTACGATTCCAACTTGACTGTCACTGCGCTTGGAGTCGGTCGAAGGGGTTGCTCTTGGGGGGCGGTTACTCGCTTGTGGCACCGAGCACTGAGCCCTCGAGTCGCCCTCGATCCTAACAACCTCCCTCCGTACCAGACCCCATCCCTAAGCACCATGCTCAGTCATCCTTGAGCACCAGAAACCACCCGAACCCCAGGCGCGTTTTTCTTTGGGCTGCTGAGGTGCTCCTTCCAAGTCTCGACAAGTCGCATCTCGTCAGTACATGAAGGCCAATGTGCCTACGCCGAATTCCGCATAGCCCTTCTCTGCACGTCGTTATTATTCATTGTAAATTCGATCCCGTGTCAAGCAGGTTCCCCCCTACCGTAGGGATCAGGTTTCATCATTTTGCCATTATTTGTAACCAGCCTCCATCTCAGCGGTTCCAAAGTTTGGACGTTCACTCTGGCTTCTGGGATCGGTCCTTTGGTAGCAAACTTAGACATGAAGTCTCCCTGATAAGCGAAAATGGTCTCTCGAAAACGCGGCGCGGAGGAACATCCTGATGGTGTCGTCAGGGCGGCGAGCAAATCATGTTTTGCCGCCCCGCTAACAAACTCTTTGACGTCGGATCACCTCAGTCCTCCTCCAAGTCCAACCTCGAGTTGTAGTTGCCAAAAACCTGCAGGCATGGAACGGATCTTCGCTATGTCGCCGACTCCGACGGTTGTCCTGGACAAAGATTTACGAATAGTCATGCTGTCGAATTCCTGGCAAAAGCAGGCTCATATCTCCCTGGACAAAGTTCGTGGCAAACCCTTTCTGGAGACGATCGGCGACTTGCTCTTACCAACAGATGCCGTCACCACCACCCAACTGATCCAGGGTGCAATCGCGAGCCGCGAAGAGCAGCGCTCTGAACCCTTACCAGGGCTCAAGGCTTCCAGTTATTGGCGGGTCCGAGTGTCGCCGATTTTTGACGAGGACGAACTCCTCTACGTAGTTGTAGAGGGTCTCGACGCTACGGAAGAGGTCGACAGGACAAAACAACACCTCGCTCAATTGTCATCGGCAGAGACATATCGCCTCTTGGTTAGCACCCTTCACGATTATGCCATCTTCATGCTTGACGCCGAGGGCTGTATAGCCACCTGGAACACCGGCGCCATGTTGCTCAAACAGTACACCCAGGAGGAAATCGTGGGGAAACACTTCTCGGCCTTTTACAGCGAAGAGGACCGAAAGGCACGGAAACCGGAAAAGGAGCTGCAAGTGGCTTTGCGAGAGGGCAAAGTGGAAGACGAAGGCTGGCGTGTCAAGAAGGACGGGTCCAGGTTTTGGGCAAATGTCATTATCTCTCCAGTCTACCGCGACGGAGTTTTGACTGGCTTTAGCAAAATCACCAGAGATTTGACGGAACGAAAGGCGGCAGAAGCGCGACTGATAGCTGCATACGAAGATGCATCCAAGATGAAGTCCGACTTCCTGGCCAATATGAGCCACGAAATCCGAACCCCGATGCATGGGATGTTGTCCGCCTTGTCGTTATTGATCGACACGGGCCTCACAGACGAACAGAAAGAGCTTGCCAACATCATCGATGAATCGGGGGCCATTCTGTTGCAGGTCATCAATGACATTCTCGACTACTCCAAGCTCAGTTCCGGTACCTTTTCGCTCAACAAGGAGGTCATGAATATTGTGGAGATTGTTAATGCAGTCCGACGCTGTTTCAACATCGGATCAACCGAGAATTTGA
This sequence comes from Fonsecaea pedrosoi CBS 271.37, assembly GCF_000835455.1. Classification (NCBI taxonomy): domain Eukaryota; kingdom Fungi; phylum Ascomycota; class Eurotiomycetes; order Chaetothyriales; family Herpotrichiellaceae; genus Fonsecaea; species Fonsecaea pedrosoi. Next base: position 332,692 of record NW_013550613.1, on the reverse strand, counting down.
GATTCGAAATCGACCTGGATCCTCGCCTCCCGAATTTTGTCCAGGGGGATCCTCTCCGCTATCGTCAGATCTTGCAAAACCTGGTGTCAAACGCGATCAAATTCACCGACAGGGGCTATGTACGGGTCAAGGTTGCTCTCACCCACGAGGACGAAGCCTCGTATGCCATAAAAACCGAAGTGATCGACTCGGGTATCGGTGTCACTCCTGAGGCAGAGAATGTCTTATTTACCCCGTTCACCCAGCTAGACACCTCTTCGACCAAAAGGTACAAGGGCACTGGACTCGGCCTTTCCATTTGCAAGAGTTTGGCTGAACTCATGGGTGGGGTGGTAGGTTACATGCGGAATCCAGAGCACCAGGGAAGCATCTTCTATTTCACTTCCAGAGTCAACAAATTAGAAGTCTCACCAGCTAAACCACTTCCGAAGGGCACGCTGGAAGTGGATCTCAAGAAGTTGGCGCAAACCAAACACATTCTTCTCGTCGAAGACAACGGCATAAACCAAACAATCATGGTTCGTCTTTTGCGAAGCTTTGGCCTCGAGAAGGTGGATGTGGCCTCCGATGGTGCGGAGGGCGTCAAGCTGATGACCCAAAAGCCTCTAGCCTACAGCCTGATCCTGATGGACATCTCTATGCCGGTGATGGATGGCGTGACCGCCACAAGGAGAATTCGAGAAGCCGGTCACGTGGTTCCCATCGTCGCCATGACTGCGAATGCGTTGAAGGGAGATGAAGAAGCATACCTCGCAGCAGGCATGAATGATTATATCGCCAAGCCTGTGGACAGAAGACTTCTGATGGAGGCGCTAGTGAGATGGCTGAGTTGATTCATCTTTGACAGGGGTTGTGACAAGTAATGCACAACCAGGGAGATATTGAAGGTCGTCTGCAAGACAAATGAACCACCATATTCGGGTCCAGCACGAATCGCGCCATGCACTTCGTTGTCAAGCATGTCCAACCGCAAGTCGGCGGAGATCGCGCGGAAACAGCATAACGCATCGCCGGCCTCAGTCAGAGACTTCGTGAGCGTCATTGTCGAGACACATTACAGGCCCCCCGAGATGGCCTCGAATTCCTGAGGCACCAACCTGGGGTCGAGGCCAGCTGAGAAAACATTGCGATTGCAGGGAACGCAGTTTCGGGTATGTTCATTCTCCCACGCAAGGTTTCACATGCAGAGGATGCCAAGGAGTCGGCCTTACCAGAGTCCTCGCATGATTGAAGAGTAAATGGCCAATGCGTCGTTGATTAGGTGTATCTGAGATATGACCAAGCCTGCATCTGATTTCCTCCGAATCACCCACCGCCACCGCCACCGCCAGAGCAGGTATGCACGGGAGTAAGTGTCATCGACACACGACGCTTGCTGGGGTGGACGGTGTATCATGATGCTGAGCATTCGACAAGCTTGGAATTGGCGCCCGTGGGACTGGCATAAGAGAATTTCGACGGGGGGCACGAGATGTACCTCCCGAAGCTCGTTTGCCTCCTTTCGCATGGCAGGGGTTCAGGATGCCTTACTTAACAGCTGTCTGTCAACCTCGAGAAAGCAGCGGAGCCTTTGCTATTTCAAGTATTTTGGGGGATCTGGATCCCAGCCACACAGTGCTGTCCTTTTTCCCTCGTCAACATTTTCCCACGCTTGCAGCAGCCTAGTCATCTTCTTGAGGATTCACCAAGAACAGCTGCCAAGCTTGAAAGGAAGATGGGTGTAGGCGAAGCGAGCGGGATGCTTACGTTTCTCTTCGCATACTGGGCTGTCTATACACTCCACATGCACCACCAACTCCTGCCCTATCGCAGCTCGACCAGCCTCGGCCCCACGGTCTGACATGCGTCCCTCGATTGGTTCGCTGCTGCAGAATGATACTTGATGAGACAGCATACGAAGTTTTCACTCGGAGGTCTCACGACTGCCGAATCGACGGGCGGTGAGATAGAGGTCAATCGTGATGCGAAGTTACACCACCAAAACAACATGACGGTCGCCGTCGTTGTTGGAGCCATGGAGGAAGCCCGTCGCTGACTCATTCCTTACCACGGTCCGACTACGGGTGTCACCACGGGAGGGTCCTGGCAATACCGAGTAGGAGGGCAAGAAATAGGAATTCAAGCCCCGGCCATCTTGATTATCAAAGCCTACCATACAGACTATTCTCAGCGTCTGTCCCGGCTTCCGGCAGCACCTCGCTTTGGTCGTCGCCAACTTTTGGCTCTCCTCATCCAGTTTACCTGTGGGATTCTGCGAATTCCACTTTCGACATGGCCCTTGTCGCTTAGAGTTAGGGTCATGCGATCCCCAGATTGTCATTTCTGCCTTTCCTTCCTGGGCGAATGGCCTATCTCTCGGACGATATCAATCATGTTTCCCGTCATGATGGAATTTTAGCACAACATCTACCTACATGGCTTCCGACCCGCGGCGAGAGTTTCTGTTCCTGAATCAGTCTCTGTCTTCCACACCCCGCTCGCAGAGGGAGAAAGAACTCCAAGATGCAGATCGTCGAGCTCATGCAGCGCGGAACTCCAGACTCAAGCGACCCATTCCGCAGGCCGAAGACGAAGCTGTCAGCTCGAGCCGTCGCCCGCCAAAGAGACTCAGCCGTCGTTCGGTTGATGACGATGTTCAACAGGATAGTGACGATTCGACACTTCCAGTTATCAGACAGAAGCTGGCGGTACGACCCAAAACTCCAGAACGTCCGCAGATCGTGCACGGGTTGTCGCTGGTACCCAAGAGCTTTACCTCCACAACCTCACTGGGCCAGGCTAACTATGACCCGTTTGACACGGGCCCGGTTAGCGGGCTGCCTCCTTTCATCTACGATATCCTGGAACATTGTGAGTCGCGATCTCTGCAACCCTCGTCCGTTTTGTTCTTTGTGAAGTTGCGATGTCCCTGATCCCCTGATGGTGGTCAGTTGAGTGTCGGAAATTTCTGGCTTCTTCGGCATTGCTGATTGTCGCTCGGTATTCCAAGCCTACCGCTTCGTCTGGCCTGCAGTGCTGAACCAGGATCCGATCACCACCGAACGATATGAAGTCGTGAGACGGAGGGACGCACAGGAAATTCCTTTTATTCTCCACGCACAGATTGTCAACGCAGGAGGTCACAGATTACGACTGCTTCCGGCGAATCACCAGTCTCGGTCACTGGTAGCACGAGCAGTATCGTACCATGAGCGGAAGACTCTCGAAGCCGTCGCAGATATCGTCCAGAAGAACCCGATGCCGCCCTGGAAGAGTATAATTCTGGCGCTGCTTTTGGTGACGTGGCCTGCTGGAACTCACGAGGAGGAGCCGTCCAGATATCCCGTATCCCCTATGGCCAAAGCGCAGAATCTACACCTTTTCAGCAACATGGAATTGACGCCCGGCAGAATCCAGCAGATCCGGCGGTTTTACCGCACTCTCGAACCTCTGGGTGGTATAGATGGATCCCCTCTGCCGGATCACTGCCATGTATTCAGCCTGTGGGTTCTACTCTCATCCTCCTGACCCAACATTCTTTGAACTGGTCTTACTGACCCCTTTGTCTCTAGCGCGGACACGTTCGTCTCGACTCGACTCGGCGTCCGCCCTCTCTGGCCGTGGCCCAACAAGCTGCGCTACGCCTGCGAAGCATTCAAGGACCTTGTGCTCGATCCCCGTGCATTCCAACTCTCTCTGGTGATGGGTCGAGGCTTCTCTTGCGTGCAAAATCCCGGGCTTTCACGAGCTCTAATGTTAGCATGTCGAGTGACGCTGGGCGTCGATCTGTATCACCGGAAGGCTCCCGCGGCACCTATAATCAGAGATATATGTACAGTCAGGAATGCCGTGCAGCACCAGCTATGCTCGCTCGATCCACCGCTGGATCTGGTGCCCTCACATGAGGACTCTCTCTACAATATGGTACGACTTGCTGCACTGATCTACAGCGACCTAGTCCTTTTCCCGCTTGGGGAATCCGTGAGCATCAAGTTGCAGCTTGCATACGACTTGCGCAAAGCCCTGGAATTATTCTTTACAGGCGAGACTCTGGAAGAACAGATGGAGCGCGAGCTCACAGTCTGGTGTCTGACAATGGGCGCCATGGCAGCGCATGGGACGGTTCACCAGGAATGGTATGTCATGCAGCTGAGTCGAAGCTTGCGCGAGGATCGGCGAATGTTGGACTGGATTTTGTTTCAGACTCTGATGTCGCATTTCCTGTGGTGGGACTATGTGCTCCAGCCCCGGTGCTGGGACGTATGGAACGAGGCGGCACAGCAGAGTCAGATTCACCTGGAGGGGTCGAGTTCACCCTCTCCGTGAGATTGGAAAATGCCTCAGTCTGGCTGTGATCGTCCATGATATAGGTAGCTGGTGCAGATGTACTCGTAGGTGGAAGGAGGCGGCTCGTATCCCGCGGGATATGTCGCCTTTGCTTGAAGGACTTCTACCGAGGACGTCTGCATGATAATGACGTCGCGGCTCGAGGGGGTGCAAGCGCAGAAACGCTCTAACTTCCTGAGACTGCGTTAGCAACGACAAGTCACAAGCATCTCAAGCATTAAACGGCATTAGACCCAGACCGTGAGGCCACCGACCGCCAACAGTGAGTAGGCATGATAAGACCACTTGTTGATGTGTCCGGAGTGTGGCAATTTCTCATTGGGCGGGAGGCCGAGGAGATGATTGTGGATGGTGGATAATGATTTGAGAGAGTGAGACTTGTTACATTGACTGGTGGGCACGTGGGAAGGAGAAGAGTCGAGAAGGGGAGGTGTGAAGAGAAGGTGAAAGACAACAGGGACTGCGTAGGTACTCGGTACTTACAACTCTTTCACTCCCTCCTGTACCGAGTACCCTGTCGACCTGTACCTACAGCAAACCACATACCAAAAACTCTACAGCACCCTCTCAGCCTCTTTACTGCTCCGGGCATCTAGCGACCTGCTCAGTCAGTCCTCTCCTGCCACGTAAACTTATTTCTGATCCTTCTCTCTCCTATGTGTTTCGCTCTTCTACCACCCCAACCCTACCTCCAATAACACCTCTGACACGACAGCACTCTGCTTCAGGACCCTTGACTTTGTTCCCGCCGGACCGTCAAATCCTACCTGTCCTGTTCCTGCCTTAAAAGACAAGCTGGCCGAGGGAAACAAGAGAGGGAGGGAGGTAGAGAGGGGTGGGCCGGCGCTCTTGGACAAAGCCAAATTGCACAGACCAGGAACAGTCCTGAACCCACGCTTTAGGGTGGCCCGCCATGGCTTTCGACGCCTCCAGGTCTCCAACTGACATCCTCTCCGTCTCCCTCACTACAAATACCCTGAACATCGTCTTCCCAGTGTGCCTGCTGCTCGCCTTTCTACTGCTGCACTGGCGCCGGAAGAGCAGCCCGACACTGCCGGATCTGCCGTGGGTTGCGCGCAACGATAGAGCATGGGTCCTGCGCGATCTGAGGACGAGGCTGTGGTGCTCCATCAATTACGAAGAGGCCTTGAGGAGGGCATATGATCAGGTAGGTTTCTAAATGTTGGGTCAGAGGGGGGCTTATAGGTGCTGCTGTCTTTGTCCCATCAACCTCGCAGCTTCTTTATTCCATTCTTTCTCTCAGCCATTGGCCTCGGTTATCTTGGAACAGGTACGACATCAGAGAAGGGAGGAGAGAAGCAATGGCCTATGTCATTCGTTGCCATTGATATCCTCTTGTGACTATGCGTATGGCGCACTGTTTGTCCATCTTCATCTGACCTCACTCTCCAACACAGTATGCTCGCCACAACAAGCCGTGCATCCTCGCCACTCTCGATGGCGAGGTCGTTCTGCTCCCGCCGTCCAACACATCCTGGCTGATCGCCCAGCCTGACAACGTCCTCAGTGTCAATGGCGCCCACAAGCATATCCTACAGACCCGATATACTTTCCCCAAGCCCGAGATTATGGATCCAACTGTTCACTTCGGTCTGTTTCCCCTTCTCCTTACTCTGGCGTCTTCGGTCCTTGGACCTGAAACTTGGCATTTTCTTTCCCCAGTTGCACTCTCTTTGAACCTCGCTGACGCTTCATGCCCCTTGCTAGACGTCATCAAGTCCGAGTTGACTAGGCAGGTCTTCAATGTCACGCCCGAAGTGTGCGACGAACTAGCCGCAGCAGTAGATCAAATCTGGGGCAGCGAAGCTGATTCCGACTTTGAATACTACTCTGACGCCGACGGGTGGAAGACCGTGGTGCTCTTCGACAGTCTCACCAAGATCATTGCCCGAATTTCCAATAGAGTCTTTGTCGGGCTTCCACTATGTGAGTAGATTCCCTTCCTTCTGGCAAAGAGGCGGGTCAAAGTGGACGGTGCGTAGAATGATCCACAGGCACCAGGTCGCCTGACACAGAAGAGCATACATCGTCCTCGAGAGAGCATCGCCGTCCTCTTAAGAAGACAATTTACATCGGTAGTGTTCACTGTCCAAAATGCTAATCAAGCATGGCCTTCAGGTCGTGACGAGGAATACCTCAAGAATGCAATCGGTTTTGCAGAAGATATTGCCTTTTCTGCAACCATACTGCGACTCTTCCCTGGCATACTCCGACCTCTTGTCTCTCGGATAGTGACATGCTCTAATCGCAAGCATACCCGCGCATATACTGAAATCCTCACGCCCGAGATTCTCCGGCGTCAGGGCCTCCAGGACGAGACCACCAGCGACTCCGAGGCAGAACACAAGGACAGCGAGACGGAGCGGCCGGGCGACACAGCAAAGAACGACTTTCTCCAATGGCTGTTGACCCGATCGCTCACCAAATCGTATCTGTCGCCGGACGAGGCAGACCCGCAGATCATCTGTGCGCGCCTTTTGCACGTGAACTTCGCGTCCGTCCACACGACCAGTTTCATCGGCACCAATGCCTTGCTGGATATCCTTGCCGCACCGCGCAACGAGCGTGTCCTGGAAACGCTGCGGCAGGAGGCCTTGGACAACATGGAGCCAGATGCCGGATCGGGACCGGCTTCGAGGATGTGGTCGCGCACGGCTATCGCCAAAATGCACTACCTCGACTCTGCTCTTCGAGAAACTTCACGACGCGCGAGTATCATAGGTGTGGGAGTGAACCAAAAGGTCGTTGCTCCGGGGGGCATCACGACGCCCGATGGGATACATGTACCCGAAGGATGTATGGTCGCCACGCACAGTTGGGGGTGCCATAATGACGAGACCCTTTATGAGGAAGCCGACAAATACAAGGCTTTCCGGTTCGTCGAATTGAGAGACAGAATCTCCAGTGGACTCGGGGATGGTGATAGAGATAGAGCAGATCGGGAGAAGGAGTACCTGGACAAAGCCCACCTCTCCTTCATCGCCACCTCTCCCTCATACCTTGGGTTCGGACACGGTCGGCACGCTTGTCCTGGAAGATTCTTTGCCGCGCAGGAACTGAAGCTGTTGCTCGCGTATCTGCTCTCGCGGTACGAGATCCAGATGGTCATGGAAGGGGGCCTTGGTGGGAACTGGAATGGGAAGGGAATTAGACCTGAATGTTACTGGGCGGGACCGAACCACGTCCCGCCGATGAGCGCCAAGGTGAGAGTGAGGAGACGGAAGGAATTCCAATAGTCTGGTCAGAGCACTGTCGAAGAAAAAGTATTTGTGTGGTGTGTGGGATGTTATAGGGTAGGGCGACCTTGATGCCTCGAAGATGGTGTTGATGGATTAGCTGGGCGTGAAAAATGCGAGACGTACCTAGTACATATAGGCTGTTGGATAGGGATTGATCAGGCCCGCCCAGATATTGATCGACGGACACAAAGGTGCCGGGACTCTCGCAGCCATAATTGGTTTGCCGGAGAACGTTAGCTTAGAGCTTGACGAGTAGGTGTTTGTGGAAGTTTGTAGATGGTCGAGCGCCACGAGTGAAGGATGTAGATGAGAGCTTCCTTTCTTTCCCGTGCCGAGTCACGACCACGACTCGTCGAGGGTTGTCAGTCAATAGGAAACAAGCTCATCGTTGTCGCTTTCGAGCAAAAGCCCCAGCCATTCTCGTTGGCATCATCCACCAGCCCCTTCGAGTCCCCTTGTCAGTGACCCAGTTCCTCTTCCTGCTGCCTCGCCCTCCAGAATCCCTTGCCATAGCTAACCACGATCTCCTCGCCCTTTGCGATCCCCCTCGCCCTCTGCTTCCCGCCGTCCTTCCGGTTGACTTTGCCGGCACTCAGCACGAACACGCCGATCCGCCTCTCCCATCTCGCCTCGCCGCCGCGGGACGTCGGTGGAAGCATCTCGACCCAACAGTCGCGGAACTCGGCGTTGGGGCCCTCGGGTCGGATGCCGCGGTAGTCGTTGATGAAGCGCGCCTCGTTGCCGCACTGCGCGGCGTCGATGGCGAGGTCCAGCTCGCGGTCGAGGCTGAGGTCGTAGTCCGATGTCGAAGCTGACTCTGACGACGACGTGTGCAGCGTGCCGAGGTAGAGGATCACGAATGACGACGGGGCCAGGGCGCGCGCCGCAAACAACCCGTGCTGTCGGTACGCTGGGTGGGAGGGGTCGGCGATGGACTTTATTTGGACCAGCGGAGATGGCGACGTGGGTGCTGAAGCGGGAATCACGGGGAGTGAATCGGAGGGTCTGAAGGTGGCTCTGATTGTTGATGAGAGGAGTAGTTCTGGTGATAATGGAGGCGGAATATGGAGTTTGTCGAGATAGAGAATGTCTTTGGGCCAGTTCTTGGGCAGGGAGGATGTAGTCTGTCTCGGTGGCATTGCCATGTACTCATACACACATATCACCTTTGATATTGTCAATTGGACCATCGATAGGTGGAGGGGCTCGTCTAAGTTTCCCCAGCGACTTCTGGGTCACACGCTACGTACTCGGTACTGGTACTTAACACTTCACCACCCACATTGTGAGACTGCATGCGAGCTCTCCTTCTTTCTCATTCAAAATTCCATCGCCGTGGTATGACTTTGAGAGGTATCGCTACGGCCGGCACCAAGATATGCGTTTCGATACTTTGAGCGACCTTCCTCCTCCTTTATTTCCTCATTCACTTGTTAAGTATATTCATCACGTAGTGTCCTAAAGGAACACTACATACGGAGCGACCTCAATGCGTGAGTCGGACATCACAACCCCCAACCCGACTCTCCATCCTCAAAAATCCTCCGAGACATCAATAACTTGTCCCGCCGCTCATCACGGTGGGGGGACTTTTCAGCCCTCTTGTTTCAGGGTTCTTTTGCGCCAGTACCTTTTCAATTGGCATGGACTCTCCCCTTTGAGGCTTGACATCTGTGTATTATCCCACATGCCGTACCTAGTCGGAGATATAGACAGGAAAGGAATTTTTGGGCAGTGCGAGGACTGGGAGGTGGATATACCAGTACATACAGGACATAGGTAGTAAAAGAACTGATGGTAGAAGCTGGCAGCCTACCTGGTCATTGAGTATGGTGGCCTCCGCCAACTCGCTTCTTGAGGATCGCCAGAGCCTGCTGCCTACCTAGGTGCCTGAATAGTACACTAGCTCTAGTTGCCTAGCCAGTTTTGTGTGGGCATTGGCATCCTAGGAAGTCACAACGCCCTCAGCTCACAGCTCGCAGCTCTAGTGTCAGTGCGGGGAAGCTTGAAGCTACAACCCAAAGCTGGTGACAACACCCACTCAGGCACCAGTAAGGCTCTTCCTCTCTTCCAGGAACGCCTAACGGGCGCTCCAGGAGTCACAGTTCCCCTGTTCCCCCCCCCCAAGTGGCACCAACTCACTTCCACCCATGCGTAGGACGGCAACCACCGCGCCACCACCAAATCTCCGCAGCCAAACATGTTCCCTTTAACTCGACCCCATCTCACCATCTTTACTCCCTTCATGCCATTCATCCTGTGCACGACGCCGTTCCTGCCATGATGGATCGTCAATCACTGTCGAGTGGCCATGAGTGCATCAGCGAAAAGGCCCCTCTAGTACAAGATGAGGAAAGCAGGGCGCCGACTCCTGCATCCTACTGCGCTTCGTGCGGTCGCCGCCTCCGGGAAGCGTTTCATTGGCGTGCCTTCGCCGCCTTCATGGTCCTCTTCGTCACATGGCTCTGTTATGCCGGCTTCGTTGTGAAGAATGACGGGCCCGATGTTTTGCCTTTCTCCCTCAATAGTGAGTCTTGCTGTGTGAAACTGGTTCACGGCTCCGTTTGGTTGCTGACAACCCCGAAGCAAACAGCAAAGAACCCGAACATAAGGGGGCTGACATCTGTCTCACGCCTGCGTGTGTTCATGCCTCCTCGGAGCTGCTTTACAACTTGTCGCCCGACTACCAAACCCTTGATCCATGCACCGACTTCGAGGAGCTGGTTTGCGGAGGTTGGAGGGAGCGTCACGATCTACGGCCCGACCAAGGCGATGCTTTTACCGGCACCATCATGAGCGAGAATTCTCAGATGCTACTCCGCCATATCCTCGAAGCTCCGTATCCGGGCTTGTCGGCGGTGAGTCCCTGGCACCCCATCAACGATCTTGGTTCCTGTGCTTATATTTGCTCCAGCATTCTTACTTCTCCCCTGCCACACTCGACAGTACCACAGGCTCGGTGGACAAGGAGAATTTCGACAAGCTCAAAGCGGCCTATGATGCTTGTTTGGATGAGGACACAATCGCGAAAGTCGGGGTTGCGCCATTGATCGAGATACTCAACGACACCGCGAAACATTTTTCATCTGGCGACCTCTCTGCCACCATTGCATTTATGCTCAAGACTGGAATGTCGACCGTGATATCTGCTGACACCGGTGCCGACGACAAAGATCCAGATACGGTGGTCGTCTCCATCGCGGCTCCCTGGAGCATCGGTTTACCTGCACAGGAAATGTACGAAGACGAACAGCTCGTGAAGAAGTATGAAGGCGTGGCTTCGGAAGTTCTCTCGGCACTCCAAGATGGGGCCTCCACAGATGTAGTCGATGCTCATGATCTGGTCGAGTTCGAGAAGCAGCTTGCGAAAGCCTCGCCAACTGCTGAAGACCGCAACGACGTGACGGTGAGCTGGAGCACTGTTTCACAACCCGAACTTACTAACGTACAGGACAGAAATACTACAACCCCATGTCTCTAGCTGATGCTGATGCTCTAACTCCACAACTGAAGCTGTCGGAAATCCTCCATAGCCTGGTACCCTCAAACTACCAATTGGAGCGAGTCATAGTCATGGCTCCACAATACATGAAGGAACTTAGTAAACTGCTGGCGGATACATCAGAAGAGACTCTGCACACATACTTCATGTGGAAGGTAGTCCAGTCGTACGCCAGTTTCATCGAGGCCGATGCGGTTGCTCCTCTCAAACGATTTTCAAACGAGCTGGAGGGCAAGGTACCACGCTTCCTCGAAGTGACCTTCCAGCCTTCCGATGCTGACATGACCTAGGACCCAGATACAAAACCGGAACGATGGCGAACGTGCGTCGACCACGTCGACTTTGGAGTGGGCTGGATCCTGAGCCGCTTCTTCGTCGAGAAAGCCTTCTCTGCCAAGGCGAAAGAATTTGGTGACCAAATTGTCTCCGATATCAAGGACCAGTTCATCGAAAAACTCAAGGTTACCGAGTGGATGGAGAAGGAAGTGATTGAGCTGGCCATTTCCAAGGTCCACAACATTGTCCAGAAAATTGGATATCCGGACAAGGTATGTGAAGTTCCAGGACTTTTATTAAGTTGTATAATACTGATAGATGCTGTTTACAGAGTCCAAACATTATGGACCCCGCGAGTCTGAAGAAATACTACGCTCCAGTCAACATTACTTCTTCGACGTACTTCGGCAATGCCGTATCGATCATCCGTGCTGAGCTCGCTCGCGAGTGGGCGGCTCTGGGCAAGCCCGTGGATAGAAATCAATGGTTCGTGACTGCTTCTTGTCGTAGGATTGATTGCAAGTGTTGACGGTCTTTAGGGATATGACTGTTCCAACTGTGAATGCATGTATGTACTTCCAATCCCCTGCGTGTTTTGTTAGCACTTGACTAATCTTACAGACTACAATCCTCCCGGCAATGAGATTGTTTTCCCAGCAGGAATCATGCAGGTCAGTTCAGTAAAAGGAGCAAGACGCGCATTCAAGTGCTAATTAGACCAGTTTCCCGTCTTCGATGTCGATGTCCCCCAGTATCTCAGTTACGGCGCCTTCGGATCCGTATCTGGGCACGAACTCTCTCATGCATTTGATTCGACCGGTCGCCATTACGACCAGAACGGCAATTTCACCGACTGGTGGACGGAAAAGACGGTCGAGAACTTCAAGAAGCGGGCGGAGTGTTTCGTCGAGCAGTACTCCAACTTTACTGTACCAGGCCCTGATGACAAACCGCTCCATGTCAACGGCCGACTGACCTTGGGCGAAAACATCGCGGACGCAGGTGGTCTAGCGGCAGCATTTGCGGCGTGGAAGAAGCGCGCGGCGGAGAAGCCCAACCAGGATCTTCCTGGGCTGGAGTTCTTCACACAGGAGCAGTTGTTCTTTGTCAACTACGCCAACTGGTGGTGCGGAAAGACCAGGAAGGAAACTGCCATTCAACGAATCTACCTGGACCCTCATGCACCCAAGTTTGCCAGGATTCTGGGCACCATGGCCAACTCGAGGGACTTCCGGGAGAGTTTCCAGTGCGAGGAGAAAGAGCCCGTCTGTGAGTTGTGGTAGGGGTTGCGAGCATGTGTAGGTGCACGGAAACAGGTCTGTTTTTATTGCATCTGGTAGCTGGCATTGCAATTCCAATTGGTGGCCACGGGAATCTGGATGGATGGGAAAAAGCACATTCGGTAAAAAGACCAGGGCATCAAGACCTCCTGCGAGGATCACTTGGAGTCTTTCTCTAGTGTTTGTCAGAGAATTGGTTTGTGACCGCTGGTGTCGCCATTCTTGGGGGTTATTGTGTACTCTTTCTCTATCAATGTGTGAGTCACGACTTGGGTATACGACGTATTCGGGTCAACGGGCCTATTCCTGTGTAAGGTCAAAGGAGACGCAAAGACATATTGAAGGTCCTTGACCTTTGCTCTCTGTTCTCGCAAGTTCAATTCTCACAGCACACAAAAGACGTTCCACGCCCAAAAAAACGGCCCAAACCATCTACGACAACCCGGCGTTTTTCAACGAGTACACACAAGTACCGCGATCGGTGCACGGGCTTGATGGCGCTCCAGAATGGCCAACACTGCGTCGACTGGTCGGGGATGCCCAGGCTGGCGCGACTGCTCGATCTGGGATGCAGATTCGGCTGGTTCTGTCGGTGAGCGGCGAAGGAGACTGCTGCGCGGTCGCCGCACGGCGTCGAGATCTCAGAGAACATGCTCCGACAGGCACGAGGGCGGGGAGGCGCATCGCCCGTATTTCTTGCTCGTTGCCGTGTACGAAGCCTGTTTCCCCGTAGTCGAGTCTCAAGGCAGGGTGGCAGGATACTGTGAGATCGTTAGTCAGAGTGGGTTTTCCTCAAGTAGTTGGAGGCTAAAAGTCTCAGGCAGGTGGTCTAAGGGTTGATCGACTTTGGTCGACTTTGACAAATTTGTTCGAGCTTGTCATCTGTACTCGGTACCGAGTACAAAGACCCTCGCGCGGAGCGTGGGTGGCTCGCTTGATGCCCATCGCCTGAGGCCGCGGAAACTATCGCTTGCGCTGCGTAAAAGTGCCCAGTTGTGGAGGTGCGGGTTGTACGCTCGAACCAAAGAAATACGAGGGCAACAAAGAGAGTGATTAGCAGGGCGTACTCGGTATAGTTATGGGGATTGTTGTGTAACTCTGTGCCTCTGGGCTGGGTTAAAGGGCGTGACGGGCTGTGATCACATTGTCCACCCATCACCATCCTGCACCACCTTTTGTCTCATTGATCTCTTCCTGCACCTTTGGGACAGGAATTTTGTACATTTGTCCGCACATCTTCGCTGTGATTGCTTCTACGTGCCTACAGACCACGGCAAGCCACCCTTACTACTGATTCACCATGGCCAAATCTCGCGAAGAGCTCAATCAGCTCGCCCGCCAGCTCAAATCCCTCCATGTCCCTGGCCAGCCCCTGATCCTGACAAACGTCTACGATGCCTGCACCGCCTCGGTGGTGGCCGGCCTCCCCTCGACCAAGGCCGTTGCAAGCGCCTCTTTTGCCATCGCGGCCAGCATGGGCATCGTGAATGAAGACACCATGTCGCTCGACGACAATCTGGCTGGGGTTCGCCGGGTGGCTACTGGTCTACGCAACGCCGGCAAGGCCGATACGTTGCCGCTGACGGCAGATTTACAGGACGGGTATGCTGATCCGGGAGACTCGATCCGACAGGCCATCGAGATTGGAGTCGTGGGCTGTAACATCGAGGACGTCGACAACAGCTCCCAACCTCCGAAGCTGAGACCCCTCGACGAAGCAAAGAGCCGGATCGAGGCGGCCGTTCGAGCGGCCAGGGAGGCAGGGGTCCCCGATTTCGTGGTCAACGCCCGCACAGACGTCCTGGGATTCGACGGGACGATTGACGACGTGGTGGAGCGTGGGCGCGCCTATCTTGACGCGGGTGCTACAACCGTGTTTGTCTGGGGCGTGAGGAAGAAGGTCATCAGCGAAGACGAGGTCAGGACCATGGCCAACAGACTGGACGGCAAACTGGCCGTGCTTGCGCAGGGCTGTACCATTGAAGCCTTGAAACGGGCTGGTGTCAGCCGCATCTCCGTGGGGCCTACGCTATTGTTGAGGGCGCTCAAGTTCATTGAGAAGGAGGCTACAGCTATCCTGGAAGTGAACCAGTGGTCCATGAGTACATAATCGAGCGCTCCAGAAACAAGCAGCCAGAACCTTTTGCTGTTGTAGAGCAAGTCCTCGACTCATTCGGCCATCTTTCTTCTCCTCGCCACTCAAATTTTCCTCGGGCCACAACGATATACCAACTACTTTTCGACAACTTTCCTTTTTTCGCTATTGCTCGACTGCCAGCTTACCCCAGTATATCCAGGCTCCTCGGAAATCCCTGCCCCTCAGAGTGGATTCTTGGGTTCGGACACGCATTGGGCGGCATCCCGCCATTCGCTGGGGACACGGCATCTATACGAGGCACATCGCTTGGGCCCAGCTTGGCTCAAGGCGGGCTGCTTCGCACGACCAATCACTCTCCAACTACAGCTGACTCAGGAAGTCAAGTTGTAGGGGACAAACAAATGTGGCAATGATACCTTAGAGAGTGTGTGCAGGAAAAAAAAAGGAGTGGTATTCAAGATATGACCATCACGACGACGACGACGTTCAGCATGAGAGGACACAAGTCAATTCTCACCTCCCAAGGAAGTTAAATACCATTCTCGTCAGTGCATCTCTTTCGAGAATGCTGCTTGGTGGACAGTATTACTCTTTGGCGACAGAGGTGACGAGTATTTCCATCTTCACCTCAGATCTATACCAACCCAAGCGACACAACTGCCAACTTGTGGCCTGCAACATGCCAAAAGTCAGAGTCTTCTTTGTAGATTGCCACCCAAAACGCCCTCAAAAAGATCGCGCTCTGGACGATGTCGAGCGAAGGGCCCATGCTGCGCGAGAAACACACAGGAAGAGGGAGGCACAGCGGAACAGCAACCAGTCTTCGCGAGTCACAACACCATCTCCCACTAGTGAGACGGTCCTACACAGGGTAGACCCCTTTGATGCAGCATCTGTTAGAATCGACAATGCCGTGGCGGGCCTCCTGCATTACTACGTCTACTTTTATCATCCCACTCTTTGGCCGAACGAGATGACGGTCCTTCGTCAGGGTGTATACACGTTTCAAAGCGCTGTTAACCGCATCATGCGGACAGTTGTCGAGGACAGCCTGACCATGTACTGCCTTCTAAGCGCCTCTGCCAGTCGACTCCAGTTCATTGACCGGCTCCCTTCCACGGCGGTGGCTGGGAAAGACGACTACTACATGCGCAACGCGCTCCAGTTACTGCGCTCCCGCATCGAAACGCAGCCCATTCAGACCTACGAGCAACTGAGACAGTTGCTGATCTGCATCGTGTTTCTGACCTCGGCCGAGTGTTACCGTGACGACGTCGCGGCGGCGACAACCCACCTACAGGCTGCTGTCGACCTGCTGGATCGAAACGGCGGGCTCATGTCTATCCAGGACGAGAATTTGCGGGGTCAGCTCGCCATGAGTGATTTGTATCTCGCCTGCGTCCGGCTCAAGCCTTGTCTATTTGAATGTGACTACGATCCTGGTCCCGCCAGCGCTCTTTGTCTGGGGGATCACGAGCTATCGCCGATCCAGTCTGAGAGCGTCGCCAGTTCCCTGCTGGACAGGGACACGTCGATAGTACCTTCGGCGGTGAGGGATGTGATCGAGCAGCTGGTCGAGTCCTACGACGTCAAGAGCCGCCTGCAGACCTCGTCCATGTCACCGTCCCGAGCCCTGCAGGTCACCCACTGGATCACAACGCGCAACATGGCCATCCGAAACAGGCTGTTGGCACTGACGACTCACGACCCCCGGGCCCACGCGCTGAGGACCGCCATCATTATGTGGACCCTGCTCGCGATGAACGTGACGGGCCGCGCAAAGACGGTCAAGGTCATGGCGCCAATGCTGAAGGACATCCTCACACAAATACCCACCACGTCCCTCGGCTGGGTCGGCGCCCAGGACATCAGGCTGTGGATTCTGATCATAGGCTTCTCGTGCGCCGACGAGGGGAGCCCAGTGGCCGAGTGGTTCGCGGCGCAGTGCTGTGCCTTTGCCAGGAGCTGGAGTTGGTCGTTGGGATCGACGAACTCGTCGCTGTGTCGTCTCGACGAGGCCTTCGTTACAGAGCGCCTCGAAACATTTCAGCGACGAGGCTTCTTCTTCGACGCGCATGTGCAGAGCCCGCGGACGCGAAAACTCGCCCGTGCCATTTCTGCTAGTTTTTCGGGTTGAATTGCTCTAGGCTAACTGGGCTTTTTGGCAAGATTGTGTCTTTACGTGAAATTAGAGGGAAGAGAGAGGGAGAGCTAGCTAGAAAGCTAGGTACACAGTCCTGCGAACCCGGTCAACGGGAAGAGAAAAGGGTTTACTTGCTTACCCGACTAGCCATCCTGAGCGCACAAGACAACTATATATGTGTTGTGCATGTTGTATTGTATATACATTTGATATATTGGCGATCAGAGATCATGGTATTTTTATTGTTTTTTTATTTTTTTTTTGGTTGGTCTCGTCTTGTTGAATCTCTCCGTTCACTTTACTCTACTTGACTTTCCTATCCTATGGAGGTCCGGAGTTGTCCTGTCCTATCATATCCCGTTCTGTTCGCTCTGCTTCGCTTCACTCCAGTCAGTGATCTGATCTGATTTGAATGTAGTAGTGATGATTTGTTCGTCCAAGTCCGAACCACACGAATAAACATCAATTCCTTCTATTGCTCCCGTCTAGGCTAGGTATGCTCCAGAGTTCTTTGCCACCATCACACTCACATACACACTTTCTCTCTCCAAAAAAAGAAGAAGCCAGAAAAGAAAGTAGTATAACCCCACGTCTGGTGTAGTTGTAGAGTAATAAAAGCTCTTTTGACCGTTGAAAGACAGTGCCGATGCCAATGCCAATGCCGCTCACACCCACATAAACACACATGCACACGCACACATACTCTCTAGGTGCCCTTGTCATAAAACCCCCAGCAGTCCGAAAATGCACCTTTGGCTTTCTCTTGACCCCTGTAAAACAGACCAAATCGGAACCAGTCACACGCAAAGGCGGTCCTCAACTTGACATCCGGTCAATCTTGAATTTCACATCCACGTCGCCCTGGCCGAATGGGATGGGATTCGAGTCTGCGTCAAACAGCGTCCTCTCGAAAAACCGGACGTTGTTGTCTTGGTCGGCAAGCACAATAGTCTGCTTTTGCGTCCCATAGAGCCCACTGACGCCCAGCGGTCGGGCCCGAAACGGCGGGTTGATCGACGGCGAGTCGCGCCGCACCGGTGTGTGGTGTCCTACAATGTTGACTTTCTCGTGGACTTTGGCAGCGGCAATCTCGTCGTCTTCTAGGTGATGACTCGTGTCTTTTCGTCCTAAGGTCGGCACGTAGATGGTGTGTCTGAGCGAGGGAATATACGTTTCCAGGCCGGATCCTTCGGGTTCGCCGTTCCGCGGAAGGGTTTCATGGCTGAGCAAGTCCAGAAACCGCGATATCAGCTCGTCTTCGCTCTCTTGGTTTTCGATGCTCTGCCGGATCGTGTTCAACATGAGTTCTTCGCCCAAGGTGACCTTCTTCCATGATCGGTCCAAGAAGTGGGCGTTGCTCAGACCGACCGTATGTACCACGTCCCCCGCGATCCACGGTACTTGGCTTTGGTCTTCTGCACGATTCGAGATGACGGCAAGCTTCTCGCCTATGTGACCGCACACGAGACTGAATCCGCCGGCGTCTTTGGCCACGCCGGTGTTGACAACTTCCTTGACAAACTCCTCAACGGGACCGACATCTTCGGACAAGAACTTTTTGATGATGGCCCCGCGGCTGACGGCCGTGGGAGGCGGCGTGACGTCTTCTTTGAAGTTGGTAAGCACAGCGACCTTGCCTGTTCTCGTCACTCCCAGCCATGTCCCGTGGATGTCGCGGAGCATATCCCGGCCTCCAAGAACATGGGTGTGGGGATCTGGCCACCATCCAGCAACGTCGGTCGGTCGATTTAGATACTCGTCGCGGTTGTCGATCAGAATTAGTCGATAGGAAGGATGTGCAGTGGATATTATTGCGATGCACATTTTGAAAATGGGTGAGTTCTTTGCTTGTAGGAAAATGTGGCGCTTTGGCGACGAAATTGACCGGAAGATGCAGGAGGAAACCAAACGAACCGAGTTCATATACAAACTGTGGAGAGGCGATGGGTCTTTCCGATTGGCATCACACCACTCACACTCAAACCCCGGAATCTGGTAGCAAGACTCACGAAAACGTTCGACGTTGTCTAAAGCAGATGGCAAATCTTTGCGCTGGTTGTTGTGGAAAGACCTCGATGCCACGTAGTTTCAGGGGGGGCCGCCTCCAGCAAATGAAAAACGACGGCCGCTCAACGAGGACAATCAATCATTTGACGAGATCGTCGCCGGGTACCGAGGCGAGAAGTTCAAAGGCCTGATGCAGGGACCAGTAGGAAGAGGCGAGTGGATGGTCAACTGATGCTGTTTTTCTCCAGTAGGAAGCGAGGTGTGTGTCGAGTTGTGTGGTTATGTAACAAGGCTCTTGGTTCTGTTTCAGGTCTAACTCGGATCGCCAGCCCTCGAACCGCGTCAATTTTTCCCTACAAACACCAAATGTCAAAGGTACCGAGGAATGATGGGTTGATGTCGCTGTCGGAAAAAATATCAAACCTGCACATGATGTCTGAAAAGATCCACCGTATCAGATATCCCGACTGCCGACTACGGCCGAGCATTTACCGCAGCTGCCCCGCGCCTTATCGATAAGAGACGAGGCTGGGTTCGGATCCGCAGGGCTGAGCTGCCCGCATGTGGAGTCGGCGCAGCCTCATCCTCTCACTTGCTCCTCCGTCAGGCACACCGACTTTGGCTCTTTGGCTTTCCTCAAACCCGCCGTTCCGGACATCTGTCGTCTAGAAAACTCAAAGAAAAAGCCACCTTGTACCGCATGCTGTATCTAACTTGGCTGCCTGGTGGGTGTCCCAGATACTTTTAAACTCCTTCCTCAACTACCTGAGTTCGAGCCATTGATCCTCCAGCATTGGTCTTCAGTCACTCCTCCAAGTCACCATGTTTGGGATCATAGCAGACCTCATAGCGTGAGTACACCAGCAGTGGAATTCCCACTGTGACCCTGTAAACTCACTACTCTTCTTATGCAGCTCCGTCACCACGATCCTCCTTCCAGCCTACCTCTCCTACAAAGCGTTGCGCACAAATGACCCGGCTCAAACGCACCCGTGGTTGATATACTTCACCATTCTGTCCCTCACCCTTTTATTCGAGTCCTGGACCTTGTTCATCATAGGCTGGATCCCGTTCTACTCATGGCTCCGCCTCATCTTCCTCCTCTACCTCGTCCTCCCTCAGACTCAGGGCGCCAAGGTACTCTACCTCGACTATTTGGAGCCGTACATCGTCCACCATGAACGCCAGATTGACCAGTTCATTGGTGAAACCCACGACAAGCTGCAACAGATGGGATTGGGTTACATGAATATAGCAATTGAATGGGCACGAGAGAAGATCTTGGGCCAGAAGAGTCCACAACAGCACGCTGGCCAGCAACAAGCAGCCGGAGTAGGAGGTTACGCAAGCTATGCGTCAGACCTCCTTTCGCGCTTTGCCATGCCTGGTGCAAGGACCAACACCCCTACTCAACCCGGTGCAACGTCGGCGGGGGTGTACAGTATGGTATCTAGTTTCGCCGCGGGTCTGGCTTCTACATCCAACCCCTCTCAAGGAACATATCGTTCTGCAGCTGCTGAAGCCGCCTCAATCTCCATCCCCCCGAACCTCTTCCAGTTCGAGAACATCCCCGGTCAGTCCACGGCCGAGAAGTCTTCATTCATCACTGCACAACGTGACAGGTTATTGGGCCTGGTAAGGATGCTGGACAGCGAGCAGCAGAACTTGGACCTCGCATATGGCGCTGCTCCGGGCGACGGCAATGGGCGGGGAGGGAACGGCGGACATAGTAAGCGACCCTCAAGCTCAGGATCTGGGTTGGCCATGGGCGGTGGATTGAAGGCCAAGTCGCGAAGTGAGCAATCATTTGAAAATGTCGACTACGACGAAGCCACAGGAGGCTCGAACACGCCAGCAGATCCTCATGATCGTCGGCGAACCAGCGGTGGCGACGGTGCTGGTGGAGGCTGGATCCCCGCTGGTGTCAGTGGGTGGTTTTCGGGCAGTGGCCCCGGTGGCGGCCCTGGAGGCGACGCCCACTATGACCGGAGCGAGCGGGACATGGAGAGGGAGAGGATGCGAGATTCAGGCCCTGAGTCAACGTCGCCATCCGCGAGAGCATCCCGAGGATGGACCGCGGCGAGGGATATCACCGACGAGATCTCACGTGGTATGAGCAGTGGCGTGGACTCGTTGATCGGGGACCCCGAACGACGCAGATGAAGCACCTCGCACCCAAAAAGGCGCTGGGCGCAAGAGAGGGAAATTTTGTTCCATCACGGCACAGGTCAGGGCAGGACAGGTAGGACAGCATAGGAAAGGCTGGACACAGTACGAGGTACAGAGCGGGAAGCCGTTGCTTGCCAAGCGTCTCGTTTCCTATAGCATGGTCAGCAAGTACTACTCCTTCTGACCAGGAACGGAGGGTCATGGGACGGGCGGTCACTGTCCGGTTACATGCAGACGGGTCCTTGTAAATGGAATGATTATTTATACAAGTACTCGCACACCTACAGATTCTACACCGTCTCAGTACAGCGTGTTAGAGTCCCGACATCATCGCTATAGCGCTATAATGTGACACCACAGACATCACGTCAGGCGTGGAACTACTAATTGGACCGATCAGTCGGTTAGACTCGGTCAGAGAGTGTAGACGTAGACGGAGAAGGAGCTGTAGAAGTAAAAGTAGAGGTAGAATAGCTGTGCGGTATCATTTACATCTTTCTTCCATATACAGGTGCGTTACACTTGTTGTTGTTGTACTTGTACTTGTATATCTCGTGCTCCAAGAAATGCATACAAACACACACATGCACACACATAATACATATGATATGGCGGGTGGGTTGATGGTTACACCAACGGCACGCTCCCTCTTCCTATCCTTCTCCCTCTCTTGATGGCTTGTCCCCAAGTCAGTCACATACCAATCGTGACTCGGATCAATATACCTACTTACCTACGCAGGTCGCTGGGTAGGTAGCTAGAGATATACTCCCAGAATATGCATCCGCAAAACCATTGTACAGGCTGGTCAAATATATGCCAGTCCACGAAACCCCATGGGAGAGACCCCGTATATAGATAAGAGGGACAGGCCTGGCTCCCAAAAATCGCTCATGAAATCGAAACACTCGGCTGAATGCGGTATCCGCGCTTCATTGGCGCCTTGCATTCCTCCTCTTCGTCTTTGCAAAAAGGTGGACAAAAAATTCATAGTCATCGCATCACCACGTTGTGAGTACCAAAAAAAAAAGACCAAACTTTTTGAAAACGGTGCTTCGGTACAAAACCATGCGACTCATCCACACCATCTCGATCATCGAGTCATTATACTAGCGTCCAGAGCCTATAAATAACATTCGTAACTGTTCATTCGGTCGTGGCATCACGCCTTTCAGTTCGGATTCGGAATCTTTCTCGGAACCTCCTGGCTAGACCAGACCGCTCTTCATCGTTTGTCGGACGGTTGGATCGCAGAGTCTCCTGCCGTAACCGCCTCAGCGCTGCAATGCGCTCGTCTCGAGACCCGGACGCCAGGTGTCGAAGGTTGGAGACAGTTTCTCTTCGTCCCCCTCGTTGGGGACTGCCGTTGGTGTCGGCGGGCCTAGCAGGAGGGAGTGGCGGTGGGAATTGGCCATCCTGGTCCGTTGTGGCGGTCGAACCTCTCCGTTCCTCTCCTTCAATCTCTTGAGTCTGCGGTCTCAGATCGATTCGACACAGCGGACACGTTCCGCTGACATTGAGAAGCCATGGGTCAATGCAGTCAGGATGGAATTTGTGGTTACAGGGCAATACACGCACTTCCTCTCCCTTCTTGAAATCCTCGGTACATATCGAACAGCCGAGCTGACCTTCTGCATCGGTGCCATCTGGGTTGTTGGTGGCGATCACTGCTGCCGCTCGGTCGCTGCTGGATTCGGAAGTGACAACCTCTCCAGCAACGGCTTTGTTGTTTGAATCCGGATTGTGGCCATCGCCCCCGGGGGTATTTCCAGCATTCATTTCAATGTCTGATCCTTCCGTTGGTTTAGCAGCGGGAAGGTCTTGATGATCACCGAACTTGACGATCGGGAGGGTCTCGAGCATGGCACGTGCAATACCCTTTGCGCGACTCTGTCTCCCTCTGCCGGCAATGTTTCGAGGCCCATACCTTTCAGGATGTCTGTGCGCCCGGATGGCACCGGTGACAATAATGACCACGAAGAGAGCGGTGATAATGCCGGTAATCGAATACAAAATTATCATGGCAACTGCAGTTGTCGGGGATTGGCCAATGCCACCGTTCCCGTTGAACCCAGGCGCAGAGGAATTGGTGTAAGACGTCAGATCTGGGAGGATCGTGGCTGTGCCGGAGCTTTCTTGTGTCAGGTCTAGCCTCGCCAATCTGGATGCAGTGGCGCTGTCGGTGGTGGTCAAGATTCCTCCGATTGTAGGGAGCCCGTCTAGGCCTGTCGCAATGCAATGGTCGCTTGTCTCGCTGTATAGGATGACGATGTTCGCCCTTGGTGAATTCACCACAATGCGAAAGACTTCGCTGGCATCCAAGTTGTTAGGATAATCTTCTGGATCGCAGGAAATATAGGAAAACTGATCCACGTCTGCAATGTCGTTGGCATTGGAGGCATCGATATTGACCAGATGTCCTTGCACTCGAATTTGCACAAAGCCTTGATGTGACATTTGCGCATAAGGACCCAATGGTGCCATCTGTATCTCAGGCAGATCGGCAAACTCGGTGCCATTCAGGATGAATCTGGGGGAGGACGAGAAGGGAAGGAGATCGTGTGTGGTGTTTGACGGTGCAATAGTCTGAGCCGCTGTTCTTGAGCACAAGAAGGTCAGCGCTGTGACGAAGATGGCCAGCCATCTCTGAAAATCCCGAGCGACAACCATGTTTGTTGTATATGGTGTTACCGCCTTCTCTTTGTGCTCCAAAGCAATAACCCTCGGCCGGCTCTTCGCAGAAACCCCACCTTCAAATCAAATTATACGGGTGTTGCTTCGGCGAGGTGCGTCCAGGTTGGACACGAAATCGGGACACGAAGGCTTATTACTGAGCAGACAGGACGCGGAGTGTATTATATCGAGCACAGAGTTGAGCAGTGTGCCATGACACCCTTCGTTGGCAATTCAGAGGCAGAGAGGTTAGCGGCCGGGCGATGCTGCTTACATCCGTCAACGAAGGATCAACGCAGAGAACGGGTGATGGGCGGATAGTCGCTGGTTCACAGCGCAAAGGAGACAGGGATGATTTGGAAGCACTATTGGGGCTGTGTTGGAAGGACTGGCTACCGCAACAGTTTCGTGTTTGAGAACTTGTCACAGAAGTTGTTTAATGTCCTGGGTCGGCGATCGAGGCAGCCCTCCAAGGTGCAGCTGATCGGAACGCCGGGATACGTGGAGTGATCCACACAGAACCTTGGGCGGTCCAAGACGTTGGTGGCCTCGATTGATTGGTTTGGGATATCGTATAACACAGCACATAACCCGTCCAGCTTGGATACGAGGTGATGGGGATATCCGGCGGTTATCCTTGGATTTCCACCAGCGTTGATGACGAGGAAAAAGAAAATTTCCGTCTGTCGCAGACAACGGTGCTTTTCAGTCCTGTCCTGTGATCGAACCCCTTTTACGTGCGTGAATATTGCGTCTCAAGGTCGGGCGGCAGTCAGGGCGTCAGAAGATGCGAATGGCACTCGTACGAGTATGTATGAAGCAGGGGGATGGGAGCCCTTGAGACGGGCTGCGACAAGCACAACCACAGCTTCCCATGCTGACCTGAAGGGAGAAGGAGAGAGGGTGGTGGAGCTTGTCGCAGCTGGTGTGAGGGGTTGGTGGAAACCGACCGAGGGGCGACAAGCACGTCGAATTACTCGGTAGAGGGGCCGGAATAGGTGTTCTGCCGAGGCCGGGTTCTCGTTAAGTCAACACCTAACAAATGCCGGTTTGGGGCCCAAGGTGCCTATCGTGTCGCCTATCAACCTCGCAAGCTGGGGCACTCACAAGGTAGAACTAGACCACGGGCTAATCACCCACTGGTGCCTCTAGGCAAGTCATGACGCGTATTCGCAACCATCATCTCAATCCTCAACTCGCCACGCCCGCCCATTGTTACCATCCCGTAATTCTGCAAGTCGATGAGCACCACAAAACAAGACTTTGCCCTTCCTCAAAGGGCTTAAAACAGCGGCACACGACAGATCGACCTGGGCTGGCCGCGTATTCATCTGCGCATCTCTCTGCTCAGTGACCATGTTACTAATAATACCCCAGATGATCATCACCTACCTAGATCCCTGGCGTTAAACTACTAGAAGCACGAGTCCGGTGTGTCTCAAACCGGCCCAGCAGCCTTGTGCAGAGCAGGAGGAGGAGTATAAGTTTGAGCCGGTCACAATCCGGAGGAAATAATACCTCAGACACAATGCAGACGGAACTCTGGCCATTGTTCTCCAACAGTGACACAACCTACAGGACAAGACCCGCGCTGATGCAGGTACTTTGACTACCCCGCCAAGGTCGTCAACAATGTCATCGGATCATTCACAACTACAGTCTTTCGGCGCATCCCATGCTCACCTCTGTGTGGCCTCAGGCACACGTTGCGGGAAGAAGGGTGAGACGCCACTCCTCATCCCCAAGCTGACACCCTGCTGTTTCTCGTTCTGGCATAAAAAATCACCCGTGAATGAATGCGAAATGCATAATACCGCCAAAGTATTCTCCTCTCTGGATATTGTCTGACCGGAAACGCGGTCAATGTCTGCTACCCGCCTGGCACATCAGGATGATTGGGAATCGGAAACCAAAGGTGACATTCTCCTCTGAGCGAGCTGGCAGGTTCCTTATGGCGAGAATGTGGCTCGGCACGTGCTGGATCATCCACGATCTCCCAAGTGTTTGTGGGCTTATTCATGGTTGCCAGCTCGAGAGGCCGTGATGTTTGTTGATCCTTGTAAGAGCAGTCCCTCGATTCGCCTCTCCGTCAATCGGAACGGGCGGCAAACAACTACATGTCTGGCCGTGTCATTGAAGATTCCTCCATCTCCTTGTGGAAAGGGATGCATTTGGGATGGAAAGTATGAGCGACCTTATGGATCGTCTGCAGCATGGCGAATGCACCCGTCGCCCCTGTCTCCTGAAAACGCGCCATCGCCATCCATTGTGGCCGAGAGCTTTACAAGTGGTGTTACAGTACATCGACGTTGAAAGAGGTACTGGGTTGACAACTCAAAGGGCATGTGGAGGAAAGTGATGATCGGAGAACGTCTCAGCAACTCCAAGAGCTGGCGGACTGAAGCCACAAAGGTTGCTGTATGACCACAAAGGGGATTAACCTTACATTCGACTAAGTCTGGGGCTGAGCTGATACCAAATCCAGCAGTTAACAGGTACCAGGCCTTGATCTCTGTTCATTTTGTCGCTAAGCTTCAAGCTTACGGGCCTTCAACGTCAGCAAACCTCCATTTTTGGCAGAGCTCAGAAATCACCGTCCTGATGACGATGTACCAGATTCTCGCGGCAGATCTCGCATCATTATATGGCCCCAGGCCCAGGGATCCTCCCGTTCTACACGGGTACAGGCACCTCCCTCCTGGTGAATCTCAGCTCAAGTGGGCAATATATCCTTCGAACAACTATAAAAGGACTACTCTGTACACTTAGTATGTGTTTGGTGCATCCGTTCACGAAAGCAGAAATGTATGTACAGGCTTGATATCGACCTGATCTGGCTACCATCCAGCCACCAAAAGCCTCGTCGCTGCTCCTAAACATCATTGCAAGGCGGCCCCATAGCTGCTGGTTTCCAAACTCCAACCTCCTTCCAATCCTACGACATACAATATACATATGAGAACCACTTGGGCCCCTATTCCTGGATTCCTGAAGCTCAAGATGCTTAGTTGGCGTCCTTCTTAGGCTTTAGAGCTGTCCAATCACCATACTTTGGAGAGTAGAAATATAGATCTGCGCCACGAGGATCTGTCACCAAGTTTAGACGCTGCACAACTGAGCCTGAATATGGCTAGGCTCAACTCGACCATGTCTCTCTAGGGCGATAACATCTGGGGTCTAAAAAGGATTTCCAACAGGTACCTCCCGCATGGTACCTCGTATGATGATTCTCTCCTGCACAATTGTGATCGGCTGCTCTCAGAATCGTTCGGCACTTTGTCTTCCTTCGCATACTCTCACCTACTACGGCTGGAGTTTGGTCTCTTCATCTCTGTGTTGCAATATGTTCTGTTACGCGCGAACAAGAAGATGGTTGTATGGGGAGTCCCTCAACGTCCTTTGTGAGTCCTCCATAGCTTATGACCAAAGCGTGATGACACGGCTTCCGAACCCCTGCGGGCCTCGTCTTCTAGAGCATCATGTATGTATGTATTTCGCGACTAAGTACGCCTGGATTTCCACCGGAAATTTAGACGATGTCAATCGAAAGGCTGCCTCAGCCACTCCATCAATCCAATCTAGCATTGTATCACTCCAGTCCTCCCCGTTTATTTTGTGGCATTCCCAGGAACAAATTTCGTCGCCACCGCCGCCGCCGCTTCTTGTGTCTATAGATGCTGTAATTTCAAACCATGCGTGCGGTCGGCAGGTTGATACAAGCGTGAGGAAGAAGAGAATATAGTTTATCCTTGAGGCTTAACACTTCCGGGAAAGCAACCGTCATGGTAATCGGACTTGCCTCGACGAGGACAGGGGTCTGAATAGCTTCTCTCTGCTGGTTTCCTCCATCTCTCTTCCTTGCTCTGCCTCTCCTGCCTCCCGTGATAGTTTCTGTCTGTCTCTGAATGCGCTGTCGGAGTTGAAAAGCGCTAACACCACGTCGGGACAACCCGGTTCAGATACTTGATGAATTTCCACAGGCCGACGGCGCTTTCGGTGTTCCCTGCCGGATCGGTGACTCGTTCTGGAAAGGCAATGCCGGCGCCGTACGCGTGCGGGACGGCGTGGCCGTTGCCGTCCAAAAGCGCGCCGTTGGTCGGGTCGTAGCTGATGATACCCTCGAGGGCCGTGCCGTCGACGGAGAGCAGGGGCAGCGGGTCTCTCGTGTAGCCGATGGCCTCGACGACATGCGTGCACGAGTCCAAGTGAGGGGTCATTGATGCGTCGCGGACGTCTGGGCAGGCGACCTTGGTGAGGAACTTGCCCACCGGCGACCCTGGCAGTTTATCGTCTTCCAAGTGCGCGCGGGCAAAGTCTGCCGAGGCGCCTTTGAGGCCGGTGTTGTCGCGCAGAATCCAGCCGTCCATCTCGACGGCGTAGGTCATGGGGCTGCGGACGAACCACTTGATGTGAAGATGCGGGTGGGTGCTTGTTGCCAATTCGTAAAGATTCATGATGGCGACGATGGCGCTGTGAGATGTGCCTATCACTCCGACAACCGGACCTGCACCCGTCATTGGCAGACTGGCTCGTAGTGCCTGTCGGTCCAGGACGACGTCGAGGTCGAGTATGGTCGGCGACGAACAAGGTAGCGGTATCCTCGTGGGCGATGAGCCTGTGCACATGATGACGTTTCGGGAGAAGATCTTTTGGGTCGGCCCGCGGTTCGTTGGGTCGAGATCCATTGACCAAGAGGCCGACGAAGTTTGGAAATCCCCTCGAGACAAGGTTCCCACGTGTGTCTCAACGTTGGCATGTCTGCGCAGGCCAGTCGTCAACATTGTCAGCATGTCCGCTGCATATTGAAGACGGCAGCCTCGGTTCTGATCGAGGGCTTCGAGTACAGTCACAGCGTGTGGCTTTGGCGTCGAAGCCACAATCTGACGAAACGGCTCGAAAGCGTCGGCATACTGTCGGAACAGAGATGTTTTGGTGTTGCTATAAGCGTCAGAAGAGTTCATCTGCCAATCTTGAGCAGTGGGAGGTCTTGGAGTCTCTCATACACACCTCGATACATCCCTATATTTCTTTGATATTCGTCCCCCCGAGAAGTCTGGATCTACCCATCCGATCCTAAAGGTTTGGTTAAAGTGGAGGAGCGCGCCAGCCGTTGCGACACCTGCACCTCCTGCGCCAACGACCACCGCGTCGAAGATTTTCTTTGGCACACCCCTTGACATTGTGTGCTGGTGGATGCAAGCACCCTACAAGTAGATCAGCCCATTGCAAGGATAAGCTGTCGACTAAAATATCCGTGGTAAGAAGGTCGGAGTTATCCCGGTCAATATCCGACACGCCACTAGACTCCTTTTGGGAAGTCGATTTGCTGTACTTCCACATAATATGCCCTTCACGAGGTATGTATGTGCATTTCCCATAGATTCGAAACATGAGTCCAGATACCTCTATACCGGCGTTGATAGGTGCTCAGCATCTTGGTCCGGGACAGGATCTACAAGCAAGTTTGAAACGTACAAGAAGCAATGTTTGAGCCCCGAGACCGACGAGGCTGTGTCGTGCATAGGCCAATTACGTCACAATATATCATCCAAACAATGTTTGGACTCGTGGCATGTGGGAGACTCTTTTCACCACTGAAGCCGTCAACCAACCTTTCCTGCGCACCAAATCTGTGTTATCCATCTTATTCCCTAACTATCAAGCCGTATCGACCATGGCACCCTCTCGGGGCAAGGCGTCGATCACCTCAGCTATAGACGACGGGGACACTGCCGTTCAACAACAATCCAACTCTGCCTTGATTTCCGCCAAACGCAACCTGAACTACCTCATCTCGCCGACTGCCAACACAGCCGAGAAGCCTGCTCGATTTCGAACGCGCGCACTGCTCCGCACAGTGCGATATGTAGGGCAGTTCATCATCTGGCGCCTGGTACGCTGGGCAAAATATATGGCAGTTGGAGCCTTGGTGGCCGCAGTCGGAGCTACTGCGGTTGGCGGCATGGTGTCCGGGGTGGCTTGGATAGCTGCTCCCCCTACAATTGGAGCAAGTGTTATTGCAGCGGGTGTTTGGGGAGTGGGCAGGTTTGCAGCCCGCAGGCTACATAAGAGATGGAAGAATAGCGGAGGCGATATGGGAGAGGAAGTCAGGGAGCGGGCTGAGGATCAAGCTGGAGGGATAAGGCAAGAGGGCTCGTATGGGTTGGATGTTGGGCCGAGAGCAGTCCCTTGGTGATGCACAGGTGATACAGAACATCGCTGAAGGCACCCACCATATTGTCTGCTCGTTTGAAGGGGTAGTTGAATCCACGTGGGATTTCGAGAAGCCCAATCTCCATGAAACGCATACGTCTTCACACCGGAAAACAATGAGATGATGACAGGTGACAGCACGTCAATTATGGATTCTCTTCTTGTTGAATTCTCATCTGCGGGAGAAGGCCTCCTTCCCAACGGTTTGACATGGTCGAGTAGTTCACATGCTCGCAACAAGGACATCATCGCCTCCAGAAATCATATGATAGAGTCAGCATCCAAGAACACCCTGTCGTCGAGAACAAGCCAATGATATATCACTCATTCTGTCCCGGGAATAGTGGTCGCATAAGAGGAGAGAAGCCTGGGGGTGGAAAAGCAATACGAAATACGGGGGCCGAAACGAAGAGCGAGACCCCAACCGTTCCCAAAGAAGTGTCCCTGGTCTCCTGTTGGCCCCTGGCGGCACCCCTGGTGCCTCGGAGCAACAGATCCGAGCTCTGACCTGCTCCTTCAGCCTCCAGTCTAAAATTCGGTTGGGCCGAGGTCGCTCATTTGAGGAATGGTCGCGCCTCCTGCTATAACTCGTACAGAAAGCAGCATTCTGGGTGTCAACGAGGGTGAAAGTCAGTGTCTGACCGGTTGTCTCTGTGCAACCACTCTCGTTGCCTCTGTTCCTGGTACTCCGTTCACTTTGTAGCTATTCTTACCAAGTCCGTCCGACCGGAAAATGCAGACCACGGTGTTATGTTGGGGAAACCCAGTCAAAATTCTCCTAGCGTCAAGGATCTGGGTTTCTAGCGGGCTTCTAGCGCAAGGCACCGAAGACGATCCACCAATAATATCTCTGTCGGAGGAGGCTGCCGGCCGAGACTAGTGACGTTGCTCTTCCCCAACAAAAATCACAAAACCCTGCAGCATCTTTTTCGCAACCGGGAAGCTGCGCAGCGTTGCCGCTTCCCAACTCCAGCCTTTTGGGAATCGTCAGCCAACCTTGGAACCCATCAAGACCGCCTCATGAGACCAGGAAAATCTCTGTCCGAAGGGACTGGCCGATTTCCAGGTTCTCGCCGACCTCACTCGGTCCACGATTCGTCTGTTGTGCAAATGCTCTGGTGTCTGAGTATCCGCTGAGCATGATCGTCTTACCCTCGAAGTATTGCCTCCGATCTTATTGCCTGTGCCTCTGACCCATTCCACCGACTTCCCCACAATCGCCTCTCAACATATCTGAGGAAGCTCAAACACACCATCACCCTTTCGGATTATCCTCACCCTTCTCATAAATATATCCTTCGGTCCCAAGTCCTTCCTGATCTTCCCCCCTTTCATTCCCTCATTCCATCCTCAGTCCTCTGTACCTCTGGCATCAGTTGAACCTCGACTGCTTCAGCAATGCCTTCATCTCAACCCACCGCTGGTGACCTGGCTGTCAAGCCTGAGTTTCAGTCGTCTCAGCCATCGCCGATGGCTAAGCCCTCCGAACCCAATCGAAGCACCAAGTATGACCCCAAGAAAGTTCACATCACCGAGCTGCCCATGACACGGTCGAATTGGTACAAACATGTCAACTGGCTCAACGTTACCCTCATCGTTGGCATTCCGCTCTGGGGCTGCATCCAGGCCTTCTGGGTGCCTCTTCAGCTCAAGACCGCTGTCTGGGCAGTGCTATATTACTTTGCCACTGGGTTGGGTATCACAGCTGGATATCACAGATTATGGGCCCATACCTCTTATTCCGCCACTCTGCCTTTGAGATTCTTCCTCGCCGCTGTTGGTGGTGGTGCTGTCGAGGGTTCGATCAGATGGTGGTCGCGTGACCACCGAGCACACCACAGGTACACGGACACGGACAAGGACCCATACTCTGTCCGCAAGGGTCTGCTGTATTCTCACATTGGCTGGATGGTCATGAAGCAAAACCCCAAGAGAATTGGACGTACCGATATCTCGGATCTGAACGAAGACCCGATTGTCGTCTGGCAACATAAGAACTATCTCAAGGTCGTGATCTTCATGGGTCTGATCCTGCCTACTATTGTTGCTGGCCTGGGATGGGGTGATTGGTGGGGTGGTTTCATCTATGCTGGCATTCTGCGAATCTTCTTCGTCCAGCAAGCCACCTTCTGCGTCAACTCTTTGGCCCACTGGCTGGGAGACCAACCTTTTGACGACCGCAACTCCCCGCGTGACCACGTCATCACGGCTTTGGTTACTCTAGGTGAAGGCTACCACAACTTCCACCACGAGTTCCCCTCCGATTACCGCAATGCAATCGAGTGGCACCAATATGATCCCACCAAGTGGTTCATCTGGACCTGCAAACAGCTCGGTCTTGCGTACGACCTAAAACAATTCCGCAGCAACGAAATCGAAAAGGGCCGCCTTCAGCAACAACAAAAGAAGCTTGATCAGAAACGTGCCAGGCTCGACTGGGGTGTTCCTCTCGATCAACTTCCTGTTATGGAATGGGACGAGTACGTTGATCAATGCAAGAACGGCCGTGGTCTGATTGCTGTCGCCGGAATTGTTCATGATGTAACGGATTTCATCAAGGACCATCCGGGTGGCAAGGCTATGATCAACTCCGGGATTGGTAAAGATGCCACTGCTATGTTCAATGGTGGTGTGTATATGCACAGCAACGCAGCTCACAACTTGCTTTCAACAATGAGAGTTGGTGTCATCCGTGGCGGAGGTGAGGTTGATATCTGGCGGCGGTCTCAATTGGAGGCCAAGGGTGAAGTCAGCCGTGACTCCTCTGGTGAAAGGATCATTCGAGCTGGGTACCAACCAACCAAAGTGCTCCAGAATACTCCTACCGCAGGTGCCGCTTGAATGCAGCGTATGTCGTATGGAAATGAAAGCGGATTGATGAATTAGATCATGGAAACTATTTTTACCTTCAGCAGCGATATGTACAGTTGAGTTGGGCGTTCCAGGAAAACGGAGACAGGGCAAATGGGTTGGGGGCGACTGTGGATATGGAATACACTGTCGATTCCAAGGAGTGATTGAGGAAATTGAGCCTTCGGAAGCTTTCTCACAAGACCACTCCAAATACCCATGACATGTCATAGCAGTATGAAATTCAATGAAAGCAATTCACTATGATTATATTATGCTTTGGAGTCTATATCGTTCCCTGTTTGGTTGAGAGGCTGTGGCTGGGCAACTGGTGCAGCTGTGAGGATGAGGGCACGCCTAGGCAAGAGGCAGCCTGGGCGGGAAGGTGCAGGTGTGCTTCTCCGCATCCCGTGCCTGTACCCGCAACTTACGCATCTGAATTCGTCCGAACTCCGCCTTGTGATGCGTTGTGCAGTGTCTTTTCTCCCAAAAGTATCCAAACGCATCCATCACCTTCTGTCCCCAAGGCTGACTTGCCACGATATCCGACCATCGACCAGGCGTCGCACGATCGGCTTTCTGGATATTTGGACACTCTTGGACAGCTATGCGTCTCGGCCGTTGACATTTTATGATTGTACAAGTAGATGCATTTGCTCGGTTGCTGTCGCTCTTCACTACATGCTGCATGCGCTGCTTTTACCATTACCAGATTAACTGACTGTCAATTTTATTGAGGTTGTCTTTTCCAACCTTGATTGACATTTCATCTTCCTAGAATCTAGAGTATTTGACCATTAGCCCGCCATGTCTTTCCGAGAACTAGGCAACGAGAAGTTCAAAGCCGGCGAGTACAAGGAAGCCGAGCAACTGTATACCCAAGCGTGCGTCTCTCGTTTCACCCTCATCGCTGCGTTTGTCTTTGAACATCCAAGGTCCTAACCTTGTAAATGAAACAGGATCGCTGAACACTCCCGCTCCGACCCCAAGGTCTTTACTAACCGAGCCCTCACCCGCATCCGTCTCCAAGACTGGCCCGGCGCCGAAACCGACTCACGCAAGGCGATAGAATTATACGGTGTCAAACACAAGAATGCCGCCATGAAATCTCATTATTATCTGGCGCAAGCCCTCCTGGCGCAACGTCATGTCACTGAAGCGCTGGAGGAGGCCAAAACAGCATATGCCATTTGTCTAGAGACACACGACAGCTCTGCAGAGTTGATCAGCAATTTCATTTTGAAAGCGAAGCAAGCACAATGGCAGGCTAAAGAGACGGCGCGTTTGCGAGAGATGAATGAGACGTTGGCATTGGTTGAAGACCTGCTGGACGCACAATTACAGCGAGACCTTGACGCTGTGGAAGAAAAGTTCAAGGCAGGCGAGATTGGGGACACAGGACGTCGGGAGGAGATTGAAGAACTTCAAAGAGAAGCTGAAGTGAGAAGGGCAAATATCAGACGGGGCTTTGAGGACAAGGGTGTACCAGATTCGGCGGAGAGAGTATGTGCACAGACGTTGCCTCTATGGGACTATGTTGCTAATCTGCCTGCCGTGCACAGGTTGTCCCTGACTGGCTCATCGACCCCATAACGTTCGAAGTGATGCACGACCCTGTTGTAACACCTACTGGCGTCTCATACGAGCGAGTGTCTTTGTTAAAACACATCAAGGTCGTGGGAACTGACCCCCTCACAAGGCAGCCTCTCAAGCCGGACAACCTGATACCCAATGTCGCGTTGAAGAATGCCTGTGCAGAGTTTCTGGAGAAGAACGGTTGGGCCGCTGATTGGTAGGCGCTGTGCCTCAGAGGAGATCTCGCGGTGGTCGTCCTCTTGGATAACCTCGTTGGTGTAAACGACATACATTTCATTGGTGCTCATGTGCAACATGAAGCAACGAGCAATGATCCACTCTTGTTGGTGTGATATGGCACTTAATCATAGACTGAGGAGTGAGCATATTGAAAGCGGGGGCTACGGATCATCACAAGCACGCGACGGCGTATGGAGCACGATGGATGGGAATGCGACTGCATGTGCTTTCTCCTGGATCTTTTTTCAGATGGAGTGGCTTTGGTGCAGCACTTGGATCTACACTCATGATCAGCCTCGGATACCAAAAAAGGACTGGATGAGTTAATGATTGCTGGACAATGCTCTGCTGGATAGTGATCCTAATAGTGGATGAATAGCAGCAATGGTAACAGCAACAGCCTTTGCCACCAGCAATGAAGAGAGTGACTTGTTGTTCACAAACACTACCTCCTGTAGCTGTGTGGCTGGTTCAACAACGAGGTACTTGTACTTGCGTGACTTGGTAAAGAAACAGCCCTCGGTCAGCACCACTCGGAGGATTTTCGTCCCCCACCGAAAGCGCAAAGAAATGGGTCCGCTGGACTCTGACGTCGTTTTTTTGGTTCGGGGCCATCAACCACCAAATACTTACCACCTGTTGACGTTTCCTCTGCCTGCGGTGTTTCACATCCTTGTGACATCTGCTCTGCATTGCTTGCGTTGCACCTTGAACAGAATCTTGATACAGTATCCTGCCAACCAAGAAACGCCAGAGGTCAGTTACTGTCTCTATTACCCCTCCAAGCGATCAATGCGTCATTACCACCACCACGGTAGGCGGTGACACTAGAGGTGGTGTCTCAACCTCCAGTCCTTGAAGGATCGAGGACATTCTCTCTCACAGACATTCGCCGTCCATCCGGCTCTAGATCTTGCCTAGCAGCCAGTTCACCCTTCAGCCGTCTCTGTTATACTTGTTCATGTGACTAGGGTCAGTCGGTGCTAACGCTGAGCACGCAACGCAGGCACCCCTCCACACCGTCCGTTAACTCCATCCCAAGCCTCCCTCTCAGAGATTCTCTTCCTCTCAGTTTTGCGAGTGCAGCCAGGGCCTGCCTTTTAATTCGGAAAAGAAAAAAAGTAAACAAAATACAATCTCCGGGTCGTTGAAAAGATGCCCTCAGCAGCGTTTCAGAAGGCCGCCGACGACAGTCGTCTGCTCAAGGCCAAGCCCAGCAATGACGAGTTATTGGAGGTGAGTTCCTATCTGACATCTCTTTTCTTGCTGGCAACTTTCGGTGGAGAGGAATGTGAGGGAGGGGGCCCCTGAAAAAAGGAACGGGAGGAAAGGAGACACGAGCCCCCACTACGATCGAGTTGGTGAGACCATGGCAAATGATTGCAAAATGTTGGATGCTCTTGCGGACACCTCTCTCCGTTCATGGAAAAGAAGACGATGAGAGACGTGGAGGCATCTTCTCCTAGCAGCTCTGTCCCGCCAACGCTGTGTCACAAAGCTTCAGAGCATCCCGTATTTCTGTTCCCGGACGGCCCTATGATTTTTTTTTTCTTCCTAAACAAGACCTGAGCATTAACAAATTCTAAACTAATCTCTCCGTAATATCTAGCTCTATGCCCTCTTCAAGGTCGCCAATGGCGAGGATATCTCCAAGGCTCCCGCTCCAGGAATGTTCGACCTGAAGGTACCAGACCCCAACCCTATATCTCACTTTGTATATTTCTTCTCCAAAAAAAAGTCCATGCCACTAACCCGATTCTTTGTCTCTTGTGAATAGGGCAAAGCGAAGCACAAGGCCTGGCAAAAGGAGGTCGATGCCGGTACCACCGCCGAGGCCGCTGAGGAGCGCTACATCAAGCTCGTCGACAGTCTCAAGCTCAAGTACGGCTTTGATCCGCACAAGGCGCCCGAGGCCGTCGGCGGGAATTAAAGAGGTCTCTTGGGCAGCAGGCAGGCCATGGAAGCGGACAGATTTGGTAGCGCCCACGGCTGAACGGTTGTTCTTGACTTTTTGACCAATACATCTTTCTCGGACACACCAACACAACACAACTTGCCTCTTTATGGTTGTAGTAGCAACGCTGACGGTTTGCCGCGTTGTGGATTTTTCGATCGCCGAAAGTCGTGGACCTCTTGAGAACCAGGCCCAAAGTATAGGAGAGCATAGGAGGGATGTCCTCACCATAACCACACACATACACACTGTGGTCATCCTACGCCGTCTCTGTCCCCTGTTTCTTCCCATTCACTTTATTGCCGTCTTCCCTGTGTTCTTTGTCCGCTTCATCGTCATCGTCATCGTCATCTTCATCCTCGTCGTCGTCATCATCATCATCATCATCATCATCATCATCACCACCCGTAATCTCCTGTCCCGCAAACATCATCCACTGCCCACCCAGCACACTCTTCCTCCACACCTTGGTCACCCCGTCGCCGCCGGTGCTCATGAGCACCTGGCCCTGCGAGTCGAACGTGACGGACCAGGCGTCCGTGTGCGCCTGGGCGAGAGTGGTAGCAGACGAGAGGGTGGTCATGTAAGGAAACGTGTAGGCCGTCCGGGCGGGGTTCGCCGAGTGTTGCGGCGCCGACGTCCCGGAGGACGAAGGGGACGTGTGGTGCGTCGCGGTGGTGCCGTGTCGGCCGGCGATTTGGGTCGTCAGACTCGATTGATGTTGCTGTTGTGACTGTTGTTGCATGCTCATGCTACGTGTTGTTGGCGTTGGGGTAGAGTGCTGCGGGTCTGCGCCGTTGTTGCGGCCTGGATGGCCATTGTTGCGCTGTTGCCGACTATCATCGCCGTCTCTGGCTGCAGCGCCAGGGCCGTCAGCGACACCGAGTTCAAAGATGCGTACGGCGCCGTCTTTGCACGCCGTCGCGATGCGGTCGGTGCCACGCACGCTGAACGGCGCCCATGCCACGTCCCGCACCAGCGTCGGATGCGTGGGCAGTCTGATGGCCTCGTAGAACATCAGTCGGTGGCTGGCGTTGCTGCCGCCCGAGATGCCCGTGCCACCGCTGATGCCCATGCCTATGCCACCCATGCTCACGTCCGCGCTGGTGCCCGTGTGCGAGGGCACGACGCTGCGATAGATCTTGACCTCGTTGAGCGCGCAGACCACGATGCCCAATTGGTCGCGGTCGTCGCTGACCGAGTTGATGTAAGCCAGCGGCGTCGGGTTCGGGTCGAAGCGCACTTTGAAGCTGGTCTCCTCGCCGCGGCCGGGCGCGGCGCTTGTACCCGTCGCGCACACGTTGAAGCAGTCCAGTAGCGTCCACTCTCGCAGATCGTCCGGTGTGCTCGGCTCGTAGATGCTCAGCAGGCCCTGTCGGTCAATCAGGGCCAGGAACGTCGACACGTGGTCCGTTGCCAGCGTCTTGACATCCATGCTCACAAATGGCACGCGCGGCGTCGATGGGATTGTCGCGACGCGCCTAAACCGATGGCCTCCTCGAGGAGCTTGCGAAGCGTCTTCACTCCAGAGGTGGAATTTGAGATCGTTGCCTATGCTGCCTAGGTGTGTGCCTAGCGTTGGGTGTAGGAACTTGGCCTTTTTGGTACATATTGCGTTGTCTGGTTAGCAGGGAGTGCGCATAAAAGGGGAAAGGAAAATAGATGGGATCGGGAAGCCAAAAGGACTTCTGTAAAACTCACATCTCTTACATCGGAGTCATGTGCCGTGAAGGTGTCCAGCAACTTTCTCTCACCCGTCTTCGGATCTCGCTCCCAGACCTTGATCCGGTGGTCTATCGACGCCGTCAGGATGCGGGTGCCGTTGAAGTTGGTGTGTACCACTGTGACGCGATCGTGATGGCCCGGATCGAACGCCGAGCTTTTACCCATTGTGGAGAGCAGACGGCGCTATTAGCAGCGACCCGGAAGCTGCTCAATTGAACGTCTGAGCGATCAAGCAGAGAGCAGATTCGGCAGGGGAAGTTGTGGTCATAAGTGGCTTGAGGGAAGTAAATACTTCATTCCTGAGGTCGATTGACGGACAAGGATGTGTCAGATTAGGCCGTGCTGAGACATTGCATGCTAATAGCTTTCATTTCCGGCAGATAGATTCTTAGAGGTGTCTCGGAGCTCCGTATAACCCACAACTGACAGGATCGGATACAGAGAGCAAGAAATAGAGAGGCATTTTCGTGGATGTCAATAGTAGCTTTCGAGGTTTGGTTGGTTGGTTTCAAGCGGCCCCTGATTGGCTGAATATCTGCGAGGCTGACTCTGTCGGATTATCATTGATCCGAAGACTACAAGCTGGGATTGACCAAAGGACAGATTGTCAGGTCGCCAACTTGATATCTCACAGCGTCCTACCATTGTTCAACAAAAGATTTGTTGTTGGTACATTCACCGGCGCGCAGTCTCGTCTGGGTGAAAACATTACCATGGCTCCCATCTCTGTGCGGTCGAGGTAACACAAAAGTAGCATCTTACATCAAGAACAGCATGGCTTCTTCCGCACTCAGCCCTTCAGAGAAATGGTCGCTGCTTGTGACCACCGGAGCTTCTCTGGCTGTGATTGCCAACACCTTCCAGGGAGATGGAGCCCCTCTTGTGGCATCCCTCGCGTTCTCGACCCTGGCTTTCTCTATGACTTATGCTTTTGTGCGATGGTCCGGCCCGGCTTTTGTCAAGGCTGGCCTGAAAGGGAGAGACATGAGCAAGATCATGCCTAAAGAGATGTGAGTAGTTTTCAATGCTGAGTAGGGTGCAGACGCTAATCTGCATAGTCCTGAGGCCATGGGGGCAGTGGCTGCGGCGGTCTACATACTGGCTCTGATGGCCTTCATTCCTTTCGCCTTCTACAAGGACATCGTCGCTGCTACGTCCGGTGGAGGAAACCGGGATGTCGTTCTCACAGTCACTGAGGTCGAGACTGGACGCTTTTTGCACCGATTTCCTCACTCGAAACTGTCCTCGTATCAATCGGCACTGAACACGCTCCAAGCCACGACTATACTTGGTATATGCGACGACCTCCTCGACCTTCGCTGGAGACACAAGTTCTTCATCCCCGCGGTAGCATCACTACCCCTGCTGATTGTTTACTATGTCGACTTTGGCGTCACTTCGGTAGTGGTTCCCAATTTCCTTGTCCCTTATATGCCTAATCAGGCTCGTCTCATCGACCTGTCACTCTTCTATTACCTGTACATGTCAGCACTGTCAATATTTGCCCCAAACTCGATCAACATCCTGGCAGGGGTCAATGGGATCGAAGTTGGACAGTCACTGGTGATTGCGGGACTCTTGGTGCTCAATTCAGCACTCTATCTGGTCCCTTTCCCTGGGAATCCGGTCTTGAACCACGCCTATGCAACGCGCCCACATCCTGCCACCGATGGACATCTCATGACGCTGTATATCTTATTGCCATTCTTGGCCGTGTCGACAGCCCTGTACATCCACAACCGATACCCAGCTAGAGTCTTCGTTGGGGACACGTATTGCTATGTCGCAGGCATGACATTTGCGGTGGTGGCGATCATGGCGCATTTCAGCAAGACACTCCTGCTGCTTCTGATTCCACAGATTGCCAACTTCCTCTACAGTACTCCACAGCTATTCCACCTGATTCCGTGTCCTCGACATCGGCTACCCAAGTTTAACGCAAGAACAGGTCTCCTCGAGCCCAGTGTGACACCATGGCCACCGGAGAGGCCTCCCAGCAAGCTTCTCACAGCGGTATTCTTCTTCCTCGAGAAGTTACACCTGATTCAAGTGACGGTGGATTCCAAGACGAACCGCATCTCTAGCACATCGAATCTGACCATTATCAATTTGTGGCTGGTATGGAGGGGTCCTATGAGAGAAGACCAGCTCACAAGGGAGTTGCTGGTCATGCAGACGTGCTGTGGCCTCTTAGGGCTGTTTGTGCGGCACACGATGGCGTTGATAATATTCGGCATTGATAATCGGGGGCTGGGGTCTGCGGTGTAGTAGACATATGGCGTGAAATGCCGTATAGACCTTGATACCCCTGTGATATAGACGAATCAACCTTTCTCTGATATGCCTTATATTCCTCGTGTGGCATGTGCCGAAGATGATCCGAATCCCAGGCCACCCGCTCCTGCCACTGCAGCCTTCAGCCTTCCAAGCGTGTCCTAATGCGTCTTCGAGTCAACTGCAAATTGCCTTGCACGGGTAATAGGCTCCCCAGATGAGTTTGTAAGGCTATCAAGTCGTTGTATGGGAAGGGTGATTAGGCAGGTCTTCGGTAAATGTCGGTGTCGTGCGTCACCCTCAGGATCCTCCGATTCACTTCTCGCTCGACTCTTTTTCACCGCAACTCGCTCAGGATTTCAACCTGCTCACAACTTCACACGACAGCTGTCAGGTTTTCCTCTGATGGCCGGAAGATCTTCAAAACGAGTCAAGCTCGACTCCAACCCAAGTCACGGTCCATCGGCCTCGCAGAGATCGCCTCCATACAGCAATGTCGCGGACCCAGCATCCATCCGGGTGAAGAGAGCCGCGTTCCTCAGTTCAATCTCAAGGTCAATCTCACCTCCAGGCATCTCAAGATCGGGAACAACGACGCCGCAGCCGCAGACCCAGACGAGCGAGAGCCCAAAAAAGGACGATCCTCCTCGTCCTCCGCTACCTCAGATTGAATCACCCAAGCGAGTCCACGCAGATTCAGACAGTCAATACACCAACATTGATTCCAGCCAAACCTCTACAGCGAAGCTCGTTCCCTCTCCTTTCAGACTCACGACCATACGTGACCTTCCGCCTTCCAAGAACGCTGATACTGTCTCACTACATGACATCCTCGGGAATCCGCTGATCAAGGAAGCATGGATCTTCAACTACTGCTTCGATGTCGACTGGCTGATGACCCATTTCGATCCCGATATTCGCCCCAGTGTCAAAGTAAAGATTCTTCATGGCTCGTGGAAGAATGACTCTCCAAACAAGATCCTCATCGACGATGCGTGTCGGAGATGGACCAATGTTGAAGCCGCGACTGCTTATTTGCCTGACCATTTCGGAACTCACCATAGCAAGATGTTCATTCTCTTTACCCACGATGACCTTGCGCAGGTTGTTATCCACACAGCCAATATGTTGGAGAAGGACTGGACCAACATGACCCAGGCAGCATGGCTGTCTCCTATGCTACCACTTCTAGAAGGCAAGGAGGTGGACAAACCGGGCAAGATAGGAACTGGGACGAGATTTAAGCATGATTTGCTCGCCTATCTCACCGCATATGCATCAAAAACAAAGGACCTGCAGGAACAACTGGCCCAATTCGATTTTAGAACCGTCAGAGGTGCCCTTGTTGCTTCCGTACCGTCACGAATGAAGGAGTCCTCAACCGCGCAGAAGAACGAGGTCGCATGGGATTTGAAGCTCTGGGGCTACCCAAGTCTGTTGCGAGCGTTGAGATCGATTCTCCCAAAACAACGGAAGACTATACCCTCCAACAAGCAGACAAGCACAGAGTCACCGCATGTTGTTTGCCAGATTTCCTCAATCGCCACCCTCCCACAGAGCTGGCTGAATCAGTTCTTCCCCGTGCTCTACTCTACCCTGCAATTTACCTCAACCAGTCCAGCACGTGAATGGGAGCCCGAGCACGTCTCAATCATCTACCCAACACCTCACAACGTTGCGGCATCGCTCGACGGGTACGCATCCGGCGGATCCATCCACACAAAGGCACAATCCACTGCTCACTTGAAACAAATCACTGGCCTTCGAAGATCATTGTGTCAATGGACCAGAGGCTCAATCAAAGACGCAAGAGCGGGAAGAGACGAGGCGGCACCACACATCAAGACATATGTGTGCTTTGCCAGCAAGCCGACGACGACGAAACCAAGACCGGAGGTGAAGTGGGCGTTGTTGACGAGCGCGAATCTAAGCCAGCAGGCCTGGGGCACTCTCCGCGTGAAAGATAAGGAGATTGTCGTGCAGAGCTACGAGATCGGCGTGCTTGTCTGGCCAGAGCTGTTCGCCGAGAACTTTGACGCCGAAGGCGTCAGTGAGACGGACGAGCACGGCGCAGTGGGAGAAGAGACCAGTGATGCCCGAAAGATAAAGATGATTCCCGTGTTCGGAGGAGATACACCTCAACACCCTCCACATACCTCGGACGACGTCGCCGAAGCATCGCCTGGTCCCGAAACACTGGTCGGCCTGCGCATCCCGTACGACCTCCCCCTTACGCCTTACGAGGACGGCGACATGCCATGGAGTCCGCAGGGCGTGTATGAGCAGCCCGACCGCTGGGGTAGACGGTGGCCCAGGAATTTCACCTGAGCTGTCATCTCCATCTCTCTCTGAAACCCGGTTTGCAGTCTCTTTCCCGTGTCCCAACCCTAACAACACCAGTACGACAACCGTCCCTTGGACAGTAAGGAGGTTGATTATCCTCCTTTGGTGGGAGACACAACCTCTGTGACGGACGATGTTGTTAAGAGAGAGAGGAACACAGATACGGCCACAAGCCATGACGAATGATGATAATGATGTATCCATTACAGCGACTTCTGTATATCCACGCCAGCGGAATGAGAAGAAGACAGCAAGGACTCTGGAGATCACTATCAAGGTTGTCTCACTGGGCTCATCATACTCGTACATCTATGTACCTCAATATACCTCAATGTACCTCGTATCTACAGCTTGCACCCAGGAATTCCTACAATCCCCAAGGGTCCAAGCTATTCATATACACCTCACACTTTTATCATAACAGTAGAGAAGTCTTCGTTCCTTGTTGTCTCCGTGCGTGTATTCCGGTCTTGGCCACTCAGCTGATCTGTTCGGGTTCTAGCAGCCAGTCTCCCACGTTTCCTGTTACCGTGTATATATATACAATAGATACCCGGTCTGGTGGCTAGGCATTGAAGTACGGGCTCGTGACCTTGGTGCTGTCCCGTCTCAACCGTCGTCTTCCTGCGGCGGGGGTGCGAGGCCGACCTGCCGAGCGGGTTTCTTTCGCCAGGTCTGGCTTGATATTGGACCGCGAGGTTCGTTCGCCCTTTGACTTGGACCGGCGTGCTGTTGTGCCGTTGGCACCGTCAG
Organism: Fonsecaea pedrosoi CBS 271.37; assembly: GCF_000835455.1. Lineage (NCBI taxonomy): Eukaryota > Fungi > Ascomycota > Eurotiomycetes > Chaetothyriales > Herpotrichiellaceae > Fonsecaea > Fonsecaea pedrosoi. The sequence continues at coordinate 289,031 of NW_013550613.1, read as the reverse complement.
ACTGAAACTCGCTGTCATCTCCGTCGTCGTCCGGAGTGGGACTAGATATGACCGATGTGGCAGCTCTGGTGCTTGTTCTTGTTCGTCTCCGTGAGGATGGCTGAGACGCGGCTGTGGAATTTCCCTGAGCCCGAGGTTTGGGCGCTGAGGAGTTGCGTTTGGTGGCTCTCGTGGGCACATAGTCGTCCGAATCGGAGTCAATCGGAGTTTTGTCATCGTGATCACTATCGTCGTCACCTTCTCCTTCGCCCCTCACGTCGTCCTCGTCATCATCATCAGCATCGCCGACATCGTATAGCCTGGTTTCGATACCGGATTCGTTACCGGATTCGTGGTCGAACTCTTCACCGTCTCCGCTATCATCGCTGGGAGGCGCTGATAAACCTGAACTCTCGTGCTCACTGTCTCCAGGTTCATCGAGGATAGACTTTCCAGGTCGTCGACGTCGAAGCGCGGGTTTCAACGGCGAGACAGAAGACGGGGTCGGATACTGATAGTCTGAAGCTCGTTCTTTCCCCTTGGAAATGGAGTGAGCCGAAACATGCGATTTCGGCGCGTCTTGGTGATGGACCACTTCGAGGTCACTTTCGACCAGCTGCTCTTCGTCGGAGTCGATAAGAAACCCGCCTCCCTCACCGAAGTCGTCCTCGGCGGTCTGAGTTTCAGGTAAATCTCGATGCGCCATGGGAGCCTCGTCGTCAGTTTCCAACATGATCGGCTGGTCTTGACTCTTCCCCACTGCCAGCTCATCAGCCGCATTCTGATCGCCGTATGTGTCCCTCACTCTCTCCCTAATCCTCAGCCCGACAACAAATTTTCTCCATAGCTCCAATACCATCGACTCCATCTTCTTCTCCTGTTTTTTCCTCTGCTCCTCGTTGAATTTGTGCCACGCCTCTTTGACAGCCCGCTCATTCTCCTTCGCGACGACCACCCCGGTGCATATGGGCACTGCGCGCTTGTTGCCGAATTCAAAGCCCGTGACTGCCTCAGCAAAGTCAACCTGTAGCTTCTTACAGATCCGCACAGTCCCTCTCAGAGGAATATGAACGGCGCCTTCTGGCACCATTGAAGGAACAAAGCAATCTATATTTCCATAGGCGTTCTTCGGTATCACCCCGTTTTGTATTGGAGGAGGGATGATGTATTCAGTCTGATCCCAGCTGTACAGGCCCTGCATCTGTTTCTCTCCAGTTTGTCGTTCGTGTTCTTCTGCTTCCCGCTTACGAGTCAACGTGACAGCCCGCACCGGAACTAGCTTCAAAGGAGCCTCCCCGGCTGAAGGACGACGGCCCTCTTTATGCCATGACTCTGCTGTCAAACATCGTTCAACGTCGGATCGGCGAAACACTGGCTCCTCCTTCTGGTTGTCGCCCTTTCCCGAAACGAAGATGCGCACCGGTTTGGCGTTGGGTCGAAGCGCTTCTTCACGGCGGAGGAACCGTTCGAGCACATAATCAGCGGAGGCCTTAAGTGACTGCAAAGTGTCGACTTCTTGACCGCCGCCGTCCTTCTTCTCAGGTAGCTGAGGGACAAGATCCGCCGCATCTTCCACGTCGTCGACCGCTGTTCTCATCGGGTCAGGCCGAGCGTAGCCACTCATTACGCGCTTGAACCAGTCGTAGTCCTCGTATCTCTTGACCTTGCCGTGTTTGTTGTATACAGGAATCTTCTCCACAGGGAATCGGAACCCCTTTGTCTTGCCTGGCCAAATTCTTTTCTTCAGATATCGCACAGTCACATCCTTCGCCGAGCCATCGGAAGAATACGCAATGACATAGGCCATCACTGTCTTTGTCTTCTCAGCTTTGATGCCGCGGGGCTCGAAGGTCGCAAGGGTTTCGGGAGTAGTTGCTACCGGGGACGTAAGAACGAGTGGAGATACAGGGAGGATTTTGTGTGTTATAGGAGATATTGCCTCAGTCCAGTAGGTGGGGAAGGGATTGTCTCGGTCGTATTTCTGAGGTCGTTTCTTGGGCATGGTCGGGGTGATGTCCACAACTGAGGAGTCGTCGTCTTCGCGCTCAGAACCAACCTTGATTGTTTTGCGAGGCCCGCCTTTCCGTCGTGCTGGAGTCTTTGTGATCTCCGATATCGATTTGGCGTCTCCAGACTCTGAATCGTTAAGAGAAGTATCGGAATCGACCTCCTCGATGGCCTTCTTGGGCAGTGCTTGTTCTGCCTTGGTCCAACCGAAGCCACTGGGCTGTAGACTCGCTACCAACCTGGCCTCGATACCTAAGCCTCTCAGCAGTGCGGTAAACAGTTGAGCGCCGACGTCCCTCGAGCCCTCAGACTTCCTCGCAAGCTGACGGAATTCCTGGATATTTCTGATTCGCTCTCCATGTACCTCAGGATTGTGCTCGTCGTTGCGCTGAGACTGGATAGTCTGCTTCAAGCTGTGCCGGGTGCCGTAGCCACGCTTCCGTAAACCAGGAGCAGTAACGGCAAACCTCTTCTTCCAATATGCAGCCAGGACTTTCATAAGGGAGATTAGTGGATCGCCATTGCTCATGTCGGGTTTGCCCTGCTCGACACGTTTGCTTGGTCTACCCCAATCTCTTTCATCACGCGGGTCACCAGCCCTCTGTTTGCCATGTCTCTTGCCCCTACCCTTTGTAGAATCTCCAATTCCCTCTGTCTCTACAGCTATCAACCCACTGGCTCTCTTCCACTTTTCGACCTCCTTCTTGATCGGAGGAGGCAACTGTTGGACGAGGATCTGTTGAACCTCCCTGTCTGAGACCCAGCTGTTCCGAATCGAGTTGTGCCATAGTAGGAATTGCACGTGTAGTTGATGGGTACAAACCCGGACCTGCTTCTCGCGCTTCGAGGGACCTTTGCGCTTGTTTGCCGCTTGCGCAATCCAGTTGTCGGCTTCATTGTCCGCTTTGCGCAAAGTTATCTCGATAGGACCGTCCGACTGCGGTTTATAGGCCGGTAACTCCTTCTCATGATCGTAGCCTGCAGCGTCTTCCCATTCTATATCTTCGTCCTCGTCCTCTTCCTTTTCATCATGATGAGTCGAAGCCGATGGCTGCTTGAGGTTCGATGAGACGTCTTCGAACTGCTCGCTGTCTACGTCACTGAGAGAGGATTCGGACTCGTCACTCCCGAGAGAGAACGTCTCGGTCCGTTGTAGCCCTGGAATATTTCTCGATTCGGCGTCCAATACATCTGCGAGGCGTGCTTTCTTCACAGGAGTCTCTCGAGAGGGAGCCGGTGGCGACGTGGATCGCCTCTTTCTCGGGAGGAATGGTGGCATTGGATTCTACCCTGGAAGGGCACAGAGCCTCAGCTCTAGATCATACAAGGTAAGAGGTCAAAGACGATGACACCGACACCAACATACAGGATGCAGGCAGCATCCGGTGCGATTTGCGCGACTTTCCCAGGGCGGTAAATGGTGACGTCGCTAAGATCTCCAGAGGCACCAGAGGGTTTAAGCGAAAAGTGATAATCCCGCGGCGCAGATGGCGCCTGGAACAATCCACTGGGATTTTTTTTGCGGGGGGGCATGAACAAAAGATTTACGCGTGGTGCTCTCATCAAGCACTTTCGTTCACGACGCGCCCTGTCAAGGACATATTCCTCTCTCGCCTACAGCCTTCAGCCCCTGTTTGAGATCAATGGCCGACAGATCGCCGTTGTCGCCTATTCGCACCTACCACTGCCTATGCACGACCCTCGTTCTCGCCACCGCGCATGACCTGAATTCCCTTCCTCGTCGCAATGAGCCTGTTCAAGATGGCGCTCTGATCCTAGCTCCGCCTGTCGACATTACTCGAGCGGAGAGCCTAGAGATGCTAGAATCCAAACCCGCGACTTCGGTGCTTCTCAATGTGGCGCCAGAGCGAAGACCAGTCATGATCCGCAGAGAAGACGGATTCGAGAAGAGAACCCTCTTGAGATGCATTCGGTGCAAGTTAGTAATAGGATACAATCTCGATGACAGTCAATTTGAGAAACAAGAAGGGAATCCAAGGCCAGCATATTTGCTGCCTGGTGGACTACTCGGTACCCAAGACATGGTGGAAGGGAAACAAGCAGAGACTCCATCTTGGGCGGAGCAGAAATAACTGCCTGTTTGTGCAGAATTCATGTGTTTATTTGCATCTGAGATACCCTCTGAACCAATAAGTTCTGCCAGAATGCACTCAGGTGCTGTGCCTGAGAAACAGGACAATGGTGGTGGTATCCTGACCACTGCTGCGCCAACCAAAAACGATACACTGGATTCCATGCCCGTAAACCATACGCTCGTAAAAGGAAGTGCCTAGTTGGCCAGGATCGTTCGGACGAGTTCCATGTAGTTGATCTCCCCACTACTGGTGTCGACGGCCTTCAGCAGCTCGTCCACCTCTTCGTCACTCATTTTCTCGCCCAAGTTCGTCAGAATGTATCTCAGTTGGCCCACCCCAATAAAGCCAGTCATGTCCTTGTCAAACACTTGGAAGCCACGACAGTATTCTTCTGGTTCGCCAGGATCTCGGAAGCCACCAGGTCGGTTGAGCACTTTGCTGAAGGAGTCAAAGTCAACTGTGGCAAATGTTAGCCCCCGGTTTGCTATCAAGTGGCCCTGATTTTTCTTACAATCGCCCCCAACTTGTTTCTCTAGGTCTCTGATCTCAGCGAGGGTGGGATTTTGGCCGCAGGCGCGCAGGAGGTCGCCGAGCGATTCGAGAGCAACACGGCCATTGCCACGCTTGTCATACAGCGAGAAGGCCTCTTTGTAGTTGGTAGAAGTCTGTGTGGCAGATGATTGAGAATTAGCCATTGAGAAGAATTCTGCGTGAAAACAGAGATAGAGGGGGAAGATGCAGAGGGAGAAAGTTCGTGAGATGGTGTCGTGTCTTTGTTTGTTGGTGGACGACAATTGAGCGTTTAGTCAAGCATGCTGGGGGGGGGTGAGATCGCCCTGGTCCTCTGCGGAAACTTCCTGGGCGAATGGGAGGAAAGAACTCACCATCTTCCAAATCTGAGTTCTCCCAAAGAAGTGTGTTCCTTTCCACAAGCCTCGACTGCTCTTTGCTGAATCGAATTTATTCTTGGTGTTTGAGTCGTGAAAATGGTTTCAGGGTCAGTGTTGAAGAAGGTGGAAGACAACACAGGTCTCTCCTGAAGTAAAGATGGCGCGTGCACGCTCCTTTCTGTTGACACTAGTTCCTGCGTGGCCCTCGACCACAAACCCACTTCAACGCCCCCCCGTCTCCCAGCAACGGTCGCCAGCCTCATTCACCACCACCTCGAGCCCCTCCTTTTCGACTCCCTAGCATGAAAATCACATTTGCTATGACGATGCAAACCCTAAAAATCTTCTGCTCCTTCTTGGGCAGCAACCGGAAGACGAGGCTCATCTGGTCTTGGACACACTCCGCAGCACGGCTTTCTGCCTCATCCTAGGTGGTTTCCGCAGTTTGAACAGACCAACAGGGCGTCAACTGATCAACTCCTTGGCCGCCAAGTTCCTCTACTGTCTACGAGCTTGCGAGAATGCGACCTCCGGCCCATCGTTTTCTAATATGCTGTCCAGTGGCAATCAAGTCCTCAATCTCTTCTTCACAACTTCACATGGCGGGATCACACCCGTTTATTCCCTCAACCATGAATTATCTCACAGTTCCTGATTGGGTATACCCGTGGTCCAATACCAGGAGGGTTTCATTCACCAGAGCATGAGGTCACGCCGCCCTCGGAATTAACTCGCGAAGTCGTCGACTCGTACAAGAAATGCGTATGGTCTAGAATTTCCCTTGACTGGCCCGGTGGTAAGACCGAACGTCAAATACAAGCATGCGTTTCGCTTATGGGGTCCGTCTCGCTCTCGATCCTCGAGTTTCCTTTCTTTCACATGATCGTCCGAGATTGGTATCAATGGCCCAAACAGATCCCACACCCCATTTAGCCTATGTCACAGCCTCAAACATGCTCGGGTGGATAAACGTGGGAGAAGCGTGATATCTTGACAATCTACGCTGCAACGTTATCATTTAGCCCTGCATGCGTCAATGGCCTTGATCCATCCACAAGGTAGGGACTTTTACTCGGCCAGTCACATTGATGTTAGCACGTTGGGATCAATCGGCTGTCCTTCTCCTTAGCCCCATGTTTTCTGCAATCATTGATATAGAAGCGAAGTGGAAGCCAGCTGGGTATCCGAGCCCCTCAGCAGACAGCACACAATCCTCCTTATCCTACGGTGGTGAAGATAGATTTCACTTATTCTAGGCATCTCGCGTCCCAGGAGTATCGCAGCATATCTGATCGACATAACACGCCAACACTTTATCAATCGACCCCCCAGACCTACACTTCAATAAATAATGTCTTCTCCCTCATCGACCGGTGTCGAAAGACCTGCCATAACTACCCCAGGCCGACCGCACTCTTCTTCTCTATCTTCGGTCAACACTCTCCGAAGCACCACCACTTCGTCAACCTTGGCCTGCTCGTCGTCAGAGATGCATTCCAAACTCACCAAACAAATGCAGGCACGCTCCAACAATCAGCAACGCTGGCAGTCCTGGCAAGCCAAACAAATCGAATGCTTTCAAGGTGCTGCAATGGAGGCAGGGAAGGATGCCAAATCGAGCAAGGGTTTCACCTCAAAGCGGCCGCATATCCACCTCGACGGCATTTCGAGAAGTCTTAGGAGATTGCGGGGGTAAGGACGTTAAGAGCGTGCAAGTGTGACACTCATGCTGCATCAGAAGTAGTCTCACTAATCGATATTGAATGCGGCTTAGCGGCTCATGAGGAGGGATACATCATATGTTCCCAGAGCAAGGCAAATCGAAGACGTCGTGGAAGTGACGGAAGGATTTTTCCTCCCCAAGGCCTGATTTCAACACGGCTGTTCTGGATTGCTTACAAACCGATACCAAACACACCCGGTTGTCCAGAGTCCCAACCCTACACTAAAGCCACATCCTTTCAAACCGAAGGAAATCCAGTCATGCAAGGATGACAGCGTCTGGTCTACAAGACCGGAGACGCAGAAGCTCGACCTGGACATAGTAGGCGTTCCAGACACTGGTCAAGAGATGTTGGTCTGAGTGACTGGTCCGACGTTGGAGAGTTCGCGCCTGGGTCGGACGTACCAAGAGGAGATCGACGTTCCCGAACACTGCAGGAGCTAGGACAGAGCGTCTTCGTGATGCGTTTCTCACCTGGCTGACTGACAAAGCCCTGCAGTCAAGTACTGGAAGCATGATATCATGTACCCGTGTTGGAGTGGCTGGAGAACGTCAGGATGGAGAGATGCATGGATGGTTGGCCAGTTTTGGGCTTGGGCAAAGCATCCGATCTTTTATAGGATCAGGAATCGACAATATCCAGAATATGCTTATACGAACTTGCGTTGAGCCCTATCTCAAGACTTACCGGTTCGATGACGGTTCGATTCTAAGCATCCCTTCCGACTACGTGGTCACAAGGTTGTGATGGAACTCGAGTGCTTTTGTGCATATTTGCTATTGACTGCAGATCTCCCATGGCCTTCATCAGTGGCTCTGACTACAAGAATTTACTCGAGTGCATTGATGCTCGCGCGTCCGACCTCGGCCGCACCAGTTTCAAGCACTCACTCCCTTGTGGTTTGACAGGCCGAGGGCCTTATCTTCGCCTTTTAGTTTATTCTTACCATGAACGCCCTCGATCCGAGCATGGATATGCTCCTCGGCCGTCCTCCCTGCACCGGCATATCTCGGCACCCAACCCTGCTTCTGCATGCCTTGCATAGGCACCAGAACGGCATCCTTGTCCGGATGCAGGAAATACGCAAACGTGTACCGATCCAAGCCGCCCTCCGTGGCGGTGGGGACGACGCGGTGCCAAGTGCTCTTTAACTTGCCAGCGGTCCAGAACTCGAGCATGTCGCCGATGTTCACGAGGATCAGGTCGGGCAGAGCCGGTGCTGGCGTCCACGTCTCCGTGTCCAGCGACAAGTCTGGGGCAGTGTATTTGGGCGGGCGGACTTCGAGACCACCAACGGTGGTCTGGAAGAGAAGAGTCAGGGTACCCCAGTCTGTGTGGGGCGAGATGCGAAATGTTGTAGGAATCACACCACCGACAGTGTCCGACGAGGGCGTGGTGACGGGCGGGTAATGCATCAGCTCGAAGTTGTCATAGTTTTCCTTTTGCGGTCCATGGTACTGCGTGAACGTGGTGGGAGGGAGGTCGAGCGCCAACGCGATGAGCTCGAGGAGTTGCTTCGTGAAGAGACGGACATGTTGGTGCTGGAAGGAGAAGATCTGTTGGCGTGCTTCGGAGAGGATGGGAGGGAGGGGTGCGGCGGCGGCGTGCTCGGGCGTCGGCCACTTGTTGATACTGATGGCTTCGCGAGGATCGGTGAATCTGGCGTCCGCTCTGGGGAGGTCGTCAGGTCACACCATTGTGATTCTGCTCTGTTTTATCACAAGAAAAAGAAGAAAAAATGGAAGGGAGGGTAACGCCAGTAAACACACTCACCCGTACGAGCTGGCGGGTTTGTAGCCGGCGTTCTTCGATGCCACGTAGGGGGCTTCGAGTTTGACGGGCAGCGGTTGACCAAAGAACCGTCTCTGCTACAATGATCTTGTAAGTGTGATGGAATAGTCAATAGGATTGTGGTCATCTATAAGTTAACAACAAGAGCTTGGACGGGCGAAGAGGCAGGAGTTCTTGCGCTGTCCACCTACATATCTATATCGATTGGGGGAGAATGAAAGTAACAACAAGACTGGTCTGCATCAAGAGAAGATCAAGTAAGGAGAGATACTTACTAGGTCAAAAATACCGTCAATGGCCTCTTGCGGTATAGGATGGTTTTTGACATAGAAGAAGCCTATTGTTGATGATACAGAAGAAGCAATCAGTAAGTATAGACCACACAATATGTTGGCCAAGTACCACTACTCGTACGAGTACGGGGGCCAGTACTGCCTTGTGCATTGTGGTAAAGGATGCGGGCTCTCACCCCAGTCAGTACATGCTCTGAGCAGGTCTCTAGCCACCTCCTCCGGCGACGAGGTAGCCTGGGTAAAGTCGATGATAGGGATGTCGGTGGCGATAGCCATAGCGGTCTAGCAGTTTCTTGTTGTCCGCAGGGAATATTTCAGGTAGAGGTAGACAGATTAGTCCTGCGGTCTTGGTTGACACGTTGATTAGCGATTCTAAGTGCAAGGGTGCCACGAGGTGTTACTCGGTACCCGGCGAGACATACGAGTACTGAGTTGGTGCTCGTTTAGAGGATGTCTTGATTAGCGAATACTCTGGTGTTATGGTAGGTAGCATCAGTTCTACATCGTAGGAAGGTGAAATGGTTGATCATGACCATCCTCATTGATAGGGGCCAGAAATCTACCAAGTAGAACATCGCGATAATGGTCATAGATAAGGAAGGTCGTTTCTCCCTCGTTGGCCTCAAGTTCTCACTTCTCGTAAATCCTTGTGTCACCCGCAGCCTCCCTCTTTCGTCTCGGGGCTGGCCGAAACTTCCTTTTTCCCCCTAGTCTCCGACTCCTAAAGTCTCGGGCGGCCTCTTCCTTTCTGGGCTTGCAGGAATCAGGTCGCTTAGAAGCCCAGAACCAGTCATCCCTACATCCAAGCAAATGCCCAGATGAGCTTGAGCAAGCTTGGTGTTGTGGCCAAGTTCAACCCTGTTTTCATGTGGGAACTCCATTTCATCTTCACCTGGATGGCACCACTATTGATCTCTCCCTTTGAGTGCAGCGAGTAGCGATGTCTAGCCCTGTGTCCGGAACGACAAAAGAACACTCCCTTTTCCTACCAGCGGCGCCGTGCTTGATACCATCTCACCTGGGCTGCGGTGAAATACTCGTCGTATGCCTACAAGATTTCGCGACTCAACGAAGGACTAGGTACCGAGTAGTAGCACTGTTTACTTCGTAGGCATGTAGGCAGGGCGACAGGGTGCGGGGGGCGCAGTCTGCAATTTGACAAAGCTATCGCCGCCCAGATGACTAACCAAGTCGATGCGCCGGTTGGGAGGTGCCGAGTGGGCAAGGCAAGGAATGGGTGCACTCGTAGGTAAGAGAAGGCCATGAATAAGTAGTAAGTAAGGGCGTAACAAAAGCGACGCTGAGCCCCGTGTGAACTCCGGGCCCATTTTGCACATCGAGCCCACCGAACTCATCTTTCAAATTAACATAGTAAAGCAACCTCCTCAAACAAATACTTGCTGCGCGATCGAGGCGAACCCAATACTACAAAGTACACAGTATCCAAATGCTGACGGACTTATCGGGGCCTGAGCGCAGCTGAGAAAGGGGGTGAGAGAGGACGCAGTCTGACAATGCACAGTCAAAGAGGCGGCTGTCACGCATAATGGGCACTCTAGAATCGAGGAAGACTCCCAGCACCTCGCTTGTCGCAAGAACCCCTCGCGAAGCTCTGCACAAGTACACAAATACTCGTGTGGCCCTTTCAGTGGCAGAAAGATTGCACACCTACACTCGAGACTTGCGAGATAGCACTTCCAACGACGCCAGTAACCGGACCTGTTCCCAAAGGCAGACCATGGCCCGCGTAATTGCAGCATCGGAGATGTGGCGCTGACCTGCCATCCCAGGCTCATGACTGGATCGCCCTTATCAAAGGCTCGCCTGCCATTTCCCACTTGATCTCTGGTCTGTGCCATCCGGTGCAATCATCGGCGCTCTCCGCGTTTCTAACTCGCTAATATCTTCGAGATCATCCTTCTGTGGAGATGCAGAGTCGTATTTCCACCCCTCCGGAACGGGACACGCCCGTTTGAACGGCAGCCCTTTTATCGCCAGTGGAGGGTTTGACGGAGCTAAGATACGATCAAGCTCGCGAAGCAATACTTGGTGTGTGGGACAGTGTCTACTACCGTGCCCGACTGTTATCTACAGTAGCGTCACTGCTATATTTAATGGCTGTTGGTCGTCCATTTCTCATGTCTCCGGCCCTGTGTGACCGAGTGCTTCTCGTTCCTTACCTTGCTCTTATTGCCTTCGCTCGACGACCCTGTTTCCCGTGAGGCACCAGGCATACTTTGTCGTCACAAAATGGCCGCCATTGAGCCAACCAGCTCCTCTGGAGCGCCGTCAAAAGATATCGACATCGAAAAGCTCCCCGAGGTCAACGAGGCAGTCGAGCCCGAAGTCCGTCATGGCAGTGTCACTCCAGCATATGAAATAGCAAAAGCAAGACATATTCAGACCAGCCTCGCCCCTCTTCGGTGGCTGAGCAGGGGCGAGACATGGCTCGATGAAAAGATGGGTATCGAAACCCAGGGGATCGATCGTATCCCCGAGGAAGAGAAACGGCCGCCTGCCCTCATCAACACCTTTTTCATGTGGTTTTCAATGACCTGCCACGTTGGCACCCTCCCGCTCGGCGTGCTGGGACCCGAATTTGGCTTGACCCTAGGCCAATCGGTCGCAGCGGTGGTGGTGGGCACCATCCTGGGAGCGCTCTGCACGGCATATACTGGTACCCTGGGACCTAAGACTGGACTTCGTCAAATCGCCACATCTCGATATTCCTTTGGTTTCTGGGGAGCCAAGCTCTGCAGTGTTCTCAATGTGATAGTTGGCGGTGGTTTTGCTGTGGTCAATGTGGTCATTACTGGTCAAATGCTCAGCGCTGTCTCGGACTACTCAATGACCATCGCCGTGGGCTGCGTGATTGTCGCCATCGTGTCCTACGTGGTTTCAGTGTTTGGCTTTGCCATCATCCACACCTTTGAGAAGTACAGCTGGATTGTATCTTTTATTCTCCTGTGCGTCTTGATCGGTCAGGCAGCGCCGCATGTCGGACCCAATGCACCTGGATTCCCTGCTTCAAACCTGGAGATTGCTGGCTCGTGGCTCAGCTTCATGGCCATCTGCTTCTCCAGCTCTTCTGGCTGGTGCTCCATCGCCGCCGACTACTATTGCAATTACCCTGCAAGCACAAAGACCTGGAAGATCTTCTTCCTGACCCTGGCCGGGATTACCATCCCAACCGTCTTCGTGACCGTCATTGGTTCCTGCATTGGGAACGCCGCTATCCTGAACGCATATCCTCCTTACTCGGATGCTTATGAGAACCACGGCCTGGGCGGCTTGTTGCGCGAGATCTACCATCCCGTCGGCTGGGCCAAATTTTGCCTGGTTATCCTCACCTTCAGCGTCTTGGGCAACAACATTGCCATCAACTACTCCTCCGGTCTATCCATCCAACTTCTCGGTCACTACTTCCATGCTGTACCCAGATTTATTTGGTCCTTTTTGGTCGCTCTGGTGGTGGCGCTGCTCGCCATTGCTGGAAAGGACCATCTGTCCAACATTGTTTCAGATTTCGTGTCCTTGCTGGGTTACTGGACCATCTCCTTCACCCTCATTCTTCTAATTGAAGACCAATTCTTTCGCAAGCGATCGGGTGAAGGGTACAACCTCGAAGTGTGGGATATGCCTGATAAGCTGCCATGGGGTGCCGCGGCTGTCTTCTCCCTGCTGGCAGGATATCTGGCTGGTGGTCTGCCCGGTATGGCGCAAGTTTGGGTAAGTCACTGTGATATTCGCATGTTCCTATCTGGCCGAAGTAGTTGCTAACAGGTGTCTTCCAGTACGTCGGACCTATTGCTGCCAAATTCGGACCATTCGGTGGTGACGTCGGTATCTACATGTCTGGCGCCATCACAGTGGTTTGCTACTTTCCCTTGCGTTATCTGGAGAGGAAGAAGACGGGAAGGTAGATGCCGTGGGCGATATAACTACTTTGTAGAGGAGTAGTATCTCAGGCGCCACACACCCTTTATGTATTTGATAGTCTCAAAAGTCGTATAGTTGGTTTTATTAGCCCCGAAGCTGCAATGAGATGATGGACAAATATTTTGTTCCACCGGGTGGATCGTGTATCAATCTGCTGTCTGGTTCTCATCCTTTCCACTTCGGTGTGTGGTGAGTATGGCCTTTGATGAAGCGCTAGAAAGGGTGAAAATGCTCAGTCGATAGGCACGATAGTCTGTGACGCGACTGATATAGATGTGACAACGCCAAGGCTTCGCCGCCAAGGTGAGTAAGTCCCTGCCTATCTGGGTAACTTACCAGAAGGACAGGCGAAGAAGAATCACGATTTCAAATTCCATTGTTATCATCCACAACCCTTTTTCTCCATCGATGAAACCAGTACCACACGCTGCGCCTGTAACCATCAATTTTGGCAGAGGGCCATTTCTCGCGGCTCTATCTCCATCTTCCTCCTGTTCCGAACTCTCTCCATCCCACGTGGCAGACCCGGCACGCTGGTTCCCTTGAACACGTTGCGCATGGATTTTATGCAGATATGGCCAAAGATGACAGCCGGTAGTGCAAAAGCCATGTCGCCTTCTCGACCACTCTTATCAAAGGCTGCGGTATTGGCCTTCTTCCATTCACCACAATCAGTGGCTGGTCGTTTCATTACCCCAACCAGGCCTAGAATCTGCTACGCTGAATCAAGCTTGATAAGACTCGCTAGCCTCTGCCACCAACGCGGGTCTTCTCCTTCCAACAACTCGTCGTGGCTGTTTCTCCGCATCTTTGAACTTCAATAGGTATGGCGTCTCTGCAGAAGCCCTCCGCCAGGGCTGGCTGCCTTGATAACGGACTTCTGCAGGCTAACCTCTGATAGGGATCATCATTGTCACCTTCGACGAGCTATTCCAACAGTGCAGAAGTCCGAAAAGAGTTGCATTCCGAGAGTCGTCAGGGTCCTGTCACTACATATGGAAGATCAACGGCAGTTCCAGGATGCAAGTCTCGCACATTTCTCCGACCATCTAACCTCCTCGTCCTCCTCCTCACCATGGCTTCTACAGCTGAGAAAGATTTAACACAGATGGATGTCAAAGATACATCCACTCCATCTGATCCGCCCTCCATCAAAGATGGCGCCCACGACAACGTCGGCGTCGGTGTCGTTCTCACCCACGATGAATACCATCTTGCCACCCTGGGATACAAACAAGAGTTCATTCGATCCCTGGGCTTCTTCGAGAGTTGGGCAGCGACATTCACTTCTATGAACTTCATCTCTGGAATTCCTGTCTTATTTGGGTGGGTTATGTACACCGGAGGACCACAAGCAGCATTCGCAAACTGGACAATGGTTGGTGGCCTTTCCTGCATCGTGAGCTTGGTCATGGCAGAGCTGGCCGCTGCGCTACCCACCACCGGCGGCATCTACTTCTGGAGCTACCGTCTAGGTGGAGAGAAGTATGGTCCCTTCCTCAGCTGGATGACAGCATGGTGGAATTTTGCCGGCTGGATTACCATAGTTCCAGGGGTCCAGCAAGGCTCTACCAACTTCTTGGTCTCGGCTTTGATGATAAAATATCCTGACGCCGAAGTTCTCCACAAGGGCTGGTTCTTGTGGCTGCTCACGAGCATTGGCATGATCTTTGCCATGATTCCAAACATCTACAACTCGAAGTTGCTCCAGTACTATTTCCGCTTTGCGGTCGCAATCTTCTTCTCGCTCTTCTTCATGTACTGGATCTGGTTTCCAATCAAGGCTTCCGAAAAGCATTTCAACAGCAGCCACGGGGCGTTTGATTTGTTCTACAACGGCATCAACTTGGGAGACAAGAAGCAGGCCTCAGATGGGTACTGTTGGTGAGTTACAGCATTTGGACATCAATGCGCCGCTCTTTCGCTCATAACTGACGTCGTTTTACAAGGGTCATTTCCGTCCTGTTTGGAGCTTGGGTCTTCTACGGGTACGACGCCTCTGCACATCTGGCTGAAGAAACAAAGCAAGCTTCCACCGTTGTCGCCAAAGGGATCTACAGTAAGTCTATTTCCTTTTCTCCTGGGGTTGTTGACTATGGAGACTCATAGCTATTTGCAGTGTCCACTTTCTCGGCCTGGATCTTGTCGGTGCCTACTCTCATCATCATTCTTTTCTGCATGCAAGATTTTGAAGGTATCATCTCAGCAACTTATGCAAATAACTGGGCGGAGTATCTCGTTCAACTTATTGGAGAGAACGGTGCGGTCGCCATCCTCTCGCTGCTCTGGGTTGACAGCACGTGCGCGACGGCGAGTTGCTTCATGTCAGCCCAGCGAGTTACTTATGCCATCTCCCGCGACGGGGTGCTCCCCTTCAGCTTCTTCTTCAGGAAGCTCTCCAAGCGCAAGATGGCGGTAAATGCCGCACTGCTCGTGTTCTGCATGTCTGTTGCCATCACCACAGCCGTCATTGGTTCCACAGTCGCATTCTCAGCAATCACGGCTACCGCCACGATCGCCACCAACTTCTCGTATCTGATCCCTATAATCGCGAGACAGACAGTGGGACGCAAGTCGTTTGTACCGGCGAAGTGGAACTTGGGAAAGCTCTCTGCACCACTGGCCACTATAGCCACGGTATACATCTTGTTCCTTTTTGCAGTCCTTCTCCTGCCACAGTTGTACCCGGTGGACGCGGAGACACTGAACTATGCGCCTATTTGCATTGGTATTATCACAGTCATTAGCTTGGTGGGATGGTTCTTCCCCGTATGGGGTGCTATGCACTGGTTCCAAGGACCGATCAAGACAATCACCGAGGAAGAGTTGCGAAATGCCCGGGTTGAAGGAGGAGTAGCGACGGTTGAGGAAGGAGATGCCCTAGCAAACTTTGACTTTGGACATCGGCGGAAGAGTGTGACACGGACGATATAGCCCAAGATTAGGGCGGAGGTGCAACAACAGCGCGTCTCAAGACAAGGACAATACAGCGTCGCTTTTATTGTGCGACTTTGCACCCGTCTGACATCTCTTGGTCATAATATAGCAGATGGCCCAATACCAACTATACTCCTCGCCTACAGCTTCTGCCTCTCAAACTTCCTGCCTACTGCTCTCAGCATATTCTCACCGTCGACTAACACACACCAGCCCTCTCCGCCCACCGTGCCATCCTCAAACCCTCCCACGGCCGACTCAAAGTTCTCCTTGGCGTACTCCAGGTCCTGGTCCTCGAAGCTCCCCGGCTGTAGCCACACAGCTTTCACTCCGGCCGCCTTAGCCTCCTCCAGGACTTTCCTCGTAACTGCAGGCGGCGTGAGAAATGACAGTGCCGTCTGGGACGGGTGAGGAAGAGCCGTGACCGTTGGTACAGTGGGGTATGTCTTGGAGGGCAGGGATATAGATGGTCGAGTCGGATTGATTGGTGTCACCGGCAGCGAGTAGACATGGTACCACGCCAATATCCTGTACCCGAACTTGCTTTTATCTTGACTTGCGCCGACCACGGCAAAGTACGGTGAGGTGAAGAATCTTCTGGCGGCGGCTTCCATGGTGAAGTTGGAAGACGGAAGACTTGGGGGAAAGATGTCACAGCGGTAGCTGCTCAGTCGCGAACAATTGTTTGAGAGATATTAGAGAATCCCTGACGAAAAGCACGTCATGGCAAGCCGTGGCGGGCGATCCAAGGAAAATCAGAATTGTCTGACGGCGACGACTGTGCTGATGTGCTCTCCCTCACTTGTCATACAGAAAAACATCGAGTTTCCTCCCTCGCCCGCTAGCATTGCCTGGGTTAGGGCCCTCTGGGCAAGGCAGACTCGACCCTGCACTATGGCTGGTGCGAGGTGTTTCTGTGGCTTGATCGTGGCTTGGGAGCCTCAGGCGCCCCGTTCGGGACGGAGAAGGGCCAATCGCACAGGCAGCGGGATTGATGGGCCACACTGTCCTACTGGGAATGCCCATTGGGCACGCCCGCCTAACGAACAGCAGCCCTTTGTCCTTTGACCGGGGGGAGCACTCGGCTGCAGGCAGTTGCGGGCAGGCTGTCTGCTGGGCTGCCCCATGTCATTCATTGAACAAAAGTGAGTCTTTCTCACAAAGCTCCATCATAATGTCCTCTTGTCTCCTTGACAGCAGCTCTGCTGCCTCAGTCATGATCGATTCCTTCTCCCGAATGTGTTTGCCATCGTCTTGCCACCTCTGAGACCAAGTCTCGCCACGACCTGAGTCTTTTCGTACCAGAACAATCCCGTTTCCTCACAAAACATGGCTGATTTGGCTCTCCGCACTCGGGATCAGCCTGATATTCGGGCGCGGATCAGCACCCACGAGGAGCATACCAATGATATCAAAGAACTCCTGATCGCCGACCAGACACAGAAAGCTCTACGGTCAAAACAATCGTGGACTCCTCCAGATGCAGTGGGATCTTTGCATCGGGTAGTGTTACGCAAAACGAGAACCCTTCCTTATCCTTATCGCCCGGGGCATTTCCACGACATCCCCGCCTCAGACCCTTTGCCCTGTCCGCTCAATCGGTCAAACAGCCTCAACTCCCTGTCAACCATACAACGAGAGACAGAAGCTGCTTCATTAAGTTTATATAGAGGGTCACCTATCTCTGCAATCAGCCCTCCGTGTGTCCCGCCGTCAGCGCCATCATGGACACCGGACATCGATTCCGAGCTTCAAGATCCGTGCCCACCTCGGCCCCCGCTACGGGTAGAAACTCTCAGTCAGCAACGCAAATACCAGAAGCGTTTGAGGAAGCATATGAAAAAAGAGGAGAAGGAGCTGCGCAAGGCACAAAAAGAGGAGGACCAATTGCGCCGCGCAGCGCTGGCTGCTGAAGTTGCTGCGTCCCGGAGGTGGGCGACGACCAGAGGAGACTCGATCCCATTCCGCACAAAGAGCACGAAGAGCACGAAGAGCATAGCCTCACAAGTAGTCAAGAGTTTCAGCCTGAAGACTCCGTTGAACAAACTCAGTCGTCATGTTCGGAGAGATAGAGCGGATCCGCCAACACTTGACGACTTCGACAGCAAACAGGAGTTCCGGGACTATCTCAATCCTTCTCCTTCACCCCCGCCATCCGCCGAAATTGCTGAGCTTCCGGCCGAATTGCCGCAATATACGCCGTTTCAAGACTCGACGAGGACCCAGAAGAACGAACCTGTCGTTCTGTTAGAAGATGCTCACGCATTGAAAGAAAAGGACAAGCTATCACCTACCGAGAACGACGATGCAAGAGCGAACAATGCTCCTACGACTCCAAGGTCCATGCGGTGCGACTCATGTCAGAGCCCCATTCGTCTGCACCAGATCTACTACCACTGCTCGATTTGCGACAATGGCGACCGCATACTGTGTTCCTCATGTGATCAGGCCGGCTGGAGCTGTCGCCATAACCTTACGGAAAGGGTGCGGAGTGTTTCTCGTCCAATGGCCCCCCACAAAGTGGACGTCGCCAACATGAGTAGCGAACAATCTCGCTCAGAAGTACAGCAATACGCCACAGCCATGTGGGGGTTGAATCTGTCGGATTTCCCTACTCACCACAACCGATTGACTGAGTCGCCCACCCAGGCAACGATTTCGGCAGACAGTCCATGGGCATACAACGATATTCTAGAACAGAAGATATCACATGAAGCTCAACACCGGAGCATGCACCAATCCCAGAGATCTATGGATGCGCAACAGCTTGATTTCCGTCGACGTGAACAAGATATGGTATTCCGGGAAAAGGAGCTTACCCTGCGAGAACGAGAGGCCGCTGTGCGAGAGCAGCAGGCCTCTCTCAGAGAACAGGAGGCCGCTCTTCACGTGAAACAGCAGATGTTCACTCTCAATATGCAATCAGCAATTGCAAGACAAATGTCGGAACTGTCCGCCGGACTCGGTGCACAGTTCCAAGATCTGTCACAGGTATGTATTCTCCCTCAGCTAAACTCGTTTCGTAGATCTACCCTGCCATTTCTTGCAGCTCATCTTTGTTCTAATGATCCCTCCCAGAACAACAATATAAGAACGCATGCCACCAAACGCAAAGCGGGCACCGGATCCGCGATGGTCTCACCGTCCAATTCCACTAGCTCGAAGCATAAGTCCTCGCCAAAGCGTACGCCAAGCAGCGGCGGACAGGACCCCGACGAAGACGACGAGGACACTGCAGGAGGAACGCCGAAGAAGATCAAACAAGACCCCGATTCGATGCCCGAGAAACTATTCGCCTGTCCTTTCTCTAGATTTGACAAATCGAGGTATTCGGAACAGAATTCGCACGAGAAGCATTATCGAGGCTGCTCAAGTGGATACTGGCCTGACATCTCGCGACTCAAGCAGCATCTCTATCGGGTCCATTGGCGCCGCATCCACTGCATGCGGTGCTATACGAAGTTTGACCGCAAGGACCAACTAGACCAACATATCCGAGGGACAGCACCCTGTGCACTTGTCGAGTGCCCATTCCCAGAGAAGTTTGACGAGGCACAGTACAACGATATTCGGCGTAAACGACCGGCCAGCACTCCTGAGCAGGTTTGGTACACAATCTACGGCATACTGTTTCCGGGACTACCACAGCCAACAAGCCCATACGCCGACAACACGGGTGAATCTTCGGCACAAAGTCCAGGGCCGGCGGAAACCCAGGACACAATGGATGTTCTAGGGGAAGTCTTTGAATCTCGCCTGGATCAGCTCACAAATGTCCCTGGTCAGGGGTGGCTTCAGTCAGCGGAGGCGCGACAACTCATCCGTGAGCAGCTGAGAGCCTCCATGACTGAAGTACTCCAGAGGTTGAGGCCTGTCAACAGTCCTTCTTTAGGGAATCCGTCTGTTGAAGTGTCTCCCTGTTCGGCCCAACCGCCGGGTTCAGCTCGACGTAGCTCAATCTCTCTAACACCGGTGTCTTCCATTCCTCCTTCACCCATCCATGGGCCTGGTTCCGCAAGCAGGACAGGGGTTGAGTCACACTTACTTCTACCAGGTCATCGCCAAAGCTTCAGTCGTCCTTTCCCGGCTAGGACTGCACCCAAGCTCGATACCCAAGAACCTGCTCAGGAGGTCCTGACCGTGGCAGAGTCGCCGGCTGGAGTGACCTTCCCCATTCCTTTGGCTGTTAACCCAGAGAATGACCGGTATGACGACGAATGCAACAGCTGGAGCCATGGAGACGAGCTCGGTCTGGCTATATCGACGGACACGGTGTCACCTGACTTCGACTTTGATTTCGCCTCGGCCTTTGAGGAGCTCAACAACATGCAGGGAACAGCAGTAGCTCCGTCAGTCACAGAATTCAATCCGGTCAAGCTTTCCAGCTTGAAAGATTCCACCGAGGGAACATTGACAGGAGCTTCTGAGCTGAAACCGAAGCACTCCACAACCTCCTCGGTCGATTCGGGCTATGGTAGTCTTGGTCACGCCTCGTCATCGGCATCAGCGTCCTCTTCGGCGTCTACATCTGGGACACGGCCCAAAGCTAAACCAACATCAAAAGTGGGCAGAAATAGGGGCAAGCGAAAAGGACCGGAACTCCCGAAAGAAGTGAGTCCAGTGCCGGAATCGGCAATCAACTTTGAGGCTCTTAATATGCCATTCCAGGACTTCTCGGGTGCCAATCTAGACCTGGACTTGGAAGACTCTGTAGATGGTTTAGCCTTTGGCATCAGATTGGGCGATGAGAACTTGGGCACACTGGATCCGTCTCCTAGCCTGGACACGAAGTATTACCGCAATTTTTGAGGAGAAAAACGGAAAATGTATGTTCTGCGTTGGTCGTTTCATTTTGGTCATTAGGGTGGGGTTTTGTGATGTCTTCGTCCGGTGTGTTGCTGATCGGTTGGTATTATGGATACGACTTGGAAAAGGATATGATGATTGAATGGAAAAGGACTTTTTCACCAGGTTAGATGTGATATTAGGTATCTATGTAGTTATGGGCTGTTTTATGGGCGGACTGATACACGTGGATTTTATTCTGTCTGACAATTTATGTTCTGGTGGCTTTCCTCTTCTTTGCACCTTTTGTACCTTGTCAGACGAACAATTTTGGTCCGACTCTATCTCTGATTTCTCTGCGTCAACTGAGCCTTACTATAAAACGGTCAAGTCCTTGACGCAGCGAACGCTCCATTCTGAGAACTGCCAGAGACCTCACAGCAGAATTAAATAATGTACCTCGAAGATTCCACTCGTCGCGAAGCCCTACGATCCCATGCTGCCTACGGACTGAAATTCCGTATTGTGGTTGAGCAATGGCTGAGAACTGACATCATAGGCGAATTTACATCATGATAATGACAATGACAAGATGGCGACCGAGTACAAGTGAAAAAGAAGTTCTAGGTGGGTATGTATTCGAACAGTGAGATGCCATTCCCCCCCCCCAACCCAGATATAGCAGTCCTTCAACTTCATTCTCGGGATTTTCGTGCTTCCTTCACAGTCCACAGCCATGGTCGAATCGGTGATCCAGCTGAAATGCAATTGCAACAACTACCCCTGGGGCAGAAAGGGTCGCGAGTCACTGGCCGCCCGGCTCTGCTCCAAGACGAATCCCGACTTTCAGCTCGACGACTCCAAGGAGTACGCCGAGATGTGGATGGGAACATACCCGGAACTACCGTCCTTCTCGCTCGAAACAGGCCAGAATTTGGCAGAGATCCTGAAACAGCACAAGGAGGAGCTAGTGGGCAAACATGTGTACGAAAAATTCGGGCCCGACCTGCCTTTCCTCCCCAAGATCTTGTCCATTGCAAAGGCGCTCCCGCTGCAGATTCACCCGGACAAGAAACTGTCGGAGAAGCTGCACAAGGACAACCCGGACCAGTTCCCAGATCCCAACCACAAGCCCGAGATAGCCGTCGCTCTGTCCAGATTCGAGGCTTTTGTCGGGTTCAAGCCCCTCGTAGACATCCAGGAATTGATGAAGTTGGAATCTCTCAAACCATTTCTGCCCACCACGATCGAGGGCTTGACCTTGAGCGATGACGAGAAGCTGCGGCAGATTTGTACAAACATGCTGAAGGCGGAGGAAGATGTCGTCGCAGACACGATGGAGGGCCTATTGGCGACGCGGGCGGACCAGTTTGGGAACCAGGGGTATGTGCTCGATTTGGCCCAAAGGTTGCAGGAACAATATGGCAAGCAGGACAACGGGAATTTAGTGGCGTTGATCTGTATGAATTTCTTGGTATTGGATGCGGGCTCAGCACTGTACATCCCGGCGGATGGCATCCACGCTTACCTCTCGGGCGACATTGTCGAGTGCATGGCGAGGTCGAACAATGTCATCAACACGGGCTTCTGTCCAAGGGCGGATCGCGATTCAGTCGATCTGTTCGCCAGGTCACTGACATTCAAACAACACGACCCATCAGAGCCCGTCCTCAAGCGACAAGCCAGCGACAAGAGTCAGAACGGCAAGACGGACGAGTTCAAGCCGCCGATGAGCGAGTTCAATATGCTTGTCACGGAGCTGTCAGGCGGCGAGAAGGAAGTGGTCAAAGGTATCGCGGGGCCAAGTATCATGGTAGTCACAGACGGGGGTGGGAAAATGAATGGCGGTGGACGGGAATATGAGTTGAAAGAGGGGAGCATCTTTTTCCTGGGCCACGGCGTTGACGTTGACATGGTTGCGGACGATAGGTTGGTTGTGTATCGGGCGTACGCAGAATAAGAGCTTTTTTCTTTCTTTTTTGTAAGTTATTGTATTGATTGGAGATGGCAGCCACCACTGGATGAGCTTTGCAGCTGTGCAGGTGAACGGTGCCTCGCCTGCGTTGGTTAGGCATTTCTGGCAACCCATGTCGTCCCCAAGCCACACTGACCACTTAACCACTTAACGAGTCCAACATCCCGGGACCTTCATCAAACCAATGATGGTCGCCCACGCGCCTGCGGTGGCTGCAGATGTTCAGCCTACCTTGTACCGTCGACTACATGGCGGCCAGATCAGCCTCATCCTTCTCCTCAGTGAGAGAGGTGAGCACTCTTCCCGCTGCCTGTTCAGCTCTCCCTCTTAAACCGAGACGGCTCCTGCTTCGTCCAAACCTGTGTGGCTCGCGGCCCTAAGCAATGGCCTCTGATGGGAGCAGAAGACAGTCACGAGTCGATCCCGACCGCCTGCAACTTCAAAACACTTCAGAGACCACCAAAACAGCACATGCATTACCTACGCCTGGGACCAACCCACCGGCCCAGCATCCATTTCCTCATATCTTGGACGATGGCATCACGGAGCTATGGTGCCCAAGTGATCCTGCGCAGATCGTCGCGGATATCTACTTTGTCCACGACCTGATGGGACACCCCTTCAAGACGTGGTGTCACTCAAAGGCAGCACCGTCACAATACCAGCGGGCTGATACAGGGTCAAGAAGACATGTGCTTTCGAAGATACTTGGCCGGAAACATGAAGCGCCACAGCAGACAAGTGACAACACTTCGCAGGCGGCTTCACCAAAGGATCGAGGGTGCTACTGGCCCCTCGAGTCCTGATTACACTGACATCTCCCATAGCTCTGATGGAAGCCCTCGATTTCACGAACAGGTGCAGTCGCGAACAACAACTGAGTGACCTCGACACGCCGGAGAAAACATTCACCTGGATCTGGGATACACCTTTCAAAACTTGGCTTGAGCACGATAGCTCTATCTTCTGGATATATGAGAAGCCGGCTTCCGGGAAGAGCACACTCCTGAACTACATTCGCAACGCCGGGATACCCGCAAGATATTGAGCAACTCTCATGGAAAGGCCTGGAAGATCATTCACTTCTTTTTCGATTTTCGAGCTGGAAGTGCGATTGGCAACAATATGGAGGGTTTCCTTCGGTCTCTGCTGCGTCAATTATGCGAGGACCTCCCCAATGTCTCCCGAGCCGTCCCGGATCTTGCGAGAATCGTCACTAGCAATGCTCAGCAACAAACTGATCATTCTTTTGCGAAGCCCTTACCTATTGGTGTCTTGAGGACAGCACTCCTTGAAGGGAATCGGAGCTGTTCACATTTGATGATTCTGCTGGACGGTCTGGATGAGTACGAGGGTGAACAGAGCGGACTCTGCAACTTCGTCAAAGCCCTGCAGGGAGACAAGATCAAAATTTGTCTTGCTAGCCGACCTGACCCACCCTTTCCGGATGCCTTTGCTGGGCTACCTTCATTCAAAATGGAAGTTCTCAACTTCAAGGCTATCAAAATGTTTGGCCTACATGTCCTCCAACAATTCTTTTCTGATCAGCGATATCTCCCGTCTATTTTACTTACCTTAGCAGATACCGTTGCACAAAGGTCACAGGGGGTCTTCCTGTGGGCAAGATTCGCGATATTTGAGTTGATTAAAGGACTCACCCGTGGCGAGAGGTTGGAATCTGCCGCGTTGATGCAAAGACTGGAAGAAATGCCACCAGAGCTACAACAAATCTACTCGCGCATATTCCAGCGCTGTCCTTCAGATGAGGGAAAGCTGGCGGGCCTCCTTTCACTGCTGATTTGCTACGGACTCAACACTGTCTCATCAAGAATGCTACAGATCGCCATCTCTTATCTTCCGCCATCCTCATCACTGCGTCCCGACAGTGTCACACTCTTAGCTGCGCAAGGTGGTGAGATTGAATTCTTGAAACGTTTGTTGGTTGTAACGGGCGGCACAGTGGAAATTCTCAAGGCACGAGTACGCCTTGACTCAATTTGGTGGCTTAGCAGAGTGCCACGCTTGATTCATCGGACGGTGAGAACTTACCTGGACCGAGATGGCTGGAAGGAAGTCCTTGGTGATATTTACAACTCAGCTTTGGGAGATAAAACATGTATTGAAATCTGTGCGCAGACGGTCGTGGATAGGGAATCGAAGATGGCCTATCTATGGCCAAGATATCCTACATTGGAGTGGGATCTTTCTGCAGAAGCCACCGGCGACGAGTTTGACCAGCCAGGATCTACCAACGAACAGCCACTGAACGAGCTGATGGTGCAAGCTCTATTACTAGACTATGCCAGCCTCAAAATACTCGACCATGCTAGTCGCTACGAAAAGCCGTCGGCGACCTCGTCATATCCATTAATTGAGACGCTCGCCGATTCTTTCTTTCTAGACTTGCATCCGGACCCCCGTAACGAGTGTCTTCGTTGTCGAAGGCTCCGGCATCATTCGGAAGCGGACAACTTCAAGGTCGAACTTGTTCATCTTGCTGCGGTTCATGGCATGGGTCGTTTTGTGGAAGACGTTGCGCGAGAGCTACAAGAGAGACAAGTGACAAAATACTCCAAGGACATTGTGCACAGATTCCTCAGGATGATATATCCAAGCAAGGCATATGCTTCTGTGAAGGCTCTCAGAATCCTCAAGAAGGCCGCCGTCAAGCCTCAGTTCTCGCTTATATGGGCGCTGGCAATTCACGATATCCCCAACAGTGTCCGATCGTGGAATATATTGAAATTACGGCAGCGATCGGTTATTGCTTACCCCAGCTCTTGAAATTATTGTTAAAATATCATCCAGGAGACATTACTTCGCTGAAACATGACCGGCACGAGGTAGGACTCTATCTACCCGAGATGTTTGACTACCCGGAAAACAACGTGTGCTGGCCATTACTAGCTTTCGCTTATGAGGCTAGCGATAACCCTGTGGCCAAGAAAAACTTCGTACGAGACGCACAAGAGACACTCGTCATGCTGATTGACAGGGGGGTCCAAGTCGATGGCACTTGCGGCCCTTTGGGAGGTGTACTGCACTATATCGCAAGAAGACCACTTTCTCAGGGGACGGATAATACCATGGAAATAATTGACGTCCTTGTGGAAAGAGGTGTGAATATCAATCAACTTGGTCCACAGGGCACACCTCTGGAGCTTTTGTGGAAACTTGCCAATACAAAGAAGTACTCAGACAAATTCTGCGCCTACAGCTATCGCATATTGATACGCGCGCTCATTGACCGTAGGGCGGTCGACACACGTAAAGATCCGAATGGCCTAGGACCTTCGGTGATCCAGATGCAGTTGTTTGGCTGCAACAAGACTGATGAAAAGGAGTGCAGGCGATTTTATCAAATAGGACCACGCGATGGGGGGTCGATATGGCCGGGGCCAGTGCCACTGCATCCGGATGATGGGGAGGTGGAACGTTTTAGAGATGTTCCCTTTGACGAGGCAATCAGAGAGTACCGTGCGGCCATGGACTGCTAACCTCCCAGTCTACAAGTACCGAGTACAGCCTTGTGGGTCGAATGCACATTTCCCTGTCCCACTGCCTCGGGGACCCTTATGAGCAACTTCGAGACGCTTGGGGAGACTGCCTCGACGACCAGGCAGCCTGCCGAGAAACACCAAGCCCCTCAAGAGGCCCTCTGAAGAGGAGCAGATCGAGGCGGAAGTGGAACAAATTGAGCGCAAGATGGAGCAGGAACGAACACTCAGGATTTCGAATCGTCCACCCCCATCTCCCTCTCGTCCTGTTCATGTGTTGTCCCCAATGGACTCTTTTCTTTTCAATGTCGTGCTAGAACTTTCCAGCACAAAGGGAACGGGCACCGACAATATCGCTGAGGCACTCCAGGATCAAACATGACCAAGGTGGTGAAGGGGACCATTGAGAGAATTTTATACATTGGAATAGGCGTCCAACCAAATCAAAACAAGGGGATAGGAAACAAGGCGTACTCTAGGAAGCTCTTGTCCCTCTTCGTACTCAATTTACAATGTCAAGTGTTGGACGAGGAGGGCAGCAAATGACCAGTCAAGACGCCAAGACCTACCTCAACAAGTCCCAATTAGTTGGTACTGAGTCCAGC
The DNA here is from genome assembly GCF_000835455.1 of Fonsecaea pedrosoi CBS 271.37. NCBI lineage: Eukaryota > Fungi > Ascomycota > Eurotiomycetes > Chaetothyriales > Herpotrichiellaceae > Fonsecaea > Fonsecaea pedrosoi. The sequence goes on along the minus strand of NW_013550613.1, from coordinate 262,513 downwards.
CTTGCGCATCGAATACTCCCTCTTATCCTCCCTTCTGTCTGCCACTTTTACCTCACCTTTTAATTTCAACTTTCTTAGATTTCTACCTTCATGGTAGGAATTCCGCCTGTTATTACTCCTTCTTTCTTCTTTCGTTCCCCTCTTTCAGGGCTCTTCAATTCTTCAATTCTTCGCTGTCCTTGTAACAGGACTCCCCCCCGTTACTATCCTCCTTCTCTTTATTCTTTCTTCGCTTCATTCTTCACTTCGCCCCTTCATGAACAAGATTCTCGTCATCTAAAAATGCCCACCGCTCGTTAAATAGGTAAGTATAGTACACTAGATACAGGATTCGGATCATTAACCCCATCTCCTAGGAGATACCTTCTTTAGCCTCGCAATGAAGCAACTTAAGGTAATCAAAGCCCAGCGTAAGATACATCTACTCATTATCATAACGTCATACTCATCAACGATATAGGCAAAAAATAGGCTCGCAGGAGGTGCCGACAGCAATGAAGACATGTCGAGATTATCAACAGGGCACGCTGGGCTGGCAACGCGCGACGGGCACCGAGCCACCGAGTAGTAACAACTACTGGTGCCATATTGGAGTACGTCGGTGACATCCTTAGTTCCAACTACGTCATATGTAGCCTACGCTCGGTATACCTACTTCAATTGGTATACTTAAATTCAACGCCGATCTCTAGCTTCGTGTTATGCCCGCGTGCATTGAGAGCTCCTTTCTTCATCGGCGACAGCGCCTCTATTCTACTCACTCTCTGCGTGTAGACTAAGCAACGTCGAGTTTGTTGACCCTTTTCACATTCCCTAGGGTTTCCGCCAAACAAGATAAGATGAAAGTAGTGATGAACAGAGACAAGGCAGAACAGTTTCCATTGGATTTCGAGGATCAAAGAAATGGAATGGTAACGACAAGCTACTGTCTTTCGCCTTTCCGTTTCACGGAGATATATAAGAGCGATATATATATTGATTACCAATTCTCTCCGACGGGGGTTATACCGCAGGCGGACGGAGCTATATGCAGAAACTAAACTCAATGAGCCTAGTCATGTAGGTGGCTACAATTTCCTCCCTTGAGGAATCATCACCATCCCATCTTCCCATATAATCCAACCCAGTTCCGTTCCCCTCCCTACCCTCCCTCCCCATGCGCTGGGAGATACTAGTTTCAAAGCAACAGGCACCTTCCAACAAATAGATGCTGTGCAAACTATGCATGATTTTGACATTGGTCGTTAAGGAGCGTGGGTTTTCTCTTCTCTTTCTTTCTATGTCGTAAGGAGTGTGTCTCATATCTCTTGCAGTCATTTGAAGGATCGTACGCTCATGGCCGTGGTCTGGTTCCAGGGATGAGCCAGGAATTAACAAAGTTGGACTCTTTGTTCGAGTGCCTGAAACAATAAAAGGGTCGACGTCATTTGTCGTTATTTCCTCCCACTGATCGCATGCTACATACAGCATGTCGACCTGAGATGAATCGACAGAAGACGTGATTAGATGAATTGAAGATGTGCTTTTTCTTCTGATTTTCAAACCTTTCTCGCTACTCCCCAGTATCTGGAGAGCCGGTTTGATCATTCACATTTATGCCAGGGCGACCAAGCCAACAATACCGGCAAGGAGCGCCACGGCAGGCTTGTTGTTGCTGCTAGCTGCGCCGGTGTACGTCGCTACCGGAGCAGGGGCAGTAGTGCTAGCGACTGGAGCGACGCTTGTCCAGACGCTGCTGCTGACGACTGGCGCAGGAGGTGGAGCATATGTGCTGCTGCTCACGGCGACAGTGGCCCAGGTGCTAAACTCAGGTGCCGAAGGAGTTGACCACTCAGCCCAGCTGGTAACGGGCGATGGAGTGCTCTCGACAGGCGCTGGGGCAGGTGCAGGAGTCCAATCTTGCCATTGAGAGGTGGTGGGCTGGACAGGAACCGGAGTCGTCGTTGCGCTACTCCAATCTTGCCAATGAG